>NC_139545.1:10016256-11487554 GCF_965153285.1 Podarcis tiliguerta
GAATTGCAGAACGTCAGATTTTTGCTGAAATTGTGACCGCGCGGCTTAGGGATTTTCTCAAAAAAAGTTGTTCAGACGTCGAGGGCTATTTCTGTTTCCCATGATACAAACCAATCTGTTTCTACCGAATAAGCTTTCAGTTGATCGTTTGCAACAGTTTGGCACCATTTCTGAGTGAATTGCAGAACGTCAGATTTTTGCTGAAATTGTGACCGTGCGGCTTTGGAATTTTTTCAAAAAAAGTTGTTCAGACGTCGAGGGCTAATTCTGTTTCCCATGATACAAACCGATCTGTTTTCACCGGAAAAGCTTTCAGTCGATCGTTTGCAACAGTTTGGCACCATTTCTGAGTGAATTGCAGAACGTCAGATTTTTGCTGAAATTGTGACCGCGCGGCTTAGGGATTTTCTCAAAAAAAGTTGTTCAGACGTCGAGGGCTATTTCTGTTTCCCATGATACAAACCAATCTGTTTCTACCGAAAAAGCTTTCAGTTGATCGTTTGCAACAGTTTGGCACCATTTCTGAGTGAATTGCAGAACGTCAGATTTTTGCTGAAATTGTGACCGCGCGGCTTAGGGATTTTTTCAAAAAAGTTGTTCAGACGTCGAGGGCTAAGTCTGTTTCCATGATAGAAACCATCTGTTTCCACTGAAAAAGATTTCAGGTGATCGTTTGCACAGTTTGGCACCATTTCTGAGTGTATTGCAGAACGTCAGATTTTTGCTGAAATTGTGACCGCGCGGCTTAGGGATTTTTTCAAAAAAAGGTCTTCAGACGTCGAGGGCTAATTCTGTTTCCCATGATACAAACCCATCTGTTTCCACCGAAAAGCTTTCAGGGGATCGTTTGCAACAGTTTGGCACCATTTCTGAGTGAATTGCAGAACGTCAGATTTTTGCTGAAATTGTGACCACGCGGCTTAGGGATTTTTTCAAAAAAAGTTGTTCAGACCTTGAGGGCTAATTCTGTTTCCCATGATACAAACCCATCTGTTTCCAGAGGAAAAGGCTTTCAGGGGATCGTTTGCAACAGTTTTGCAACATTTCTGAGTGAATTGCAGAACGTCAGATTTTTGATGAAATTGTGAGCACGCAGCTTAGGGTTTTATTTCAAAAATAGTTGTTCAGACGTCGAGGGCTAATTCTGTTTCCCATGATACAAACCCATCTGTTTCCACCGAAAAAGCTTTCAGAGGATCGTTTGCAGCAGTTTGGCACCATTTCTGAGTGAATTTCAGAACGTCAGATTTTTGCTGAAATTGTGACCGCACGGCTTAGGGATTTTTTCAAAAAAAGGTCTTCAGACGTCGAAGGCTAATTCTGTTTCCCATGATACAAACCCATCTGTTTCCAACGGAAAAGCTTTGAGGGGATCGTTTCCAACAGTTTGGCACCATTTTTGAGTGAATTGAAGAACGTCAGATTTTTGCTGAAATTTTGATCGCGCGGCTTAGGAGTTTTTCAAAAAAAGTTGTTCAGACGTCGAGGCTAATTCTGTTTCCCATGATACAAACCCATCTGTTTCCACCGAAAAAGCTTTGAGGGGATCGTTTGCAACAGTTTGGCACCATTTTTGAGTGAATTGCAGAACGTCAGATTTTTGGTGGATTTGTGACCGCGCGGCTTAGGGATTTTTTTCAAAAAAAGTTGTTCAGACCTTGAGGGCTAATTCTGTTTCCCATGATAGAAACCCATCTGTTTCCACCGAAAAAGCTTTCAGAGGTTCCTTTGCAGCAGTTTGGCACCATTTCTGAGTGAATTTCAGAACTTCAGATTTTTGCGGAAATTGTGACCGCGCGGCTTAGGGATTTTTTCAAAAAAAGTTGTTCAGACCTTGAGGGCTAATTCTGTTTCCCATGATACAGACCCATCTGTTTCCACCGTAAAAGCTTTCAGAGGATCGATTGCAGCAGTTTGGCACCATTTTTGAGTGAATTTCAGAATGTCAGATTTTTGCGGAAATTGTGACCGCACGGCTTTGGGATTTTTTCAAAAAAAATTGTTGATACGTCGAGGGCTAAGTCTGTTTCCCATGATAGAAACCCATCTGTTTCCACCGAAAAAGCTTTCAGGGGATCGTTCGCAACAGTTTGGCACCATTTTGAGTGAATTTCAGAACGTCAGATTTTTTCCTTAAAATTGTGACCGCGCGGCTTAGGGATTTTTTCAAAAAAGTTGTTCAGACCTTGAGGGCTAATTCTGTTTCCCATAATAGAAACCCATCTGTTTCCACCGAAAAAGCTTTCAGGGGATCGTTTGCAACAGTTTGGCACCATTTCTGAGTGAATTGCATCACGTCAGATTTTTGCTGAAATTGTGACCGCGCGGCTTAGGGATTTTTTTCAAAAAAAGTTGTTCAGACGTCGAGGGCTAATTCTGTTTCCCATGATACGAACCCATCTGTTTCCAGAGAAAAGGCTTTCAGGGGATCGTTTGCAACAGTTTGGCACCATTTCTGAGTGAATTGCAGAACGTCAGATTTTTGCTGAAATTGTGACCACGCGGCTTAGGGATTTTTTCAAAAAAAGTTGTTCAGACGTCGAGGGCTAATTCTGTTTCACATGATACAAACCCATCTGTTTCCACCGAAAAAGCTTTCAGGGGATCGTTTGCAGCAGTTTGGCACCATTTCTGAGTGAATTTCAGAAAGTCAGATTTTTGCTGAAATTGTGACCGCGCGGCTTAGGGATTTTTTCAAAAAAAGTTGTTCAGACGTCGAGGGCTAATTCTGTTTCCCATGATAGAAACCCATCTGTTTCCACCGAAAAAGCTTTCAGAGGATCGTTTGCAACAGTTTGGCACCATTTCTGAGTGAATTTCAGAACGTCAGATTTTTGCTGAAATTGTGACCGCGCGGCTTAGGGATTTTTTTCAAAAAAAAGGTCTTCCAGACGTCGAGGGATAATTCTGTTTCCCATGATACAAACCCATCTCTTTCCACCGAAAAAGCTTTCAGAGGATCGTTTGCAACAGTTTCGCACCATTTCTGAGTGAATTTCAGAACGTCAGATTTTTGCGGAAATTGTGACCGCGCGGCTTTGGGATTTTTTCAAAAAAAATTGTTGATACGTCGAGGGCTAAGTCTGTTTCCCATGATAGAAACCATCTGTTTCCACCGAAAAAGCTTTCAGGGGATCGTTTGCAACAGTTTGGCACCATTTTTGAGTGAATTGCAGAACGTCAGATTTTTGCTGAAATTTTGATCGCGCGGCTTAGGGAGTTTTTCAAAAAAAGTTGTTCAGACGTCGAGGGCTAATTCTGTTTCCCATGATACAAACCCATCTGTTTCCACCGAAAAAGCTTTCAGGGGATCGTTTGCAACAGTTTGGCACAATTTTTGAGTGAATTTCAGAACGTCAGATTTTTGCTGAAATTGTGACCGCGCGGCTTAGGGGTTTTTTCAAAAAAAGGTCTTCAGACATCGAGGGCTAATTCTGTTTCCCATGATACAAACCCATCTGTTTCCAGAGAAAAGGCTTTCAGGGGATCGTTTGCAACAGTTTGGCACCATTTCTGAGTGAATTGCAGAACATCAGATTTTTGCTGAAATTGTGACCGCGCGGCTTAGGGATTTTTTCAAAAAAAGTTGTTCAGACGTCGAGGGCTAATTCTGTTTCCCATGATAGAAACCCATCTGTTTCCACCGAAAAAGCTTTCAGAGTTCGTTTGCAGCAGTTTGGCACCATTTCTGAGTGAATTTCAGAAAGTCAGATTTTTGCTGAAATTGTGACCGCGCGGCTTAGAGATTTTTTCAAAAAAAGTTGTTCAGATGTCGAGGGCTAATTCTGTTTCCCATGATAGAAACCCATCTGTTTCCACCGAAAAAGCTTTCAGAGGATCGTTTGCAACAGTTTGGCACCATTTCTGAGTGAATTTCAGAACGTCAGATTTTTGCTGAAATTGTGACCGCGCGGCTTAGGGATTTTTTTCAAAAAAAGGTCTTCAGACGTCGAGGGATAATTCTGTTTCCCATGATACAAACCCATCTTTTTCCACCGAAAAAGCTTTCAGAGGATCGTTTGCAACAGTTTCGCACCATTTCTGAGTGAATTTCAGAACGTCAGATTTTTGCTGAAATTGTGACCGCGCGGCTTAGGGATTTTTTCAAAAAAAGTTGTTCAGACCTTGAGGGCTAATTCTGTTTCCCATGATATGAACCCATCTGTTTCCAGAGAAAAGGCTTTCAGGGGATCGTTTGCAACAGTTTGGCACCATTTCTGAGTGAATTGCAGAACGTCAGATGTTTGCTGAAATTGTGACCACGCGGCTTAGGCATTTTTTCAAAAAAAGTTGTTCAGACGTCGAGGGCTAATTCTGTTTCACATGATACAAACCCATCTGTTTCCACCGAAAAAGCTTTCAGGGGATCGTTTGCAACAGTTTGGCACCATTTCTGAGTGAATTGCAGAACGTCAGATTTTTGCTGAAATTATGACCGCGCA
Source organism: Podarcis tiliguerta (assembly GCF_965153285.1). NCBI lineage: Eukaryota > Metazoa > Chordata > Lepidosauria > Squamata > Lacertidae > Podarcis > Podarcis tiliguerta. The sequence goes on from NC_139545.1 coordinate 10,020,699, forward strand.
GCTTAGGGTTTTATTTCAAAAAAAGTTGTTCAGACCTTGAGGGCTAATTCTGTTTCCCATGATAGAAACCCATCTGTTTCCACCGAAAAAGCTTTCAGAGGATCGTTTGCAGCAGTTTGGCACCATTTCTGAGTGAATTTCAGAACATCAGATTTTTGCTGAAATTGTGACCGCGCGGCTTAGGGATTTTTTCAAAAAAAGGTCTTCAGACGTCGAAGGCTAATTCTGTTTCCCATGATACAAACCCATCTGTTTCCAACGGAAAAGCTTTGAGGGGATCGTTTCCAACAGTTTGGCACCATTTTTGAGTGAATTGAAGAACGTCAGATTTTTGCTGAAATTTTGATCGCGCGGCTTAGGGAGTTTTTCAAAAAAAGTTGTTCAGACGTCGAGGGCTAATTCTGTTTCCCATGATACAAACCCATCTGTTTCCACCGAAAAAGCTTTGAGGGGATCGTTTGCAACAGTTTGGCACCATTTTTGAGTGAATTGCAGAACGTCAGATTTTTGGTGGATTTGTGACCGCGCGGCTTAGGGATTTTTTCAAAAAAAGTTGTTCAGACCTTGAGGGCTAATTCTGTTTCCCATGATAGAAACCCATCTGTTTCCACCCAAAAAGCTTTCAGAGGTTCCTTTGCAGCAGTTTGGCACCATTTCTGAGTGAATTGAAGAACGTCAGATGTTTGCTGAAATTGTGACCACGCGGCTTAGGCATTTTTTCAAAAAAAGTTGTTCAGACCTTGAGGGCTAATTCTGTTTCCCATGATACAAACCCATCTGTTTCCACCGAAAAATCTTTCATGGGAACGTTTGCAACAGTTTGGCACCATTTCTGAGTGAATTGCAGAACGTCAGATTTTTGCTGAAATTATGACCGCGCAGCTTAGGGTTTTATTTCAAAAAAAGGTCTTCAGACGTCGAGGGCTAATTCTGTTTCCCATGATAGAAACCCATCTGTTTCCACCGAAAAAGCTTTCAGAGGATCGTTTGCAGCAGTTTGGCACCATTTCTGAGTGAATTTCAGAACATCAGATTTTTGCTGAAATTGTGACCGCGCGGCTTAGGGATTTTTTCAAAAAAAGGTCTTGAGACGTCGAGGGCTAATTCTGTTTCCCATGATACAAACCCATCTGTTTCCACCGAAAAAGCTTTGAGGGGATCGTTTGCAACAGTTTGGCACCATTTTTGAGTGAATTGCAGAACGTCAGATTTTTGCTGAAATTTTGATCGCGCGGCTTAGGGAGTTTTTCAAAAAAAGTTGTTCAGACGTCGAGGGCTAATTCTGTTTCCCATGATACAAACCCATCTGTTTCCACCGAAAAAGCTTTCAGAGGATCGTTTGCAGCAGTTTGGCACCATTTCTGAGTGAATTTCAGAACGTCAGATTTTTGCTGAAATTGTGACCGCGCGGCTTAGGGATTTTTTCAAAAAAAGTTGTTCAGACGTCGAGGGCTAAGTCTGTTTCCCATGATAGAAACCCATCTGTTTCCACTGAAAAAGATTTCAGGTGATCGTTTGCAACAGTTTGGCACCATTTCTGAGTGTATTGCAGAACGTCAGATTTTTGCTGAAATTGTGACCGCGCGGCTTAGGGATTTTTTCAAAAAAAGGTCTTCAGACGTCGAGGGCTAATTCTGTTTCCCATGATACAAACCCATCTGTTTCCACCGAAAAAGCTTTCAGGGGATCGTTTGCAACAGTTTGGCACCATTTCTGAGTGAATTGCAGAACGTCAGATTTTTGCTGAAATTGTGACCACGCGGCTTAGGGATTTTTTCAAAAAAAGTTGTTCAGACCTTGAGGGCTAATTCTGTTTCCCATGATACAAACCCATCTGTTTCCAGAGAAAAGGCTTTCAGGGGATCGTTTGCAACAGTTTTGCAACATTTCTGAGTGAATTGCAGAACGTCAGATTTTTGATGAAATTGTGAGCACGCAGCTTAGGGTTTTATTTCAAAAATAGTTGTTCAGACGTCGAGGGCTAATTCTGTTTCCCATGATACAAACCCATCTGTTTCCACCGAAAAAGCTTTCAGAGGATCGTTTGCAGCAGTTTGGCACCATTTCTGAGTGAATTTCAGAACGTCAGATTTTTGCTGAAATTGTGACCGCACGGCTTAGGGATTTTTTCAAAAAAAGGTCTTCAGACGTCGAAGGCTAATTCTGTTTCCCATGATACAAACCCATCTGTTTCCAACGGAAAAGCTTTGAGGGGATCGTTTCCAACAGTTTGGCACCATTTTTGAGTGAATTGAAGAACGTCAGATTTTTGCTGAAATTTTGATCGCGCGGCTTAGGGAGTTTTTCAAAAAAAGTTGTTCAGACGTCGAGGGCTAATTCTGTTTCCCATGATACAAACCCATCTGTTTCCACCGAAAAAGCTTTGAGGGGATCGTTTGCAACAGTTTGGCACCATTTTTGAGTGAATTGCAGAACGTCAGATTTTTGGTGGATTTGTGACCGCGCGGCTTAGGGATTTTTTCAAAAAAAGTTGTTCAGACCTTGAGGGCTAATTCTGTTTCCCATGATAGAAACCCATCTGTTTCCACCGAAAAAGCTTTCAGAGGTTCCTTTGCAGCAGTTTGGCACCATTTCTGAGTGAATTTCAGAACTTCAGATTTTTGCGGAAATTGTGACCGCGCGGCTTAGGGATTTTTTCAAAAAAAGTTGTTCAGACCTTGAGGGCTAATTCTGTTTCCCATGATACAGACCCATCTGTTTCCACCGTAAAAGCTTTCAGAGGATCGATTGCAGCAGTTTGGCACCATTTTTGAGTGAATTTCAGAATGTCAGATTTTTGCGGAAATTGTGACCGCACGGCTTTGGGATTTTTTCAAAAAAAATTGTTGATACGTCGAGGGCTAAGTCTGTTTCCCATGATAGAAACCCATCTGTTTCCACCGAAAAAGCTTTCAGGGGATCGTTCGCAACAGTTTGGCACCATTTTTGAGTGAATTTCAGAACGTCAGATTTTTTCTTAAAATTGTGACCGCGCGGCTTAGGGATTTTTTCAAAAAAAGTTGTTCAGACCTTGAGGGCTAATTCTGTTTCCCATAATAGAAACCCATCTGTTTCCACCGAAAAAGCTTTCAGGGGATCGTTTGCAACAGTTTGGCACCATTTCTGAGTGAATTGCATCACGTCAGATTTTTGCTGAAATTGTGACCGCGCGGCTTAGGGATTTTTTCAAAAAAAGTTGTTCAGACGTCGAGGGCTAATTCTGTTTCCCATGATACGAACCCATCTGTTTCCAGAGAAAAGGCTTTCAGGGGATCGTTTGCAACAGTTTGGCACCATTTCTGAGTGAATTGCAGAACGTCAGATTTTTGCTGAAATTGTGACCACGCGGCTTAGGGATTTTTTCAAAAAAAGTTGTTCAGACGTCGAGGGCTAATTCTGTTTCACATGATACAAACCCATCTGTTTCCACCGAAAAAGCTTTCAGGGGATCGTTTGCAGCAGTTTGGCACCATTTCTGAGTGAATTTCAGAAAGTCAGATTTTTGCTGAAATTGTGACCGCGCGGTTTAGGGATTTTTTCAAAAAAAGTTGTTCAGACGTCGAGGGCTAATTCTGTTTCCCATGATAGAAACCCATCTGTTTCCACCGAAAAAGCTTTCAGAGGATCGTTTGCAACAGTTTGGCACCATTTCTGAGTGAATTTCAGAACGTCAGATTTTTGCTGAAATTGTGACCGCGCGGCTTAGGGATTTTTTTCAAAAAAAGGTCTTCAGACGTCGAGGGATAATTCTGTTTCCCATGATACAAACCCATCTCTTTCCACCGAAAAAGCTTTCAGAGGATCGTTTGCAACAGTTTCGCACCATTTCTGAGTGAATTTCAGAACGTCAGATTTTTGCGGAAATTGTGACCGCGCGGCTTTGGGATTTTTTCAAAAAAAATTGTTGATACGTCGAGGGCTAAGTCTGTTTCCCATGATAGAAACCCATCTGTTTCCACCGAAAAAGCTTTCAGGGGATCGTTTGCAACAGTTTGGCACCATTTTTGAGTGAATTGCAGAACGTCAGATTTTTGCTGAAATTTTGATCGCGCGGCTTAGGGAGTTTTTCAAAAAAAGTTGTTCAGACGTCGAGGGCTAATTCTGTTTCCCATGATACAAACCCATCTGTTTCCACCGAAAAAGCTTTCAGGGGATCGTTTGCAACAGTTTGGCACAATTTTTGAGTGAATTTCAGAACGTCAGATTTTTGCTGAAATTGTGACCGCGCGGCTTAGGGGTTTTTTCAAAAAAAGGTCTTCAGACATCGAGGGCTAATTCTGTTTCCCATGATACAAACCCATCTGTTTCCAGAGAAAAGGCTTTCAGGGGATCGTTTGCAACAGTTTGGCACCATTTCTGAGTGAATTGCAGAACATCAGATTTTTGCTGAAATTGTGACCGCGCGGCTTAGGGATTTTTTCAAAAAAAGTTGTTCAGACGTCGAGGGCTAATTCTGTTTCCCATGATAGAAACCCATCTGTTTCCACCGAAAAAGCTTTCAGAGTTCGTTTGCAGCAGTTTGGCACCATTTCTGAGTGAATTTCAGAAAGTCAGATTTTTGCTGAAATTGTGACCGCGCGGCTTAGAGATTTTTTCAAAAAAAGTTGTTCAGATGTCGAGGGCTAATTCTGTTTCCCATGATAGAAACCCATCTGTTTCCACCGAAAAAGCTTTCAGAGGATCGTTTGCAACAGTTTGGCACCATTTCTGAGTGAATTTCAGAACGTCAGATTTTTGCTGAAATTGTGACCGCGCGGCTTAGGGATTTTTTTCAAAAAAAGGTCTTCAGACGTCGAGGGATAATTCTGTTTCCCATGATACAAACCCATCTTTTTCCACCGAAAAAGCTTTCAGAGGATCGTTTGCAACAGTTTCGCACCATTTCTGAGTGAATTTCAGAACGTCAGATTTTTGCTGAAATTGTGACCGCGCGGCTTAGGGATTTTTTCAAAAAAAGTTGTTCAGACCTTGAGGGCTAATTCTGTTTCCCATGATATGAACCCATCTGTTTCCAGAGAAAAGGCTTTCAGGGGATCGTTTGCAACAGTTTGGCACCATTTCTGAGTGAATTGCAGAACGTCAGATTTTTGCTGAAATTGTGACCGCGCGGCTTAGGGATTTTTTCAAAAAAAGTTGTTCAGACCTTGAGGGCTAATTCTGTTTCCCATGATATGAACCCATCTGTTTCCAGAGAAAAGGCTTTCAGGGGATCGTTTGCAACAGTTTGGCACCATTTCTGAGTGAATTGCAGAACGTCAGATGTTTGCTGAAATTGTGACCACGCGGCTTAGGCATTTTTTCAAAAAAAGTTGTTCAGACGTCGAGGGCTAATTCTGTTTCACATGATACAAACCCATCTGTTTCCACCGAAAAAGCTTTCAGGGGATCGTTTGCAACAGTTTGGCACCATTTCTGAGTGAATTGCAGAACGTCAGATTTTTGCTGAAATTATGACCGCGCAGCTTAGGGTTTTATTTCAAAAAAAGTTGTTCAGACCTTGAGGGCTAATTCTGTTTCCCATGATAGAAACCCATCTGTTTCCACCGAAAAAGCTTTCAGAGGATCGTTTGCAGCAGTTTGGCACCATTTCTGAGTGAATTTCAGAACATCAGATTTTTGCTGAAATTGTGACCGCGCGGCTTAGGGATTTTTTCAAAAAAAGGTCTTGAGATGTCGAGGGCTAATTCTGTTTCCCATGATACAAACCCATCTGTTTCCACCGAAAAAGCTTTGAGGGGATCGTTTGCAACAGTTTGGCACCATTTTTGAGTGAATTGCAGAACGTCAGATTTTTGCTGAAATTTTGATCGCGCGGCTTAGGGAGTTTTTCAAAAAAAGTTGTTCAGACGTCGAGGGCTAATTCTGTTTCCCATGATACAAACCCATCTGTTTCCACCGAAAAAGCTTTCAGAGGATCGTTTGCAGCAGTTTGGCACCATTTCTGAGTGAATTTCAGAACGTCAGATTTTTGCTTAAATTGTGACCGCGCGGCTTAGGGATTTTTTCAAAAAAAGTTGTTCAGACGTCGAGGGCTAAGTCTGTTTCCCATGATAGAAACCCATCTGTTTCCACTGAAAAAGATTTCAGGTGATCGTTTGCAACAGTTTGGCACCATTTCTGAGTGTATTGCAGAACGTCAGATTTTTGCTGAAATTGTGACCGCGCGGCTTAGGGATTTTTTCAAAAAAAGGTCTTCAGACGTCGAGGGCTAATTCTGTTTCCCATGATACAAACCCATCTGTTTCCACCGAAAAAGCTTTCAGGGGATCGTTTGCAACAGTTTGGCACCATTTCTGAGTGAATTGCAGAACGTCAGATTTTTGCTGAAATTGTGACCACGCGGCTTAGGGATTTTTTCAAAAAAAGTTGTTCAGACCTTGAGGGCTGATTCTGTTTCCCATGATACAAACCCATCTGTTTCCAGAGAAAAGGCTTTCAGGGGATCGTTTGCAACAGTTTTGCAACATTTCTGAGTGAATTGCAGAACGTCAGATTTTTGATGAAATTGTGAGCACGCAGCTTAGGGTTTTATTTCAAAAAAAGTTGTTCAGACGTCGAGGGCTAATTCTGTTTCCCATGATACAAACCCATCTGTTTCCACCGAAAAAGCTTTCAGAGGATCGTTTGCAGCAGTTTGGCACCATTTCTGAGTGAATTTCAGAACGTCAGATTTTTGCTGAAATTGTGACCGCACGGCTTAGGGATTTTTTCAAAAAAAGGTCTTCAGACGTCGGAGGCTAATTCTGTTTCCCATGATACAAACCCATCTGTTTCCAACGGAAAAGCTTTGAGGGGATCGTTTCGAACAGTTTGGCACCATTTTTGAGTGAATTGAAGAACGTCAGATTTTTGCTGAAATTTTGATCGCGCGGCTTAGGGAGTTTTTCAAAAAAAGTTGTTCAGACGTCGAGGGCTAATTCTGTTTCCCATGATACAAACCCATCTGTTTCCACCGAAAAAGCTTTGAGGGGATCGTTTGCAACAGTTTGGCACCATTTTTGAGTGAATTGCAGAACGTCAGATTTTTGCTGAAATTGTGACCGCGCGGCTTAGGGATTTTTTCAAAAAAAGTTGTTCAGACCTTGAGGGCTAATTCTGTTTCCCATGATAGAAACCCATCTGTTTCCACCGAAAAAGCTTTCAGAGGTTCCTTTGCAGCAGTTTGGCACCATTTCTGAGTGAATTTCAGAACTTCAGATTTTTGCGGAAATTGTGACCGCGCGGCTTAGGGATTTTTTCAAAAAAAGTTGTTCAGACCTTGAGGGCTAATTCTGTTTCCCATGATACAAACCCATCTGTTTCCACCGTAAAAGCTTTCAGAGGATCGATTGCAGCAGTTTGGCACCATTTTTGAGTGAATTTCAGAACGTCAGATTTTTGCTGAAATTGTGACCGCGCGGCTTAGGGATTTTTTCAAAAAAAGGTCTTCAGACGTCGAGGGCTAATTCTGTTTCCCATGATACAAACCCATCTGTTTCCACCGAAAAAGCTTTCAGAGGATCGTTTGCAGCAGTTTGGCACCATTTCTGAGTGAATTGCAGAACGTCAGATTTTTGCTGAAATTGTGACCGCGCGGCTTAGGGTTTTTTTCAAAAAAAGGTCTTCAGACATCGAGGGCTAATTCTGTTTCCCATGATACAAACCCATCTGTTTCCAGAGAAAAGGCTTTCAGGGGATCGTTTGCAACAGTTTGGCACCATTTCTGAGTGAATTGCATCACGTCAGATTTTTGCTGAAATTGTGACCGCGCGGCTTAGGGATTTTTTCAAAAAAAGTTGTTCAGACGTCGAGGGCTAATTCTGTTTCCCATGATACGAACCCATCTGTTTCCAGAGAAAAGGCTTTCAGGGGATCGTTTGCAACAGTTTGGCACCATTTCTGAGTGAATTGCAGAACGTCAGATTTTTGCTGAAATTGTGACCACGCGGCTTAGGGATTTTTTCAAAAAAAGTTGTTCAGACGTCGAGGGCTAATTCTGTTTCACATGATACAAACCCATCTGTTTCCACCGAAAAAGCTTTCTGGGGATCGTTTGCAGCAGTTTGGCACCATTTCTGAGTGAATTTCAGAAAGTCAGATTTTTGCTGAAATTGTGACCGCGCGGCTTAGGGATTTTTTCAAAAAAAGTTGTTCAGACGTCGAGGGCTAATTCTGTTTCCCATGATAGAAACCCATCTGTTTCCACCGAAAAAGCTTTCAGAGGATCGTTTGCAACAGTTTGGCACCATTTCTGAGTGAATTTCAGAACGTCAGATTTTTGCTGAAATTGTGACCGCGCGGCTTAGGGATTTTTTTCAAAAAAAGGTCTTCAGACGTCGAGGGATAATTCTGTTTCCCATGATACAAACCCATCTCTTTCCACCGAAAAAGCTTTCAGAGGATCGTTTGCAACAGTTTCGCACCATTTCTGAGTGAATTTCAGAACGTCAGATTTTTGCGGAAATTGTGACCGCGCGGCTTTGGGATTTTTTCAAAAAAAATTGTTGATACGTCGAGGGCTAAGTCTGTTTCCCATGATAGAAACCCATCTGTTTCCACCGAAAAAGCTTTCAGGGGATCGTTTGCAACAGTTTGGCACCATTTTTGAGTGAATTGCAGAACGTCAGATTTTTGCTGAAATTTTGATCGCGCGGCTTAGGGAGTTTTTCAAAAAAAGTTGTTCAGACGTCGAGGGCTAATTCTGTTTCCCATGATACAAACCCATCTGTTTCCACCGAAAAAGCTTTCAGGGGATCGTTTGCAACAGTTTGGCACAATTTTTGAGTGAATTTCAGAACGTCAGATTTTTGCTGAAATTGTGACCGCGCGGCTTAGGGGTTTTTTCAAAAAAAGGTCTTCAGACATCGAGGGCTAATTCTGTTTCCCATGATACAAACCCATCTGTTTCCAGAGAAAAGGCTTTCAGGGGATCGTTTGCAACAGTTTGGCACCATTTCTGAGTGAATTGCAGAACATCAGATTTTTGCTGAAATTGTGACCGCGCGGCTTAGGGATTTTTTCAAAAAAAGTTGTTCAGACGTCGAGGGCTAATTCTGTTTCCCATGATAGAAACCCATCTGTTTCCACCGAAAAAGCTTTCAGAGTTCGTTTGCAGCAGTTTGGCACCATTTCTGAGTGAATTTCAGAAAGTCAGATTTTTGCTGAAATTGTGACCGCGCGGCTTAGGGATTTTTTCAAAAAAAGTTGTTCAGATGTCGAGGGCTAATTCTGTTTCCCATGATAGAAACCCATCTGTTTCCACCGAAAAAGCTTTCAGAGGATCGTTTGCAACAGTTTGGCACCATTTCTGAGTGAATTTCAGAACGTCAGATTTTTGCTGAAATTGTGACCGCGCGGCTTAGGGATTTTTTTCAAAAAAAGGTCTTCAGACGTCGAGGGATAATTCTGTTTCCCATGATACAAACCCATCTCTTTCCACCGAAAAAGCTTTCAGAGGATCGTTTGCAACAGTTTCGCACCATTTCTGAGTGAATTTCAGAACGTCAGATTTTTGCTGAAATTGTGACCGCGCGGCTTAGGGATTTTTTCAAAAAAAGTTGTTCAGACCTTGAGGGCTAATTCTGTTTCCCATGATATGAACCCATCTGTTTCCAGAGAAAAGGCTTTCAGGGGATCGTTTGCAACAGTTTGGCACCATTTCTGAGTGAATTGCAGAACGTCAGATTTTTGCTGAAATTGTGACCACGCGGCTTAGGCATTTTTTCAAAAAAAGTTGTTCAGACGTCGAGGGCTAATTCTGTTTCACATGATACAAACCCATCTGTTTCCACCGAAAAAGCTTTCAGGGGATCGTTTGCAACAGTTTGGCACCATTTCTGAGTGAATTGCAGAACGTCAGATTTTTGCTGAAATTATGACCGCGCAGCTTAGGGTTTTATTTCAAAAAAAGTTGTTCAGACCTTGAGGGCTAATTCTGTTTCCCATGATAGAAACCCATCTGTTTCCACCGAAAAAGCTTTCAGAGGATCGTTTGCAGCAGTTTGGCACCATTTCTGAGTGAATTTCAGAACATCAGATTTTTGCTGAAATTGTGACCGCGCGGCTTAGGGATTTTTTCAAAAAAAGGTCTTGAGACGTCGAGGGCTAATTCTGTTTCCCATGATACAAACCCATCTGTTTCCACCGAAAAAGCTTTGAGGGGATCGTTTGCAACAGTTTGGCACCATTTTTGAGTGAATTGCAGAACGTCAGATTTTTGATGAAATTGTGAGCGCGCGGCTTAGGGATTTTTTCAAAAAAAGTTGTTCAGACGTCGAGGGCTAATTCTGTTTCCCATGATACAAACCCATCTGTTTCCACCGAAAAAGCTTTCAGGGGATCGTTTCCAACAGTTTGGCACCATTTCTGAGTGAATTGCAGAACGTCAGATTTTTGCTGAAATTCTGACCGCGCGGCTTAGGGTTTTATTTCAAAAAAAGTTGTTCAGACGTCGAGGGCTAATTCTGTTTCCCATGATACAAACCCATTTGTTTCCACCGAAAAAGCTTTCAGAGGATCGTTTGCAGCAGTTTGGCACCATTTCTGAGTGAATTTCAGAACGTCAGATTTTTGCTGAAATTGTGACCGCACGGCTTAGGGATTTTTTCAAAAAAAGGTCTTCAGACGTCGAAGGCTAATTCTGTTTCCCATGATACAAACCCATCTGTTTCCACCGAAAAAGCTTTGAGGGGATCGTTTCCAACAGTTTGGCACCATTTTTGAGTGAATTGAAGAAGGTCAGATTTTTGCTGAAATTTTGATCGCGCGGCTTAGGGAGTTTTTCAAAAAAAGTTGTTCAGACGTCGAGGGCTAATTCTGTTTCCCATGATACAAACCCATCTGTTTCCACCGAAAAAGCTTTGAGGGGATCGTTTGCAACAGTTTGGCACCATTTTTGAGTGAATTGCAGAACGTCAGATTTTTGGTGGATTTGTGACCGCGCGGCTTAGGGATTTTTTCAAAAAAAGTTGTTCAGACCTTGAGGGCTAATTCTGTTTCCCATGATACAAACCCATCTGTTTCCACCGTAAAAGCTTTCAGAGGATCGATTGCAGCAGTTTGGCACCATTTTTGAGTGAATTTCAGAACGTCAGATTTTTGCTGAAATTGTGACCGCGCGGCTTAGGGATTTTTTCAAAAAAAGTTGTTCAGACGTCGAGGGCTAATTCTGTTTCCCATGATACAAACCCATCTGTTTCCACCGAAAAAGCTTTCAGTCGATCGTTTGCAACAGTTTGGCAGCATTTCTGAGTGAATTTCAGAACGTCAGATTTTTGCTGAAATTGTGACCGCGCGGCTTAGGGGTTTTTTCAAAAAAAGGTCTTCAGACATCGAGGGCTAATTCTGTTTCCCATGATGCAAACCCATCTGTTTCCAGAGAAAAGGCTTTCAGGGGATCGTTTGCAACAGTTTGGCACCATTTCTGAGTGAATTGCAGAACATCAGATTTTAGCTGAAATTGTGACCGCGCGGCTTAGGGATTTTTTCAAAAAAAGTTGTTCAGACGTCGAGGGCTAATTCTGTTTCCCATGATAGAAACCCATCTGTTTCCACCGAAAAAGCTTTCAGAGTTCGTTTGCAGCAGTTTGGCACCATTTCTGAGTGAATTTCAGAACGTCAGATTTTTGCTGAAATTGTGACCGCGCGGCTTAGGGATTTTTTCAAAAAAAGTTGTTCAGACGTCGAGGGCTAATTCTGTTTCCCATGATAGAAACCCATCTGTTTCCACCGAAAAAGCTTTCAGAGGATCGTTTGCAACAGTTTGGCACCATTTCTGAGTGAATTTCAGAACGTCAGATTTTTGCTGAAATTGTGACCGCGCGGCTTAGGGATTTTTTTCAAAAAAAGGTCTTCAGACGTCGAGGGATAATTCTGTTTCCCATGATACAAACCCATCTCTTTCCACCGAAAAAGCTTTCAGAGGATCGTTTGCAACAGTTTCGCACCATTTCTGAGTGAATTTCAGAACGTCAGATTTTTGCGGAATTTGTGACCGCGCGGCTTTGGGATTTTTTCAAAAAAAATTGTTGATACGTCGAGGGCTAAGTCTGTTTCCCATGATAGAAACCCATCTGTTTCCACCGAAAAAGCTTTCAGGGGATCGTTCGCAACAGTTTGGCACCATTTTTGAGTGAATTTCAGAACGTCAGATTTTTTCTTAAAATTGTGACCGCGCGGCTTAGGGATTTTTTCAAAAAAAGTTGTTCAGACCTTGAGGGCTAATTCTGTTTCCCATAATAGAAACCCATCTGTTTCCACCGAAAAAGCTTTCAGGGGATCGTTTGCAACAGTTTGGCACCATTTCTGAGTGAATTGCAGAACGTCAGATTTTTGCTGAAATTGTGACCGCGCGGCTTAGGGATTTTTTCAAAAAAAGTTGTTCAGACGTCGAGGGCTAATTCTGTTTCCCATGATACGAACCCATCTGTTTCCAGAGAAAAGGCTTTCAGGGGATCGTTTGCAACAGTTTGGCACCATTTCTGAGTGAATTGCAGAACGTCAGATTTTTGCTGAAATTCTGACCGCGCAGCTTAGGGTTTTATTTCAAAAAAAGTTGTTCAGACCTTGAGGGCTAATTCTGTTTCCCATGATAGAAACCCATCTGTTTCCACCGAAAAAGCTTTCAGAGTTCGTTTGCAGCAGTTTGGCACCATTTCTGAGTGAATTTCAGAAAGTCAGATTTTTGCTGATATTGTGACCGCGCGGCTTAGGGATTTTTTCAAAAAAAGTTGTTCAGACGTCGAGGGCTAATTCTGTTTCCCATGATAGAAACCCATCTGTTTCCACCGAAAAAGCTTTCAGAGGATCGTTTGCAACAGTTTGGCACCATTTCTGAGTGAATTTCAGAACGTCAGATTTTTGCTGAAATTGTGACCGCGCGGCTTAGGGATTTTTTTCAAAAAAAGGTCTTCAGACGTCGAGGGATAATTCTGTTTCCCATGATACAAACCCATCTCTTTCCACCGAAAAAGCTTTCAGAGGATCGTTTGCAACAGTTTCGCACCATTTCTGAGTGAATTTCAGAACGTCAGATTTTTGCGGAAATTGTGACCGCGCGGCTTTGGGATTTTTTCAAAAAAAATTGTTGATACGTCGAGGGCTAAGTCTGTTTCCCATGATAGAAACCCATCTGTTTCCACCGAAAAAGCTTTCAGGGGATCGTTCGCAACAGTTTGGCACCATTTCTGAGTGAATTGCAGAACGTCAGATTTTTGCTGAAATTGTGACCGCGCGGCTTAGGGATTTTTTCAAAAAAAGGTCTTGAGACGTCGAGGGCTAATTCTGTTTCCCATGATACAAACCCATCTGTTTCCACCGAAAAAGCTTTGAGGGGATCGTTTGCAACAGTTTGGCACCATTTTTGAGTGAATTGCAGAACGTCAGATTTTTGCTGAAATTTTGATCGCGCGGCTTAGGGAGTTTTTCAAAAAAAGTTGTTCAGACGTCGAGGGCTAATTCTGTTTCCCATGATACAAACCCATCTGTTTCCACCGAAAAAGCTTTCAGGGGATCGTTTGCAACAGTTTGGCACAATTTTTGAGTGAATTTCAGAACGTCAGATTTTTGCTGAAATTGTGACCGCGCGGCTTAGGGGTTTTTTCAAAAAAAGGTCTTCAGACATCGAGGGCTAATTCTGTTTCCCATGATACAAACCCATCTGTTTCCAGAGAAAAGGCTTTCAGGGGATCGTTTGCAACAGTTTGGCACCATTTCTGAGTGAATTGCAGAACATCAGATTTTTGCTGAAATTGTGACCGCGCGGCTTAGGGATTTTTTCAAAAAAAGTTGTTCAGACGTCGAGGGCTAATTCTGTTTCCCATGATAGAAACCCATCTGTTTCCACCGAAAAAGCTTTCAGAGTTCGTTTGCAGCAGTTTGGCACCATTTCTGAGTGAATTTCAGAAAGTCAGATTTTTGCTGAAATTGTGACCGCGCGGCTTAGGGATTTTTTCAAAAAAAGTTGTTCAGATGTCGAGGGCTAATTCTGTTTCCCATGATAGAAACCCATCTGTTTCCACCGAAAAAGCTTTCAGAGGATCGTTTGCAACAGTTTGGCACCATTTCTGAGTGAATTTCAGAACGTCAGATTTTTGCTGAAATTGTGACCGCGCGGCTTAGGGATTTTTTTCAAAAAAAGGTCTTCAGACGTCGAGGGATAATTCTGTTTCCCATGATACAAACCCATCTCTTTCCACCGAAAAAGCTTTCAGAGGATCGTTTGCAACAGTTTCGCACCATTTCTGAGTGAATTTCAGAACGTCAGATTTTTGCTGAAATTGTGACCGCGCGGCTTAGGGATTTTTTCAAAAAAAGTTGTTCAGACCTTGAGGGCTAATTCTGTTTCCCATGATATGAACCCATCTGTTTCCAGAGAAAAGGCTTTCAGAGGATCGTTTGCAACAGTTTGGCACCATTTCTGAGTGAATTGCAGAACGTCAGATTTTTGCTGAAATTGTGACCGCGCGGCTTAGGGATTTTTTCAAAAAAAGTTGTTCAGACGTCGAGGGCTAATTCTGTTTCCCATGATATGAACCCATCTGTTTCCAGAGAAAAGGCTTTCAGGGGATCGTTTGCAACAGTTTGGCACCATTTCTGAGTGAATTGCAGAACGTCAGATTTTTGCTGAAATTGTGACCACGCGGCTTAGGCATTTTTTCAAAAAAAGTTGTTCAGACGTCGAGGGCTAATTCTGTTTCACATGATACAAACCCATCTGTTTCCACCGAAAAAGCTTTCAGGGGATCGTTTGCAACAGTTTGGCACCATTTCTGAGTGAATTGCAGAACGTCAGATTTTTGCTGAAATTATGACCGCGCAGCTTAGGGTTTTATTTCAAAAAAAGTTGTTCAGACCTTGAGGGCTAATTCTGTTTCCCATGATAGAAACCCATCTGTTTCCACCGAAAAAGCTTTCAGAGGATCGTTTGCAGCAGTTTGGCACCATTTCTGAGTGAATTTCAGAACATCAGATTTTTGCTGAAATTGTGACCGCGCGGCTTAGGGATTTTTTCAAAAAAAGGTCTTGAGA
The DNA here is from genome assembly GCF_965153285.1 of Podarcis tiliguerta. Lineage (NCBI taxonomy): Eukaryota > Metazoa > Chordata > Lepidosauria > Squamata > Lacertidae > Podarcis > Podarcis tiliguerta. The sequence goes on from NC_139545.1 coordinate 10,035,705, forward strand.
CGTCGAGGGCTAATTCTGTTTCCCATGATACAAACCCATCTGTTTCCACCGAAAAAGCTTTGAGGGGATCGTTTGCAACAGTTTGGCACCATTTTTGAGTGAATTGCAGAACGTCAGATTTTTGCTGAAATTTTGATCGCGCGGCTTAGGGAGTTTTTCAAAAAAAGTTGTTCAGACGTCGAGGGCTAATTCTTTTTCCCATGATACAAACCCATCTGTTTCCACCGAAAAAGCTTTCAGAGGATCGTTTGCAGCAGTTTGGCACCATTTCTGAGTGAATTTCAGAACGTCAGATTTTTGCTGAAATTGTGACCGCGCGCCTTAGGGATTTTTTCAAAAAAAGTTGTTCAGATGTCGAGGGCTAATTCTGTTTCCCATGATAGAAACCCATCTGTTTCCACCGAAAAAGCTTTCAGAGGATCGTTTGCAACAGTTTGGCACCATTTCTGAGTGAATTTCAGAACGTCAGATTTTTGCTGAAATTGTGACCGCGCGGCTTAGGGATTTTTTTCAAAAAAAGGTCTTCAGACGTCGAGGGATAATTCTGTTTCCCATGATACAAACCCATCTCTTTCCACCGAAAAAGCTTTCAGAGGATCGTTTGCAACAGTTTCGCACCATTTCTGAGTGAATTTCAGAACGTCAGATTTTTGCTGAAATTGTGACCGCGCGGCTTAGGGATTTTTTCAAAAAAAGTTGTTCAGACCTTGAGGGCTAATTCTGTTTCCCATGATATGAACCCATCTGTTTCCAGAGAAAAGGCTTTCAGGGGATCGTTTGCAACAGTTTGGCACCATTTCTGAGTGAATTGCAGAACGTCAGATTTTTGCTGAAATTGTGACCGCGCGGCTTAGGGATTTTTTCAAAAAAAGTTGTTCAGACCTTGAGGGCTAATTCTGTTTCCCATGATATGAACCCATCTGTTTCCAGAGAAAAGGCTTTCAGGGGATCGTTTGCAACAGTTTGGCACCATTTCTGAGTGAATTGCAGAACGTCAGATTTTTGCTGAAATTGTGACCACGCGGCTTAGGCATTTTTTCAAAAAAAGTTGTTCAGACGTCGAGGGCTAATTCTGTTTCACATGATACAAACCCATCTGTTTCCACCGAAAAAGCTTTCAGGGGATCGTTTGCAACAGTTTGGCACCATTTCTGAGTGAATTGCAGAACGTCAGATTTTTGCTGAAATTATGACCGCGCAGCTTAGGGTTTTATTTCAAAAAAAGTTGTTCAGACCTTGAGGGCTAATTCTGTTTCCCATGATAGAAACCCATCTGTTTCCACCGAAAAAGCTTTCAGAGGATCGTTTGCAGCAGTTTGGCACCATTTCTGAGTGAATTTCAGAACATCAGATTTTTGCTGAAATTGTGACCGCGCGGCTTAGGGATTTTTTCAAAAAAAGGTCTTGAGACGTCGAGGGCTAATTCTGTTTCCCATGATACAAACCCATCTGTTTCCACCGAAAAAGCTTTGAGGGGATCGTTTGCAACAGTTTGGCACCATTTTTGAGTGAATTGCAGAACGTCAGATTTTTGCTGAAATTTTGATCGCGCGGCTTAGGGAGTTTTTCAAAAAAAGTTGTTCAGACGTCGAGGGCTAATTCTGTTTCCCATGATACAAACCCATCTGTTTCCACCGAAAAAGCTTTCAGAGGATCGTTTGCAGCAGTTTGGCACCATTTCTGAGTGAATTTCAGAACGTCAGATTTTTGCTGAAATTGTGACCGCGCGGCTTAGGGATTTTTTCAAAAAAAGTTGTTCAGATGTCGAGGGCTAATTCTGTTTCCCATGATAGAAACCCATCTGTTTCCACCGAAAAAGCTTTCAGAGGATCGTTTGCAACAGTTTGGCACCATTTCTGAGTGAATTTCAGAACGTCAGATTTTTGCTGAAATTGTGACCGCGCGGCTTAGGGATTTTTTTCAAAAAAAGGTCTTCAGACGTCGAGGGATAATTCTGTTTCCCATGATACAAACCCATCTCTTTCCACCGAAAAAGCTTTCAGAGGATCGTTTGCAACAGTTTCGCACCATTTCTGAGTGAATTTCAGAACGTCAGATTTTTGCTGAAATTGTGACCGCGCGGCTTAGGGATTTTTTCAAAAAAAGTTGTTCAGACCTTGAGGGCTAATTCTGTTTCCCATGATATGAACCCATCTGTTTCCAGAGAAAAGGCTTTCAGGGGATCGTTTGCAACAGTTTGGCACCATTTCTGAGTGAATTGCAGAACGTCAGATTTTTGCTGAAATTGTGACCGCGCGGCTTAGGGATTTTTTCAAAAAAAGTTGTTCAGACCTTGAGGGCTAATTCTGTTTCCCATGATATGAACCCATCTGTTTCCAGAGAAAAGGCTTTCAGGGGATCGTTTGCAACAGTTTGGCACCATTTCTGAGTGAATTGCAGAACGTCAGATTTTTGCTGAAATTGTGACCACGCGGCTTAGGCATTTTTTCAAAAAAAGTTGTTCAGACGTCGAGGGCTAATTCTGTTTCACATGATACAAACCCATCTGTTTCCACCGAAAAAGCTTTCAGGGGATCGTTTGCAACAGTTTGGCACCATTTCTGAGTGAATTGCAGAACGTCAGATTTTTGCTGAAATTATGACCGCGCAGCTTAGGGTTTTATTTCAAAAAAAGTTGTTCAGACCTTGAGGGCTAATTCTGTTTCCCATGATAGAAACCCATCTGTTTCCACCGAAAAAGCTTTCAGAGGATCGTTTGCAGCAGTTTGGCACCATTTCTGAGTGAATTGCAGAACATCAGATTTTTGCTGAAATTGTGACCGCGCGGCTTAGGGATTTTTTCAAAAAAAGGTCTTGAGACGTCGAGGGCTAATTCTGTTTCCCATGATACAAACCCATCTGTTTCCACCGAAAAAGCTTTGAGGGGATCGTTTGCAACAGTTTGGCACCATTTTTGAGTGAATTTCAGAACGTCAGATTTTTGCTGAAATTTTGATCGCGCGGCTTAGGGAGTTTTTCAAAAAAAGTTGTTCAGACGTCGAGGGCTAATTCTGTTTCCCATGATACAAACCCATCTGTTTCCACCGAAAAAGCTTTCAGAGGATCGTTTGCAGCAGTTTGGCACCATTTCTGAGTGAATTTCCGAACGTCAGATTTTTGCTGAAATTGTGACCGCGCGGCTTAGGGATTTTTTCAAAAAAAGTTGTTCAGATGTCGAGGGCTAATTCTGTTTCCCATGATAGAAACCCATCTGTTACCACCGAAAAAGCTTTCAGAGGATCGTTTGCAACAGTTTGGCACCATTTCTGAGTGAATTTCAGAACGTCAGATTTTTGCTGAAATTGTGACCGCGCGGCTTAGGGATTTTTTTCAAAAAAAGGTCTTCAGACGTCGAGGGATAATTCTGTTTCCCATGATACAAACCCATCTCTTTCCACCGAAAAAGCTTTCAGAGGATCGTTTGCAACAGTTTCGCACCATTTCTGAGTGAATTTCAGAACGTCAGATTTTTGCTGAAATTGTGACCGCGCGGCTTAGGGATTTTTTCAAAAAAAGTTGTTCAGACCTTGAGGGCTAATTCTGTTTCCCATGATATGAACCCATCTGTTTCCAGAGAAAAGGCTTTCAGGGGATCGTTTGCAACAGTTTGGCACCATTTCTGAGTGAATTGCAGAACGTCAGATTTTTGCTGAAATTGTGACCGCGCGGCTTAGGGATTTTTTCAAAAAAAGTTGTTCAGACCTTGAAGGCTAATTCTGTTTCCCATGATATGAACCCATCTGTTTCCAGAGAAAAGGCTTTCAGGGGATCGTTTGCAACAGTTTGGCACCATTTCTGAGTGAATTGCAGAACGTCAGATTTTTGCTGAAATTGTGACCACGCGGCTTAGGCATTTTTTCAAAAAAAGTTGTTCAGACGTCGAGGGCTAATTCTGTTTCACATGATACAAACCCATCTGTTTCCACCGAAAAAGCTTTCAGGGGATCGTTTGCAACAGTTTGGCACCATTTCTGAGTGAATTGCAGAACGTCAGATTTTTGCTGAAATTATGACCGCGCAGCTTAGGGTTTTATTTCAAAAAAAGTTGTTCAGACCTTGAGGGCTAATTCTGTTTCCCATGATAGAAACCCATCTGTTTCCACCGAAAAAGCTTTCAGAGGATCGTTTGCAGCAGTTTGGCACCATTTCTGAGTGAATTGCAGAACATCAGATTTTTGCTGAAATTGTGACCGCGCGGCTTAGGGATTTTTTCAAAAAAAGGTCTTGAGACGTCGAGGGCTAATTCTGTTTCCCATGATACAAACCCATCTGTTTCCACCGAAAAAGCTTTGAGGGGATCGTTTGCAACAGTTTGGCACCATTTTTGAGTGAATTGCAGAACGTCAGATTTTTGCTGAAATTTTGATCGCGCGGCTTAGGGAGTTTTTCAAAAAAAGTTGTTCAGACGTCGAGGGCTAATTCTGTTTCCCATGATACAAACCCATCTGTTTCCACCGAAAAAGCTTTCAGAGGATCGTTTGCAGCAGTTTGGCACCATTTCTGAGTGAATTTCAGAACGTCAGATTTTTGCTGAAATTGTGACCGCGCGGCTTAGGGATTTTTTCAAAAAAAGTTGTTCAGACGTCGAGGGCTAAGTCTGTTTCCCATGATAGAAACCCATCTGTTTCCACTGAAAAAGATTTCAGGTGATCGTTTGCAACAGTTTGGCACCATTTCTGAGTGTATTGCAAAACGTCAGATTTTTGCTGAAATTGTGACCGCGCGGCTTAGGGATTTTTTCAAAAAAAGGTCTTCAGACGTCGAGGGCTAATTCTGTTTCCCATGATACAAACCCATCTGTTTCCACCGAAAAAGCTTTCAGGGGATCGTTTGCAACAGTTTGGCACCATTTCTGAGTGAATTGCAGAACGTCAGATTTTTGCTGAAATTGTGACCACGCGGCTTAGGGATTTTTTCAAAAAAAGTTGTTCAGACCTTGAGGGCTAATTCTGTTTCCCATGATACAAACCCATCTGTTTCCAGAGAAAAGGCTTTCAGGGGATCGTTTGCAACAGTTTTGCAACATTTCTGAGTGAATTGAAGAACGTCAGATATTTGATGAAATTGTGAGCACGCAGCTTAGGGATTTTTTCAAAAAAAGTTGTTCAGACGTCGAGGGCTAATTCTGTTTCCCATGATACAAACCCATCTGTTTCCACCGAAAAAGCTTTCAGGGGATCGTTTCCAACAGTTTGGCACCATTTCTGAGTGAATTGCAGAACGTCAGATTTTTGCTGAAATTCTGACCGCGCGGCTTAGGGTTTTATTTCAAAAAAAGTTGTTCAGACGTCGAGGGCTAATTCTGTTTCCCATGATACAAACCCATCTCTTTCCACCGAAAAAGCTTTCAGAGGATCGTTTGCAGCAGTTTGGCACCATTTCTGAGTGAATTTCAGAACGTCAGATTTTTGCTGAAATTGTGACCGCACGGCTTAGGGATTTTTTCAAAAAAAGGTCTTCAGACGTCGAAGGCTAATTCTGTTTCCCATGATACAAACCCATCTGTTTCCAACGAAAAAGCGTTGAGGGGATCGTTTCCAACAGTTTGGCACCATTTTTGAGTGAATTGCAGAACGTCAGATTTTTGCTGAAATTTTGATCGCGCGGCTTAGGGAGTTTTTCAAAAAAAGTTGTTCAGACGTCGAGGGCTAATTCTGTTTCCCATGATACAAACCCATCTGTTTCCACCGAAAAAGCTTTCAGAGGATCGTTTGCAGCAGTTTGGCACCATTTCTGAGTGAATTTCAGAACGTCAGATTTTTGCTGGAATTGTGACCGCGCGGCTTAGGGATTTTTTCAAAAAAAGTTGTTCAGATGTCGAGGGCTAATTCTGTTTCCCATGATAGAAACCCATCTGTTTCCACCGAAAAAGCTTTCAGAGGATCGTTTGCAACAGTTTGGCACCATTTCTGAGTGAATTTCAGAACGTCAGATTTTTGCTGAAATTGTGACCGCGCGGCTTAGGGATTTTTTTCAAAAAAAGGTCTTCAGACGTCGAGGGATAATTCTGTTTCCCATGATACAAACCCATCTCTTTCCACCGAAAAAGCTTTCAGAGGATCGTTTGCAACAGTTTCGCACCATTTCTGAGTGAATTTCAGAACGTCAGATTTTTGCTGAAATTGTGACCGCGCGGCTTAGGGATTTTTTCAAAAAAAGTTGTTCAGACCTTGAGGGCTAATTCTGTTTCCCATGATATGAACCCATCTGTTTCCAGAGAAAAGGCTTTCAGGGGATCGTTTGCAACAGTTTGGCACCATTTCTGAGTGAATTGCAGAACGTCAGATTTTTGCTGAAATTGTGACCGCGCGGCTTAGGGATTTTTTCAAAAAAAGTTGTTCAGACCTTGAGGGCTAATTCTGTTTCCCATGATATGAACCCATCTGTTTCCAGAGAAAAGGCTTTCAGGGGATCGTTTGCAACAGTTTGGCACCATTTCTGAGTGAATTGCAGAACGTCAGATTTTTGCTGAAATTGTGACCACGCGGCTTAGGCATTTTTTCAAAAAAAGTTGTTCAGACGTCGAGGGCTAATTCTGTTTCACATGATACAAACCCATCTGTTTCCACCGAAAAAGCTTTCAGGGGATCGTTTGCAACAGTTTGGCACCATTTCTGAGTGAATTGCAGAACGTCAGATTTTTGCTGAAATTATGACCGCGCAGCTTAGGGTTTTATTTCAAAAAAAGTTGTTCAGACCTTGAGGGCTAATTCTGTTTCCCATGATAGAAACCCATCTGTTTCCACCGAAAAAGCTTTCAGAGGATCGTTTGCAGCAGTTTGGCACCATTTCTGAGTGAATTGCAGAACATCAGATTTTTGCTGAAATTGTGACCGCGCGGCTTAGGGATTTTTTCAAAAAAAGGTCTTGAGACGTCGAGGGCTAATTCTGTTTCCCATGATACAAACCCATCTGTTTCCACCGAAAAAGCTTTGAGGGGATCGTTTGCAACAGTTTGGCACCATTTTTGAGTGAATTTCAGAACGTCAGATTTTTGCTGAAATTTTGATCGCGCGGCTTAGGGAGTTTTTCAAAAAAAGTTGTTCAGACGTCGAGGGCTAATTCTGTTTCCCATGATACAAACCCATCTGTTTCCACCGAAAAAGCTTTCAGAGGATCGTTTGCAGCAGTTTGGCACCATTTCTGAGTGAATTTCCGAACGTCAGATTTTTGCTGAAATTGTGACCGCGCGGCTTAGGGATTTTTTCAAAAAAAGTTGTTCAGATGTCGAGGGCTAATTCTGTTTCCCATGATAGAAACCCATCTGTTACCACCGAAAAAGCTTTCAGAGGATCGTTTGCAACAGTTTGGCACCATTTCTGAGTGAATTTCAGAACGTCAGATTTTTGCTGAAATTGTGACCGCGCGGCTTAGGGATTTTTTTCAAAAAAAGGTCTTCAGACGTCGAGGGATAATTCTGTTTCCCATGATACAAACCCATCTCTTTCCACCGAAAAAGCTTTCAGAGGATCGTTTGCAACAGTTTCGCACCATTTCTGAGTGAATTTCAGAACGTCAGATTTTTGCTGAAATTGTGACCGCGCGGCTTAGGGATTTTTTCAAAAAAAGTTGTTCAGACCTTGAGGGCTAATTCTGTTTCCCATGATATGAACCCATCTGTTTCCAGAGAAAAGGCTTTCAGGGGATCGTTTGCAACAGTTTGGCACCATTTCTGAGTGAATTGCAGAACGTCAGATTTTTGCTGAAATTGTGACCGCGCGGCTTAGGGATTTTTTCAAAAAAAGTTGTTCAGACCTTGAGGGCTAATTCTGTTTCCCATGATATGAACCCATCTGTTTCCAGAGAAAAGGCTTTCAGGGGATCGTTTGCAACAGTTTGGCACCATTTCTGAGTGAATTGCAGAACGTCAGATTTTTGCTGAAATTGTGATCACGCGGCTTAGGCATTTTTTCAAAAAAAGTTGTTCAGACGTCGAGGGCTAATTCTGTTTCACATGATACAAACCCATCTGTTTCCACCGAAAAAGCTTTCAGGGGATCGTTTGCAACAGTTTGGCACCATTTCTGAGTGAATTGCAGAACGTCAGATTTTTGCTGAAATTATGACCGCGCAGCTTAGGGTTTTATTTCAAAAAAAGTTGTTCAGACCTTGAGGGCTAATTCTGTTTCCCATGATAGAAACCCATCTGTTTCCACCGAAAAAGCTTTCAGAGGATCGTTTGCAGCAGTTTGGCACCATTTCTGAGTGAATTGCAGAACATCAGATTTTTGCTGAAATTGTGACCGCGCGGCTTAGGGATTTTTTCAAAAAAAGGTCTTGAGACGTCGAGGGCTAATTCTGTTTCCCATGATACAAACCCATCTGTTTCCACCGAAAAAGCTTTGAGGGGATCGTTTGCAACAGTTTGGCACCATTTTTGAGTGAATTGCAGAACGTCAGATTTTTGCTGAAATTTTGATCGCGCGGCTTAGGGAGTTTTTCAAAAAAAAGTTGTTCAGACGTCGAGGGCTAATTCTGTTTCCCATGATACAAACCCATCTGTTTCCACCGAAAAAGCTTTCAGAGGATCGTTTGCAGCAGTTTGGCACCATTTCTGAGTGAATTTCAGAACGTCAGATTTTTGCTGAAATTGTGACCGCGCGGCTTAGGGATTTTTTCAAAAAAAGTTGTTCAGACGTCGAGGGCTAAGTCTGTTTCCCATGATAGAAACCCATCTGTTTCCACTGAAAAAGATTTCAGGTGATCGTTTGCAACAGTTTGGCACCATTTCTGAGTGTATTGCAGAACGTCAGATTTTTGCTGAAATTGTGACCGCGCGGCTTAGGGATTTTTTCAAAAAAAGGTCTTCAGACGTCGAGGGCTAATTCTGTTTCCCATGATACAAACCCATCTGTTTCCACCGAAAAAGCTTTCAGGGGATCGTTTGCAACAGTTTGGCACCATTTCTGAGTGAATTGCAGAACGTCAGATTTTTGCTGAAATTGTGACCACGCGGCTTAGGGATTTTTTCAAAAAAAGTTGTTCAGACCTTGAGGGCTAATTCTGTTTCCCATGATACAAACCCATCTGTTTCCAGAGAAAAGGCTTTCAGGGGATCGTTTGCAACAGTTTTGCAACATTTCTGAGTGAATTGAAGAACGTCAGATTTTTGATGAAATTGTGAGCACGCAGCTTAGGGATTTTTTCAAAAAAAGTTGTTCAGACGTCGAGGGCTAATTCTGTTTCCCATGATACAAACCCATCTGTTTCCACCGAAAAAGCTTTCAGGGGATCGTTTCCAACAGTTTGGCACCATTTCTGAGTGAATTGCAGAACGTCAGATTTTTGCTGAAATTCTGACCGCGCGGCTTAGGGTTTTATTTCAAAAAAAGTTGTTCAGACGTCGAGGGCTAATTCTGTTTCCCATGATACAAACCCATCTCTTTCCACCGAAAAAGCTTTCAGAGGATCGTTTGCAGCAGTTTGGCACCATTTCTGAGTGAATTTCAGAACGTCAGATTTTTGCTGAAATTGTGACCGCACGGCTTAGGGATTTTTTCAAAAAAAGGTCTTCAGACGTCGAAGGCTAATTCTGTTTCCCATGATACAAACCCATCTGTTTCCAACGAAAAAGCGTTGAGGGGATCGTTTCCAACAGTTTGGCACCATTTTTGAGTGAATTGAAGAACGTCAGATTTTTGCTGAAATTTTGATCGCGCGGCTTAGGGAGTTTTTCAAAAAAAGTTGTTCAGACGTCGAGGGCTAATTCTGTTTCCCATGATACAAACCCATCTGTTTCCACCGAAAAAGCTTTGAGGGGATCGTTTGCAACAGTTTGGCACCATTTTTGAGTGAATTGCAGAACGTCAGATTTTTGGTGGATTTGTGACCGCGCGGCTTAGGGATTTTTTCAAAAAAAGTTGTTCAGACCTTGAGGGCTAATTCTGTTTCCCATGATAGAAACCCATCTGTTTCCACCGAAAAAGCTTTCAGAGGTTCCTTTGCAGCAGTTTGGCACCATTTCTGAGTGAATTTCAGAACTTCAGATTTTTGCGGAAATTGTGACCGCGCGGCTTAGGGATTTTTTCAAAAAAAGTTGTTCAGACCTTGAGGGCTAATTCTGTTTCCCATGATACAAACCCATCTGTTTCCACCGTAAAAGCTTTCAGAGGATCGATTGCAGCAGTTTGGCACCATTTTTGAGTGAATTTCAGAACGTCAGATTTTTGCTGAAATTGTGACCGCGCGGCTTAGGGATTTTTTCAAAAAAAGGTCTTCAGACGTCGAGGGCTAATTCTGTTTCCCATGATACAAACCCATCTGTTTCCACCGAAAAAGCTTTCAGAGGATCGTTTGCAACAGTTTGGCACCATTTCTGAGTGAATTTCAGAACGTCAGATTTTTGCGGAAATTGTGACCGCGCGGCTTAGGGATTTTTTCAAAAAAAGTTGTTCAGACCTTGAGGGCTAATTCTGTTTCCCATGATACAAACCCATCTGTTTCCACCGAAAAAGCTTTGAGGGGATCGTTTGCAACAGTTTGGCACCATTTTTGAGTGAATTGCAGAACGTCAGATTTTTGCTGAAATTGTGACCGCGCGGCTTAGGGATTTTTTTCAAAAAAAGGTCTTCAGACGTCGAGGGATAATTCTGTTTCCCATGATACAAACCCATCTCTTTCCACCGAAAAAGCTTTCAGAGGATCGTTTGCAACAGTTTCGCACCATTTCTGAGTGAATTTCAGAACGTCAGATTTTTGCGGAAATTGTGACCGCGCGGCTTTGGGATTTTTTCAAAAAAAATTGTTGATACGTCGAGGGCTAAGTCTGTTTCCCATGATAGAAACCCATCTGTTTCCACCGAAAAAGCTTTCAGGGGATCGTTCGCAACAGTTTGGCACCATTTTTGAGTGAATTTCAGAACGTCAGATTTTTTCTTAAAATTGTGACCGCGCGGCTTAGGGATTTTTTCAAAAAAAGTTGTTCAGACCTTGAGGGCTAATTCTGTTTCCCATAATAGAAACCCATCTGTTTCCACCGAAAAAGCTTTCAGGGGATCGTTTGCAACAGTTTGGCACCATTTCTGAGTGAATTGCAGAACGTCAGATTTTTGCTGAAATTGTGACCGCGCGGCTTAGGGATTTTTTCAAAAAAAGTTGTTCAGACGTCGAGGGCTAATTCTGTTTCCCATGATACGAACCCATCTGTTTCCAGAGAAAAGGCTTTCAGGGGATCGTTTGCAACAGTTTGGCACCATTTCTGAGTGAATTGCAGAACGTCAGATTATTGCTGAAATTGTGACCACGCGGCTTAGGGATTTTTTCAAAAAAAGTTGTTCAGACGTCGAGGGCTAATTCTGTTTCACATGATACAAACCCATCTGTTTCCACCGAAAAAGCTTTCAGGGGATCGTTTGCAACAGTTTGGCACCATTTCTGAGTGAATTGCAGAACGTCAGATTTTTGCTGAAATTCTGACCGCGCAGCTTAGGGTTTTATTTCAAAAAAAGTTGTTCAGACCTTGAGGGCTAATTCTGTTTCCCATGATAGAAACCCATCTGTTTCCACCGAAAAAGCTTTCAGAGTTCGTTTGCAGCAGTTTGGCACCATTTCTGAGTGAATTTCAGAAAGTCAGATTTTTGCTGAAATTGTGACCGCGCGGCTTATGGATTGTTTCAAAAAAAGTTGTTCAGACGTCGAGGGCTAATTCTGTTTCCCATGATACAAACCCATCTGTTTCCACCGAAAAAGCTTTCAGAGGATCGTTTGCAACAGTTTGGCACCATTTCTGAGTGAATTTCAGAACGTCAGATTTTTGCTGAAATTGTGACCGCGCGGCTTAGGGAGTTTTTCAAAAAAAGTTGTTCAGACCTTGAGGGCTAATTCTGTTTCCCATGATAGAAACCCATCTGTTTCCACCGAAAAAGCTTTCAGAGGATCGTTTGCAGCAGTTTGGCACCATTTCTGAGTGAATTTCAGAACATCAGATTTTTGCTGAAATTGTGACCGCGCGGCTTAGGGATTTTTTCTAAAAAAGGTCTTCAGACGTCGAGGGCTAATTCTGTTTCCCATGATACAAACCCATCTGTTTCCACCGAAAAAGGTTTCAGGGGATTGTTTGCAACAGTTTGGCACCATTTCTGAGTGAATTGAAGAACGTCAGATTTTTGCTGAAATTTTGATCGCGCGGCTTAGGGATTTTTTCAAAAAAAGTTGTTCAGACCTTGAGGGCTAATTCTGTTTCCCATGATACAAACCCATCTGTTTCCAGAGAAAAGGCTTTCAGGGGATCGTTTGCAACAGTTTTGCACCATTTCTGAGTGAATTGCAGAACGTCAGATTTTTGATGAAATTGTGAGCACGCGGCTTAGGGATTTTTTCAAAAAAAGTTGTTCAGACGTCGAGGGCTAATTCTGTTTCCCATGATACAAACCCATCTGTTTCCACCGAAAAAGCTTTGAGGGGATCGTTTCCAACAGTTTGGCACCATTTCTGAGTGAATTGCAGAACGTCAGATTTTTGCTGAAATTCTGACCGCGCGGCTTAGGGTTTTATTTCAAAAAAAGTTGTTCAGACGTCGAGGGCTAATTCTGTTTCCCATGATACAAACCCATCTGTTTCCACCGAAAAAGCTTTCAGAGGATCGTTTGCAGCAGTTTGGCACCATTTCTGAGTGAATTTCAGAACGTCAGATTTTTGCTGAAATTGTGACCGCACGGCTTAGGGATTTTTTCAAAAAAAGGTCTTCAGACGTCGAAGGCTAATTCTGTTTCCCATGATACAAACCCATCTGTTTACAACGAAAAAGCTTTGAGGGGATCGTTTCCAACAGTTTGGCACCATTTTTGAGTGAATTGAAGAACGTCAGATTTTTGCTGAAATTTTGATCGCGCGGCTTAGGGAGTTTTTCAAAAAAAGTTGTTCAGACGTCGAGGGCTAATTCTGTTTCCCATGATACAAACCCATCTGTTTCCACCGAAAAAGCTTTGAGGGGATCGTTTGCAACAGTTTGGCACCATTTTTGAGTGAATTGCAGAACGTCAGATTTTTGGTGGATTTGTGACCGCGCGGCTTAGGGATTTTTTCAAAAAAAGTTGTTCAGACCTTGAGGGCTAATTCTGTTTCCCATGATAGAAACCCATCTGTTTCCACCGAAAAAGCTTTCAGAGGTTCCTTTGCAGCAGTTTGGCACCATTTCTGAGTGAATTTCAGAACTTCAGATTTTTGCGGAAATTGTGACCGCGCGGCTTAGGGATTTTTTCAAAAAAAGTTGTTCAGACCTTGAGGGCTAATTCTGTTTCCCATGATACAAACCCATCTGTTTCCACCGTAAAAGCTTTCAGAGGATCGATTGCAGCAGTTTGGCACCATTTTTGAGTGAATTTCAGAACGTCAGATTTTTGCTGAAATTGTGACCGCGCGGCTTAGGGATTTTTTCAAAAAAAGGTCTTCAGACGTCGAGGGCTAATTCTGTTTCCCATGATACAAACCCATCTGTTTCCACCGAAAAAGCTTTCAGAGGATCGTTTGCAACAGTTTGGCTCCATTTCTGAGTGAATTTCAGAACGTCAGATTTTTGCGGAAATTGTGACCGCGCGGCTTAGGGATTTTTTCAAAAAAAGTTGTTCAGACCTTGAGGGCTAATTCTGTTTCCCATGATGCAAACCCATCTGTTTCCACCGAAAAAGCTTTGAGGGGATCGTTTGCAACAGTTTGGCACCATTTTTGAGTGAATTGCAGAACGTCAGATTTTTGCGGAAATTGTGACCGCGCGGCTTAGGGTTTTTTTCAAAAAAAGTTGTTCAGCCCTCGAGGGCTAATTCTGTTTCCCATGATACAAACCCATCTGTTTCCACCGAAAAAGCTTTGAGGGGATCGTTTGCAACAGTTTGGCACCATTTCTGAGTGAATTGCAGAACGTCAGATTTTTGCTGAAATTGTGACCGCGCGGCTTAGGGATTTTTTCAAAAAAAGGTCTTCAGACGTCGAGGGTAATTCTGTTTCCCATGATACAAACCCATCTGTTTCCACCGAAAAAGCTTTCAGGGGATCGTTTGCAACAGTTTGGCACTATTTCTGAGTGAATTGCAGAACGTCAGATTTTTGCTGAAATTGTGACCGCGCGGCTTAGGGTTTTTTTCAAAAAAAGTTGTTCAGACCTTGAGGGCTAATTCTGTTTCCCATGATACAAACCCATCTGTTTCCACCGAAAAAGCTTTCAGGGGATCGTTTGCAACAGTTTGGCACCATTTCTGAGTGAATTGCAGAACCTCAGATTTTTGCTGAAATTGTGACCGCGCGGCTTAGGGATTTTTTTCAAAAAAAGTTGTTCAGACGTCGAGGGCTAATTCTGTTTCCCATGATACAAACCCATGTGTTTCCTCCGAAAAAGCTTTGAGGGGATCGTTTGCAACAGTTTGGCACCATTTTTGAGTGAATTGCAGAACGTCAGATTTTTGCTAAAATTGTGAACGCGCGCCTTAGGGATTTTTTTCGAAAAAAGTTGTTCAGACATCGAGGGCTAATTCTGTTTCCCATGATAAAAACCCATCTGTTTCCACCGAAAAAGCTTTCAGGGGATCGTTTGCAACAGTTTGGCACCATCTTTGAGTGAATTGCAGAACCTCAGATTTTTGCTGAAATTGGGACCGCGCGGCTTAGGGATTTTTTCAAAAAAAGGTCTTCAAACGTTGAGGGCTAATTCTGTTTCCCATGATACAAACCCATCTGTTTCCACCTAAAAAGCTTTGAGGGGATCGTTTGCAACAGTTTGGCACCATTTTTGAGTGAATTGCAGAACGTCAGATTTTTGCTGAAATTGTGACCGCTCGGCTTAGGGATTTTTTTAAAAAAAAGTTGTTCAGACGTCGAGGGCTAATTCTGTTTCCCATGATACAAACCTATCTGTTTCCACCGAAAAAGCTTTCAGGGGATCGTTTGCAACAGTTTGGCACCATTTCTGAGTGAATTGCAGAACGTCAGATTTTTGCTGAAATTGTGACCGCGCGGCTTAGGGATTTTTTCAAAAAAAGTTGTTCAGACCTTGAGGGCTAATTCTGTTTCCCAAGATACGAACCCATCTGTTTCCAGAGAAAAGGCTTTCAGGGGATCGTTTGCAACAGTTTGGCACCATTTCTGAGTGAATTGCAGAACGTCAGATTTTTGCCGAAATTGTGACCACGCGGCTTAGGGATTTTTTCAAAAAAAGTTGTTCAGACGTCGAGGGCTAATTCTGTTTCACATGATACAAACCCACCTGTTTCCACCGAAAAAGCGTTCAGGGGATCGTTTGCAACAGTTTGGCACCATTTCTGAGTGAATTGCAGAACGTCAGATTTTTGCTGAAATTCTGACCGCGCAGCTTAGGGTTTTATTTCAAAAAAAGTTGTTCAGACCTTGAGGGCTAATTCTGTTTCCCATGATAGAAACCCATCTGTTTCCACCGAAAAAGCTTTCAGAGGATCGTTTGCAGCAGTTTGGCACCATTTCTGAGTGAATTTCAGAACATCAGATTTTTGCTGAAATTGTGACCGCGCGGCTTAGGGATTTTTTCAAAAAAAGGTCTTGAGACGTCGAGGGCTAATTCTGTTTCCCATGATACAAACCCATCTGTTTCCACCGAAAAAGCTTTGAGGGGATCGTTTGCAACAGTTTGGCACCATTTTTGAGTGAATTGCAGAACGTCAGATTTTTGCTGAAATTTTGATCGCGCGGCTTAGGGAGTTTTTCAAAAAAAGTTGTTCAGACGTCGAGGGCTAATTCTGTTTCCCATGATACAAACCCATCTGTTTCCACCGAAAAAGCTTTCAGAGGATCGTTTGCAGCAGTTTTGCACCATTTCTGAGTGAATTTCAGAACGTCAGATTTTTGCTGAAATTGTGACCGCGCGGCTTAGGGATTTTTTCAAAAAAAGTTGTTCAGACGTCGAGGGCTAAGTCTGTTTCCCATGATAGAAACCCATCTGTTTCCACTGAAAAAGATTTCAGGGGATCGTTTGCAACAGTTTGGCACCATTTCTGAGTGTATTGCAGAACGTCAGATTTTTGCTGAAATTGTGACCGCGCGGCTTAGGGATTTTTTCAAAAAAAGGTCTTCAGACGTCGAGGGCTAATTCTGTTTCCCATGATACAAACCCATCTGTTTCCACCGAAAAAGCTTTCAGGGGATCGTTTGCAACAGTTTGGCACCATTTCTGAGTGAATTGCAGAACGTCAGATTTTTGCTGAAATTGTGACCACGCGGCTTAGGGATTTTTTCAAAAAAAGTTGTTCAGGCCTTGAGGGCTAATTCTGTTTCCCATGATACAAACCCATCTGTTTCCAGAGAAAAGGCTTTCAGGGGATCGTTTGCAACAGTTTTGCACCATTTCTGAGTGAATTGCAGAACGTCAGATTTTTGATGAAATTGTGACCACGCAGCTTAGGGATTTTTTCAAAAAAAGTTGTTCAGACGTCGAGGGCTAATTCTGTTTCCCATGATACAAACCCATCTGTTTCCACCGAAAAAGCTTTCAGGGGATCGTTTCCAACAGTTTGGCACCATTTCTGAGTGAATTGCAGAACGTCAGATTTTTGCTGAAATTGTGACCGCACGGCTTAGGGATTTTTTCAAAAAAAGGTCTTCAGACGTCGAAGGCTAATTCTGTTTCCCATGATACAAACCCATCTGTTTCCACCGAAAAAGCTTTGAGGGGATCGTTTCCAACAGTTTGGCACCATTTTTGAGTGAATTGCAGAACGTCAGATTTTTGCGGAAATTGTGACCGCGCGGCTTACGGATTTTTTCAAAAAAACGTCTTCAGCCCTCGAGGGCTAATTCTGTTTCCCATGATACAAACCCATCTGTTTCCACCGAAAAAGCTTTCAGGGGATCGTTTGCAACAGTTTGGCACCATTTCTGAGTGAATTGCAGAACGTCAGATTTTTGCTGAAATTGTGACCGCGCGGCTTAGGGATTTTTTCAAAAAAAGTTGTTCAGAGGTCGAGGGCTAAGTCTGTTTCCCATGATAGAAACCCATCTGTTTCCACTGAAAAAGATTTCAGGGGATCGTTTGCAACAGTTTGGCTCCATTTCTGAGTGTATTGCAGAACGTCAGATTTTTGCTGAAATTGTGACCGCGTGGCTTAGGGATTTTTTCAAAAAAAGGTCTTCAGACGTCGAGGGTAATTCTGTTTCCCATGATACAAACCCATCTGTTTCCACCGAAAAAGCTTTCAGGGGATCGTTTGCAACAGTTTGGCACCATTTCTGAGTGAATTGCGGAACGTCAGATTTTTGCTGAAATTGTGACCGCGCGGCTTACGGATTTTTTCAAAAAAACGTCTTCAGCCCTCGAGGGCTAATTCTGTTTCCCATGATACAAACCCATCTGTTTCCACCGAAAAAGCTTTCAGGGGATCGTTTGCAACAGTTTGGCATCATTTCTGAGTGAATTGCAGAACGTCAGATTTTTGCTGAAATTGTGACCGCGCGGCTTAGGGATTTTTTCAAAAAAACGTCTTCAGCCCTCGAGGGCTAATTCTGTTTCCCATGATACAAACCCATCTGTTTCCACCGAAAAAGCTTTCAGGGGATCGTTTGCAACAGTTTGGCACCATTCCTGAGTGAATTTCAGAACGTCAGATTTTTGCTGAAATTGTGACCGCGCGGCTTAGGCATTTTTTCAAAAAAAGTTGTTCAGACGTCAAGGGCTAAGTCTTTTTCGCATGATAGAAACCCATCTGTTTCCACTGAAAAAGATTTGAGGGGATCGTTTGCAACAGTTTGGCACCATTTCTGAGTGTATTGCAGAACGTCAGATTTTTGCTGAAATTGTGACCGCGTGGCTTAGGGATTTTTTCAAAAAAAGGTCTTCAGACGTCCAGGGTAATTCTGTTTCCCATGATACAAACCCATCTGTTTCCACCGAAAAAGCTTTCAGGGGATCGTTTGCAACAGTTTGGCACTATTTCTGAGTGAATTGCAGAACGTCAGATTTTTGCTGAAATTGTGACCGCGCGGCTTACGGATTTTTTCAAAAAAACGTCTTCAGCCCTCGAGGGCTAATTCTGTTTCCCATGATACAAACCCATCTGTTTCCACCGAAAAAGCTTTCAGGGGATCGTTTGCAACAGTTTGGCACCATTTCTGAGTGAATTGCAGAACGTCAGATTTTTGCTGAAATTGTGACCGCGCGGCTTAGGGTTTTTTTCAAAAAAAGTTGTTCAGACCTTGAGGGCTAATTCTGTTTCCCATGATACAAACCCATCTGTTTCCACCGAAAAAGCTTTGAGGGGATCGTTTGCAACAGTTTGGCACCATTTTTGAGTGAATTGCAGTACGTCAGATTTTTGCGGAAATTGTGACCGCGCGGCTTAGGGATTTTTTCAAAAAAAGGTCTTCAGACGTCGAGGGCTAATTCTGTTTCCCATGATACAAACCCATCTGTTTCCACCGAAAAAGCTTTCAGGGGATCGTTTGCAACAGTTTGGCACCATTTCTGAGTGAATTGCAGAACGTCAGATTTTTGCTGAAATTGTGACCACGCGGCTTAGGCATTTTTTCAAAAAAAGTTGTTCAGACGTCGAGGGCTAATTCTGTTTCACATGATACAAACCCATCTGTTTCCACCGAAAAAGCTTTCAGGGGATCCTTTGCAACAGTTTGGCACCATTTCTGAGTGAATTGCAGAACGTCAGATTTTTGCTGAAATTATGACCGCGCAGCTTAGGGTTTTATTTCAAAAAAAGTTGTTCAGACCTTGAGGGCTAATTCTGTTTCCCATGATAGAAACCCATCTGTTTCCACCGAAAAAGCTTTCAGAGGATCGTTTGCAGCAGTTTGGCACCATTTCTGAGTGAATTTCAGAACATCAGATTTTTGCTGAAATTGTGACCGCGCGGCTTAGGGATTTTTTCAAAAAAAGGTCTTGAGACGTCGAGGGCTAATTCTGTTTCCCATGATACAAACCCATCTGTTTCCACCGAAAAAGCTTTGAGGGGATCGTTTGCAACAGTTTGGCACCATTTTTGAGTGAATTGCAGAACGTCAGATTTTTGCTGAAATTTTGATCGCGCGGCTTAGGGAGTTTTTCAAAAAAAGTTGTTCAGACGTCGAGGGCTAATTCTGTTTCCCATGATACAAACCCATCTGTTTCCACCGAAAAAGCTTTCAGAGGATCGTTTGCAGCAGTTTGGCACCATTTCTGAGTGAATTTCAGAACGTCAGATTTTTGCTGAAATTGTGACCGCGCGGCTTAGGGATTTTTTCAAAAAAAGTTGTTCAGATGTCGAGGGCTAATTCTGTTTCCCATGATAGAAACCCATCTGTTTCCACCGAAAAAGCTTTCAGAGGATCGTTTGCAACAGTTTGGCACCATTTCTGAGTGAATTTCAGAACGTCAGATTTTTGCTGAAATTGTGACCGCGCGGCTTAGGGATTTTTTTCAAAAAAAGGTCTTCAGACGTCGAGGGATAATTCTGTTTCCCATGATACAAACCCATCTCTTTCCACCGAAAAAGCTTTCAGAGGATCGTTTGCAACAGTTTCGCACCATTTCTGAGTGAATTTCAGAACGTCAGATTTTTGCTGAAATTGTGACCGCGCGGCTTAGGGATTTTTTCAAAAAAAGTTGTTCAGACCTTGAGGGCTAATTCTGTTTCCCAAGATACGAACCCATCTGTTTCCAGAGAAAAGGCTTTCAGGGGATCGTTTGCAACAGTTTGGCACCATTTCTGAGTGAATTGCAGAACGTCAGATTTTTGCCGAAATTGTGACCACGCGGCTTAGGGATTTTTTCAAAAAAAGTTGTTCAGACGTCGAGGGCTAATTCTGTTTCACATGATACAAACCCACCTGTTTCCACCGAAAAAGCGTTCAGGGGATCGTTTGCAACAGTTTGGCACCATTTCTGAGTGAATTGCAGAACGTCAGATTTTTGCTGAAATTCTGACCGCGCAGCTTAGGGTTTTATTTCAAAAAAAGTTGTTCAGACCTTGAGGGCTAATTCTGTTTCCCATGATAGAAACCCATCTGTTTCCACCGAAAAAGCTTTCAGAGGATCGTTTGCAGCAGTTTGGCACCATTTCTGAGTGAATTTCAGAACATCAGATTTTTGCTGAAATTGTGACCGCGCGGCTTAGGGATTTTTTCAAAAAAAGGTCTTGAGACGTCGAGGGCTAATTCTGTTTCCCATGATACAAACCCATCTGTTTCCACCGAAAAAGCTTTGAGGGGATCGTTTGCAACAGTTTGGCACCATTTTTGAGTGAATTGCAGAACGTCAGATTTTTGCTGAAATTTTGATCGCGCGGCTTAGGGAGTTTTTCAAAAAAAGTTGTTCAGACGTCGAGGGCTAATTCTGTTTCCCATGATACAAACCCATCTGTTTCCACCGAAAAAGCTTTCAGGGGATCGTTTGCAACAGTTTGGCACCATTCCTGAGTGAATTTCAGAACGTCAGATTTTTGCTGAAATTGTGACCGCGCGGCTTAGGCATTTTTTCAAAAAAAGTTGTTCAGACGTCAAGGGCTAAGTCTTTTTCGCATGATAGAAACCCATCTGTTTCCACTGAAAAAGATTTGAGGGGATCGTTTGCAACAGTTTGGCACCATTTCTGAGTGTATTGCAGAACGTCAGATTTTTGCTGAAATTGTGACCGCGTGGCTTAGGGATTTTTTCAAAAAAAGGTCTTCAGACGTCCAGGGTAATTCTGTTTCCCATGATACAAACCCATCTGTTTCCACCGAAAAAGCTTTCAGGGGATCGTTTGCAACAGTTTGGCACTATTTCTGAGTGAATTGCAGAACGTCAGATTTTTGCTGAAATTGTGACCGCGCGGCTTACGGATTTTTTCAAAAAAACGTCTTCAGCCCTCGAGGGCTAATTCTGTTTCCCATGATACAAACCCATCTGTTTCCACCGAAAAAGCTTTCAGGGGATCGTTTGCAACAGTTTGGCACCATTTCTGAGTGAATTGCAGAACGTCAGATTTTTGCTGAAATTGTGACCGCGCGGCTTAGGGTTTTTTTCAAAAAAAGTTGTTCAGACCTTGAGGGCTAATTCTGTTTCCCATGATACAAACCCATCTGTTTCCACCGAAAAAGCTTTGAGGGGATCGTTTGCAACAGTTTGGCACCATTTTTGAGTGAATTGCAGTACGTCAGATTTTTGCGGAAATTGTGACCGCGCGGCTTAGGGATTTTTTCAAAAAAAGGTCTTCAGACGTCGAGGGCTAATTCTGTTTCCCATGATACAAACCCATCTGTTTCCACCGAAAAAGCTTTCAGGGGATCGTTTGCAACAGTTTGGCACCATTTCTGAGTGAATTGCAGAACGTCAGATTTTTGCTGAAATTGTGACCACGCGGCTTAGGCATTTTTTCAAAAAAAGTTGTTCAGACGTCGAGGGCTAATTCTGTTTCACATGATACAAACCCATCTGTTTCCACCGAAAAAGCTTTCAGGGGATCCTTTGCAACAGTTTGGCACCATTTCTGAGTGAATTGCAGAACGTCAGATTTTTGCTGAAATTATGACCGCGCAGCTTAGGGTTTTATTTCAAAAAAAGTTGTTCAGACCTTGAGGGCTAATTCTGTTTCCCATGATAGAAACCCATCTGTTTCCACCGAAAAAGCTTTCAGAGGATCGTTTGCAGCAGTTTGGCACCATTTCTGAGTGAATTTCAGAACATCAGATTTTTGCTGAAATTGTGACCGCGCGGCTTAGGGATTTTTTCAAAAAAAGGTCTTGAGACGTCGAGGGCTAATTCTGTTTCCCATGATACAAACCCATCTGTTTCCACCGAAAAAGCTTTGAGGGGATCGTTTGCAACAGTTTGGCACCATTTTTGAGTGAATTGCAGAACGTCAGATTTTTGCTGAAATTTTGATCGCGCGGCTTAGGGAGTTTTTCAAAAAAAGTTGTTCAGACGTCGAGGGCTAATTCTGTTTCCCATGATACAAACCCATCTGTTTCCACCGAAAAAGCTTTCAGAGGATCGTTTGCAGCAGTTTGGCACCATTTCTGAGTGAATTTCAGAACGTCAGATTTTTGCTGAAATTGTGACCGCGCGGCTTAGGGATTTTTTCAAAAAAAGTTGTTCAGATGTCGAGGGCTAATTCTGTTTCCCATGATAGAAACCCATCTGTTTCCACCGAAAAAGCTTTCAGAGGATCGTTTGCAACAGTTTGGCACCATTTCTGAGTGAATTTCAGAACGTCAGATTTTTGCTGAAATTGTGACCGCGCGGCTTAGGGATTTTTTTCAAAAAAAGGTCTTCAGACGTCGAGGGATAATTCTGTTTCCCATGATACAAACCCATCTCTTTCCACCGAAAAAGCTTTCAGAGGATCGTTTGCAACAGTTTCGCACCATTTCTGAGTGAATTTCAGAACGTCAGATTTTTGCTGAAATTGTGACCGCGCGGCTTAGGGATTTTTTCAAAAAAAGTTGTTCAGACCTTGAGGGCTAATTCTGTTTCCCATGATATGAACCCATCTGTTTCCAGAGAAAAGGCTTTCAGGGGATCGTTTGCAACAGTTTGGCACCATTTCTGAGTGAATTGCAGAACGTCAGATTTTTGCTGAAATTGTGACCGCGCGGCTTAGGGATTTTTTCAAAAAAAGTTGTTCAGACCTTGAGGGCTAATTCTGTTTCCCATGATATGAACCCATCTGTTTCCAGAGAAAAGGCTTTCAGGGGATCGTTTGCAACAGTTTGGCACCATTTCTGAGTGAATTGCAGAACGTCAGATTTTTGGTGGATTTGTGACCGCGCGGCTTAGGGATTTTTTCAAAAAAAGTTGTTCAGACCTTGAGGGCTAATTCTGTTTCCCATGATATGAACCCATCTGTTTCCAGAGAAAAGGCTTTCAGGGGATCGTTTGCAACAGTTTGGCACCATTTCTGAGTGAATTGCAGAACGTCAGATTTTTGCTGAAATTGTGACCGCGCGGCTTAGGGATTTTTTCAAAAAAAGTTGTTCAGACCTTGAGGGCTAATTCTGTTTCCCATGATATGAACCCATCTGTTTCCAGAGAAAAGGCTTTCAGGGGATCGTTTGCAACAGTTTGGCACCATTTCTGAGTGAATTGCAGAACGTCAGATTTTTGCTGAAATTGTGACCACGCGGCTTAGGCATTTTTTCAAAAAAAGTTGTTCAGACGTCGAGGGCTAATTCTGTTTCACATGATACAAACCCATCTGTTTCCACCGAAAAAGCTTTCAGGGGATCGTTTGCAACAGTTTGGCACCATTTCTGAGTGAATTGCAGAACGTCAGATTTTTGCTGAAATTATGACCGCGCAGCTTAGGGTTTTATTTCAAAAAAAGTTGTTCAGACCTTGAGGGCTAATTCTGTTTCCCATGATAGAAACCCATCTGTTTCCAGCGAAAAAGCTTTCAGAGGATCGTTTGCAGCAGTTTGGCACCATTTCTGAGTGAATTGCAGAACATCAGATTTTTGCTGAAATTGTGACCGCGCGGCTTAGGGATTTTTTCAAAAAAAGGTCTTGAGACGTCGAGGGCTAATTCTGTTTCCCATGATACAAACCCATCTGTTTCCACCGAAAAAGCTTTGAGGGGATCGTTTGCAACAGTTTGGCACCATTTTTGAGTGAATTGCAGAACGTCAGATTTTTGCTGAAATTTTGATCGCGCGGCTTAGGGAGTTTTTCAAAAAAAGTTGTTCAGACGTCGAGGGCTAATTCTGTTTCCCATGATACAAACCCATCTGTTTCCACCGAAAAAGCTTTCAGAGGATCGTTTGCAGCAGTTTGGCACCATTTCTGAGTGAATTTCAGAACGTCAGATTTTTGCTGAAATTGTGACCGCGCGGCTTAGGGATTTTTTCAAAAAAAGTTGTTCAGACGTCGAGGGCTAAGTCTGTTTCCCATGATAGAAACCCATCTGTTTCCACTGAAAAAGATTTCAGGTGATCGTTTGCAACAGTTTGGCACCATTTCTGAGTGTATTGCAGAACGTCAGATTTTTGCTGAAATTGTGACCGCGCGGCTTAGGGATTTTTTCAAAAAAAGGTCTTCAGACGTCGAGGGCTAATTCTGTTTCCCATGATACAAACCCATCTGTTTCCACCGAAAAAGCTTTCAGGGGATCGTTTGCAACAGTTTGGCACCATTTCTGAGTGAATTGCAGAACGTCAGATTTTTGCTGAAATTGTGACCACGCGGCTTAGGGATTTTTTCAAAAAAAGTTGTTCAGACCTTGAGGGCTAATTCTGTTTCCCATGATACAAACCCATCTGTTTCCAGAGAAAAGGCTTTCAGGGGATCGTTTGCAACAGTTTTGCAACATTTCTGAGTGAATTGAAGAACGTCAGATTTTTGATGAAATTGTGAGCACGCAGCTTAGGGATTTTTTCAAAAAAAGTTGTTCAGAGGTCGAGGGCTAATTCTGTTTCCCATGATACAAACCCATCTGTTTCCACCGAAAAAGCTTTCAGGGGATCGTTTCCAACAGTTTGGCACCATTTCTGAGTGAATTGCAGAACGTCAGATTTTTGCTGAAATTCTGACCGCGCGGCTTAGGGTTTTATTTCAAAAAAAGTTGTTCAGACGTCGAGGGCTAATTCTGTTTCCCATGATACAAACCCATCTCTTTCCACCGAAAAAGCTTTCAGAGGATCGTTTGCAGCAGTTTGGCACCATTTCTGAGTGAATTTCAGAACGTCAGATTTTTGCTGAAATTGTGACCGCACGGCTTAGGGATTTTTTCAAAAAAAGGTCTTCAGACGTCGAAGGCTAATTCTGTTTCGCATGATACAAACCCATCTGTTTCCAACGAAAAAGCGTTGAGGGGATCGTTTCCAACAGTTTGGCACCATTTTTGAGTGAATTGAAGAACGTCAGATTTTTGCTGAAATTTTGATCGCGCGGCTTAGGGAGTTTTTCAAAAAAAGTTGTTCAGACGTCGAGGGCTAATTCTGTTTCCCATGATACAAACCCATCTGTTTCCACCGAAAAAGCTTTGAGGGGATCGTTTGCAACAGTTTGGCACCATTTTTGAGTGAATTGCAGAACGTCAGATTTTTGGTGGATTTGTGACCGCGCGGCTTAGGGATTTTTTCAAAAAAAGTTGTTCAGACCTTGAGGGCTAATTCTGTTTCCCATGATAGAAACCCATCTGTTTCCACCGAAAAAGCTTTCAGAGGTTCCTTTGCAGCAGTTTGGCACCATTTCTGAGTGAATTTCAGAACTTCAGATTTTTGCGGAAATTGTGACCGCGCGGCTTAGGGATTTTTTCAAAAAAAGTTGTTCAGACCTTGAGGGCTAATTCTGTTTCCCATGATACAAACCCATCTGTTTCCACCGTAAAAGCTTTCAGAGGATCGATTGCAGCAGTTTGGCACCATTTTTGAGTGAATTTCAGAACGTCAGATTTTTGCTGAAATTGTGACCGCGCGGCTTAGGGATTTTTTCAAAAAAAGGTCTTCAGACGTCGAGGGCTAATTCTGTTTCCCATGATACAAACCCATCTGTTTCCACCGAAAAAGCTTTCAGAGGATCGTTTGCAACAGTTTGGCACCATTTCTGAGTGAATTTCAGAACGTCAGATTTTTGCGGAAATTGTGACCGCGCGGCTTAGGGATTTTTTCAAAAAAAGTTGTTCAGACCTTGAGGGCTAATTCTGTTTCCCATGATACAAACCCATCTGTTTCCACCTAAAAAGCTTTGAGGGGATCGTTTGCAACAGTTTGGCACCATTTTTGAGTGAATTGCAGAACGTCAGATTTTTGCTGAAATTGTGACCGCGCGGCTTAGGGATTTTTTTCAAAAAAA
This sequence comes from Podarcis tiliguerta, assembly GCF_965153285.1. Lineage (NCBI taxonomy): Eukaryota > Metazoa > Chordata > Lepidosauria > Squamata > Lacertidae > Podarcis > Podarcis tiliguerta. The sequence goes on from NC_139545.1 coordinate 10,061,415, forward strand.
GGTCTTCAGACGTCGAGAGATAATTCTGTTTCCCATGATACAAACCCATCTCTTTCCACCGAAAAAGCTTTCAGAGGATCGTTTGCAACAGTTTCGCACCATTTCTGAGTGAATTTCAGAACGTCAGATTTTTGCGGAAATTGTGACCGCGCGGCTTTGGGATTTTTTCAAAAAAAATTGTTGATACGTCGAGGGCTAAGTCTGTTTCCCATGATAGAAACCCATCTGTTTCCACCGAAAAAGCTTTCAGGGGATCGTTCGCAACAGTTTGGCACCATTTTTGAGTGAATTTCAGAACGTCAGATTTTTTCTTAAAATTGTGACCGCGAGGCTTAGGGATTTTTTCAAAAAAAGTTGTTCAGACCTTGAGGGCTAATTCTGTTTCCCATAATAGAAACCCATCTGTTTCCACCGAAAAAGCTTTCAGGGGATCGTTTGCAACAGTTTGGCACCATTTCTGAGTGAATTGCAGAACGTCAGATTTTTGCTGAAATTGTGACCGCGCGGCTTAGGGATTTTTTCAAAAAAAGTTGTTCAGACGTCGAGGGCTAATTCTGTTTCCCATGATACGAACCCATCTGTTTCCAGAGAAAAGGCTTTCAGGGGATCGTTTGCAACAGTTTGGCACCATTTCTGAGTGAATTGCAGAACGTCAGATTATTGCTGAAATTGTGACCACGCGGCGTAGGGATTTTTTCAAAAAAAGTTGTTCAGACGTCGAGGGCTAATTCTGTTTCACATGATACAAACCCATCTGTTTCCACCGAAAAAGCTTTCAGGGGATCGTTTGCAACAGTTTGGCACCATTTCTGAGTGAATTGCAGAACGTCAGATTTTTGCTGAAATTCTGACCGCGCAGCTTAGGGTTTTATTTCAAAAAAAGTTGTTCAGACCTTGAGGGCTAATTCTGTTTCCCATGATAGAAACCCATCTGTTTCCACCGAAAAAGCTTTCAGAGTTCGTTTGCAGCAGTTTGGCACCATTTCTGAGTGAATTTCAGAAAGTCAGATTTTTGCTGAATTTGTGACCGCGCGGCTTAGGGATTGTTTCAAAAAAAGTTGTTCAGACGTCGAGGGCTAATTCTGTTTCCCATGATAGAAACCCATCTGTTTCCACCGAAAAAGCTTTCAGAGGATCGTTTGCAACAGTTTGGCACCATTTCTGAGTGAATTTCAGAACGTCAGATTTTTGCTGAAATTGTGACCGCGCGGCTTAGGGAGTTTTTCAAAAAAAGTTGTTCAGACCTTGAGGGCTAATTCTGTTTCCCATGATAGAAACCCATCTGTTTCCACCGAAAAAGCTTTCAGAGGATCGTTTGCAGCAGTTTGGCACCATTTCTGAGTGAATTTCAGAACATCAGATTTTTGCTGAAATTGTGACCGCGCGGCTTAGGGATTTTTTCTAAAAAAGGTCTTCAGACGTCGAGGGCTAATTCTGTTTCCCATGATACAAACCCATCTGTTTCCAAAGAAAAAGGTTTCAGGGGATCGTTTGCAACAGTTTGGCACCATTTCTGAGTGAATTGCAGAACGTCAGATTTTTGCTGAAATTTTGATCGCGCGGCTTAGGGATTTTTTCAAAAAAAGTTGTTCAGACCTTGAGGGCTAATTCTGTTTCCCATGATACAAACCCATCTGTTTCCAGAGAAAAGGCTTTCAGGGGATCGTTTGCAACAGTTTTGCACCATTTCTGAGTGAATTGCAGAACGTCAGATTTTTGATGAAATTGTGAGCACGCGGCTTAGGGATTTTTTCAAAAAAAGTTGTTCAGACGTCGAGGGCTAATTCTGTTTCCCATGATACAAACCCATCTGTTTCCACCGAAAAAGCTTTCAGGGGATCGTTTCCAACAGTTTGGCACCATTTCTGAGTGAATTGCAGAACGTCAGATTTTTGCTGAAATTCTGACCGCGCGGCTTAGGGTTTTATTTCAAAAAAAGTTGTTCAGACGTCGAGGGCTAATTCTGTTTCCCATGATACAAACCCATCTGTTTCCACCGAAAAAGCTTTCAGAGGATCGTTTGCAGCAGTTTGGCACCATTTCTGAGTGAATTTCAGAACGTCAGATTTTTGCTGAAATTGTGACCGCACGGCTTAGGGATTTTTTCAAAAAAAGGTCTTCAGACGTCGAAGGCTAATTCTGTTTCCCATGATACAAACCCATCTGTTTACAACGAAAAAGCTTTGAGGGGATCGTTTCCAACAGTTTGGCACCATTTTTGAGTGAATTGAAGAACGTCAGATTTTTGCTGAAATTTTGATCGCGCGGCTTAGGGAGTTTTTCAAAAAAAGTTGTTCAGACGTCGAGGGCTAATTCTGTTTCCCATGATACAAACCCATCTGTTTCCACCGAAAAAGCTTTGAGGGGATCGTTTGCAACAGTTTGGCACCATTTTTGAGTGAATTGCAGAACGTCAGATTTTTGGTGGATTTGTGACCGCGCGGCTTAGGGATTTTTTCAAAAAAAGTTGTTCAGACCTTGAGGGCTAATTCTGTTTCCCATGATAGAAACCCATCTGTTTCCACCGAAAAAGCTTTCAGGGGATCGTTTGCAACAGTTTGGCACCATTTCTGAGTGAATTGCAGAACGTCAGATTTTTGCTGAAATTGTGACCACGCGGCTTAGGGATTTTTTCAAAAAAAGTTGTTCAGACCTTGAGGGCTAATTCTGTTTCCCATGATACAAACCCATCTGTTTCCACCGTAAAAGCTTTCAGAGGATCGATTGCAGCAGTTTGGCACCATTTTTGAGTGAATTTCAGAACGTCAGATTTTTGCTGAAATTGTGACCGCGCGGCTTAGGGATTTTTTCAAAAAAAGGTCTTCAGACGTCGAGGGCTAATTCTGTTTCCCATGATACAAACCCATCTGTTTCCACCGAAAAAGCTTTCAGAGGATCGTTTGCAACAGTTTGGCTCCATTTCTGAGTGAATTTCAGAACGTCAGATTTTTGCGGAAATTGTGACCGCGCGGCTTAGGGATTTTTTCAAAAAAAGTTGTTCAGACCTTGAGGGCTAATTCTGTTTCCCATGATGCAAACCCATCTGTTTCCACCGAAAAAGCTTTGAGGGGATCGTTTGCAACAGTTTGGCACCATTTTTGAGTGAATTGCAGAACGTCAGATTTTTGCGGAAATTGTGACCGCGCGGCTTAGGGTTTTTTTCAAAAAAAGTTGTTCAGCCCTCGAGGGCTAATTCTGTTTCCCATGATACAAACCCATCTGTTTCCACCGAAAAAGCTTTGAGGGGATCGTTTGCAACAGTTTGGCACCATTTCTGAGTGAATTGCAGAACGTCAGATTTTTGCTGAAATTGTGACCGCGCGGTTTAGGGATTTTTTCAAAAAAAGGTCTTCAGACGTCGAGGGTAATTCTGTTTCCCATGATACAAACCCATCTGTTTCCACCGAAAAAGCTTTCAGGGGATCGTTTGCAACAGTTTGGCACTATTTCTGAGTGAATTGCAGAACGTCAGATTTTTGCTGAAATTGTGACCGCGCGGCTTAGGGTTTTTTTCAAAAAAAGTTGTTCAGACCTTGAGGGCTAATTCTGTTTCCCATGATACAAACCCATCTGTTTCCACCGAAAAAGCTTTCAGGGGATCGTTTGCAACAGTTTGGCACCATTTTTGAGTGAATTGCAGAACCTCAGATTTTTGCTGAAATTGTGACCGCGCGGCTTAGGGATTTTTTTCAAAAAAAGTTGTTCAGACGTCGAGGGCTAATTCTGTTTCCCATGATACAAACCCATGTGTTTCCTCCGAAAAAGCTTTGAGGGGATCGTTTGCAACAGTTTGGCACCATTTTTGAGTGAATTGCAGAACGTCAGATTTTTGCTAAAATTGTGAACGCGCGCCTTAGGGATTTTTTTCGAAAAAAGTTGTTCAGACATCGAGGGCTAATTCTGTTTCCCATGATAAAAACCCATATGATTCCACCGAAAAAGCTTTCAGGGGATCGTTTGTAACAGTTTGGCACCATCTTTGAGTGAATTGCAGAACCTCAGATTTTTGCTGAAATTGTGACCGCGCGGCTTAGGGATTTTTTCAAAAAAAGGTCTTCAAACGTTGAGGGCTAATTCTGTTTCCCATGATACAAACCCATCTGTTTCCACCTAAAAAGCTTTGAGGGGATCGTTTGCAACAGTTTGGCACCATTTTTGAGTGAATTGCAGAACGTCAGATTTTTGCTGAAATTGTGACCGCTCGGCTTAGGGATTTTTTTAAAAAAAAGTTGTTCAGACGTCGAGGGCTAATTCTGTTTCCCATGATACAAACCTATCTGTTTCCACCGAAAAAGCTTTCAGGGGATCGTTTGCAACAGTTTGGCACTATTTCTGAGTGAATTGCAGAACGTCAGATTTTTGCTGAAATTGTGACCGCGCGGCTTAGGGATTTTTTCAAAAAAAGTTGTTCAGACCTTGAGGGCTAATTCTGTTTCCCATGATACGAACCCATCTGTTTCCAGAGAAAAGGCTTTCAGGGGATCGTTTGCAACAGTTTGGCACCATTTCTGAGTGAATTGCAGAACGTCAGATTTTTGCCGAAATTGTGACCACGCGGCTTAGGGATTTTTTCAAAAAAAGTTGTTCAGACGTCGAGGGCTAATTCTGTTTCACATGATACAAACCCACCTGTTTCCACCGAAAAAGCTTTGAGGGGATCGTTTGCAACAGTTTGGCACCATTTTTGAGTGAATTGCAGAACGTCAGATTTTTGCTGAAATTTTGATCGCGCGGCTTAGGGAGTTTTTCAAAAAAAGTTGTTCAGACGTCGAGGGCTAATTCTGTCTCCCATGATACAAACCCATCTGTTTCCACCGAAAAAGCTTTCAGAGGATCGTTTGCAGCAGTTTTGCACCATTTCTGAGTGAATTTCAGAACGTCAGATTTTTGCTGAAATTGTGACCGCGCGGCTTAGGGATTTTTTCAAAAAAAGTTGTTCAGACGTCGAGGGCTAAGTCTGTTTTCCATGATAGAAACCCATCTGTTTCCACTGAAAAAGATTTCAGGGGATCGTTTGCAACAGTTTGGCACCATTTCTGAGTGTATTGCAGAACGTCAGATTTTTGCTGAAATTGTGACCGCGCGGCTTAGGGATTTTTTCAAAAAAAGGTCTTCAGACGTCGAGGGCTAATTCTGTTTCCCATGATACAAACCCATCTGTTTCCACCGAAAAAGCTTTCAGGGGATCGTTTGCAACAGTTTGGCACCATTTCTGAGTGAATTGCAGAACGTCAGATTTTTGCTGAAATTGTGACCACGCGGCTTAGGGATTTTTTCAAAAAAAGATGTTCAGGCCTTGAGGGCTAATTCTGTTTCCCATGATACAAACCCATCTGTTTCCAGAGAAAAGGCTTTCAGGGGATCGTTTGCAACAGTTTTGCACCATTTCTGAGTGAATTGCAGAACGTCAGATTTTTGATGAAATTGTGACCACGCAGCTTAGGGATTTTTTCAAAAAAAGTTGTTCAGACGTCGAGGGCTAATTCTGTTTCCCATGATACAAACCCATCTGTTTCCACCGAAAAAGCTTTCAGGGGATCGTTTCCAACAGTTTGGCACCATTTCTGAGTGAATTGCAGAACGTCAGATTTTTGCTGAAATTGTGACCGCACGGCTTAGGGATTTTTTCAAAAAAAGGTCTTCAGACGTCGAAGGCTAATTCTGTTTCCCATGATACAAACCCATCTGTTTCCACCGAAAAAGCTTTGAGGGGATCGTTTCCAACAGTTTGGCACCATTTTTGAGTGAATTGCAGAACGTCAGATTTTTGCGGAAATTGTGACCGCGCGGCTTACGGATTTTTTCAAAAAAACGTCTTCAGCCCTCGAGGGCTAATTCTGTTTCCCATGATACAAACCCATCTGTTTCCACCGAAAAAGCTTTCAGGGGATCGTTTGCAACAGTTTGGCACCATTTCTGAGTGAATTGCAGAACGTCAGATTTTTGCTGAAATTGTGACCGCGCGGCTTAGGGATTTTTTCAAAAAAAGTTGTTCAGAGGTCGAGGGCTAAGTCTGTTTCCCATGATAGAAACCCATCTGTTTCCACTGAAAAAGATTTCAGGGGATCGTTTGCAACAGTTTGGCTCCATTTCTGAGTGTATTGCAGAACGTCAGATTTTTGCTGAAATTGTGACCGCGTGGCTTAGGGATTTTTTCAAAAAAAGGTCTTCAGACGTCGAGGGTAATTCTGTTTCCCATGATACAAACCCATCTGTTTCCACCGAAAAAGCTTTCAGGGGATCGTTTGCAACAGTTTGGCACCATTTCTGAGTGAATTGCGGAACGTCAGATTTTTGCTGAAATTGTGACCGCGCGGCTTACGGATTTTTTCAAAAAAACGTCTTCAGCCCTCGAGGGCTAATTCTGTTTCCCATGATACAAACCCATCTGTTTCCACCGAAAAAGCTTTCAGGGGATCGTTTGCAACAGTTTGGCATCATTTCTGAGTGAATTGCAGAACGTCAGATTTTTGCTGAAATTGTGACCGCGCGGCTTAGGGATTTTTTCAAAAAAACGTCTTCAGCCCTCGAGGGCTAATTCTGTTTCCCATGATACAAACCCATCTGTTTCCACCGAAAAAGCTTTCAGGGGATCGTTTGCAACAGTTTGGCACCATTCCTGAGTGAATTTCAGAACGTCAGATTTTTGCTGAAATTGTGACCGCGCGGCTTAGGGATTTTTTCAAAAAAAGTTGTTCAGACGTCAAGGGCTAAGTCTTTTTCGCATGATAGAAACCCATCTGTTTCCACTGAAAAAGATTTGAGGGGATCGTTTGCAACAGTTTGGCACCATTTCTGAGTGTATTGCAGAACGTCAGATTTTTGCTGAAATTGTGACCGCGTGGCTTAGGGATTTTTTCAAAAAAAGGTCTTCAGACGTCCAGGGTAATTCTGTTTCCCATGATACAAACCCATCTGTTTCCACCGAAAAAGCTTTCAGGGGATCGTTTGCAACAGTTTGGCACTATTTCTGAGTGAATTGCAGAACGTCAGATTTTTGCTGAAATTGTGACCGCGCGGCTTACGGATTTTTTCAAAAAAACGTCTTCAGCCCTCGAGGGCTAATTCTGTTTCCCATGATACAAACCCATCTGTTTCCACCGAAAAAGCTTTCAGGGGATCGTTTGCAACAGTTTGGCACCATTTCTGAGTGAATTGCAGAACGTCAGATTTTTGCTGAAATTGTGACCGCGCGGCTTAGGGTTTTTTTCAAAAAAAGTTGTTCAGACCTTGAGGGCTAATTCTGTTTCCCATGATACAAACCCATCTGTTTCCACCGAAAAAGCTTTGAGGGGATCGTTTGCAACAGTTTGGCACCATTTTTGAGTGAATTGCAGTACGTCAGATTTTTGCGGAAATTGTGACCGCGCGGCTTAGGGATTTTTTCAAAAAAAGGTCTTCAGACGTCGAGGGCTAATTCTGTTTCCCATGATACAAACCCATCTGTTTCCACCGAAAAAGCTTTCAGGGGATCGTTTGCAACAGTTTGGCACCATTTTTGAGTGAATTGCAGAACGTCAGATTTTTGCTGAAATTGTGACCGCTCGGCTTAGGGATTTTTTTCAAAAAAAGTTGTTCAGACCTTGAGGGCTAATTCTGTTTCCCATGATACAAACCCATCTGTTTCCACCGAAAAAGCTTTCAGGGGATCGTTTGCAACAGTTTGGCACCATTTCTGAGTGAATTGCAGAACGTCAGATTTTTGCTGAAATTGTGACCGCGCGGCTTAGGGATTTTTTCAAAAAAACGTCTTCAGCCCTCAAGGGCTAATTCTGTTTCCCATGATACAAACCCATCTGTTTCCACCGAAAAAGCTTTCAGGGGATCGTTTGCAACAGTTTGGCACCATTTCTGAGTGAATTGCAGAACGTCAGATTTTTGCTGAAATTGTGACCGCGCGGCTTAGGGTTTTTTTCAAAAAAAGTTGTTCAGAACTTGAGGGCTATTTCTGTTTCCCATGATACAAACCCATCTGTTTCCACCGAAAAAGCTTTGAGGGGATCGTTTGCAACAGTTTGGCACCATTTTTGAGTGAATTGCAGTACGTCAGATTTTTGCGGAAATTGTGACCGCGCGGCTTAGGGATTTTTTCAAAAAAAGGTCTTCAAACGTTGAGGGCTAATTCTGTTTCCCATGATACAAACCCATCTGTTTCCACCGAAAAAGCTTTCAGGGGATCGTTTGCAACAGTTTGGCACCATTTTTGAGTGAATTGCAGAACCTCAGATTTTTGCTGAAATTGTGACCGCTCGGCTTAGGGATTTTTTTCAAAAAAAGTTGTTCAGACGTCGAGGGCTAATTCTGTTTCCCATGATACAAACCCATCTGTTTCCACCGAAAAAGCTTTGAGGGGATCGTTTGCAACAGTTTGGCACCATTTTTGAGTGAATTGCAGAACGTCAGATTTTTGCTGAAATTGTGACCGCGCGGCTTAGGGATTTTCTCAAAAAAAGTTGTTCAGACCTCGAGGGCTAATTCTGTTTCCCATGATACAAACCCATCTGTTTCCACCGAAAAAGCTTTCAGGGGATCGTTTGCAACAGTTTGGCACCATTTTTGAGTGAATTGCAGAACCTCAGATTTTTGCTGAAATTGTGACCGCGCGGCTTAGGGATTTTTTTCAAAAAAAGTTGTTCAGACGTCGAGGGCTAATTCTGTTTCCCATGATACAAACCCATGTGTTTCCTCCGAAAAAGCTTTGAGGGGATCGTTTGCAACAGTTTGGCACCATTTTTGAGTGAATTGCAGAACGTCAGATTTTTGCTAAAATTGTGAACGCGCGCCTTAGGGATTTTTTTCAAAAAAAGTTGTTCAGACATCGAGGGCTAATTCTGTTTCCCATGATAAAAACCCATATGATTCCACCGAAAAAGCTTTCAGGGGATCGTTTGCAACAGTTTGGCACCATCTTTGAGTGAATTGCAGAACCTCAGATTTTTGCTGAAATTGTGACCGCGCGGCTTAGGGATTTTTTCAAAAAAAGGTCTTCAAACGTTGAGGGCTAATTCTGTTTCCCATGATACAAACCCATCTGTTTCCACCTAAAAAGCTTTGAGGGGATCGTTTGCAACAGTTTGGCACCATTTTTGAGTGAATTGCAGAACGTCAGATTTTTGCTGAAATTGTGACCGCTCGGCTTAGGGATTTTTTTCAAAAAAAGTTGTTCAGACGTCGAGGGCTAATTCTGTTTCCCATGATACAAACCCATCTGTTTCCACCGAAAAAGCTTTGAGGGGATCGTTTGCAACAGTTTGGCACCATCTTTGAGTGAATTGCAGAACCTCAGATTTTTGCTGAAATTGTGACCGCGCGGCTTAGGGATTTTTTCAAAAAAAGGTCTTCAAACGTTGAGGGCTAATTCTGTTTCCCATGATACAAACCCATCTGTTTCCACCTAAAAAGCTTTGAGGGGATCGTTTGCAACAGTTTGGCACCATTTTTGAGTGAATTGCAGAACGTCAGATTTTTGCTGAAATTGTGACCGCTCGGCTTAGGGATTTTTTTAAAAAAAAGTTGTTCAGACGTCGAGGGCTAATTCTGTTTCCCATGATACAAACCTATCTGTTTCCACCGAAAAAGCTTTCAGGGGATCGTTTGCAACAGTTTGGCACCATTTCTGAGTGAATTGCAGAACGTCAGATTTTTGCTGAAATTGTGACCGCGCGGCTTAGGGATTTTTTCAAAAAAAGTTGTTCAGACCTTGAGGGCTAATTCTGTTTCCCATGATACGAACCCATCTGTTTCCAGAGAAAAGGCTTTCAGGGGATCGTTTGCAACAGTTTGGCACCATTTCTGAGTGAATTGCAGAACGTCAGATTTTTGCCGAAATTGTGACCACGCGGCTTAGGGATTTTTTCAAAAAAAGTTGTTCAGACGTCGAGGGCTAATTCTGTTTCACATGATACAAACCCACCTGTTTCCACCGAAAAAGCTTTGAGGGGATCGTTTGCAACAGTTTGGCACCATTTTTGAGTGAATTGCAGAACGTCAGATTTTTGCTGAAATTTTGATCGCGCGGCTTAGGGAGTTTTTCAAAAAAAGTTGTTCAGACGTCGAGGGCTAATTCTGTTTCCCATGATACAAACCCATCTGTTTCCACCGAAAAAGCTTTCAGAGGATCGTTTGCAGCAGTTTTGCACCATTTCTGAGTGAATTTCAGAACGTCAGATTTTTGCTGAAATTGTGACCGCGCGGCTTAGGGATTTTTTCAAAAAAAGTTGTTCAGACGTCGAGGGCTAAGTCTGTTTTCCATGATAGAAACCCATCTGTTTCCACTGAAAAAGATTTCAGGGGATCGTTTGCAACAGTTTGGCACCATTTCTGAGTGTATTGCAGAACGTCAGATTTTTGCTGAAATTGTGACCGCGCGGCTTAGGGATTTTTTCAAAAAAAGGTCTTCAGACGTCGAGGGCTAATTCTGTTTCCCATGATACAAACCCATCTGTTTCCACCGAAAAAGCTTTCAGGGGATCGTTTGCAACAGTTTGGCACCATTTCTGAGTGAATTGCAGAACGTCAGATTTTTGCTGAAATTGTGACCACGCGGCTTAGGGATTTTTTCAAAAAAAGATGTTCAGGCCTTGAGGGCTAATTCTGTTTCCCATGATACAAACCCATCTGTTTCCAGAGAAAAGGCTTTCAGGGGATCGTTTGCAACAGTTTTGCACCATTTCTGAGTGAATTGCAGAACGTCAGATTTTTGATGAAATTGTGACCACGCAGCTTAGGGATTTTTTCAAAAAAAGTTGTTCAGACGTCGAGGGCTAATTCTGTTTCCCATGATACAAACCCATCTGTTTCCACCGAAAAAGCTTTCAGGGGATCGTTTCCAACAGTTTGGCACCATTTCTGAGTGAATTGCAGAACGTCAGATTTTTGCTGAAATTGTGACCGCACGGCTTAGGGATTTTTTCAAAAAAAGGTCTTCAGACGTCGAAGGCTAATTCTGTTTCCCATGATACAAACCCATCTGTTTCCACCGAAAAAGCTTTGAGGGGATCGTTTCCAACAGTTTGGCACCATTTTTGAGTGAATTGCAGAACGTCAGATTTTTGCGGAAATTGTGACCGCGCGGCTTACGGATTTTTTCAAAAAAACGTCTTCAGCCCTCGAGGGCTAATTCTGTTTCCCATGATACAAACCCATCTGTTTCCACCGAAAAAGCTTTCAGGGGATCGTTTGCAACAGTTTGGCACCATTTCTGAGTGAATTGCAGAACGTCAGATTTTTGCTGAAATTGTGACCGCGCGGCTTAGGGATTTTTTCAAAAAAAGTTGTTCAGAGGTCGAGGGCTAAGTCTGTTTCCCATGATAGAAACCCATCTGTTTCCACTGAAAAAGATTTCAGGGGATCGTTTGCAACAGTTTGGCTCCATTTCTGAGTGTATTGCAGAACGTCAGATTTTTGCTGAAATTGTGACCGCGTGGCTTAGGGATTTTTTCAAAAAAAGGTCTTCAGACGTCGAGGGTAATTCTGTTTCCCATGATACAAACCCATCTGTTTCCACCGAAAAAGCTTTCAGGGGATCGTTTGCAACAGTTTGGCACCATTTCTGAGTGAATTGCGGAACGTCAGATTTTTGCTGAAATTGTGACCGCGCGGCTTACGGATTTTTTCAAAAAAACGTCTTCAGCCCTCGAGGGCTAATTCTGTTTCCCATGATACAAACCCATCTGTTTCCACCGAAAAAGCTTTCAGGGGATCGTTTGCAACAGTTTGGCATCATTTCTGAGTGAATTGCAGAACGTCAGATTTTTGCTGAAATTGTGACCGCGCGGCTTAGGGATTTTTTCAAAAAAACGTCTTCAGCCCTCGAGGGCTAATTCTGTTTCCCATGATACAAACCCATCTGTTTCCACCGAAAAAGCTTTCAGGGGATCGTTTGCAACAGTTTGGCACCATTCCTGAGTGAATTTCAGAACGTCAGATTTTTGCTGAAATTGTGACCGCGCGGCTTAGGGATTTTTTCAAAAAAAGTTGTTCAGACGTCAAGGGCTAAGTCTTTTTCGCATGATAGAAACCCATCTGTTTCCACTGAAAAAGATTTGAGGGGATCGTTTGCAACAGTTTGGCACCATTTCTGAGTGTATTGCAGAACGTCAGATTTTTGCTGAAATTGTGACCGCGTGGCTTAGGGATTTTTTCAAAAAAAGGTCTTCAGACGTCCAGGGTAATTCTGTTTCCCATGATACAAACCCATCTGTTTCCACCGAAAAAGCTTTCAGGGGATCGTTTGCAACAGTTTGGCACTATTTCTGAGTGAATTGCAGAACGTCAGATTTTTGCTGAAATTGTGACCGCGCGGCTTACGGATTTTTTCAAAAAAACGTCTTCAGCCCTCGAGGGCTAATTCTGTTTCCCATGATACAAACCCATCTGTTTCCACCGAAAAAGCTTTCAGGGGATCGTTTGCAACAGTTTGGCACCATTTCTGAGTGAATTGCAGAACGTCAGATTTTTGCTGAAATTGTGACCGCGCGGCTTAGGGTTTTTTTCAAAAAAAGTTGTTCAGACCTTGAGGGCTAATTCTGTTTCCCATGATACAAACCCATCTGTTTCCACCGAAAAAGCTTTGAGGGGATCGTTTGCAACAGTTTGGCACCATTTTTGAGTGAATTGCAGTACGTCAGATTTTTGCGGAAATTGTGACCGCGCGGCTTAGGGATTTTTTCAAAAAAAGGTCTTCAGACGTCGAGGGCTAATTCTGTTTCCCATGATACAAACCCATCTGTTTCCACCGAAAAAGCTTTCAGGGGATCGTTTGCAACAGTTTGGCACCATTTTTGAGTGAATTGCAGAACGTCAGATTTTTGCTGAAATTGTGACCGCTCGGCTTAGGGATTTTTTTCAAAAAAAGTTGTTCAGACCTTGAGGGCTAATTCTGTTTCCCATGATACAAACCCATCTGTTTCCACCGAAAAAGCTTTCAGGGGATCGTTTGCAACAGTTTGGCACCATTTCTGAGTGAATTGCAGAACGTCAGATTTTTGCTGAAATTGTGACCGCGCGGCTTAGGGATTTTTTCAAAAAAACGTCTTCAGCCCTCAAGGGCTAATTCTGTTTCCCATGATACAAACCCATCTGTTTCCACCGAAAAAGCTTTCAGGGGATCGTTTGCAACAGTTTGGCACCATTTCTGAGTGAATTGCAGAACGTCAGATTTTTGCTGAAATTGTGACCGCGCGGCTTAGGGTTTTTTTCAAAAAAAGTTGTTCAGAACTTGAGGGCTATTTCTGTTTCCCATGATACAAACCCATCTGTTTCCACCGAAAAAGCTTTGAGGGGATCGTTTGCAACAGTTTGGCACCATTTTTGAGTGAATTGCAGTACGTCAGATTTTTGCGGAAATTGTGACCGCGCGGCTTAGGGATTTTTTCAAAAAAAGGTCTTCAAACGTTGAGGGCTAATTCTGTTTCCCATGATACAAACCCATCTGTTTCCACCGAAAAAGCTTTCAGGGGATCGTTTGCAACAGTTTGGCACCATTTTTGAGTGAATTGCAGAACCTCAGATTTTTGCTGAAATTGTGACCGCTCGGCTTAGGGATTTTTTTCAAAAAAAGTTGTTCAGACGTCGAGGGCTAATTCTGTTTCCCATGATACAAACCCATCTGTTTCCACCGAAAAAGCTTTGAGGGGATCGTTTGCAACAGTTTGGCACCATTTTTGAGTGAATTGCAGAACGTCAGATTTTTGCTGAAATTGTGACCGCGCGGCTTAGGGATTTTCTCAAAAAAAGTTGTTCAGACCTCGAGGGCTAATTCTGTTTCCCATGATACAAACCCATCTGTTTCCACCGAAAAAGCTTTCAGGGGATCGTTTGCAACAGTTTGGCACCATTTTTGAGTGAATTGCAGAACCTCAGATTTTTGCTGAAATTGTGACCGCGCGGCTTAGGGATTTTTTTCAAAAAAAGTTGTTCAGACGTCGAGGGCTAATTCTGTTTCCCATGATACAAACCCATGTGTTTCCTCCGAAAAAGCTTTGAGGGGATCGTTTGCAACAGTTTGGCACCATTTTTGAGTGAATTGCAGAACGTCAGATTTTTGCTAAAATTGTGAACGCGCGCCTTAGGGATTTTTTTCAAAAAAAGTTGTTCAGACATCGAGGGCTAATTCTGTTTCCCATGATAAAAACCCATATGATTCCACCGAAAAAGCTTTCAGGGGATCGTTTGCAACAGTTTGGCACCATCTTTGAGTGAATTGCAGAACCTCAGATTTTTGCTGAAATTGTGACCGCGCGGCTTAGGGATTTTTTCAAAAAAAGGTCTTCAAACGTTGAGGGCTAATTCTGTTTCCCATGATACAAACCCATCTGTTTCCACCTAAAAAGCTTTGAGGGGATCGTTTGCAACAGTTTGGCACCATTTTTGAGTGAATTGCAGAACGTCAGATTTTTGCTGAAATTGTGACCGCTCGGCTTAGGGATTTTTTTCAAAAAAAGTTGTTCAGACGTCGAGGGCTAATTCTGTTTCCCATGATACAAACCCATCTGTTTCCACCGAAAAAGCTTTGAGGGGATCGTTTGCAACAGTTTGGCACCATTTTTGAGTGAATTGCAGAACGTCAGATTTTTGCTGAAATTGTGACCGCGCGGCTTAGGGATTTTCTCAAAAAAAGTTGTTCAGACCTCGAGGGCTAATTCTGTTTCCCATGATACAAACCCATCTGTTTCCACTGAAAAAGCTTTCAGGGGATCGTTTGCAACAGTTTGGCACCATTTTTGAGTGAATTGCAGAACGTCAGATTTTTGCTGAAATTGTGACCGCGCGGCTTAGGGATTTTTTCAAAAAAACGTCTTCAGACCTCGAGGGCTAATTCTGTTTCCCATGATACAAACCCATCTGTTTCCACCGAAAAAGCTTTGAGGGGATCGTTTGCAACAGTTTGGCACCATTTCTGAGTGAATTGCAGAACTTCAGATTTTTGCTGAAATTGTGACCGCGCGGCTTAGGGATTTTTTCAAAAAAAGTTGTTCAGACGTCGAGGGCTAATTTTGTTTCCCATGATACAAACCCATCTGTTTCCTCCGCAAAAGCTTTCAGGGGATCGTTTGCAACAGTTTGGCACCATTTTTGAGTGAATTGTAGAACGTCAGATTTTTGCTGAAATTGTGCCTTAGGGATTTTTTTTTGCTGAAATTGTGGCTTAGGGATTTTTTCAAAAAAAGATGTTCATACGTCGAGGGCTAATTCTTTTTCCGATGATAAAAACCCATCTGTTTCCACCGAAAAAGGTTTCAGGGGATCGTTTGCAACAATTTGGCACCATCTTTGAGTGAATTGCAGAACGTCAGATTTTTGCTGAAATTGTGACCACGTGGCTTAGGGATTGTCAGATTTTTGCTGAAATTGTGACCGCGTGGCTTAGGGATTGTCAGATTTTTGCTGAAATTGTGACCGCGCGGTTTAGGGATTTTTTCAAAAAAAGTTGTTCAGACGTCGAAGGCTAATTCTGTTTCCCATGATAAAAACCCATCTGATTCCACCGAAAAAGCTCTCAGGGGATCGTTTGCAACAGTTTGGCACCATTTCTGAGTGAATTGCAGAACGTCAGATTTTTGCTAAAATTGTGACCGCGCGGCTTAGGGTTTTTTTCAAAAAAAGTTGTTCAGACCTTGAGGGCTAATTCTGTTTCCCATGATACAAACCCATCTGTTTCCACCAAAAAAGCTTTGAGGGGATCGTTTGCAACAGTTTGGCACCATTTTTGAGTGAATTGCAGTACGTCAGATTTTTGCGGAAATTGTGACCGCGCGGCTTAGGGATTTTTTCAAAAAAAGGTCTTCAGACGTCGAGGGCTAATTCTGTTTCCCATGATACAAACCCTTCTGTTTCCACCGAAAAAGCTTTCAGGGGATCGTTTGCAACAGTTTGGCACCATTTTTGAGTGAATTGCAGAACGTCAGATTTTTGCGGAAATTGTGACCGCGCGGCTTAGGGATTTTTTCAAAAAAAGGTCTTCAGACGTCGAGGGCTAATTCTGTTTCCCATGATACAAACCCTTCTGTTTCCACCGAAAAAGCTTTCAGGGGATCGTTTGCAACAGTTTGGCACCATTTTTGAGTGAATTGCAGAACGTCAGATTTTTGCTGAAATTGTGACCGCGCGGCTTAGGGATTTTTTCAAAAAAACGTCTTCAGCCCTCGAGGGCTAATTCTGTTTCCCATGATACAAACCCATCTGTTTCCACCGAAAAAGCTTTCAGGGGATCGTTTGCAACAGTTTGGCACCATTCCTGAGTGAATTTCAGAGCGTCAGATTTTTGATGAAATTGTGACAGCGCGGCTTAGGGATTTTTTCAAAAAAAGTTGTTCAGACGTCAAGGGCTAAGTCTTTTTCGCATGATAGAAACCCATCTGTTTCCACTGAAAAAGATTTGAGGGGATCGTTTGCAACAGTTTGGCACCATTTCTGAGTGTATTGCAGAACGTCAGATTTTTGCTGAAATTGTGACCGCTTGGCTTAGGGATTTTTTCAAAAAAAGGTCTTCAGACGTCGAGGGTAATTCTGTTTCCCATGATACAAACCCATCTGTTTCCACCGAAAAAGCTTTCAGGGGATCGTTTGCAACAGTTTGGCACTATTTCTGAGTGAATTGCAGAACGTCAGATTTTTGCTGAAATTGTGACCGCGCGGCTTACGGATTTTTTCAAAAAAATGTCTTCAGCCCTCGAGGGCTAATTCTGTTTCCCATGATACAAACCCATCTGTTTCCACCGAAAAAGCTTTCAGGGGATCGTTTGCAACAGTTTGGCACCATTTCTGAGTGAATTGCAGAACCTCAGATTTTTGCTGAAATTGTGACCGCGCGGCTTAGGGTTTTTTTCAAAAAAAGATGTTCAGACCTTGAGGGCTAATTCTGTTTCCCATGATACAAACCCATCTGTTTCCACCGAAAAAGCTTTGAGGGGATCGTTTGCAACAGTTTGGCACCATTTTTGAGTGAATTGCAGTACGTCAGATTTTTGCGGAAATTGTGACCGCGCGGCTTAGGGATTTTTTCAAAAAAAGGTCTTCAGACGTCGAGGGCTAATTCTGTTTCCCATGATACAAACCCATCTGTTTCCACCGAAAAAGCTTTCAGGGGATCGTTTGCAACAGTTTGGCACCATTTTTGAGTGAATTGCAGAACGTCAGATTTTTGCTGAAATTGTGACCGCGCGGCTTAGGGATTTTTTTCAAAAAAAGTTGTTCAGACGTCGAGGGCTAATTCTGTTTCCCATGATACAAACCCATGTGTTTCCTCCGAAAAAGCTTTGAGGGGATCGTTTGCAACAGTTTGGCACCATTTTTGAGTGAATTGCAGAACGTCAGATTTTTGCTAAAATTGTGAACGCGCCCCTTAGGGATTTTTTTCAAAAAAAGTTGTTCAGACCTCGAGGGCTAATTCTGTTTCCCATGATAAAAACCCATATGATTCCACCGAAAAAGCTTTCAGGGGATCGTTTGCAACAGTTTGGCACCATTTTTGAGTGAATTGCAGAACCTCAGATTTTTGCTAAAATTGTGAACGCGCGCCTTAGGGATTTTTTTCAAAAAAAGTTGTTCAGACATCGAGGGCTAATTCTGTTTCCCATGATAAAAACCCATATGATTCCACCGAAAAAGCTTTCAGGGGATCGTTTGCAACAGTTTGGCACCATCTTTGAGTGAATTGCAGAACCTCAGATTTTTCCTGAAATTGTGACCGAGCGGCTTAGGGATTTTTTCAAAAAAAGGTCTTCAAACGTTGAGGGCTAATTCTGTTTCCCATGATACAAACCCATCTGTTTCCACCTAAAAAGCTTTGAGGGGATCGTTTGCAACAGTTTGGCACCATTTTTGAGTGAATTGCAGAACGTCAGATTTTTGCTGAAATTGTGACCGCTCGGCTTAGGGATTTTTTTCAAAAAAAGTTATTCAGACGTCGAGGGCTAATTCTGTTTCCCATGATACAAACCCATCTGTTTCCACCGTAAAAGCTTTCAGAGGATCGATTGCAACAGTTTGGCACCATTTCTGATTGAATTGCGGAACGTCAGATTTTTGCTGAAATTGTGACCGCGCGGCTTACGGATTTTTTCAAAAAAACGTCTTCAGCCCTCGAGGGCTAATTCTGTTTCCCATGATACAAACCCATCTGTTTCCACCGAAAAAGCTTTCAGGGGATCGTTTGCAACAGTTTGGCACCATTTCTGAGTGAATTGCAGAACGTCAGATTTTTGCTGAAATTGTGACCGCGCGGCTTAGGGATTTTTTCAAAAAAACGTCTTCAGCCCTCGAGGGCTAATTCTGTTTCCCATGATACAAACCCATCTGTTTCCACCGAAAAAGCTTTCAGGGGATCGTTTGCAACAGTTTGGCACCATTCCTGAGTGAATTTCAGAACGTCAGATTTTTGCTGAAATTGTGACCGCGCGGCTTAGGGATTTTTTCAAAAAAAGTTGTTCAGACGTCGAGGGCTAATTCTGTTTCCCATGATACAAACCCATCTGTTTCCACCGTAAAAGCTTTCAGAGGATCGATTGCAACAGTTTGGCACCATTTCTGATTGAATTGCGGAACGTCAGATTTTTGCTGAAATTGTGACCGCGCGGCTTACGGATTTTTTCAAAAAAACGTCTTCAGCCCTCGAGGGCTAATTCTGTTTCCCATGATACAAACCCATCTGTTTCCACCGAAAAAGCTTTCAGGGGATCGTTTGCAACAGTTTGGCACTATTTCTGAGTGAATTGCAGAACGTCAGATTTTTGCTGAAATTGTGACCGCGCGGCTTACGGATTTTTTCAAAAAAACGTCTTCAGCCCTCGAGGGCTAATTCTGTTTCCCATGATACAAACCCATCTGTTTCCACCGAAAAAGCTTTCAGGGGATCGTTTGCAACAGTTTGGCACCATTTCTGAGTGAATTGCAGAACGTCAGATTTTTGCTGAAATTGTGACCGCGCGGCTTAGGGTTTTTTTCAAAAAAAGTTGTTCAGACCTTGAGGGCTAATTCTGTTTCCCATGATAAAAACCCATCTGTTTCCACCGAAAAAGCTTTGAGGGGATCGTTTGCAACAGTTTGGCACCATTTTTGAGTGAATTGCAGTACGTCAGATTTTTGCGGAAATTGTGACCGCGCGGCTTAGGGATTTTTTCAAAAAAAGGTCTTCAGACGTCGACGGCTAATTCTGTTTCCCATGATACAAACCCATCTGTTTCCACCGAAAAAGCTTTCAGGGGATCGTTTGCAACAGTTTGGCACCATTTTTGAGTGAATTGCAGAACGTCAGATTTTTGCTGAAATTGTGACCGCTCGGCTTAGGGATTTTTTTCAAAAAAAGTTGTTCAGACCTTGAGGGCTAATTCTGTTTCCCATGATACAAACCCATCTGTTTCCACCGAAAAAGCTTTCAGGGGATCGTTTGCAACAGTTTGGCACCATTTCTGAGTGAATTGCAGAACGTCAGATTTTTGCTGAAATTGTGACCGCGCGGCTTCGGGATTTTTTCAAAAAAACGTCTTCAGCCCTCGAGGGCTAATTCTGTTTCCCATGATACAAACCCATCTGTTTCCACCGAAAAAGCTTTCAGGGGATCGTTTGCAACAGTTTGGCACCATTTCTGAGTGAATTGCAGAACGTCAGATTTTTGCTGAAATTGTGACCGCGCGGCTTAGGGTTTTTTTCAAAAAAAGTTGTTCAGACCTTGAGGGCTAATTCTGTTTCCCATGATACAAACCCATCTGTTTCCACCGAAAAAGCTTTGAGGGGATCGTTTGCAACAGTTTGGCACCATTTTTGAGTGAATTGCAGTACGTCAGATTTTTGCGGAAATTGTGACCGCGCGGCTTAGGGATTTTTTCAAAAAAAGGTCTTCAAACGTTGAGGGCTAATTCTGTTTCCCATGATACAAACCCATCTGTTTCCACCGAAAAAGCTTTCAGGGGATCGTTTGCAACAGTTTGGCACCATTTTTGAGTGAATTGCAGAACCTCAGATTTTTGCTGAAATTGTGACCGCGCGGCTTAGGGATTTTTTTCAAAAAAAGTTGTTCAGACGTCGAGGGCTAATTCTGTTTCCCATGATACAAACCCATGTGTTTCCTCCGAAAAAGCTTTGAGGGGATCGTTTGCAACAGTTTGGCACCATTTTTGAGTGAATTGCAGAACGTCAGATTTTTGCTAAAATTGTGAACGCGCGCCTTAGGGATTTTTTTCAAAAAAAGTTGTTCAGACATCGAGGGCTAATTCTGTTTCCCATGATAAAAACCCATATGATTCCACCGAAAAAGCTTTCAGGGGATCGTTTGCAACAGTTTGGCACCATCTTTGAGTGAATTGCAGAACCTCAGATTTTTGCTGAAATTGTGACCGCGCGGTTTAGGGATTTTTTCAAAAAAAGGTCTTCAAACGTTGAGGGCTAATTCTGTTTCCCATGATACAAACCCATCTGTTTCCACCTAAAAAGCTTTGAGGGGATCGTTTGCAACAGTTTGGCACCATTTTTGAGTGAATTGCAGAACGTCAGATTTTTGCTGAAATTGTGACCGCTCGGCTTAGGGATTTTTTTCAAAAAAAGTTGTTCAGACGTCGAGGGCTAATTCTGTTTCCCATGATACAAACCCATCTGTTTCCACCGAAAAAGCTTTGAGGGGATCGTTTGCAACAGTTTGGCACCATTTTTGAGTGAATTGCAGAACGTCAGATTTTTGCTGAAATTGTGACCGCGCGGCTTAGGGATTTTCTCAAAAAAAGTTGTTCAGACCTCGAGGGCTAATTCTGTTTCCCATGATACAAACCCATCTGTTTCCACTGAAAAAGCTTTCAGGGGATCGTTTGCAACAGTTTGGCACCATTTTTGAGTGAATTGCAGAACGTCAGATTTTTGCTGAAATTGTGACCGCGCGGCTTAGGGATTTTTTCAAAAAAACGTCTTCAGACCTCGAGGGCTAATTCTGTTTCCCATGATACAAACCCATCTGTTTCCACCGAAAAAGCTTTCAGAGGATCGTTTGCAGCAGTTTGGCACCATTTCTGAGTGAATTGCAGAACTTCAGATTTTTGCTGAAATTGTGACCGCGCGGCTTAGGGATTTTTTCAAAAAAAGTTGTTCAGACGTCGAGGGCTAATTTTGTTTCCCATGATACAAACCCATCTGTTTCCTCCGCAAAAGCTTTCAGGGGATCGTTTGCAACAGTTTGGCACCATTTTTGAGTGAATTGTAGAACGTCAGATTTTTGCTGAAATTGTGCCTTAGGGATTTTTTTTTGCTGAAATTGTGGCTTAGGGATTTTTTCAAAAAAAGATGTTCATACGTCGAGGGCTAATTCTTTTTCCGATGATAAAAACCCATCTGTTTCCACCGAAAAAGGTTTCAGGGGATCGTTTGCAACAATTTGGCACCATCTTTGAGTGAATTGCAGAACGTCAGATTTTTGCTGAAATTGTGACCACGTGGCTTAGGGATTGTCAGATTTTTGCTGAAATTGTGACCGCGCGGTTTAGGGATTTTTTCAAAAAAAGTTGTTCAGACGTCGAAGGCTAATTCTGTTTCCCATGATAAAAACCCATCTGATTCCACCGAAAAAGCTTTCAGGGGATCGTTTGCAACAGTTTGGCACCATCTTTGAGTGAATTGCAGAACCTCAGATTTTTGCTGAAATTGTGACCGCGCGGCATAGGGATTTTTTTGAAAAAAAGTTGTTCAGACCTCGAGGGCTAATTCTGTTTCCCATGATACAAACCCATCTGTTTCTACCGAAAAAGCTTTCAGGGGATCGTTTGGAACAGTTTGGCACCATTTTTGAGTGAATTGCAGAACGTCAGATTTTTGCTGAAATTGTGACCACGCAACTTAGGGATTGTCAGATTTTTGCTGAAATTGTGACCGCGCGGCTTAGGGATTTTTTCAAAAAAAGTTGTTCAGACGTCGAAGGCTAATTCTGTTTCCCATGATACAAACCCATCTGTTTCCACCGAAAAAGCTTTCAGGGGATCGTTTGCAACAGTTTGGCACCATTTTTGAGTGAGTTGCAGAATGTCAGATTTTTGCTGAAATTGTGACCGCGCGGCTTAGGGATTTTTTCAAAAAAAGTTGTTCAGACGTCGAGGGCTAATTCTGTTTCCCATGATACAAACCGATCTGTTTCCACTGAAAAAGCTTGAATATAAGCCACACCCGCAAATAAGCCACACCTTTAAAGTTCAGGAGGGAAAAAAGAAAATACTTGAGTATAAGCCCGTCCCTTAAAATTGTGTTACAGGCTGAAAATCGCTGCGGTTGGTAGAATTGTAACTCTGAGCAAATTTAAGCCTTTGAATTTGCAAGCCCGCAAAAGTTACCGTAAAATTGCTAAAATTGCAAATTGCTATTCAATTCCTACAATTCCACAGGCACTCACACCCATAAATGGCAAATGTAGAAGAAAATCCTACGGTTAACTGCACAACAGTCTCAAGCTTGCAAATCGGCAATAAAACTTTTTTTGTTCCGTTTTACCGTATGTCTTTTTCAGCAGCGATATTGTAAAAGCCACTTTTTGTAAGGTCGCAAATTTTAGCCGCACTTTTAACTTTTCACGGTCAGAATTTTTTTTAAAATGTGGCTTATGTTCAGCCTAGTACTGTATTTTTTTGCTTGGAATAAATGGCTGTCTACACCATTTCAGATTTTCTCAACATGGATTTGCATGGGGAAAGCGGATGGGAATGCCTGATGGAAACAGAAAAGCAAAAGGAGCTCATCCCCTCTGTGTATCTCACTGTCTGAAGTATGTATGCTGTGAACTCCTGAAGATTAAAGACCATTAAAAAAACACAAAACTCTGAAATTTCCAAAACCTCGGACTCTTCAGTATGTCAAAACACAATGTACATTACCATAGTTAGAAAGTCTAAGGTTCACAGGACAGTTTTTACTAATGTCTAAATGTTGGAAGATTTAGAATTTGATAGAGCAAGAAGAAAAACCAAGATTATATTCATTCCACATTTGCAATGAGATTGCCCAAATATCAAAAACTAAAGCTGTGCTCAACCTTCTGCTGTTTAGATATTAGAACTAGCAGTTTCAGTAGGAATGTTCCTTTAACACACTTTGATTGTTCAAATAAAATCAACTTTTTATTCCAGTTCAGTGTCACTGCTGCTCAAATATGATGCCTAAATACTTGGTGCTGCTATGGTCAATGGAGTCATCTAATGTCATTCCATATGCAAGATGCAGATAACATTCTGTCTTATACAAAATTGTTATCACCTAAGCAGAAATACCGTAACAATAAATAACAGCCTTTCTGTATTCTGCTCTGGTTTCGCCAGAAGCAGCTTAGTCATGCTGGCCCCATGACCTGGAAAACTGTCTGCAGACAAACGTGGGCTCCCTTGGCCAGTAAAGCGAGATGAGCACCACAACCCCAGAGTCGTCTGCGATTGGACTTAACTGTCAGGGGTCCTTTACCTTTTTAAAGCAGAAATAAATGATTTCACATTCTTTCAGACCAGACTGCTTGTGGATTTCCATCTTCCTTCCAATGAGTGTGAATCGGCAGCTAAAAAAGCCAATGCAATTCTGGGCTGCATCAATAGGAGTATAGCATCTAGATCAAGGGAAGTAATAGTGCCACTGTATTCTGCTCTGGTCAGACCTCACCTGGAGTACAGTTCTGGGCACCACAGTTCAAGAAGGACACTGACAACCTGGAACGTGTCCAGAGGAGGGCAACCAAAATGGTCAAAGGCCTGGAAACAATGCCTTATGAGGAACGGCTAAGGGAGCTGGGCATGTTTAGCCTGGAGAAAAGGTTAAGGGGTGATATGATAGCCATGTTCAAATATATAAAAGGATGTCATATAGAGGGAGAAAGGTTGTTTTCTGCTGCTCCAGAGAAGCGGACACGGAGCAATGGATCCAAACTACAAGAAAGAAGATTCCACCTAAACATTAGGAAGAACTTCCTGACAGTAAGAGCTGTTCGACAGTGGAATTTGCTGCCAAGGAGTGTGGTGGAGTCTCCTTCTATGGAGGTCTTTAAGCAGAGGCTTGACAACCATATGTCAGGAGTGCTCTGATGGTGTTTCCTGCTTGGCAGGGGGCTGGACTCAATGGCCCTTGTGGTCTCTTCCAACTCTATGATTCTATGAGTTTGTTTTGACTTTCCCATGTGACTCAAGGAGGACTCAACCATGGATGTCAGTTCAGCTTATCCACTCCAATGTGACTTAATTGTCCATGGATCCCACGCTGAAAATCTGTTTTATATGAAAAGTAAGCTACTAGGCCTGTTGTGAGATGAAAATGAGAATTCTGGGGGGAAATATTCGTGTATGTCTGCCGTAAGATTTATATCTGCCTTTTAAAATTGTTTTCTGGCCAGAACCTGAGAGTTTTGCGGAACTCTGCAACTGCATTCCAGTAAGCTACTTACCGAACTTGTGAATGACACTATCATGCATTTTCTGCTTATCAGGCCAGGCAGGAGGAACATTTGCCCTCCAGATGTTGCTGAGGTCTGATGGGAGTTGTAATTAATCAACATCTGGAAGGCCAAAATTTTCCGACTCCTGAGTTAGGCCGTGTTCAGTTTTAGAACTCCCCAAAGCGTCACCAGCTTACAATTATGTTTCAGAAGCAGGATATTAGGCTTTGTGGGTAGTCCACCTATATCACTGAGTAAGATCACAGCAATTATTAGACAGTAATAATTATTAGACAGGGACGCGGGTGGCGCTGTGGGTTAAAGCCTCAGCACCTAGGACTTGCCGATCAGAAGGTCAGCGGTTCGAATCCCCGCGGCGGGGTGCGCTCCCGTCGTTCGGTCCCAGCGCCTGCCAACCCAGCAGTTCGAAAGCACCCCCAGGTGCAAGTAGATAAATAGGGACCGCTTATTGGCGGGAAGGTAAACGGCGTTTCCGTGTGCGGCTGTGGCTCGCCAGATGCAGCTTGTCACGCTGGCCAAGT
Source organism: Podarcis tiliguerta (assembly GCF_965153285.1). Lineage (NCBI taxonomy): Eukaryota > Metazoa > Chordata > Lepidosauria > Squamata > Lacertidae > Podarcis > Podarcis tiliguerta. Next base: position 10,086,336 of record NC_139545.1, read on the forward strand.
GACCCGGAAGTGTCTGCGGACAGCGCTGGCTCCCGGCCTTTAGAGTGAGATGAGCGCACAACCCTAGAGTCTGGCAAGACTGGCCCGTACGGGCAGGGGTACCTTTACCTTTTTAATATTTGCTATTAAAAAGTACATCAGTCTGCAGCATTGTACAGTAAATAGAAGTTTTATTCTCTCCCAGCTCTGCAAGATTAGCACTGCCAACAGTCAGAGATCAGCTTATGATACAAGGAAGTAGTAACTATTTACAATTTACAGGAGTGTAAATTTATTCCCCACAAAATATAAGTACAAAAGCTAGGAATAAACAAATGAGGTACTGCAATTTGGATTCATTATAAAGCAAGTGCTTGAAAGAAATTGCCTTTAGCAAACAATCAAGAGATCAAATTGTGAGGGAGGGGGAAAAGTCGAAACAGGTTTAATTTACCAAGAACATCACCAAGGCCTCCTACCCACCCAAAGTATATTGCACAATTATTTCAGACGATAAAACTGTTAAAAATAAATAGGGCAGTCAAACCATTAATTCTTCAGAGAGATCCTGTGAGATCTGTATTGCAGTGAGGCAAAACATTTATTAAAAAATATTCTAAACCAAAATAGAAAACTGTGTTCAATATAAGCACTCCATCACCGCGTAAGACAATCTTTCAAGACAACTGTTTGATTACATTCATGCCCAACCCACAACCGATTATTGTTCTTAATTTTGCTCATTTCACGTGGGGCGATGAATAGTAGTTCTTCTCCTGTCCATTCTTCATAGTGCTAGTATGGAGATATGATCAGATTTCAAAGGAGCGCCATCTGCTACAAAGTGCATGAGTTGCAAGTTCTTCAAGAGGACGATCGCAGCCAGGACTGGAAGGGAGGGATGATACGGAAAAATTAAAAAGCGCAAGTAAAAGCAAAGCAACAAACTAATTTACGATACAGAAAGACATAATAGGTTTAAGAGGCAAGCTGAAAACTAACTATCCCACAGTTTTAAAAAGTAGTTTACTGGTGTGTGTTGCTTAATACAGTTCAATATTACACATTTGGCCCACCAGCTAGATCTAGTCCACTCCCCCGCCCCTTAGTAAGTGAATGGAAAAGGCACAATGGCATGACAGAAAGACTGCAAGGGTCTTGGCTAGGCAGCAGGCACAATGTACTATGGGGAATAGAGCAATATATCCATAACAGTGGATGCAGGGAAGACACACTATCTATCTATCTATCTATCTATCTATCTAATCTAATCTATCCTGTTGTTGTAGATGTAGTTGTTACTACTACTACTACTATTATTATTATATGCATATGTATCCCTTATAAGTTCAGTTTTATTTCAGTTAAAATGTGGGGTTGAGATATCTTCGAAACAGCTTTTCCTTTGGCTCACTTGACCTCACAGGTGATTTTAATGTTTTGTTGCTTTAGTGTAGCCTGAAACAGCCAACGTAGCTGATCACATTTCATTCACAAGAGCTTCATATTGTCTTGAGTAATTTCCATCTATGCTACCCAGTATAAATATATTGAAGCATATATATGGTCAAAATAATTTGTCCTCTGCAAGTTCCTTGGCTTCTGGATTCTGTAATCTAAGTTAAATAAATTTGTATTTTCAAAACGAACTTCTGCATAATCACATTTTGTACGCTTGACTTTAAATCGTTATTTAAATTCTGAAGAACCTAGATTTATGTGGCAATTCAGTAGTTAGGGGGCTATGCAAAGTAGAACATGCAAAAATACAGAGGACAAACTTCCCACTTCTACAGCACTGGGACTTTCTGCAGACAGCTTGCTTCACATTTTCAGATTTCCTTCCAAAGCAATTCATAACTTGATTTTTTAGCTTCTTGTGAATTCAGTCCTATGCCGGATTTCAAAACAGATGTAGAATTCACAAGCAGCTAGAAGAAAGGGGGATAACTAGCCCTTCCTGACAGTTGTAAACGACTAGTGCAATCAATTTTGAATAATAAACCTATTACTGAATTTTTCTGGCTTGGATTCCATTCCATTCCTTATTACATTTTGAGAATTGAAGTGAAAACTGACATTAATATATTTAGGCAAATAAAGGTCAAAATAAACATGACACTGGAAACGTGCAACAGGGTACCGCTGTTGCTATTAAAATAAAATAAAAAATGCTGGGAGATCCAATCCAATCCAATATACTACATCTAGTTTGGTCTGCAGTATATCAGCAATTAGTACACAAGGTAAAGTGAGCCAAAATCAGTGCAACTTGTATTATAATCTTATGTTGTTCTAATCTTATGCATCAGATGTGTGAAGCTGCGAACATGTTCTTCAAAATAATCTCAAATTGGTCCAAGATCACAAAAAAATGTTAAGGGATTAAGAAGTCCTCTTTACAAGTGCTAGCCTTGCAAAATAAATATGATAAGAACAAGTGTTCAGCATGCTTATTAGTGGTAAGCCAAAACTTGTCATACTTACTTAAGTCTACAGATTTCAGTGGGTTTACTCTGTACAATTAACAGTGGATATCACTCACTATTATTAACAAACATGGTATGTACTAGGCAAAACCAAATATTGTATGTACCACGCAACACTCACCCACATGCTAACTAAAAGCACTGATTGATGGCTTATTCAGAAGATGCCACTGCGAGGTGAGGTGAACTACAAAGCCAGGAAAAGAACAGCTTAGTGGGTTACTGTGTTAATAAAAGCAATGTGAGTTTAGACATCTTAGACATCTATTTCCACACTGTCAAACTTGTGGACATAGCAAGTGAGATGCCAGTGATTAGCCTTGTCATTTCTCTGCTCTGTACAGAGTTTGACATATGGGTGAAGGGTAAAAACAGCAATGGCAGCCAGCACTGGCACTGCTCTCCAGGATGAACTTGAGCCAAGTTTTGCCTGCTTCATGCAATGCACATGCACAATCCATGAACCTGCAGAATTTTGCTTTTAAGCCTAGGGTGCCTCATTGTTGTTTCTTGCTACTTTTTCCTTCAGGTGGCTCAGGCAAAGGTCTACTAATTTCTACTAAAGCTGCTAGTATCAAAATAGGACTCCAGGGCAGGAACACATGTGACTTAATTCTGACAGATAAAACATGAAATATTGGGCTTGGTACAGTGGTACCTCTGGTTGCGAACTTAATTTGATCCGGAGGTCTGTTCTTAAGCTGAAACCGTTCTTATCCTGAGGCGCGCTTTCGCTAATGGGGCTTCCTGCTGGGTGCACAATTTCTATTCGCATCCTGGGGCAAGGTTTGCAACCAGGAGCAGCTAGTGCCAGGTTAGCGGAGCTCATAACCAGAAGTGTTCATAACCAGAAGTGTTCGTACCCAGGGGTACCACTGTATTCTATTTCCCTCATCTCGTCTAACAACTGCATGCAAAATTATAGAGCCAACAGAAAAGCACAAGTATTAGTATGTATTAAAGCAGGATATGAAAGTAGGCAAACAGGAAAACCAACTGATGACAACGTTTCAATTTTCAAACAGAATCCCACAAAATATAGTGTGCTACCGCTCAAATAGTTTCCCCATAAATCTGAATTGTACAGAATTTTAAGTCCTTTTTGTTTCCTCTACTTTGTACCTTTGTCATGGTCTTCAAATGGTACTCAGACACAGTTTTAGAACAAACCAATGGTAGCCACAAAAGGTAAATAATTTTGAATGGGATGCTGGCAAACTATTAAGTTTATTTCATATTTATTTCCCATCACATATAACTGAAACTTAAATTGTGAGCTGAAAATGTAGAAAAAGGGAGAAACCCCATTTAAGCTGTTTTGCTCTGGGAATCAATGTACTCTGTGAGCGAATACAGATAGCAGCATCCTTTGAGCAAACAAAAAGAAGAAACAAAGAGACAGAATTGACAATCATGACACACACTTCATGTGTCTAAGATCCATGAATGTATCTTGGTTTTATATGGCAAATTTTCCCTTCAGCAATTCCTACATTGAACCCTAGTGTTTAATAATAAAACAAACAGAATGATAAACCTAATGCCTGGAAAGTCCTATGATTGTGGGCGTTTATCACCTTCCTAAGATGATATCAATATTATAGGATTTATTAAATTACTTTAATTGAAAAGCATCTTCTTTTCAACATCACAGTTCCCAAGGTGACTTGTTAAGTAGGCTTTTGAATAGATGAGTAAAACTGTTGCGGACTTCTTCCATATTAACACTGACATTTTATAGGTTTCCCTGACTTGCAGTTGTAGTCCAACTGGAAGACAGATCTATCAAGCAAAGTGCTGATGTAGACATAACAGGAGATTTTTTGTCATCACAATCAGCAAAGATGCACTCAGGGTCTTCCAACATTAAGGTGTTTATTGCTACCACTAAGAGTTTCCCTGCCCTGTGTGAAATCCTTACTTCCATATACAAAATCCTTCTGCGGGAAAGTTAGGTGACCAAAGAACTTTAATGTTAAGACACACCTGAGAAGCCACTTTTATTTAGTATCTTACTATGGCTTACCAAAGGGACGTGGGTGGCGCTGTGGGTAAAAGCCTCAGCGCCTAGGGCTTGCCGATCGAAAGGTCAGCGGTTCGAATCCCCGCGGCGGGGTGCGCTCCCGTTGTTTCGGTCCCAGTGCCTGCCAACCTAGCAGTTCGAAAGCACTCCCGGGTGCAAGTAGATAAATAGGGACCGCTTACTAGCGGGAAGGTAAACGGCGTTTCCGTGTGCGGCTCTGGCTCGCCAGAGCACCGATGTCATGCTGGCCACGTGACCCGGAAGTGTCTCCGGACAGCGCTGGCCCCCGGCCTCTTGAGTGAGATGGGCGCACAACCCTAGAGTCTATCAAGACTGGCCCATACGGGCAGGGGTACCTTTACCTTTACCTTATGGCTTACCAATGCCCGTGCATCTTCTCGTTCCAAGATCTTCTGTGCTTGGTCAGCAGGGAATTTCAGCACCGTGGTTATAACCTTTGCCATTGTCTGAAGAAGAGGGGAACAAAGTAATGGGCATGATAAGAATATGATCTGCTAAACAGCAGTTTCATTGATTTATAAAAGCACTGTATTTTTTGTAGTCCTTATGAAAGCATAGGAATGCATAAAGAATACTTGTGTTTTTCATAAAAAATCTGTGGCAACCTAAGGCTAAGACTTTAAAATAAATGCACTACATTAAAAGCTAAGAGTCTGCAATCCAACATCACCAGCGACTTAAAATTCCCCAAGTGCTTTTGGCCAGAATACCGTATTTTTCGCTCTATAAGACGCACCAGACCACAAGACGCACCTAGTTTTTGGAGGAGGAAAACAAGAAAAAAAATATTCTGAATCTCAGAAGCCAGAACAGCAAGAGAGATCACTGCGCAGTGAAAGCAGCAATCCCTCTTGCTGTTCTGGCTTCTGGGATAGCTGCACAGCCTGTATTCGCTCCATAAGACGCACACACATTTCCCCTTACTTTTTAGGAGAGAAAAAGTGAGTCTTATAGAGCAAAAAATACGGTAAATGGTACAGAAATGGATTCCAAACGATCAGATTTAAAATAAGGCTGAGTACAAGTTCAAAACAGCAATAAATTCAGTATTCCATCACTTAAGGCTTCAATGTTTTTGAAATAGTTGGTTGCAGATAAAGGCCAGATAAAGCCTATATTTACTCATATGCTATCCACTGAAAACAAAGTTCAACTTAAAAGGAAGGCTCTTAACATTCTTTCCCACTGCTATTTCTTGGAAGGAGAAAAATAATAATGTAGTATAGATGGCCTCATAGCAAGAAATATATAGTAAACAGTTTCATGAGTAAGAATGTGCTGGTGACTCTGCTATATGGTATTATTTGCTGAAGTATTATTTGTAAGTGAAAAACAGCTTCTGCCCACAGCAGAATTAAAAGAAATTATTTTTTTTTATTAAAAAAAAGATCTAAGAAGATGGTGACTGAACTATGTTGCGGCGTGATTGGTTATCTGAAATTTTAACTCCAGCAGGGCAGTGCTGTTTTCCAATGGAGAGCGTTGCTGCCGCTTGCTGAGAGGGAGACGACTGCAGTGTGGAGAGCTCAGCGCAGTGCAAGCACGGCAGCAGGAATATCAGATTGGCTCTGATGCTGCACTGCTCAGTCCTCACCCTCTTGGTAAGTGGCATGCTGTTAGCAACCCAGGTGCACAATGGCCCCCTGCCTGTGCTGCCCCACTGGCTGCCCCACTCTCCACACTATGTTAATGAATTTACTGCTGCTCATTATTTCTCCCAGCCCATGCAAACTGATTGTGACCGAAGGTTGGGAACTTGCTGAAAGAAGTAGCTGAAGGTTTAAACCTAAATCAGATTCAGGGATAGTTAAGAGACAAAACTGCAGGGGAGGTGGTCTGGAATCTCACCTGGAAGGGGATGGGGGACAGGAAGGAGCTATGGTTCCATGGCAGAGAGGGAAATGAAGTTTGCGGGGAAACAGGGTTACATGAGTCCTACATCACAGGAGGAAGGGGGCTGGCATATGAGTATTTGTAAGTTTGAGGACAATAGCTCCATCACATTTGCAAAGAGGAGCCTATGAAACCTAAAGAAGGAGTGGACAGACTTGGGGCCTACTTTTATGCTAGCTAGAACCTTGAGATCAACCAAGCAGAGGCAGGTACAAAATAGCGGCTCAGCCAGTTGGACGCACACATATTATATATACATATACATGTGCCTCTGAGTGCATGTTCAGCTCATAAATTTACCAATGCCAAAAGCAAGTAGCAAGTCCTTTCACATAAAAGTCTGTTCCTGTTCCTTGCTCATGTCCAGTATTCTTTTTCAGCAAGCTAATTTGGGGAGGGGGGATTTTTAGCTGTTGCTATTGTTATGACGCGGGTGGCGCTGTGGGTAAAACCTCAGTGCCTAGGACTTGCCAATCGCATGGTCGGCGGTTCGAATCCCCACGGCGGGGTGAGCTCCCGTCGTTCGGTCCCAGCTCCTGCCCACCTAGCAGTTCGAAAACACCCCTAAGTGCAAGTAGATAAATAGGTACTGCTTTATAGCGGGAAGGTAAACGGCGTTTCCGTGTGCTGCGCTGGTGCTGGCTCTCCAGAGCAGCTTCGTCACGCTGGCCACGTGACCCAGAAGTGACTCCAGACAGCGCTGGTCCCCAGCCTCTTAAGTGAGATGGGCGCACAACCCCAGAGTCGGACATGACTGGCCCGTACGGGCAGGGGTACCTTTACCTTTTTATTGTTATGACAATCGGGAGTTGGAAACTCCTGCGAATCTACTGCAAGCTGCCCACCCTGGCCTATGGAGTGTAATATCCACTGAGAGTGGTCCTGTTTGAAAGTATTATTTAGTTAGGAGATTTATAACCTACCCTTCATCAATTTTGAAACCAGGATGGGGTACAACTAAACAACTTTAATAACCAATTCCACACATTAATGATGAAACACTAAAACAAACCCATCACAGATGTAACTCTTCATAAATAGGATATACCCTGTGTCACACCACCTTGCTTCTATCCAAGGTAGATGTGAGCAAGAATGGGCTCATCCCGTAACTTAATAATACTACAACCTGTGCAGTTCTTCTTCTTCCTCGAAGTGACTGTTAGCTTAATAAACATGTGCCTTGAATATGGGGGATACCTTTGTCTCTCGACCCATCATGTACTCGAACAACACCTTCCTCAAGTATTCAAACTCCGTAGGTTCTCCAAAAAGAGAGACATCTGAATGGCAGAGGTTGCCATCTGCACAGACAAGAGACAGTGTTTTATACAATTGTATTTTACACAGATGTGCTACCATCAGTATGCTCATCTCTCTTGACCAAACTGTAACATACAGACATAATGATTGTCACTTACCCGGATTATACTGCTTTTGTAAAGAGCTTTTTACATTTTAACAAGAGGATTAAGCGGCTAGTTCTTAACTCTTGCCTCTGTACCCAAGACACTAACTTACCCTCTCCTTCAAATATATCACCAGGCAGAGGCAGAGGACTATTGTTCAAGCCCCTTCCTGGTAGCATGCTTGTGCCTCAGTGGGAAAGATGGATCTTCCAGTCCCTGAACTGTTTCTGTCCCAGCTGGTCAGTAAGAATTACTATTTAGCTTAAAGAATCAACATCTGAATTCAAACCCGCCCCCATCCCATTTTTCTTTTGTGTCATGTCTTTTAGATTGTAAGCCTGAGGGAAAGGACTGTCTTGTTTGAACTGATTTATGTAAGCCGCTCTGGGAGATTTCAGCTGAAAAGCAGAGTACAAATGCTCTAAACAAACAAAGCCTTCACAAGTAGGATCAGTTGAGTACACAAACCTCCTAACCCTAAGCGCTATCCCTTCCAGAGATTCATGATTGCCTTTTCCTCTCCTATGGCCAATAGCTCCTGCCTGATGCTAGAAGTAACTGCCAAAACAATGGAAAGTATAGGAATCAGGATAAATCCTTTAAGGTAGCACCAGGGAACCTTAGACCTAGCACAGTACCCAAGTTGTCCTGCAAGGCCATAGCCCACAATGCCCCTCCTCACCTGCCCAACATCATATGTAACACCAGGTGTCAGGCAAACATGGACATGGCTACTAAGGAAGAATAAGGAGTTCAAAGGTTGCTTCTCATTGTCCTTGGTAAGTAGGGCTGATTGGAACAGACAGGGAGATCCACTGAGATCAGCTGCACTAGGTGATCCCAAGAGGAGCTCCTTAGCGCAGCTAAAAAGGCTCGCTTTCTCTGTCTGGAGGAAGTGGTTTCTCTCCAAAGAGAAAAAGGTTCTAGTTGAAAGAAGCAGTTTGATCCAAACCTCCCACTCCAAAGAGAATTCAAAGGAGCTCCATGTAACCACAATCCCTTGATCAGTCGTTACAAAAAGCTCTTTTGAAGGTGTGCTCCCCAAGCACCAATTTGGACAGGTGCCATTCACACGACGTCATTATGTCTTCAGGTGATTCTCTCCACCTGTTTGCGTATGACGTACTCCTGGGGAAGGTGAGAAACCTGCATTATCAAACTATCAAACCCTGTGTAACCACTGAGGGTAGGGGCCAACTGGGGCTCTCGGCAACAGATCTAACCATCTTACAGTATCACCATGACCACATTTTTAACAAGGATCAATATTCTACAAGGCTAGACTACAAACAAGCATGCTCTCTCTTAGCAAATCTGGCTCCACCGGCCTAGAAAAGCCATCTCATTGGACCACCTCACTGCTTTGGAATTTAAAGCCTTCCTTTGTAGAACTGTGTTACCTGTATCAAGTCATTTGCATCATTGGCTGCTGCTTATTACAACTTGATCCTTTGCTCCACTGCCCCACCCTCAACATGGAGATATGACAGTTCGGAAAGCAAACCCCACAGGACCCTGACACCCTTTGAGTGTGTGAGTGCGCAGGCATGTCCAAGTTTTACATCAAATGTTGAAGGACAAGGCTGGGAAAATATTTGCAATATATTGTATTAACTAAGCTCTTACAAGTGTTTCTCCTAAGACTTCTAATCTAATCCTGTTTATGTTTCTTAGCAACATTGTTTTCATAAAATTTTTGCATGGTAACTGATATCTTAAAATGTTTTCTTCATAAAAACACAATATAAAAAGCAGAAGCATTCTAAGTATGCCATTAGACTAGCTTTCAGAGGGCAAGGGGAAAATATCTGCATTCTTGGAGATTAAGCCATGACTCTTATTTTTCCATTTATGTTCACTTAAACTAAAAGTCCAAAAGTAGCAGATTTTACTTTCCTAGTTACGTGTGGAATTTAACTTTTTATGCACAAACATAATTGCTGATGGAACTCAGCAAACACTCGTGGCTACCACTGGAAATCACTTGCTAAAACTAGAGGATTGTTAAACTAAAACATCCTCCTCCAGGATGAGACTGCAGTATGAAAACATCTACAGCCCAACTCTCAGTCGTACCGTATTTGTACTGTGGCTTGCTGACATTGCAGCAGGCATCATTAATCCCAAGATTTGAGGAGATCTAAAACATGTCTTCAATACCTGATTTCTGGAAAAGTATGAACTACACATGTATCAAAATGTTAGCTACTGGTTATACCTTAATTTTGATATTATCCATGTTGCTCACATGCACACATAAAACATGTGGCAAACATGCTTACATGTCACACTCATTTTCCATGAGGTAAAATTATACTAAAGGACAACAAAACATTAAAATTAAAGAATAAACCATAATCTGCATCAGGAACTGCATTACTGCAACTCATGTCTATTTACGGCTTTGAAGGTCTAGTCGTCAGGGTATGTAAGCAATTGGAATGAAAATGACTGAAAATATGAACTATGTTCTATTTGTGATTTCAATGTAGCAATTTTTCCACAAGGGAATAATAATATAATAATAATAAATTTTATTTATATCCCGCCCTCCCCAGCCGAAGCCGGGCTCAGGGCGGCTAACAACAATTAAATACTCAAACAATCAAATAATCAAACATTCTAAAAACATTCCATTATAAAAATTAATTAAAGTCAAATTAATGGCAACCGTTGAGCAAAATTCTGTGCAGGTTGCCAGAGGAGGGAGTCAGGCTGGGACCTGACCAAAGGCCTGGTGGAACAACTCTGTCTTACAGGCTCTGCGGAAAGATGTCAGGTCCCGCAGGGCCCTAGTCTCTTGTGACAGAGCGTTCCACCAGATTGGAGCCGCAGCCGAGAAAGCCCTGGCTCTAGTTGAGGCCAGCCTAACCTCTCTGAGGCCTGGGACCTTCAGGATGTTTTTATTTGACGAGCGTAGGTTTCTCTGTGGGGCATACCAGGAGAGGCGGTCCCGTAGGTACGAGGGTCCTAGGCCGTAAGGGAACACTTATATATATTGCATGTGATCCATGAGGTGGACATTGGAATGCAACTAATCTTACATTTACAGATCATGCAAAATCACTTCATTTTTAAAAATATGTATTTGTGTAAAAAGATTCAGAACTGCTCTACTGAACAATATTTCAGCGTAACATCTTCCATCTGATATATGCAAACTTTTAGGGTCAACTGTACAGGAAGGGGTCTAGATACATGGCAAAATCTGTATAGCTCAGTTCAACGCAAATAAGCAAACTGGCATGGAACTGAGAGACTATTAACAAGTGTTAACAAGGCCTTCCATACCTGACACACAACCATAAAAGTCTGAAGACTAACTTTTGGCCTTAAATTTATCTATCTCCCTAAATTTAGATAGCTCAATGGGGTTTTCTCCCCTAGTTAGGTTTCAAATATTCTCTTAGGCTTTATTCTGTAGCTCAGTGCCAAGACAAACATTCCTCACCTCTGTAAGGCGATGCAACTGTTGTGACATACATATTCTTCTCGTAATTTTTCAACCGGTCTTGTAGTGTATGAATCTAAGAATAAAGTGATGGATGAGGAGGATAAAACAAACATAACTGAGATGACTTGGAATATGTTTCAACTTTGAGGTGTACTGAATGTACGAGAAAGCAGTTACCAAACCCTGTCCGTCTGTCCCCACCCACTACTGGTGACAACTCAGGATGTTAAATATTATCTATCTATCTATCTATCTATCTATCTATCTATCTATCTATCTCACTTAAACTTACCATGTAAATATTTGTCAGTGTGCATTAGACATGTTGCCTTTCTTTCTGTCTAATTTAAGATCTGATAAAAGTAGACCTGGCCATGAGTCTCCTGGGAAGCAGAGAGGGGCTGGCTAGCACTATACTGACTATACTGACCCTTGACCAAACTGTCCTCTCATCCGGTATGAGTGCTTGTTATCTGACCACTTCAGTTTCATAGTCTTACTGTTTTTTTCTGTTTGCAGAAAGAGCGTTTTTTGCTGATTGCAACCGAAGAGTGGTTTTGTTCTGAACTGAGTGATTACATATGGGAGTGTTGCTTTGGATCAAAGCATTGCCTCTGGCTTGGCTGATAAGAACAGAACCAGCTACATGTGGGGGAATTCATCCCAAAGTGGAAGACATCAAAGATCATCTCCCTTTGGGGTCACCACTTGGAGGACACACAGTCAACGATGCTTCCCACTGTGGGGTAGAAATTGGAACAGTACAAGAGAAATAGGTATGTCACCCTGACCCAAGGTGCTACTATTGGTATATAAAGCCCCCAGCAGCTTGGAATCAGTTTCCTTGAACAAATGCTTTACACATCTACTCCCTCTCTATTAATAACAGGCAGTCCCCTTTATTGTACCCTTTTCAACACTTACTAAAAACTTTTTTTACCTTTTTTCGTTTTACCTAGAAATATAGTTTTATTATGCATGCTTGTTTTTAAATTGTTGATTTTATCTGTATTTTGATAACTGAATTATGCATACTTCCTTTATTGTTTGTTACATTTACCGTATTTTTCGCCCTATAGGACGCACTTTTCCCCCCCAAAAATGAAGGGGAAATGTGTGTGCGTCCTATGGGGCGAATGCAGGCTTCGCGGACCTCTCCGTAAGCAGCGGGAGCACTCCCGCTGCTTGCAGAGAGTTGCCTGCATGCTGAAGCCTGCGCGCGCCGAGCTCAGCGCGTCCAGGCTTCGCGGACCTCTCCGTAAGCAGCGGGAGCGCTTCCGCTGCTTGCGGAGAGTTGCCGGCATGCTGAAGCCTACGCGCGCCAAGCTCAGGATGTCCAGGCTTCGCGGACCTCTCCGCAAGCAACGGGAGCCACCGCTGGGCTCCCATGGCTTGCAGAGAGCTGCCTGTTTGGGGGCTGGGGTCGGGGGAAGCTCGGGCTTCCCCCGCCCCAACCCCGCGACTGGGGGGGAAATAATTTTTTCCCCTTTATTTCCCCCCCAAAAAACTAGGTGTGCCTTATGGGACGGTGCGTCCTATAGGGCGAAAAATACGGTATATCCCATCTTTCCTTTGAGGAGCTCAAGGTGGCTTACAAAGCCATCCTCCTCCTAATTTTATCCTCACAACAACCACGTGAGGTAGGGTAGGCTGAGAATGCGTAACTGACTATAACACTCAAGTAAGTTTGAAATACAGTCAAGCCTTGGTTCCCAAATGCCTCCATTTTGGAGCATTTCGGCTCCCGAACACTGAAAACCCTAAGTAAGTGTTCCAGTTTTTGAACGTTTTTTGGAAGCTGAATGTTCGATGCAGCTTCTGCTTGAGTGCAGGAAGCTCCTGCAGCCAATTGGAAGGCGCACCTCTGTGGTTGAACATTTCGGAAGTCAAACGGGCTTCAGTAACAGGTTATGTTTGACGACTGAGATTTGACCGTAGAATCAAAGGTTATTTGAGCTTGGTTTTGATTGCTGCAAACTGATTCCTTTTAGGGCTTGAGTGTCACACTTTTAATAGCCTGGTGATGATGAGCAGACTGAATCTGTGTTTAACGGCACTATACTATGCATGTTTACTCAAAAGTAAGTTCAATAAAATGGGATATAGGGTTGCAGCCTAGGTAGCCTTTTATAACCTTTTCAAATTATACCTAGAAAATGCTTTAATGTACCCAAGAGCTAAAGATCCTTATTTTTTTATCAGATCCTTACCTGTTCTATGAATTCCTGTTCTTTCAGCTTTGAATCGCTGACAAGTGTTGTCTTCTGGGCTAGCTGGGCCTGAAACACAACCAGAAACATATATGAAAATGTGCACTACAAACACTTAATTTATTACTTTTCATAAAAGGAAAACTTGACATTTATGCTAGTGGTAAAGATGAAGCCAATCTTACCTGAAGTTCAGCTATTGTTACCTAAAACAGAAAAATGAACATTTAATAAAATGTTTTTGCTTTGTACCCTGCCAAATAAAACAAAAAGCACAGCAGGATATTTTTCATCCATATGAATTGCCATGAATTCCTGATTAACTCTCCATTATCTATTTCTCTGATTCATAATCTTATTGCAAAATCTGAGATGGTATATATTACTATTTGGTACAAAGAAATTTCTCTTACAATTGTTTTATCACATAAAAGCAGTTTTGAGGAGCACAAATAATTAAAATAGCTTAGTCACACCCAAAATACAGCTTGAAATAAATCTAAGTGGTACAAAGAAACTATTCAAATGAGAGACTTAAGTAACTATTAAATGAATTCCTAAATAAGTAATATACTTGTTTTCTTGTGAACAATTTGCTTTCATCATAATCTCTATTAGTTGAGAGCCATGAAGGAAGACTGGGTTTTTTCTTGTAGCAGACATTTAATTTTATGCTAAATTGCCACGGTCATTACATGAACTTACAGCCCGTTTTACATTAATGAGACATGAGGGTACATAAATGGCTGCAAAAGGACATTATCAAAGAAACTACAAATTTTGGTTAAATTGTGACACTAAATTGTAATCCCACTATTCAAAAGGATAAAATACAACATATATAATATATGGGTAAAGGGCAATCTGAACACACAGTTTCAAATGAGAGTAATAAAAGGTGTGAAATATCTTTTTCACCCTAGGATGCCGACTCTCCTGATCTCAGGAGATGAAGGTTTCAACCAAACGATTGAAGGTGTGGGGGGGGGGGTAGGCACATACAGAACTTGATTTTTATTTGCATGTTAGGAGATGGTCCCAAAGCTGTTCATTCTCCCTGCACTACTACAGTAGGTGGTATGTGGTACCAATTCATAGGCAATAATTACCGTATTTTTTTGCTCTATAAAACTCACTTTTTCCCTCCTAAAAAGTAAGGGGAAATGTGTGTGCGTCTTATGGAGCGAATGCAGGCTGCACAGCTATCCCAGAAGCCAGAACAGCAAGAGGGATTGCTGCTTTCACTGCGTAGCGATCCCTCTTGGTATTCTGGCTTCTGAGATTCAGAATATTTTTTTCCTTGTTTTCCTCCTCCAAAAACTAGGTGCGTCTTGTGGTCTGGTGCGTCTTATAGAGCAAAAAATACGGTAGCCTGCAGCACTTGACACGTTGGTTGTAGCTCTGGGGCTTTTACACTCTCCATTTAGGGTGATTGAACCCTGGGTTTCAACAGCCAAACTGTGAACTCGCAGCATAAAATAGCTGGAGGAATGACTTCTCAGACATGGCAATGCTGTCATGTACTTATCCATCCCTATGGAACTGGCATACTTATGGTAAGGAAACTCCAAGCCAATCTGCAAGCTTGAGCCACCGAGCCCTCCAATTCTGACTGTAGCATTTTCAGGGAATAGAGCACCATCAGTTGTCGGGAGCAGGTTGAAGGTAGTCTCTTATTGTGGGGCTGGAATCCTGCTCCTTACTAGCACCTCCAGATGATGTGATCCTCAGCACCTGAACGGACCATGTTAGCCTCCATATCCACAGCTAGCTGCACATATGTGATGTGGTTCTAATCACATGCGTCACCAAAGTGCTTGGGTGGTATTCAACCATGTCTTACTCAGGGTAGACCCACTGAAATTAATCAACTTAACTTATGGTTATATTCATTAAATTCAATGGGTCAACTCTGAGTAAAGCTTCGTTGAATGCTGTCGCTTATTTCCCAATCTCTCTAATTTCAAAGGAAACCAAGTGCAACTAACTCAGTATGGAACCAACTGTATATATAACTAACTGATTTACTACTGAAATAAAACTAAGATATCGAAGAATAGATCAGTTTCCACAGTTAATATTATTTGCCCCTGTAGAAGAGAACAGCAATTGCTTCAAACGTGAGCGAGAACTGTGGCAATAAAGGATAAAAAACAGCCAAGCCCCTTTGCCAATTGTTAGATCAAAAGGTTAAAATACTCTAAAGCCTAACAAAATATTTCTATTAAAACTCTGAAGGTAAGCTAAGATACAAGCCAAGAACCACAATAAATTCCTAAGTAAAAATTTGTAAAATAATGTTTTCTAACTTACTTCACCACTGTTCCAGCTTTCTTCATCTGCCAGTCTTTGTTTGTACTCCTCCTGCAATTTCTCCAGCTGGTTCTGAAGCTCATTTACTTTTTCTGTCATTTCTTCTTCTCGAGTCTTCAGAACAAAAGAAAGAAATAAAACCATTACTTTATATACTTCACAATTAGGAGACAAGCTGGCTTCCATCAGCTTTAGCTACAAGAACTTTAGCTGCGAAATCATACACGAATACTGGATGAAACTGCGCTCTGACTTTTAGGAACACAAAAACAAGCAATACCATATCTACCTCAAGGATTTCTTCATACTTTTTCACTGTCCTTTGTAGGTCATCATCTTTTTCTAGCAACTTTTTATGTAACTGAGTTATCTCTGCGTGGTGACTTTCTATGAGTTCAGATTCAACCTCCTGAGCTTTACCTGTGAAAAATGGTCAACAGTGTTTACATATCGCATTTTAACTGGGCTGTTATTTTAATTGAATTAGCAGGAATACATTCTAGATACATTCAAAAAAATGAATACTACAGTAAAAGAAGAAACTCTACAGAAGAATTCATTAAAAAACACTATTAGAATCTAATGAGATGTCGACATGTCAAAACATAATCGATAACATATTCCTTTTCTTATTTTGGCATACAAGGTGTCTTCTTTCACAATAGAGTAGGTTGGGTCAAACAAGCCAGTATCATGTTAAAACCAGTAGGCAAGATTATGCTTTGAGTAGTAAGCAATGAATTAAACTTCACTCAAAAGTTTAACTGCTTATCTATCACCTCTTCTTTCCCTATTTTTACAGCTGTTAGTATAGTTGGAACTCCCCATTCCAATATGGAGCCATTGAATGCCTAATTCTTACTAAAAAAACTATACAGATGTTATGGTACTTTCAAACTATCTCGAACTTCACACTTGTTAACTTACTGCACAATTTATTATCAGATATACCGTATTTTTCGCCCTACAGGACGCACCTAGGTTTTTTGGGGGGGGGGGTTATTCCCCCCCCCCCAGCCACAGCTTCAGCGCACCCCGCGCTCCGGGCAGCAGGCTGCTATCCGCAGCCCAGGGAGCCCTGCGGGAACACCCATGGGCTCCCCAGGCTTGCTGATAGCTTCCTGAAGCCTGGAGAGCGAAAGGGGTCGGTGCGCACTGACCCCTCTCGCTCTCCAAGCTTCAGCGAAAGCCTGCATTCACCCCATAGTACGCACACAGATTTCCCCTTCATTTTTGGAGGGGGAAAAGTGCGTCCTATAGGGCGAAAAATACGGTATATGCAAAATTAATATATTTACATTAATGGGTTTGTGTATGTGTGTGTGTGTACACACACACACACACACACACACACACGGTACAGTATTGCATGAGCATTCAAATCTAGGGCAAGAATAGAGGGGAATTCAAGGCTTGTTATCATGCCCCTGACTGTTCTCTCTATGGATGTTCTTTCTTCTAAATTGATCTGATGGTTGAATTTACAAGAGGTATAGCCATTTAAAATCAACACAAAGTACTGTTCCAACTCACTGATTGTTTCTTTTACAGCTGTTTCTATTTCTTGGTCCTTTTGTGCCATCTGGGTATTGAATTCCCTCATCAACTGCTTTAATGTGGAGTTGTGCTTCAATTCAATGTCCTCCTGTTCATATCTATAAAGGTACAGCAAAATAAGAAGTCCAGATTTTCTAGGGCAGATATGGCAATTCAAAAGTAAAGCAAAAAAGCATATTAATTTCCAGCAGAGAGATTTGAGAGCCTGCCAAGCATAAGACTGTGTTAAAACAAATGGCTTTCACGAACAGTTTTTCTTTACATTTGTATGGTTATCTGTGTGATTGAGACAAGAGTTACTGAGAAGAGAAAAATACCGGTAATTCATTAAGAAAAATGTTACCAAATAGACTTTTTGTGAAAACATACTGAGGATAAAAGTTCATCTACCTATGATAATTGAAAAATGTGTCCAGTTAAGGCTATAAAAAGGATGATTTGTACAAGTGCAGCTTATACAAATCCAATTAATTTTGTTAGGGCAAATGAAATAACTTAATTACACCATGTAAACATAACCTGAGATTTGACCTGCAAACTCCTAAGGCTTTTAGGACAATGTAGGATAAGGATGTAGACCCAGCAATCTTCGCCTTTGAGGCATGTGAAATGAAATGAAACCAGGAAACGACTAAGTTTCCAGCTGCTATAGTTTCCAGCTGCATCCAAACCAGAAAATCATCGTTACCAGCTTTGGAACAAGCCAGAATATTAAATTTGGATGAATGGGAAAGTATGGTTAGAGACTTCTTGGTTTGATTATTAAAGTGAGACAAAGGGAGGAATTAAGGAGCTTGTGTACTGAGGGCAGAGTATAAGGTTCACTTGAGGCTTTTTAACTGGAGTTACAATTGCCCAAATGCAGCCAAGGACTAGTTTTCCATATGATTTGCTATGAATTTGAAGGATTTATTTTGCCAATGCTGATTATGAATAATAGAGGTTTCATATATCAAGGGACAAACCTAGCAGTTCGAAAGCACGTCAAAGTGCAAGTAGATAAATAGGTACCATACTGGCGGGAAGGTAAATGGCGTTTCCGTGCGCTGCTCTGGTTCACCAGAAGCGGCTTAGTCATGCTGGCCACATGACCCGGAAGCTGTACGCCGGCTCCCTCAGCCAGTAAAGTGAGATGAGCGCTGCAACCCCAGAGTTGTCCGCGACTGGACCTAACGGTCAGGGGTCCCTTTACATCAAGCAATTATTGTTTGGACATAAAGTTATGTAATGTTAACTTTTCTTATTTTATACAGTGCTACTGCTCATGCAGGTGCTTACTGGAAATTTTACAGACTACTACTAGAACTTACTTTATTTTTTGTTCCATTTCTTCTACCGATTCTTTTTTCATTATCTCCAGCTCCTGCTGATGTTCCTTCCGCAGGATACGCAAATCCTTCTGTAGCCTACTCACATCTTTGGCAAGTTTCTGTTTCTCCTGCTCAGTCTCCTCCACTTTAGCTTGCAAATCCTTTTGCTCAATGTGCAGATCATCAAGCAGTTTCTGAAGCTCAAGGACCGATCTACTCTTTTCTTCTGTGCTTTCTTTCAAGTCTTTTATAAGGCCATTTCTTTCCTCCAGCTGCTGTCGGAGTCCCTGCAAATGTTCATCATGTTTTGAAATAGTATCTCCCATCTCAATTCTGTTCAGTTCTCTCTCTTTTGTTAAAGTCTCATCCAAACTGTGTATCTTTTGTTGCAAAGACTGCCTCTCTCCCTCCTTTTCTTGCAGCTTTTCCTGCAAGTCTTTAATCATACCCTCCATATTTTGCTCTTTTTGTTCTTTGGTTTTCAATTCTTCTTGGATAGCTGCATGCTTCTTAATTTGCTCCTCAAGTGCTTGTTGAAGCTTTTCAAGGTCTTCTTGCTCCTTTTTACAGAGTTCTTCTTGTTGATACTGAGCCTCTAGCTTTGAAACACTATTTGCTTTTTGTTCCTCGTCATACATCTTTAGCTGTCTCTCCTTTTCCAATAAATCTTTTTGTAAACCATCTATTTTTAATTCATACATCTGTTGCATGTTCCCTAATGCACATACTTTGTCTTGCTCTGTGGAAACTTTTAAGGTTTCTACCTTCTGTATCATCTCCTTTTCTAACTCAGAATTGATTGATCTAATTTTGTCTTCTAAATACGCAATCTTGTCTTCTTTGTCTTGCAATTTTTGCTTTAACTGCTGTTCCATGTCTTGTCTATATTGCTGTTCCCTTTCTTCCATTTGAGATGTCAGTTGCTTCCTAATAGAAGCAATTTTTTGTTCAGCCTTTTTTTTCAGGTCTCCTATTTTAGCAGTGGTTTCTGAAGTAAGCCTCTCTTCCAAAGACTTTAATTCTTCCTCTTTGCTTTTCATTAAAGCCACTTTTGTTTCTTCAAATTCTTTTGATTTTTCCCCAAGGTCAACTTCCATGGTCTGCATTTTCTTTTCAAAAAGTAGTACTTCTTGTTCCATCTCTTTAAGCCTTTTATCCTTTTCCAAAGCTGCCACCTGAGTTTGTTGAAGCTCTTGTGCCAGCTCTTTTTGCTCACTGTTCTGCTCATTGTGCCTTTTGAGTTTGTCCACTAAGGAATCATTTTCTGCTGTTTTCCGAGTGATGTGTTCTTCTAGTTCAGCAATTCTTGCTGTATGGATTTTTAACTCGGCAACCAAATCAGACTCTTGTTTTTCTCTTCTAATCTGCTTTTGTTCCAGTAAGCCTTTCAAATGTTCTATGTGCTTGGTTTGCTTATCACACGCTTCCTTCATTTTATTCAATTCCTCTTCTTTCTCAATAGCTTGGTTATTACTTAGTTCAACTTTGTTTTGTAGTTCTTTAATTGTGTTATGATTCTGTGTAAATCTTGACTGGGCTTTCTTCTTCCACTCTGACATCTTGTTCATCCAGTGGTCTACCTGTTCAAGAGCAGTTGCTTTTTCTTGACTCAGTGTTTCAATTCTGGAAGACAATTCTTGCACCTCATTCAACAGCTGAAGTCGATTTTCTTTGTGTTGCTTGTTTAACAGAGTTGTGGCAGCATCTTTTTCTGATTTGTCGATTTCAAGCTTGAGATTTAACTCACTGACAAGCTTGTTAAGATCAGTGATCTCTGCCTTCTTTTCATTTAGCTCCTCCTTCAGAGAAGTGACAGCATTAATATGTTCAGACAATTCTTTCTTCAATTGTGTGATGAAAGTTTCTTTCTCTGTTGCTGCTTCCTGCTGGTGTCCTCCTTCTTTTTGCAATTGCTCTTTTTCTGTTACGAGTCTGTCAATATCCACTTTCAAAGACATTATCAAGTTTTCCTTTTCTTGCAAGTGTTGTTTTGATTCTTTGAAACAGCTGCTTAAAGTATCACGACTCTCTCTTATTTGCTTAAGTTGAGCTTCTAGGTCAGGAATTTTACAGGTTTTAATTAATATTGTTTCTTTTATTTTTGTTGTGCAATTGTGACAGTGTACAACTCTAGAAATTGCCGAAGAAATTTTTTCATTGCATTTCACAAGCAGTTCTGTGATTTTTATTTCTAGGAAAGATTCTGCTTTCTGCCGGTAATCCTCTAGTTGTGTAGCTATATCCCTTGCAAACTTCTCAAATTCCGCTTTTTTCTGTTGAAGCTCCAAATGTTTGTCCTCCAGTTTTTTCTCATAATCTTCACACTCTTTAGAATGTGACAATTGCAGAGCCTTGAGTTGTTCGTCATATGTTTTCAACTTCTCTGCCAGCTCACCAACTTTGTTCTTCTCTTTTTCTCCTACTGCTTTTACTTCACTAAGCTGTTCCTGGACTTCTATCTTCTCCTTCAGAGACAAACTAAGGTCATCCTCTAGTTTCTCAAGTTGCTTCTTCAAATCAGTTTCTCTCTGCGTCAAAACTGTCACTTGAGCTGATGTTTGCTGTAGCTGTTCTTGCAACTCATTCAACAATTTGTCCCTCTCTCTCTGTTCATTCTTTAACCGAGCAATATCTGCATTTCTGTCCTCCCTTTCAATACTGAAGGTGGCCAGTTTCTGTTTCAGGACTCCTACTTCTTGATCTTTTTCTTGCAACTCCATTTCATGCTTTTCTCCAAGTTCTTCAGCCAGCTGACTCAGCTTCTTCTCCCAGGTTTGGACAACTTCTTCTAGTTCTTGTTTGTGAGCTTCAAGCAGGCTTTCTAGTTGTTCCTTCTGATTCTTCTCCAGTTTTGACACAGCATCATCAATTCCAGTTGAACTGGCATGAGCCATTTCCAGCATTTTTGCATTGAATTGCTTCTCTTTCTGACTAAATTCCAACTGTTTATTCTCCATCTCCTTTTTGAGTTTTGCTTCCTGCTCTGAAAGTTTCTTCTTGAATCTCTCCTGCATTTCCTTGGATTTTCCTTTAACTTTCTCCATTTGTGTCTCTTGTTGCTTAAATTTGATTTCATATTCACTCTTTAAAGCACTAATTTCTGCCTCTTTGGCTGATAGCTGCTGTCCAAGTTTCTCAATTTGTTGATTCAATAGCCCCTTTGTTTGTTCAAGCTCATTTTCCTTATCAGTAAAATGACTCTTTGCCCGATTTACCTCTTCTCTAAGATCTCTTAACTGTGATTCATGCTGTTCTGTCAGGGATGACACTTTCTGCATATTTTCTTTCTTTTGCTCCTCAAGTTCACATTTCAGATCACGTACCTCAGATATCCGAAACTTTAATTCAGCTTTGAGTTCATTCAGTTCAGCTTCGGTTTTTACAATCTGTTCATCAAGACGCGATTTTTCAGCGTCTACATTTCCCAGCTTTTGCTGCAAATCTATTAACTTTTGTTCGTAAATGCTTGCTTGTTCTCTGGCCATGCTCTCATTGGACTGAAAAAGGCCATCTAGTTCAGTAGACTTTTCTTTGCATTCAATTTCAGCCTTTCTAAGAGATTCCTTCAGTGTTTTCAAATGCTCTTCCAATTCCACTTGGCATTTCTCTTTTTCTTCCAAGAGTAGCTTGAGTTGACTAATTTCATCTTTGAATGTTTTCTCCATGACTTCCTTATCTTGAAAGATAGTTTCAACTTGTTCCTTATGATGGTTCTTCTCTTGCTCCAGCTTTCCCTCAAACTCTAGCTTTGCTTTATCTGCATCATCTTTTAATATCGACAAACGCTGTTCAAGATCTTGACGAATTTTTAGTGTGTCTGATAACTCAGAAGAGAGTGCTTCTAGCTCAGTTTGTTTCACATCAAGCTTTTCTAAAGTTTTTTCATTCATCTCTTCTATATGGCCGTGAAATTGAGTCTCTTTCTCTTTCAAAACTTTAGTCACTTCATCAAGCTGCATTTTCAATTTGTCCATTTCCGACTGCTTCTGCAGTGTTAATGTCTCAAGTTTTTCTGTCCAAACTTGTTGTTCTTGCCGTTTCACATCCTCAAGCTCTTCCCTATGTTTTTCAACCATGGCAGTGATTTCTTTATTGTGCCTGTTGCTTTCTGATTCTATTTGAGCAGTCAGTTCCTCCAACTGGCGGTCATTCTGCGAACACTTTGGAAGGGAACTTTCCAATTCTAGAATTCTCTGTTTAAAAGATTGGTTGAAAAATATCATCAATCCCTTTTTCTGTGACTGACTCCTACTTAAAGATAATACTTTAATGAAATTATTACTATGAGCTATACATTTCAAAACATTATGACATAATCAATCCAAAATTAAGTACTTTCAAATACTCTGCTGCTCCAGAGAAGCGGACACGGAGCAATGGATCCAAACTACAAGAAAGAAGATTCCACCTAAACATTAGGAAGAACTTCCTGACAGTAAGAGCTGTTCGACAGTGGAATTTGCTGCCAAGGAGTGTGGTGGAGTCTCCTTCTTTGGAGGTCTTTAAGCAGAGGCTTGACAACCATATGTCAGGAGTGCTCTGATGGTGTTTCCTGCTTGGCAGGGGGTTGGACTCGATGGCCCTTGTGGTCTCTTCCAACTCTATGATTCTATGATTCAAATCCCATTGATGGGCGCGTGAAACATATACTCCGCTGCCTCCCATTTGAATCAATAGAACTCCAAAGTGCTGAACTTTGGCTGGATTGCACCCTTAATAGGTGCCAATTTTATATAGCCTTGATGTACAGAAGGAGAATGGGGAAATATTACTGGACCCAAAGCTGAGAAAAACTTCCAGAACCATTACATACTTTTCTCATTAAAGTGGAATAAAGACAAAGAGCAAGGGGGTTCTCAAATTCCATCAAAATGAATAATAACAAGAACAATTTGAATCTTCAAAGTATGACCAAGATAAGAAAGTCCTTAACAAAATATTTCCTCAAAAGAGCTAACTTTGGCTTTATACTGAGCCAAGTGATGGTCAGTTCCTCCCGTCTCCCTGTAAAATCACCCACAACTGTACATAAAGGCATAAGAGGCATGGCATTATCAACTGCACAGGATGCCTGTCAGATTAAAATCAGCACAACAGACTTACACACTGCTTTTGACATTGTGTCTCCACCCCACTTCCACATGGCCTAAGGCGCACGTACCTAGGTTACAAGGTATACAGGTTCTTGGAACTAAGAGATTGACTATTCTTGAATTAAAGGGGAAAGGTCACATTCACCTACCGAATCATTTAAAGCTCCTGGGAAAAGGCACCTAACAAAGCAGTAGCTTGTACAAAGAGAAAGTTGTGTAGCTGACTCCCAAACACGAATCCTGATAATTAATGTAAGGATGAACATCATATGCCTCCTATGTTCTGTTTCTAAGACCACCAAGGCATGTGGAAGAGGAAGGCAAGGAAAGATGCAACAGGGGAATATGAGGCTAGGTTATTCTCCTCCTGCTGCAACATATCTATTTAGAGACACTATGTTTGGCTCAAATCACAGTTTCCGCCCCCTTTGTTGTCTGCCTCAACTGATTTCACAATCTTTCGCATGAATCACATAGTGTTTTTTAATATTTTGTTGGGAGTCGCCCAGACTGACTGGGGCAACCCAATCAGATGGGTGGCATATAAATAATAAAATGTAATAATAATAATAATAATAATCATCATCATCATCATCATCAGCCATGCCTTTGGGGCCAAGCACCCTTCCCAAATTTCTCCCATTAGACACAACTATAGGTATGCATACCCCTCATATGCAGTTTACATTTTAGGTTTGTGCAATATAAAAAAGCAGTCCAATGTTCCAAATCTTTTACTCACAGTTTTGTAGGTTTCTATTTCTTGCTGCATGTCCTCTAGTTTTTTGTCACATTCCAACTGAATTGCTTTTTTCTGCAGTTCCAGTTCTTCTAGGGCTAATGATTCCTGTTGTTCTTTTTCTTGTGTAGTCTGTAGGTGTTCACTCTGGCACTTTTCCTGTGTCAAGAATTATGACTTTTTAAAAAAGAAAGTACCATAAAGTCACTGTTCTATCAGCAGCACTAGGAGTATTATCTATTTTAATTCTTGCTCGTACATTTTTTTAAAAAAGTGGATATCACACAAACAGATTAGAAGTCCACGAAGAACCTTATAATTTTATATTTTTCATGAAACTGTAAAGAATCTGAAAGTGAAGTTTCTGTGTGCAGAAAATGAAGAAATAGCAGCAATAATCTAGATTTAGAATTAATCTATTAGTCCTTATCTAACCTTACATACGTGCATGGCCAGCAGTAACAGGGTCTAAACTCTGTAACCTTTACTCAGCATAATTCCCTGACTCTACCTATCCATCCATAGGGCTGCAAGCACATTTGTTCCATGGTATACAGGGAGCCTTCAACCAAACACAGTTCAGCTTACTAATATGTGCATTTGCAAACACTAGAGTAAAGGTGACTGAATAAAAAAGACTGCCTTTTCAGTTACACAACACAATGAAATATGGACAAGTTCTGTCTGGAAACTCTTATACAGAAATCCATTTCCATACATTATGTTTCAGGTATATGTTTAAACCAAGCAAACTACCCAGTGGCGTAGCGTGGCGGGTGCAGGGGGGGTCGGCCGCACCGGGCGCAACATCTGGGGGTTAGGGTTAGGGTGCGCAAATCCACGGGATGGGGGCGCAAATTACTTGCCTTGCCCCGGGTGCTGACAACCCACGCTACGCCACTGAAACTACCTAAAAAGGGTTGCGGGAGAAAGAAAAAGGAAGCGTTTAGAACAGATAGGCAAACTCTCCAAAACGTGTCAAAAGTTCAGAAGTTCCTCTTTATGTAACAGGCATGTCTAGAACATCTAGGATTGGCTACTGTAATGTACTGCATGTGCAGTTACCCTTGAAAACTATTTTAAAAACTACCAAGTTTGTTCAAAGTACAGGGTCCTGACTACTGACTGGGACACGTCAGCAGGAAGGTATCCGAGCAATACCGAAAGCACTAGCTTCTTGCTAGTTTCCAAGCACAACTGAAAATCCTGGTGCTCATCTTTAAATCCTTCTAGAGTTTAGGACACTGGTCCCATACCAATCTGCCAGTATATCGAGGTCATTTTCAGAGGCTCTCCTTCAGATGCCTCAAATTTCTGGAGGTAAGAAATGGTGGGATCCCATTTGTAGAATTCCTCTCCCAGGGAGGCCTACCATTTACTTCCATTGTTATCCTTTTGACACCAGGCACCAACATTCCATTCTCCCAAACTTTTTAATGCATTGTTGTGTTCTTGATTAACATGAACTTACTTATTGCATTTTATTTTAGAAATTGCTGAAGGGTGGTGTGCATATATATACATATTTTAAATAAATAGGTGTTATTATTCACTTGGTCTGTAGATTTCCAGATATATATACAAATGCATCTTTATGCACCAAGTTCTCCTATTCATACTTAGCTTTATTCATCATCACAAACACACGTATACACACACCAGACCCATCTGGCTCTTAAGAGACACTTACAAGAGCTGTTTTCATTTGTTCCTGAAACGCCTGGTCTTGAGCCCGTAATCTATCATTTAATATCTGTTCTTTGCTAGCCAATTCCCTTTTATGTAACTTTTCTAGTTCGGTAATTCGTTCTTCTGAAGATTTCTGCAAATTTGAAAGGCACACGTCTGATGTTACCCAAGAAACAAAGGTGCTTCTATATTATTGATCAAAGAGAAATGAAATAAAGAACAAAAATGTGACTAAACAGATTGCTTTCTTGCAAGAAATGCTATTTGGTGCTTTTTTAAAAAAATAAAAGATCCAAAAGACTTCCAGTGCACATTTGCAATTCTATCTACATTTACTAAGGAATAAGTCCCATTCACCTCAAAGAGGCAGAGATGCAGAGAATTGCACTATGAATGCCTCGCATCTTCCCATTCAGTTTTTAATAGGCCTTCAAGAGTACAATTCTAATTATGCTTACTCAGAAGTCCCACTGAATCCAATGGGCCTTACTTCAAAGTATGCATGCATAGAACTACAGCCAAACAGTGCAATCCTATTAATATTTACTCAGCAGTAATAGCTGCATACAATGGAGTTAACTCCCAGATAAGTATGTATAGCATTACAACCTTAGTAATATATTTCTGGGTGTTGCCTAGCAGCCAGGTTCAACACAATACTACAGAATCCATATACCTTTTCTACCTTACAGAGATTCAAACAATTCCTATCCATATTTTGGTTCTGCAGCAGAGAAAGTGGCATGATTAAACACACAAATTCTTTTGTGTGTTAAACAAGGCTTTAATGGAACAGTGTAAAGCTGCAAGATTGATTTATTATCAGATTCTTAGTACAGTGGTACCTCGGGTTACAGGCGCTTCAGGTTACGCTTCAGGGTTGCGCACCATGCTGAACTCAGAAATACCGGAATGGGTTACTTCTGGGTTTTGGCGCTTGCGCATGCGCAGAACTGCCAAATCGCGACCTGCGTGTGCGCAGACAAGGCACTGTGGGTTGTGAACGTGCCTCCCGCACGGATCCTGCTGCAAAACCAACCCAAGGTTCCACTGTATAAAGGTAAAGGGACCCCTGACCATTAGGTCCAGTCGTGACCGACTCTGGGGTTGCAGCACTCATCTCGCTTTATTGGCCGAGGGAGCCGGCGTACAGCTTCCGGGTCATGTGGCCAGCATGACTAAGCTGCTTCTGGCGAACCAGAGCAGTGCACAGAAATGCCGTTTACCTTCCCGCTTACCTACTTGCACTTTGACATGCTTTCGAACTGCTAGGTTGGCAGGAGCAGGGACCAAGCAACGGGAGCTCGCCCCGTCGCGGGGATTTGAACCGCCGACCTTCTGATCAGCAAGTCCTAGGCTCTGTGGTTTAACCCACAGCACCACCCGCGTCCCGTTCCACTGTATACTGCACTTTTATTCACCCATACACCCCCCCCAACAAGGGAAGATTGAACTATGCCAGTATTAACATGATATATTCTGATTTCAATGTGAATTGCTACCTTATCTCTGCAGTTTACCTTACAGAAGATCTAGCATTTACCTTCATAATTTCAATGTGAATTGTTACCTTATCTCTGCAGTTTACCTTACAGAAGATCTAGCATTTACCTTCATAATATTAACCACCTCCTGCTTCACCCTTGTTAATTCCTGTTGAAGGCTCACACGCTCTTCCTCGCTTGCCTTTTCTACTGCCTTGATCCTTTCATCCATTTCTGCTTGCAGTTTCTTGCGTGCTTCTTCAGTCCTTTGGGCTGCACTGAGAGCCTTCTCAAGCTCTTCAAATGCTGCAGAAAACAAGAAAAAGAAGAGGTTATATGTATGGTTTAACATGGCAGAAACTCTAGACAAAGTAAAATTACCATATGTAGGCCATATTCTCACTGAATAACCTAGCTAAAGAGAAATCATGAAGTCAGCCTGGAAAGGCAATCGTTTACTATTATGTCAACAAAATAAAACTCAGAAATCAAGGGACTAGGCTCTGCTTCCTGCTTAGTGTCAAACATCTCCACCCTTAAAATAAATTGAACAAGAATATTGTATAGAAGAGGCAATTCAACAGAAATTCCCTTTTCACTCATGACTGCATAGCAATTCTCAGGAGTCTATAAGAATGTCTGGAATGCCTGCACTCGTGTAATCCTAACAGCAGCTTATTTGCATTAGAACCGTGAATAACTATACTGCCCTTTAACTTTTATACAGTTTCTTTAAACTTCATTACAGCTCAATTGGTGTCCTTGTTTTAGCTCTCTAGGAGACAGGTCAGAACACTACTTTCATCAGCACATAACACTAAATCCAACCATGGATAAGTGTGAACAAGCAAAAATCACAGCCACTTTGTTCCTCCTGTGAGCCTTTTGCACTACCAGAATCCAAGTCATGGTTTGCTTTGGCATTACATGCAAACCTAAGCCACAGGTTGTCGTTTCCAAAGAAACGATGAGTGATAAGCAAATAACAGCTGGTTACAACTCATAGTTTATTTGGAATGAGACAAACCATAAGCCTGGATTCACACATAATGCTAAACCAAATGGTGATTTAGCTCTCAGTATTACTGCGGCAACAGGAGGGAAGCAAAACAGCTGATATTTTTGCTCTGTGCATCAGCAAGCTTGCTCATGTCAACCTAAGCCACAGTCTGGCATAATGTTATATGTGAACCAAGTCGGGGCAGTGCATAATTAATATTGCAACTTGCTGATTATTTACTATGCATACGATTATATGCTGGTTTTCTCTTAGTCTTCCTTTTATGTAAATTTAGTTGGGGTCTTAGCTGCTTTGATTATCCCTTTTTAAGATAGAAAAGTGGAATGACGATTGTTTTAAATACATGAAAAATAATTTTATAATTAAAAAATGTTACGACTGAATGTTATGACTGAAGAATTTTTATCAATGTTGTTGTTTTGGCATAGTAAAATCCTCAAGTAGTGTGTGTGGGGGGGGGAATCAAGTTGCCACATTAGTTAAATTGTTAAAAAAGCTATTTGCATTCTTCTACATGGGGGGACTCTTCCATAAAGACACTTTGCAATAGAAAAATGATGCCGTTAACGCCCTTTGTGAAGGCTCTACCACATTAGCATGAGATTTGGCCCCGTGTGCCTTCCAGCACAGTTCAGAACATATTTATCAATCCCATTGTACTGAAATGTAGGTGCATTTCATATGTTCAGCACAAAGTACTAACATAAATAAGCATATACTAGTAACGGACAAATTTAGGAACTGCCATATTATCCAAACATTAACACTACCGCATTTAAAAATGTGGCACTGCCCATCTTCTCTGTCTTTTAATGAATTATCTATATTCAGTAGCATTGGCTGTTACTGGGCTATGGTTGCAAATGTCTAGCGCAGTGTCACAGCACTATCAAGGCTGCAATCCTATATTTGGGTGTAAGCTCCACTGAATTCAATGGGTCTTACTACTGAGTAGACACTCATAGAATGGTGCTAAATTTTATAAGGGGGAAAAGAAATGATTCAACATGAGAATGCTATTTTGGGTGGCAGCAGCGTGTCAACTGCAACGCACACTTTCCCCCTTAAGCTCTGATGGAGGATGAGCAATGAAACCTCATAGTGCAATAAATCACAATTTAAGGTGTCAAAGGGCTACCTTCTAAAAGGCAGAGTTCAAAAATGCACAGGCCATTTTATTTATTTATTTATTTTTAGCTTTGTGAAATGTAAAATGGGTGAAAAAGAAATACACATTCAGGCCCACAGGCAGGAAGAACAGAAACTTTCCAGTAAAGACTAGGAATGACTACTCAAATGCAGAAACCCAGCAACATGCAGCTGTATTACCATAAATACAAACACATGACACCAGGGAGAAAGCTACGCAAGCATGAAAACACAAAGAAGCGGCACTTCACAGAAACACATTCTGTTCTCTAAAAGTAAAATTTTATGCATCTCAGGCATCCTAACACATAAGCAGAAACACAACATTACTATTTGAGGTAGCTAATTCTAATACAAGGGGCAGGTGCCAGCTGCAAATGATTGTGTATACTCATGAAGTTACACAACCGGTGTCCATGTTAACCTTTTACTCACTCAGTGAGTCTGGTTAAACCAAAGCTATAAAACCAAATCGTAAAACAGAGGTGGGTTTTCGCCCCCATTATACTAGCATAGCTGTTTCAAAGTAATCAATGTGTGAGAATATTCTGCAATTTGCACTTGACAGGAAATCTAAG
This sequence comes from Podarcis tiliguerta, assembly GCF_965153285.1. NCBI lineage: Eukaryota > Metazoa > Chordata > Lepidosauria > Squamata > Lacertidae > Podarcis > Podarcis tiliguerta. Next base: position 10,116,747 of record NC_139545.1, read on the forward strand.
CAAGAGCTGTTTGACAGTGGAATGGGGTACTTCCAAAGTTGATGGGCTCCCCCTTCATTGGAGGTTTTTAAACAGAGGTTGGGTGGCAATTTGTCAGTGATTATTTAGCTGTGATCCCTGCACTGCACAAGGTTGGGCAAGATGACGCTTTGGTTCCCATCCAACTCTACAATTCTGTGTTTCTATTAATCTAAGTACACAATGATAAATCACTTCCACTGAACTGATCACATTGTAGCTTTCTGGGGCAAACATGAATGTTTTTCAAGGCAAATGCTAAAGGCTTTCCTAAGCAATGCCACCAATGCAATTGAAACTACGAGCCATAAACAATAGATGAGATGGTAAGCCAGAGTTCTTGACTGTGCTCCTTCAGACTGCAGGTGAGGACAGCAGAGATTTTTTAAAAAAAATTAAAAGATGTACTTTTAATTTAACTGCACTTGGTCCTTACTGCAATCAATGAAAAGGGTTAGGCACAACCCAAGTCCCAATCGTTCAACAGGAAATAGTCCTTATTGAAATTGCTACAAAAAGTTAAGTATAACTAACTCTCTAGACTAGATCCAACCCACTGACTTCAGTAGGGGGGAAACCTCACTGCCCCTCTCTCCACAGAAGAAAGCTGTGCCATGAAAAGTCATGCTTATCACCTAATCTGCTGTTTGTGAAAACTGTCATCACTTTTTTAAAGGAGTTTGTGATAAGGAAGAGGAGCGAAAGGAAGGGTTGAGCTTCACCTGAGCTAGCAAGCTTACATTCACATTCTCAAAAATGCATTTTGTGGGTTTCCACAAAATGGTCTATCTATGAAATAATCAGCTATAGAAGAATGGTATCTTTTACTGGTCCAACTCTGTTTTAAAGCAAGTTATCAAGCTGTTGAACGCAAGTTGAGCACACAGGTTCTCCATCAGTTATAGGGGATTTAAGATGAAGTATAAATTATCTGTTTTTATACATGAAAGCCTAGCTTCTCACCTTGCACTAACAAATAAAGATTCAGAGAAGGTTCAATGGACTTTTACCAGACAAAGAGATAGCTCATGGCTCAGAGTGTTTCAAGGAAAAATATCACATTTATTTGACTACTCTGTGGGATTCCATGGGATAAAAGACACATTACCAGGCTGCAGAATGTTGGCAACTGAATTGATGTTGCGCCAAAAAAGATGAAGGCAGCCATATACAAGAGTGTGTTGCATCATTATGAGCCACAGAGTGGTATTCTGTGAGATCAACAGCATATCCTTTTTCTCTAATGGAACTGGTGAAGGAAAATGATGAGCACAATTTGCAATTATTTTTAAAACACTCTTCATTTTTTTTTTAAAAAAGTGAAGTGCCAGCCATAAGCCAACTCCTTGCTTTTGCTCTGATGAAATACCTAGGTGTGGTTCAAAAGCTTGCAACAAATTTTCATAAACAACTAGAGTTGGTGCAATAAAAGCTATCTTTACCTCTTTCTTTTAAGTCTTTCATGCCATATTAACTGATGTCTTCAACTTATGGCACTATCTAGTGGTGAAAGCAGGAGAAAGCAGCATGGTACCAAATTATGCAGACTAAGAAATACTCATTTAGTCTGTCTCAACAAGTATGCAAGAAATGGAAGTGCAGAACTGTAACAAAAAAAATCATCTAGTCAAAACAACATTCTCTTACATTTAGGCAACCTGCACCAACAATGATTTTGAATAAGCACCTGAATATATAAAAGAGTTTCTTGTCTATGAATGAAATAGCTTTTATGCAAAGAAGGAAAACAATTACGAGGATTTATCTGAAATGGTTTTACATGGCCAAACACTGGCGAACCCTCACAATGTTTTGTGCAGAATATTTAATACTGGTATAATGCTAAAGTTTGAATTATGAGAAATTAATGTACAAGTTATTATAACATAACCGATTTCCAAGAACTGTAAAACAAGGCCAAATATTCCAAGGCATTAAGAGATTTAACTACCATACATTGAACTGAAGGCACTCACTTTAGTTATTGCCTGAGAAGCACAGAATTTACTTTCTAAAGCCCTCTGCAAGCAGCAGTTGAGTGATATAAGTAAGAGATCCCTTACCCCAATCCTGTTCATACAAGGCTTGGGAAAGGCACCATGATTCACTTATTGGCATGTGTGGATGCACAAAAATAAGATGCTTAGTGAGATTTTAACACAATACTTTCATTATTACAGAATGAAAAGCTGCAGTAATAATCTGACATATGAACTGAACTGTTATGGTTTTATTTCATTTAGTTTCAAAGCTTAGCATTCCAAGCATATTTTATTATATATATTTATTACAAGAATTGTTGCAATGACTTGCCCATCACATTTGAACACTGGTAACGCAATCCTACCTGCTGACTCACAAAAATCAAAACAAGTAGGACTTTGGCTTAAAGCGGTATCTTTGTGTCTCTCAACAACTTAGATATACAAGCATATCGAATGTTACCTATCCTTAATATTAAATAGATGCAATAACTCTGTAAAGTATTATCTAACCTTTTATATCAAAACAAAAAAATTGTAAAAGATAACATTTTGCATTCCATTCTGTTTATCTGCCATTTCCCCCACAATTAACTATTTCTGTTTAACAAGCGAAAAGAGAAATGCTAATTCTGGAGGTAGGATGTTGGATGTGTGGAGTGACTAAGAACACAGAAAATACAGGCATAAAACTGTACTGCTGCAAATATGAGCCATCCTCATGGCTGCACATTATCTCTTCCCATGAGCAATTTCTACTGCACTGTCAACACCGGTTAACAAACCATAATTACTTTGTAAATCATGGCTTGAAGTAGTTGCAATCCATGGTTATAGAAATATGATTTGGAATTACCCAGGGGTGGCCAACAGGTAGATCATGATCTACCGGTAGATCACTGGTAGATCACTGGCTCCCCCACAGAAACTCAACAACTTTGGCTCCCCTAGGAAAAGCTCAACAATTTTGAGCTGAACCCCCCAAAACGGAGGTAGATCACTGCCAGATTTTAATTCAGAAAGTAGATCGCAGCCTCTTGGGAGTTGGCCACCCCTGGTTACCTATAGCTTTAGTGCACATATAATGCATAACCATGGTTAATACAGGGAAGAGAAGGGAAGAGCTAAAGTGCTCTGGATGGAGAAGGCAAGAAAGTGCATTCATAAGGCTGCTTCCAATATGAAAAACATGGCTTGCAGATAGTCTGCACCAGGTCTCAAAAGACAGATCCTCCCGTTGTCCACATTTAGTGTCTAAAGGTAAAGGTAAAGGTAAAGGGACCCCTGACCATTAGGTCCAGTCGTGACCGACTCTGGGGTTGCGGCACTCATCTCGCTTTATTGGCCGAGGGAGCCGGCATTTGTCCGCAGACAGCTTCCGGGTCATGTGGCCAGCATGACTAGGCCGCTTCTGGCGAACCAGAGCAGCGCACGGAAACGCCGTTTACCTTCCCACCAGAGCGGTACCTATTTATCTACTTGCACTTTGACGTGCTTTCGAAATGCTAGGTTGCCAGGAGCTGGGACCAAGCAACAGGAGCTCACCCCGTCGTGGGGATTCGAACCGCGACCTTCTGATCGGCAAGTCCTAGGCTCTGTGGTTTAACCCACAGCGCCACCCGCGTCCCATTCAGTGTCTACATCAGGTCAGACTAACTAGCAGGAATGGAGTGTCTCTTTTTCATAGCATGTGACTTCATGCTTAAGCTATTGGTATGACTACTACTGAATGCCAAGAGTTTTAGCTGCTGTGTGGAACTTAGAAGTAAGGTGGCTCCTCATCACAGGACTTGCTGTCAAACTTACTGATCTAACTCCTTCAATTTGTAAGGCACTGCAGAAGCACATTATTCAAAATGAGGTGGCTTAAATCTATGTGGACCATCCTAGCCAGCTCTGATTCCATGATAGGGTTGAGCATTTTCCCCCTAAATGAGGAATGTTGGAACTGTTTTGTCTGCCAACTTATTGACTCTTTCATTTCTGTACAAGCAATTAAGGAAGGAGTAGAGCAAGGATGGCTGTAGGTTTCCACCAAGTTCCACAAGGCACTATCACTACCATTAGTCAAACAGTGTTGTTAATTTTGATGGGCCAGGGAAATGGTGTTAGTGTTAGTGTTGCGACAGTTAGTGACAAAGTGCAAACAAATGATGCCAAAGAAATGTTTCCTGCTTGGATAAGGAACAATCACCACAACTTCTTACCAGCTTTTTCAGACTTTTCCTTCTGTTCTTTTAACTCTTCCCCTTGCATAACCACCTGCTTGACGCGAGTACGCAACTGGGCAATTTCTTCCTCCTTCATTTCCAATGTTTCATGCATTTGCCGTTTGGTTTCTGCTATTACCATGCCCTATAAAATGGGTAATTACAGATAAGGAGGGTGCTGTGTGGAAACATACATACACACACTCATAAACAAGACATGGTTATTGTTATGCAACCTCCCCACCTCTTTGTTGCATTAGAAAAAAGTGCAGAAGCATTGTGAGGAAGAAAACACTACCGAGTACTGGACAAATATATAGCAACTATAACCAAGAGGATGGAAAGAGGATCTGGAGATTACTGGTGGAACTTTAAAAAAACCCAACCCTCAGACTCTGATTATGTGCATGCAGAGCCCCATATCTATGACAAGTCAAAGACCATGAAGAAGAGCAAACAGCAGGCTTAGATATGGACTTTGCTCCTCCCAGCAGAAAAGATATGCAATTTGTTCTGGAAGTTTCCTGTTAGAACAGTGTTGGAGGTGACAGCTGCAGGGGAGAAGGGAACTGGCAAAAGTTACCTCCCCTTCCTTCCAAGAAAAGGATTCTGCCCCTGGATCTAAAGCCTTCTGTGGATGGAAGGAGTTGCTCTGGTCACAGAAGAAAAAGTCTGCATCCCATTCTCTCTCTGCGTTGCTCTCTCATATATCCTCATTTTAGCAATTATTTTCAAGGCAGTCAGCAAAATAAATTCCATGCAATTTTTATGCCTGAATTAGCACTGTTCGCACAATACTTTAGGAATTTAAAAATAATCTATATTGCTTACTTTATCTTGCTCTAGCTGTTCTATCAAGTTCTTGGCGTCACGTAACTGAGTGATCAGCTTGGTCTTCTCAGCCATATGAAGATCCTAGGAGACAGGTTAAAATATAAGCAGTGTACCTATCTTGCAATAGCTCTCTTCCCCTCACCCACCAAAGCTTCACATTTGAGTATAGGGAACGACCATTTTGCATGTGATTGCTGATGCACACACCACTTTCAGCCCGGGAAGGGCATGAAACGGCACAGGCTTACATGTACCCTGCCAACGCATGCAATGACCTGGAAAGCAACCCCCATGGAAACAAGGAGTAGCCTGTATTTCTTACTTGAATCTATACTATCATTCAGCTCCCCACTGGAGAACATCAACACACACAACTCTGGGAATCCTCTGCATTAAGATACCTTTTGTTCCTTCTAAATGCTGGTTATATAGGGAGGAGGCTGAAAATATTTGTTTCCTTGTTGAAGTTATCCTGATATCAGACATTACAGACTTTGAGGGTATAAGCTTTACTTAAAACATTTATACGACGCTCTTTGCCCAAAAAGGCTCCTAGAGTTTCTTAAGGAATAATGTGGAGGCTACTATAAAACTCATTTAAAATTTTAATTTTCAGGCATACACTAGATTAAAAATAAAATACAATCAAGAGTAAAATATGTCCAGTTCCTCCTATTGTAACAAGGACTGCAGCCTTGCTCCCAATTGTGCATGAAATATCTCACTCTGCTGAAAATTTAAAGGACCATGTTTCCACTTCCGGAATAAAAACATCACTGCATGCTTATACGAAAATAAAAAACCCAACAAACCTACTTTGAAGTCTAATTAAGTTAGGTTAATAAACACACACAATTAGAAATGTGCAATTTAAGATATGCAGTTCTGGAAGGTCCTGACATATAGTCTACATCTTTTATTATTATTCCATTTAATAGAATTGAAACCATGTCTAGCCCTTACCTTGGGCATTCTGGAATTTTACAATATGTTTCAGGATGTGACATCTGGCATCTTTTGCTTTATCAGTTAAGCAAAGAAAATGTTGACCTTGTGTGAATTGATACACAAAGTCATTTTTCAGTACCTTTATTTTCTCTAGTTCCTGAAGTCTCTCATCCAGTTGTTCCTGAAGTGCCTCTTTTTCATTGGTTAGCTGTACCGAGCGCTCTTTATAGGAGCGGATTGTTTCTTTACATCGGTGGAGCAAGTTCTCTTGACGTTTCACTCGCTGAGTAAGAGCTTCTAGTGTTTTAGCAGAATCCCCATCACCACCTACATCAAACAGAAAATTATGTTTGGGCAATATAATTGCCTGGACAAAAAATGCTTGAATATCATGACTGAAGAAAGGTGTGAGGTAAGTAAAGTTTATATCCAAAATCCAAAGTCATTGGTTCCGTTACTGCAATAATTTCCGCTTGCACAACCGAACTCTGAACTCTCCTTCGCCCATATTTTCCCTAAATCTTGTCTGAAGGTTCTTCCTACCCTCTGGAGCAGATTTGGGGTTGCCGGAATACATAAAACAACCTTGCCTTCGATAGGAGAAATTTTAAAAAGAACAAAAGGGGGGGGGGGGGAGCCAGCAAAGCAAACCCCTGTCATGTAACTGAAAGGGAATATGCGGAGCTCTGATAAGCACATCTTACCTCAGCAACATCTTGCCCCTCCTCCCAGAGAGAAAGGGATGCGTGCAGGAGGAAAAGGAATTTCTGTTGTACAAGCATAAATTCTAATGGAACATGGGCACTGGATACTGGCCAATGTAAACTAAATAAATGAAGAATACTATTGTAGTGCTCTCATAGTAACATCGTCTGGAAGTACTTAAAATCCCCTGCATGTTCAGGAAGAGATCTTAACATCAATATTTTATCAACAATCTAAAAAGCAGCTGTAAAGCCCTACCAACACTGAACTGGAAATCTGTACAGTCATACCTTGGGATGAATATGCTTCAGGTTGAGCATTTTCGGGTTGTGCTCTGCGGCGACCCGGAAGTAAGAGAATGCGTTACTTCCGGGTTTCGCCACTTGCGCAGACGCTCAAAATGACATCATGCGCATGCGCAGGAAGCGGCGAAACGCAACCCGCACAAGCACTGATGCGTGTTATGTTCGCTTCAGGATGCGAACTGGGCTCTGGAATGGATCCCGTTCGCATCCAGAGGTACCACTGTATTAGGAAACATAGTTATTCGGTAGAACTTGATGAGATGAAAGCACAAGATTGTTAGTATCTTATTTTCAAGATATTTACACTCTTTTTCTACTACACCAACCTACCAGGACTCTCTGGTTGCACAGCATTCTCTGTGTTTAAATCTTTTGTTGGACTCTGAACTTCTGGTTGAGTCTGAACATTTGGATCAGGTAACTCAATACTTATTTGGCCATTCTGCAATCGTTGTTTCAGTAATGATACCTGCAAAAAGAACAAAGTAATATAATTGTTTATTCAGCTACTGTCTGACATTTCTTAACATATAATTAAAATGTTCACTTGGCTGCTGACAGGTGAACTACAGCATAATGTCAGACTTCTGAAAAGCTGCTGGCCCATTGCAGGCATATTGGTGAGACAGAAGCAGGCAGAGGAGGAAGACAAGGACAGGTGGGAGGGGCCCCCAGGAACAACTCTAAGAGGAGTGACAGGAGGTAGCACTGCGTGCAGGAGGTATCTGATTAGAGGTGTGATGTCACAGGGATGGAACACTCCTCTGTCAACCTGCTTGGTCCCTCCTCTGGATCCAGTTCTTCACCCCTTCCCCTGGATCAGGCACTGATTGGGGTCCCGAATTTCACCTCTCCCATCCTGCTAGGACTCTCCTAGTGACATCTAGCTCCAACTCCTCCCCAAGATCCCCTACATTAGATCTGCACAATGCTTGTGACAGTAAGATTCTGACATGTTTAAAATCTGGACAATTACATTCCCAACTATGCATTTGCCCAGGTAGTATAAATTTTGGTCCAAAATGCAGACCAAGCAGAAGTTTTCTCCATCCTCAATTTTTCCTCTCTCCTGAACCCATCAAAAAAACAATTGGGAAACTGACTTAGAAAGAATGAAACAGATAATTTAGACAGAATGAAAGATTATGCTCTCTCTTGGCAAAGCTAGTACACTCAGTGTGTAAGAAAAGACAAGTAACTGTTCTTCCAGGGTACTTTGGAAGCATCTCTCTTGACCAAACATAGATACCTGAGTCTGCAGGACACTGATGAGTTGATCCTTTTCTTCTAAAGATGCATCGAACTCTTCCTGAAGATGTTTTTTGGCCTGTTGATCCATCTGGAGTTCCTTAAATAGAACATACATTTTGCAAATATTTCTAATTGATAATAATAAAACCGCTTAATCAGGGGGTTATCCCTACATTGCAAGAAGGGTTCTCAAGCACACCATTCAGACAGGGAGATGTCCTGTAGTGCCCCACAGGGCTCCAGCTTGTCCCCCATTATATTCAATATCTATATGCAACTGCTGTGTGTTGAAATCAGATTTGGAGTGAATTGTCACCAATACACAGATAACACCTAAGTCTCCGTTTGTTCTACTTTGTTCTACCTGGGAGAGGCAGGTGAAGTACTAAACCCCTGCTTGGAGATAGTGATGGGCTGGATGTTGGCTGAAGAACTGAAAATGAATTCTGCAAAAGCAGAGGTCTGATGTGTTCTAAGGTCTCAAGTCCAGGAGGTTGCCTTTTCTGGACAGGGTTGCACTCCCCTGGAACTATTAGATCTGTAGCTTGGGGGCATTCCTGGATCTAGCCTTGCCATTGGAGGTTCAGGTGATCTCAGTAGCTAGAAGTGCTTCTTCCAGCTATGTCTAGTTTGCCAGCTATGTCTCCTTTTGGACAGAGATCTTGCCACATACTCCATGCTCTGATAACTTCAAGACTGGATTACTGCTTCTACCTGGGGCTGTCCTTGAAGATGACATGGAAAGTTCAGCTGATCTAAAATATACAACAGCCAGATTACTGGCTGAGAATCAATTTAGAACTCATACAAAGCAGCTTCACTGGTTGCCTGTTTCCAGGCCCAATTCAAGGTGTTCACGTTAGTGTTTCAAGGCCTAAACAACTCAGTCCCTTAAGTATGGTTGAAAGTCTGGTAAGAAATTGAAATGATGATGTTAGTTGACAACCAATGCCAGAATGACTTTACTATCAACAACTGGTTTTCATTTCGCTATGTTTTTTGTGAATGACCACTGTTCATATCGTAATCATCACTGCAAATTTCTGCATTTATTTCCTTTTGACGTCACTGTTTACAATCCCCTCCCCGATAATGTATATAGGTAATGATTTTCTTGTGACAAATTCATGACTGCAGCTAGTAAGATGAAGTTCATAGAGCAATAGGGTTGCCAACTTATGAAGCACCCTTTAACTCTCATTTTAACAGCCCCATGCCACCAACATAGCGAGCCGATGGTAAACACACAAGAGCTAAAAAAAAACTAACAACAACACATGGCTAGGCCAATTTTTTCTGTGGCCAGTTGACAAGACTGTAGAGAAATCTTTTTCAGCATTCCGAAATTGTGATGAACAGAATAGCTAGAAGGTCTAGTTTCTTGCTGTTTCCTCATAAAATGTGAGTGTTTATAGAATGAAATGCTTTGGATTCTATGCTTAAAAACCATGTTATGATATTAAGTCACTATTTGCAAAATATACACATACCTGCATTAACGCTCCACATGGCAAAAAAGAGGGCCAATTTCTTGTAATCCAAAAAGGAGGCTTAAAAGGCATAAATACTGCTGCACAGAACAGCTATACATGCTTGCACAAGGATTGCTGAACAGAATTGGGGAAGGCCTTGGCAATATCTGAAGACATCTTGTATTTGCCAAGTCATCTCCTAAAATCATTTGTCTTATCGTTGATCTAAACACATCAGCCACCTAAAATTACCCCAGACCAGATTGGTTAACATGTGCACACTTCATGACCTTAGGAGTTCACTGATGCTATGGCAACCTAGTTGAACATAACCAGGCGGAACCCAGTGACATCACTGTGACAGTTTGCATGCAGAATGTGTCATACTAGTTTCAACAGCAGATTATATCCTGAAGTCAACCAATAGCTAGGAATATTGACAACTGCTGTGGTATTCTTTTCTTTGTAGTGACTGATGTCACTGTCCCACTTTAAACACATTGCTCATTATTTTGATTTCTAAATATCCTTAACTATAAATATCTACATTTATTACAGTTATGTCAAATGATGCTGCAGCTTCACTGGAACAGAGCAAAGTGTTCAGGGAATAGAGAGTCCCCTGCTGTTTTCAGTAAGTGTTCATTTGCTCCCTCAAACAAACAGAAAATCCCAGCTCATTGCAATGTTACCTGATAAAATCAAATAACCAATGTTCATGGACCTTTATTATCTATCTTAGGTATCTATTGTCCATTACACACTCATCAATAACGTAAAGTGACACTAACAATTTTGCAAACACTTTGGAATATGAATTAGCAAAGCTAGCATCAACTTTACTACTTTTATTTCACATTTATTAAGCAGTAACAGAACACATCATTCTTTAAGGAATGGTTCTTCAGTTGGTAGAAAGCACAATAGAAAGTGGATTTATTTACATGCATTTGCAAGAAGTAATGCTGCAAATCCTGCAGCACTCACAAGTAATAAAGGTAAAGGGACTCCTGACCGTTAAGTCCAGTCGTGAACGACTCTGGGGTTGCGGTGCTCATCTCGCTTTACTGGCCAAGGGAGCCGGCATACAGCTTCCAGTTGATGTGGCCAGCATGACTAAGCCACTTCTGACGAACCAGAGCAGTGCACAGAAATGCTGTTTACCTTCCCGCTGGAGCAGTACCTATTTATCTACTTGCACTTTGACGTGCTTTCAAACTACTAGGTTGGCAGGAGCAGGGACCGAGCAACGGGAGCTCACCCCATTGCGGGGATTCGAACCGCCCACTTTCTGATCAGCAAGCCCTAGGCTCTGTGGTTTGTCACAATAAATTAGTGGGCTTTAGTGTACAAAATGATGTGCTAGAACACTTTAACTTTATTAAGCAGTTGCAAACAAATGTTCATACAGTAGAACAGAGATTGGCAACTTAATTTACATAACAGAAAAATGAATAGAAAGAGGGAAGCAACTCAAAGATTTCTGGCTTTGCAGTATTTGTAGAGTCTGAGGATTGTCTCCCAGCTGACGCTAAGTCTTCCATCCACAAAAAGGAGGAAGAGTTTTTCAGCTCTTGCCCCTTCCCTAGTATACCTCTAGGAAACTGCTTCCTTACACATTCTGCTGACTGAAAATTTACTGTCAAAATCAGCGACGTGGCTAACCCGTGGCCCTTCGGTTGTTGTGGGACTATAACTCCCATCATCCCTGATAACTGGCCATAAAACCAGTATTGGTAGTGGGGAGTAATTAAGGTAATGGTTCTTTAAATGAACATTAATTGTGAAAATGGCAAGACGTACAATCTAGGGAATACATCTGAAGTAACAAGGAAAACATGTGTCAAGTTCCCTTTCCTTATGGCCATCTGTCTCCTGGCAATTAATTTGAGAGGTCATGTTACAATTTCCCCCTCAAAATGCATAATACTCCAACTAGACTTGGCTAAACAATTGTATATATGACCTTAAATAGACCAGCACTAAACAGTTTTTATATTGCGATACTACCTTTGAAAGCAGTAACTAGATTATTTGCACCTAAAAAAAAAAAAAAAGCTTATTTGAAGCCAGGCCTGCGCTGTTAGATCGACGTATTACTTACCTTATGAAAAATTGTTTGTTTTCATATTGATCTTATTCCGTGAATGGCCATGGGTTCACTATTTTACACATGTTTTCTATACCAATATCATCAATATTTGATTTGATTTGCTTTTACAAAGTATATATATTAGTTAATATAATATACCAATATTAGTTATTGTTTTGATTGCCTCAATTATTATTCTACTGTACGTGCTAAATTATTCAGAAAATGTCCATTCACTGAGAATTACTGCTAAGATATTAGAAAAGATATTTGCTTTTCGTAAAATCTTCATAAGGCCTATGCGGATTACGGGAATACTCTTTATTACTGCGCTTTATTACTGTCGCATAGCTAATCATGTAAACTCAATTCTCAGATTTTTTGTTGTAAGATTACATGCACAACTGGAATTAAGTATTACCTCCCGCAGTTCACCAATTCTGCGAAGTGCTTTATCCTGACTCTGGCTCAATATTCCCTAAAAACAAACAGAGAAAGATGATTTTTGAAATATTGAATACATAAAAGCTACATATGAGTAACAATTTCTGCTTTGCATTGCCACTACAAATCAAGCTCCAGTTCAAAAGCTATATTTCCCCTAAAATACAAATCTGAACTGTCTAGACGTAAATTAGGCACAAAGCAGTTTGTACTTCCTTAAACTTAAGGAATTAATTTCCTTATCCCTCCAACATTTCCCTCCTTGGCAATCCTTGCTCCAGTTTAATTTTGTGCTATCTCCTTTAATTCCTGAAGACTGCAAGCTCTGCAAAATATTGTTCCTATTAACAATATTCCTAAAACAGACAAGCACATTATTGCGATTCTAATTCCCACTTGTCTTTGTCATCACTGTTCTGCCTCTGGTCAGGAGGTTTTTGTGATGGCCATGATCAGTGGCAAAATAATTTTAGGCCAGAAATAACAGCCTTTAGGGGTGCAGGGAATCTAGTTTTCAGGTAGGCTTACTGGAGCTTGACTGAAGGAGACTCCAGGGAAACGGTCACGTCAGGGGAAAGGAACACTTCTGTGGATTACAACCATATTTAAAGACTCTCTGTTGCATACTGGACACAATTTAAAGTTACACCCTTAAAAGTGTCACCTGGCAAAGAAAAGGCTATAAAAAATGTTCAGGTAAGATCCTAAGTCTTTTTTCTTACCTGCAGCTTTTTCTTTTCTCTTTGCACAGCTTGATAGGCAGTGACCAGCTGAAAAGCGTAAAACACAGCTGATAATGAAGAATTATCTGAAGAAGCGTCTATACAAATTGTTTACTGTGAAACCCAATGTGCTTTCGCCAGGTCATTGAGCTTTATTGTTTCTCACCCCCTATGAAAATGTTCACCACCACATTTTGAATTTACTATACTATAATACAGTGGTACCTCGGGTTAAGTACTTGATTCGTTCCGGAGGTCAGTTCTTAACCTGAAACTGTTCTTAACCTGAGGCACCACTTTAGCTAATGGGGCCTCCCGCTGCTGCCGCGCCGCCGGAGCACAATTTCTGTTCTCGTACTGAAGCAAAGTTCTTAACCCGAGGTACTATTTCTGGGTTAGTGGAGTCTGTAACCTGAAGCGTATGTAACCTGAAGCGTATGTAACCCGAGGTACCACTGTATACATCAAAGCACACTTTAGCCTTAGCTATTGCAGCACAGATATGTGTGTTCCAATTCATGTTATTTTTAAATACAATTCCCAGATAATTGAAATACTTAACTTCTTGTATTAAATATCCTTTGATTATCCAATTTTTTTGGGTTCCCGCTCTTTGTAAATTGCATAATTTTTGTCTTATCGTAGTTAATTTTGAGGTTATTAATAGAGCAAAAGTTTGAGAAACTCTTAGATAATATTTTTAAACCCAAAGAGGAAAGTGAGATAATTACCGCATCATCTGCATAAAGTAATAAAAAAACTGGGATATTGTTTAAATAAGGGATATTAGTGGTTACATTCTGAAGAAATAATGGGAGGTCAGATGAAAAGAGATCAAATAGGGTAGGGGCCAAGATACAGCCTTGCCTAACTCCTCAGTTATTCAGAATTGGACCTGCAAGTCTACCATCTTTTGAGACTTTAACATATACAGTGGTGCCCCGCAAGACGAATGCCTCACAAGACGGAAAACCCGCTAGACAAAAGGGTTTTCCGTTTTGGAGGTGCTTCGCAGGACGAATTTCTCTATGGGCTTGCTTCGCAAGACGAAAATGTCTTGCGATTTCTGGGGTTTTTTTCCCGCTCCCCACCCCCTTTTTCTAAGCTGCTAATAGCCTTTTAGCAGCTAATCCGCTAATCCCTTAAGCCTTTAATAGCCGCTAATAGCCGCTAAACCGCTAATAGCGCTAATCCGCTAATGGGCTTGCTTCGCAAGATGAAAAAACCGCTAGACGAAGAGACTCACAGAACGGATTCTTTTCGTCTTGCGAGACACCACTGTATTTGGTTACTGGAGTGTAAACTTCATCAAAGCACACCCTAAACCTGCTTCAGAGAGTTGAGGGACAGGGAGGGCAAAGGAGGCTGCAGGGTGGGGGGACACCCTAAATTTCTGTTAACAGATGCTTGTTTCACCTTCAGTTAGTTCTTCCCACATTAGTTTTTCACATGGCCCACTCAATAACTCAAGTATGTTCCTACCTCTGAGTATTTTCCTCTGTAGCTGCCTAAACTTCGTTCCATCCTGCGCAACCGTTGCAGAAGCTGTTCCTTGGGGAGGCTGTCTACATTTCCGGGCAATTCTTCTGCTTCACTTTCCACATCAGATGGTGGATCAAACGTGGGACCAGGAGAATCAAAGTCCAGTTTGTTCAGTGAATCTCTTGAAGAAGTCCGTACTAAAGACTCTTTAGAAGAGGATCGGAACAAAGTTTCCTTTAAGGGGCTTCGAAACAATGATTCCATCGAAGGAACTCGAATCTGAATCTTCTGTGCAAAAGACTGGACGTCACTAGGCTGTGAATACACAAGACATTGCCTGAGTTTCTAGACCACATTTTCTTAACACACGCCAAACAAAACATACTGGCACACATGTAAAGTGTTACACTGCCAGTATAAATTTACCGGTACTTCCAAAAGTAAATACTTTTCTTTGACGCTTATGAAGTACAAGTACTCCATCAGTGTATGAATAAATTTTGATGTATTTATTTATCTAACAAACAGAACATTTCCAGAAGTGGTAAAATATAGTTTATATTAAATTGGGCAAGTTTGATGAGACAGTAAAATATAAGAAGCATAAAAATAATGTATTTCCTAAGACACTCTGAAGCTCAAGCATCAAGCTATTTGGCCGCCTCTGCTTTAGTACCAAGACATTACAGACACAAACGAGAAGTTAGTCAATAGCTACAAAATAAAATAAAATAAAATAAAATATATATTGTATGCTACATACCTGTGGGGAAGATGGTTCACTTTCATTATTATTAGTGCTGGGTGTTGCTTGCTTAGATACATTCTAAAAGTTGAAAAAATAAATATTTCAAGAAAAAAATTAGAACACAGTGTCCCAAGTAGCAATTTTGCAGTATATAAATAATATACATGGCAATCTGCTTTTTTTTTTTTTTAGTAAATTAGTACTTTTACTTTGCAACTGCTTATTATGATGCATTCATGCAAATTGAAACAAGCATATTAGCCATAAAGTCTCCCGTAATACAAAACTATAAAGCAATTGTGCTTACATGAATTAGCGCAACAATGAAAAATTATAGAGAATTTATCATAAGATGTATTCCTTAAGAAGAATCTCAAAAGCTAATTGACAAGCACAGGTCTGGTTCCGATTCTGAGGTCTCCTGAATGACCAGCAAAATCCCTACACAAAAACATTCTACTTCATACAACTTTGGATTATTATCATTCCCTATACAAGTCTTCAGAGATGGCAGGGCAGAACTAAATGGGGGGAAATAAAGTTTGCTGATAACAACATCAGTCTTATATACACAAAAATCCCATTAAAATAACTATGAAGATTAGTACTTACACCTTTTGAATGTTGAAATTTCAACCATTTCTTTGGAAAATGCACTTTTAAGGTGAAAAGATGTTCAAAATAAAGCTATTAATGTGATTGCTCTCAAATCCAAACTTATTTTTCAGAGATTATTACAAGTTGCACAGCATTCTTCAGATATAAAAAGGTTTACTTACTATAATGAACATTTAGCATAAACTATGCAATGTTTTTAGTAGTTCCTATACTACATTTTGCTTAACCATACTAGCCAAGATCCAAAAAACTATTTTGGGTACGTCCAACGGCTTTTGGAATTTTTTTCTTTTATTTGACTTCCGCCTATCTCACAATTTGCTCTGCAAAGCCTCCTCAGGTTCAACAGTGTTTGATACAAGGCATGGAGGCTGCTATTTACAGAGCACCAGTCCAATGCCCTCTTCTGCTTTAAACTCACTAAGCCCACACATTTAAAAATATTATATTGTCAGAAAAATAAGCAAAACAAAGAGAACTATATTGGGGATTAGAAGCATATTCATTTTAGACCTCTCAGGTCCTTCATCAGAAATGCAGTCCTTGATTATACTGTCTCTACTGTCCTTTTATTATTGAATATTAAACTTTTTCTCCTACTTTCTTGCTTCTTGCTCCACCCCATTTGTCTTTTTCCAGACAAACTACAAGCTGTAGCCACGGTTTGTTCTTTTATCTGAGTGAGGAAAACTATAAACCTGGGTTTGGATGTGATGCTAAGCCAAACCATGGCTTTGCATAGCACAGCAGTAAGAGGACCACAGGAGGAATGGACATGCTGCAATTTCTGCTATAAATACTCACATGCTCACACAATCATGCTCAGCCATGGTCTGGCTTAGTGTTAAGTGTGAACTAGCCAATGGAAGCAATCCAGTCTTAGTGCTGTGGGATCACAGCACTAAGATCAGAAATAAGCTCCTGCTTGCTCTCACAGCTTGGATTTTGGATCACCGGATGTCACATAACATCAGGTAATTGACAGATGGGCAGCCTCTTCCTTCTGTCAATGTGGTCAGCTGAGGGTAAACTGGTTCTGGATTCGGCCTGCCAGCTGGATCATCTTCCTTGTCCCTGCCTTATCGTGGTGTGTTCTCAAAAAGTGCCAGGGGGATTCTATTATTCAACACTAATTCAAAACTTACCCAGAACATAAAGCAATGAGCAACTCATTGAGGTGTAATCAATGCTACCCGCTTGCTTCAGGACTTTTGTGCATAAACAACGGCATTCTCATACTGAATCAGTCTGCCCTAAACCAGCTTACTAGTAGATATGCAAAGGCCACAACAGAGGGGAAGTAAGTGCCACTCCAAACAAGTAGCTCATCTCATCACCAACCACTGCTGGACCCATGTGATTACTTAAAGGTACTTCTCACATACAAATTGTAACTCAACTGAACTGGAAATTAAAATAAGGCCATAATCCTAATCATGCTTACTTAAACAACTCTGTCAAAGATACTGGGACTTACATCAGAGAAAATCCATTTAGGTTGGGATAATTATGTAATTTATTTAAGAAACCTAAATATGTGGAATAAAGCTCTCACACACACCCCGCCTGCATGAACTTTGCTTCCTCTGTGTCCCAGCCAATACTTGTTTCCAGTGCCATCTAGGCTGCGTAGTTAATTTAGTCCCAGATAGATGCAAGAATTTTAATACAAAAAGGAGCTTACAGATTTCATAGTATCAATGGATGTCCCTGGGAGAACGTAATACAGAATCTACTTACAATTATAAACTTTTTTTTAAAAAAAATTTAAACTGTCTGCTGCAGGTGATACCAGCTCAACAATGAAAAGGAAAAGCAACCTATGGGAAACATTTCTCCTCTATTATATATACTTCATTCTAACAGTATTCAAATACTGTGGATGCTATGTCCAAATGCCATCATAGTGCGTTCTTTTAAGCAATTTGAAGTTATAAGAAGGCAAGCTGGCCTGAAATACCAAACCTAATTTTGGCCTCATCTGCTTGTTCTAATTGTATGTGGCACCAACTGAAAATGGTGACATAAGGATCGAGGTGGAATGATTAATTTCCCAGGGAAGTTTCTATTCTCAATCACCCATCATTTCTAACAGGGTCAAAAAAGAAAATGGAACAAATTAGCAAAAGGAACCCTTTGTACATCAGGGGGCAACAATTCCATTTCTCTTCATCCTCCTGCTTGTCCTCATTCTGTAACTTCTCTCTGAGCAAGTGAAAACATACTCTTCACAGAACTAGAACTAGAAAATAATTGTTCCTCAATACTCTCAAGGATACCAGGCCAAAAAATTTTTTTTAAGATCAGGTGTGTTACTATAAAGAAAAAGGAGATGGCAAAGCTTTTTTAAAAATTAAAAGAACCACACACTAAAATTATCACCGATATGACAAAGGTATTTTGTGATTAATGCCTGAAAGCAAAGCAATGTTAATTTATATGTTAAATTAAGCCAATGTTATCATATAACTTGGTTTGCTTAACTCTTGATTAAGCAAAAATATGTCCTGAATTTTAGTGCAGGGTTAGCAATACGGCACTCAGTATGCTTTAGTGAGACTATAAACCAAAAGAAGCACTGGTTTTCCCCTATAATAGCCTCTTGTCCAAGTCAGGGTGTCACTATGAGGGACAGAACAGGGGCAGGGACTCACCACACTTTCACTCTGTGGCTTATGTCGTTTGGTGGGATCCAAAGCAAAGACAGTATACTCAGAAAGAAAAGCAGGCTCTGATATCATCCCAGCTAGCAGCTGTGTCATTCATTGCAAAAAGCAAGGAAATGAAAAATAAAACATGGTAATAAGGTAAAGGGAAGGAACACAAAAGCATGTTGCAGTTTGAATTCAGAAATGTTTGTGCTTAATGCTAACAAAAACTGCAAAAGTATATATCACTAGCACCAAGGAAAGTTATTGAGTAGGACACACTGAAAGTGGAACAGAGCACTCAAACCAGCCAAGATGTATGCATGTATACAGACATGAGAGAATAACAACAGAATCTGATAAGCCTTATTTTAGAGTTTTTAAAATGAAAATAATTGTGTATTGTCAAGTATCATCTACATATTTAAGCATCATCTACATATATGTGCATGGTCACAATATTTACAAGTCAATACTTAATGGGGAAAGAGCTTTGGATGAGAGACTACCACAGCAATAGTCTAAATTGTGATTCCAAGAATTCACTAATTATCATCCTTGTTTTAGGAAGGTATGACAAGCAAAGATCTACTTTTTAACATGCACTACCCAACGTATTTTATTCCACTCCAAATTATTTAAATGAATGATGATAGCAGTATAAGCATACACATATCAAAATACAGCAGAGAAAAGAAGGGAAAGCCTCACATGACATTATAATCGCAGGATTTTTCCTTTACTTCTCTAAACTAGTAAAGTAAGTTGTAAACAAACCTTTCAACTATAATATACACAATAACTCAGGAATTATTTTTAAAGTGCATGACAATTGTATAAGTCTGTAAACTAGCTTTGAACAACCTAGTGCACTCCAGATGTGAACTACAACTCGTGCCAGCCTCAGACAGCACATCTGTTTGGCAAAGGCTATTCTAAACCACTCTGGCTATAAGCATCAAGGCTGAATGCACTAACAGATTATGTGTGATCATGCTGAATACTAAATCCAGGCTGACCCCTGCTCTGTGCATTATTCGCCAAAAGAAATAATATGTCAAGAAGAATAGTGGCTTGCAGAAAAGATGGCAATGCGTCATATGCCAAATTAATACAGACTTAACTAAAGTCTGCTTGCCAACTAAATCTGATGATATCAGACTGCTAGTCACAAAACTGATAAACTGACTCTAACTAGCAAAAGCTGTCCTTTGCTCTATTCACCGATAATTATTCAAAATCAAATGTATGAATGTAAAGTTTGGCAATCTGACTGTCACTCTACAAATGAACAGGAATAAAGGCAGGATAAACAGCAGCCCATGTAAGAAATGAGGATTCTCCCTTAAGCGTGTACACACTGATCAATCCTAAATCTCCCCTTTTCTGTTGCATCCTCCCCTCCAGCGGAGGGCTGTAAAGAAAAGAGAATTGGGTAAAAATTGATTTGCTCCCTTGTTTCAACACCCTGCTCTGTCCCTCTTCTCTAACTCCTCTAAATGTGAAAACATGACTAAGAAAATGTGCAACAGCAAGTGGATCGCACACTTCCACACTCCATTCTTTCCCAGCTTCCATCCTGGCCCCTAAGAAACAGTGTTAATGAAAAATGACCTTTTCTCCTCTTCACAAGAAATTATTTGTTCAATGGTAAGTAATAAAAAGCCCATAACAGAATTAGTTAATTTTCTTCAGAGTGGTGTGCAATACAGACAGAAATGATAAATATGTACCTGGAATAGTCATCCCCTTGAACAAACTAAGGATACAAAATTAAACAGAAAACAAGCCCCAGGTTGTTTTAGGAGCCCCTGTACTTCAACCCCTTAACAGTGCAATCCTATTCTCAAGTTTGGGTGCTCATCATCTTGCATTATGTCTCTTCTTCATTCCTGCATCACATGGGGGTTGACTAGATGACCCTTGAGGTCCCTTCCAACTCTACAATCCTACGATTCTATGATTTGTGTGATAGACTTACCCTTTGACGAATATACATTTAACATGCAATTTTCTTAATGTTTCATTGATTTTTGCTGTACTATTTCAACTTTTCTCGGGGTTGATTATTTTGGGGTGCACCCTTTTTCAGGCAACAGGTTTCCACCTACCTCTCTGTTGGGAGTTAAAGTGCCTTCATCATTTTGCTCTTCAAGTGAAGATGTTCTACTCCTGGAAGTTGATGGTGAAGATGCAGAGGATCCCTGCAAAAGAAGTAACAGAAATGAAGAACTGCTAGTCCCTACACACAAGCAATCTGACCATATGCAGTGTTACCTGCACCCATTAGCTGGGGTACCTGCCACCAAGTTGCAATAACAAGGATTTCAAGATTGTAGGCCATAACCCTGAAACTGGAAAAAATAATGCCAAACAG
Source organism: Podarcis tiliguerta (assembly GCF_965153285.1). NCBI lineage: Eukaryota > Metazoa > Chordata > Lepidosauria > Squamata > Lacertidae > Podarcis > Podarcis tiliguerta. Next base: position 10,137,603 of record NC_139545.1, read on the forward strand.
ACCAAAACTAACTGATCAGCAATTTCATTCAAGAGCAACACAGCAAGTAACAATCTAGATGTATGGGCTGGTCACCATCCATCCTGTCAAATAATGCCTATGTACCCGCCTATGCTTTAAATTTTCATTGGAAGCCTTTCTTCAGATGCCCATGGCTTCGGAGGCAAAGTGAATGGCAATCAGGGACAGGGCCTTCTTGGATTCTGCTTCTGGAATTCTCTCCCCATGATGTAATTTTGGCACCAAGAAAAATGCTTTCTCTTTTCTAAAACCTTTCAAAAATCAGTTAATGCTATTTTAATCTGCCATCATTATCTCCTGCAGCTACACTGTTTTATTCTACATTGCTCTGCTTGTGTTTTTTCTTTTTATTCAGTCACCACAAGAGGACTGCTAAAACATGGGGCAGAAATTTACTAAAGAAACACAACATGCAGCAGAATAAAGTGGTTATGCGTTATGCTAGTAGAACTGACTGTACCAGTTCAGACAGCAAGTGGTGATCACATTTTAAATACAACCCTACATGAAAAAACTCCCTACAAATCAGTACAGTAGCAAAAAGGCCAACACAAATCTCTTCCCGATGAGCTAATCTTCAAGATTGTGGATGAGATTAATCTTTAAGATATGGACAAGAATTCAAAAATAGTATTCTCCACCAGAAACTGATGCAATTCTGTAATCCAGGTTCCCATCTCAGCACTTTAAACACTTCATTATTCTGCATATATAGACCATGTAGTATGCTGCTTAATATTGCAATGAACGTTCAATGAACACAAAAACCTAATTAGTACAAATTTGCTCATAACACCCTGTACCAAGTTTAGATGTACAGTACAAGAAAGCCACACCGACTACAACTCACCAGTGTTCAAATTACAGAAGGGCAGATTTCCTCACCTTTTGGTTACAACCTCTTAACTACTTGAAGGGGGGTTGTGATTTGATGAGAATTCAGGGGTGTCAGGAGCTGAAGCTTGTAGAGTTCAGAGTCCTCTCCCTCCCTCCCCCCCCCAATAAAGTGATAACTGATAATTATAGATCACTTGGGGTAAATGCTCATGTAACCATCCAATACCAACAGCCCCTTGAGTTCATCATATTCTGCAATTCTATAGAGAAAAGGTGACATAATGGAAGACGGTACACTATTAGCACACCCATATTTACTCTTTTATGCCTTTGAACTTAATCATGTGAAACATGTCGATCTGCTCCACAAAATCAGTTACAGTTCTGCATATCCTGCTCCACCTTTGTCAGATTCCCAGCAGGGATTGCAGCAACCGGCTCCACCTCTTTCAAGCACTCACTGCTCCTGCCACCAGAGATTATATCAAAGGCATCCTCCGCAATTGTCTATGTAAAAAGAAATTTCTGTGCATTGGATGTTCTGTCTTTGAAGGGCTTGGGGCTGGAACGAACTCTTTGTACAGCAAAGAGCTAATAGAATGAAATATAGTGCTACTAGCAGGCTCTGATTTTTTAAATGAAAAAAAGAAGAAGGCGCAGACAGGGGATGTGCTGCATTTGGTTTTTTAAGGCATGGACTAGGCACAAATATAATTGTAACCAACAGGGATTTAAATACGGTTGAGGGAACTGGGTATGTTTAGCCAGGTGAAGAGAAGACTGACAGGAGACTGAATAACCATCTTCAACTATCTAAAGGGCTGTCTCACAGAGGATGGAGAAAGCTTGTCTTCTCCTGCTCTGGAGGCTAGGACCCGAACCAATTATGTCAAGTTCCGAGAAGGGAAATTCCAACTCCACATCAGGAAGAACTTTCTGACAGTAAGAGCTGTTTGACAGTGGAACAGACTCCCACCAGAGGTAGTAAACTCTCCTTCCTTGGAGGTTTTTAAGCAGCAGTTGGATGGCCAACTATCATGTATGATCTAGCAGAGATTCCTGCATTGCAGGGGGTTGGACTAGATGATCCTTGGGGTCCCTTCCAACTTTACAATTCTATGGACTCTCTCTCTCTCTCTCTCTCTCTCTCACACACACACACACACACAGACGTATGTCTATACAGATGTTATATGTATATGAATTTGTGTGTGTGTGTGTATGGGTGTGTATGTAGGTCTCTCTGTGTGTGTGCATATTTGTGTGTGTATGTACACACACACACACAAAATACCCACCCACAGAAAGACAGACACGCCCCTTACTACCTGTTAAGTCCAGGCTACAATCCTAAGTAGTATATTTAGGCCCCTCCTGTACGGGAGGGGGACGACCCCAACTAAATCCAACTAAAACTGCTGGGATTGCTCAATCGGTAGAGCATGAGGCTTTTAATCTCAGGGCCCTGGGTTCGAGTCCCCCGTTGGGCATGAAGATACCTGCATCGCAGGGGGTTGGACTAGATGACCCTCGGGTAACTTCCAACGCTTCTAAATCCTTCCACCACCACCACACCGGTGTCAGAGACGTTATCAGCTCGGGGTGGGTCACGGAGGCTGCTGTCATGTGTTATACCGCACCTGCGTGGAAGGAAGTACGGCCACCCGCACTCAGCGAGGTGGGCGCAGGATCAGGCCGCAGCGGTGAGAGGAAGCCTTCCTCCTCATGCACACAAGCAAACAAATGCTCATGTAACCATCCAACACCATCAGTTTATCTTATTCTGCAATTCTTTATTTTTTTATTTATTTAAAACCAGACAGCACCCGTGGGGTATCGAACTGCCGTTAAGCAATTGGTGAATCTACAAAGATTGAAGCTGGCCCCCTATTCTGCAATTCTATAGAGAAAATGTGACATAATGGAAGAGAGTAAATCACTATAAGCCCACCCATATTTACTCTTTTATGTCTTTGAACTTAAATCATGTGAAAAGCTAAACGTGTCAATCTGCTCCACAAAATCTGTTACAGTTCTGCATATCCTGCTCCAAACAAACAAACAAACAAACAAACAAGTCGCGGCCCCCGCCTCCCTCCGCAGCCTCAAAGGCAGCGGAGGTCGGGAGGGGGCGGGGAGCGCGCTCCCGCTTGACGTCAGGGCCACGCAGGTGGGGGGGGGAGAGAGAAAGAGAGACCCTCGCAGGGCATGAAGACGAGCCACGCAAGGCCGCTACTGCGGCCGCCCTCCTCTCCGCCGCCGCCTCACCTGGGCCAGGCCGGGGCCTCGGCCGCCGGGACTCCGCGTCGCCGCCGCCGGCGCCAGCTGCTCCTCGCTGATCTTCTGCTTCAGCCTCTTGAACATGGCAGCGCGGGAAGAAGAGCTCTCGGCCGGGCTGAGGCGAAAGGCGAGGGCGCTCGGCCTCTTCCAGGGCCCAGGTGGGGTCGGCCGAGGCGGGGAACGTCTTTCCCCCTCAGGTTTACCTCACGGCCGCTCCTCTCCCCTCCCCCTGCTCAAGGCGGCGCGAGGTGGAGGAGGGGCGTAATGGCCGCTGACGCCGCTTTCGTTGACCCTCTTGCCCGCCCCTTCGCTGGGCTCCCTCCTCGCTCCGGCGGCAGGTGAGTAAGCAGGGCCAACACGCATGCGCGGCCGACGTGGTTCCGAAAGCGTAATGGGGACGGGGGGGGGGAGGGATGGAGTGGCTACGGCGAAGGGGGAGGCCCAAATTTCCTCCGGACGACGGGACAAGCCCTCCGCCTCGTTCCTGCGCCCTGGCAGTTCGGTTCGCCTCGGCCGCCGAAAGGTTTGGCAGCTCGGAAGTATAATTCCAGCAGGTGGAATGGGGCCTGATCCGGACTTTCCCTTACGGCCGCTTGCTTTCGCCTGATGCATAGGGAGGGATGCTCAGCGCCTGCCATCATGCAGGACAAAGCCATTCTGAACAGTGCCACATGGCTTGGGAAGAGAAAGGAGTCTGATACGGAATAGTGAGAATGCATTTGGTGTGGGGTGTTTGGGAGACCGGCGGCCAAACCTAACAGACGCATATTCTTACTGGTTAGCATGAGAAAGGGGCTAAGTCCATGTGTAGGGAAGTTGTTAATGTTTGGTGCTTTCCTGTGTTTGATGCTGGAAGCCGCCCAGAGTGGTAGAGGCAACCTAGTCAGATGGGCGGCGTATAAATAAATACTTATAAATAAATAAAATAAATAAAAAATAAAGGTAAAGGGACCCCTGACCATTAGGTCCAGTCTTGTCCGACTCTGGGGTTGCGGTGCTCATCTGGCTTTATTGGCCAAGGGAGCTGGCGTACAGCTTCCGGGTCATGTGGCCAGCATGACTAAGCTGCTTCTGGCGAACCAGAGCAGCGCACGGAAACACCATTTACCTTCCCACCAGAGCGGTACCTATTTATCTACAGTGGTACCTCTGGTTGCGAACGGGATCCGTTCCGGAGCCCCGTTCGCAACATGAGCAGAACGCAACCAGCCCATGCGTGGGTCGCGATTTGCCACTTCTGCGCATGACGTCATTTTGAGCATCTGCGCGAGCGACGAAACCCGGAAGTAACTCCTTCCGTTACTCATGTAAAAAACACACTGATTCCCAGACCGTTTGCGGGCGGGATTTAGAAGGTGATTGGGCCGGATTTAGCCCCCGGGCCTTAGGTTGCCTACCCATGAAGTAAGACAATAGAAACACTTAACTAACTGACCAATCACGTCGGTTCTCTCTCCCCCCCCCAACAAAAGTCCTGCCCCCCCCCCCCGCAAAAAAAATCCTGACTATGCCCACGGTCTGGAAAGATGCCAATGTTACAAGTTTGTACTGGACCACCCAAATAAATCATTGTTTCCTGCAGCCTTATTGTGATTTGCCTTTATTTGAAGGATTCTCCTTGTACATGTTTCTTAGTATTTCTAATCTACATGGTGAATGTGAGCACAGAAAAAGGGACAACAGTTGCTTCAGAGTCAAAATGGACAGCTATTCTCATGCCCTCTTAAGACAGAATCCAACCAGGTATTTGCATGCAGTTTTAGCAGCTGCATTAGAGAAGCTGCAACCGTGCATGCAAGGCTACACACGTTTTGCCTAGAAGGCAGTTTGATGGGATTGCCACACACACAACATTTACAGGAAAGGGCACAGTACACATGCAGCTACTTGAGATATTGTGGAGTTTGCTCCACCCTATGTAAATATAACTGGTAGTTGTGGCCAGTCCTGGCACCAAGTCAATTATGGTGTTTACTTGAGCTATAAGTATGTACATAAGTGCAACATTTGTTTAATGAGCAATGTAAGGAGCAGTGCTTAAACCAAGGGTGGGGAATCTGTGGTCCTCCAGATGTTGTTAGGCTCTGGCTTGCATCATCCCTGTCCAACATCTGGAGAGCCAGCCACAGATTCTCCTTCCATGCATTAAATATTTACAGTTAAGTGGCAGTAAGGAAACAGAAATTTTGTCATACAGAGCCTAAAAACAACTGTGTAAGTGACTTCAGGTAACAGAGACCAGTTTTGTTTTTAAAATAAAGTAAGACTGTCAAGTAACCTGAAAGATCTTTTTCTTTATCTTTTTATCCTCTGAAATGTTAGCTCAGATCCTGACACTCCAATTTAGAAGCAGGAATTCTGTTGTAATCCCTTCAAGCCAGAACAGCAGATTGTACAAGTATTGCACAATAAATTAGACTTCATGGTGTTGTTTTTCTTCTTCATCCTCATCACTGGAGCTTTCTGTACATTATTCGTTTCATTCCAAAGCTAATTTCCTCATACAAAATATATACGGTATCTCTCAATAAGTTTACATTTGTGTACTTCAGATTCAAAGGCTTCAAACATGCAAAGTTTTAATGCCATCTCTAGGTGAATGGCTAAGCCGCAAATGGAATTTTCTTTACAATAACACTACAAGAAACACTTCTTCCATCATTTTTCTAGCAAGTAGCTTTTAAAAACAATATACAGAAGGCCTCCTGCCAGCCTTAATCTGAAATAATGAGTGACAGCTTTCTGAGTCAAGAGACTCACTCCCTGGGAAAGTGGTATATATTATTCATGCAATTCTCAGTATAGCTTTTCAGATGCACAGTTACAATGACCCATGGGAAAGGTACAGATTTGACAGCAACTCATCCTTCAGCAACCTGTCCAACACAAATATGAGCAAGCTAAAAAAAATGAGCAGCATTCCCAAATACAACCGTTCTTCACGCTAAGAAATCAATCTGAAAGATAATCTTCCTTTAAAAAGGGTCTTCAGGTATGGAGGCCACACATTTCAGTAGATGAGCCTCTTCCCTTTTGGGGACAATTTTACAAGACACACTTATCTAATTCTATTAAATTACAGTGGTACCTCGGGTTAAGTACTTAATTCGTTCCAGAGGTCCGTTCTTAACCTGAAACTGTTCTTAACCTGAAGCATCACTTTAGCTAATGGGGCCTCCTGCTGCTGCCATGCTGCCGGAGCACGATTTCTGTTCTCATCCTGAAGCAAAGTTCTTAACCTGAAGCACTATTTCTGGGTTAGCAGAGTCTGTAACCTGAAGTGTATGTAACCTGAAATGTATGTAACCCGAGGTACCACTGTATAGCAATTACAAAAACTAAAAGGGGGTGCATTTCTCCATCTAGTTTTGGGACTGTGGCAGTTTGTGAAAGGTTCATAACTTTGGGGAGATCTTTAGTCCAGTGGCAGAACATCTGCCTTCCGTATAGAAGATCTTTGGTTCAGTTCCCAGGACCTCACAAGTAAGGTTGGGAGAAACTGCTGTCTGTTTCCAGTCAGTGTAGACAATTCTGAACTAGATGGAACAAAATTCTCACTTTGAATCAGGCAGCTGCTTATATTTCTCCTGGCATTTTTGGGTCTCTGTAGAGTTACTGTTCTTACTGTGGTAGTGTTAGGCCAGGCACAGGCAAACTCAGCCGTCCAGATGTTTTGGGACTACAATTCCCATCATCCCTGACCACTGGTCCTGTTAGCTAGGGATGATGGGAGTTGTAGTCCCAAAACATCTGGAGGGCTGAGTTTGCCTATGCCTGTGTTAGGTTCTGAACAGGCCCTTGGAAGTGAGTAGCTTTGGTTTTGTTTTTACCATTAAAGGGTTTTTTTTCCTTTTTGTGTGCTCGAGACTAGTGCTGTTAGTGACAATGACCAATAGATGGCACTGTGTGAGTAGAACATTGGTGTTTTCAGCAATGATTCAGCTTTGGCTCCATCTGATTGATGGAGTCTTTTGTAAATTAGAAAGACTTAGCTTCTTGGTATGTTTGCTGCAGCATATGATCCTTCATATAATAAATAAAGGCAGGATGCCTGCATTGCAGAGGGTTAGACTAGATGATTCTTAGGGTACCTTCCAACTCTACCATTCTATGACCATCAAGGTTATATCGGCTGCAGAAAAAAAATATACACTCTAATGCAATATTTAAAGAAACGTAGCTCAGCCGCCAACTTTTCAGGGGTTGGAAACAACATGTCCAGACATGAGGTAGGAGCAGCTCATGGCCCTTATTTCGTCTTCTGGTGCTACCGGCAGTCTTGTAGGTTATTGCCCCTCACTGTATTGGTAACGTCAGTATATCATTTCCCAGTTTGTGCTCATTGGGAAAGGAAGGGATGGAAAGACTAGCCAGATCAGGATTGCCTGTGCCAAGGCATTTCCATGTAGTTGCATTCTAACTCACTACGCATATAAGCTGCTCATGATTTTTAGTGGGGAGAGCAGGAAGAGAGGGAGTTGGAAAATGCATGAACAAATAGTTTAACAGTCTTAAGCCCTCTGTACTGCTCCTGCCAACCTAGCAGTTCGAAAGCATGTCAAAGTGCAAGTAGATAAATAGGTACCACTCCGGCGGGAACATAAACGGTGTTTCCGTGCGCTGCTCTGGTTCGCCAGAAGTAGCTTAGTCATGCTGGCCACATGACCCGGAAGCTGTACACCGGCTCCCTTGGCCAGTAAAGTGAGATGAGCGCCACAACCCCAGAGTCGTTTGCGACTGGACCTAAAGGTCAGAGGTCCTTTACCTTTACCTTTTTACTGCTTAGTCCACCCATCCTGCCATCTCCAGGTTACCAAACACATATGATTATTCCTTAAAGGAAAAGGGACCCCTGACCATTAGGTCCAGTCGTGGACAACTCTGGGGTTGTGGCGCTCATCTTGCTTTACAGACCGAGGGAGCCGGCGTACAGTTTCCGGGTCATGTGGCCAGCAGGACTAAGCCACTTCTGGCGAACCAGAGCAGCACATGGAAACGCCGTTTACCTTCCCGCCAGAACGGTACCTATTTATCTACTTGCACTTTGATGAGCTTTCGAACTGCTAGGTTGGCAGGAGCAGGGACTGAGCAACGGGAGCTCACCCCGTTGCAGGGATTCGAACCACCGACTTTCTGATCAGCAAGTTCTAGGCTCTGTGGTTTAACCCACAGTGCCACCCGCATCCCATGATTATTCCTTAGGAGCACATTATTATTATTATTATTATTATTATTATTATTTATTGAATTTATATACCACCCAGAGGCCTCAGGGTAGTTCACAGAAAAAAATCAAAATATAAAACCACAAAATATACAGTATAATCAAAATAAAACAACACTCCAACTACACGTCTCCTCCAAACCCCCACTTTTGAAGCCACATCCTATTCTCAGAGGCTACATCTTAAGTCACCACTGTGGGACCAGCAACACGCAAGCAGGAGGTATCAGCAAGGTTAAGGGAACCCCAACATTTGCAGAAGTAAAAAAGAAAGGTTATTTGGAAAACCCTAATGCAAGGGGAGGACTAAAAAACAAACCAATGAGGACTGAACCAAAACAAGCTACGGTAACTTGTGGGGGGAATGTACGAAGCATCCTAGAAAAGGGTATGGCTAGTTAGGTGCATGAACAGGAACACTACATACTGAAACATGTTACAGCAGGTCCTACTCATTCTGAATATGTCAAAAGTCCAGGACTTAAAATATTGTAGAAAGGTCTTGCCATTTCCTGGTGAAATACCTCCGTGCCCATGACTAAAGCTCAACTAAGGTATGCAGCAGGGATTAGGAGCCTGTGTCCCTATAGATGTTATTATTTATTAAATTTATATACCGCCCTACATCCAGAGACCACAGCGCGGTTTACAACATAGGACACCTAACAGAAGATGTTGCTGGACTCTAGCTTCCATCAACCCCATCCAGGGTGGCCAATAGTTAGGGATGGTTTTATTTTATAAGAAAATTACATTTATATGCTACTTTTTTCTTTCAAGGATCTCAGGGTGGTGTATAGGGTTCTCCTCCCAGGTTCATCCTCACAACAAGGTTAGGCTAAGAGATGGTGGCTGGCCCAAGGTCACCCAGTGAGCTTCATGGCTGAATAGGATTCGAACCCAGCTCCGTCAGGTCCTAGTCCAACATTCTTAACCACTACACCACACTGGCTCTCCACATGGATGGAGCTTTAGTGCAGCAGCATCTGGAAGATCTAAAGTCTGAAGTACTGGGGAGACAGCTCTAAAATAAGGAAAAGAAATAATCAAAGGTTAAAACAGTGTACATTACAGAAGTATTGGGGTGAACACCATTTAAACAGAATGTGTCACACGTGTTAAATATATGCTTATGATGTCATAAACCTCTGACACTGATAGTAAGTTCATCTTATTTCAGGGCATGACAATCTATTGAAAGAGCTGAGATGCCAGCATCACTGCAAAGTAAGAAGGCCAGATAAAACCACAAAGTGCAGCGAGGAAAGAACATTATTTTAAAATTTCCTGTATATCTAGTTTTGCAGCTTGCCAAAAAAATAAAAGTGCGTTGAAAGGGGTGGGAATCAAAATGCAAAGCCGCTCAAGTGAAAAGTTTGTGTCACTTAGTGTGATTATTGCTTAAAATCTCAAAATGATTTAGCTAAAAACAAGCTTGACAGATTGGGAATTTCCACTTAGCTTGCTGGCGTTCAGCCCTTCTGCAAGGTTCATTGCAGCGCTGCTTTTGCTTGGGGGCTCTAATTACAGCTTTATCCACTTCATAATCTCTCATACTGACATCAGAGATTTATTCCCTGCCTATCTGCTATCAGCAACCTCCCACTAGGCTGGATAGCTAGAAAGGCTTTAGGAGACATTCCTTCTACTTTGACCTATTGCTCCATGGAGAGACTGGCTTCAAGCTGGATTGCCTAAATTTTGATAAAAATTATTAATAGGAGAGTTTTGCCAAAGTGTCTTCTGGGCAGAAGTTGAAGAGCACTGTCTGTTTCAGCTCCTTTGGCAGCAAATGCATGAGGTCTATAATAGCAGGGAAGGGAACTATCCTAAGGTCCAGAGAGCCTGATTCAGTCCTGGGTTGCCAATTGCCTATCCAGCTTAGATGATTCATCTTGGTGCCGTAGCATAATGGAAAATATTAAGTTAACATTGTACTTCTGTATCCCTTGGGCAGAATTCTAATTTTAGTTTTCACTAGTCACCACTGGCTGGCCGAGTGGAATAAAACAAGTTGCAGCTCAGGGGGAAACAGTAAGGCTGAATGGCTTTATCGTTTCTGCAAAGAGGGCACACCACTTCCTTTCTGGCTCAGTGCAGCTGTCAATGCTCTTATGCAAAAAAACCAAAGCGCTGCACCAACAAGTACAAAATAACCCCTCTGCAGCGCCACAAATCCAACTCAATGGTGTAATGTTGGAAAATGTTGAACAGCTCGCCTACCTATCTTTCAACAAGGGCCAACATTGATGCCAAAATTCAGCATCACCTGAGCTCTGCGTGTGTGGCTTTCTCCCGATTGAAGTGCAGAGTGTTTGAGGACCGGGACATTCGCAGGGAAACCAAAATGCTTGTTTACAAAGCTATTGTACTACCAACCTTACTATATGCTTGTGAAGCATGGACCACTTATAAACACCATCCCCAACTCCTCGAAAGATTCCATCAACGGTGTCTCTGAAAAAGTTTACACATCACTTGGGAAGACAGGCGAACTAATATCAGTGTACTGGAAGAAGCAGAGATCACCAGTGTTGAAGCAATGATTCTTCAACATCAGCTTCGTTGGACTGGTCATGTTTTGCAGATGCCCGATTATCGTCTCCCAAAGCAACTACTCTATTCCAAACTTAAAAATGGAAAGTGTAATGCTGGTGGTCAACAAAAGAGGTTTAAAGAGTGTCTCAAGTCAAATCTAAAACAATGTAGTATAAACACTGACAGCTGGGAAACACTGGCCTGCGAGCACTCCAGTTGGAGAACAGCCTTTACCAAAGGTGTCATGGGCTTTGAAGACACTCTAACTCAGGACGCAAGGGAGAAACGTGCTAAGAGGAAGGCACGCTTGGCAAATCCACACCGTGATCAACTCCTGCCTGGAAACCAATGTCCCCACTATGGAAGGACGTGTGGATCCAGAATTGGCCTCTACAGTCACTTACGGACTCATTGTTAAAACCGTTTTATGGAAGACAGTATTACTCGGCTACGAGTGATCACCAAAGAAGAAGACGACTCCGGACATTGCAGTTTGGTGATTTAGTGGCAGCAGCAACCAGATCCAGCAGCTTCTGCCAACAGCAGACAAAGCTTTGTGGGATTCATTGCCTTGAGCGTTCCTTATGCAAAAATGCGGCAGAAGAACCTGCCTTAAGCAGAGGCTGCCTTCTATGTCTCTGGATGAGTCCCTGCTCTTGGATCTCCTTCTCCCACTAAGTTGGTTTGAAACTTTTGTGCTTCACCCCTCCCAAAAGCCAGAATTTTACGATAGAATAACAATACTGACATTTGCTTGATTTGACATGGACGTGGGTGGCGCTGTGGGTTAAACCACAGTGCCTAGGACTTGCCGATCAGAAGGTTGGCGGTTCGAATCCTCGTAATGGGGTGAGCTCCCGTTGCTCGGTCCCTGCTCCTGCCAACCTAGCAGTTCGAAAGCACATCAAAGTGCAAGTAGATAAATAGGTACCTCTCTGGCGGGAAGGTAAACGGTGTTTTCGTGTGCTGCTCTGCTTCGCAAGAAGCGGCTTAGTCATGCTGGCCACATGACCAGGAAGCTGTACGCCGGCTCCCTCGGCCAATAAAGCGAGATGAGCGCCGCAACCCCAGAGTCAGTCATGACTGGACTTAATGTCCAGGGGTCCCTTTACCCTTTACCTTTAACCTCCCTGCAAATCAGGATGAATGCTCAGTGACCAGGGTGTCTAGAAGTGATGTTATAGTGCAGGTGTGGAGAACCTTTCATCACACCCCCCCTCCCAGCCTGATGTTGCTAAACTACACTTCTCAGCTCCAGAAAGTATAGCCAACAGCCAGGGGTGATGGGAATTGTATTTCAGTAACATGTAGAGGGCCAAAGGTTCCCCATGTGTAGTGGGAGGCAGTTTACCAGTCAAGAGATAATTCACTGAACTAGGTAAGAAACATTTATGAAAGCATGTTACTACTGGCAAGCGCTACTTGAATTCTGTTCTTAAAGGGTGCAACTGTTACCTTCCATAGTCCCTAATGCATACTGATTGGAGCACACCATATTTAAAGCCCGTAACGACGAGCTATTCCTAGTCATTCCATTTATACTAAATGTCCAGGGATGACCTTAGCCATTTTGCTGTCTAAAATAAACAGGCCATGTGTCAGGAGCTGGAGGAATCTGTGTGAACAGCTGACCTGCAGGTAGCAGAGTCTTAATGTGCCGACTTCACCCATCTGGGCTGACCACTGGATATTTCTGTGTGGGAAGGAGTCTAGAAGGCTTCTGCTCACAGGTAGGGGAGTATTTTAAATGTATCCCACTCTGGGAGATTTCCATATCTTTCATTATGGAAATTGGAGGTTGGTTTCTTTGGGAATTTGACAGGGTACTGTGTCCTTTGGGGGAATGGGCTGAGCAACACTGGCCTTTGTGAAGTTTGTGAGGCGAAAGAAAGAGTTAGGTCATGTTGCATGAGATTGAGATGCAGCAGTGAAGGGGGGAGCATCTCTGCAAGCTGAACCACTCGGGCATAATATCTTGGGGGTTGTCTTTTGGGAGCAGAAATCTTTGGGTCAAAATCTGGCCAGTGGCATGATGAATTATTGTAATTAAGAAGTATTATATTATAGCTGATTGGTGGTGATAATAGGACCTCCCTTTTGGCCCTTGAGGCACATACTGGAGATGGGATTGGGATGTCTTCACTTGATGCAATTTATCTGTTTGGTTTCCCTGCGCGCGCACGCGCACACACACACTTCCTGTTCAACAAGCCGCCATCTGTGCATGTGCAACAGCTCTCTCATATGTGCACACTTCAGCTTTTAAAATCAGACAGAAGCTGCTCTGAAGGAAAATGCAGTATTTCTGAAGGAACTGTGAGACAGCTACATTTCTGAGCACAATTCAAAGTGTTGGTGCTGACCTTTAAAGCCCTAAACGGCCTCGGTCCTGAAGGAGCGTCTCCACCCCCATCGTTCTACCCCGACACTGAGGTCTAGCGTTGAGGGCCTTCTGGCAGTTTCCTCACTGCGGGAAGCCGAGTTACAGGGAACCAGGCAGATGGCCTTCTCGGTAGTGGCACCCGCCCTGTGGAACGCCCTCCCACCAGATGTCAGAGAGAAGAAAAACTACCAGAGTTTTAGAAGACATCTGAAGGCAGCCCTGTTTAGGGAAGCTTTTAATGTTTAACAGACTACTGTATTTTAATACCTTGTTGGAAGCCGCCCAGAGTGGCTGGGGAAACCACTGGGGTATAAATAATAAATTATTATTATTGCCAATGTCATGCATACAAGTCTTCAAACACCATCAGTGGGAGTGGTGCACCGGAGTTAGATTAAATGGTAATGTGTACTCAGCCAAAGTCTGCCTGAGCTCTGGGTGTGATCCGGACTGATAATTTGAGCCTTCTTCCTGGCTCATCTTCTGGTCCTGATTCCTGAGTTGTTTATTGGTCCCATCACAGTCCAGTGGCATAGCATGGGGCAGCCACAGGAGCGGTTGCCCCGGGCACAAAATTGTGAAGGGCTCCACATTTCAACGCCTGGTGCTGACTCAGTACACCTCTGGACACTTATGTCACTGGGCTCTGTTGAAAACTGCTTCTCCATGCAAACCAGGAAGTGACCTCTCTAGATGACAGAAGGACTCTTCTTATCTATGCGGCTGTGGTCTCCTGAGGGACAAGAACGCTGTTGGATGGAGTATGCATGATGCACATTCAACTGCCTTTTTTCATCCCACTCATCCACTTCTCTGCACAGTCGCGGGTGCTAGCAACCCATGCTACACCACTGCCACAGTCCCCCAAGAAGCTACTATTTGCATTCAAAGGAAGCCTCCATTAGTGCCCCTGGGAGCTTTCCTTGAAATGCAGCTACAGAGTCCTGCTTTTTTGGGTGGTTTTGCCGGGGGGGGGGGTGGAGTTCCAAGCCTGCTGAGAATTCCCTGCAGTTGCCACTTGTCTTCCAGACAAGCTAGAATGATGAATTTGGCACAGTTATAGTTTATCAACCAATAATTATGGAGGGAGGGGGAGGACAATCCCAAACCCCAGAGTTTCTCGTGGTAAAATTTTACCTTAGGACTGTTTGTCAACAGAATTTTTTTTACCAAAGTTCATGAGGGGAGAGTCCACTTGTGGAGACAAATGTGGAGGATTTCCCCTCAACTGCATCCCTCCCAGATTATATAAAAGCAATATGTGCATTAGTAGATAATTTAATTAACTGAGTAGATATTTATGCAGGCAAAATGACATCATCCATGCACAAGGGGGCGGTATCAGCATGGTCGGGGGAAGGTTTGCAGAAGTACAGATTTATTATTTTTTGAAAATGTACGGGGGGTGGGGGTCATAGGCCTGAGCATGCTCAGTGAGTACAGAATGCTAAATGATCAGGTGATAGGGGAGGAAAACCAGAAGGAAGGGGAAAGGACTAGACCATGCTGAACAAGAGCATTCCACGCTGCAACCCTTTGTTGCAGGTCCCTCTTGTTCCCTCTGAGTTCCTGGGCAAGTGCTGACCCTATGTTTATGTAGTCAAAACAGCACCACCCATGCATGAGGGGAAATCAGCAGAAGTACACAAATATTGGGGGGGGGATCTAAAGGGGAACCCCGAAAACTGCACTGAGGACTTCTGCCTATCTGTGGGAAGGGGGATAGGAACCTGGGTGTGGGAGAGTTGATGGAATGGAGCACTGTAGAAGTGGGCAGGGCTGGCAAAGTGAATAGAAGAGCTCGGTACTGCAACATTTTATTCCGAGTCCCAATTTTAGTTATTTAAAGGATTGTCAATTACATTTTCATTCCTCGCCCCTTAGCATTGCATATGTCTACTTTTTAAAAAAAATCTTCCGAAATCGAAGACAATTCACCCTCAAAATCCGCACAATGGTCCCCTGCACGGATGACACAAATGTTTAGAAATACATTTCCCTGAAGAAGAAGAAAAGCAAGATTACCAGCCTAATCGCTTCACCCTTGAGTTTCTGCCAATCAGCGCGGCAGGGCCCCAGCCCGTTTCCCATACAATCCTTTCAGCCCTTCTGTTTCCTGGCCTCTGCTGCTAACCAGTTTTCCAACATACTGTAATATATGCCAAGCTGCCACAGCTCCCAGGAGATGACTGACAGGCCCAAAATAGCTCCGGGACAGTGTACAGCAAGCCACATCCTCTCCTCCTCTCCTCCCTCACGTTGCTGGCATCAGAAGACCCCAGAGAGAAAAAAAAACCCACCCCATATTATAGCTTTCTGCCAGCTGTCTGGAAGGAAATCTGATTGGTTTCCATCTGTGCAGCTACACTAGTAAAGTAGCACAGTGGATGATCTGGATCAGAGATTAGAAAGCCGTGTGTTTAAATGCATGACTTGTTGCAAAATACAGAATAGTTAGTAGTTCAGCAGCAGCTGCAAAACCTGCTCTTTGTGGAATAATATTGCAACATCAGAAACACAGAAACTCACTAAACAATGCCTTTTTCCCCCCTTGCAAATTGATTCAACCTTGTAACACAACAGCTCTAACAGGGGTGTGGGCATGTACAATTTTTAACGTGTGGAATTGTTTTTAAATGCTTGTGTTGTTTTTATGTATGGCATTGCTTTTAATCGATTTATATATTGTTTTGGTCCTTGTTTTATGGTTGTAGATATTCTATTTGTCTTGTAATTGCTTATTTTATTGCTTAAACCCACCCTAGGTGTAGGGTGGCTAATAAATCTCATTAAATAAATGTACAATTTTCAAAGCAAGCATGGCTTGAATCCAGCCGGGCAGGCGCTGAGCACAATCTGCACTACTAACTTTTAAACGAGGGGTGACAAACTTTCTTGTCCGCAGCTTTGCTTGACAGGGAAATGGTTTTTAAAGGTAGGATGGGCACATGGATATTACCTCTGCTCTGGAAGAGGCCAAACTCATACACACAACGTGGGCCATCTTTAATCATCGTCACCACCAGCTATGAAAGCATCATCAGATTGTGCTGCAAAATACTGGGTAGTTTTTGACAATGCAGAGATGCGCAGCCTGGGAATCATTTTGGACTCACAGCTGTCCATGGAGGCACAAGTTAATTCTGTGTCCAGGGCAGCTGTCCACCAGCTCCACCTGGTACGCAGGCTGAGACCCTACCTGCCTGCAGACTGTCTTGCCAGAGTGGTGCATGCTCTGGTTATCTCCCACTTGGACTACTGTGATGTGGTCTATGTAGGGCTACCTTTCAAGGTGACTTGGAGCTAGACTGGTGACCGGGAGTGGCCACCGGGACCATATAACACCAGTCCTAAAGTACCTTCATTGGCTTCCAGTACATTTACGAGCACAATTCAAAGTGTTGGTGCTGACCTCAGCCCAGTATAACTGAAGGAGCGTCTCCACCCCCATCACTCAGCCTGGACACTGAGGTCCAGTCGACGGTCCTCTGCTGGTTCCCTCACCGCGAGAAGCAAAGTTACAGGAAACTAAGCAGAGGACCTTCTTGGTAGTGGCACCCTCTCTGTGAAACCCTCCCTTCAGATGTCAGACTATATAACTTTTAGAAGACATCTGAAGGCAGCCCTGTACTGGGAAGTTTTTATTGTTTGATGTTTTATTATGTTTTGATATATGCTGTAAGCCGCCCAGAGTGGCTGGGGAAACCCAGCCAAATGGGCAGGGTACAAATAAGATGATGATTATGGTTGATTAGAGAAATGTAATTTTAAAATATTTGGTTGTAAGTCACTTAGAGACTGTCCAGTGTTAAGACAGCTAACAAATGCAATTAATGACTTGATAGCATTATTATCGACCAGGAGAGAGAGAGAGAGATCAACCAATCCTGGTTGACTTAATAACAATAAGAATAATAATTTGCATGTCAATGAGAATATATAAAACACATGCATACACACATAGAGATGGGTGAGTGCACAAAGTGGTAATTCCTGAGGAAAAGCGGTCTCAGAGGGTGCGTAACTGCTCCAAAGGAATTACAAACATACCGTATTTTTCGCACCATAGGATGCACCGGACAATAGGACGCACTTTGTTTTAGAGGGGGGAGAACAAGAAAAAAAAAATCTCCCCCTCTCTGCCCAGCGCCCCTTCAGCGAAGCGGCAGGAGGCGCTGCGCAGAGAGGGGGAGAACTTTCCCTCTCTTGTTTTCCCGCTCTAAAACAAGGTGCCGTTTAAGGTGCGTTCAGGCGGCTACCTTGGAAGCCTGGAGAGCGAGAGGGGTCGGGAGCAGCGGAAAGGCGCAGCGGAGAGGCTCCTGCCATAGCCGCGCGTCACCTCTCCAGCCGGGAGAGGGTCGCGGGGCTATGGCGTCTTCCCTCCATAGGACGCACACACATTTCCCCTTCATTTTTGAAGGGGAAAAAGTGCGTCCTATAGAGCGAAAAATACGGTACTTCCAAGTGTCTGTCCTGCAAATAAAAGTCTGTAACAGCTGCCCTGAACTTGCTGCCACATCAGAACGCATTATTTTAGTGTTATCCTACTGTGGCTTTTGGTTTGTTTATTTTTTTCTATTTAAGTTTTTGACGGCAGTGAATTGACAAAATCTAAATTTGTTTACTTGTGCTGCCCATCAAAGAGAAACAAAGGATCCGGATCGCCATCCTCAGACACGAAAAACCACATACGGTTCAAGGAAGAGAATTATATGGATCCTAAAAACAGCACAGACTTCTTGGCCCCGTGTGTTTATGGCAGGGATGAGGTCCTCCGGACCTTATTGAGATGTGGGGCTTACTTCTGAGTCAGTGGGGCTTACTTCTGAGTAGGAACATATAGAACACTGTAAGGCTTTCTTCCGATACCCACCGAGTTTAATGGGACTTCCTTCTCACTGACATGCAAAGAATTGCACTGCCATGTAAGGCTTGTTCATACATTACAATAGACACAGGTACAAGCTGTCTATGCACATGTCAAAGTGTTTGCATGAAGGATTTGAAACAGCTCATCTACTGTGTACACAGGTACACAGACTGTACACTGCAACATGAGAATAACAACAGAAGTGTGCAGCTCAGCTATTTTTGTACATAGGCCCACAGATGGTACACCCATGGAATGTAACATGTGGACACCCCTTTTGAAACATACAAAACTACCTTGCACTAAATCTGACCAACCACTTAGCCTAGAACTGCCAGCTCAGGGAAGATACTGGTATATTTCCCAGCCCTGTTACCTGAGATCTTTTAACTGGACATGCCAGGGATTGATTTGGGACTCCTTACGCATTCAGGGCATGTGCTCTCCCACTGAGCAGAACTGGGAACCCTCCCCAAAGCTCAGACTCTAGCTTCTGAAATGTTCTCAGGGTTGGGCTTTCTGAAATAGGTTGTTATTTAAAGAATGGAAACTAGTAATCTTTCATCTTTTTAAAAAAGAACAAGAACCACTATGGTTTTGCTGCTAGGAAATGTCAGAAATATTCAGAGGCAACACTTTAATCTTGCTTATTTCTGAAGGTTGAGGGATTGGCAATGCAAATCACTTCTTGCAAGTTTTAAAATACGGAAAGCAGTAATGAATGTTCAGGGCCCAAGAAGCCCTATCATTTTAAGTGAGACTGTAACTATGCAGCACGTAATGACTATTTAGGAATTGTCACTAAGTGCAGCATAGTAGCTTCTTATGCCAAGCTAGAAGAGGGGAAATGATGGATAGGCAGTTATCTCCTCTATTGTTAAAGCTACTGTTTGTGAGAGGGGGTTTCTTGTATTTTAAAGAGATGTCTGAAAGGCATACATCCAACAAGTCATGGAAGGCTGCGCCTCTACAACTTCGCCCTCTTGTTTAGCTACATCCATAACTGGACCACCCTGTCAAAGAGTGAGCCAGCAGTAAATCACACCATTCAGAGTCGGCGTTAACTCTTTGTTAGCAAGAAGGCAGTCTTCATATACTTGATGGAATGTCAGGCCTAATGAGCACAGCAGCTCATCCCCAGTAAGTCTTGCCTTGTGAAAACAGTTGCCAAGACTGAAAGTCCCCACAGCTGTCTTAAGTCCCCTCCTCTCCAGGGCTTTTTCCAAGCATTTGGAGGTCATGCCTGCATGTAGCCTGCCACTGCTCTGCCTGTTCCAACTCTCTTCGGGCTCTGGGAGACAAGTGGGGAGGTGAGCTTGTTGCAGCAGGAGAGAGAGACATGACTTTTCATAGCCCAACTCATCTCTGCCTCTTGACCTGCTTCACCCTCTGCCCCTGATTCTGTACTTCTCTCTGTCATCAACTCTCCCAGCTCACTAAGCCCTGTTACCTCTGCCCAATCTTCTCCCTCTGAGCCTTCTTCCCTTGGTGGTTCCCGAGCTGGTTCCTCTTTCACCCAACCAGTCCATCACACCATCCAATGGCCACTGACAGGTGGATGGGGCTGCTCACCTTTCAATCAGCTGACCTTGTATGATGTCAACTGATTCAGATTTAAGCCTGCATCTGCAAAGGAAAATTTGAAGGCACAGCTGGTCCATTCTGCTGATTCTTTCCTCCTTGAATTCTGCACCGTTTTCTGCAGCAGTTCAGGGTGACAGGAAAAGGCCTCGGATTGTAAAAATGCATCGAATTCCAGCAGTGGCTGGCAGGGAAGAAACAAGGCCACAATCCAGAGGGCACTCCTGTTTCTTCCTGTTGAAGTTGGCGCCTGAGGTCATATGACATGTTGTGGTTTGAGACAACCCACATTGTGCGTCAAATAGGGAGGCCTAGTGCGTCTAACTGGGTCCGGAGGTTGTGCCTAAATGCACTGCAGCCCTTCCAGAAAAAGACCGTCATAACTGTTGCTGGTTAATCATAATTATCCCTGATGAGATATTTCCTGCCCTAGCTGCTGCTGCAGCTGGCATGGAAAAAGAATGGGGGTTGCATCTATGAGCAAGATCCAGTTTAACAACTAATAAGGCATTCTGTCTTCAGCCAGTCAGCCTGCAAAGAGCCCTGATGTGAAAATGAAACAGGATTCTTGCATCATCACTTGCAATAAAGTTTATGTCAATCAAACTATCCTGCCTTGTGCAATCCTTTCCTTTTAAATTATTCTTACACAGTCCTGGAGTTCTCCATTTACCGTACTTCCTTACAGCACAGTCCTAATCATGTATTCTCAGAATGAAGTCCTGCTGAATTCAGATGGGCTAGGTAAATGGGGTTAGAATTGCAGCTGTACTTAAAAGATTTTCAATGCGAATAGTTCCAGGGTGGCTAACAATACCCAACAATAAAATTATTAACACACACAAAAAAACAGATAAAATTGTTAAAGAAGAAGAACAGCAGGTAGAATTGCAATGTAAATCTAACATCACCAGAGGTTAATGGCCCATGTCCTACACTCTAGGGCAGATGTTGGACTCTGAATCCCATCAGTCCCAGATAACTTGTGCAGTAGTCAGGGATGGTGACAGTTCAAGTATCTGGCCCTAAACTAAACTGCTTAATAATCACCTGGAAACTCCCAACTAGATGACCTCCACAGTTGAGATTTCTAGAGGACTTGGTCCTGCTAACCACTGCCCACTGCTAGGCTAAGGCAAGCAACAGTCCCCAAACAGCCCAAATAACAATATTCCAGTGAAAGGGTAGATAGGAACTGAGACAGAGGAAAGTGTCCGTGTTCTGTTATCCAGCACATTCTTCCTCTGCAAGGGAAGCACTTTCTCTGATACAACAGCTGCAAGGAGCAGGGCTTCCAGTACCCTGGCCCCCAAGGCTGTAGGATTAGCATCCTGAGATAGTCTGCCCCAAACTAGTGTGCACTGTGCCTTAGAAACCTCGAAGCAGACCAGAGAATATCACCATGAGGAGAGCAGGAATCATGAGGGGAACAAGGGGGACCCCATTCACATCATGGCACAGCCAAGGAATGGGCACTGGAGGTTTCTGTAGAAGTTCACTGCAGCAAAGCCCTCCTTGCTTTCCTATGATGCTAAGAAGCCTGCACACATGTACAATAACATCCCAAGCCTCTAAAAACTTTGTTACCAGAATGGAAATGATGGGGCAATCACACACACCCATTTGGCGTACATACACCTTGCATTTACACCACATCTCCCTTCCAAGGCATCTTGGGAACTGTATTTTGTTACAGGATTCTTTGTTCCCAGGATTCTTTTTTCAAGAAATAATAATAATAATAATAATAATAATAATAATAATATTTTTTTATTTATATCCCGCCCTCCCCAGCCAAAGCCGGGCTCAGAGCGGCTAACAACAGTAAAACGATACAACATTCTAAAATCATTTCATTATAAAATCAGTTCAAATCAGATTAATGGCAACCATTGGGCTAGAGTTCTGTGAGGAGACTCAGACTGCATTGTGGGAATTAACGGAACAAAAATATCTGGCCTTTGGGGCTTTCCATCCAGTTCTGCACAGTGGGCGAACCATTTGTTCCAAAATAATTTTGAGATTCATATATCCCAGCGACATCTCGTCCCCATAGCTTTGTACCTGATGAGCAAGTGAAACCGCCACCCTTCCTTCGGGGAGTCTGGTTAGAGTGAACGTCAAACATCCACAGTGTGAGAAAGGAAGGGAAGCTCACGAAAGTGGCAAGCAGCAACATGCAGCCCAGAAGGTGAGGTGAACTAGAAAATTGGTGCCTGAGAGAGGCAAGCGTATCCCTTGAGACCCTTTCTCTTTTTTATGAGTTTCCTTTGAATGTTCATATGAAATGGCTTATGATGCACCAATATCACAGGTAGCACTAGCATGATGTGCTGTATTGAGGAAGGAGGAATATCAATGGTAAGTAATTTAGGATGACTCCTAAATCCATTTACCTGGAGTAGACCCCATCAAATTAAATATGACTTAATTCTGAAAAGGGACACGGGTGGCGCTGTGGGTAAAACCTCAGTGCCTAGGACTTGCCGATCGTCAGGTCAGCGGTTCGAATCCCCGAAGTGGGGTGAGCTCCCGTCTTTCGGTCCCAGCTCCTGCCCACCTAGCAGTTCGAAAGCACCCCCGGGTGCAAGTAGATAAATAGGGACCGCTTACTAGTGGGAAGGTAAACGGCGTTCCGTGTGCTGCGCTGGCTCGCCAGATGCAGCTTTGTCACGCTGGCCATGTGACCCGGAAGTGTCTGCGGACAGCGCTGGCCCCCGGCCTCTTAAGTAAGATGGGCGCACAACCCTAGAGTCGGACACGACTGGCCCGTACGGGCAGGGGTACCTTTACCTTTACCTTAATTCTGAAAAGACACGATTAGAATTATGCTCTTACGCTACTGACAGTACAGTCCTATAAATGTATCCCCTGAAGTAAGCCACTTTGAGTTCAGCTGGACTGAAGAGAAGGAGAGGTAGGAGGTAGAGATACAGTGGTGCCCCGCAAGACGAATGCCTCGCAAGACGGAAAACCCACAAGACGAAAGGGTTTTCCGTTTTCAGAGGTGCTTCGCAGGACGAATTTCTCTATGGGCTTGCTTCGCAAGACGAAAATGTCTTGCGATTCTTGAGGTTTTTTTCCGCTCCCCAACCCCTTTTTCTAAAGCGCTAAGCTGCTAATAGCCTTTTAGCAGCTAATCCGCTAATCCCTTAAGCCTTTAATAGCCGTTAATAGCCCTTAAACTGCTAATAGCGCAAATCCGCTAATGGGCTTGCTTCGCAAGACGAAAAAACCGCAAGACCGCAAGAGACTCGCGGAACGGATTCTTTTCGTCTTGCGAGGCACCACTGTAATGGAGGGCAGAAACACAAAAAATGTAGAGTAAAAGGTTATCACGCATCTATCTGCATACAACCTTCAAAATTAATGTAGCACAACATATAATATCCTGTGAATTTGCTCCAACAATCAATCTAGGTCAAATATCTCTTGAGAGGATTGTGTAGAAATTACTTCTGCGGTTGTTGCAATTGGTATTCTCTTTTCAGTACTTATTAAAAGTAAAATAAAAAAGCTAGCCCATTGATCTTTCTATACTTGCTAGAACAACTGACATCGATTCCCCTGTCCATTGTGTTTGGAATAATAGAAGAGCATGGCTTTTTTGTTCATTGCCAGCAGCGTGCTTTCTGTTTGTGCATCAGCATCATTGATTGAGTTACAGCAGCTACTGGGGGAAAAGAATTTGTTGGTTGACTGTGAGACTGCATAAAATAGTCTAGCCTTGTTTGTCAGATACTTACACACACAGCGCTTCTAAAAACAACCCCAGCTACTCATTCATTAACAAGACGAGCAACTTTCCTTCTATCAGTGCTGGTTTCTATTTGCCTGTGTGTCTTACAGTGCAATTCATGTTTATTTGAAAGTTGGTCTTAGTTTGTCCCATGGGCTTGTTCCCTATTAGGTGGATTTAGGATTTCATTCAAAAGTCCATTGAAAGTGAAGCCAGATTCTTACTGATTGTAAAGGACACAGGTATCTCAACAAACTAGAATTCATCAGGGCCGGCCCTGTCATGAGTCACATTGATCAAGCTTCCATAAAACCATCAAAATGAATGCACTCCATTGCCAAATGCAGCCAAGCTGCATATAAGAATGAATGAATGAATGAATGACTCAGGATAGCACTAGCATTTATGAATCAGCTTTTTGAAAATATATTTGCCACTGTAAATATTCCATCCCAAACAACCCTCCCCCCCAAAAAAAAAGCCAATGACTTTTACAATTTGCCTATAGAAAATCAGAATGAGAAGAGCTGCAGCTATATTTAGGAAGAGAAGTAAATAAAATGATTTGCTTACCCTTCAAAAATAATAGCAGCAGTTGTAAACTACTTATAGTAGTGATACAACCACTGTTGCTCTTGAGGATACAAATAAATGATGCCCAACCCTGTGAAATGTAACCAGGAATAATATTTCACCTGTAAATGTATGAATAGAAAACAAATTTGAATTGGATCCAATCTAGATTCTTTGGGAACACTACAAGGGTTGTTCACACCAAGTGAGGTTCCCCCTTCCTTCCTTTGTTTTCTTTGAGCAAAGTCCCATGCCCTATTAAAATTGCTTTTGAAACTTCTCTCATTTATAGAAATGACTTGCTATGTGGCATAGGATCTATGCTGTTCAAGTCTCAGCCTGCAGAATCAGTTGCTGGTTCTTTAGATCCTGACCTATAACACCACAAAGGTCTGTGGTGCATTTGTATGCTGTGTAAGGTGAGAATAGGGTGACAAGTCCCTGTCCTGAAGAGCTTACAGTCTAAAACAGGGTTTCCCAAACTTGGGTCTCCCGCTCTTTTTTGGACTACAACTCCCATCATCCCTAGCTAGCAGGACCGGTGTTCAGGGATGGTGGGAATTGTAGTCCCAAAACAGCTGGAGACACAAGTTTGGGAAACCCTGGTCTAAAACAAAATAAGGTGTGTTTCCATAGTAACATCTGCACAATACATTTAAAGCACATGACTTTCCCCAAAGAATTCTGGAAAGTATAGCTTGTCAAGGGTGCTGGGAGTTATAGTACTGTAAAGCATGAACTACAGTTCCCAGAATTATCTGGTTGAATCCATGTGCTTTAAATGTGTTGTGCAGGTGTTACTATGGAAACCCACCTTATTTTGTGTGGGTGTGCTTTCAATGCATCTGTGAAGCACTCTGTATTTGAGGGACATTCCTATCTCTCTTCAGTGAGTAGAGAAATCCATCTGATATTTGAACTATACCCATAGACTTTACAGCCTCACAGGCATTTCCTAATTGTACTTCCCATTTCCCAAATGTGTTTGCAACTTTTGAATTGTGCCCATAGGATTTCACAGTCACACAGTCGTTCTAATTGTAATTTTGATTTCCAAATATATTTGTATTGTGCATGTTTATTTGTTTATACGTTCTTACCCTGTCCTAAGGCACATGCATTATTAAGGGTGTCATTCAGCAAATTAAAATCCCAGTGGATCATTTCCAACATTAGTCATCATCCACCATTAGTCATACTCATTGGTAGTCTACTGATTTGAGTGTCTCTACTCAGAGTATGACTCAGTTGAGTACCACCTAATTAAGTCAACCATAACAAATGAAAACACCCTTATGTTTTCTTTACATTTCTCTGATTTAATAAACGCTTGTTAATTTGCTTAAATTCCCAGCCTCAATATTCCCGTTTTGGCTAGACAGCATTTAAAAAAGCAACATCTCGACTAAACAACTTTAATATACTGCATAAAACAATATCACTGTGTTAGGGATTCTTAAATTACTGTGTATTGCTTCTCAGGGACTTAAACAAATGTTCTTTTAGTTCTTACACACACACTCTCACACACCCCTCCCGCGTGCTCTGAATTGAGGGACATTTTTGCTGTATCATTAAAAAAGAACATGTGCCACATATAATATGGAACAAACACAATTTGGCAAGCCATGCCACTTCACTGGAGACATAGGTACAAACTTAACTAAAAACATTTCCTCTGTGATTTTGCTGTAAGTCCCCAGAGATAACATACTTTGCATCCTTGAAGAATTCATGCTTTAAGCCAGGCATGGCCAAACTTGGCCCGCCAGATGTTTTGGGACTACAACTCCCATCATCCCTAGCTAACAGGACCAGTGGTCAGGGATGGTGGGAACTGTAGTCCCAAAACATTTGGCCATGCCTTCTTTAAGCCAACTCAGAAAAAAAGAGAGACTCTTAGCAATAATCAAAGCCTCAAAGTTTTCTGGGCTGATCTTTACATCTCTCTGAAGTACTTCTGAAACATAAAAATAACCAAATCTTTGGTGCAGATTCCCTTGCTTTAACCACTTAAAACTTGAAAGGGCTCTTTGGTTTTGTAATGCAGCTGTTCCTCTTGCTTAATACTGCAAATGAGTCATTAATTCTAGATTTGTGAGATCGCAGTCTCTTTCCACAGAAAAGCAAGTGGTGCTGTAAACAGTGTGCACTGATAATATTGCACGATGAGCAAAGTAGCAGCCTGCTCTTTCCTTTACCACAAGTAAACATGGTTGTGAAATGCCTAACAGAAGCTCAAAGTGCTGTCATGTTTACAATATGAGCAGCCCGTCCATCCAGCTATGAAAGAGGAGGGATGCAGAGCTACCACCTTTTGGTTCCGACTCTCCTTTAGCTGTTTCCTTTCCAAATGATCATTAGAAGACCTTGTAACTAAGAGCTGGCACTTGAGTTTCACTCCTTCCTCCCAATCTATCTTCCTTTTGTGTCACATCTTTTAAATTGTAAGCCTGAGGGCAGGAACAGTCTTGCCTGTAGTGATCGGCAAGTCACTCCTAGCCTTTTTTGGCTGAAAAACAGGGTTTTAAATGTATAAAATTAGCAAACAAGAAAATGTACAGTGCCCCATAACAACAAAAAATATCTAGGTAGCTTATAGTATTAAAACAGGCGGTCAATAGTTCTATTTGATGTTAAAAAACAGGGCTCTTTGCAAACAGTGACTGTTTTTTCTTTGAATGGTTCATGCTCCCTATAGGACTAAATGCAAGGAGCATTCCCCAGCATTGAAGAAAATTTGCTGTTATCTCCTGTGACCAACTTCCCTTTGCTCACTAAAGGCCCTGCTAACTAGGGTCTGGCGGCAGAATTTTATGCAGATTGCACAGCAAACTCTTACTTTCAGAAAGTTGCAGGTAGTATCCAATATATAAAAAAAGGTAAGGTGAAGGATCCCAGGACGGTTAAGTCCGGTCAAAGGCAACTATGGGGTTGTGGCACTCATCTCGCTTTCAGGCCGAGGGAGCCGGCGTTTGTCCACAGACAGTTTTCCGGGTTATGTGGCCAGCATGACTAAACCGCTACTGGCGCACGGAGGACCGTGACGAGTGCCAGAGTGCACGGAAACCACCGTTTACCTTCCCGCTGCAGTGGTACCTATTTATCTACTTGCACTGGCATGCTTTCGAACTGTGCTTGTCTGTGTCTAAACATTTTACCACTGCCACCAACTGCCCTGCGTAAAAGGATTCAGGAAGGAGGGGGCAATGAATGCCATCTCACAACACCATCCACCACCATCAAATGGGAAAAATAAAGTCAATGAGAAGGATGCAGGGGTTATAATGCCTGGGCCAAATACTTTCGTAATCAGACCGCTCTGTTAAACATAGATAAGCTTCTATAAACAGAAACACTTACAGACCTGCTTCTCTGTCCAGCTGTTTTGACTCCCTCCATCTTGTGGTATAGATGAGCAAATGATACAGCTTGGCGATTTGTCCTGGTATTTCCCAGGTTACCTGGAGTTCAACAGGGTAATCCTATGTTCTTGGATCTTTATTCACTTCCAGGGAATTGGAAGAAATATCATATCACCAAATTGTGAGGATGACACACTGACAGGCTGGCTGCCGGCTTTAAATATCACGTTTCTGGCAAAGACACATATTGCCTGAGTGATGCCATTTACTGGCTCAGTTTCTGCTGGTGAGGGCATATTTATTTATATGCTCTTATGCCACCTTGCAGCTTGCAAAAGACGATTCGTTTCATATACATAACAATGCTAAAATACAAAACAGGTACATTGCGCATCCAAATGATTTACTGTAAAATCTGCTTGCTGGGTTTCCAGTCCAAGACCCCAATGGCCTTCCTTTTACACACATCCCCCTGTGCTAAACACTGCCATGCACTTCCACCAAAATGATTCTGAGGCATACCAACAGTGGGGAACCTCAAGCCTGGGGCTGAATGCACCCTCCCAGCCCTCTGGATCTGACCCTAGGAATTCTCCCTCGGCTCACCCCTTCTCCCCTCGCCAGCCTCATTCCACACAACTCCTTGTGGTTGGAGTGCCTCTTTGAGCTGTGATGACTGTCTCTCCTTGCTTAAAGCTCTTGACTTTTGAGTGGACTGTGATTGTGCAAAGGTAAGAGTTGCATAAGTTGTTTCACCCGCTTTGGCCCTGGCAGCTTCCCCTCAGGCTAAAGCATTTTTTTCTTTAAAAAAAGTTTAGGGGTACTCTCATTTTGACTCAAGAAAATCACCACTTTATAGTTCAAATTGGGAAAAATAAATACAGTACGTTTCCAAGCACAATTCAAAGTGTTGGTGCTGACCTTTAAAGCCCTAAACGGCCTCAGTCTTGTTTACCTGAAGGAGCGTCTCCACCCCCATCGTTCAGCCTGGACACTGAGATCCAGCACCGAGGGCCTTCTGGCGGTTCCCTCATTGCGAGAATTGAGGTTACAGGGAACCAGACAGAGGGCCTTCTCGGTAGTGGCACCTGCCCTGTGGAACACCCTCCCACCAGATGTGAAGGAAATAAGCAGCTATGTTCTTTTTAAAAGACATCTGAAGGCATCCCTGTTTAGGGAAGTTTTTAATATTTAATGCTGTATTGTTTTTAACACTTGATTGGAAGCCGCCCAGAGTGGCTGGGGGAACTCAGCCAGATGAGTGGGGTATAAATATTATTATTATTATTATTATTATTATTACTATTACTATTATTATTATTATATCATAGATAATTTCACAAATTCTTCATTTCCCAATCAAGTAATAGTCTATGCATTTTGGATAAATTGTTAACTCTAGATCTTAATATTTCTTTTTCGAATTCTGATGGTTTTTCTGCAAATCCCAATTTCTTGTCTACTTTAAATTTTGAGTTGATTTGATAATTTAGCCAGTCCGACACATATTCTTCAATTGAAATTGAATCTCAATTCAAATTGAATCTCTTCAATTTTTTCCCCATTTTTGGTTTTCCTTCTGAGAAGTCTAACACTTCATTATAAGTACCCCAGTTATCCCTCATATTAATCTTTTTCCTTGTCTCAGCTTCTATTGGGGATAACCACCTTGGTGTTTTGATTTCTACTAAGTTTTTCTATTTTCCCATATCCTAATTACGCTTTTCTTTTTCTAACATGGTTGGCAAAGCTGATTTTATTGTGATTGCAGGTACGTTTTATTAGATATTATTTATATATATCTATGATCATATGTACTAGCTTTTATTTACTTATATACTGATATATATATATATATATATATATATATATATCACTTGTCTACATATATATATATATATATATATATATACACAGTATATGTGTGTGTGTGTAATAATTTTATTATTATGATTATTTATACCCCACCCATCTGGCTGGGTTTCAATAGAATTAAAGTCACACACACACATCTATAAATGTTTAATTCTTTTTTTAATGATCCCACCCATGTTTTTAGCTGTCCTTTTTTTATCTGTAAGCCGCCTTGATTCCCCACCAGGACGGGGTATAAATACATGTAAATAAAGTAAGAATAATGATGGTGATATGTGTGTCAGCTGCTGCGTGTGACCCTGCCGTATGGCTCGCAGCAACGCCTTCAGCGGCCCCGCTAACCCAGCGGGCAGCAGAGACCTTGACTCCCTCCCGCGGAGCCGCAATCAATCTCCGGCAAAAGCAGCAGCAGCAAACCACGCCTCTTGTCGCCGCCACTTCTGCGCATGCGCCTGCCTCCTGAGACTCCTCCTCCTCCTGATCTGCTCAGGAAGTAACGCATGCGCGTCGCCGCCTGTGTGTGGCGAAAGCCCTCCGCGCTCGCAGCTGCCCGAGCTGTCGGGTCGCCGGCGGTGACACTCGGAGCGCGCGGCGACGGCGGCCGTAACAAAAAACCCCAAAACCAATAGGAAGAAGGAGGAGAAGAAGCAGCCGCGAGGGGGCGGGGCTTAAGAGAGCGGCCGCTCGCGCCCTCCTCGGAATCCTGAGGGCCATTCGAACCCAACCGCCGGCGCGAGGCGAAGGAGCCCAACCGCCGCCCAGCAACCGCCGTCCCGAGTCGGCGTCGCGCGCCCAAGGGCTCCCTCAGGCTGAGCTCCCGTCCCGCGCCTCTCCGCTTTCGGTAGCTGCGGGCCCTTCTCGGCTGCCCCGCCCTTGCCGGCTTGGCTTGGCTTGGCGGCCCGTCGTCGCCCTCGCTGCTGACCCTTCCGGACGGAGGCGGCTTCTGGTGAGGGAATCCGGGAGCTTTGGGGCGGCCGGGCGGGCGGGCTCCGTTGCCTGAGGGGACGGGTGGGGATCCCGACGGTGGCCCTGGGCATGCCGGAAGGCGGCGGGGCGGGGAAGGGAAGAAGGCTGGCCGCCGCGCGAGGAACTCCCGGCGTTCCTGACGAGGCGAGGCTCCGGTTGGAAAGGGACACCCGGGGTCATCTAGTCCGACCCCCTTTCACGCAGGAACCTTTCGCCCAACGTGGGCCTCGAACCCGAACTAAGAGACTCACCCAATGCTTCTCAACCGTGGGTCCGCTGGCGGGGGTCGGACTACAGTTCGCATCGCCCCTGACCGCTGGTGCTGCTAGCTAGGGATGATGGGAGTTGTAGTTCAACAACAGCCAGCGACCCAGGTTTGAGAAGCACTGGATGAGACTCTTAATCTTATTGTGGCAGGTTCGAGCCCCACCTTGGGCGAAAGGTTCCTGCATGGCAGGGGGGTGGACTAGATGAACTTGGGTGTCCCTTCCAGATGGTACAGCCTCAGCTGTCAGTGGCCTTGCAGGCAAGGGAGGAGCTCCCCCCTCCAACGTGGTGAATGAAATTTCTGGGTCTCTGCTGTAGAATATTTAAAGGGTTGGGTTGCCAGTTCTGGATCCTGAGAGGAGTCTTGCTATCTTCAGGGCTGCGATCCTCAGCATCTTGCACTTGCAAATTAGATCCACTGAAGACTGGGGCAGGACGGGGCTGGGGAGTAAGTTGTGCTAAGTAACTATTGGGATTTATCATTTGCAACCTTCCATAGGCAAAAAATAGATCCCAGCTCCTGCTGAGTATAGCATCTAAATTACACTCCGTAAGAGTGCGCTGTAAGAGTTCTTTAGATCTGTGGACGCAGCTTTACAAAGGGAAATTTCCTCGCTTTTGCCATTTTAAACTGGTTATCCAGAGGCAAATCCCGATAATCTCAATGGGTTGGATGCAGAGTTGGTTAGTTGTGTTTAAGTCCCAGCTAAAGTTTCACATTGATTTCAGTAGGACTGATTCTGTCTCTTAACATTTTAGAAAGTGTGCTGGCACAGCGATAATAATGAAGTATGGACTTGTCAGTTAATCCATGTTCATTACCCTTTTATGCATTGTTTAAATACCTTGTCAGGGCGTATATTCAAGATCACTTAACAGAGATTAATTACTCTTCAATTGTTTTTAATCCCCAGTTCTACTCTGTTGTGATGGGAAAGGAACTGGGATTTTTCCACCCTTTGAGTAGATGGGTTTTGTTGTAACACAGTGCCTACAGTTTATACACTAGGTCCACATGCATGTTCTACAAATACAAGATTTCAGTAAGATGGATGTGCTGATAGTTGAAATGGGAGCTGCAGTCTGTAATAGTGACAGTGAGTGGAGAACTGAGTATTTCTTTCAGATTAATGAGTTGGGACTATCAAGGGTGTGCTTGTGTGACGTCAGAATGGCCTCAAGTGCCCTGAAACTCTTGTAAAGAGCTGGGCAGAGGTGTCTCCTGCCCTCATATTGTGTGTTTATCCCACTCCTTACATTGTATATAGCCGTATCTCTCTAGTTCCTCTGTTTATTGAGGCCTGATATTAAAGAAGGGGGAAAGTGGAGAAGCAATAAATGTTTTCAGTTGTGTTCATTCTGACATAAATCTGTTTGGACTACAGTGTAGTGTTCTACATGCTATGCAACTGTAGATAAAAATTATTTTTTCCTCAAGAGTGTGAGGAAGGCACTGTCTACTGTTGTCTTCTTTTTCTACATTACTATGCTATGTGGGGAAAGAATCAAGTACCCCTTTCCTTGGGAAAATTAGTGCTACTGGTCAAAGAGGACTTTTTGTTCACATAGGCTTTTCTGAAGAGTGACTACAGCTATATGTTCCATTGATCAATATTTATTTCTTATATTTGTACATTGCTTTTATTATTTATTGTATTCTTAAGTTGTATATTACTTTGGTAGTTTTATGCTAAGTGATATATGATTTTGTATAATAAGAGGGGAAATAGTCAGCTATAACTATTCATTTGAAATGGAATTATTTGTGGTATGTTTATCAGTGCTTCATGGTTACCAGCAGTGCTTTTTTCTGGGGGTACTCAAGGTTATGCAGAAAAGCACTTGTTACCACACATACAGCCAATGAATTAGATGTCCAGCACATAATTATGTTCAGCACTGTGAACTGCCATATTAACTTAATTAGATGCTAATTTTTATCTTGGAAATTGAATTCCTGTCTTGCTAAAAACTGCAGTTTTCCATAATTCTTACCATGCTGTATCTTGAGCCTTATAGTAGGACTGAAGAGTTAACTTTTATAAAAACGTGTCTATCTGCGGTTTAAGAATTGTGTGGATCATGGTACCGAATAGATACCAAATACATCAGTCTTCTGGTTA
Source organism: Podarcis tiliguerta (assembly GCF_965153285.1). Taxonomy (NCBI): domain Eukaryota; kingdom Metazoa; phylum Chordata; class Lepidosauria; order Squamata; family Lacertidae; genus Podarcis; species Podarcis tiliguerta. The sequence continues at coordinate 10,170,245 of NC_139545.1, forward strand.
CTATATGTTCTCAGTCTGTATAAATTATAGTTCCATTTTAAAAAACTGCTTGGGAAGTTTTCCTCAGGAGCATTTTTTCCTGTCTGGTACAGAATAATTCCATAGATAGTTCCAGAAACTTCAGCTGTATATTTGAATGAAATTCATGATGTAAATACAAACTTAATGAAATAGGTGGTGGTATTTTTCTTATCTAATGAGACGAGATAACACGAAGACTGATTTTTTCCCCACTTTAAGTCACAGAGTGTTCTAAAGTCAAGAACTTCTGAGCATATTGAGTCAGCTCATTGTGAGTCATGAAAGATGACTGGAGTTGTGGTAGTTTCCAGTTGTAGAGCAATCTTTGGTAGCATTGCAAGCGAATGATTTGATTTTCATTATGACTTTTTCTCTAGTTAGTGTATACAAAGTAACAGGATGCTATGCTACTATTACAGGCCTATGATTCAGGGAGAAGCCCAAGAAACTAATCTTGGTGCTATGGCTATTTAAAAATATTTTAGTAAGTTATAGAATAAAAAGCAATGTCTGTAATGGTGGACTATGGCTAGACTTTGAGAATATTCATTTAATGTACCACAGAATGCAAGATGAGGAAGAGTATATGAGTTCATTTTTGTTACATGGTAAAAAAATACTAATAATCAGGAAGCATAGAACTTAAGCTTTTCTGCCAAACTCTAAAGCTTTGGCATTTTAACTTGTATTATGTGACTATTTTGTCATTTATTTGACAATTAACCCATCTTATTACATAGAAGGATGCCCAAGTTATCTTATAATAGACAATTCAGTTGCTGATTCCATTCCTATGGCACAAAATATTGCTTTGGGGCAGCCAGTTCACTAGTTCTCATTGGGCCATTGTGGCTACTTAATCCCTTTGTACACCCCTGACTTTTGGCACTTGGATGAAAGTTCATCTGGCTGTGCACTTCTTACTTATTATTTCTCACCTCTTCTGCATTCCTTTTTAAAGTTAGGCAGAGTGGGCAGAGCTGGGTGCAACAGCAGTGGCCCAGATGAGAACTTGGTTAAAGCTTAAGGCCACCCCTGAATTGTGTCAGTGGCATGTAAGACCAATAGCTAGAAATGTTGGTGCTTTAGAGCTGTAGAGTGCTTTAGAGCCTTCATAGATGCTGCAGGAGAAAGTTAAAAGGTCAAGTGAAAGTTTAGAATGAAAACTTACAGCCCTGCAGCTGGAAGAGTGGAGCAGAATATAGAGACCTGACCTCTGATAATGTAGAGACTACCTTCCATTACTTATAAGTACTACAGTGGCTTTAGATTGTGTCCTTGGGGCTGGGAGAATTGCAGCTGGCCTAGACCTTGGCCTGGTGAAAAGGCAGCCTGGAGCTCTAGCCATTCAGCTCATTTCCATTCATTTCCCAACTAGCCATATTGTTCATAATTGGTATAACAAAAGGGGATGAGGAGTCTATCACACTCTTCTCTGTCCCCCCTCCCCGCTAAACTATCTGCCAGTCAAACTTTGTTCAGTTAGGTAGAAGAATAGATGTGGTGCAACACTTTGGATTAGGAATATCTCTGATTCTGTAATCATTGGTAACTAACCAAAGATTTGACTGGTTAGTAAAATTGGTGCATAAAATTCATTCTGTCCCATTGTCTTTTCAGGCTTATTGGCCTATCCTCCCTCTGAAGTGCCATTGAGTTTTGTCTCCTTTTCTCAAGTATTGTGAGGACTTTCCTTTTGTTCCCTTCTTCCTTCAGCTCTGTGCCCCTTTCTGCTCCTGCTTCACTGTGGTATACAGTGGGGCCGTCGGCCCTCAAAAAAATTGGGTGCTTCTGCTTCAATCTGCCTTGCAAAGGAGCTTTGTCTCCTTCTGGTGCTGCGCTGTTGCAAGAATCCTTTGGAGCTCAGCTTCCTGTTTTCAGAGCTCTGAGCTCAGAGCCCTTGTTGCAGTGACACTGCACCAGAGGGAGAAGGCACTCCTTTACAAGGTATGTGGAGGAAAGAGAAGTTCCTCTCTTAGTTCAGTGTTGTGATGGAAAGGGAGGGGGAAATGTTCTTTTCTCTGTCTGTTACTGCACTCTGAATGTGTACCTACCTATCTGTGTATGTGAGTGTGGGATGGGAAGTGTGCATTGATCATTCTGAATATGCCCATCACTGACATGCAGTATTTAGAGAGTTTGTCAACCATCAATGTGGTCCTACGGCCAAAAAGGTTTAGCTATTGCACTTCTAGGAGTTTAAAAGTAATTAACAACTCATTACATTACACCAAGAAAGGAAATAAACGTTACAAGAATGAAAATGCTACAGCAGTGGAAATACTTGTTCTCTAAAGCTGTCTCCATATCTATTGATCTTTCCCTTATGTAAGTTACATCAACATTCTAATTTATTTAGGGAAACTAGATGTTTCACAAACATCTCAGCATTCATGCATTCTGGCAGAGAGGGAAACATTGGAGGCAAGTGAAACCAGATATAGGCAATAACCAGTTTATAGCCTATTTATATATTATTGGTATCAATACAGAAGTGCTTTTTGTGTGTTTTTCCTTTTCCTTTCCATCATCATCATCATCATCATCATCATCAATCAATTAATTAAAATTTGTGTACCGCACTTCATCCAAAGATCTCAGGACGGTTCACATCAGAAAAATGTAAAATGAAAATACAAAATACATAACAAAGCAAATCAATAATCCTCCCAGAAATACATTTAAAAAGCCGTAGAATGTTAATCAGCCAAATATCAGATTTTTTTTATTATTCAGTAACCTTTCTGAATTTCCAGACATCATTTTGCAGCATTGTTAGTTCAGTGGTAGACCGTATACACTGCAAACTTAACGTCCCAAGTACAGCTCCTGTTATCTCCTCTTAAAAAGTACCAGGGCTGGGAAATACCAGGATTGGGAGAGACATTGCTAAACAGAACAGATAATACTGAGCTGTATCGGGGATAAGGATGCTCAGGCTGGGCCCCAAATGCAGCCCACCTCTATATGGCCCTTGAGATTCCCCCCTATAACTCTCACCAATCCCATTACATGCCCTCCTTGAGTGCGTTTGCCTGACTGGAATGTGTTTTTGAATTGTGATAAAGCTTGTGGGATGGAGAGATTGGGGTGGAGATATAGAAACTGCTTTTGTGTGGCTGGAATGTAGCCTATAAAAGAAAAAAAGAGCCACATAATCTCATATGCTTTTGCCTCTAGCACAGCCCACCCCTGGCATGCAGCCCCTAAAAGGTTATCTCTGATGGAATGTGATTCTTTGGTTGGAAAAGGTTCCTCACTCTTGACTAGATGGACTAGTGGTCTGACTCACTTGTTGATATATCTCACTGCTGTGAAAATCTGTTGTGTAAATAATGTTTTTAGTTAGGCTTTTCTTCCCTGAGGACCCAGATATTATATATATATATATATATATATATATATTAAAAAATTGGAAGCTGAGTGACTGTTCCCTGCTGGCTGATACTATTCTGAGTAGTGCCTATTTATTTCTTTTACCTTTTTATTTTCTGCCCCAGTCTTTATTCAAAAAAGATTTCCAGCATGACTTACAAGATCACCAGTAAGACAGTCCTAGCTCTCAGTTTATAATCTAAAATACATGATATGTGAGGAAAAGAGGCAGAAGGAACAAAGCAGGCTGGTTTTTATAACAGTCAGCAGGTAGGTGACAATTGAGGGAGGACCAAAGACAGCTGATCTCATGATCTTACATAGAAATCAGTCATTGAGTTTGGGCCCAGTTTAAGGTGCCCACATTAGTGTTTACAGCCCTAAACAACTTAGGCCTCAAATACCTAAAAGGCCACTTTCTGGGCAGACCTTCTCAGGTATTGAGATAATAAGTAGAGGGCTTTTTGAAGTTCCACCATCTTCAAAGATGCGTCATGGTAGCTTGGGAAAGGACATTCGTTGTAGCAGCTCCTATGTTGTGGAATTCCCTTCCCGCAGAGGTGTGACTAGCACCAACCCTAGACAGTTTTAGGCATATGCTGAAGATGCATCTCTTTACCCTGACATTTGACACTCAAGGCATATTTTTAGGATATCCCTATTCTTGTTGCTGTAATTTATTTTAAAAACTGTTTCTAACATTGCAATCATCATAAAAAAGATTCCACCTAAACATTAGGAAGAACTTCCTGACAGTAAGAGCTGTTCGACAGTGGAATTTGCTGCCAAGGAGTGTGGTGGAGTCTCCTTCTTTGGAGGTCTTTAAGCAGAGGCTTGACAACCATATGTCAGGAGTGCTCTGATGGTGTTTCCTGCTTGGCAGGGGGTTGGACTCGATGGCCCTTGTGGTCTCTTCCAACTCTATGATTCTGTGATTCTGTGATTCTGTGATATTGTGGTTATGCTGTTTAAAGCCCAAACTGCATTTACAGTGGCATGCAACACTGGTTCAGAGGAAACTTTTCAAAGAACAAGACTGGGTTGAATTAGTGTTACGTGTAGCTGTATGGTAACATAGTTTGGTCCCAAGCTTCTTTGAAGGAGAAGCTGCACGTACTATATCACTTTATCCTGTCTAGGTGGATTTTAAAGACCATGTGTGCCTTAAAAAAAAAAAAGCAAAGTTATGTCTTGTATATTTATAGTACATTCTTAACCAAGATACTTCAATGTGTTGCATGCACTTGATACACATTCTGTTGGCACAGGCTCAGGCATCAGAGCAGATGGTACTAGATGAGGTTGAGAGTGATATATCCTGAAGTATTGGTCTCTGCCTGTGGGTGATTAGAAGATCTCCACAAAGCCAGCATGTTTGGAAGCTGAGGTTGAGGAAAAAAATGAAACTGAGTTGATATATTTGATTTATGTGCTAATTTGTAGAAGCCATGTGTTCAGATGTGAACGAGCCTTGGGCTTACACACTCCCATCCCTTGCAAGTAGTGATGTCCTGCTGCTTAATCCTAGTTTGAGACAGCATAATTTGCCTCAGTATCTGAATTTTTAAGACAGTGGTGTCCAACCAGTGTGCCATGGTACCCTGGGGTGCCATGGGCAGCACTGTCCTCTGTCCCTCTTTTCTTCCCTCCCTCTGATGCCTTCTTGTGTCTCTGCCTCCCAAAGGCTTGCAGCAGCTCTGGCTACAAGCTCCCCAGGTGAATGGTGACTCTGGGACTGGGCAAGGGGGGTTTCCCAGGCCTCTGTGGGGTAGTGTGAGGAGGAACCTCTCTGGGGCAGAGGGGGCAGCTCAGAGATCAGGGGCAGCATTTGCAGCTGCCCAGAGGACCCCCAAGGAGAGGAGAGCAGAGAGAAGGCTGAGGGAACACTCCACAAGGGTGGGTGTTCAAACAGGCATGAGAGGCTGCCGGCTTTACTGGCAAGGGATGGTATAACTGGACTACTGAGCCCCACAGGGGTGCCACAGAAAGAATGTGGTTAGTTAAGGGAGCCGTGGACTCAAAAAGCTGGAAACCCTCTGGGTTAAGATACATTTTGCGTGAGCTTGCAGAGTTTGATCCAGGTATTTCATGCAAACCGTAGTTTGACGGCTGTTGATCTCTTACTTTCATTCTCATCTTCCCCTTCCCACAAATAATAGATGCTTTGTGTCTGAAGAAGTCGATAAAACAATTGTTTTGTGCTATGAGATAGCATTTGTGTTATGATCTCATACAGCTAAGATATCAGCAATGACTATGTGGGTCATAGCAGTATTACAGGTGGAAGAAGTGGCAACCTAGATATTTGATTTTATCTTCAAGAAATATTTTGTTGGGAGCCACCCAGCATGGCTAGGGCAACCCAGTCAGATGGGTGGCATATAAATAAGAAAAAAATTGTTGTTATTGCATGCTAGAGTACAGACTTTGTCAGATGCTATTATAGAATGAATAGTTCTTCAGTCTTTTAGTGATTATTATGATGAGCCCTATGTGCCAACCATGGCTAAGGAAACCACCTGTCCTCAATGCATTATCTCCTATACCATTTAACATCTGTATGAAGTGACTGAGGAGATGTCATCTGGAGTACAGTGTCAGCCAATATGCAAATGATACTCAGCTCAGTCTCTGTATCCATCTGAGTCAGGAGTGGCTGTGCAAATGCTGGACTGGTGTCCAGAGGCAGTGAAGGGCTGGGTGAGGGCCAGGAAACTGAAGCTATGTGTCTTTAGTTTCTAATGTCTGGGAATTAGGGAGGTAGCCTGTTCTGGATGGAATAGCACTCCTCTTGAAGGAGCAAGTGTGTATTCTGAGTGGTGTTCCTTGACTCTAACCTGCCACTGGTGGCTCAAGTAGCACCAACCTTTGCCACCTACAGCCATCTCTCAACCAGGCTAGCTTGGTTTTAGTAACCCATTCACTGGTAATTTCCCAGTTTACTACAGCATACTGTATGTGGGTCTATCTTTGAAGATGAGGCTCATTCCCAGGTAAATGGGATTAGGATTGCAGCCTAATTCACTAGGAGCTGTCCTTAATATTTTCTGAAATTTGACTGGAAATAACTTTTTAAGCATTTCTCAATAAGCTCTGTGTAACTTTCTCCCAATGTCCCTTCGATAGCTCAGCTGGTAGAGCGGAGGACTGTAGAGGCGCTGCTCCACACGGAGATTGTTATAATGTGGGCGGGTGGCGCTGTGGGTTAAACCACAGAGCCTAGGACTTGCCAATCAGAAGGTCGGCGGTTCGAATCCCCGTGACGGGGTGAGCTCCCTTTGCTCTGTCCCTGCTCCTGCCAACCTAGCAGTTTGAAAGCACATCAAAGTGCAAGTAAATAAATAGGTACCGCTCTGGCGGGAAGGTAAACGGCGTTTCCGTGCGCTGCTCTGGTTCGCCAGACGCAGCTTAGTCATGCTGGCCACATGACCCGGTAGCTGTCTGTGGACAAATGCCGGCTCCCTCGGCCAATAAAGCGAGATGAGCGCCGCAACCCCAGAGTCGGTCATGACTGGACCTAATGGTCAGGGGTCCCTTTAACTTTCTCCCTTCTAAGTGTTTTTGGGAACAGCTTAAATCCAGTGTGGTTTAATAGTTAGAATGTTGGACTAGAAGCTGAGAAACTAAGGTTCCCCACTCAGGTGAAGCTCACTGAATGACCTTGGGCCAGTCACCATTTCTTAGGCTAACCTGCCTCACAGGGTTGTTGTGAGGATGAAATGGGAAGGAGGAGAACCACATAGCCACCTTGAGATCCTTGGAAGATAATGGTGGTATATAAATGTAATAAGTATCAATTAATTAATACTTTAAAATTAGAAATGTGCTCCTGCAGTTAAGCAGGAGAGGGTAGCAGTGGGACAAAAGTGCTCATTTGGAGCAGGGTATTCATGAGAGAGATGGAAGAACATGGCGAGAGATGGGATACTGCCCTGTATGTGTCATATATTGGAAGTATTGGTTCAGATGTCAAGACTAGTAATGCTTTTCTTCCATCAGTAAATATGCCCCCTTGTATCAGTAGGTGTGCTTCCAAAACAAAACATTTTTAGTTTTGTTGTTTCCCAGTGAACACTAGATCATTATAGTACAGAATTTTGTTAAGCTTTACTGTATTTAATTTCTGCTACAGCTTAATTAAAAAGCAATGGTAATTTTAAACATTGAACAGTGCCTCATTATCTGAGCACAACATATAGATGTTGGTCCTAGAACACAATTGTTTCAAAGAAATTTCCATGTTGCCATTTGTTTGCTTTGGAACATGGCAAATGTTAGTTGTTCCATCTCACGTACATTCTGGTATTAGGCTTGCAGACTTGAAATAAAAATTGAATTCAGTGTGATTTAGGACAGTTTAAATGTGACAACATTTAGTCAGTCTCAGACATTGAAGCAAAAAAGGCAGAAAATTGTGATTATTAAGTTCAAAAATTAAGAAAATATCTATGGAGGAGGAATTGGGTCAGGCAGAGAAATGGCATTGGGCTGGATAAGTAAAATACTGTCTACTAGTGAAGAAGAGAATTGTCCAAGTGTATATCTCTCTTTTTTTTAATAGCACCACATATATCTCTTGATTTTTCTTCATTTTAGAAAACCTAATTATTGCAAGGTGAATGCAGCCAATCCATTCACAAAATCAAGTCAATTCTTGTCATGAAAATAAGATTGTGAAACATTGTGGTGATTCTCCCAACCTCATTTTTCCATGATTACTACCAAAAAGCAGAATAAACTAATTATTGGCAAGTAATTTCAGGGTATGAAAATATGTATGTATTTTAAACATTGATCCTTATAATCTTTTCTCTTTATTTCAGATCTGAGCACTTGGATCTAACCAAATCTTGCAAGAAAATTACTGAGAGCATATTTAATCATGGGAACTCCTGGATCAGGAAGGAAAAGAACTCCTGTGAAAGATAGATTTTCTGCAGAAGATGAAGCTTTGGGTCATATTGCTAGAGAGGTTAGTAAAACTGCTATCTTACTGTAAGCATCTTGAAAACAAGAATTCACGTATTCACATTTTGCTTAGTAGGTGCACCTTACATTCATTGTTGTAAAGTTATTTCTTAAACTGTGTTTGCAGTTCTGTATCACCAAGTATATTATTTTGATAATTACATCTTTGACCATTAGTCACTTAATGCTCACATTTAATAAAAGTATTATTGAATCCAATTTGACTACTTCATTTTTAAATGAAATTTCTTTCAATTTAACAGGCAGAAGCACGGCTTGCAGCCAAACGTGCAGCACGAGCAGAAGCAAGAGATATACGCATGAGAGAATTGGAACGACAACAGAAAGAGGTAATGGAGCAGTTAAATGTAGAACAAAATTCTGGTAATCTTAAATTCAGAACAATGTATCAGAGTAAATAACATTAACTAATCGCTTACTTTGACATTGTTACACATCTTGAGCATCACTCTGAAAGCCAGGGTGATTTTCTTTTCAGTTGGTAGAATGCCATTCAGACCTCAAGCTCAGCTTGAATATTAAGGTTGTGTTGCACTTGTAAAGGAAAACATAAGATGTTGTATATGTGTCAGACTGAATGCCCAGTGAGCATGAAATTTGGTGTCTGAGTGCTACTTGGGTTTATACAAAGAAAGGTTTTCAATGGATTAGGAATATCGGCAACTATTGCCTAGGAGTTGGAAAACATGACACATAAACCAGACTTGCAAAAGCAGCTAGGATCATCTTTCAAAAAATAGGATTGTATTTCTGTCAAAACTGAAACAATGTTGAGTCTCTTAAGACGAAGAGTTTGGATTTGATATCCCGCCTTTCACTCCCCTTCAAGAGTCTCAAAGCGGCTCACATTCTCCTTTCCCTTCCTCCCCCACAACAAACACTCTGTGAGGTGAGTGGGGCTGAGAGACTTCAAAGAAGTGTAACTGGCCCAAGGTCACCCAGCAGCTGCATGTGGAGGAGCGGAGACGTGAACCCGGTTCCCCAGATTACGAGACTACCGCTCTTAACCACTACACCACACTGGCTCTTAAGTTCTTGGGAGTTATGCTGTCGCAAAATAGCAAGAAAAGTGGCAAAGTCAAGCTGCTTTGAATCCAAATTTTCCATGAGCAGAAGACTGTTCAGGGTCCTCTTCCCCCATTTTGTAGGTTGGGGCCCAGGATGTGATACAGTACTGCAGTGGGCATATGGAATCAGTGAAATTCAGGCAGAGGCATTCCTTCATTTTGGCCAAGTTTTCACCATACAGCCATCTGCCATACATCTGACTTCATTATACTGTGGGAAATTAAAGAGTTCTGCTTTAGGTTTCAGAATCTTTATATTTCAGAATAAAATTTGTTGTATGTTATACTTATCAGCCATGCAGCTTAACTTATATTTGCCAGTTTTCCACGGAAAAGGGAGTGTGGCCATCAACTGCAATTTTTGTTTTTGGTTTGGTTTTGGCTAACTTCTACAGTTGTCTATATTTGTTCCTGCCTCAGATGATTTTAAAATATCTTTATATTTCTGTATTCAGCACTGTATCATGGTATATGCTTAGAGTGAGGCCAAATTTCTTCAGATAAATTGCAAAATGTATTCTTAGTGAATGAAAGTGACTCTGTTTGAGTAACGGATAGTGAACAGTTTTACCGTATTTTTCGCCCTATAGGACCCACTTTTTCTCCTTCAAAAATGAAGGGGAAATGTGTGTGCGTCCTATGGGGCGAATGCAGGCTTTCGCTGAAGCCTGGAGAGCAAGAGGCGTCTGTGCGCACCGACCCCTCTCGCTCTCCAGGCTTCAGGAAGCTATCCGCAAGCCTTGTGAGCCCGGCAGGAGTTCCCGCGGGCTCGCAAGGCTTGCGGGTGGCAGCCTGCAGCTCAAAGCACGGGGCGCCCTCCGGAGGACGCCCCGTGCTTCGCGCAGGTGTCCGCAAGCCTTGCGCGCCGGGGGGGGGAGGTAGTTCCCACGGGCTCGCAAGGCTTGCAGGCGGCAACCTCGCCTTCGCTCCCGGACCCCCAGCCCCGAGGCTAAAAACGAAGCCAGGACAGCGAGCGGGATCCATCCTGCTCACTGTCCTGGCTTCTTTGCTCTTTGGGGCTTGGGGGGGTTTCCTTATTCCCCCCCCCCCCAAAAATAAGTGCGTCCTATGGGCTTGTGCGTTCTATAGGGCGAAAAATACGGTAATTTCAGTTATCATTTGGCAGACTGGGGAAACCTGCACACATATGCAAAAAGCTTGGCCCTAAACATTTTGACTGTCTTCAACTTGAAAAACATAATGTAAAATGATTTCAAACGGAACTTTTATTGCAACAGATAATTTTCAGTAAATCTAATGTGATTTATAGAGAAAGGTCTCTACTTATAACACTTGTTGGAAGAGGAGTGTATTCAGTAGACACCAATAAGACAATAGAGTCCTCGGTTGGAAATACTTTTGTGTAATGAGCTTTCAGAACTTGAGTGAAGAAACGTGTGAAGTGTAGGCAGTGTTTCTTTAGATAATTGATTACAGTACAATTAATTACATCGCTGAATTTAAATAATTTTGGGTGAAAATAGTGACTGTTCTACCATCACATTTAGATAAAGAATCTGCAAAAATGACCATGGGTAGAATAAAAGTTAGGCCCTGATTAAGGGCTTCTTTGGTGGTTTTAAGCTCTATTCTATTCTACAGTCATACCTCTAGGTGCATTCGCTTCATGTTGTGGATTTACGGGTTGCGAACGCGGTTTCACCACGCATGCACAGAAGTGTTCTGCGTGTTTCGCACATGTGCAGAAGCAGCGCTCTAGTTGCGGACTTTTTGGGGTGCAAATGGCACCCCGGAATAGATCGTGTCCACAACTAGAGGTACCACTATATTCTATTCCGCTTGATTGTAAGTAGAACCTGTAAGCATTCTATAAAAAACAACAATATAACAATGTCAGTAAAAGACAAATGCAAAAAACAGGTATTTTAAAAAATCCAAAATATAAATAAAATAAACAGTTATGGTAGAAACAAAATAAAACACATGTAGATGGATCATTTCTAATGTATTTGACAAGAAATTCAATCATACTGCCTTTGCCTTTTCCTGATGTGCATTTAAATAGAAGTAATATTAGTTTGTGAATAGTACTTGATATAGCTGTAGAGGTGAAATGATAAAATGCAACACAAGTTTTAAAGAGAGCATTTCCATATTTGAATGTTGATTACACTTTATTTTTTTAAAGCAAACACTTTGGGAGAGCAAATTTTCTTTTTGGAAATTGTTTATTCTTGCGAAGAAATAAGATGATCTTTACCTTTTTGTAGCTTTCTCGACGTTCTTATGATAGAAAATGGGGACATATCCAAAGGTGGATGGTAGGCCAGGATTGCCTGTTGTGTGGTATTTTGCACTTGGAAAACTAACAGGATTGGTGTGCTTATTTACTAATATTTTGTACAGTGTGTGAAATTCAAGTATCAAAATGACGTGTCTTCCAGCTGTGGGATTTACAAATATTTAACTTTGGCTTGGTTGTGTTCTTAGTTATTTTTATCATTCCAGTACTGAATAAATGGAAACATAAGGGAAATAACTTCATATTACTAATAACACTCTCTATTTTATATGAATTAATACAAAACAAAGAGGTCCCAACATTTCCTTGGCCTTTCTTCATTTGAGGATTCTTCCCAAAATTTATCAATAAATAAAGGTAAAGGGACCCTTTACCATTAGGTCCAGTCATGGCCGACTCTGGGGTTGCGGCGCTCATCTCGCTTTATTGGCCGAGGGAGCCGGCGTACAGCTTCTGAGTCATGTGGCCAGCATGAATAAGCCACTTCTGGAGAACCAGAGCAGCGCACAGAAACGCTGTTTACCTTCCCGCCTATTTATCTACTTGCACTTTGATGTGCTTTCGAACTGCTAGGTTGGCAGGAGCAGGGACCAAGCAGTGGGAGCTCACCCCATCACGGGGATTCGAACTGCCGACCTTCTGAACGGCAAGTCCTAGGCTCTGTGGTTTAACCCACAGCGCTACCCGCGTCCCTTTATCAATAAGTAGAATCATAGAATTGTAGAGCTGGAAGGGACCACGAAGGTCAACTAGTCCAAGCCTCTGCAATGCAGGAATCTTTTTGCCTAATATGGGGCTCAAAACCATGGCCCTGAGATTAAGAGTCTCATGCTCTACCGACTGAGCTAAACTTAGAATGAATGATTTTTTTTTTGGAGAAACACATTTTCTCAGTACCTGAAATACACAATCCATTCGTCTGGATATTATGAGCTAGATCCAAAGATTGTGCAGGCCAAAGACCTTTTGTGCAAAAAAATTCTCTCTGTCCTGCACTCAGTGTCCCTCACCCTAAACAGTCTTTCTTGGGGGTTGGGAACTCTCCTGAACAAGTATGGGCATAGATAAGCTTTTCCCTTACTATCACTCTCAATTCATATTGTTTTCCAAATTGTACCGTGTTGCATTTTGAAGTTCTAACTGTAAGATAGTTTCTCCATGTAGATGGCAGATATCTGTCAGTATAGGTGACTATTGCACACCAGCAATTAAGACTATCATGCAAGTTGGATTAAATCACTTTATGGATAAATCAGTTGGATTACTTGGTTTTTAAATGGCTAAAAATGGGGTTGAGAATTGGACAACAAATCTTTATTAAAAAAATATTAAAACCGGTGCTTACACAAATGGGAAACATAATCTTAAATAATATTTCCATTCTCTTAGAATAGAGCTTTCCAAACTTTTTATGTTGGTGACACACTTTTTATACATGCATCATTTCATGACGCAGTAATTAAGTTTTACTAGCAAACTGAAGGTTAAACTAAACCCTTCTTTCCAGCCCTGGGAGGAGTGCAGAGAGCGTTTGTGAGACGTATCTACACACTGCAGCCGACACAGTAACATGTTGCAACACAGTTTGGAAAGCTCTGTCTTAGATGAATACCTCTTCCAAGATGCCTGCTGTGACTTACATGTACACAATCTATAAACAAATTAATATTTTTGCTTCAGAAATATTTACATGCGTGGTTTTTGTATTTTAAAAAATCTGGTTGCAACCCTAATGATAACTGTTTTGTTACTGTATTTTATTGAGTAATCTGAGATACTAGGTGAACTAATAACACATTGAAAATTAGGATAAGCTGCTATGATGTTTACATGAAAGAAGAATGGGTGTCTGTCTGATGTGAACAGTAAATTAGTACTTTCTGCTGTTTCTGAGTAATTTTTGTGGATAATTCTTTTTAGCTGTGTTCTTTTTGGTCTTCTGTCTTTTCCTCCTTTTCTTAAGTAACATCATCTGGTGTTTCCTTTCTTAGGAAGATTCAGAGAAGGCTAGGGGTTCACACAGGTCCAGCCGGAGGTCATACCTGGTTTGTACTAACCTATTAAATCTGTTTTTCTTCCTTCCTTCTTTTTTTCTTTTTTGTTAATTTTTAAATGTGGCACTTCATTTTTTATTTAATTTTGTAATTAGGGTGCTGATGACTTGGTGTCCACTCGAACTACTGGTAGCCACAGGGTTAGTACTCATATTTTGCCTTTGATCAAGTTCATAAAACATTCTTTTATGCTCATGCAGATTATTTCTTTGATTTCTCATTTCAACCAAAATTTTAATTTTTATGGAATTGATACAGAATATTTTAAAGCTGCAAAGATAACTGGTGATATCTTACTAAGTCATAGTCTGGGTAGACCCATTGAAATGGAAGGACTTGAGTTAGTCATGACTAACAAGCCCATTGATTTCAGTGGATTCTTCAATCAAGGTAACTTGCTTTAAATTATATCTGCATTGGTGCTTACCTGGGTTGCCATCATAATCTCAACCTTGGGTCTGTATCCCTATAGATTTGTAACTCAGGATGGAAACAGAAACTGAATCCTCTGGTCAGAAGAACATTGAATGCTAGTATTCTAAGGGTTAGAACATGAATGTCAAAGTTGAACAAATGTTTCCCTTTTGTCAATTTAAAATTAATATAGTCAATGTTAAATGACTAAGGAAAGAAAACTGCACACATACTTGTCTTTTACAATTTGGTTCTTAAGAGCACCTCCTTGGATGCCACTGGGTCACACAGGAGCAGAGCAAGTACTTCCAGGCGAAGAGATCTTGTGGTGCGTAGTATTGACGAGCATGTTGTGGTTTGTTCACATAGCACTTTGTGCATACTGACGAGGAATACTGGTGGCAAAGGATGTTATCTGATTGTTGCCAGTCACTTGTGCAGCAGACTTCTGCTGTCACAAACTAATCTCCCCCTTCCTCGCCTCCCCCTGAAGCCCCCCCCCCCATCTCTTTCAGAGGACCCCAACCTTCCAGCCAACATGAAGAGGCTGGGAACTGCAGAGGGGAGGGGAGCAGAGAAGGGAAAATCCTGGTACAGTGTTGGACGACCCCCCTCAATATTTCAGTTTTAATAAAATATTTGAACTTAGAAGTTCAAGACATTTAACTTTAAGTGAGCCCTGGGTGGGGGCAAGAGAAATGGGAGACAAAAACGTGAGATGGCTTTAGGCTGGCTGAAACACTTCCATTTGTACAGGGCAAGACACCCCAATTTTCAATTCTTCTACCAATTGCAGTCCTCCATGACATTTCCCATACTATTCCAGAGAGCCCTTTGCAAGTAGTAGCAATTCCACTAGCTTAAAGCCAGTATTACACAAAGCCACATATTTTTGTCTAAATTGCATCATATTTTTGGAGGCCTATTGCAAATTGCATTATGTATAGAACGTCTGTAAAATAGCAGTGTGTGAGGGATAATAGAAATGGGAACACATCTTTATCTCTGCCTACTAATTTTAATTATACTTAATGGCTTGTATTTGTGAGAGGTTCTTTTGTTTCAGCTCTTGTGTTTGTGTTCAGACTTGTATCACTTCTGCCAATGGCTTTCTGCATATCATTAAAAAGAATGAAAACTAATGTCATCTGTGATTTCTCTGTTTACACCCTGTGGTGAATCATGTAAATGCATGTCAAAGCAAAGTTCTGAGCAATGCAAAAATAGTAAAATAAATAAATTCAGTATGTTGCCGAGTTCAAGTCTAATCTATATGCGGTTTCTGCTAAACCAGTTTGTTCAATTTCCTTTTCTTTTTTCTCATTGGACACATCAGTGGTTAATAAAGTTTCATTTTACATTGTTTTTGTGGATACTACTGCTCCTTGATGGTAACTTTCTAAATCTTTACTCAACAGAGCCATGCTCATGGAGACTCTTATGGTGGGAAGAAGTCTTCTAGCTCTAATAAAGATCTTTTGGTTAGTGTTTTCAATTAGGGAATTGATATAATTTTACCTCTTAATGGTTTCTCTATACAATATTCCCCCACATATATTTGGTATATTGGTTGTATAAGGTACTTCATCTAAGTAAAAAAGAGATCTTGCTTACGGTACAGACTCTTTTCCAGCATTATGCAATGGAAGCATGAAAAGTCAGAAGCGACAGGGTGCTTGACACCAGGAATTGTAAAGAACTTTACCTACTAGGCTAACTTTTCTCCACCTGGATTTTTTTCCTGTTATCCCTTTTTGAGGTTTTTCTGAAATGTTTTGAATTATTGACCTTCATGTTGACCTCATGAAAGTAAAGTTTTGTTTCTAGTTCTGTATCTGTTCTCAGTGGGCACAGGAATCTGTTAAGCCCCCCAGTAATGAGTGCTTCAGATTCCATTGAGGAACAGCCTATATAAGGTTAGATATTTGAATTGAAGTAAACATATGAAACCACTTAAATGAATTATTGCAACACAGTTTAAATGTCTGGATTTCTAGAAAACATTTGTCCACAGTTTGAGAACACTTATGTTTGGAGACTTTTAGAACAAACAAGTTTGTAGACTTTTAGGACAACTTGCTTTATGGATGGCCACTGATTATAAAGCTTGCCTTCTCATGGAGCAGGCATAAGTTGCTATTTAGTCTTATAAGAACTTTTGCAATAAGTAGTTCTACTTTCATTCTAATTAAATGATGTTTTCAGTACTTTCTGGCCACATTCATGCATTGTACTAAACCATGCTTTAGTGTGATCATCATTACGAGAGGACGGCAACACAAAAATTGGCCTTTTCTGCAGTAGCTTCCTGTTTGCAGAATGCTCTTCTCAGGGAAGCTCTCCTGGTCCCTTTATTACATATCTTTAGGTGTAAAGCAAAAACATTCCTCTTCTCCCAAGACCTTTGGCTATTTAAACAGTCTATGGCCTTTTAAACTGTGGGGAGTGGGTACTGTTTTTGTTTGTTACTATAGTTTGTTTGTTTGTTTGTTTGTTTCTCTATTGCAAACTGCCCTGTGCTTCTTGGATGAAGGGCAGTATAGAAATTTAATAATTTAAAAAATAAGACGTCCATCAGCAAATGAAGAGGGAGGCAGTTTTTTACAGGTTCCCAAACCCCTCCAGAACAGATTTAGGGAGGTATGGTGGTTGAGCATTAGGGGAAGGGGAAATTGCCAGCTTCCCCATTTTTCTGTCAGATGCCCAACTTTAGTGGAGGGGACACAAGTGAATATCATTCTAGTCTACTCTTTTAAAAAAGGGATAATAATAGTACAGTCCAATATAAACATTTAGCTGCTTTCATTTGGTAAAGGCATCTGGCCCTAAAAACTGTGTACAGTATGAGGCTCATTGTGTGACATAGAGCACATTGATACATAAACAGCTGCTTGCTCATCCAAAATTCAATATATATTGGTGCTTCAGAGCACCACAACTTATCATATGACTTGAATACTCCAGTAAATACCAATATTTCCTTACATGTTTGAGTTTGAATACTTTTTTCAACTTTGTAATATATTTTTGGCAGAGTGGATTTTACCATGACCAACGAAACTACAGCAGCCTTAGGCATAGCAAACCACTTTCGACCTACCATCCTCGGGTTTGTGTAACTTATTTTATTTTACTAAACAGTCTTATTTAGACATGAGTTATTGCAATGTTAGCTGCCATGCTCTAGTCTAACAGAAAAGCGCTGCTTGATTTTTGGTGTTTGGATTAACAACTCAATTTTGAGGACGCATGTGATTTCCAAATCTACTGCTCTCTTTTGTTTTACATACATTACTGCTATGAGAATCAAATTATGGGTTAGAAGTAATGCTAGGCGGTTGAATTCTGGCTTGCGTCCACTAAACTTTTTCTGATGTAACTGTTTTTAACTTATGTATATATTGCCACAGTGCAGTTGACATATTTTGGAATTCTGGGTAACCATTCTGAAGCTATTTGTGCTGAAAATTCATTAAATTAAAAAGTGGAGACTAATGGAATGTTTGGTCTGATGCTGCTAGATTTGAATTCCCTTTCACTTTATGTTGTCACTTTATGAAAATACTAACATGCATTTTATGAACAATGTTTCATTTGTATGGTATTAAATATAATACAATGTCTTATTTTTGTCACAGTCATCTTCTCTATACAGTGATCCTTTGGCAACAACTAAGAATTACAGGGTTAGTAGCGTGTGACAGAATAGTCTACATTTAGGAATTATAAGGTTCTGTAAATCTAAAAGCAATGCTCTCGTCTATAGGTGTCTCCAGATGTAAACACTGGTTTGATAAGAAGTGCCAGTTTGGTTCGTATGCAAATCTGCATGGTTGTCTTAAGCTTGTGTTCTGTGGGTACTTTGGCTTGAAAACATTATGTGTTCTATTCCAGAAAACATTAGGTTAAGCATGCAAGAATATTAAGATGTAGAATATCTGAAAATCATATTGAAGGAAGGAAAAGCTTGTGTGCAGTGTAGGTTTTCAAATCTCAGATCATGCCTTTCTGTCAGTGGCAAATTGTACATGATAGTAGTTGTCCTGCAAATACAGAGAGGTCTCAGCTATGATCAGTGCATATATACCAGCCATTTCAGTTCATTTGGGATCATAAAAAAGTTAACTCTAGACAACTATCACATAGACATCAATCCTGGATATTGTATTAAAATAATGTGAAAATTTGTATCTTACAAAGTACAAAGCAAAGAGCTCTATCCACCAATAATTTATTTTAGAAGTTTCAATGTATGTTTTGGAAAAACACTACAATATATTGTGGCTGAAACCGTGAACAAGCCTTCCCTAGTAATTATCTGCTGTTATGTGGAGCATTTACTAACATTCTGTCTGCTGTGGATAATTGTCAGCATCAGTCCTGCTTTTGAGCTGAAACTCAAGATCAGTCAGGTTAATATCCTTCACATAGGCATTTGAGAAACTGTATGGATAAGGTCAAAAGACCGAGGACTGTAAAGCTCACCAGGAAGTTTCAGGATTAAGCAAGTTAACAGTTAGGAATGCAGGGTAGCCAAAAAAAGAGGGAGGAGAAAATAGACTGAAAAATAAGTATCTGATAAAAATATTATACAACTAGTAGAATTGCCAAAGGTTTTTTTTTAACTGGACGTCTCCAGTGCCTCTAAAGGAAACCTGTTATTCATAAATGTAATTCATAAGTGAAGGCTTTCTGGGGATGAAAATAAATGGAAAATGCTTCATTTGCTAGATTTCTGTACCTGGTTGCTGTCAGAGGAGTAGGGAAAGTAATAAAAATGTGCAACATGAGAAACAGGATGATGAAAAAAGGAGAGGCGTAGACAACTGGGGAAAATCTAGTATGGCCCAAGGTAGTTGACTGGAGTGGGAGTGAAATGCTGAAAAATGTATTTCTGCAAATCATTGCCAGAAAATTTGCTTCTGTCAACTTACATCCACTTGCTCCATGTGGCTGCATCCAAACCATGTGGAGTATATTGCTTAAAACAAGCAATGCCATCGGTCATGGAATTCTGGAGTATCAAACCTCTGCTGTACTGCCTGCCTTTCTGGAGGCAAGTAGTAAACTGAAGATAATAGGAAGGTGTTAGAGAAAATTAAGCTGCCCTGGTTGTAATGAGGAATATTTCTCTCATTTAAGACTAGTACAGGTAACTTGAACGTATGCTCATTTAGCTTGTGCACATTTAGCTTCATGCATGTGTCAAAAAATAAAAATAAAAGGGGCAGAAAGGAGACAGGCATCTAGGGGAACAGACTTTGGCAGTCCTATCTGCCATTGAACCCAATGTGTTTTGGCTTTATGGTCTATCTCTGGAACCTAACCCCATGTCAGTTGAGAGCTGCCTACAGTTGTGAAGGAACCACAGAAGAAAAGATCAAACCCTATTGCTATTTTTCTGCAGTGCGGCATGAAATCTACAGTGTTTCTGCTTAAATCAGACAAGCTTCTGGTTATTGGTAAACTTTGGCATTGCATGGGAAACAGATTGCTAGTGCTTGAGCTTGTATATTAAATTCACAAACTTTGTAGAGAAAGCTGCTTTTGGCTGCAGAATCCTCAGAGGTTTTCAGCAAGTGGATAGATGCTTTAGGTATTTGCTGTTTTACAATGGTGGGTTAGGTTAGAACAATTGCATCTCTGAAGGTGGATTAACTGGATGATTTCTTGCTTAAAACTACAACAACTAATTCCTATGTTTGCAGCAGTGCTTAGAACTTTATAGCTTTGGGCTGGCAAGAGCCCTTGAAAAATGGAAGTTGAAAGAAATAACCTATTCCATTGTATATGTCAAAGAACATGGAAATATTATTGCTACCATATAGTAAATATTCCAAACGGTATTTTAAATGTGCTTGCAGGGTTAGAATTTAATAATATTATGCTTCAGAAAAATACAGTTTTTAGTGAAGGAAGCATGTGTACTTCTGCCAATGGTGATGTCTGTCTGCATAGCAGCAATGCTTACAGGCCACATGAATACTCTTCATTATTCTGCAATACTGTAAATGCAAACACCATTTTCTCTGTTCTTTAGGCATCGTTAAGTGGTGATGGATTCTATAACCCATATAGTTATCGTACAGTAAGTCTGCAGGGCTTTCTTTTGGTTTTTTACAAAATACTTTTCTGTGAAGATAAGTAGCTGAAAAACCAAATATTTTCCTTCCCTTTGCAACCTTGTTTTTAGCCTTCAGAATACAGTTGTTACTCTTCAAGAGCAAGTTCAGCACGAAGTAGTCCAGTGGTGAGAAGTTTTCTGCACGCATTAAAGTTTTTCAACTTTAACAAATCTCTTCTCTTTAACCATTTATGTGAATCACCTTACTCATAAATGCATGGGTTGTGGAGTTTGATTGACTTGGCAGAAGCAAGATATTAAAAGGTTAATCAGAAATATAAGCGCTTTTTTCTGGCTGTCATTCAGTGATTTTGTATTATTATTTAGTTCTGTATATTATGTCTTTGAATGTGGAATATGAAAAATTCATATACCTCAGCAGGATGCCTCTCAGAACTACCATAATGCTATGGCGGGGGGGGGGGGGGTCGGGGAGGAAGAGCACAGTTTAATGTGTTTCAGTACAACTGTTGAAGCAGACACAGCCTCCCATGTCTTCTTCTACCTGTATCCTCTTAGTTCTTGAGTCTGTTTGCTAGGAGATCTATGGTGACCTGAAAGAGCATTTCAGCCTTTCAGTTAAGCGCTGTCCCTTTGTCAGTGTAGGGCAGGAATAAGAAATTAGATCCTGCCAGGCCCACTCCTCTGTAGGCCAACTTTGACAGGTGAATGTGACCACCACTTTTGACATAATGATGTCAGGTGATTCATGTCAAAATTTGAAGGGGCTGCTGTACCTGCTGATCAGACTTATAGGGAGACATCCCTTCTGAAGTCTACAGAAGGGGAAATGCTACTCTTTGCAGACAAATTGATTCAAAGTTCGGCTTAGTGAATCTGACCCAAGCTTATTTTCTGAACTGCACTTTGAAGGCCCCAACAATCAGCTGATAGTTGCCGGTGCAGAACTGTCTTCAGTCACTGACAAACAGCTGATTGTTGATGCTTGCAGAAAGCTCGGCTGTACTTTTGAAGCCCTGGCAATCAGCATGTGCTTGCACCCCCCCCCCATCTCATAACTTACTTGCCCCACAACTGATGTAATATATGATGTCAACTGTAGTACAGGTGGCTGTGGCATGGCCGAAATGAGGAGGCCTGGTGGGTCTTAGTAGGCTCAATGAGCAGTGGTTCTCCACCCTTGTGTAGGGAGGACTAGATGAGGATATGGAAAGCGTGTTAGGGCTTCATAATCCTTCTAATGCTCTGGCTTCCCATTATATCTAATTGGAATCTATCTTTGCCTGGATGCAACATTTGTGCATGGAAAGATAATGACCAAAGTGTTTAATTGTCAACAATTTACACTATCTATGACTTTCCACTTTGTCAAGCAGAAGTGAATCACTGGGGCCTTCCAGTATTTTGGTCATTTCGAATTACTGTGTCAAGTTTGATGATCTTTGGAGTTCATGATTCTGAGACCTTTATTATGAATCCTGCTTTGGATTTGACATTCAAAAGGCAGATTACTTATATTGAAAATGTGAATTAGTTTTAATCTTTATGACTTATTGTACTTAATTCTCGGTGACTTGGGCCATAGAAGCAGGGAACGGAATGAGCAAAACATGTCCCCAAATTAACCCTTCCACTTTTTGTGTTCTAAGCAAATACCTTTCATATGCCATATTCCTATCAGTGAAAATAAAAGCACATGGAGATTCTGTGTGCAAAACTTGTGCTTTACCTGAAAATTGTATAGTTCAGCTCCCACTGACTGTGATTCTGCTGGGGGCCTAATGTGTTTGCACAGTGTTACACTGCTTCATTCCCCTTGGATCATTATGCTACCCTCCACATGCCTTCCCACTTGTCCCAAAGACGAGCATTTCGCTATCAATAGTGGTGTCCTCAAGGCAGCATGAAAATACTATTTTTTTTCTCCGCATGTTGCATTGGTTTGCACATTTTTAGTATGCATATGAGTCATTAACACTGAATGTTACTTAATCCAAACAAACGTTTATCCAACAGTAAGTTAGTTAATTACTTGTCTTTGAACTTTATAGTTTACAGATGATGAAGCAGGGAGCATTGCATCCTCTGATCGTGCTGTTCGAGGCAGGAGGGATAGTGTGGTGAGCAGGGCTGTCTGGTTGTGCATTTTGTTCTGCTTTTATGAACTCTGTTGCATGAAGTACCACAGGTCCTAGAGTGAGATGAATAGGCTAGGTGTCACTCTTCACGTTGTGTGTTCATATCAGCTGGAAGTACCGTATTTTTCGCTCCATAGGGCGCACCTGACCATAGGGCGCACCTAGTTTTTAGAGGAGGAAAATACGGAAAAAAATATTCTGAATCAAATGTTGCACTAAACTATTTAAAGCAGCAAAGCGGGCGGCTCCTGTCCACTTTGCTGCTTTAAATTGAGCCTCAGAGGAGGGTAGGAAGGGGAACCATGGCTTATCTACGTCCAGTTAATAATGCTGAGCCTGACTTACGGCCATCGAGATTAGCCTGGCCATCTCAGTGGAAATCTGGGGAGGCTGAGGTGGACTTTCAGTGGTCAAAGTGTGGTTGTGTCTTCCTGCCCGGCCTCTATTTCCTGCCCTCTTTCCCCCCTGCACCCCCGCACCCTGCTTTGAGGGAAGGAAGCGGAGCCATGGATCCTCTGCTCGCAACTGCAGTGGATTCCCTCCACTTTGAAGCAGGAAAGTGGGAGAGGAGCTGCTTACACAAGTGTAAGCTGCTCCCCTCCCACTTTTCTGATTCAAAGGGAGCCCAGGAGAAGGGAATCCGCTGCAGCCGCAAGCGGTGGAGGATCCATGGTCCCTTTCCTTCCCTCCTCCGTGATTGCTTTGAAGCAGGAAAGCAGGAGAGGAGCTGCTTACACAAGTGTAAGCTGCTCCCCTCCCACTTTGCTGCTTCAAAGGGAGCCCGGGAGAAGGGAATCTGCTGCATTCGCCAGCAGAGGATGCATGGTCCCCTTCCTTCCCTCCTCCGTAGTTGCTTTGAAGGAGGAAAGTGGGAGAGGAGTTGCTTACACGAGTGTAAGCTGCTCCCCTCCCACTTTCCTGATTCAAAGCAATCACGGAGAAATCCCTGTGAGCAGCGGAGGACCCATGGTCCCCTTCGTTCCCTCCTCCGTAGTTGCTTTGAAGGAGGAAAGTGGGAGAGGAGCTGCTTACACGAGTGTAAGCTGCTCCCCTCCCACATTGCCGCTTCAAAGCAATCACGGAGGAGGGAATCTGCTGCAGCCTCGAGCAGCGGAGGATCCATGGTCCCCTTCCTTCCCTCCTCCTTAGTTGCTTTGAAGGAGGAAAGTGGGAGAGGAGCTGCTTACACGAGTGTAAGCTGCTCCCCTCCCACATTGCCGCTTCAAAGGGAGCGCGGGAGGAGGGAATCTGCTGCAGCTTCCCCCACCTCCCGCAGAAGCCATGCGCTCTTTAAAGGGGCTGCTCGGCTTCTCCTGGCTTTTCTGGGAGGTGGGGGGATTCCCCCACCTCGTAGAAAAGCCCGCAGGAGCCGCGCAGCCTTTAAAGAGGGCGCCGCTCTTTGGGGCTTTTCCCCTAGGAGGGAGAACGGACCGATGCAGCCAGTCAGTCCCTTCTCCCTCCTGGAGAAAAGCCCACAAGAGCACACGAAGCTTGTGTGCGGCTCTTGGGGGCTTTTCCCGCCTGCCTCCCCCTTGCATTCGCTCCATAGGACGCACACACATTTTCCCTTGCTTTTTAGGAGGGAAAAAGTGCGTCCAACAGTGCGAAAAATACGGTAGTCATGTTCTGTTTTATTATCTCTTAAGTCTGAATTGCATGCTGATGTTTGGGCCAAGGCATGCCCAAGTCACAGGTGTCATGGGCCAAATAGGGAGACTTTGTGGACCTAATTGGGCCTGTTGGCTGGGGGTTCCCCACCACTAGAACCTGCAGAATCCTATTGGACCCAGGCTGGAACCCCATCTCTGTAATGATTTTTATTTTTATTAAAATTTATATACTGTTTAATTGTTAAACAGCAAAAACAAAGCAAAACCCTCAAAGTGGTTTACAAAAACCTAAAGAGGTTTATTCTGAAATGACTTTGAGATATTTTAGGGGAAGTGAGATATGAATGAAAACAATCAGCTTGTGGCTGGCCAATGTGCTACCGTTCAGATGATGTTTAACTATAAATCCCACAACCTCAGCTACCGATGCCTGTAGTCAGGGATAATGGGAACTGTAGTTTCACAACATCTGAGGTTTCACACTAGTTACTCCTGTGCTCATTTACTTTCCTTCTATATCTTAAAGTAATAAATTTCCCAAGGGAATATTTTGGTTAAGATGCCTTTCTCAGTACTGGATAAACTTGATTCAAGTTGAAGTAAAAATTATTAATATTGACCACTCCTTCACAACCTCCTATAAACTTCACTAAAGGCATCAGTTTTACCTTTATATAGAGTATTCCAAATTCTCTACTCAGGCTTTAAGAAGTGGTTCAATTCTCATCCATTTGTAAATGATTTTTATTTAAACAGCAATAAGTTGGTTAAGTTTTGCTGAGTTGTAGATTTCTGGTCATTTAAATACCTGTCTCAAAGATGATTGGGCACAATAGCTTATATCCAATTGTCGTACTCGAAGCAGACCCTTCGAAATTAAAAGATTTTAGTCTATTAATATTAAAGAGTCTGAAGATAACTCAGTTGGATATCATTGAGTGTAGTAGAATGTTTACTAAATAGTGACCAAGACCTCCATCCAAACAGAACTGAATTCTGTGCAATGCTGACATATTTCTTGAATAGTTGTATATTTAATATGAGAGGTGTGAAGTCCCATCTATACACAGTCTTAATGTTATTCTCCCTAAGATTTTGATACTATTCAATATATTAGTCAAAAATATATTCCACACATTTTTATTTAAATTTAATTTTCTTTTCACAATCTAACACTTTAAATATTTTGGAGAGAGAGAGCTTTTCTAATTGTGAGCTGGTGGTTTTTGGCTAGGCCATTAAACTGTGTATTCAAAGGGTCATGACGCTTCCTATACCAAAGTGATAACCATCTAAAAAATTGATTGTGTCTGATATGGCAATGGCATTGCCCATAATAACTTGGAACTCTCTTGATGTACTGGATAGTTATTCAATATACTATTCCTGTGTAGTGGAAACACATGATTCAAAACCTGCATTTTTTGTAATGCGTCTTATAATTAGTTCTCTAACAATAGACTTTTTGTAGTGAAGGTAAATGTGTGTTAGTCCCTTTTCTTCAGTTTGTCTGCAGTTGCTAAATCTGAAAAAATACTGTTCAAGGCACACGTAAGTGTGATAGTAAATTCAAACTAAATTATTGTGTGCATGCGTATGGCTTAAAAATTATTCATTGAGCAAGGGTAAAAAGAATTATTATGGGAAGGGAGATGTAACCTTGGGAGTTGTATGAAGTAAACAGTGACTATTAAGGCATAAGGAGGACAAACACGATAAATCAGAACTTGATTTCCCTAGGCAATTAAATGTTTAGTTTAAGGATAAAATTTAGAATCCTGAATATCTCAACATGAATTGTTTATAAATATTTTTGCTGTTGATTATACTTACAAAAAACACTAACTTGATACTCAGCAGCATTCTTAAAATGCAGCTGAATGTGACAATGAGACACCAGTTTTAAATGTATTGCTCAAATGAGAACTATATTCTTCTTCCACCCTACGCTTTCAGGCTAGGAAGGTGTTTTGAAGACCAGTAGGGAGGACCAATAGATGCTGGAGCGGGTGCAATGTGAGTTGGTTAGGTTTGTAAGGGCATAGGTTTGATGCCAAAGAAAGGATAAAAGCTATTAGGGTGTATGAGATAGATGGCTTATGACTCTGTCCAGATTCAGTAACGATACCATTCTCTTTTTATCCTTTAAAACTCTGAAGCTGATGAGATTGAAAATTAACTCATACCTGTGATAGTACCATCAAATTCCATCATGTTCTCATCCCAAATGTCCTCAGGTTGCCAACTGCTTGAAACTACATAAGGAGTTAATCTCATGTGAAACAAATATATGTGAATGCATGGAGTTGTGAGAAGGTTGGTGATTGTGATTAAGCTGTTATTCAGGGTGAAATCCCTGGGTTCCACAGAACAGAATTTGAAAACCACAAGAATAAAAATAAAATAAAATATAAATTTCCGTAAGGTTTTCCCAGTCAGAAAGGAGAGAGATCTCACTCTTCAAAGGAAAATCTCATCTAAAACAATTTTGGCAAATAAGATTAACATGCCCACATTTTATTTCATGTATCTGAAATGTATTATTCTGTCATTTTTCTCTCCATCTGTTGTGTTTGTCATCAAAGTCAACTGATTTTTCTGATCATAGTGAAACTGCAGCTGATTATTTTAGCCGCTCTAATCGTAGGGGAAGCATTGTTTCTGACTTGGATGATGTCAGCATTCCAGACATGAACAGTGTGAGTGTTTGATAATGTGCTGATGTCATCATTGTAGGTTTACTAATGACCGTCCTTTTTCTTTGGGAAATGTATTAATATTCTAGTAATGCTTGCTGGTTTTAGTATAAAATGTTGCTAGCAGTGCAGAATATTACATATATAAAACTTATTTAAAATATAGAATCCAACTTGCATGGTTTTCATCTTTTAAAAAGAAACCTCCAGCTAACTTGATCATGTTGCAGTATTAACTTTAATATCTGTATACCAATGTCTAAATCTGCATGCAAAACTGTTCTTAATTGTAGATTGTCTTATTTACATACATTTCTTGAAGCCTTTGTAAATAGTACTATAATTTTTTAATGGCACTGAATATAATTGTATATATTCAAATTCCAATAACAAGTTGTCTGGTGCTATGTTACAGACACACATGATATTCATTACAACCTTATAAATGACTGCATGGTTTAAAAAAGTTTCAACTATAGTGTTCAGAGTATGGTTCCTGCTTGTAAGTTCATATCTCTAAAGAGATTTCTGTAAATTCAAACTTCTATGCAACCTGGTTTTCATTTATTATGGTACATGTGCCTCCCCTTGACAGGTTTCTGTAGGGAAGAAGGTACACAACATTGTATTTAATGGAGTGAATCATACCCAAAAATTGATAAAGGCATCAGTTCAAGGCTATGCTTCTCAGGTGTGACTTCAGCTGAGCCTTCCTCCTCTTATACCAACTGCCATCAAAGGAAGGGGAAGCAGCACTTAGACACCCCTCCATCATGCCTAGATACAGCTACTGCAGTGAACCCCTACTATGTACATGAAGCTAAATTATCCTGTTACGTATTAAAACTAGTTATGTTTTCTAAGATGCCCTAGGAAGGTGTCATAAAAGTACTTAGAATGAATAAAATAATATATATAGGGCAAATGTTGACACAACACTCTGATAATTTACTCAAGTGTTTACTCCATACTTTGGCACTTGAAACTCTGATTGTTGTTAATGAAACCTGATTAGCATTGATTGTGGTTGAGCTCAGGGCTTAATTCCTTAATGGTGATTAAGGCTAGGTTAGTAGGGCGAATTTGTGCATGAGAAGGGAAGGACTAGAATGAGAAAGGACATTCTCGGATCTGCTTCTGATCTGAAGAATCCCGGTTCTTCCTCTTGTTTATAAACCACCTCTTAAAGGAGCTGGGAGAAGACTGATGTTGTCTGAGAAAGTGAAAAACCAGATCCTCTGACTAATTTAATCAAGCTGGCATAGCAAACCAGATGGTGCCAGAGAACGTCTGCTAGTACCTCCCCCCAAAGAAAATGACAGACATATATCAGTTACATTAATGATACCTGCGATAAAGTGAGATAATGATAAATCGTTCGCCAGTCATGGCCTAGCATCTGCTATTGCTCATACATAATTGTAAATCCTGGCTAGGATCAAGAGAGCTTTGTGCACTGTGCTTCTGATTCTCTTTCACTTTCTCTCTCTCATCCTTCTCCCCCTCCTTCCCTCGCCCTCTCCTCCCCTGCTTTTCTGGTAGCAGTTGACATTCTTGAAATGGCCACTTCAGTGACAGCTTTTTGGGAAGCATTGAAGTGGGAGGCTTAAGAGGGCTTTTGTGTGTGTGTGTGTGTGTGTGTGGTCCTTCAGATCACAGATGTGGAACAATGGTTCCCCAAATGTTACGCTGCAGCTCCCATCATTCCCAGTCAGCAAGGGCAATAGTCAGGAATGATGGGCGTTGTAGTACCATCCCTGCTTAAATCCTGGTCAGTCTTTGCATAAAATATCCAAGGCAGCTATAATAGGTACACTGGCTTTATGGCGAATGATTCAAACTCTTGTGCTAAATGATGGTTTGCAAAGGCAAATATATTTTCATTTGTTCAGAATGTAATGTTTATCTAATTTTGGGAATTAGCTGCAAATTTAGTGGTAAGTATATACGGATAATTTCATTTGGTTGGTTATCCTCAGCCACTCTTTCAGCCATAATGACCTCATCCAGATGTCCACCACTGTAAAAAGAAAACCCCACTTTCTTTGTTTTTATTAGACTAACTATTGTGTAAGCTCAATGGAAAGGTATTTACAAAAGCAATAAATCACATTCTAATTATTTTGGAGATTTTGTGCCACAACTGAAAGTTTGATTGCAAACGCCATTTTTAGAGATGAAGTGACATTGAGTGGTTGGTTACAATTGCTAGCTAGTAGCTTGGTTCCCTATGTTTCCAGCACCTAGAGATTCAAGAAATTAGATAAATACTTTGAGATACCATTAAAATTCTGTTGGCTATAGAAACCGGAGATGCAGTCGCTGCAGTCATTCAAAATGCATCATAACATGCTAGACGTGGAGAAATAGACATTCCTACCTGACCAGCTCAGCGTTACAAGAAAATGACATATTCTTGTAGCCTGCCATTAATACCTGCTAGCCTTGATAGTTCAGTTAACTTGCGTGAGAGTATTTGCTGCCCTGGGCTCCTTTAGAAAGCAGAGAAAGAATGAACTTTTGATCATGATAATAAATATTTGAACATGTGAAGAAAATTTGTGGAGCTAAATCATAATGTTTTGCTTCATAACTTTAGAAGAGGGTTAAAACCTTTTTAAAAATGAAAGCTCAGAGTCAGAGGTCTCTGTTGAGGGGCACTAATGAAGGCTTTTGCAGGTGCCATTGTGCCTCTGGGTGCTGGGTTAGCAATCCCTGAACTAGAGGATCATGAATTAAAACCATATGCCACAAAACAGTTTTTCATAAATTATGCTTCCTGTTTATAATGCGTACAACAGATTACCAATGAAATAGCATTGTTTATATTGTCTGTCTTGGTGGCAACTGCAAATAATGAAAAACTATTCTCAACCCATTTACTACTAAACTTTTATTTTGGAAAGCAGAAATGGAGAAAAATGTTCATAGATGAGTAAAGCTTAATGTTTAAAATATATTACTTAGTGAATTTCCAGTAGTCAATACATTTCATTTAAAAAACACACAACCATTACAGAAATTACATTCATCGAATTTACTTTCTGTGCTTGGCTTGACAAAAGGCTAACCTAAGAAGCAACTTGTTGTCAATAAGGCATTGTGTTAATTTGTAGGACTGATACTACCTTGTGCGGAGCTGTTGATTCTGAAGTTTCGTTAAATGCAAATGCAATATTCAGGTGGAGGAAAAGGAAGAAGGAAACTTTCATTGTATAATACTGTTTCAGCTTTGTGTTGACATGGATGAAAAAGGGATCCCAGTAATTCAGATTTCTAATACAAAGAAATGGTTCAAATTTAATATTAACACTTTTATTTTTTTCCAGCTGGAAGAAAAGAGTGACAGGCCATATTCTGACTTGTATACAAGGGTGAGTGTTTAAAGAGATTTGGACAACTTTAAAACATATCAAAGTCTGCATATTGGTGCCAATTCAAAAAAGCATGGTAGGATATCGGGAGATTCTCCAGCTTCTTGTGTGTTGCTGATTGTCTTCATTATACTTTTCCAACTATTTGTTTGACAGAATATGGTGTAGATCATCTACTTCAGCTGTGATCATTGGGTCTGATGGGATTTGCAGTCCAAAATATCTAGAGGGCACCAGACTGGAGAAGATTACAAATAATGTTATGCCAGATCTATAACCCATTTGTCTAATAATAATATATATTATTTATACCCCACCCATCTGGCTGGGTTTCCCCAGCCACTCTGGGTGGCTTCCAACAAAAGTATCTTGTAAGAAGATAATTTTAAAATAAGTTCTGCTCCTGTAAGAGCTGTTTGATGAAAAAGAATATTTGAATAGACTGAACTACCGTATTTTTCGCCCTATAGGATGCACCGTCCCATAAGGCGCACCTAGTGTTTTGAGGGGGAAATAAAGGGGGGGAAATTATTTCCCCCCCCAGGCGCGGGGCTGGGGCGGGGGAAGCCCGAGCTTCCCCCGCCCCCAGAACAGGCAACTCTCTGCAAGCCGCGGGAGCCCAGCGCGGGCTCCCACGGCTTACGGAGATCTGTGCAAAGCCTGGAGAGCGAGAGGGGTCGGTGCGCACCGACCCCTCTCGCTCTCCAGGCTTCAGCGAAAGCCTGCATTCGCACCATAGGACGCACACACATTTCCCCTTCATTTTTGGAGGGGAAAAAGTGCATCTTATGGGACAAAAAATACGGTATATGGGGACTTAGAAAAGTATATCAATCTTTCCAAGGACATATATTACATTATTTGGAAGTTTTTAGTACAGGCACCTCCCCATTTACACAGGGGTTACGTTCCCATGTACCGCACTTATACGTGAAATCGTGTATAGTGGGGAACACCATCTAAAACACCTGTAAACACCTTCTAAACCTCTGGAAACCCTTGAAAAAACAAAACAGCACTTCTCAGACTGGCAGGAATGGTGGCAGTGATGGCTCTCAGTCTTCCTCATCACTGAAGGATAATGCAGAAACAACGATAAGGGGGGCAAACCAGTACCTCAAAGTATCTGGCTTGCAGTTGCAAGGGCTCTTGGAATTGCTAGTTGTTTTCCTGCTCTTTTCATGCCATTTTTGCAGTTTTCCTCTTCTTTTTGGGCCATTTTTGCGCCTTTTCAGAGTTTAGTTTGATTTATTTATTTATTTCCTGGTGCCACACATAGACATGGTCATACACAACTTCAAGGTGCATAAGCGGGGAGACACTTGAATGTTGAAATCTGAACTTCATAGTGTGTTGGGGAAAGATCTTGAAATGTATGGGAGTTTTCATGCCATGTTTTTCTTTCTTTAGCCAGCGTCTCGCAATTCAGCAACTCCTTTGAGTGGAAACTCATCCAGACGAGGAAGTGGAGATACTAGCAGTCTAGTGGATCCTGATACCTCCTTAAGTGAATTGCGGGTGAGCAGACTTTCATGGGCTAAAAATAAAAGGTTATCCTCCTTCATTTGGAGAGGAAGAAATGGACACATTGAATAAGACTACAAGACAGAATCAAAGCACCTTTTAAAAAGCAATCAGGGGTTTGGGTTTTTAAATTTTCCTTTGATTACAAAATGCTTGCTGCGGGAATGCGTGGGATATAAAATTAATAACATACCAGGCACTTTGGTTTATACGTAACACTATGCCAATGCTGTTTGAAAAAGAAACTAAACTCTGCAGCAGTCTTACTCTTGGTTACATGGGAAAAGAAGAGGGGGAAGCAAGGAGGAGCATGTCTGGCACATTGCTCAGGCTTGTGGAGATTTCATCAGTGTAATTGGTGCTAAATGTAGCAGTTTAGCATTTAAAACATCACCTATTGATCAGGCTTCTTATTCTTAACCATCCCTTAGCAGTCTGTGAAAGAAGTAGGGAATTATTTGTACTGTTTAGAACCGGCTGTAATTGTTTAGCTGTAAAGATTTTAGTTCATATTAATGGGTATATCTTTTCAGTATAGTATCCAAGATAAGATTATGATGCCTTTTATATGTTTCAAATTAGATTGTGTGATACTTTGAGGGCGTGAAGTTTCAGTAATAAAACATTTCTGTTTACAAACATTATGCATTATTTCTCCCCATTTTTTTAGCTTTATAGAAAGCACTGAATTAAAAATGCACATATGTCAGTCAAGTTAGAAAATTAAGAATACAACAGTAATTTAATTTGTTCAAGTGAAACACACACTAATCTAAATTCCTGGGCTTTAAGCACAGAGTTCAATAGTAAGTTCTTTGCAATGTTCTTATGCAATGGTTCATTCCTATGTCCTGCAGGATATCTATGATCTTAAGGACCAGATACAAGATGTAGAAGGGAGATACATGCAGGGACTTAAAGAACTAAAGGTATAGCAGGTTTCTCCCAAGCATGCATTCTCTATGGTAATATGTCAGCAATTAAGTTTTTGCCAGTTTCACTAACAGAGCTTTACTAACACCTCACTTTTTTAAAAGTTCTTGCCTAACATACCAACTAAAAATTGGTTCATATTTTAATATATATATCTGCCAATTATTTCCCCCCCTTATGTTTAAGTGTTTAATGTGTTATGTGAAAAAGGCAGTGAACTTTCCATTCCACTAAAGTAAATAATATAGGTTTAGCAGATGCTTTTGTATTATTTGCAGTTCCATTTTATTCTTTTAATTAGCAGCTGGATATTACCAATAATATGATTAGAGATGGGGGGCACAGCTGAGTTTCAAAATAATAATATTGGACCAGAAATTTATTCCAAGAAATAATTAAACTCCCACTTTCATAGACTGTAAAAACATGTAAAAGTACGATTTATTGTTTTATTTTTTGGCATGCTAAAAACAAACACAGAAAACTTTGGTACGATCCATTGAGACACATATAATCTATATATCTTTTTGCCTCACGTGGATTACCAGCTTGGATTAAAAATTACAGAGGCAACTCCTATTCAAACAGTTATAGAGACTCCTCTCAGTCATGGAATTCCTTTTCACTAGAAAACATACAAAGGTCAAACCTAAGTGTCTTCTTAGAATGCTTACTATACTTCCAAAGAATTTTTGGTAACCTAGCCAATTAGCTCAAGTTAAAGATATTTCTACAAGCTGGTATAGAGAGTGAGCCCTTTCCATGGTTCTGTGAACCTTAACGACTACTTTGTGTAAAAATCTGTTTTCCATTTTAACCTAATCATCCCAGTTACCACTTTAGACATGGGAATCTCTCTACTGCAGGAGCTACTGCATGGCTTGATAATAAATGGCAACATTTACATATCACAATTTTATCATGAACTTTTTTCCCTAGCAGGAGCAACAAACCATAAATCTTGACTTAGCATTACATCTGAACCAAGGGCTGTAGTTTAGGTCAAAACATACCATGATGTAAAGCCAGGATTTGTCCTTGGCTGTTTGTGGTGTGTCTAGGCAAAACAAACTCACAGTCTCCCATTTCACCCATTTGGATGTAACACTGAGCCAGGCATCATGGCTTATTGTTCCTATATGCCCTAGGGGAGTAGCAAAGTGGAAGTGATTTCTGCATTCACAACAAACCATTAATTGTGGTTTACTGTGATGTACAAAGTGGACCATTGTAGAAACTTCAACCAAAAGGTGCAGGTAACTGGAAATTTTGCCTATAGTATAAATCCTATTGCAGCTTAAGGTTTTTCATGATCTCTCATGCAGAATAACTGATAGTCAGTGGTTGGGTTCCAAAGAGGTGTAAATATAATAGCTAGCATATCCACTTGTTTGCTTTTATCTTTTAATCTTGGTGAGATAATTATCTTCTTTTACACCTTACCCTTGTCTGTACTAGCTTCATTGTATGGTGCTACATAAAGCATGTCTATAAAAAGCAATTGTAACTATATTCATCTGTAAGGGGAAAACCCCTGAAAGGCAATACCTTTATTAGGACCAACCAAAATGTCACAAAATTGTAGCGAGCTTCTGAAAAACCCACCATAATTAGATTGCAATATTGGAACTGAAACTATAAATTGACCACCTTGGTATAAAAAGTAGTATCAGTTTTGAGACATTTTGGTTGATCCTCATAAATGCATTGACTAGTTGTGTGTTTGAAATAAATTATGACACTGATTTGCCAACTCAGGCAAGTCCTTTCCACTGTATTTTTGCAAGTTTTTCTACCTTACTCGCCTCCCACCTGCATTCTTCTCTTCTCTTCCCATCCACTTTTTAGCTAATCACACGTAAAAATATGTCATCCCTGAATAGATACACCCATTAAATAATTATGGTGTGTACACACCTTGCAAAAGAGGAAAGTTCAGAGAACTAACATGATGCTTTTAGCCATAATTGTTCATGCTTTCCCACACTGTCTGCTTGTCTGTTTAGAGCAAAAATGCTTCGGGGCAGGGCTTGTCCTATTCTGCATTTCATTTGGCACTTTTGTAGAATTTGGTTTTGAAGTGAAGGCAATATTGCAATGCACCACAATATAGTTTAATGTTCTGTACTTCACAGGAAAGCATGCATGTAAAAATAAAATAATTGTATGTTTTAGAAGGAAATACCATCTTCAAAAACTGACTGATTTATAAGTCTAGTTCCCTGAGTGTATGCTAGTATTCGCCCCTCCCCATTTTTTGGAGAATGAATATAGGTAGACATGAACTGATTATATTGAGACTGCTTTAAAGCTGACATGAATTGCATTTTTGGGATCTTACAATATTTCGTACAAAGGTACAAGTCAAGATCCAGTGTAGTGTAATTGTGCTTCTCCATTCTCTCCTTCCTCCAACACCTCATGTGCCCCCAAAATCTGCCCCAGTGGATTGGGAACCCTCAAGCAGATCTGGGTCTGCAGGGGCTAGATGCGAGAAATGACAAGTTTCATTTCGCTAGCTAATGGGCATAATTGTGCTTCACCCATAAATTACATTGTTAATGCCTTAAAAACTTCTTATTTAGAGTGAGATGACCAGTGAGACCTGTAGCATAATGTTGAAGTGCAAACTCAACCCCCCAAGTGGGTTGCTCCTGTTCAGGGCTCCAACCATCCTGCAAAAGGAGCCCTGTAATGCTGTTTAGGCCTCAGGGTTGTAAATAATGCCTCCCTCCCTCCGAATTCTTCCCATGCTGTTAGCCCCAAACCCATGTATTTTATTGCAATGTAGCAGGAAAGATACAGCTCTGAAGCTAGGAAAAGCTTAACTCCCAATCTCCTCCTCCAAGATACTACATGCTATCCGGGACTTGAGTAGATCTGCTCTTGCTTTTTTCTCCAGCCTCCACTTTCCCTTTGGAGGGAGTTGTTGCAGGTTGTCTGTCAAAATGCTTGAGTTTGTTTGCCTGATCTGTCATCTTTTGACGTTACTCCTCCTTACCCTCTTCACTGCCATCAAATTCACAGGTTCCTGACCGGTAGTTTGGAGGTGGTTGTTTAAATACTATTGTCTTTTAATTTACAAATTTATGTACTTCCGTGTACTAGGTCGTCCAAAGTATGTAACAGCAACTCTTTTTTAAAAAAAAAGTTACCCTGTTTCATCTCCAAACTGATGGCAGACTGGTTGAATGGCTTATTTAGAGGCGATTGTAACTTTTCATGTGGACAGGGAAAGTGTAGAAAAACATCTGCAAATAACGTTGTTTCCTAACGGTAAAGCTCTGATAATATTGAATGCTCACTTACTTGGTTAAATAGCTGAAGTCTTACTTAACTGGTACATCTAGTATTAGAAATACACTATAGTGTCCTTAGTTATCTGTGAACGGAAGTTTGGTGCTGTGAGGTCTGTGTAATCTGAACTAAATTGAAGCTGAGACTTTAGCCCATAAAGGTTTACGCCCAAGTGCATTGGTTAGTCTAAAGTGCCACAAGACTTTTTTTGTTTTCCTGAGCAGATTAACACAACTGCCTCTCTGTAAATGCTTTTCTTTAGGCTTTCATATGTTAAAAAAAAAATGCTTGGGCATTCTGCTGGAAGAATAAGAGAAAAATAAGATATGTGATTAACATTTTTCTATAGGTCCCTATTTATTTGACTTCTGCAGATTTATTATTGGGTTTTATTAAAGACAGTTAAGTCAGTGGAATATGAAACAAAAGTCTGTTTGCTACTTTAGCAAAATTGTATTATGTATTTCTAATGTTTAATACGATGAGTAAAATTAAGTTTAATAAGGTCTTACATTATGTATCTAGGAGTCACTTGCTGAAGTTGAAGAGAAATTTAAAAAAGCAATGGTTTCTAATGCCCAACTGGATAATGAGAAAAATAACTTAATCTATCAAGTGGATACTCTAAAGGATGTCATTGAGGAAAGAGAGGAGCAGTTAGCAGAGTATTACAGAGAAAATGAAGATAAGACAAAGGTATTTGTATTTTCTGTATTATTACTAATAAAGAATTTGCATTATTAGCTAGATATTAAGAAGCTTAAGTGTGTGTTTCTGCATGCCTGTAATTTGTTAAACAACTTGGTCTCTGTAATTTTAATGAAGATGAAAACTTTACAAAGTTAATTTTGTTGATGGGCTCACAAGGAGGAAAATGTATTGATTCTTAAGACCATTGAATGTTTTTCTGCAACTTACAAATAGATTGGTTTGCTTTCAGGCTTAATTATGCAATTACTTATCCTGGGGCAATCCAGGTCATTGCTTGTTTAATCTTAGGTTAGTTACTTTCTATCCCTTTGAACTATCAGCAGTCTGTCCTCTTTTAAACTAATTGGCAACACCGTCCAAGTTTTCAGAATGAGGGGTTCTTTTCAAACGGCAGCAACCAGTTGTCTGCAAAGTTGAAAGCTGCTCTGGTCCTTAGCTGCAAGCAAAGGCTTAAGGCACTAGTAACTGAATCAGTAAAGAGGTTTACTTGCAGCTACGTGCAGAACTTGATTATCATGCTTTCTTCAAACTTCCCTAACCAGATACCCACCACATGTTTTAGACTAGATGGGAGCTGTGTTCCAAAACATCCTGAGGGCAACAGGTTGGTGAAGACTTCACAGGCTCACTAGAGCATCTTCTTGAAGAGGCATCCAAGCCATTTTGTTTAGTGGGGTGGTCTTGAATGTAGAGGCGACTGAGGTGGACTGAGATCTGCCAGTAAACCATCTAGCTCCTGCAAGTTATTAGGCTCCCAGTTAAGGGTAGGCATAAGTTGTACTGGTCAGTTATCTTGACTGTGCACTGCTTTTGCTTTGGTTAAGAAGCATAATGGAGAATGCCTGTGGACAGAGCTGTAGGCAAGTTGCTTCCTTTTTTCCTCTTAAGTATTGGATTTTGGAAAATCATGATGCTCTGGCTTCAAAAAGGATTATACAAATGCCAGGCAGAGGTTAATGGCTATTAACTATAATAATTCAAAATGAAACCTCTACATTGATAGTTGATCTGTTACTGGGAACAAGCAGGTAATAGGGTCACAGATGTCCTATTTGTGGTTTTCCAAAGAGATCTGGCTGGCCACTGTGGGACCTACATGAGCCTTAATCTGAGCCAGAAGGGCACCACTTAAGTTCTTAAGCTTGGGATCATACTTCTAATCATTCTGCTGCAAAGAGATTCTGAGTGTGTACTCTTGCTTTATAAATTCTGGATCCATAGTATTCACCAATAATAAATACATTTTAAAATAGCCCATGTATTTCAGAAGTCAGCCCACCCCTTAAGAGAGTAGTGTTGGAGAACAGACAGAGCAGCTAAAACAAATCTATACTCATATAAGCTAGTTCCATTTTTGTGAATCAGCAAATAATTATACTATTAATGTTCCTATCATGCTTATTTCATTAACTAATATATAATATACTTGGACTTTAATTTTCAGCTGCTTAATTTATATTTCCTTAATACAGGAGTTGGAAAGGCAGAAACATATGTGCACCGTTCTGCAGCATAAGATGGATGAACTTAAAGAGGGTCTTCGCCAGAGAGATGAACTAATAGAGGTACATGTTCATACTTGGCAAATAACTTGCATTCAAGATAAAATCTGCTTTTTCTGTTGTCTAAAATGCTTTCATTCAGGAAAGACTGCAGCATGTGCTGTTTCTGGCACTTGGGTGCCAGTTTATAAACAGCTAGAGCAGTGTGCTGCGATCAAAAGAAGGCATGACACCATCAGACAAAAAGCAATGTGTCACATGTGCCCTGTTTGGGAGCACATATTCAGAGTCTGGCTCATCAATGACTTTTGTCAATGAGCTTTTCAGCCCTACGAGTTGGTACTGTCCATCCGTTGCTTAAACAGTATTTTTGTTTAGGTATGCTATGCTGTTTTGAGCTTGGTAGCAAATATAGTTTTAGCATTTTAGCAGAAGTCCTTTCAGTAATATGTTTGAGTAAAATTAACTTTGGGTTGTTGGGCTTAGTAGTTGCTTTAAAGCTGAATGGCAACATAGATTTATGCCTAAGCTTGTGGTTCCAATGCAATCAATGTCAGTTGTACAGTGTACTTCGATGTAATATAGATCTTATCCTAAAGCTATTCATAGTTTTATTTAACAAAGGGGAGAGAACCTCTTAGCCAAACCTTTATTCACAAAACTTTCATCTTCTGTGTTTCATTGACTGCCTTACTGACTTCCTCGTATCTCCTTGTAATTTCCTTTACTTGTCTTTTCCCTTCTTTTATTCTTTCCCCTGTGTTTACTGCAGGAGAACCAACGCATGCAACAGAGAATAGAATCTATAACCAAAGAGGTGTTTGACCTCCAGGAAACAGTTAATTGGAAAGATAAAAAAATTGGGGTATGAGATGAATACTGAGGTGAAGAGTGATTAGGAATAGACTGGTATAAGTTGTCAGTGGGATTGTTGATGGTTCCAGCATTGAATTGGGTGTTGCAGATAGAAGTATTTCATACTGAATATTTGAGAGTAAATAAATACGGCATGCAGCTTGAACCTAAAACTTCATGAATTAGCGGATTTCGAACATCATTTATTATTATTATTATTATTATTATTATTATTAACATATTCAAGCACGGCAGTGATTTAATTCCAGTGTTACAGCTAGATTCTAGTACAGTTATTTTGGATTTGGATGATAGGCCTGTCCTAGACCTTTCGTTGCACTGATTAAAAATAGAGCTTTGAGACAGCCTCAAAAGCATATACTGTCTAAATACTTAAGCATTCAGATAGGGCATAAAAACAATTTTGCTTGTTTGGGCGCGCACATACATACGTATTAGTCCAGAAGAAGTTAAAGGTCATTGAAGTCAATTGTAACTTAATACCCACTGATTTCATTTAAACTGTACGCCATTCACATATGAATCACATAAGAAGGCGTCATGTGTAGAAAAAGGTGCTGTGTATCTGCTTGGCTACTCAGTCCTAACCCTGCCATCCCTGTGTTGAGCACTTTGGCCTTTCTCCGCAGACAGCCATGATGCCCCTTCATGCAAGTAATATGCAAAATGGGTGTATACGAGTGTGTGGTGTTAGAGATTCTGAGACTGACACTATAAATTTGAAAAAGTATTACAACTTGCTAGTACAGTGGAACCTTAGTTCTCGAACTTAATCCGTTCCGGGAGTCCGTTTGACTCCCAAAACCGTTCCAAAACCAAGGCACAGCTTACGATTGGCTGCAGGAGTTTCCTGCACTCAAGCGGAAGCCGTATCGGACATTCGGCTTTCGAAAAACGTTCGCAAACTGGAACACTTACTTCCAGGTTTTTGGCATTCAGGAGCCGAAACATACAAATACCAAGGCGCTTGAGAACCAAGGTACGAATGTAGTAGAAAAACTGGCCTATAGCATAATCGAAAGCTGCCAGGGCATAGATTTAGAGTTTGTTGGACACTATTTTCTCTCTAGGATTGTTTCCATGGATCAGATCTTGCGAACTACCTTTTCCGCATGTGAAAATATTTTTAAATGAGATTCCATCAATAGGATCCTGTTTGTTAGTAATCTACTTTGGATCCAATCTCCCAAATTTATAGGACATTCTGCATTCAAGTAACTGAAAAAAATATCTCATTTGGTTATTAACTACTCCTCATGGTGAGGGAAGGCCTAGTGCCCATTTTTTTTCCTCTAGAGGATGCTTAACTCTGAGCAGGCACAATACAGATTCACTTCCTTCATATATGAATATCTTCCCATAAAAAGCCCTTGCTTGTTTCCTGTTGAAAAAGTTGTATTGTATTGCAGGAATGGGTGTCCATGGTCCTTTAGGTGTTCTTGGATTTCCTCCATCCTTGATCATTGAGCATGCTGTTTAGGCGTCCAGCAAGAGCTGGAGGGCCACAAGTTCCCATAAGATTTTCTAGGACTGCTACCAAAAGTCCCAGATCCGTTAAAAAATAAATAAATATCAGTACAGCTCACTGTACAACACAATTGGCTGTGTTTGTTTGCATAAAGTGTTATGCTTGAATAGACTGCAAAAATTAAACATGCTTTATCTCTGATCTTTCAAAATCCAAATATTTTTGGAACTATGGGATTGTTGAACTCATTCAGCTTGGCTCAAGCACTAGGCAGAAAGCCGAAGGTTACTTTATTAAAGTAGACGTGAATTGTATTTATAGTTTAGTACGTAACATGGAATCGCTGAGATTTTTTAGCATTTCCCAGGTCTGTTGTAATGCCGGGGTGGTGGAGGATATTTATGCCAAGCATGAACTTCTGTGGCAAACACAGGACTGTGCACGACTTTCTTTTCTCCTTTTTGCCTCACTTTTTGTTCAGCTAATTATCTTTTCTTTGCAAGAAATCTTTCTTACCTATCGCACATTCTCTCTCTATGCTGTTTCTTTCCGCTACCTGCCTGCACCCAGGCCCTAGAGAGACAGAAAGAGTACTTTGACTGCATTAGGATTGAGCGGGATGAGCTCAGAGATGAGCTGGCTGACCTGAAGGAAACAATGAAGACAGGAGAGGTACGTTAGCTGTAGCAGCACTTGGCAATGTCGACTGCTGGATGAAGCCATAGTCAGTGTGTTGGAGAGGGACATATCATTACTTCAGCATGCCCCTTTTCCACTGAAGCTAAAGCATGAACAGGAGCAGTGGTGCTGCTGCTTCTTGCAGCGTCTACTGAGCAAAGCGTTCACCAATAAACATAAGCTTTCTCTTAGAGACTGTGAATCTTGTGTTTTTTCCAGAAGCATGGATTAGTTATCATCCCAGATGGCACTCCAAATGGTGATGTCAACCATGAACCAGTAGTTGGTTCAATAACCGTTGTATCGCAAGAAGCTGCTCAGGTCTTGGAATCCGCAGGAGAAGGACCACTAGGTAAATTTACAGAGAACCACTTTCTTCATAATGTTGACTTTCATTTTCAATGTGTATAGATAAGAATCAAGTAGCTTAGGCCCCCTCCCACATTTATAAAGAGTTTTACTTGTCTTTGAATAGATGGAACTATTAGTTCTGTGTGAATTACATAGTTGCGGCAGTCTTGGAATCTGTTCAGAGATATCATGTTTATAGATGCATTGTAATGCACCTATATAGCTTACTAAAAGATAAATAAGGCAGTATCATGTGGAAATGAATGTCAGAATTCAAAATGTGTGCAAAAAGCAACAATTATACTCCATTGTATGTTAGTTCAGGGGACATTACATAGGGTCTATGTCTTTAAAAAGTGTCATTGCCATACTTTCAGAAGTCATGTGAAAAGTACCAAATATGGAATTGTTAGTTTAGTTGCTATTCAATTGTAGTATGTCCAGCAAGTCTCTTAGTTCCAAATAAGTATCATTTTTTAAAAAACTTAATACACAATTTGAAGTTCATCTTACTGACCTTGCTGTTTCTTGATGAAATTTCAAATGAAATTCTGTTCATACAAGAGAGTTCTTTCTTTTAACCTTTTTCGTTTTGCTAAACTTCCAAACTGAATTGTTTGTTTCTTTTAGATGTTAGGCTACGAAAGCTAGCTGGAGAAAAGGAAGAGCTATTGTCACAGGTAAAGTCTCTCTCCCCTTCCTGCAACCAAAAAGTGATTGAATGGCTCAGACTCAAACTTTTCAATTTGGGGGAAGTTATTTAACAGTACCAGGCCCTTGCTGTGCTTGAGCAACACTGCTTGCTACTGAAAAACTTGCTACTGAAAAACTCATGCTCCAAAGAATAAATTAATGTTACAGTCTTAATGTCATGAGAACTATGTACCCCAAACCCTGAGACTTAAACTAGAAAATATATACTTAAGCAAACAACAACCCTGAAATTAGAAGTGCTTGTAGCATTTGTCTGTCACTAGGATTCTCTTTCCACCCCATTGAAAAACTGTGTCGATATTTCCTTGCTGTTGAATGTTGGTCACTTAAGGTCATTCATGGCTACTGGTGGAAACCTGTGATGATATTATTATTTAAAGAAGTCCACTCTTCACACATATCCACAACTAAGTTGCTATTCTCTTGGAATAGCAGTAGCATTCTAATAACCTTGTTCCGACACATAAAGGTAAAGGGACCCCTGACCATTAGGTCCAGCCGCGGACGACTCTGGGGTTGCGGCACTCATCTCGCTTTTTTGGCTGAGGGAGCCGGTGTACAGCTCCCAGGTCATGTGGCCAGCATGACTAAGCCGCTTCTGGTGAACCAGAACAGCGCATGGAAACGCTGTTTACCTTCCCACCGGAGCGGTACCTATTTATCTACTTGCACTTTGACGTGCTTCCGAACTGCTAGGTGGGCAGGAGCAGGGACCGAGCAACGGGAGCTCACCCTGTCACAGGGATTCG
The DNA here is from genome assembly GCF_965153285.1 of Podarcis tiliguerta. Classification (NCBI taxonomy): domain Eukaryota; kingdom Metazoa; phylum Chordata; class Lepidosauria; order Squamata; family Lacertidae; genus Podarcis; species Podarcis tiliguerta. The sequence continues at coordinate 10,213,134 of NC_139545.1, forward strand.
ATCAAACCGCCGACCTTTTGATCGGCAAGTCCTAGGCTCTGTGGTTTAACACACAGTGCCACCGACACATACTGTGCAATTATTTTAGGTTAAAAATAGTTACTATGAACTGCTTCTGGAAGCAGTATACGATGACCATAAAAAGAAAAATGGTTGTAAATGCCAGTAATACACCTTATCAAGTATAGACAATATTGAACTACTCACAGAATGCTATATTTTCATTTCAGATTAAAAAAATGAAATTACAGTTGGAGGAAGAACGGCAGAAATCCTCTGGAAATGATGGCACAAATTCTAATTTAACGGGATTGGAAAACGGTTCAGATTTGCAGTTTATTGAAATGCAGAGTATGTATATTTTCATCCTTCAATTCTGTATGGCATTTCTACTTTTGAAGAGTGCACATGGTAGGAACATTCATGCCTGAACGTTTTTCTGTTGCCACTTCCCACATAAATAGCAAAATATAAAATATATAGAATACAGTAAAATGCAGTAGATGGGAGCATAAGGCGACCTTGGCTTAAATTCCTGGATTTTGTTTGATTAATCTTCTTGCTTAAGCTGCTACACAGATTTTGAGAAAATTAAATGAGAGTAGGAACACTTAGATTGTTTGTAGCATAGTTCAATCCCTGTTTGTCTTTGTGGTTTCTCTGCAGTTACACCTATGGGATCTGCATGTGTGCAGAACAGCATTTCAGAAACATCTTGAGCAGGGGTAGTCAACCTTTTTATACCTACTGCCCACTAATGCATCTTTCTTGATGGTCAAATTTCCTTACTGTCCACCAGTGCTCGATGGAAGGATTCAGCTTGTGCTGCCGTAGTACCCCCTACCACCCACCTAGAACCCAGAAACACCCACTAGTGGGCGGTAGGGACCAGGTGGACAACCCCTGGTCTAGAGGTTTGCAGAGCTTGTAGTCCCATGGCTAAAGCAGGGAACCCTGTGTCTCTGCATTGCTCAAGAGTGGGACCAAGAATCTCTGCTCATTTCCCATGAAATTTTTGGATTATTTTTCAACAAAATTTGTACATCACAAAGTGATGTAGTAGACAGAAGCAAAAGGAGAAATATAAACATATCTTGTAGAATAAGATGATTATTCAGTAAAGAATTACTGAAGTTGAGACGTGCAAGTTGAATTTCATCTTCCAATGGCTTTAAGTCCATCCTACATCACACATTACATTTTATCTACATGTTTGTAATGTGAAGATTGCAGTTGGTCAAATATGCACACCCTGAACCCACAGAAGGCAGTGAATTTCCTACAATGTGTACACACAGTGTGTGTCATCTTTACAATGTCTGCTATGTATACTGTCATCTATACCATTCATATATAGTAGGTACAGCTCAGTGGGTGAAACATGAGACTCTTAGGGTCGTGGGTTCAAGCTCCACAGGGGACAAAAGAGTTCTCTAGCCATTTGAATTTGAAAATGTTAATTTGTATTCAAAATCATTTTGCCTTATGTTAGGAAATGTCCCTTTTCATTTTACAGTGGTACCTCGGGTTACATACGCTTCAGGTTAGACTCCGCTAACTCAGAAATAGTACCTCGGGTTAAGAACTTTGCTTCAAGATGAGAACAGAAATTGCACGGCAGAAGCGAGAGGCCCCGTTAGCTAAAGTGGTGCTTCAGGTTAAGAACAGTTTCAGGTTAAGAACAGACCTCCGGAACGAATTAAGTACTTAACCCGAGGTACCACTGTACTTTAGCGCACACTTCCCACAATGCACTTGGACCTGATATAGTTACCTTAAATGAGATAGGGTTTCAAGAGTGAAGATCTACAGTGGTAGAAAGAAATAGGTTCAGGAGGTTTAACAGAAGGCTACAGTTGAGGGAATATTTCATTTAAGAGCTAGTACCAATGAGGGCTCCTTGGGTGGCTTTTAACTACATTTTACTCAGAGCAGACCTATTGAAATTGATGAACACAACTAAGGTGGGTCTACTCAGTAAAATTTATTTTACTACCATCCCCATTCATTCTCTCTGAAAGTAGCATCCTTTAGCAGGACTTACAACACATGCTGGATGAGGCAAGATTTAGGAAAGAAACTCTCCAGATTAATTTCTGCAAAACGGTAACCTGTTACAATTTTCTCAGATCACGTCTTAAAGAAGTTGACCCTCAAACTTCCGAAGGACTGCTTATACCCCACCCACAAGCCCTTCAGCAAGCAAGAACAAACCCAGCACCTTAGCAGACATCTAATATTTTAAATATTCTTGATCCTTATGTAACCAGTTGACTATATTTTCTAATCACCAACCCATCACTACACTCAAAACCAGGGATGCTGTGTTTTATTTCAATAAAATGATTGGCTAAAACTCTTGAGCTCTTTAGATTTTGAGGGATAAAAACCCATAGGAAATTCACTCCTCAAAAAAGTCTATTTTATGTACTATGTGCTATCCTTTCATCAAATAACAAATTGTACAGGTACGTCCAACATTTCCTTTCCTTTTTTAGCCAAAGCGGAAAAATATAATCTTCACTGACATTTGATTTAAATATTCAGTTGACAGCCATTAAATGCTTAATTTTCTTGTGTCTAGGAGATGCCAACAGACAAATAAGTGAATTCAAGTTTAAGCTTTCAAAAGCTGAACAGGACATAACTACTCTGGAACAAAATGTAGGTACCTTTTTGTTATACATATTTCCTAAACTTTTATTGATACCACATACATGTGTTATGCTCTTGTATAATAGACTGCAGAAACTATGTCCTCCACGTCATAATTCAGTAGAGCCAATGTGGCAAATTATCCTGAGGGCTTCATGCTCCTATAGAGAATTTGTCCCTGAATGTGAGTTTCATTCTTTCAGAGGACCAGAGCTATTAGGTATATGAGTTGGTGGGTGTGAACTTTGCAAGAAAATAGACACTTGTATTCTAAGCTAACAAAATGAAAACACGGCTATATAGTGCATGTGAAAATTTGTGGGGAACAGGTACACATTTTAAAAATAAGGCTTTTACAGCCTTGTAAAAGTGATGTTTTTAATGTTTGGTGCTTTTATATTTGTGGGAAGCTGCTCAGAGTGCCTGGGACAAGCCACATGGATGAGTGGGGTACAAATAATAAAATTATTATTATAAAAGTGCTTGGTAGAGTTGAGCCTAGTCTCACCGTTCACATAAATTCATTGGTATCCTGTAAGATTCTTGAAGATTCCATTCAGCAAATACTGGCCACATTCAGACAATCATTACCTCACTTTATAAGTTTTATGATCAATGCCTTATGAACAAGCCAAGATATTAAGCTGTTGGCTTAATATTCTGGCATGTTTGACACAATAGGGAGCCATAGTTTAACTGAAGACTTTCCTGCCTTGTTCACTCGCATGAAGACGTCAAGCAGGCTTGTTCAAAAGTCGGCTGATGAAGCTGAGACATGATAGTTTGAATACAGCAATGTGATTTGGCTGCCTCAAGGAGGAGGAGGAGGAGGAGTTTGGATTTGATATCCTGCCTTTCACTCCCTTTAAGGAGTCTCAAAGCGGCTAACATTCTCCTTTCCCTTCCTCCCCCACAACAAACACTCTGTGAGGTGAGTGGGGCTGAGAGACTTCAAAGAAGTGTGACTGGCCCAAGGTCACCCAGCAGCTGCATGTGGAGGAAGGAAGTAAAGGTGACAAGTTTTGTGCCCTTTTAGTGCTACATAAAGGAAGGTCACAGATAAAAGGGGCATTCCTTGTATACGGGAACATGAGTGAATCATTGCTTTAAACCTGTTTGGTCTTTTAGGTTGTAAGACTTGAAGGGCAAGTAGTACGATATAAAACTGCTGCTGAGAATGCAGAAAAAGTAGAAGATGAACTCAAAGCAGAAAAGAGAAAACTTCAGCGAGAGGTAATTGTCTCTTTCACACAGTGTGAAAAAGTTCTAAGAAATTAAATATAGGAGGCAATAATATTTAAAGATGGGGTGGGGTTATTTTTATATCAGTCTTTAAAATATTCTTCCTGTTGACCGTCTCTGGAAACTGGAATGGTGAGCACAGAGATTGTCATGTAGGATTTTTTGGACTGTTACATTAATAAAAAAGTTAGCGGTTACTGAGGAACTATATAGAGAGATCAATCTTCTGCTGTTGCAGTATGCTTCCCTATGTTTAAAATCAGAATGTCGTTACTGCATACTCATGTACGATGGCTTGTTATTAAACAATAGCTAGGGGGTTCTCTGGTGGAAAAAAATACTAAAATCACAACAGATTACTTCTTTAAACCTGTGTGTGCTCTAAGGAATTGAGAAAATGTGTCCCAATGTTAATAGAAAAAGTGGCTGTGCTCCCCTTCCCTTCTTAGAGCTTTCCTCTCTACTGGGGTTTGATGCCATAATCAATCATAGCTTGGAGAAGTGATGAGGCAGATGGAAGGTTCTGCACTTACCTCTATGCCCCTCTTTGCAGTTAAGATATCCTTTCAGGCTCTACATAATTGCTTTAGATCCAGTTTATCCACCTACCTTTTGTTGGAGTCAAATTACCTACCGTACTTTAGTCAAACTGGCGAGTGGAAATTCTGTTTGTAGAAGGGGTTGTTTTCGAGTAACTACATGGCCCTCCGGACCTTCATTGTGTAAACATGTTTTTAAACTGCACCAAAGCTCCACTGAAGTTTTAGTTTTTCGAAACTGCATTGGCTTGATTTAAAAATCTTTCGTCCTCTCAAAACTGTTGCACTTACAAGGTATTGGCTTTTTCTTTTCAGTTAAGAACAGCATTGGACAGGATAGAAGAGATGGAGATGACCAACAGCCACTTAGTAAAACGGTTGGAGAAAATGAAGGCAAACAGAACTGCACTCCTATCTCAACAGTAGAAAGAAAGTTTAAAAAATTGCACTGCTCCTTGAAAACTTGCCCCTAGCTTGTTTTAATACAGACTTTCTTTGGCACAAACTTTGAACATTGAGTTGTTCAATGAGTTTTAGTTTCATAATTAAGTGGCAAATATTTTGTAACAAGTGGGTGGAAAAAAAACTTTGAATTTTTATGCGAATGAGTTTTGCAGCTTAATTCTAGAGTCTTCTCGAGCCCAATGCTGTTATTTCACAATTGTGAAATCAAATGTATTCATTGAAACTCTCTTCCACTGCTTTAATAATGCTTGGTGCTTGGAGACAACTGCATGAATTCAAGTGAATGCTGCATTACAAATTAACCAATTATGTGCTGAAGACATCACATGGCACAAGTGCCTTCTATATGGTGCAATGTAGACGTCAATGATTAAGATAACCTTTGGAATCATAACATTTATTTTAAGATACCTTTGGGGGTTCTATGTTTGCTAAACTTTATACATTTTGATGGAAAACACTTTTGTAAAATATTTAAATTTATATAAAATAGAAATGACTGTATAAAATTTGCTTTATTGCATGGGTGATGCACAACCTGAGTTTAGACTTCCTAAAGTACTATTCGTAACTACTCTTTATGTAAGAGTGGTGACTTACGTTTTGCTGTACATTGTAAACCTGGTGTTGGCAGCTGCTCAAGCGTGGAGTGGAAACACTGGGTGGGTAGGAGAAATGTGGTGAAGGATATAAACAATAAATGGACAATTTGCTTAACAAAATGAACACTGAATGTGTCTGGGTATGTTTTTACTTTGGTTAGCAACTTTTCATTGTGTTAATAAGCATTTGCATTGTTAACTTAAAAACAAATGTGTGACACAAACAGCTTCACTACATTATGAAATTGTAACTGACCGTGGATGTGGCTAACCTTTTTATAAGAGGCTGTGTGTGTTCAAGCAACAGTTGCAGATTTGCCAAATGTCTAGGGCTTGTTACAGAAATATAAGTCTGCTGTTATCTAGCATTTATACAGGTAGGTGCTTTGAGCATTTCCTGCCCCCTCAACCTTGTTTCTTGCATTCAGAAGCAAAGTTGGTAGTTCCTCCATTTTAATATGGTAACCTTTTCTAGTCCTGAATGACTAGCATTTAAGGATACTGCTGTCAGATTTTTATATTTATCCAATCCATCCCCAAATGGACCTACCTAATTCATTATTAGTTCATAAGATAAAGTGAAGAGGGCTCCATACCTTTGTCTACAGAACTCTGAACTGGCTACCTTGTCCACTTTTCAGCCACAGGTGGAAGCTTTGGTATTTGCTAGTCATCCTGTACAAAAGTTGCGTAGTCTTGCATCGTGTAAAGCTGAACACTTCCTGGTCTGCAATTCAGTCACTTCTACAATTCTCAGTGATAACAGCACCACTGCAGGGAAAGCTGTGTAATAGGTACTGATCTACATATGTCTGTGTTCAGCATCTTTCAAACACTTTGTACAAGTCTGGTAAATTAGCAAGCTGCAAAACGCTGCCATCTTCTGTGAAGTTTTTAGGAGGCAAAAGGTATGTCCGAAGAACTTTATAAAGGACATGTTCCACTGTCCATTTCCATGATCTCTTACCAGCTCCAGAGTCTTCAGCCTGCAAAGAAGTTTAAATAAAGCAGTTTGACTAAGGTTTTAGTAAATACTAAAGTTGTGTTCGATAACTCTGTGGCTAATGCATCACCCCCTTTTAGAGTTCTATGTATTTATTTGTTTCCCTATCTACTGCTCATTCAGCTTGTGAAATTTATACCAAAAGAAGAAATGGTCAGAGTCATGCACTATTAACATGAGGCTTAATTGTTCTGAAAGGATCATTCATTTTTATATGCCACCATTCTGGCAACAGATGTTCCGTAAGCTACTTCTGAGCATCACTCTTCCTGATGACACCTATACTTTTCTGTTTGGAACCCTCGCTTGATCATTCTGCTAATGGCAATGACTGTCTCAGTGAAGGAACTCCATCTCCTCGGGTAGCACTTGGCTTATAACAAAGGGCAAATATAGACTGAAATCTGTGACCTTCACAGTACTTTCTGTCCTTGGGCTTGCCAATCGGAAGGTCGGCAGTTTAAGTCTGTGTAACGGGTTGAGCTCCCATTGCTCTCTCCCACCTCCTAACCTAGCAGTTTGAAAGCATAACAGACCGAGTAGATAAATAGGTACCACTGTAGTGGGGAGGTAAATGGTGTTTCCGTGCGCTCTGGCACTTGTCATGGTGTCCCGTTGCGCCAGAAGCAGTTTAGTCAATGCTGGCCACGACCCTAAAAGCTGCCTGCGGATAAGCAGCAGCTCCCTCGGCCTGAAGCAAGATATATGCCACACCCCATGGTCAAGTGTGACTGGACTTAACTGTCCACGGATCCTTTAGCTTTAATTGTCCTTTCTCCACCTCAGAATGCAAGAGCATGACCTGCCACTGTTGTCCTAGGGATTGAGACTCATTTCCCCTAATTTACGCTTGTGATCTTGATAAGGGCAAAGCTCTGCCATGTAAGGATCTTTGCCTATTGGAGATGCTACTTTTATTAACCTCATCCAACCTAAATGATAACGGAGTTTGGTAGCAGCATTTATATCCCTCCATACAAGGTGCCCTCAGAGCTCATAGCATTGGCAGTGAGAGATCCAGCATATTTCAAACATGCACTAATTTATCACCCACGTTTTCTAAAATTCCCCCCGTTGATGGGGAAAGGTGGCTGCCACTAAGGCTGTACTTGTGCCACTCAGTTGGCCTAAGGTGCTTTGGTTTCATGAGGGAGGAAGTCCTCTTCAACTCTTTTGCCTGTAGTACTGCCTTTAACTCACTCTTTCCATTCCCAGCCCTAAATGCAAGATTTCAAAATGTAGTTTTGATACAGGGGAAAATAACAAATGAAGACTGTACCTGTTGAGTAGTAAGATCAGAGTCTTCCATTATATACTGTTTTCTAATGGAGTAGAACATGGCACATTCTTTACTCAAGGTATCAAAACATTCCTTTTCTTCATCCCAGTTTACCTGGAAAAGAAAACGTAGCTTCAATAAATACAGCAAGCCTACAGCATTTACATATCCAATTGCAGCTATTTCTACATTTGAAAAATCTAACGTGGAGTTGGAGGCAAAGATCAGTCACATAGGAGGAAGTTTTCAGCAGCCCTCTTGTAGGCAACTAGTGTTGGCTCAATTGATCAGGACAGAAAATCTCCTTAATGCAGAACTGTTACTCAATTTTTTTGCCGCTAGTATAAGCACGAGTTTCACTTTAGACTGAACAAAAAATGAGTTTCTGTGAGAAAAAGGAATGTGATTAAGCAAGTACCTAAGACTGACCCAACTGCATTAGTCAAAATGAAATAATTCTATGTAAATATGGCTTCACTAATTCATGCTGAATATTGACATACCTCTGTGGCCAAACGAAGGACAAACATAGGCAGCCCTTCCAGTGGAGGGACGTAATTATCTATCAGGAGTGGTAGTCCTGTAAGATTTCCCATCTGTAAACAGAATGTTTCTCCATTATTTTTATGCTTATTCTTCTATGTATACATCAATATTTGGTTCCTAAGCCAAGGACTACAAACATGGCAAAATCTACCCGCTGTCTGCTTGTGACATTTTTTGTATTTTCTGTTCTTTGGAACTAGCGTAGTATCCCGTTTTATTTATCTGTATCCTTTACCAAGGTGAAACAAAATTCATACATAAAACAAAAAAGATTTTGACTCAGCTGGTGTGACATACTACTACTTTCTGCCTTTCTGTTTGGTAATAATAAATTTATTGCTTTCCTGTAGCTTTTGTATCCCCACTCCTCCCCAGTGGCCCAAAACTATTACTTATCTAGTTTCTTTATTTATTGACAGCATTCAGGTGATCATTACTCAGATGAATAATCAGAGATACGATCAAGTCTTTTTCTCATGTGCAGCCAATTTGCTAAAAGTGAAGACATCTGGAAGAATTTGCAGAACATTAGCTCTGTGTTACCTCCATACTGGGAAACAGTAGTTAAGGGCTTCCAATAAAACTAAGATATTCATCCAACCACTGTTATCCTAGCATTAAGGCATAGTTTCCTGGTTCAGACATAATAGGAAGCTATATTTAACGGAATACTTTTTGGTTTGCATGAAATGAGAGAAGCTTAGAGTGCTTGTTCATATCTTCTTAAGATCATCTGATAATTCAATCTTGCTCTCTACTCAATGGATTTTGTAAAATGCACAGTACAGCAGGTAACGACTAAACCACCCCAGGATAGAAAAAGGTAGTTACTTCATCAATTTCAAGAGAGAAATAGTCTTTCAACATGGCACTCTTCTTCGTTAGAAAGTCAACAATGTATTCAGCGAGGCCTTCCTTTGGACCATCATCTTCTGTCCAACCACTTTCATCATTCTCCAAGGCTAGCATAGCTAGATCATAGAGTGGAGCTGGTTCCTACATTTACCAAAAAATATATATAGCACAAATCATTACCTGTCATTCATGCACGCAACTGACTTTTCCACAATTACATACAGCTTGGGGGATGGAGAAGTATCTGCTTCTTTAAAAGGACTGTAACCCTATCAAGAGGATGCCATCTCCCATCCATCTGGTCTAGGGAACCACCTACTAACAGTGTTTTAGTTTATTTGGATTCAACTTCAGTTTGTTGGTTCTCATCTAGTCCATTACTGAGGCAAGACAACAGTCCAGCACATCCACTGCCTGCAGATGTAAAGGAGAAGTGGAGTCGTGTGTCATCAGCATATCGCTGACAACATATTCAGCCCACTGACCCCACTCAGCGGTTTCATTGTTAAATAGCAAAGGGGATAAAATCAAACCACGGGGAACCCTGCAGTGAAGGTTCCACAAGACTCCTCAAGCATCACCCTCTGGACACGTCTACCCAAATAGGACTGGAACCACAGCAAACTCAGACAAAGCACTTGGATCTGGTCTGTGACTCTGTGCTCAAGAACCTTGCCCAAGTAGAGGAGATTGGCAACTGGCCAGTAACTACTTAGATTTTCAAAATACAAGGAGTGGTTTAACCACTGCCTCCTTCAATCAGGCAGGAACCATCCCCTCTTGTATGGAAGCACTGATCAGCTCCCTGGCCCAGCCAGTTGTCCCCTCCCTGCTAGCTTTTATCAGCTGAGAGCAGGCAAGAGTCCAAAGCGTAACTGACCAATCCAAGCACCTTGTCCATGTCCTCAAGCCTTACTGACTGAAACTCATCCAATGCAACAGGACTAGACAGTGCTCTGGACACCTTTTGAGATTCATCTGCTGTAACAGTGAAGTCAAGGTTCTGGCAGATGCAAGTGATTTTATCCTCAAAATGCTTTGTAAACAAAGTCACAGCAAATTATTTTAGGTTCTGTCACCTTCTTCGGACCAAACTGTAAAAGACCTCACATTACCTGGAAAAGCTCTGCTGGACAGCATATTGAGGATGCAATGGAAGCAGCAAAGTATTGCTGCCTTCACTGCCACTAAGTAGGCTCAATGATGAGCCCTCACCACTGTTCACTTGCATTCCATTGGAGTTTTCTTTCACTTACATTCAAACCATCTCCCAGCTTGCTTCCTCACAAGGAGTCAAGCGGACTGTATCAAGTGGGAGAGGGTGCTCAGGCGCAATCGTGTCAACAGCCCATTCAATTTAGTTTTTTCCATTGGCTAATCAAAATAATTTTGTTGCCCCATGATAATCTTTGAAATCAATGGCAGCTAAAATGTTTTGGTGTGAAATAAGGACTATATTAGGGCTCTGGATGCAGAAGTGGCTGCACCACAAACCTCTCTGCACCACCACCAGATATTGGGTAGGATTGCTCTAGCCAATATCTGATCTATACCTTAGTAAGTTATATATAAGATAGATAACTTAAGTGTATACTTACTGACAATCGTAAAACTCCGAAGTTTCCAAAGTCATAGATAAGGATCTGATAGAACATTTCTTGACTTTGAGAAAGGAAAAACAAAGAGTTTGCTATTTGCTCATGGTCCACTCTGTAATACTGTCAATGAATAGGAAGCCTTAATATGGAATTCCAAAAGCAACTATAATCTATGGGTTTTAGCTACGAGTGGGAAGTATGTATTTTTCTAGAGCACAGCAGTTATGATAAAATATCCAGCATTGCTTAATAAAACAGATAAGCTTCCCAGTAGTGGAACAGATGCAGGGGGGAGGGCTGTAGCTCAGTGGCAGAGCAGCTGCTTCTCATACAGAAGATCTCAGGTTAAATCCCTGGCATCTCCAAGCAGGAGCTGGGAAAGACTGAAAGTCTGGTGAGCTGCTGCCACTCAGTGCAGGCAATACTGAACTAGATGTAGCAATGACTCTAGCCGGCAGCTTCCTATGTAATTTAATATTAATTAAAGGGCAAGAACACATCACTGACTACAATCCTTGTGAAACTTAAGAACATTACAAGTATTAATAAAGGGGAGCTGGTATAAGAAGCAAGATACCTATAAAAGGCAAACACAATTATGTTACAAATAAGGTTAGAAAGTTTATCACTTTAAAAACTGCCATACCCATTTCCATTTATAAAACTCAAAGCAGTTCAAAATATACATGATAAAGTTATCTTACTGTCTCTTAGGTCAGCAGATGCCATGACCCCAAACTACAGGGTGAGGCCAGCTTACCCCAGCTGCACCCACAGCTCCCTTTGACATCAACCACTCTTTGGTCTTTTAGGAACAGATTCCACTCATATTACCCTCTCTGTTTTCTACCGCCTATATACATAGTTTATCTCTCTCCAGCCTTTCTGGGAGGTTCATCAACGCTTTTTCCTCTGATGACTAGAATCCAGACAATAACGTCAGGGACCTAATGACCTATGATTTCACTCACTGTTCTTCCGCAGTTGCAGCTGTCCATGTGTTCCTGTTATTTGGGGCAGTGACCCAAAAGTACTAAAAAGTTAAAAACTACAGCATAGCCCACACCACTCCATTTGGAAATGTACTCACTGATGATTATTTTCTTCCTATCTCAAGCTACTGGATACTATTTGTCTTGACTAAAACAATATATTTAACTTTGTTCTGTTACCTGAGTTTTGTGGTACTGAGCAGATACAGTTTTGTCTGATACTGCACCAATGCCCACTGAGGGTTAACACATCCAACAAAGGAATGATCGCGTAACATCTCTTGAAGATCTGAAATAATCCAAATCACTTGTGTTTAGTACAATACAGAAGAATATCCTTCCCTTTAAGAACTCAACTATTCAATTTACTAAAATACTTAAAGCATCATGGACTTCAAATATCAACTCTTATTCAAATTCATATAACCCAATTGGAGCCTAATACTTTTTACTCAGAAAAAAATGCATTTTGGAAAGAGGTTCAATCACTGCCCATGCTGTTCTTACAAGTTGCATGTACTTTCCTTCTGTGAAATTCCTTGGAATATGCTTCCTCCAGCAAACCTACATGCTCCCGTGTGCACTAATTTTCAAGTGCTAGAAGTTAGTAGTTTCCTCCAATAAATATTTTGGCAATTTACAAAGCAGTTATATCAGACCTCTTTTGGAATTCAAGCCAATATAGTCCAAAGTACTCCAAATAGTTAACACAGTTACTGAGAGTACTGAACTTGCTATTCTGCCAAAAATCTCAAGAAGCCCATTCCACAAACCAGGAATTGGCTTTCATGCAGTTTTTAAGATTGTTTAAATCCAAAAACTTCATTTTAACCTATGTATTTATCCATTTATGCTTTCTTTAAAACTCAGTTGCCTCCAACGAGCTGAGCTGGCAAATTAGAAACTGGGTGCCAGTCCATTTTTTTCCAGACCAAGCTGCCAGACTATAGGTAGCCTAGTGGTGTTAACTACCTGTATCCTGGTACTAAAATGAAGGAAACAGTACTGAAACCATAGTACTTCCACTTCATAATACAACTATTAATTAATTTAATGCCAGTTAAACTTCAGCTGCTTCTATTACAGAAGAATTTTGCTCTGAACAATACAAGCAGCAGCTGAAAGGAAGCCACCCACATAAAGAATTTGCAAGCTATTTTGTTTCCTTCAAAATAAATATTTACTGGACCTGAGAGCAGAATTCTGCTCCATTCTTCTGAACTGCTTATGTAATGGGTCATGAGCAGCTGCCAACAGTGTTCTCAATCAATGCCTACTTCATGAGTGACTATTTCCAAAACAGTATCAACAAATTGCAGCAGCCTAGTCTCCATGTCCAACTCTGACCCTTTCTGTGCTGTTCAGAATTTTTCCCCTTATCCCTACATCTCTAGCTGAAGTATATAAAGCTTTGATTTTCCAGGCTGATTTTCTAGCAGTCCATTAGCCTTGAGTGCAATTTAATACTTCATAGTATAGTAAAAATAAAAAATAAAGAGCATTCCTGCCATGGGAGATAGTTTTTATAAATCCTGTAATACAAGTTATGTTATCTTACTGGGTCTAAATTTGCACATGAAACACAACGGTAATAGCAGAACATGCATACTTGCATGTGCCCGATTACTAATTTCCTCTTGAAGGGTTGCTATGCTAGTTAGGTTCACAATTCTCCTTCTTGGAACGCAGGCAGCAGTCATTTCCTGTTTTTGCTGTTCTTCCATTTCTACATCACATTTCGTTCGCTGCCTCTTTCTGGAATATGAAAAGGAAATGCATTTTGTTCTATTTGACGTGTATACAAGTCAAAGCAGAGTGCTGTGATTAACTCTGGAGTATTTAAACAGGTATTTGGTTAAGTAGATTCAAAAATACATTTCACACTCAAAAGCTACATTTACCAGAAAATCTGCCCAAGTCTTATGGAGCTAAACGATGCCAGCAAAATTTGGCCACAAGCAGAAATAATGTATTTTTCGCTCTATAAGACACACCAGACCATAAGACGCACCTAGTTTTTGGAGGAGGAAAACAACAAAAAAAAAATATTCTGAATCCCAGAAGCCAGAACAGCAAGAGGGATCGCTGCACAGTGAAAGCAGCGATCCCTCTTGCTGTTCTGGCTTCTGGGATAGCTGTGCAACCTGCATTCGCTCCATAAGACGCACACACATTTCCCCTTCCTTTTTAGGAGGGAAAAAGTGAGTCTTATAGAGCAAAAAATACAGTAGATGCTAGTGAGTGCTTTTAGACCCAGTCTTAATCTGCCAAGGTGACCTATTATGCTGGTCCTTTTTATTAACTAGATGTATTTATTATTTCACTCTGCTATTGGTTTTAACATTTCCAAGTGTTTTATGGAGGATAGTTTGTGTGGTTTTTATTTAGTGCTATTATTTCCGAAAAAGAGGTGATTAATGTGTTAAAGAGAAATAAAAAGTCAACACTGCTTAATTCAGCCTAGGGGCAACCCTTTTTTCCCCCCAAAGAGAATGTCAAAGACAGAAAAGTGCTCGGATTCAGGAGCATCACCTAGCAAAGAGGAGGGAGAAGAAGGTGCCGAGTTCTCATCAACTTAGAAACGCTATTCCACAGAGATTGCTCATACCTAGCAGGCAGAGCTTCAAGAGGTACTGGTTGGCTTTCTGTTGACCCTTCTGCAATCTCCACAGCTTCTACTCTTAGATCTCTTGAATTCAAGTCACTGCAGTCTTCCATTTCAGCATCTTGTAGTTCAGTTCCCTTGCAACTTTGCTTGTTGTTGTTATCCTGGGATGTCACTGCAGAAAGTTCAGACGGCCTAGGTTTATTTGCTGGCTGAAGAAAAGCATCCAGTTTCTGTTCCCGGGAATCAGTGCGGACCATCTGACGGGCACAGACCTTGTCTCCCCCTTGATTAGTTGAAGAACTTGCTGATTTAACAACATCGGTGGAAGAGGCAGTAACACCTGGCAGCAATGTCTTAAAGGAAGAGATGAAAGAGAAGCAATTCAGTATCTGGAACTGTACAAGTCTCCTTCTAAGCTAGTTGGAGAGCCAGATAAGCACAGTTCATGGGCATCACATAGCTGCAACTATAACATAATCTACCTGTGTGGAGTAGCTATTACAGATTATGCCAAACATAACAGCCTGCTCTTGACAAAAGCATTGCAGGGGATTGGCCTAGATGACCTTTGGGGTCCCTTCCAAATCTACAACTGTATGATTCTATGAGTACTGCTTTCTAGTGAAGACCAAATGCATACCGAAATCTTTACCCCATTTGCACATATAAAGTGAATCACAACTGGCTACTTAACATTGATTCTGTCCATTATCCCCTTTCTGTCAGATAGAATCATGTTAATGCCCTTTATCAGTGGTTTTCAAATGTCCCATCACCAGTATATTCCATATTTGCCTGGCATAAAACCTCTGTCAGTTCAATTGAGGCCACTTTATCTGTGTGCAGCAATGGTCTGTCCTTGGGCCCTTTTTTGTGTAAACCACTAATCTATATTAAAGAACACACCTAAAAATGACATTTTGTATTGTTAAGTCCAGCTTATCCAAAACATTTCATTGGACAAAACGAATCCAAATCCTGAATGCAGAGCACTCACTCTCGCAACCACCAACAAAACAGACTGGTTGACATGCTCAGATTTCGGTGACATGCTCAGATTCACTCACCTGTGTAAAATATACCCTTGATGAGTTAGAGCCCAACAATTTGCTCTCTATGTGTTGCTGTACACTCTCCAAGATGCTGTCTTCATGAAGGAAATGAACTTCATGCTTTGTGGGATGCACATTCACATCTACGTTCTGAGGGTTTATTTCTAGGCTGCAAGACATTTTGAGAACACCATGCGAAGTTAATCAAAAGAACGGCAATTCAGCAGATTCACAGGCAGTGGGTGCCTGTGGCGATCACACAGGGTCCCCAGACGTTTCACCGTCTATTGATCCCTGTGCCACCACTTTATTCTCGCTGCCACCACCCAGGCCCTACCTGGTACAATACTGAGTCCAGTCAGGGTTAAATTGGAACATAAACTTTTATTTATTGCAGTTTAGCAAGCGTGTGGTTTCATAAACGGTATCGGTCAATTACAATCATGGGGTGCCTATCCAGACCGATAACTTTCACTACCTGCTCTCACTCACTAAACCACCTCTCAGATATTTACTTGTTTTCCGAGCCCCTAATTATTCCTGACTCAGCTTATTTTGCTACACTAACTCAACCTACCCACAAACTCTATCCCAATTCACTCCCACTCCAACCAACCAACCAACCACCCAACTCCCAAGGAACTCCTCCTTTTGCCCCTCCCAGAGCTGGTTTTATAGTCCCTCTGACTCCACCCCCTGGGTTCTGATTGGGTAACCTGCTTAACTATTTCACCTCCAGCACTCTCACATGTTAACGTCACAGTGCCACAGCCACAGAGTTTAGGGTGCTCTGTGTTTCTCAGAGATTGGATCCTTGTTTGTAGTGCTTCTGAGTTTTTAAAACTGCAGAGAAATAACATTTCAAGTCTCTTATTTATTATTGAGCTGATGATTATTTAGCTTTTGTATTACCTGGAAATTTAAAAAACTAAAATATGAAGTAGTACTCATACTGCAATGACATTAGGAATATTTTTGATGTACATACATGTTAAGTAAAGGTAAAGGTACCCCTGCCCGTATGGGCCAGTCTTGACAGACTCTAGGGTCGTGCGCCCATCTCACTCAAAGAGGCCAAGGGCCAGCGCTGTCCGAAGACACTTCCGGGTCACGTGGCCAGCGTGACATCGCTGCTCTGGCGAGCCAGAGCCGCACACGGAAATGCCGTTTACCTTCCCGCTAGTAAGCGGTCCCTATTTATCTACTTGCATCCAGGGGTGCTTTCGAACTGCTAGGTTGGCAGGCGCTGGGACCGAACAGCGGGAGCGCACCCTGCCGCGGGGATTCGAACCGCCGACCTTTCGATCGGCAAGCCCTAGGCACTGAGGCTTTAACCCACAGCGCCACCCGCGTCCCTATACATGTTAGGGTAATGATAAACTGCATCCACTGTTTTCATTGCTCTTAACTCTAGATTTGTACTTGGTTTTTATTTAATAAAAACAAATGATAGCAAGCACTGCCTAGCAAGGTTAATTTTGTTTAACTGAGGTTAAACAAAATCTTGCCCATTTTTACTCAAAAGTGAGGCCCACTGTGTTTAGTTGGGCTTACTCCCTATGTGCATATTATTGCAGCCTAGATGCATTTTTATCTTTTTCCTGGTCATATGACCCTACATAGAAAAAAACATTTTACCTTATGTATAAAAATGGATGTGTGTTTTTAGGTAAATAAGCCGCATATACAGTTTCTATTGCTTTTCGCAAAGCATTTGACTCAACCAGGCGATCTAGGGAGGAAAAACATAAAAATCAGGGGAGACAGGTAAGCAGTCTACATTACTTTCTGTATAATACAACTTTTACACACATCTCTGATCAGTCTAGCCAGTCACTTTTTTTATTAATATAACAAACTGGAAATATATGGTAACAATTTAAAAAGCAAATGTGACTTTATCATCAACAGTCCTCAGAATATATCTGCAATTTTGCATGTTCATGACCACCAGATGCAATGCCACACCCTGATCCTAAATAACCTTCCCATGCATATGTTTACTTTACAAATAAACACATTGCCTTGGAACCGATTATTTCAATGACACTTAAATGCACTTCACTTTCTCTGGATTAACAGCTGATGTCTGTACTGCAAAGGATTATCTAGTGAAAGTGTAAAGAATGGATTAACTGCCCTGCCCTAACCAAGTAGGATACTACATTGGAAGACAAAGCTGGAGCACTGAGAGGTGCAATATTTTAGGTCTACTTGTTTGTATCAAGTAGAAAATTAAGAAAATCAAACAGGGGCTTATATTTCTTTCAAAGACCTTGAGTACAGCAGTACTATACTCAACTTAATTCACTGTTTCTTCCATCTGTTTTTGGCAAGTCAGTTTGCAGTTATGTGTGAACTTAGACTCAAATATGGTATATTAAATTATATCAGGGGCAGGAGAACGGTAAATAAGGCCAATATATTTCACATCTGACAACCAATGCACCTCTTGGGTAGAGGAGTCTGAAAAGCCCAGGACACATATTTTCATGAACCTCTAGCAACTATGGTTATGTTTTTGGATTAACTCTGAAGTATATACTTGATTCTGACCAAACTAAGCTTCCTTGGAGCCTAGGCTTTTTATTGAACTATCTGAAACCAAAAGAGAGCATTTGTTCCCAGATGTGATTTCTCCACCCCAGTTTCCTACCCCACTATAACATCCTGTCTGAAACAGGTCATTGTTTCTCAGCTTTGCCAGTCCCAGTTTCTTACAAATACAGTGGACAAACACCATAAAGAAAGTGAGTGGGTTTCCAGATGGCAGTTTGCCCCAGCTGTTGGGCACAAGAGGGGAAACAGAATTACCACCACCTCAAGAAACAGTATTGCTTAGTACAGGAGTTTGGCAGCATCAAATGGTTAGTTTCACTGTTTCCATCTGAGCTGGACCTGATGCTCTGGGACAGCAGCAGCAGCAGCAGTTCTTGCTGCAAAAGCACAGCTTCGATGTGGCTTGGAAATGCCTGACATGCCGATTCTGCTTGGCTGACCCTTACAAACTCCTATGTCTGAAATGACCCTTACTATCAAAGCAGAGCAAATTTGACTAATATGCACAATGCATTAAAACAGCAAAATTTGGGAGTTTAGGGAATAATCCCTAACACATAATAAAATCAAGAAATAAAGCCAGGAGACAAAAGCAACCCTTTCTTTCTCTAGACAGCACTTCACTGTCAGCACCGCTAAGCACTGCTCACCACCATTGTTTAATAGAGAGTGTTACCTTGTTAAGACTACAGAAAATTTCATAGAATCATAAGGAACCCAAAGAATCATCTAATCCAACCCCATGTAATGCCCTAGAACACAGAGAAATGTGTACTTTGGTACTTACGGTTTATGAAAAGCAAGAAGATGCATTTCTTTACTGAATAGTTTGCATTGGTTACGTAACCCTTCATTTTAAAAGCTAATGTTGCATCTTCACAGCCCACTTCAATCAATTCTCTGGATAAAATTAAAAAGTAATTAATTCCCCCTTCTGTATTCTTAGAAACTATTTCTCTAGAACACAATCAAATCTTCATAAACTTCATATCCATGTATTTATTCAGTAACTCTAATCTCACCAAAAATTAAGGAGCAATAGAACATAAAGCTATTTTATGTCTTTCATAGGGCAATCCTATACATGTTGAGTCAAAAGCCAGCCCCACTTTCTTCACTGGAACTTACTCCCAATTATGGGTACAAAGGCCTGCTCTCTTCCAAATTCAAATTTCAGAATGCCACAAATGTCTGTATTTAAGTAAATTCATCATATAGTTTGTCAAATTACTCTTAATTAGAGATTGTGTCATTACAATGGCCCAAACACAGGAATGAGTAAGATTTCATTGTACACAAAATAAATTAATACCAATATATATCGCCTTTTTAATGGTGGCCATTTGTCCCACCTCAGTAGCGTTTCATCAGAATTACTTTTCTCCTTTTACTGCAACGTGATGCCATTTATGGAGAGTGGCCAGATTCACCCGTACCTTTCATAGGGACACATTCTAAGGCCTGATTCAGATGATGGTCTAAACTAAACATAAGGCTTAGCAAGCTCTCTGCTCCCCCCCCCCCCGCCCCTACTTTGCAAATACATATAATATCCACTGACTGTTAAATACAAAGCCAGGGAACTGTGATTTATTTTAACCATGGTTAACAAACCAGTTAAACAAATCATGCTGTAGATCAGCCTTTGCCAATCCGGTACCCTCAGATGTTGAACTCTAATTCCCATCAGCGCCAGCCAGCACTTGGGAGTGGCAGTAGGTTGGGGAATGGTGTTATAGATTATCATCTGAACCAGGCCTATTCTTGTAATTAAACATCTAAACACAATGTTGACAAAGAAGGAACAATAATTCAAGGGCAGCTTCACTAATATATTGAACAAGTGATTTTCTCTCCCTTCTAAGACAACTTTATCCAACTTTATCTAGAAATGATTTAACATTAACTTTTACTACAGGTGCATTCACCCACATTCTTTTAAGTAACCAAAGGTCAGACCAAGATGTTTTGTACAGAAAAGGGAGGGTGATTTACAGCTGCATAAACAGAACTCAGCAATGAACAAGCTATTCTGTATAGTTTTCATTAGAAAAGCAATGCCTTCTGTTCAGTACTGCTTCTGCCAGCATGGCGGAAGTATTGACTGTTCAGCCCTACTACTGTAACTGTCATTTCTAAATTTAGAAAGTCTCACACTGACCTTTATGCCAGTGTTGGCAGGAATCCTAAAGAACAGGCAGCAAACAGTTCTGCTGATTTGCTCTATGTTGTCTGAGTAATGACGGGAGAGAGGCTCTTTCTACAAATACAACTGAAAATGCACTGAGAGGCCTGTTTAAGCAGTGGTTTAAGAGATATTTAATTATTCAAATCACTATCTGTCCAACTTGGTTCAAAAGCCTTTAAAAGGCTGTCTTTTTTCTGTGAAGTCCTTGACACAGCCCCCTGGCCTCAATACTAGGCTGTTACATATACTGTTAAGTAGACTAGACTGTTAAAGATGCTGTGATCTCCAAAAACAACTCATGCCAGACAAATCTCTCTCTCTCTCTCTTTTTGGATAGAGTTACAAGCTTGATGGATCAGGGGAATGCTGTGAATGTAGTGCACCTTTAATTCAATAATGCTTTTGACAAAAGTCCCTCATAATATTCTTGCAGAGAAGTTGATAATATGTGTACTGGGCCAGATAGCGGTCAGGTGAATTTGTAGCTGGTTGACTAGTTGAACCCAAAGAATGCTCACTAAAGGTTCATCATCATTCTGGGGGGAAGATGGGGTGCTGCAGGGTTCTGTCCTAGGCCCGTTGTTGTTCAGTATCTTTATTAATGACTTGGATGAATAAATTGGGGGAATGCTAAAGGGTCTGGAAACCAAGCCTCATGAGGAATGGTTGGGTATGTTTAGCCTGGTAAAGTAGTGACTGAGAGGAGATATGATAGCCAGCTTCAAATATTTAAAGGGCTGTCATATGGAGCAAACTTTTTCTCTCCTGCTCCGGAGGCTAGGACCTGAGCCAATAGATTTAAGTAACAAAAAAGCAGATTCAGACTATATATCAGGAAGAACTTTGCGATAGTAAGAGCTGTTCAACAGTGGAACAGACTTCCTGTGATATGTAGTGGACTCTACTTCCTTGGAGGTTTTTAAGCCGAGGTTGAATGGCAATTTGTCATGTATGATCTAGCCAAGATTCCAGCACTGCAGAGGGTTGGACTAGATGCCCCTCAGTCACTTCCAACAGTTCTAAGATTCTACGATTCTAAGCAGGTAGGCAAATCTGAAATAACTACATATTCTTCCCCATTTACTATGTCTTCATTTCCCTCTCCTGCTGCGTCCCTGTGTCAAAGTCTAGATTTTCTTGATTATGCTTTCCTCAATCTTCTTTAGGAAGCATACTGAAAAATCAATGTACGCTAGGGCTGTTTCCATATGAAATTTTCCTGGGCCTGTTAAAATGTACTCTCAAATGTATTCCACAGCATTTAATGTCAAGACTACTGTTGTCATAATCAGAGGAGTTTTGTCTGCTACTATTATAAAGTGTTTTGAGATTTATTCTTAAGTTAAACTGAATTTTGAGATCAGTGTACCTGCTAACAGCATTTCCAAAGACGGAGCGGATATTGTCAACGGTTGTAGCATTCAACAGTGTTCTAACATCTGCTACGGTATCACCTTGCTAAAAAGAGAATATTTAGATTTGCATTTACTAATGTTTCTGATGTATTATATGAAGATATTTAGGCAACTTAAAAGGCATGTTGAATGGAAATTTACATTTATCAAAACAAATTGGATTTATCAAAACAGTTGCATTGTACTGCCAGTGAACAATATTTTGCCATCTTATTGTGCATCTCCTCATGAGTACTTGGGTTCAAAAGGCCATTCTGTCTAGGAAGGAGAACAGCTAAGGTGTGATTTGGGGGGCGGGAAGAGAGATATTAAGGATCTAACAAACCAGGAGATAGCGCACTTGAAGTTCCCAGCCAAATCGCAAATGAAATGGACAAGGAAAAGCATTGACACAAGGCATCCCTTCGGTCCAACCTAATGAAAGCCTCAGTGAGAGAAAGGAGCCTCTGGAGAGCCTATGATTAGTACTTTCAACACTACCTAAAAACTAGACTTCTTTTACTAAACAGGAACAAGACAACTGACTTTCTTTTGTGCCATTCAGGACGAAGCATTCTTTTAGTCTTGTAATCCAAGGTTATAACTACCTCTGAACCACTGAGCTCAACAAGTCTCCCCACAGTCTTCTGAGTGTGTCCTTTGTTAGTTTTGTGGTCAGACACTCTGGCTTGCTTAGAAGAAGAGGAGGAGGAGTTTGGATTTGATATCCCGCTTTATCACTACCCGAAGGAGTCTCAAAGCGGCTAACATTCTCCTTTCCCTTCCTCCCCCACAACAAACACTCTGTGAGGTGAGTGGGGCTGAGAGACTTCAAAGAAGTGTGACTGGCCCAAGGTCACCAAGCAGCTGCATGTGGAGGAGCGGAGACGCGAACCCAGTTCCCCAGATTATGTGACTACTGCTCTTAACCACTACACCACACTGGCTTAGATAAATGTTGCCTAATTTTGTCTGAAACTCCAGCTTTGAACGCCCTTTTTTTGTACTCCCATGTAGCCTGATTTGTAAAGTCTGCCACAGTGGAGGAATGAATTTTCTTCATGCCTTCATTTTGGATTTTCCTCAAGGATTCCTGCACCCTGCCATGTTTGGATAGCTCATAAAAGGAAAGAAAGGTATAACTATCCATCTTGTCAGCTTTTCAATCTTTACTGCAATTCTCCCTCCGCCCCAACAACTTTTTTTCCAGCAAGCTGGGGCTAGCTGCAGCATTACTCCTCCCTCTATTCCCTCTTGTCTCCAAGACTGCCTTCACAGTTATAAAATTGCCATTTGTTATACTTTGTCAAAAAAACCTCAACTTTTGAAAAGGGTCTGATCTCATCTCCATTGCTGCTTAAACTAAACAATCTAAAGTTAGGTAAAGGTAAAGGTACCCCTGCCCATACGGGCCAGTCGTGTCCGACTCTAGGGTTGTGCGCCCATCTCACTTAAGAGGCCGAGGGCCAGCACTGTCCGGAGACACTTCTGGGTCACATGGCCAACGTGACGAAGCTGCTCTGGCGAGCCAGCACCAGCGCAACACACGGAAACACCGTTTACCTTCCCGCTATAAAGCGGTACCTATTTATCTACTTGCACTTAGGGGTGCTTTTGAACTGCTAGGTGGGCAGAAGCTGGGACCGAAAGACGGGAGCTCACCCCGCCGCGGGGATTCAAACCGCCGACCATACGATCGGCAAGTCCTAGGCACTGAGGTTTTACCCACAGCGCCACCCGCTGAGTGTTTTACTATTTTTGTTTTGTTGGTTTATTAAATATATACAGTGGTACCTTGATTTAAGAACAGCTTAGTTTATGAACAACTTGGATTAAGAACGCTGCAAACCCAGAAGTAGGTGTTTTGGTTTGTGAACTTTGCCTTGGAAGCAGAACATCTTCCGCTTCCTGTTCAGTGTGTTCCATTCGTAAATTGAGTCCCCCGCTGCTATGGGAAAGCACGCCTTGGTTTAAGGGCGCTTTGGTTTAAGAGCAGACTTCCGGAATGGATTAAGTTTGTAAACCAAGGTACCACTGTATATTGATTGCCAATTAATTTACCAGAGTCACTCACTGTATTCAGCAGAGCTTAATCCCACGTAAGTGTGCAAAATTGTGTAGCCTTAAGAATTCTAACAGATATGTTTGAAATAAGGAATTTCATAGCTTAAAAAAAAACCCCTCAGGTAACTTCGTGATCACCACAGAATACAGTTAATGACCATTTCACATGGCGGTTCTGTTCCCAGCCCCTGCGTGTGTTGGTGGAGTGCATATAAGCACAACCTGCCATGTTATGTCCCGCCACGCCCAATTCTGCCCTTTTCATGACTTGTTCTGTGAAGTTTTTGGTCACTTTTGATGCGTGATCATGTGTTTTTTGGATGTGCATTAACTGGTCATTGCCTGTACCTGAATTTCTAGATTTTGGGTTGCATTCAACAAAGTCCTACACAGAACAAACCCACAGAAATTAAGGAACCTAAGTTAGTCATATCCATTAACAATCAACGGGTCTACTCTGAGTAAGGCTAGCATTTAATACCACCCTTTATGTTTAAAACTATAACTAGGTTGAGCTTCATTTCTTTAACTGACCATGCTACATATTTTTTTAGAAAAATAAATATATAAAGGAATATGGTTTGGACACTATAATATTACAATAACCACTATTTAGCAATACTGAAGAAGCAAAAGTTTACTCGCCTTTTTAACTGAAAAACTGATGCCAGAGTTGTGAACAGCATACCTGGGAAGAGAAAATACACAAACCTTTATTAATTAATTAATTAAAATTATAGACTGCTTTTCCAGCAGTTTCTGATTTCAGTCTACAATATTCCCAAATAAACCACAATTCAACCTGAAAGCCAAGTTAAAACAACATTTCAAAACAGTACAAAATATCATTAAAGCCAGCATGAACTAATATGAGCAAATGCATGCACAAGGCCAGCCACAGCCTTAGCCATCAAGAGCAGTGAAAATACAGGTCTTTAAGTCCTACTGAAAGGTGTTGAATAGAGCTGAACAGTGTTTTGTAACTATGGCTACTGACAAGACCCTGTCCTGTGAATGACAAAGATTTTTTAGCATACACTTTATGAAGTGATAGTGAAGTGTATGGAAACTAGCTGAACTTCTTAGCATTTCAAGTCAAGAGAAACCAGCATTTGATTTCATAAGGGTTGTTCAAACATCTGCCTAAACACAGAAACACTGGATCCATGGACAAGAGGCAGGGGTGCACATGCAACATCACCCTGTCTGCTATATACCCCTCTGGGGGAGGGGGCTTTTATTCACATTCACTCAATATGCTTCCTCACGCCTGAACATGCCTTTTTAGTTAGTCAGTGGCAGTCACGTGGCTTCCATATTTTCTGTGTAACCACCTCCTCTTCCCTCCTCTGGTGAAGGTGTGGTAAAACAAATAGGCTACCATGACATAACAGTTTCCATGCCTCTAGAACCAGCAGAACAAACTCTGAGTGTGATTATGTCACAGCACACATTTGATTTTATCACACATTACTGGGGGGGGAGAGAGGAGGAGTTGGGAGGTAGCAAAGCTCTGGTAACATCTAAAATTAACCAAGATCTGTCTTGGGAATACTAAATCATTTGCTGTCAGCTATATGACTCAGAACAAAAAGACCAAGCCACACATTTCCATCTTGGCAAAGGCCCTCTTGGCTTTCTTCTTTTGTTGGATTTACAACCCTGGGAGCAGAAGAACCTCATCATGCTGCTAAGTACAATGGAATTTGCACTTTCTTTCGGTCTCTTTCAGACATTTGCGCACAAACAAATCTGGAGGCCTTTTGCAACTGTCATGTGAATGTTAGAGAGCACAAATGCTATGTGAATGTGAAACTGGCTTCAGTAGATTATTCTCAAGTCTAAAATATTGTCAAGTTGTATTTTTGTCAATATACTGACAAAATCTAACATAAAACAAAGTTTGCAGGTGGAGGTGGAGCTTCTGCTCCTTTTTAAAATGGATTTACCTGCTAACAACTTCCAGAATTTTTGCATATTCTTCACTAGGTTTGTTTAAAGCTTTTCTCCTAGTGGTTACATTGTAAAATAGATCCTCAACCTGCAGAGAGAAGCAAACAGGCAGTTTAAAGCAAACTCAAAACAGAAACATGGATCACTCTGCAATGCCCTTTTGTGCTGGCAGAAGGAAAGAAAATTGCATCCAAGTACATGGGGCGTGCACACTGTTTGCTTGCTCCACTTCACATATGTTTTCCGTTGTCAGCTCACAGTGTTGACTGTGTGACAGATGGGAGAAGGAGCCCTCACAAGCTGCATTCCCTGCTCCTTAGTCTGTTCCCCGCAGCTGCCCAGTTCTAAATGCAGGATTTTTCTCACTGCAGGACATTATCATGAATGAGGAGAACACCTGAATATTAACAAACAGGAAAGCCCAATTTTTAATTCAAATGCTCTGGTCAATATTGCTCTCCCATGGAACTTGCAAGCATGATAAATTCAAATCCATTTTAATTATAACACTACAAAATTATGGGAGTCATAATGTATACTAGTTAAGAGTACTGGACTAGGACCAGTGAGATCAGGGTCCAAGTCCCTACTCTGCCATGAAGCTTTCTAAGTAACTTTGAGCAAATTAGTGCCTCCCAGCCTAATCTACCTCACAGGTTATGGGGCTAAAATGGGGAGAGGGAGAACCACACAAACCACCTTAAGCTCCTTGGAGGAAAAGCAGAATTTCAATCAATCAATTAATTAAAACACGACTTTCTCTCTTGCCCGCCCCCCTCGATAAAAAGTACCATTCTCTGGAAATACAAATACATTTCTAAACACCACTTGTGAAGAGTTCCTGCAATATAATTCAGTAAAGTTAAAAGGTGATTGTTGAAGCCCAAATAAAGCATCAACATGGGCAACAAACATGCGCCAACTGAAGTTGACTGTATTAAATGCACTTCAAACTTGTGCCATTAGTGAACCCTCAGTATCACTATTATTATAACTGCCTATGGTTGCACTGTGGTGTCTAGCAAAATGCTACAAAGCAAATGTTCTGCTTTAAAAGCAGTAAATAATTAGTGTTTTATGCAAGAGGTATGTGTAACTAAGATAGATACAAACAGTTACATTCCAGTTTTTAATGTACTCAAATATGCATGTATTATGAATAAGGCTATTCCAAGAATCATAGAATTGTAGTGTTGGAAGGGAACATGAGGATCATCTAGTCCAATACCCTGCAATGCAGGAATATGCAGCTGTCCCGTGTGGGGATTGAACCTGCAACCTTGGCATTATCAGCGCTACACTCTAACCAACTGAGCAAAATAATGTTAGTTCCACAAAGTTCTGCAAAAGAATACACAGGTCTCCTGCTTCAGGGTTTAAGATTAACTAGGAATGCATCTGCTTCAGTGCTGCAAAAACTTCAAAAAGCAAGTAACCCACTGTGATTTGAGTTCCCTGGTTTCCAGCACAAGGTTTGGGGGCAGCCTTCAATTTTCCATCAGAATAGTTTGCCCTAAAAGCAAAGCAAAACAAATCGTCGACTATTTCAATCAGTTATTAGATTGGTCCACAAAGGATAATTTCAAGCCAGCAGTGCTTTAGAAAGAGACATTAAACTACCACCACCACTTGTTTTCATCAATTTCTATGGCATTAAAAGTGAAGTAAACACAGAATCTATCACTGGTACATATATTTCAGTATTGTCTACACTGAGCGGTGGTGGCTCTCCAACGTTTTAGGCGGGAAGTCTTTCCAGCCTCACCTAGAGATGTCAGGATTTGAACCTGGGACCTTCTACAAGCAAAGCAGATCCTCTACCACTGTTCTGTAGCTCTGACTGGTGATACTGTATTCAAATTTTGTTTTATTATTTATGCTCTTGAGCCACCCCCCAAAATGTCATTAGACTTCCTTTCTAAATGAGATGAATTTACACACACATATACAGTCTCTGCGTTTAGAGCTTACTTGAGAATAAGCACTGTTGACTAGTGTGGGAAATAACACACATAGCATCAGATTGCACATGTTATTGCTTAATCCATCTTGTCTCACTATAAGGCAAGGCAGATTCCTGTTACTTAAAGAGTACCTTTAACTTTTCTAGGGATTTTGCTACATTTGTACATTCTATTGAGAGGGAATAGAATGGCTATAACCTGTAATTGTGTATAATCTACACTGGATGAAGAATGCAGTGTATAACAAATCTTTAAAATGATTTCTACAGAAAAATTCTGCTCATACTTGATGCTCATTAAAAAAGGGTTTTGTTTGCATCAATGGTGCAATGAGTGACCTCCTGTGGCTAAGTGATGTATTGCACAATGCTGATTTCTCTCGTTTCTATTCTTAAACAATAAGAAGTCTTCTGCCTGCCTGTTCTTTTAATGTTTTTAGAGACATTGTTTATCTTCTAAAAGTTTATTATATTTAAACACTGAATAAGTGCAGTAAACAAATATTTGAATATACCTACCTGTAGGCACACTTTGCATCAGCTGTCTTAGTTGTTATAGTAACGTGGGCAACATGACTTATACTTGCCAGCGCCTGGAAGAGAAAAAACTTAGTTTTAGAAACTGAGTAACATACAGTAACATGCAGATGTTGAAGGTGGTACATAGTTCTTTACTGGTACGAAATAAGCATTCAGTAATCACAGTAATAGCATAGTAATTACATCCCAACTAATTATCTGTATTTGTAATCCTCACTATAATGATCTACATGCAGCTGGATACAAATTCTGTTCAAATAAAATGTTTTATTTATTCAGCCTACTTTAACAAAGTAACATACAAAAAAATCAACACAATGAAAACAGGATAAAACCCATAACATAAAGCCAATTCATCTACTATACATTTTTGAAAGTTGTTTGTTTGCTATGCAAGTGTGGTGTAGTGGTAAGAGCGGTAGTCTCATAATCTGGGGAACCGGGTTCGCGTCTCCGCTCCTCCACATGCAGCTGCTGGGTGACCTTGGGCCAGTCACACTTCTTTGAAGTCTCTCAGCCCCACTCACCTCACAGAGTGTTTGTTGTGGGGGAGGAAGGGAAAGGAGAATGTTAGCTGTTTTGAGACTCCTTAAAGGGAGCGAAAGGCGGGGTATCAAATCCAAACTCTTCTTCTTCTTCTTCTTTGCATACATCATAAGATGTAATGAGATTTTGCATGATGATTACTGAGATCAAGGAACAGATCCTTATATTTGGACAAAATCAGACATCATTTTGACTCAAAATGACAGACTGAACCTTTTCCAACTGATTTTAAAACTGATTTTTTTGTTACTTAGAATTCCTGAGCTATGCCTGATACAAGGTTGCTATAACAATATAAACAACACTTTAGTGCTGCAGAGGACAGCATAACATCAGGATCCAAAAAAAGAAGAATCCCAAATCAATTTAAATATAATTGTCTTTACTGCCTACCTAAAACCAGGCTTTTCATCGCTATGATAGAGGTTTGGTGCAATACGGTCCAAATGGCAGTTCTCAACTGAACCCTTGCAGCCACCTTATGGATGGTTCTACATTAGTCACATTGATTACATTTGAACCAACTTTCAGTGCACCTGAAGTTACTTAAATATATACCGTATTTTTTGCTCTGTAAGACTCACTTTTTCCTTCCTAAAAAGTAAGGGGAAATGTGTGTGCGTCTTATGGAGCGAATGCAGGCTGCGCAGCTATCCCAGACGCCAGAACAGCAAGAGGGATTGCTGCTTTCACTACGCAGCAATCTCTCTTGCTGTTCTGGCTTCTGAGATTCAGAATCTTTTTTTTTCTTGTTTTCCTCCTCCAAAAACTAGGTGCGCCTTGTGGTCTGGTGTGTCTTATAGAGCGAAAAATAAGGTACTTATTGAATGGTGACAAGCTGTGTTCTATAGAACTGATAAACCTGGATGGAATAGGAGAACAAATGGGGAAAATGGCAAAAAACCTATGCACTATGATAAACATTCTAAAACTTAAGTCAAAAACATACCTCGCCTCTAAACCCGTATGTAGAAATACTGGCTAGGTCCTCAAAAGTCTGTAGTTTACTTGTGGTGAATCTCTCACACACAATATCCAAGTCTTCTCTCTGCAGAAGGAAGACAGATGTGAGCCAGAATTATCTCAAATATTGTTTGTATTGTTTTAAATAAGGTCTACATTCTAGATAGACAAATAGGTTTACTTACCCTAATTCCACAACCATTATCTTGGATTTGAATTAGTTTCAAACCGCCATCCTTCACTGTTACCTGGATGCTGGTAGCTTTGGCATCCAAACTATAGAAAGAAGAAATAAATCTCAGTGACAGAGACAACACAGTCTATTTCAATTCTATTACTATTCCACATCAGTGCAACACAAACATTTATCTCTGTAAGAAAGCAATGTGAAGGGGAAAATGGCTTGTACCCCTCTCTATTGCTCCCCAAGTTACCATATAGTCTCTAGAATAGTGAACACCAGGAAATGGAAGTAATGAAAGTATTGACTGACCTTGCTTTGGACAATGTCTGAAAATATTTATTTGCTCTTGGATAATGCAGTGTTGAAAAGGGTTGTTGATCTAATGCCACATATATTGTACTGTGGACCAGGCTCTGTGTAGTGTCAATAATAGCAAATCAGCTAATAAGAATAAGAAATGGGCCTCGCAATGAAGATCATTAAAAGATGTTAATGTTTTAGATCAGGCATGACCAAACTTGGCCCTCCATGTTTTGGGACTACAACTCCCATCATCCCTGGCTAACAGGACCAATGCTCAGCGATGATGGGAATTGTAGTCCCTAAACATCTGGAGAGCCTAGTTTGGCAATGCCTGTTTTAGAGGATTCAATGTATATATATGCATTCTTGTTGCTTTAGTCATATTCAATATTGCCAAAAAAGCTCAACAACTTTGCCAGTTTTCTGTCCAGATTTTACTGTTTGAAATATGGCAACCATATATATAGCAACCGTGTGTGTGAGTATGGAGAGAGAGTGGGAAACGCTTTCACCAATATGACGACTATGCAGACTAGAACCAAGGATAAAGAAGCTGTATGTTTTAGTTTAAAGATTAATATTTGTGTGTAATGTGTTTATTGTTTGCTGTTGCTGTTCTGATCCAAGGTCAGTTTGTTGTACTAGTGATGACTTGTAAGGAGGTCTTAACCAGAACATGAAGATGTCATGTCATGGCTGACATGGAATGGACAATGTGGAACTAGTTATGTACATACTTAGCATGATGTGTAAGCTGTATGTAAAATAAAATCTGCCTGAAATCTGCAATTGGTACAGCAGCCAACACTTATGGAACTGTCCTTTACTGCAGTAAAGTTAATAAAGGATATCGTCCTGCTGGAATCCTTGACTGCATTTCTTACTGACTAAGCCTGAGGGATGGTTTTAGCTACTCCCTTGACAGCAACACATTATGTGCCTGCTTTTTATGCCTACTTAGCTTTCTGCAAAGCAGACAACTATACATAAGCAATTTTATTTCACCCCAAAGTAAAATTTCCCAGCAATCAGGGTCTAGAGATCATTATGATCACGTTATAAGCTTTCTTTCTCTACAATTTTAGGATGCACAAAGTGTAGTTCTAGGCTCCCATTCTCAATCTCCTACCATTAATAAACTAAACATTTCATGAGAAATACAAACTTATCTTAAATAAGCATAATGGAAGTTGTCGCTCACTGTGTGCAAATGTTTGCTGTTACAAGGCTACAACCCTAAACACACTTACTGGAATGAAAGCCCCATTGAACTCCAGAGTAAACATCCCTAAGATTGCACTAGCTGCTAGCACCTCTTGTCTGCACGATTAAAAGGTAAAGGTAACGGACCCCTGACAGTTAAGTCCAGCTGCAGGCGACTCTGGGGTTGTAGCGCTCAACTCGCTTTACAAGCCAAGGGAGCCGGCTTTTGTCCACAGACAGTTTTTCCGGGTCATGTGGCGAGCATGACTAAGCTGCTTCTGGCGCAACAAACCAGAGGAGCACACGGAAACGCCGTTTACCTTCCCGTTTACCTATTTATCTACTTGCATTTTTTGGTGTGCTTTTGAACTGCTAGGTTGGCAGGAGCTGGGACTGAGCAACAGGAGCTCACACCATCGCAGGGATTTGAACTGCCAACCTTCAGATCGGCAAGCCCAAGAGGCTCAGTGGTTTACACCACAGTGCCACCCGCGCTATTAGGGATACCATAAAGCAGTTGGGGAACTTGTGGTCCTCCCAATGTTGGACTATGACTCCCATCAGCCCAAGCCAGCATGACCAATGGTCAGGGATGACAGGTTCCCCATACATGTCTTAAAGTTAAGAATGAGAGTGGGCAGTGCTAAGTCAACAATATGTGCTGAACAGCAGAGAATACCTTTCTTTATCTAGCAAGATTTAAATACAGTGGTACCTCGGGTTACATATGCTTCAGGTTACATACGCTTCAGGTTACAGACTCCGCTAACCCAGAAATAGTGCTTCAGGTTAAGAACTTTGCTTCAGGATGAGAACAGAAATCATGCTCCAGCGGCGCAGCGGCAGTGGGAGGCCTCATTAGCTAAAGTGGTGCTTCAGATTAAGAACAGTTTCAGGTTAAGAACGGACCTCCGGAACGAATTAAGTACTTAACCCGAGGTACCACTGTACTTGATTGTAAACACCCCTAAGCAGTTTACAAGTTTATAAACACTTTCTTTTTGTCTAGTCACTCTCAAGCAGGATATCATTGCAATAAGGAGAAACCCACTCTAAACACTTTTTTTGCCATGATTCAGAATCGGGCAAACCCCTATACAGGGGTGCCTCGCAAGACGAAAAGAATCCGTTCCGTGAGTCTCTTCGTCTAGCGGTTTTTCCGTCTTGCGAAGCAAGCCCATTAGCGGATTAGCGCTATTAAAGGCTATTAAAGGCTTAAGAGATTAGCAGATTAGCTGCTAAAAGGCTATTAGCAGCTTAGTGCCTTAGAAAAAGGGGGTGGGGAGCGAAAAAAAACCCCCAGGAATCGCAAGGCATTTTCGTCTTGCGAAGCAAGCCCATAGCAAATTCGTCCTGCGAAGCACCTCCAAAACGGAAAACCCTTTCGTCTAGCGGGTTTTCCGTCTTGCGAGGCATTCGTCTTGCAGGGCACCACTGTAATTCTAGGCGCAGGAATCCAACTAGCAGCTCCGCCCTGGACACCTGAGAGACTGACTCTGTGCAGGAGATTTGTCCTGCCACGAAGCAGATGGACACACACATATCCTGGGGCTTTTATAGCACTGCCAGTCTGGCGTCATGCTTAAGAGCGTTGAACTGGGATGCAGGAGAGCAGGGTTCGAATCCCCCACCCAGCCATGAAGCGCCCTGGGTGACGTTGGGCCCGTCGCCATCTCTTAAGCCTGACCTACCTCACAGGGTTGTTGTGAGGATGAAACAAGGAGCGGGGAGGAGAACCATGTGACCACCTTGGAAGGTAAAGGCAGCATAGAAATGTGAAAAATGAAATAAATAAATATATTACCAACCACCTTGGAAGGTAAAGGCGGGCTAGAAATATGAAAAATGAAATAAATAAATATATTACCAACCACCTTGGAAGGTAAAGGCAGACTAGAAATATGAAAAATGAAATAAATAAATATATTACCAACCACCTTGGGAAGGTAAAGGCAGACTAGAAATATGAAAAATGAAATAAATAAATATATTACTAACCACCTTGGGAAGGTAAAGGCGGACTAGAAATATGAAAAATGAAATAAAAAAATGTATTACCAACCACCTTGGAAGGTAAAGGCGGACTAGAAACGTGAAAAATGAAATAAATAAATATATTACCAACCACCTTGGAAGGTAAAGGCGGACTAGAAATATGAAAAAATGAAATAAATAAATATATTACCAACCACCTTGGAAGGTAAAGGCGGACTAGAAATATGAAAAAATGAAATAAATATATATATATATTACCAACCACCTTGGGAAGGTAAAGGCGACACAGAAATATGAAAAATGAAATACATAAATTGCCCACCACCCTGGAAGGTAAAAGCGGCATAGAAATGTGAAAAATGAAATAAATAAATAAATAAATAAATAAATAAATCACCAACCACCTTGGCAGGTAAAGGTGACACAAACATATGAAAACTAACTAACGAACGAACTATCTAACTAACTAACCAACCAGTTCTCCACCATCTCCTTGATGGCGTTGGCGGGTCTCTGGATGACTTCTCCAGCCGCGATGCGGTTCACCACAGCCTCGTCCAGGCGGCGGATCACACCCGCCATCAAGGCCATGAGGGGGCGGGCGGCGGGCGGCTGTGGCGAAGGGTCTCGGGGGCCGCCGGAGAAACGACGGCGAAGCGGATACCGCGGGCGGGCGGCCGCCCCGGGCTTGTGGGACGGGAGAAAGTAGGGAGCCTTTGCCAAGAAGCTCCGGGGAAAACCGCGCAGAGGCGCGCGCTCCCTCAGAGCAACGGACGCCTCAACCGCCAAACTCGCGCCTCAACGGCCTCGCGCGAAGGTTCCAGCGCGCAGCCGATTGGTCCGCCAGCATGTCAATCGAGGTTGCCCGGTTGCCGGGGTGAAAAGTTGTTTCCGCCTATAGGGACGCGCTTCCGTCGAAAGGGAAAGGATATAGAGTGTTGTTGTTGTTGTTTTGAGGAAAGGAGAAAAAAATGAAGAGTAGCCCACGCGCTGCGTAACCACGGGACTCGCTTTTGCGCTAATAAGTCTTTGCTTGGAACGTCGTTATTTTAACCCACATGCAGCTGCTGTCATTCTGCTTGCCAGTTTTGTAGTTTTGTGCTGTTGTTTTTTTGCTACAATATGTTCTCTGTTTTAGATGCGATGTAAAATTAAATAATATTGCTAAGAACAAAACGAAACCAGATATTTCCTGCATGCTTTTATCGCCTTTTTTTTTTTTTTTTTTTTTTGCAGGCATAGCCTCCAACTTTTCACGGATGAAAATAGGGACATCCTATTTCATCATGATTATAATTTTTAATATACTATCTACACCCCGCCCATCTGACTGGGTTACCCCAGCCACTCTGAGCAGATTTCAACATATATAAAAGCAGGGGTTGTCAACCTGGTCCCTACCGCCCACTAGTGGGCGTTTCAGGATTCTAGGTGGGCAGTAGGGGGGTTCTACGGCACAAGCTGAATCCTTCTTCCATCGAGCACTGGTGTGCGGTAAGGAAATTTGACCATTAAGAAAGATGCATTAGTAGATGGTAGATATAAAAAAGGTTGACTACCCCTGCTTTGGATTGAAGTGTACTCTGCGGATATTGAGCTTAACCTGTAATGTAACATATTTTTCCAAGTCTGTTTTGATACCACATGGCTGGCTGCCTACGAGACGTACTGTAACATCTGCACATGCATGTCCTTGATATTTTATCATTAAGCAAGCTGGCTTCGGTACAAGGTTCCTTGCAGTACTGTGCTTGGTGAAGGGTGGCTTATCCTTCGTATGCCTCATAATATATATATCCCTGCTGAAAGTGATAAGGAAGTTTGCATAAGCTCATTTAGGGTGCTCTGTAATCAGCTACAGTGCCTTTATCTCAAGTAGCATTTTGCTTGTTTGTCATGAAGGAGCTCAGCTTTGTTAGTTAAACAAACACTGCAGGACTGAGAGGAACCTTTGCATTTCTAGGGAGGTATGCCTTAAAGTGTTGATATGTGGCTTCGCCATCAGCGAACCTTAGCTAACATTTCACTGTAGCTGGTAGTGACTGTCTGCCTCTTGACCTATGTCCTCTGACTCACCACCTTCATCTTCTGCCCCTGATTCTGGACTTATCTCTGCCACAGAGTCTCCCTGCTCACTAAGCCCTGTTATCTCTTCAGCTTCTGACACCTCCTCTCCCCATACTTCTCCCTCTGACCACTCATTGTGGACCCACCACCAATCCCCGGACTCTGAGCCTTCTTCCCTTAGGGGTTCCCCAGCTGGTTCCTTCCACCATTCCTCTGCATCCAACCAGACCCTGACATCTGGAGAGAGACCTGAGGGCCAAACAGGGCAGTCTGAGGGGCCAAAGCTGGTCTCCAGGTCTGAGGCTCCCCACCCCTGCCCAAGGGCATGCTGTTGGCATGTGGGGGACAGGAGTTTGAGCAGTGAAATGCCCCCCTCTGCACTCTCAAAACAACAACAAACCTATGGTTACGTGAAATATACTCAATAAACACACAAGATGTAACCGGCTGTACTTTTGAATAAATAAGGTATACTATTCATTGTATCAAATTGTAGATTTCAACGGAAGTCTCATAAAGTTCCTTGTCTTGGACTCTGTGAAAGGATTCTGTGGAACTGTAACAACCCTTCATGTGGATTATTGGACTCTACGAACAGACAGGTGGAATAGACACTTATACATGAATGGACCTTATGCATGAACTGACTAGAGAATGAACTGAACCACTGGGTCTTCTGTTTTTTTCATTGAACTTTATGAGACTTCCGTTGAAATCTACAATTTGATAGAATGAATAGTATACCTTATTTATTCAAAAGTACAGCTGGTTACGTCTTGTGTGTTTATTTTTTTCTTTTCTTTTGGATTTCATGCTCTTTATTCTGTTCATAGTGGTGAGGAGGAATGGAAGTTCCCCCAGAACGTCTGCTTTATATACATTATTTACACAATTGGCCCCACGTGATTGGCTAATTCCGGAATTCACCTGTAGGCCAATCAGGTTGCGGATTCACTTCCATCTGGAGCTGGATTGGGTGGCTCCTGTGGACCAATCAGACTGCTGCATTCTGTATCCTATTGTTCTAGGACCAATCAGACTGCTGCCTTTTGGATCCTATTCAACTCAGTACATAACACTATCCATTTTCCTTAAGTTTAGATTTTTACTCTCTTGCAGTGGTTATATTTTTGGAGAAACGAACTTCCTTGATCATCTATCAAGTCACCCCTCTGCACTTTCTGCATGCCAAGAAAAGCAGGAATCTCTGCATTAAAGGGAATCTTCAGACATTTTCCTGTTCGCTTTTGGCCTTTTGTTTCCATTCATAGCTTTTGTTTGTTCGAGAGCCTGAGCAAGCCTTCCGGATGTTGGGGAGGACAACTCACATGATCCCCAGCAAGCAGGTCAGGGAGAACCGGAGATATTAATTCAGAGGATGATATTCTAATGAAGGAAGTACTGCTTATTAAAATGATGGAGTATGCCGATTTGGCAAAGCTAACAGCAAATATTAGAGATCAAAACAACAAAACATTATTTGAGGCTTGGGAACCCTTTGTGGAATATCTAAAGAACTATTATAATTGCACAAAAACAAGAGTAGGAGTTGAAATATGAGCAACAGAAAGACATTGAGGCTAATAATCTAGGATGTATATAGGAAGCGTTACAAGTTAAAATACGCAGCATTAAAGGATAAACATAGAACACCATGGAGGGGGCATGGGAAGTCAATGGCTAAATTAAAAGTGTTGCTGATGGTAAAGTACGTGAACTTTTGAAAATTAAATAAACACAACAAAATAAAACTGGAGAGATATTCCACTAACAATTCTCAGGCTTTGTTGTGTAGGCTCAGCAGTTTCCAGGACTCTGTGGGTGTGTCTTATGATTTTCCTACAGTTTTTGTATATTACTCTGTGTGTGTGTGTGTGTGTGTGTGTGTTTCTCACCTCCTGGGTGGCTGAGCACACAGTGGATTTGTCATCTTCTCCAGGAACTCATCTCCAGAACTGTTCCACTTCTCTGCTCATGCCCTTCAACAAGCTTAAATTGCTAGACACCAATCACATGTACGGAAACGTCCTGGAGAGAAGTTTAGTGCAGCCCTAAGCAGAGACATCACCTTGCCAACAAAGGTCCGTATAGTAAAAGCTATGGTTTTCCCAGTAGTGATGTATGGAAGGGAGAGCTGGACCAGAAAGAAGGCTGATCGCTGAAGAATTGATGCTTTTGAATTATGGTGCTGAAGGAGACTCTTGAGAGTCCCATGGACTGCAAGAAGATCAAACCTATCCATTCTTAAGGAAATCAGCCCTGAGTTGATTGTCACTGGAAGGACAGATCCTGAAGCTGAGACTCCAATACTTTGGCCACCTAATGAGAAGAGAAGACTCCCTGGAAAAGACCCTGATGTTGGGAAAGATGGAGGGCACAAGGAAAAGGGGATGACAGAGGAGGACGAGATGGTTCGACAGTGTTCTCGAAGCTATGAACATGAGTTTGACCAAGCTGCGGGAGGCAGTCGAAGACAGGAGTGCCTGGTGTGCTCTGGTCCATGGGGTCACGAAGAGTCGGACACGACTAAACGACTAAACAACAACAAGGAGCTTTTTTTTTTTAAAAACATAAAGCTCCTTTCTAGAATAATTTTCCTCTATTTCAATACCATACCATAAAAGGAAGACTTGCTGATTCTCCTTCTGCAGCAGCAAGATTAGCAGTTGTGAGAAACAACTTTGGTTTGGAAAACGAAGTTCCTTGAAAAACTGAGCAACAACAGTGTGATAAAGGCTAAGTTTGAAGGAATTTGGTTTGTATGTTGTGTGAAAGAGATAAACTCCTGGAGGTGACCATGAATCTTTGTGGAGAGTTAGGTTCCAAAGTTAGGATGACCCTAGAGACAGTAGAAATAGAACAGAATATAGTGTTTCTGTTATTTTTGCTGTAAATGTGAATCAGAACTGTTGTGCAATCACTTGGAAAACCAGTGAAAACATCCCCACCCTAAAAAGACCTGTAAATGGTCAGAAAAACAAATTACCCCATTTTCTTGTGAAACTGCAACCACAGCACATCTTGTCAAAAGTGCAGTTAGCTGCCTGGCTTTCAGTTTTGAAGCATATTGATGTTTCAGTTATCCTCAAATGAAAATGAAAACCCCAGACACGTTTGACCGGTTTCTCTCCCCCACAGCTGACCAGTTTTAAGTTGCCTTTGTCTTTTTGTATTTTGGGTGAGGTTAGAAGAGTTGCTTGGCTGCCAACTGCACCAGCTGTTTGGAATGAAGCTCAGTTGTACTTCAGAAGGGTGGAGCTGGAAGAACAGAACTAAGGAGGGGGTTTTTTTCCGCTCTGGAAGCCGCAGAGAAAGAGGAAGAAATGCGGATGAAAGACAGAGCCACGTGAGAAGCTGAAAAACAAACACATCTCTGAGGGAG
The DNA here is from genome assembly GCF_965153285.1 of Podarcis tiliguerta. NCBI lineage: Eukaryota > Metazoa > Chordata > Lepidosauria > Squamata > Lacertidae > Podarcis > Podarcis tiliguerta. The sequence continues at coordinate 10,251,874 of NC_139545.1, forward strand.
GCTGTGAGCACACCTACTGTTTTTGTAGGAAAGGAGCTGGAAGAGGTTGTCCTCAGTCTGACCCTATGATAACCTGGAGCTCTTAGGTCTAACATGGACTGCTCTAAATCCTGTCCACTGGTGTAAGAGGAGGCTGAGAATGCTCTGAGGTCATGGAAATAAATAAATTTTCAAATACCGTATTTTTCGCGCCATAAGAAGCACCTGACCATTAGACGCACCTAGTTTTTAGAAGGGAAATGCAAGAAGAAAAATATTTTTAAAGGGAGTGCTGAGCAGAGCCTGTATGCATCCCAGGCTCTGCTCAGCGCTCCCTTTTACGAGCCCCATGGAGCGTGTGTGCGGCGCTTGCAGGCTTTTCCGCAGGAGAGAGAAAAGCCCCCAAGAGCCGCACACATGCTCCACGTGGCTAGTGAAAGGGAGTGCTGCTCTTGGGGGCTTTTCCAGGAGATGGGGGAAGGGACTGAGGGGCTGCCCTCTGTGTGTGTGCGGCTCTTGGAGGTTTTTCCCGCCTGCCTCCCGCCTGCATTCGCTCCATAAGACACACACATTTCCCCTTACTTTTTAGGAGGGGAAAAGTGTGTCTTATGGAGTGAAAAATACGGTACCTATAATAGAGTAGGATTAAGTATATTCCATGGAGTTCAATGGCGCTTAAAGAAGAGGAGCCCCATTGGATTAGATGCCTATGGGAAGCCTGCAAGCAGGACCTGAGTGCAAATTCAAGGCAACTGGTATTTAGAGGCATACTTCCTCTGACAATGGATGGCCTTCCTGGGACCCCTGAGATCTCTCAATGCGATGAGACCGCTGTGTGTGTAGCAAAAGGAGAAGCCTCAAAATAATGTTCAGACTGCAAGACTGTCCCCACTTGCCTGCAAATAAGCCACACGGAACTTCACGGGACTCACTTCTGAGTAAGACATAGGTAGAATTATATTGTCAAAGGGAGACCATCTGGCTTTGAGTGAAGAACTGAGTGAACAACTTTGAGTGAACAATCTCTTTGCCCTGGAAGAAAGTGATATGCCAAACTATATTGGGTGCACAATATTTTCTAATACAGTGATACCTCGGGTTAAGTACTTAGTTCGTTCTGGAGGTCCGTTCTTAACCTGAAACTGTTCTTAACCTGAAGCACCACTTTAGCTAATGGGGCCTCCTGCTGCCGCCGCGATGCTGGAGTACAATTTCTGTTCTCATCCTGAAGCAAAGTTCTTAACCCGAGGTACTATTTCTGGGTTAGCGGAGTCTGTAACCTGAAGCATATGTAAGCTGAGGTACCACTGTATGTACCGGTACATTCACGTCCAGCATCCATTTTGAGGCATTGCCTCTTTTTTCTTTGCTTTTGCTTCTTGTTCTGGTCAGTAAGATCAACTAAAGAAAATAAGGTCCACAAATAATAGCATATAAGAATTTCACTATTATCTGTTTGTCTATATTAATAGGCCGATTATGCAAACAGCAAAACATCTAGCCTTTAAACCCCTCTGTTCTTTGGGAATAAATTAATTGGTGCTCCTGTTGAAGCCCTGGCTGGCTTCTGGAACATCTTAATAATACCCTGTCCATCTGGCTGGGTTGTTAACATGATCGCCCCTGAGCACTTTCTCCCACTTATTTGGTCCCCTGATATACTCCAGAGCTTAGAGCAGGGGTCAGCAACCTTTTTCAGCTGTGGGCCGGTTCACCGTCCCTCAGACTATGTGGGGGGCCGGACTGTATTTTGAAAAAAAAATATGAATGAATTCCTGTGCCCCACAAATAACCCAGAGATGCATTTTAAATACAGTGGTACCTTGGGTTACATACGCTTCAGGTTACATACGCTTCAGGTTACAGACTCGGCTAACCCAGAAATAGTACCTTGGGTTAAGAACTTTGCTTCAGGATGAGAACAGAAATTGTGCTCCGGTGGCACGGCAGCAGCAGGAGGCCTCATTAGCTAAAGTGGTGCTTCAGATTAAGAACAGTTTCAGGTTAAGTATGGACCTCCGAACGAATTAAGTACTTAACCCGAGGTACCACTATAAAAGGATACATTCGACTCATGTAAAAAACGCTGATTCCTGGACCGTCCGCGAGCCGGATTGAGAAGGGGATTGAGCCGCATCCGGTCCCCGGGCCTTAGTTTGCCTACCCCTGGCTTAGAGCAAGAACAAGCTGAGAGATGGCTCAAATGCAAATGAAGGAAAGATCCGACTGAATACCACCGAACACTGGTGAGGGGTCATCACTAAGCCCACCTAGGGGCAGTGAAGGCAGCAAAGAAGGTATTTTGAGGATAAAATCTCTTGCATCCACCGCAATCTTGAATCCCCTGCGATTGCGGATAAATCTCATGGGGTGTCCAGAACACAGTCCATTTCTGCTGTGTTGGATGAGTTTCTGTTGGTAAGGCTCGAGGATGTGGTCATGGTGCTTGGATCAGTCAAGGTGACCATGTGTGCTGTGGAGCAGGCATGTCCAACAGGTAGATCGTGATCTACCGGTGGATCACTGGACATCTGTGGTAGTTCATTGGCTCTCCCCAAAGAAGCTGAACAACTGTGGCTCCCCTAAAAAAAGCTCAACATTTTACCTCCTCCCTGAAAAACTCAGCAACTTTGACCCGAACCCCCAAAAAGGGGGGTAGATCACTGCCAGTTTTTAACTGTGAGTAGATTACAGTCTAGGGACGCGGGTGGTGCTGTGGGTTAAACCACAGAGCCTAGGACTTGCTGATCAGAAGGTCGGCAGTTTGGATCCCCACGATGGGGTGAGCTCCCGTTGCTCGGTCCCTGCTCCTGCCAACCTAGCAGTTTGAAAGCACGTCAAAGTGCAAGTAGATAAATAGGTACTGCTCCAGCAGGAAGGTAAATGGCTGTTTGAAGAATCGCTGTGTCGTCTGATATGTTCACCCACAACTTAACACCCAGAGTCAGTCACGACTGGACCTAATGGTCAGGGGTCCCTTTACCTTTACCTTAGATCACAGTCTCTTGGGAGTTGGCCACCCATGCTCTAGACCCTTGTCCCTCTTGGCTGATAAAAACCAGCAGGGAGGGGACAGCTGACTGGATCAGGGAGGTGGTTCATACTTCTTTACGAGAGGGGCGGGGTCCCTGCTTGCTTGAAGGAGGCAGTGGTAAAACCACTCCTTAAGAAACCCTCTCTGTATGGATGTTATAGTGACAGGCAAGTGTCAGGCTTGCTTCTGTGAGGAGGGCATTAGTTACAAGGAGAGGGTGCCACCACCAAAAAGGCACTCTTTGTTTTGTTTGGTGGGGGAACCTGGAGAAGCCTCTCTGAATAAGACCTTTAAGCCTAACCTTTTTTTCATTTTGTGTGAAATAGCTAGCTTGGGTGGGAGGATATGGAAATCAGAAAGAAAGAAAGAAAGAAAGAAAGAAAGAGAGAGAGAGAGAGAGAGAGAGAGAGAGAAAGAAAGAAAGAAAGAAAAGGAGAGAAGAAGGAACTATGTGTTTATAAATGGAGGCTGTGGGCAGGCTTGTGACATTGCAGGGGGGTTGTAGATGACCTTTGGGGCCCTTCCATCTTGCCATTCTATGATTCTATAAAGGCAAAAAGTCCAGGCATTACAATAAATTACGTCGAGCACAAATGTAAACAAGAGCTTGAAGGGTTGGCCTCCCCACCCGCTTTGCTTTCGGTGGGAGGAGAAACTATTACAAATACTTCGGATACCTTTCCTTTCGTTTAAGGACCTATCAGCGTAAATAAAGCTTAGGTTTCATTTCCTTTAGCAGCTGCTTTTCAAAGTGCGGAAACTTGTAAGTTTCTGTTTCTGCGAGGTCACGTGGCCACAGTGGATTCCTCTGCAGTGCTTGGCAACAAGCCTATCTGCATCCTTTCAGGGCCAGCCCTGTTAAACAGCTTCCACGCTGGGACCCTTTGATTTGCACAAAGGGCAGGTGAGCTGGCTTTAGAATGCCCTTCCCCCATCCAGTTTCGCCAACCGATTGGTACACATTAACTGTTCAGTTTTACAGAATATTAACCGTGATGAGGCAGAGCTCTGATCTGCTGCAGATATAAGGACGTCGGAGAATACATTGCGTGGCGAGTTCCCGCCCCCCACCAGGATAAATAAAGACACAAGACACCATAATTTAAGGTTTCCAGGATCTACTAGCCCTACCAGGAATTGCCAGGGAATAAACCTGGGACGTTCTGCATGCCAAGCAGGTGTTCTGCCACTGAGTTATGGCCACAAAATCTGAGAACACTCCAAGTCATACAGGGGATATAAAACAGCATTCCGTGAAATGGTGTTTGCAGGCCACTCAGGAAGTAGCTGGTGGTTCAAGGTGGCTTCTGGGCCTCAGAGACTACCGTATCGTACCCCACCCCCTGCCCCCAGCAGTATCCCAGCTGACACAAAAGGTAGCATAGAACAACCTTTTGTTAGAAGGCAAGGGAATTTAAAAAATATATTAGAAAAATAATTTTAAAAATAATTACAGTGGTACCTCAGGTTACAGACACTTCAGGTTACAGACTCCGCTAATCCAGAAATAGTACCTCAGGTTAAGAACTTTGCTTCAGGATGAGAACAGAAATCGTGCGGCGGCGGCAGGAGGCCCCATTAGCTAAAGTGGTATCTCAGGTTAAGAACAGTTTCAGGTTAGGAACGGACCTCCAGAACGAATTAAGTTCTTAACTCGAGGTACCAATGTAATTACTACTCCTTACATTTTAGCCAGCATAGCTGCAATTTGTTTGCGGTGATTAAAAACCTTCTGTGGCTAATCATATAAAACTTTTAGCTGATTGATGCACTCACTCCTAGATTCAGATTCTAACTCCTAACGTGCATTTTATATTTGAATGTAGGTGCTTCAAACGGAAAGGGGGCATTGCTGTTTCTAATTTTCTTCTACATAGGTTTGAGGAACAGCTTGTTGCTGTTCAGGTTTGCCTTTCATCTGATGAACAGTAGCTATTGCCGTTTTGGTTCCGTTCCGGCTGTTACTTTCCCCACAGCAACAATACTGCCTCATAAAAGGGCAACCTTTACCCCAATAAAGTAAGCCACATTGCAACAATAGTGACTCATCCTGTTTGGTTCACTCCCACTCCAAGCCAGATAACTGCATCTGTTGTTATGTCGCAGTGCGATTCTCCCCTCTGTTCCCAAAACAACATCATTTGGGCACGTTCAAAGCCAAGGGGACACCTTCTCACAGGCAGCTCCTCCGTGCTCTGGGATCAAGCAGAATGATAGTCAGTGGTACCTCGGCTTACAGACACTTCAGGTTACAGACGCTTCAGGTTACAGACTCCGCTAACCCAGAAACAGTACCTCGGGTTAAGAACTTTGCTTCAGGATGAGAACAGAAATCATGCGGTGGCAGTGGGAGGCCCCATTAGCTAAAGTGGTACCTCAAGGTTAAGAACAGTTTCAGGTTAAGAATGAACCTTCAGAACGAATTAAGTTCTTAACCCGAGGTACCACTGTAGATGTGCTTCATTCTTTCTTATATGGTGTCCGTTGCTGGAGACTGGTGCAGGTCAGGATTCACAAACACGGTGTCCGTGAAGATAACTCTTTATTTGAATAAACCAATACAGCACAGGCCTAGTGATCACAGTAGGGAACTGGTCACAGAAGGATGGGGAGACTCCCTGGATTATTTGGCAAGTAGTACAGTGGTACCTCGGGTTACATACGCTTCAGGTTGCAAACTCTGCTAACCCAGAAATAGTACCTTGGGTTAAGAACTTTGCTTCAGGATGAGAACAGAAATCGCGTGGCGGCAACGGGAGGCCCCATTAGCTAAAGTGGTACCTCAGGTTAAGAACAGTTTCAGGTTAAGAATGGACCTCCAGAATGACTTAAGTTCTTAACCCGAGGTACCACTGTAGTAGGATTCCTTCAGCATTCTTCAGTTGAGAGCCAGTGTGGTGTAGTGGTTAAGAGCGGTAGTCTCGTAATCTGGGGAACCGGGTTCGCGTCTCCGCTCCTCCACCTGCAGCTGCTGGGTGACCTTGGGCCAGTCACACTTCTCTGAAGTCTCTCAGCCCCACTCACCTTACAGAGTGTTTGTTGTGGGGGAGGAAGGGAAAGGAGAATGTTAGCTGCTTTGAGACTCCTTAAAAGGGAGTGAAAGGCGGGATATCAAATCCAAACTCTTCTTCTCTTCTTCTTCTTCTTGACAATCCAGTTTCCATTAATGTAGAATCATAGAGTTGGAAAGCACGGTGAGGGTCGTTCTAGTCCAAACCCCTGAGATGCAGGGAACTTGTTGCCCAATGTAGGGTTTGAACCCATGGACCTGAGATTAAGAGTCTCATGCTCTGCGTATTGAGCCAACGAGAGGGCTACTGAAAGAGGAAAAGAGAAGGTACCTTGAAATACTACACCCATCAACAGCACTTCCTGTCCTGTACTGTGGCCTGAAGTAACGCACCCTGCATTTGAATATACTGTAGTGATTTCCTATGGACCAAGTGAAATCGAGGATACAGCGTTTCCTCTAGATGAGAAACCTTTGCTGAAAGGGTTTGCTATAATGGTGAGAAGCTAAGAAGGTCTTGGCTTGTGTTTCGTAGGGTATCAACAAGGTTTCTCTTTTTGCTTCTGCCGCAAAACATTTGCAGAGGCAATTGGCAGAGGCAATTAGAATAATACATATTATTTGATCAACTTTTTAGCATCCCTCCGTTTGAAATAAAAAAAACCCCAACAGAAAGCCTATTGGTTCACATATTTTATCTGTGGCTAAAGGATCATGAATCACTTCCATCATTTGCATTGATGTAAACCTCTGGAATATACAGTCATACCTTGGGTTGAGGTAGCTTCAAGTTAAGTATTTTTGGGTTGTGCTCCACGGCGCTCCGTTACTTCCGGGTTTCGCCGCTCACGCATGCGCAGACGCTAAAAATGATGTCACACGCATGCGCGGAAGCAGCAAAACGCGACCCACGCACACACAGACGCACAGTCACGTTACGTTTACTTCAGGATGTGAACAGGGCTCCGGAATGGATCCTGTTCGTATCCAGAGGCACCACTGTATTTAGTATAGCTAGCTATTTAGCTCCATCCCCAGTATATTTTATCTTATTGCTATGGCTAGTAGCTAATGCAAATAAAGTTTCTATCTATCTATCATCTATCTATCTATCTATCTATCATCTATCTATCTATCTAGCATCTATCTATCTAGCATCTATCTATCTATCGTCTATCTATCATCTATCTATCTATATCATCTATCATCTATCTATCCAGATGGTGGCTCTGCTAGGGCCAGTTCTTCCTTTGGGGAGTACTGGGACCACTTACTGAAAACACTTGTGTGACATTGCGAAACAGCATGAAATGTCACTCAGGCATTTCACGGTATACAGCATTTGGGTAGAAACACCATCTAGGTGTGGACTATATAAATGCATTTATGCAGAACGTCACTGCATCATAAACTAAGGAATTCAGCAATGGAGGGGCGTGTTCAAATGCCTACTGGCTAATACATTGTTAAATATAGGCACTCACTGTGCTGTTTTATATGCCTGCTAAAAACAAGGTAGTACGATGTAATAAGTATGTGCAATATGATTAAAAGAACAGCAGGGATCAGAACAGTTAACTCGGACATGCGACTTGAAGGACTTGTGCTTCAGCTCAATTTCCCTACATTTCCTCAGAGGTTCCCATCCTGCAAAGACTTATATTTGCAAGCAAGAGAAAGGAGACAAAGACTTGAATGCAGAGAGAACGACCTTTTCCCTTTACTGATTAGAAATAGGACCCGACCTTCATGCTGGTTTCTGTTTCCCTCACTGAGCAGCAGCTGGTAGTCACAAGACTATGTTTTCATTCCACAGTCCAGATACTGTTGGAGTCCCACGGGAAAGGGAGACGGGATGTGACGTTTCCTGGTTTCCTGGTTTTTTTGTACTGTCTTCTTTGTTGGAGTTGGTCTCTGCTTCCCACAGAGACAAGATGTATATTTGCATGCTCTCAGCATAGCTTAGAAATAAAGAATAGAAGAAGAAGAAGAGTTTTGGATTTGATATCCCGCCTTTCACTCCCCTTCAGGAGTCTCAAAGCAGCTAACATTCTCCTTTCCCTTCCTCCCCCACAACAAACACTCTGTGAGGTGAGTGGGGCTGAGAGACTTCAAAGAATTGTGACTGGCCCAAGGTCACCCAGCAGCTGCATGTGGAGGAGCGGAGACGCGAACCCAGTTCCCCAGATTACAAGACTACCGCTCTTAACCACTACACCACACTGGCCCTCAATGTAGCAATGTGCTACTAGCAAGGTAGCACCATACCTGCCTCAACCTTTCGTTGTGGACACTGGATGTATACTCTGCTGGGCTCGATCCAAGATGAGCCGTATCAGCTCAAGATGGGCCAGAGTTGAATTTAACTGACACTTCATATCTGTTTGGAACAGAGCCCCTGAGTGGGACTTCTCCACCTTTGAGTACATGCCCAGAATTTCTCATGCGACAAAGAACATTTTATCTGTGGTCACACCATGTAAATCCATTGCATAATCAGTATATTCTCAAAATAAAACCATGTTGTGGTTTTCTCTCACTACGGTGGTGTTTGAAATACCCTTCAAGCAGACATTTTTATTTTCAGCCTCCCAAATGCCAAGGCTATTACTCCATCTCAGCAAAAAGATACAAGCTGGATATTTCTGTTGTCATCCGTTTTGGTCACAGAATCACAGAACTGCTGAGCTGGAAAGGACACGGGGCGGTCGTCTTGTCCAAATTCTGGAATCTCAACATATGGGTCCCCCATCCAATTTGAAACCATAGTAGATGTTGCTTCGCTTTGCAAATATGTTAACAGGTTTGGTTTTTTTTCAATCAAAGCCAGCATTGATCCATCATGGATGCATGATGGTGTTTGTTGAATTCAGCAGTGCTAAAATAACAATAATTAATATGTGATAGGATTTGGGACAGTCCAGTGCACAGATATCTAAACATGTTTCTAATTTGCATTTCCAGTGTGAGGCATAAAGGATATTTTGCATGAAGGCATATGGAGCATTAATAATAATAATAATAATAATAATAATAATATTTATTTATACCCCACCTTTCCCCCCCAACAGAGATACAAGGCAGCTTATAGATAAAATGTTGTTGTTTGTTGTTTAGTCGTGTCCGATTCTTCGTGACCCCATGGACCAGAGCACGCCAGGCACTCCTGTCTTCCACTGCCTCCCGCAGCTTGGTCAGACTCATGTTTGTAGCTTCAAGAACACTGTCCAACCATCTCGTCCTCTGTTGTCCCCTTCTCCTTGTGCCCTCTATCTTTCCCAACATCAGGGTCTTTTCCAGGGAGTCTTCTCTTCTCATGATGTGGCCAAAGTATTGGAGCCTCAGCTTCACGATCTGTCCTTCCAGTGAGTACTCAGGGCTGATTTCCTTAAGAATGGATAGGTTTGATCTTCTTGCAGTCCATGGGACTCTCAAGAGTCTCCTCCAGCACCATAATTCAAAAGCATCATGGTAAAATAGATAAAATATTTTTATCTATTTTATTTATAGATTTTATCTATTTTATTTATAGATAAAATAGGAACAGCTAAAAACATAAACAGAAATCTTTTTTTTTTTAATTAAACATTAATAGCATATATCATCTATTGAAAACTTACAGGTAATTACAATTTAAAAATGGATTTTCAGATTGAGGCTCCAACATACCAAAGTTTGCGGATGTCGATCTTTGAGTAGTTTGGACAGAAATATGAGGTGTTACAATAGTGATTGGATTTGATCCACAGTAAGTTACTTGCATTTAGTTTCTACTGAAATCAGTGGGACTTAAATTCAATGGACAGCTTAATCCTATACATGCTTCCTCAGAAGGAGACAGCTCTCTGACCCATCAGTAACAGTGGTTAGGCTTATGGAAACCAAAGACAAGGTCTGTTTAAGTGGTGGTCCTATACTTATGGAATATGCTCCCCTAAGGATGTGGGTGGAGAACCAAACCCGGACGATGGGTTGAAAACTTAATTTCCCCACTCCACACAGACCAACTTTATAGGGATCACTCGCCTTTCCTAATACTGTAATGGCATCAAGTAATTAAAAGCATAGCTGTTAACGTTTTCCCTTTTTTAAGGGAAATTCCCTTATTCCCTGAATAGGATTCCTCGCAAGAAAAGGGAAAAGTTGACAGCTATGATTAAAAGGTGTCAAGAGTTCAAAAGGGGTCACTGAACCTATCAGTGGTTACAGCAATAGCCTTTAAAATGAGCTCATTGGTGCTTTGCAAAGGGATTTGCTGTAACTGCTAAATTCATTGGAGATCCCAGAAAGCCCCTTTGAAGTCTGCTTAGAGAGCCAACCTGCAAACATCCTGTTTTGCCTCAGCAAAGAAAGCGCTGTTTGGAGAACGCAGTTTGGATCCAAACTGCTTCCTGCAGGAGAAAAGGGAAAGCACACCCCCACAGCAGAGGGGCTTCTTGCCAGTGACGATCACTTTAGGTTTCTGATTTTAATAAAAAGTTAAATACCTGTGTAGGGCAGGTAGGCATGGTTTAGTCAATAACAGTCAAATGGGGGGATCCATGTTGGGCCTAATTGATATTGAGGGCCAGAGGCACTCTTCCATCACCCTAATAATTTTTTTAAAGACTCTCATATCAGCTTTTAATCAGATCCACATTTCATCCATTTTTATCCAGTGCCCCCTCCCCATTTTAAAGGGGGCTAAATTTTGCCTTAAATTGCTTCTGCGTGGCTTTTGCAGGCTGCCTTATGACGTTTGCCCTAATTATATAAACCTTATAATGCAATTTATACGTGTGTGGGTGGGTGTTTTATTAAAATTTGTTTTACAATTTCAAATAAACATTATACAGACTTAAAATATCAGTGACTTCCCTTCTTCTCTTTCCATGGTTCATTTTGCATATCTTATATCTCTGCATATTTTACAACAACTATACCAGTTTTTCATTATTACATCCATCACAGATTATTTACACTGTTGAATGTTTCTTAACGCTGACAGCGTTTTCAGCTGTAGTTATTTTCCATATACTCAATAAACATTTCCTAATTTTCTTTAAACATATGTTCTTCTGGTTCTCTTATTCTATATGTTAAGTCTACAGGTTGTGCATATTCTGCAAACTTAAGTTGCCAATCTTCTTTCGTTGGGACCTCACTCTTTTTCCATTTGGGGACTAACAAAGGAGGGGCCGCAGTTGTTGCATATATAAATAATCTTTTCTGACACCTGCGGATTTCAGTCTGGGTTATCCCCAACAGAAAGGACTCTGGGGTTTTGCTTTTTTGGCAAAGTAATTTTAAACCTTTTTTCCAATTCATTATAAATCATTTCCCAATATTCTTTTGCATGTCCATCACATATGAAAGAACATTCCCTCCAGCTCTTTACACTTCCAGCACCTGTCTGATTCTGCCCTGGAAATCTTAGCAAGCCAACTCAGAGTTAGAGACCACCTGAGAATCACTTTCAGATAGTTCTCCTTCAAAGAACATCAACATGCTGTAGATTTTGCTTCCCCAAAGTTTCTCCCAGAGGTGAAAAATCTCTCTTGTGTCCTATACAGTAATGCAATTTGCTTCTGAGACAGGGAACCCTGGACGAGAGAGACAGGCAAAAGACAGGGTGGAAGGTCAGACTAGAAACCGATTTTTTACACCCAGCCATAGCTGTCAACTGTCCCTTATTTGGCAGGAAACTCCCTTATCCCAGCGCTGTGCCCTGCTGCTGTCCCTTATTGATGATGTCCTTTAAATTTTCCGGGTTTCATGCTCGCCCGCCTAGGGAGGGAAGCAGCGGCTCGGGGTCCTCCGCCGCAAGAGAGAGCGCGCGCACAAGCTGCCGTGTTTCCGTCTCTCCCTTTTCCCCCTCAGGGGCGCGTTGTGAGGAGACGGGTGGCGGCGGGCGGGCAGGCAGCCCCTCTCTTGAGAGACTTCCACCATGCTGCCAGGGGAAGCTGGAGGCAGCAGCAGTGGCAGCGGTTGAGGAGGCGGCCTGAGGGAGGAGGAAGAGGAGGGGATGGGGAGGAATGCAGAAGGGTGGCACTACAGCGGCCGCCATGGCGCCGCAACCGCCTCATGCCGGGCTCGCGGGCAGCATGGGCGAGAGTCTCTCTCCCCCTCTCTTGGGTGGGGAAGGGCCGATGGAACTCCTCGCGCCAGGACGGCAGCAGCCCCAACGTGCTGCTTAGCATCCCCTCCAACCAGTGCAGCATCTTAATGTAGTGATTTCCCCCTCTGCACCCCTTTCATAACTCTATTTTTATAAATCATTTGTCCAGCCACAGTTCAAATTTTTATGACAAGTTTTCTGTCAATCCTACAGATGTATATAACTCTTTACAATAGCTTTTCAACTAAATTATAAACTTTCCCCATTCTTTATTAAAGAGGACCTCTTCCTGGTTTCTAATTCTGCCTGGAAGCTTTGCCATCTCGACGTCGTTCATCAGTTTTGTCTGCCACTCTTCTTTGGTCGGAGTTGTTGACCCTTAGGATCATCTTGTCCGACCCCCTGCAAAACACAGTCAGTCGCAGCAAAAGCAGCAAGGCTCCATCAGTGCCTGATTTCTGTATAAGCTAAGCAAAACCCCTTATTTGGGCTGCTGATCCCTTATTTCCGAGGCTGCTGGTCCCTTATTTTCAAATCCATAAGTTGACAGCTGTGCACCCAGCTCCCAGGCGCTGCGCTGGAAGGCGGAGAAGCGTCGGCTGAACTGGGAAAAGCTTCATATTCGCTTTCGCTTTCGCCGAAAGGAAACACGCTGCCTCTGCGAGGAAGCGCCCCTTTCCCCGAAATGACGTCGCGGGGGCGGGGCTGGCCCGCGGCTTGCGCTTTTTCTGCTCCCACCCGCGCGCGCCTTCTCAGGATGGCTGGCTTTGCTGATGCGCAGCAGCTGAGCGGCGGCAGCAGCTCCAGCTTTGGCCGGGCGCGAGGCGCGCCTTAAAGCAGCGAGGAGCGCCTTGCGCCGCCTTGCCTGGGGGGCCGCCGGGTTACTTCCAGTCCAGGAAGAAAGGAAGGAGAGGCGCGTCGTTTTGCATAAACGTATGTATATGCATGCGCGCGCGGGGCATGTTTTGTGTTTAGCAAACGAACCAGCCCCAAATCGAAAGCAGCGTTTCCTTGCGCGGGTGTGTTGTCCCGGGGCAATGGAAGCAATTGGTTTGCATGGCTTCCCCCTCGCCCCTCGTCACCTTTTAATTTTTTGCCACGTAAACCCTAATCCTGCACGGCCATTGTTAGGGTGGGAGAAATGTTTGGGGTTTGCGTTTCCTTGGGTTGCAGGATTCGCGTAAGAGCTGAGCCTCAGGGTGCAATCCTTTTCGAGATTAAGTTTCCTGGAGCTCCCTGGTAATTGGTTTAATTTCTGTGCGGAAATGAACAGCCAACAGCTGTGTGAGTCATGGGCGGCAGGGAAATTAAGTCGGGTTTTAAGTGTAACTAGAGGGCAAGCAAACAAGCGGACCAAAGGAACCAGGCATGGTCCCACAGGTTTCTTTGGGTGTTTCTGCAGGGCTGGAGTGGCTAAAACCTGCTGCTTTTCACATATTTGTTGGACTACAACTCCCATCATCCAGGACCACTGGCCAGGACTGATGGGAATTGGAGTCCAACATAATCCGGCGAGCGAAAGATTAGGCCCTTGCCTTGCCTTGCAGAAAAGTGGCTGGCAGTTGCCTCACTGATCGCCAGCGTAGGTTGTAAGAAACATAACTTCCAGCACTGCCCGGGTTAGATATTTTTTTGCCTCCTGCTTGGAAAGGCACACACTGTGAGAGAGCAGATCTGGGTATTGTTACAGGATCACACTTGAGAGAACATGTCCTCTTCAGACCTAGGCTGCTCTTTCTTTCAACTTGGATTGAAACTGGTTTGGAGGAGTATGCATTGAAACAGTATTTCGGTTCCACTTGTGTAGACTGCTCTCGAAAACCAGAGTAAAAGGAAGTGTGTACACATCCTTCGTAGGAAAATGAACATAAACGTTGGTGGTGATGTCTGACCCAATTGACTAATGTTGGCGGCTTGGCTATTTCAGAATAGTTTTCCTGCAAATAAAAAAATAAGTATGAGAGCTTCAACCAACCCTCGTGCTTGCAAACTACCAGAAGCTGGTCAAGGAAAAATGAAGTGCCCCTTTTACACTATCCACAGTAGTTGGTTTCTGTGCAACTTTGTGAAGCCTCTGAGTTGGCCTTTGTTGGGGAGGGGGCATTGAAAGTCTGTTGAGAACTGAGAAGTTGCTAGCACGCTAAATGCAGTTTTCAAAGAAGGATGCAGGGCATTTTGAAAACTAGCATGGAATCTGGTGTCTTTTGAAAAGGCTGTCACGTTTACTGTAGGCCAGAGCTCATTTTATGAGACGCATGAAGTGGTCATTAAAGATATGCTGTTGTTGTTTAGTCATGTCCAACTCTTCGTGACCCCATGGACCAGAGCACGCCAGGCACTTCTGTCTTCCACTGCCTCCCGCAGTTTGGTCAGGCTCATGCTGGTAGTTTGGTCTATGGGGTTATCTGTTTAACCCATTTTAGTGTTGGTTAAGTTTTAAAATCTTTTTCTATGTTTTTAACTGTGTACTGACAAATGTTTCTTTTTCTGACTGACGGTCGAATAAAAGGTTGATGATGATGATGATGGTAGTTTGGTCAAACTCATGCTGGTATATAAAGATACAGTTCCACATTATTCTGTCTCTAGTCTGTACCATGTCCGTTAGAAATTAAATGTTACCTGCATCGCCAATTCCATTGCATGTCATACGCTCTTCCTTGAGGAAAACAGGGCAGAGAGGCAACTTCTCCTTTCTCTTTAGATTTTGCAAGAGGTTTGCTTCCCTGAACCCTCCTTTCTGAAATCGTAAGGCATGTTACAGAAGTTGTTCCCTTTCCCCCATCCTTGAATTCCTTTGAATGTTGGCTGGGCCGTGTTTTGCAAATGCAAAGTATGACTTCCAAAGAAGAAAAGATTGTATACATTTATTTTAATAGCGGAAATTTTAACCAGCCTAGAAATAGTAGTGGTGTGATTGTTATCAAGTCAACATTTTAAAAAACCCACTCTGCTTTTCTTGCACGCAGAACAATTACCTGAAACTTTCTGGCAACTTTTAAATATTTGTAAGTAAAGCTGTTTCCAAAAAAGATTGACTGTTTAGGACAGTCAATCCTGTTTAAGATATGTTTTTCTCAAGGGCTTTGGTTTTGAATTTGGAACAGCCTTTCTTCAAGCAGAGATGAACTTGGAATTTTTTTATTTGCATTTTATAGCACCATTATAAAAACTGAAAAACTAGAGTGCATGTTTGGAGAGTTGGCTTCTTTTAGACCAAGTTAGTTTAGCTCTTTAATAATTGCATTAGCAATGTGTTCCCGTATAGAAGCAACTGGGAATCCTTGGCATTACCGCAGAAAAAAAAATGTTGCCAATAACTAAGCAGTAAAAATCTGCATTGGAAAACAAGCCGTCAGGCCAAACAATGTTAGTAACCATTCGCTGGATCCTCCAGGGATTGAATATTATCTAAGTTTTGGCATGGAAGTGCAAAACCGTACAGTTTTGTTCCTACTTGTTGTTTGCAGGCAGATTCTTTCTTATCTAAAGCAAGGGCATTTTGAAAAATGTTACGGTTGTCTTTACTGCTTTAGTTTAAAGTGCAATAGCACTGTCCAGAAGCCGTCTACCATATTGACCTTTTAGTCAACCATCAAGCTTGAAGCGAACCAGTGTTAACTGCTTTATACTGTGAAATATCAAGTTCCCTTAATATACAGGTGACTTATGAAAATGTATTTCTTTTAAAAAACAATGCTTCCAGAATGTAAGAAAATTATTCCAGACAAACATTTCTTATGTGAATAAACATTGCTTTCATGTGAATAAACACCCAGCAATAAAAGATAGTGGGAGAGGATTTACCCCAGCAAATTATTTCTCAAAATTACAAAGACCCAAATACAGACGGTCATTTACCCTCGCCAGATTCAACGTGCTGCCATCTGCCTTATTGCAGGGCAGATTCGAGGGTAAACCATACGTGGAACGAGTCTGCCCCTGTGGCTTGATGGAGGTAGAAACCCTCTCTCATGTCTTGTTACACTGCCGTTTCTACGGGGATATACGCTCGGTATTTATCACTCCTGTTGTGCAAAAATCTCCAAATGGGCCCAAACTTCAATGTCTAAAACTCCTGGTAGAGGACAAGGATCTAGAGATCACGCTAAAGGTGGCCAAATTCTGTGCGACTGCCATAAAACAAGCTGTACTACTAAAATGATTAAGGTTTTAAATGACAATTTTCGGTTATATTTTAGTGATCAAGATTTAATATGTTTTTTTTAACTGCCGCTATATCTGTATTGTCTCTGTTAGACCTAATTGCAATTCAGTGTATTCCTGTTGTGTTTTATGATTTTCCTGATATTGTAAGTGAGCCACTTTCATGTTCTTGCAACTTCATTTTTTGCTACTTCTTACATCAGTCCATGCCCAGAAGGAAGTTTTGACTATGCCCTGGGTGCTTTTATGTTTTCCTTCCCGCCCCTTAAGATTCTCACACAAATTCTATGTGGGATGGCTGAACAGGACAGAAGTTTCAGCTTTCTGCTAGCCCCTGCTTTCATTTGAATTTGTGGGTAAATAAGGGCTAACCAATAAATCTCCAAAGACAGAGTGGGGTTGAGCAAGATTACTGTAGCACTTAATTCACATTGCATAGCTGTTTTCTATAACTAGCAGTAGCAGAATGTCTTGTGTAAGATAAAGAACTGCTGTGTCTCAAGCTGCTTTTGAACATCTCAGTTTCCATGTAGCGTGAAGGGCTGTTGGTTGAGAAATGTGGCAAAGGTCCACATAAATGGCTGGTACTGTTCTTTGGATCCTGTTTGTGCAGGTTTTCTTAAATTATATTCCAGTTTTTCTTCATACAGAATTTGCATTACCCTGGCACATAATTATATTGGCGCTGGTTCATCTGAAATATTTTTCAAATCCTCCTTCGGAGAGGGTTGTACAGTTAAAAATAAAAGTAAAGCAACTGAACAAAAGCCTGCCAGAGTAAAATGCATAATTGTGTGTAAACAAGCACATCAGAGTGACAATATAATCATGGATGTGGTGAACAGAGGGCGCGATCTGCTTCCTCACAGACTGTCCAAGTGTCCCTATTTTTCAGGGACGTCCCTGATTTAGAGAAGCCGTACCTGTTTCTGATTTGATCCCGGAATGTCCCGCTTTTCCTTAGGTTGTGCCTATTTTCACTGGAGAAATTGTTGGAGGGTATGGGGGGGTATCCACCCCCCCACCCAAACCATCTGAAGGCAATCCTGTATAGGGAAGTTAAAAAAAAAAATGTTTCATGTTTTATTATGTTTCTCTATATGTTGCACACTGCCCAGAGTGGCTGGGGCAACTCAGTAAGATGTAAATAATAAAATTATTATGTTATGGGACATCCCTATTTTCGTTGGAGAAATGTTGGACGGTATGTCCTCGTTGCGGCTCCTGGTGAAATTCAGGCCAAGCAACTTGTTTTCTGAAGCAGATAAACGTGTATCTTTTATTGGGCTCTGCTTGGGTTTGAGCTATGGAGAAGCCCCCTCAGGATCACAAATATAAAATAAATTGAATGACACTAGCAACATCCAAATGGAAAACTTTGGATCACATAGATGAATTTTGTTTAGACGCCATGTGGAAAGGACCTTCACATTACTCATTTCCTACTAATCTTCTGTTGAAGGGGATAAGGGGCAGTATATGTTGTTGTTATTTTCTCCTCGGAAGGGTAGTGGAAGCTCTTTCTTGCCCCTGACCTTACGGCTGCCTTATGAGGACTGTGGGCAGTTGTCATTTTGTATTTTAACTTAGGTGGGTTGCTTGATGAATTAATATTTTGCAAAACCTCAAATGCTAGAGCAGTGTGTCTCAGTACATCTAGTCCAGACTTCTGCTCTGTCCTAAGAGTGTAATGGAAATGGTTCATGTTATGTATTGAAGTTCTCACCCTGGCCACCAGGAGTATCGTGTATATAGTTTTCACTCAGGTCCATGTCAGTTATTTTAAGGGGGAAACCCTGGGTTGTTGTTGCTACATTGTTGACAGCTGGCTGCCTATAAAAGCAGGCCGGCTGAGCTGTTTGCTGTTCAGTTCTGTCCAGCTTACAAATAAAGAGCTGCTTTGGAAGAATCGCTGTGTCGTCTGCTATGTCTACCCACTATTCAACAGTTCAAATGTTTGGAAAGGGTGTGTGGTAAAATCCTCACCGAACTTTGTCAGTTCAGAATGCATTGGTTGCAAATAGGATGCAGATACTGTCATTTGCCAGTGCAAGGCTTAGAAAAAGTGAAGTCTTGCTCTCTCTCTCCTCCAAAATGTGTAGTGTCCAACTCCCTCAAAATGTATTTTGTCTAGTTAAGTTTTTGCCTCTATCTTCAGTATATTTTATTTTGTTGCTGTGGTTAGTGGCTGTTGCAAATGAAGGTTCTTCTGATCTGATCTCGTGTCCAACTGGAGAAAGAGAATGGTTGTAGGTTTGCTTGAAGCACAGGAGGGAGATTTTTAAGGGTTAAGAACTTTGCCCCAGGTTGTGCTACAACAGCGGCAAGAGTCTTGATAGCACAAGGATGGAAGAAGGAGGAAATCCCAATGAAAGAACAGTGGCAAGAAAAATTGATGAGCTACGCAGAGCTTGCTAAATTGACATACAAATTGCGGGACAAGGACAACTTGTGACTTTATTTCTTTTTCTTTTTCAATTTTTAAAATTAATTTTCCAGAAAGTTTTTGAAGACAAATAAACAACCAAACATAAATCTCAACCGTATTTAAACCAAACTTAGTAATACAGTGGTGCCTCGCAAGACGAAAAGAATCCGTTCCGTGAGTCTCTTCGTCTAGCGGTTTTTTCGTCTTGCAAAGCAAGCCCATTAGCGGATTAGCGCTATTAGCGCTATTAGCGGTTTAGTGGCTATTAGCGGCTATTAAAGGCTTAAGGGATTAGCGGATTAGCTGCTAAAAGGCTATTAGCAGTTTAGTGCCTTAGAAAAAGGGGGTGGGGAGCGGAAAAAAACCCCCAGGAATCGCAAGACATTTTCGTCTTGCGAAGCAAGCCCATAGAGAAATTCGTCCTGCGAAGCACCTCCAAAACGGAAAACCCTTTCGTCTAGCGGGTTTTCCGTCTTGCGAGGCATTCGTCTTGCGGGGCACCACTGTATCGTTAAGTGACTTCCTCATATCCCCCTGGTTGAATTTCAGTGTATATCATTTTAACGGTTTTCCAAAACCTAAGTTCTTATAAAGTTGACTTAAACACTTAACATCTTTCTTTCTTTCCGATTCAGCATTAAACATATTAATTCATCACATTACATATCTAAATCCTAAGCCTATCTGGTATTTGCAAGCTTTTCCAATTAATTTAACTTGACATATTTAACTAAATAGTCTTTAAATTTCATCCATTCTTCCTGGACAACTGTGACTTTAAGGAAGAATGGGAGCTTATTACAAATTTACAAATTTACAAATTATCTAAAAGGACAACAAAATGAACTGGACTCCTTGGCAGGTTTTGAGTAAACATACACAAATTTATTGGTTGATAACATGGTAGATAGATAATGTAAGGATATGTTTAATTTTATAACATGCAGAGAATAATATGTGCTGAGAAATCAGAGAGAGGAGTTGAGGGAAGTCTCTGGGAGGAGGGAGGGTTTAATGGGGGGGGGCAAGGGGGAAAATAATGAATCTGATATGTTTTGAAATTTTGTTATGCTGAAATTGCTACTAAAAATATTTTTTTTAAAAAAAGAACTTTGCCCCAGGAACAGAAATCACGCAACGGTGGCAGCAGGAGGCCCCATTGGCTAAAGTGGTACCCAGGTTAAGAATGGACCTCCAGAACGAATTAAGTTTGCAACCAGAGGTACCACTGTACAGGCAACATATGAAAAAGTTGCATGACTGCGTTGCTAATACGTATCAACAAATATCGGTTCTTTTGGCTTTGGAAGCAACCTTCCTCTCAGCTTCCTGCTTTCACCCGGACTCCACCTTCCCACCCTAATTCTCACCTAGGGTCTCACTACAGCCACAAAAAGTACCGCTAGGAGAAGGGATGCTGCGGGCATCACCCTAGTTTCCCCTCTAGGTTTGCTTTTTATGGGCAAGCCCCGGGGTGGATGGAGTCCCATTAAACAGTCAGCTGCCCTCTCCACACCCGGTTCCGGGTGCAGTAGGTTTGGTGAGTTTGCCAGGGGCTCCCAAGGATGAAAAAAGAGTGCCCCTCCTCCCGCACTTCTTTTTCCCCCTTCACAATAATATTTATTAATTTTCATACAAAAGCATAACAAAAAAGAGAATAAACAATAATAAGAAAAAGAAAGAATATGAAACATAAAATACTCCAAACTTCCCATAGATCACCACATAAACTAAAACCTAATTAGTTAATTAAGATCCATCTTCATAAACATATTACTTGACTTCCTCTAATCTCTTCCATCTGAATTCCCTTGTAATTAAATGTAGCAGTTTCCAATATCATTATTTCATAAAACAATATTGCAGTCATAATCAAATTTCCTAACTTTCCTTATTGTACTTTTTCTTATTTATTTATTTAATCCTAATTTAATCCTAGGCCTAATTAGTTCTTTCAAGTGGTTACATATCTTTAATATTGCAATATTTATTCAAATAGTCTTTAAATTTCTTCCAATCTTCTTGGTGTTCCTCTTAGTTCTTTAGTTCTTTCAAGTGGTTACGTATCTTTAATATTGCAATATTTATTCAAATAGTCTTTAAATTTCTTCCAATCTTCTTGGTGTTCCTCTTCTTTCTGGTCGCGGATTCTCCCGGTGAGATCAGCCAGCTCCATAAACTCTCATCATCTTCATCTCCACTCACAGTTCTCCTGCCTCTGTCTCCTTCTTGTCCAGCCTTTAGTGGCAAATTGTGTTCTCCCATCCGTTTCCCAGAGGATAATGGAATATCTGCAAGGGTCCTCCTTGAACTCACAAATGAACTTTAATTTCCATATTTGAGAGTTTGAAGCAGGCATGTAAATAGCCACTGGCCTGACAACCTGTGGTGACCAAGGCCATAACCAGATGAACGTATGTCGTCTTGATAAGCTGAGAAACGAGCTAGGCTTTTGTCCCTTTGTGGTATGAGCAACCAAACCAGAAAGCCTTCCATTCAAGGCTGGAAACTATAGTTGCCAGCTTTGGAACAAGCCATGATATTATACACAACTTCGAGCCTTCCTTTAATAGCGTGGCTTGTTCTGAAGTTGGTATCCATAGTTTCTTGGTTTGGACAATATGGAAACACTGTTTAATTACAGGCTTCCTAGTTTAATTGTGGCTTGTAAAGAAAATGCTTGTTCGTATATTGGCTTATTAAGCAGAGAGATTATTGTTTTACCATTGTTAGAGCTGGTTCAGACAGGCAGGGAAACTTTACAAAGGCTCCCCTCCATGTTTAAGCCACAAATAACTAGCATAGGTAAGCCCAGACGGGTGGGCCAGTGATATTTCTTCTTGTATGCTGGCAAAACACCCCCCCCCCAACTGTGCACTTTTTAGCAAGGTGATTTACGTAAGTTTCTGATAGCTTTCCAGCCTGACATTCTGTTACGATAAATCCTGAAAGTACGATATTTAGATTGTCCTCCCCTTGATTTGCTGGGAACAAACAAAAATAAATCTAGCAACCATTTCATTATATTTTGGGTGTCTGGTATTTTAGCAACCTCTTTCTATGTAGCTCCCAAGACAGACTGATTTTTCCATGCACCTTCGACAGCTAGTCCTAAGGAGAGCCTTTTTCAGTTAAAGTTGGGTTGGCATCATGAGCACCTTCGCTGCTGAACTTCACATTTGCCATCCTGCACCAGTAGTGGAGAGTGATGCCCATTCTGTGCAAAGGGGCATCATGGTCCCACA
This sequence comes from Podarcis tiliguerta, assembly GCF_965153285.1. NCBI lineage: Eukaryota > Metazoa > Chordata > Lepidosauria > Squamata > Lacertidae > Podarcis > Podarcis tiliguerta. The sequence continues at coordinate 10,273,834 of NC_139545.1, forward strand.
CCTCCCTATTGAAAAAACCTGTTGTATATCACAGTTGAGACCACAGGTGCTTTTAGGTCCTTCCGTTCTGGATTCTGTGGTGCTGGGCACAGGGAGCAGTTCCGCGTACTGTATGCACCAAAGTATGGTTTCAGGAATCTGTGATGATCAACTTGCAGATGCTGAAGGCTGAAGGAGTGGAAATGATGTTATCGTTGCACCATGAGATCCTTGACTACTGTAATTTGCTCTACGCAGGGCTGCCCTTGAAGCTGTCCCAGAAACTCCAGTGGGCACAGAATGCTGCAGCAAGGCTCCTCACGGGGTCCCTGCCATGGGAGCATATTCACTCAGTGCTTTTCACGCTGCCCTGGCTCCCGGTGGAATACAGGGTCAGATTTAAGGTGCTGGTTTTGACCTTTAAAGGCCTTCATGGCCTAGGACCCTCGTACCTACGGGACTGCCTCTCCTGGTATGCCCCACGGAGAGCCTCAAGGTCCATAAACAGCAACACCCTAGAGGTCCCGGGCCCTAAGGAAGTTAGATTAGCCTCAGCCAGAGCTAGGGCCTTTTCAACACTGGCTCCAGCCTGGTGGAACACTCTGTCTCATAAGACCAGGGCCCTGCGGGATCTGATTTCTTTCCGCAGGGCCTGTAAGACAGAGCTGTTCCGCCTGGTCTTTGGCTTGGAGTCAATTTGATTCCCTCCCCCTCTTTCTTTTTTCCTTTCTCCTCCTGTGAAGAGGCTGCATCTTAATGTTTTAATGTTGTATTTTAATCAACTTATTTTTATTATTGGTTGTTAGTCACCCTGAGCCCAGTCTTGGCTGGGGAGGGCAGGGTATAAATAAAATTTATTATTATTATATTCCTACCCTACAGGCTTTGAGGTAAACAAAGAGACATGGCGAAACTCACCAGAAAAATAAGAAATCAAGATAGCACACTTTTTATAAAATAATGCAAATGGTTTATTGAATATTTACCAATGAACTGTAAACCGATAAGAACATTGGCAGGATTATTGTAATAACTTGCAGTTTTATAAGAGTGTATATTTAAAGTAGATGAATAAATCAGTAAATTGAGTTAATTTGGCATATGCAGAAAATATAAAACATAAATTTAAGGAACAGCAGAAAGGGGAAAGGAAGTCGAGTTTTGAAATGTTAAAATGGTTGTAAAATTATTGAAATGTATAAAACTTAACATCATAATTATTATTATTTTTTAAAGAGATAAACAGAGAGATGAGCCCTATAACTTGCGGTACTTTGACTTGTGTCTGTGTGGTTGACAGTTCTCTGAGAAGAGCACCAAAGGGGTCTCTGGAGGAGCAAATTCTGATTACTCTCCATTTTAATTCAAAATAAGAAACAGGAGAATATGTATCTCTCTTACCCTTTACACAAATGTTTCCTTTGTCTTATTACTTTGATGCATTTGCATCTTTGGATCCCTTTTGATTTTACGTGCTTCCTGTTCAGAGTTTAAGTTACAATATATCTCTGGTTAAATGGGAAGCAGGAAAAACATCCCAATTATAAATTATGTGGGGTGAAAAGAGGGGTATAATATTTGAACTGGGCACTACAAGCCTGTGGTGGTGAGTAATATAATATATTCCCCTCTTAACTGATAACTGTCCAAGTGTGTACCTTATACGATATGTTAATTGAGTTAGAATATTATTATTTTTCCTTAGCCAACATTTTTGTCTCTGTTGAGAGAGAGAGAGAAGCCTTTGTTTTGGGCAATTAGTCCGAGAAAGGAGGGAACAATCTTAGCTAGAAAGCAGATGGTTTCGAGGTCATTATTCCGAGACTGGGTGGAATTTGTGTTGTGGTTTTGATAAGGAAGATTTCGGGATGAAAGTGAAGAAGAACCAGAGAAGGTAGAGAATGTTGGTGGAAGCCATAAATTTAAGAATGACTCATTTTGATGAGGGTTAAAATTGTGCAGGAGTGTTACAAAAGAGAACAATTTGGAGCGTAGCTGGAGATTTGAAATGAGAAGAGTTGTATTATGGGAAATACGTAAAAACAAAGACTTCAAAGACAAAGACTCTGATTGCTTCTCTCTCTCTCTCTCTCTCTCTCTGGATGTTCTCTTACAACTCTTAGCTCACATTTGTGTTTCTCCATTGATATTTTTCTTGCTATGGCCTTAGTCAGTTCCATGGAGGCAAGCTGGCTTGGGGGTGTTGAAGACTGTTGCTGTTTAATCGTTTAGTGGTGTCCGACTCTTCATGACCCCATGGACCAGAGCATGCCAGGCACTTCTGTCTTCCACTGCCTCCTGAAGTTTGGTCAAACTCTGGTAGCTTTGAGAACACTGTCCCACCAACTCGTCCTCTGCCGTCCCCTTCTCCTTGTGCCCTCCATCTTTCCCAACATCAGAACCTTTTCCAGGGAGTCTTCTCATGAGGTGGCCAAAGTATTGGAGCCTCAGCTTCAGGATCTGTCCTTCCAGTTAGCGCTCAGGGCTGATTTCCTTAAGAATGGATATGTTTGATTTTCTTGGATGAAGATCCTAGTTGAAGACTAGGCCTGTGCTTTTGAAGTGGCCTCATAGATGTTGGCTTTTCTTAGCGTTTTTCCTTCTTTGATCAGCTTTTGATTTTTCTAATCCTTGTGGATTATTTTTGCTCAGGAGTCTTGTAGTGGAAACCAATCGTCCGCAGCAGGTCTGGCATATATGGACGCATTATTCCCTAAAGTCCCTGAGTCTATCCCAATATTAGGGACACACATATATGCTAAATCCCATTTAATTTTTCCTGTATTTTTTAATTACCTTTATAATGCAGATTTTTAAAATTTCTTTTTAGTGCTATTGCTTTTAACTGGACTGGAGGAAGAGGGTGCTAAGAAAATAATGGCTTTCTTGCGTACTTGAAGCAGCTAATACAAAGCCTTATATCTTATTTAGTTCTTGTAGTAGCCCCATTGTAATTACGTTGTTTATTTATCCATGCACTCATTTTTATACATTGTGCTTATTTTGTATCATGCTTTCACTTGTAAATGAATACTTACCATTTTTCACCTTTTGTCAGTTATTTTTAATCGCTTTTTTGTTTATTTTGGAGTGGTTCTGGATGTTTTGGTCACTGTTTATATGCTCACTAGGCAAAATTGATATTTTTTTGAATTTAGAAATTGTTTTCCAGTTCCTTGTGCAGTGTGAGGGAGTCTGTTGGAGCCAAATTCAGTGTTTTGCTGCAAAAAAAAGGACAGAGTTTTCTCTCTCTCTCCCCCCGCCCCCTTTACACCAATGTTTCATCTCTAAAGTCCATATTAAGGCAATCCCTTTACTAGGCCAACCAAAATATTGCAAAATAGCATCCAGTCTTTTGAGTACTCTGGAACTCTTTATCAGACTAGATGGTAAACACAGCAAAAAAGTAGGGAAGGAAAAAGGTGTGTGTGGGGGGGGAATGTGCATTTACCGTATTTTTTGCTCTATAAGACGCACCAGACCACAAGACGCACCTAGTTTTTGGAGGAGGAAAACAAGAAAAAAAAATATTCTGAATCTCAGAAGCCAGAACAGCAAGAGGGATCGCTGTGCAGTGAAAGCAGCAATCCCTCTTGCTGTTCCGGCGTCTGGGATAGCTGCGCAGCCTGCATTCGCTCCATAAGACGCACACACATTTCCCCTTACTTTTTAGGAGGGAAAAAGGGAGTCTTATAGAGCAAAAAATATGGTATGTCTGCATCTTCTAAGAGTCTTGAGGAGAGAGCAGGTAGGTCTTTTAGGCGCTACAGAGGTGGCAGCAAGGAAAAGACTGGTTGTGATAGGAAAATAATGAATTTGGTTGTTTTAACAGCAGAATCCTAAACTGAAGTAAGAGGCTTGTTATACCACCTGAGGGCAGGGCTTTATTTTCCAAGGAAACATTTCATTCAACTGCTAGGCGCAGTTGTCCTCGTTGGTTTCTTTTGACTTGGCAAACTGTCTAATATTAATTTTCACCTTTGCTAATATGAAGATTGCCTTAGCTCAAAAACAGGAAGGAAACTATGGAGGACTCTCTGTGCTTTGCTTAAGGATGAAGGCAGAGCTGGGCAATAGCTGTTAACTTTGTAGCCCCAGAGATGGGGGATTTACCGCATTGTTACTCTTCTCATTCGCAGCAACCAACTTGCATAGCACCTAAAGGGCCTCATATCATTGCCTGCGACTTCCTCTCTCCCTTAAGTCTTAAGAACCTTACAAGACGCAGACAGGGATAAAGGTTTTATCACCAGATAGGCATTTTGAGTCTCCCTGCCCCATCTTCTTGCTTTGCTTCCCATCTGTCTGGAGCGTTCTGCAGAGCCCAAAGGGTTGCACGTTACTTTGTGATATTTTGTTTGGGTTAATAAAGGTATTACATTAATATGGACTTCGGGATTTTTCTTATGTGCCAAACTTTTTGACCTCTAAAATTGTATTTATAAAACGTTTCCTCCTCCCACCCCCTTAATAATTCGGGCAGTGGCGGTAGAAAAAAGATGCGATAAGAGGCGAAAACAAACCAAAGTTGGAGAGGGCAGGTTTCTCCTCAGCTCCTGCTACAAAAGGCTTCCTTCCTGTGACGCCTTGTGTCCTTTTATGTTGGACTACTTTCCCTGATGCTTCTTGACAAATTCCAATCTAGTTGGTTGAAGGGCACTCTCAGAAAACTGGCCACATATGGTCTCTCCCAGAGTATTTATTAAGTTTAGAAAGGGGAAGGGCCAAGAACATAATCAAAGAAAGACTCAGGGATATTGAAGTCCAAAATGACTTTAATCAACTTCCGATAACTTATAAACCTCTATACAATTCCCAAAGACCCCATCTAGCAAACTATCTCAAAGTTCTAGACAACACTAAACACCGATGGGCATTTTCCAGGGCCCGCTTTAACGCTCTCCCTTCAGCTCTTCTAGAGGGAAGATACAATAAAATACCGATCGAACAAAGATTATGTCCCTGTAACAGCAACAAAATCGAAACCATTGGGCATGTCATCTTATACTGCCCATTATATCGAGACTCAAGAAAAGAGCTGATTGAACTGATTCTGAGGAAAATACCTTGTAGTACAGACGACACCTATATCAGACACCTCTTAGCTGACAAAGAGCCCGAAATTAACAGGTCCGTGGCAAAGTACTGTTACATTGCAACAAGAATAAGACAAGCAATGTTGTCAACAACGGAGTTCAAATTGCAAACATCGAAGAAATGATAATAAACAGTAGTGACACCTGAATTGAATTTTAAAACCTTAAAAATCGAAACTTGGTCATAAATATAAGTACCAATTCTGTGAATTGGCCATATTTCTACTGTCATTTGTAGCATAATACTACTTTTAATGTCATATTTTTATAAATTGCTTTCTGGTCACTGACCGTATTAAAGATATTTGATTTGATTTGATCTAGAGCCAGTGTTTTCCAAACTTGGGTCTCTAGCCTGTTTTGGTCTCCATCATCCCTAGCTAGCAGGACCAGTGTTCAGGGAGGATGGGAGTTGCAGTCCAAAAACAGCTGGAGACCCAAGTTTGGGAAACGCTGGTCTAGATAATCCTGATAATACTTCAGCTTATCATTGATGGTAGAAGCACTTTATTGGTGTTTAAATATATGCGGTGTTGGTTAAGTAACTGAAAATGCTCTCGTGCTGTGGGGTAAGGGAAATATTTTGCGCTGTCTCTCAAAGCATATTTATTTCCTCTCTTTGTCAGAATGGATCCCTTCAGCTTTGGGGACCCCAATAGTTACGCCGAGTTCTTGAAAGTGCAAGGGAATCAAGACTTCAAAAATGGAAACTATGCTCTTGCCATCAGAAAGTATGACGAAGCACTAAACATACTGGTCTATTTACACAAAGCAGTAAGGTAAGCTGTTTCTTAGAGAACTGTGAGCTTTCTAGTGCTAGCTTCTAGACTTGAGCTTTCCTTCTGTGAAGCTACTGACCTTGGATTCCAGCCACCAAGTTATCTGTGATCTTTGCAGTAATTATTTGCCGTTTTCCTTACACTCTTTATTCAACTTTTCATAGCAGTGTTCTGTTGGGATTTAATAAAGGGAATGCATAAGGTATAACAATCCCCCCCCTCTCTTTCTGTGTAGAGGAAGGGGGGCGGGAATCCGTTCATGTGTTCTGTAAAACTATAAAGCTGTTTCTCTTGACGCAACCACATTTAACATTCTCATCTTTTAGCCTTTCCCAACGGCGAGATGTGGCAGTTTTACTCTGCAACCGATCAAATGCCTTTTACAACTTAAATAAATGGAGAGAAGCCTTCTTCTCAGCAAGACAGAGCCTCCAGTGGGATCCAGCTTACGTTAAGGTATTCTCTAGTCTACGCAGAGGCTGAGTGGCCATCTCTCATGGGTGAGATTCGTGCAAGATGACCCTGAGAGTCCCTTACCAGGGCCGTCTTAAGCATACCCGGCGCCGTGGTGTAAAGATCCGTCTCCCACCCCGTTTCCTAGAGTTGTTGACCTTTTCCCAAGCCTCTGCGGGGATTGCTCTCCTCCCGTGGGGGCTTGGGAAGGAAGTTGCACATCCTCCAGCCATATGGTTGAGGGGAGCAGCTGGTGGACGTGGAGGAGGGAAAGGGGAGGCTGCCGGCAAAGCCCAGCAAAGCTCGCTGGGGCGCCCCTGAGAGGCCGATGCCCTGGCGCAGCGCGTCAGTAAACCCAATAGGAAAGACGGCTCTGGCCCTTACAACTCTATAGTTCTATGATTCTCTAAGCCTAGGTTGCAGGGTTGTTGTTTTTTAATTAAAAGATAAAATAAGGATTAAGAGTTCGGAATATAAGATATTTTGAAGCAATATGTGGTTTGACAGAGAGATTTCAAGTCCGGAAATGCAAGGATTGAGCATTGACATTAAAGGAGCTTAAAGCTCGAAGAACTTTGGATTTGCATTTGCTTGTTAAATTTTGTTGTGTTCGGAAGCTCCACGTTTTGGCTTGCAAGTCACTTTTACTTAATATGAACATCAACTTATTTGCGGAGCAGCTGTTGGCTCAGAACAGCGTTCCCGTTCAGAAATTTATTTATTTAATTTCTGCACCGCCCTTCATCCGAGGCTCACAGGATGGTTTGCAATATAAAAACACAAAAAACATGGTGCTTAAATAAAATATTACTGACAACAGAAATAAGATTTGTATCCAAGTTAAGAAAAGCCACACCATAGGAAGAAACAAAAGCAATTACCCTCCCATAGTTGAGAAGGCCATAATAAACCAAATGAATGTTTAATTTTATCATGTTCGTTAATATCTGAGTATATATTCTGAGTAAAACATAGTTGACTAGTGCCCATTGTATTTGGTGCAAAAGTGTTTCAACCTTCCATTTTAAATGTATTTACTGCTAGGTTATTCTGTTCTTATATTGAAATGTTGCTATTAAATGTCTGTTAGCCTTCACATATATTCCTGAAGTGAAAGACTGACTCTTGGGATCTTTCTTTCTTTCTTTCTTTCTTTCTTAGGGGTACTATAGAGCTGGCTACTCCCTGATTAAATTGAGACGGCCTCTTGATGCTGTTAAAACGTTTTATCAAGGTTTAGACTATCTCCATGGTTCATCAGATGTGGCTCAAATTTCTGATTTTATAGTCGGTATCTTCTCCAGCGTTAACGGTAAGTGATAACGTGAGATTTTGTCTTCATTAAACTGTCACAATTAGGACAGGATAGGGGCAGCTGATGGCTGGTGAGTGCCTGAAATGAATGGCCTCATTTGCAAATCACAGTAAACCGTAGTCTGAAAGAAACTATGAATGAGCAGCATGCAAGTGGTTCACTACTCCCTTTGCTGAGCTGAGTAACAAACTCTGGAGTGGATGTGCAAACCAACTCTTGTAGTTTATTTCTCTCCAAATAAGCTATAAGCAATAGACCAAGAAAGAAACTTGGCTGCTTCTTGTGTTTTGTTCAGAGATAAACAAACCACTGCACTGGTTTGCACCCTGCACTAAGCCAGCCAATCCATGGTGTGTGTTTTTTTACAGGCTTAGTGCGTCATAACTGAGCAGCGGGCAGCAGCGGGCTTCTCATTCGCAGTCATTTATAATGTGTTTCAGAGTATTGCTTACAATGATGTGCAAACCAGGTCATTGTCCACAATCATCATTATAGTGTAACCTTTGCAAAATGGATTTGTGACCTCGGGCTGGTGGGTAAAATGTCTGCAATGCTAGGTTAAAACGGCAAGATCTTTGCTCTGACCCAGCGAGGGAGTTAGCCGCGTAGAAGCGGCTTCAGGGAGCAGATGGAAGAACCATGCTTGCAGTGCGCTTTCAGGCGCACGATGTCTGGTGGTTCTCTTTGCATGACGTGGTGGGGATAAGAAGGAACCTGTGCTCCAATCCCTATGCCCAGATTCTGCACATTTGGCATTGCCCCCTGCTATATCTGCAGGCGGGTGACATTGTTTTTCAGCGCTTCCCTATGTTGAAAACTCATTACAGACAGAAAGCCAAGAGCAGGAAAAGAACGAAATTACCCCCCGCCGACTGCGTTAGTTTTCTATTTGTATAAATTTTGGTGCATTGGAAACCTGCAGGCTGAAATGATGCAGCCCATTCTACCACTACAACATTCTGCCATCAACTTCCTACCTCATTCTGTTGCTTGTATAGACCAGCTGAAGGGAGCCCCCCTTTAGATGAGAGCCAGTGTGGTGTAGTGGTTAAGAGCGGTAGTCTCGTAATCTGGGGAACCGGGTTCGCGTCTCCGCTCCTCCACATGCAGCTGCTGGGTGACCTTGGGCCAGTCACACTTCTTTGAAGTCTCTCAGCCCCACTCACCTCACAGAGTGTTTGTTGTGGGGGAGGAAGGGAAAGGAGAATGTTAGCCGCTTTGAGACTCCTTAAAGGGAGTGAAAGGCGGGATATCAAATCCAAACTCTTCTTCTTCTTCTAGATGAAAGGACTATTACCCCACATTTATTATCCGTCTGTAAAAAAATTGTGAGCGATAATTTCACGCCACCAATTTGGCAACAAGTGATTGAAAAGCTGGCCAGAAAAGGACTGTGGCAGGTAGGCATCTTATCGTTGTAAATAATGACATCTTTTTTTCTCCTGAGCTCAGGCTGGCTTTTCAAAACCTGTATGACAGTAGGTGATCGCAGGTTCTGGAATCTGTCTGCTTCGACGTTTCAGCCCTGTGATTGCATAGCCCAACTTAGAATTGGGATAAGCTGACGTGAATTGTAGGTGTGCTTCCTTAATTTGTAAGCTTAGCACAGTTTTTGGTGTAGTGTTCATTATTTTTGCTCGCACCTTTTAAAGAAGGAAAAAGAGAGACAGACCATGTAGGTTACAGTAAGCCAGACTATGGCTTGCTGTGAATAGGCAAGCATTGGGAGAAAAGCACAGCCATTGCAGTCGTTCCCTGCTCCTGCTGCCATGCTACTGGGAGCTCAGCCATGGCTTGGCTTCATGTTATGTCTGAGCATTGTCTTGTGGTCTATCTCACTCCAAACAAACCACAATGGCAAGCCAAGGACAAAACTTGGTGGCTTGTTGAAGTGAGGCCCAATGACGAGGCCAGATTCATACAGAACAGTAAACCAAACTGGTTTAGCTCTCAGCAGCTAAGCCAGTAGCATGAGCAGGAAAGGACAACCACTGCAGTTTTCTCCATGTTGGCAGGTCATAGTGCAGCCAAAAGCACTTTCTTTACTTCCAACGCTGTTTCATGGATGTTTAGGTAATTACATTCTTGCAGCCTGATGCAATAGTAACCTGTGTTGATCAGCAAAAAGAAGCAAATACCCGCTGCTCAGCTAATACACATGTGGTGGTTCTTAACTCTCACCTTTCTACTGATGCCAATAATCTCTGAGGAAGCAATACTGAATTCAGTTGTCCCTTCCTTCCCCCAACAAGTGAACACTTCCGTCTCATTCAACAGTAACAAGGTGTAATCTTTGGTGATTCCGGAAAAGCAAAATTTTAAGGTATTGGTGTTTATTCACTAACAGTAGCACCTAGACAGAGAAAATAGAATCAGAATACAGCCAGATATACAGTGGTGCCTCGCAAGACGAATGCCTCTCAAGACGAAAAACTCACAAGACGAATGCCTCGCAAGACGAAAGAGTTTTTTGTTTTTTGAGTTGCTTCGCAAGACGAATTTCCCTATGGGCTTGCTTCGCAAGACAAAAACGTCTTGCACCTTTTTCTTAAAACCATCAATGCATTCCTATGGGAAACCGTCAATGCATTTCCTATGGGAAACCGTGCTTCGCAAGACGAAAAATTCACAAGACGAAAAAACTCGCAGAACGAATTAATTTCGTCTTGCGAGGCACCACTGTATTTCCTTTTCACGCTTTCCATAGGTTCAAAGAATTGTTCTTGTTAGCAAAAGCACCAGGTGTCGCTGTGATCTGAAAAAGACGTGAGGTCTACATGCATTTGAAGTTCTAACTAAAAAATCTTTTCCCTCACTCCCTAGTCTTGCCTAGTGTTGACTGCTGAGAAAGACCGGTTGCCAAGGAATCTGCAAGTGACCAATTTATCACTAAGAGAGCTGTTTGAGGTTTGTCGAAATCTTCCAGTAGAAATCCTTTACTGGGGCCTGGGTGAATGGAATTAGGAAATGGATTTTACCAGAGGGCTTGCATGAATGGCAGATAACATAGGTAACGAATATATGTTGTACAAACTAAAGGGTGTAAGAGGAGCCTGCATGCAGTCCAGCAAACTTAAAAAACAACAACCCAAATCCATTACTAGCTTGCTTTAACAGACTTGTCTGGTTTCCCTTAATTGTGGGTGGACGTGGATAACAGGGTTTTAGTTTGTTTATTTAAGGCAAACGTGGTGCTTAAATAAAATACTACTGTCAACAGAAATAAAACTTGTATCCAAGTTATGCTGCCTAATCATCAGCATTTCTACATGGTGGGGATTTTATCATAATACAGTGATGATGGAGGATCGAGATTTTATGTGCACCAAGTGACCAGAGCCTTAAACATTTATTCTTTGTTTCTCTTGAACCAGAAATATGTTCTCTTTGGCCAGTATGAAAAAATGGAAAGGGTGCCCAAACTGGTGGAGTGGCTTGTCTCCCTTGGAGCAGATATAAGAAGTGTTGGAACCTATCCTCTTCATGCTATCATCATGCTTTGTATCAAAGCAAGTAAGTGCTTTTAAAAAAAAATCAAAATAAATAATGTCCTGAATGGTGCTATGGTCCCATGAAAATGGTGAGAGATGGCATTATTCAAGTCTGACCTACAATATAGGCTGCCCAGCCTTTGGACGGGGGGACACTTCTTGGGGGCAGCATAGAAGTAGCTATGTTATAAAGTCTGGTATTTTCCCCTGCTAAGTATATTAGAGTATCTGTAAACTGGACTTAAAGAGAAAACTAACGCCAAGGCAGGGAGGAGCTGTAAAAATACTGTACCGTCAAACTAGAGTGGCACCATTTCATATTCTGGACTTGATTTGTGCTGCGTGTGCCAAGAACATTGGCCATCCCTGCCCTGCAAGGTTCTTTGCTATACACCAACTAGACTAGATAAAGTCAAGCAGGGAAAATGAACTACCGTATTTTTCGCTCTGTAAGACGCACCAGACCACAAGACGCATCTAGTTTTTGGAGGAGGAAAACAAGAAAAAGAAAAAGAAAAATATTCTGAATCTCAGAAGCCAGAACAGCAAGAGGGATCGCTGTGCAGTGAAAGCAGCAATCCCTCTTGCTGTTCTGGCTTCTGGGATAGCTGCGCAGCCTGCATTCGCTCCATAAGACGCACACACATTTCCCCTTACTTTTTAGGAGGGAAAAAGTGAGTCTTATAGAGCAAAAAATACGGTATATTGCAAAGATACTTTCCTATCCTTTTTATATATTCTGGAAAAGTTAAACACAGCCTTCCCCTTCAATTGATGGCATATGCTTTTCTTCTTTTTAATTATTTAGATGGAAACTACCTTTTCAGATGGTTATTGAATTATAAGCCTGAACTGAAGGATCTTATCAACCAGCAAAATGAAGAGGGGGCCACAGTTCTCCACGTTGTAGCATCTCATTCAGCTGGCTATCCTATGAAAAGTAAGTTTGTGTGTAAGTGTATGTGTGCGTGTTTAGGTAACCTGGTTTTTGGACAATACACTATCTTGCTAGTTTAATTCTTGTTCTCCTATTCTTTTTACAGAAACCCTAGAAAGGGCTAACTGTGGCTAACATTGTGCTTTTAACAGAGACCGGCTTTTGTGTTGCTGCATTTTGAACAGAATAATCAAACTAGGAATTGGCTTTCCTTGGGACCATCTCTAGTGGACATATTCTCATAGAATTGTAGCATGATAGTTTCTGCACATTTTATTTTGCCCACGAGGTGGCAGTGGGAAAACAAGTGTCTGTTCCAGCATCCAGAGCAGGCTTCTGATTCATTTGCAGTGCCATCCTGGGTAGATCTACTCAGAAATAAGCTCCATTGAGTCCAGTGGGGCTTACTCCTAGGTAGGTGGGTTGGCAGTAGTAAGCATCATCGTGTTAATGGAAGAGATTTTCCCAGAGCCACTTGGGTGACTGAAAAGTTGGAATAATATGAGTAATAAATTCACTGCTGTCGCAGAAAGGGAATGAATAATGGGATAAAGACATGCTCAGGAAGGACTGTATTTAATTAATAGAACAATGGCTCTGGGCGTAGAAGATCCCAGAATCAGTGGGGCCATCTAAACCTAGGAGTTCTATAAGATTGGAGCCCCCATTGAAAAGCAATAATTTTGTGCTCCCAGTATTTTTGAAATAACGATTTGTATTGCTTTGCACTAAGGAGTGGGGGAAGCAGGTGTGTTGTTGGCTTCCTGTCTTGCAATCCTTTTTGAGATTGAAGGGGAGAAACTAAGCATCTATCTGTTCCATTTGAAAAATGCACCTATATTCCTCTTTAAAAAAAAACAAAAAAACAGTCTAGTGGGCACCCAAAATGTGAATCCTCCACCATATATTTCGCAGCCCAAATTGGTGACCTGAGAACTTTTTGCAGTTTTTGTTATCCTCTTTTCCCTGTGTGACAGACCCGGCGTAGATGAATGAGTGGTGTGTTTTGATGTTTCTGGCAAGCATGGATTGCTGCAATCAGTTACTCATTGTTTGCTCTTTGGACCAGTTTCAGAACTGCTGCATACGAGCGCCACCCACTTCTCAGAGGTTCTTCCTTCCTGCAAGTGTCAAATCACAAAGCTGAACTCATGACGTGAAGCCTGTTGTGATTCAAGTCAAGAATATTGCAGACTCCTTTTATTTGTTTTGTATTTCAGATCTGATAGAAAATGTGGTGATGCTTCTGAACGCTGGGGTGGATCCAAAGATCTGTGATGCCCAGTCAAGGTCTGCTATGGATATCTTGAAAAAACACAAGAAGTTCAGGGTTATAGATATAATCAGCAAGCACATGGAAAGATTTAATCTACGCCGGAATGAGTCACCAGGTACTTCAGAGGCAGGCCTGCTTGTTCAATTCAGTAATAACCCACACTTGGCAAAAGTGGCCTCTTTGTTTTCTAGGTTGGGGCTCCCATCTGTTGGACTACAACTCCCATCATTCATACCTAGCAGGACCAGTAGTCAGGGATGATGGGAACTGTAGTCCAAAAACAGCTGGAAACCCTGCTGTAGACATAACACTTAACCATTATTCAGGGACTGGAGGTAATGATCATTCTGCTCCTCTCCATCTCTGTGTTCATCCATGTCCCAACTGCCCACCCCAACCATGGTTTCCTGTTAGGTTTTTGCAAAGTGTTTTTGTCGCCAAAGCTTTGAAACTGGGCTTTGATACTGGAAACCCAAAGCTGCTACACTATGACAGCTCTCAGTACCGGTGCAGAGGTGAGACAAGCATACATAGGCCGAGGAGATTTGTGCAGTCCTTTGGGCTTGTGTGCCTGCTACTGTACTAATAATATCTCACCAGTTGAGTGACAGGGCTGCATGGCGACGTTGTTTTGGTTGATACATATAATTGTGTGTTGTTATGTGCTAGTGTTGGAGCTTTCCCCTAAAGCTCTTTTAGGAAACTCTAGAATTCCTCTGAAACTTCTCAGGTCATCTTCAGAGAGAAGATGCCAGACACTCTTCTCTGAAAGAATCTTGCTCACTCCTACAATTCACAACGGCTGAGAAGTGTTGGGGGTGTATTCTAGGGCAGGGATGGCCCTCCAGATTTTTCAAGACTCCCGTCATCTCTGAGCACTGGCTGGGGCAGATTGGAGTCTAAAAACTTCTAGAGAGGGACATGTCCTTCAGTCCTATTCCAGGGCATGCTCTTTGGTTATGGGCCCAGTGCTGAGGCCCAACAACTATCTACAGTGGTACCTCGAGTTACAAACGCCTCAGGTTACAAACTCTGCTAACCTGGAAGAGTTACCTTGAGTTGAGAACTTTGCCCCAGGATGGGAACGGAAATCATGTGCCAGCGGTGCAGCAGCAAGAGCAAAAGCACACCTAGTTAAGAACAGTTTCAGGTTAAGAACGGACCTCCGGAACGAATTAAGTTCGTAACTAGAGGTACCACTGTATTTGTTGTTTAGTCATGTCCGACTCTTCTTGACCCCATGGACCAGAGCACACAGGGTACTCCTATCTTCCACTGCCTCCCACAGTTTGGTCAAACTCAAGTTGGTAGTTTCAAGAACTACCATCTCATCCTCTGTCGTCCCTTTCTCCTTGTGCTCTCCATCTTTCCCAACATCAGGGTTTTTTCCAGGGAGTCTTCTCTTCTCATGAGGTGGCCAAAGTATTGGCGCCTCAGCTTCAGGATCTGTCCTTCCAGTGAGCACTCAGGGCTGATTTCCTTAAGAATGGATAGGTTTGGTCTTCTTGCAGTCCATGAGACTCTCAAGAGTCTCCTCCAGCACCATAATTCAAAAGCATCAATTCTTCGGCGATCAGCCTTCTTTATGGTCCAGCTCTCACTTCCATAAATCACAACTATCTATAGCCAACACAAGAGAGTTATGTGTCCAACAGAAAGAGTTATCCAAGAATGTTTCCTAGAATTTTCTACAGGATTTCCAAAGCACATTAACTTGATGTGTTTCTGAAGAGAAAAACAACAACAGTCCCATGGCATAGCAATTAAAAGATGTAACCCTTTTTAATGGCATGATTTTATAAGCATGATTATATGCATGAGGTATTGTCACAGCTGCCTCTTTCAAGATGGTTACAGCAGAAGGTTTTGGATGACGGGAAACTTTGAAAACCACTGGCCTTTGGGAAATATATGGCTATTGGAAGCAGAAATGTTGGGCCACTTTACTATTGATTTTTCCCCTTCATACCCCCTTATCATGGATTGCAGATCCATGAGCTCTGTTCCCATCGGAAAAGGAAAGAGAAAATGTCTCAGAAAGGTTTTCAATGTTGTTCCCCACAGAGCAGACTGAATGCACAGGCCCGGCAGACAGCGTAGCCTTGCTTCATGATGCTTTTGAGCAGTTTGTGAGGTTTTGTCGTTCGGAAAACAGAGTGCATAACATCGGTGTATTGAGGCATGAGAAAGTTCAGAGGCTTCTGAACCTGCTGAATTCAATAAGAGGTAAATATGTTTCATTCTCAATAATTGATATATGCCAAGGACCTGTTTGAATCATTTCCGAAACGCAAGGATGACTTGGAAACCAAGTAAAATGTTTGCTGTAAAGACCAATCCTCCACTGCTTAATATTTTTAGAACTTGAGCATTCATGTGCTTCATCTAAATAGCCAATTTTGGCAGTTGTTCCAAGCCTTGCCGCCCCTTGCACCCCGCTGCTATATGTAGGAAATTAGCACACCGGGGGATATTTTACATAGGAGCAATTTGAAATACAATCCTCTGCTTGCTATCTACTTGAACGTTCTGAAGGCTGAATATTTACTAATCCATTTTAACTGCTTTGTTTTCCTGTCCTGATGTGCTCCACAAAACCCCAAACTGACAGCTGCATTCCTGATGCATGTCCACTTTCAGTCTTCGGCGGGATCAGCATATCAGATAGAAAGTCTTAATTGCAAAGCATTTATATTGTCCTCTAGGCGGCAAAAGTTGTCCAGTTGGATATTTTAATGTGCTGTGTAAACTGATTTTCTGTGAAAGGTAACCAACTGAGTCAAGGAACATAGAGAATTGTATCACATCGTTGGATTAACAAAAGAAAAACACTTGTTGTCGGGGGGTGTAGCTCCTGCCTCACTTAGAAGCCTTTCAGTGCTTGCCAGAAAGTTTGATGTACCCTAGTGCTAGTTTGTGATCTACGGTTTGTAGCAAATAGGAGACACCAATGGAATCTTTCTGAGAAACAAAAGGGAAACAATGATGTATTTTCATTGCCTTCTTCCTGTCTTAAATAAATTGAGAACTGAAACGTCACATTGGCTATTTTGCAGGTTTACGGGGAGTTCAGTTTTTTCTTCCCTAGGTTTGTAGCTTTTTTAATAATGCACAGCTGTGTTAAGTGTTTTGAGGAGGGCAATCAGCGGCAGTCTTTGTATGCCAACGTATTCAGTTGGCATTTAAATAAGATAGAAGTTGTGACATATTACGGACAGAGCAAAAGGTGAAAGTGTTTTGGATTTTTCTAGAACAACGAAAAATTTCACCATGTCTAAATCAGATTAGAATTTCCAGTTTCCATCCAGGCCTCCTCAGAAATAAGCCCCACTGGGTTTGATTAGGTTTGATTCAGTGAGTATCTAGAAGAGATACATACAGTGGTGCCCTGCAAGACGAATGCCTCGCAAGACGGAAAACCCGCTAGACGAAAGGGTTTTCCATTTTGGAGGTGCTTCGCAAAATGAATTTGCTATGGGCTTGCTTTGCAAGACGAAAATATCTTGCGAGTTCCTGCGGGGTTTTTTTCCTCCCCCCCCCTTTTTCCCAAGCCGCTAAGCCGCTTATCAGCTGATCCGCTAAGCCGCTTATTAGCTGATCCGCTAAGCCGCTTATCAGCTGATCCGCTAAGCCGCTAATAGCGCTAATCCGCTAAGCCGCTAATGGGCTTGCTTCGCAAGACGAAAAAAACCGCAAGACGAAGAGACTCGCGGAACGGATTCTTTTCGTCTTGCGAGGCACCACTGTATATCACTTGCTGCCCTCCCCCCCCGGACTACTTTCCTGGAAAGCGGGTTAAAGTAATTTGCAGTGGACTCTTGGGTTACGTTACCTTCGGGTTGTGAATGCTGCAAACCCAGAAGTGTATTCTTCAGGGTTTAGCCGCACGTGCATGCGCAGAAGCGGCGCCTCTACTTGCTGATTTTTTGGGGTACGTACGAACCCCTGGAACGCATTACATTCGTATCCAGAGGGTCCACTGTACCTCTGTCTTTAGTGTGCTCCACAAACGCAGCACACTGTACATGCCAGCAGAGTTGGAGGGAAACTTCCATACAACTAGGGAAAAAGTGGGTAAAATACTGCCTCTTTTAACTGTTCTGAAAACTACATCATAGGGAAGAAAAGGCATTTTAAAAAGCTAGGAAAAATAAGAAGGGAAACAAATGAGAATGAAGGGACTTGGATGGAACGAAACCATGGAGTGGCTTCAAGAGGTGTTGGTTGTGTGAAACGGGTTGCTCGCCTCTACACATGCAATAATCAAATCCGAAGTGCCAAGGAATTTGTTTTTTTAGTCAAGTGTATTTCAAAGATCTTGTAACTTTGCTGGGCGTAACGGCAGCCTTATTTTGACTACTTTCAGAAATTCCTGAAGAAATAGTTTGTGACATTCCTCCTGCGTGTGCCAGCAGCTTCATAAAGCTGTTGCTGGAGAAGCAAAGGTGGCATGAAGTTATGCTGCTGCTGACCCGAAAAACCACAGGGAATATGACATTGGGAGATGGCCTTATTAAGAACTGCAATCTGTCAGACGTTGACATTGGCACTGTCTTGAAAGACATGGAAAGGTCAGATGGGCGACGGCTGCATCTCGTGAGATGCTTGATCCAGAGGGGAGGTGAGTATTCACAGATACCAAACTTTCTTTGAAGATCTGAATAGCTCTTCGTTCTTGAGTTAAACTAATGCCAGTCTATCTCTTCTGCCTTTTAAAAAAAATATATAGTTGTACGTTGGAAGTCAAACAGAGTCCGTTCCAGAAGTCCGTTTGACTTCCAAAGCCTTTGAAAACCAAAGTGCGGCTTCTGATTGGCTGCAGGAAGCTCCTGCAGCCAATCAGAAGCTGCGGAACCCACATCGGACGTTCGGCTTCCAAAAGAACGTTCGAAAACAGTCACTTCCAGGTTTTGATCGTTCGGGAGCCAAAACGTTTGAGAACTAGGCTGTCTGAAAACCAAGGTATGATTGTAACTAAAAATAGCTTTTTCTGCCTGCTGAACTGTGGCGTGGAAAAGCTGTGGTGTTGTGTTGCATAATAAGATGGCGCTTTACATGAGCAGAGGGTGACCAAGCAAAATTGGTGGCAGAGGCTTGGTGGTGTGAGATACAATCAAGCGATATTGAATTGTAACGCTATGAGCTGCTTTGGTACTGCTAACTCAGTTGCAAGCTTGATATACCCACCCTTGGGTTTAACTTGATTGTAGATGGCTGCAGGAACATTAAGAAGCTAGGAATTACTGTGGTACAGAGCGCTAAGAACCCACACCGCCCCCATGGAAATAAACTTTGCTTTTGAGCTGTTTTGAGAAAGAAACAGAGAAACAGAACCCGTGTATAAAGGAGAATAAAGGGGGAAGGGGGGGGGACCCAAAACTGTATAAATTGTTACAATGGTACCTCAAGTTACATACGCTTCAGGTTACAGACTCTGCTAACCCAGAAATAGTGCTTCAGGTTAAGAGCTTTGCTTCAGGATGAGAACAGAAATCGGGCTCCGGCGGCGCGGCAGCAGCGGGAGGCCCCATTAGCTAAAGTGGTGCTTCAGGTTAAGAACAGTTTCAGGTTAAGAACGGACCTCCGGGACGAATTAAGTACTTATCCTGAGGTACCACTGTATTGCACTTCACCAGATCTTAACCTATTACAGTATTTGTAAGAGTGGATTCCAAATAGCATTGAGTCTGTCCATAGCAAGTCTGCGTTTATATGCACGTTGTTCATATGTTGCGAGTTTGTGTACGTCTTCAATCCAATCGTAGAAGGGAGCCGCATTTTTATTAAACCTGCCTTAAGCTTAAGAGCGAGGCTCCCATTATGCCTTCCATACCTCTGCCCTGTTTATCATGGGGCTGCGCTATGAAAGCCGCCCTTTCATCTCATTCTCCCCCTCCAACCTAAATGCTAGTAGACCAAGGGCAGCTTGCATGCAGTCGTAGCGAAATCCTTGTTGTTAATCTCACAAGCTTCTGCAGATGCATTGTGCCCTTCCTAGAACTGTTGAAATTTAGCTGCTGTTTCCCCCGATCCCTGGTAGCATGCGCTTGTAATGTTGGTATTTATAATATCATTTTCCAAAGCGTCACCTGAGGGGAGTAGAGCAAGCCATGAAAAACCGCTTCAGAAATGTTTAAAGAGCAATGATTTTGAGCTGGCATGTGTGCTCCTGAGCTCTGGTGCAAATCCACGCCATATATCCATGGCAGAAGGCGATACCCCTTTACATGCTGCGCTGTCCATTTATTTTGATAAGAAAGGTAAGGACTTTGACTTGGTATTTTTGTGGGTGGTGGTTTATTGAAATAGTTTATAACCTTCATCAACCATGTTGACGGCAGCTTCTCCTGCCATCCGCTCACTATTGCAAAGTCAGTGGCGTGGTGCGCAAAACCACCAGGAAGGGGATGGGAATGTTCCATAGCTCAATGTAGAGTCCATATTTATTTAATTATTATTCCAATTATACTCCACCTTTCATCCAGCCAGAAACCCAGCCAGATGGGCGGTGTCAGGGAACTGCCATCAGAGCCAGAAGGAGAGGGAGGGCTCCAGAGGGATTCCGGAGAGCGTCCAGGGAGGGAGAGAAGCAGCACATCTTCTGGGGAAGGAAATCAGCGTAGCACCAGTGGAGGAGGGGGGCAGATGGGGGAATCGGCGAGGTGGCTCCAAGACTCTTCGCCGGGAACCAGCGGGGAGAGCACGGGTCCTCCGCTGCCCACACCCTCCCTGCGCAGAAGGCTTCCGCGCAGGGAGAGTAGGCGAAGACTAGGTGTCAAAGAACTTTTATGCTGGAAGAAGTTCAAGAAACACCCACTGATGGATTCTGCCAGCGATTGAGACAGCCACGGGCGAGTGGCTGTCCAGACAGAAGGGTTCACTCAGGCAACCCACCCAGGTGTGGCGCCGGTTTACGCACGAGCAACCCCTAGAACCATTACAGGCGGGTACAAATAAATTATTATTATTATTATTATTATTATTATTATTATTATTATTATTATTATCCGAGAAGCTCCAGGAGGCATGCACAGTTCTTCCCCCTCCCCATTTTTATCCCCACAATGACCCTGTGTGGGAGATTAAGCTGAGAGGCAGTGGCTGGCCCAAGGTCATCAGTGAGCTGTATGGCTGAGCCAAGGATCTGAACCCTGGTTTCCTAGGTCTTTGTCCACCACTCTAACCACTACCCCATACTGCCCCCCACGATTTCTGCTTGGAAGCATTGTGGGTGGCAAATCGTAAGAAGAAGCTTTGCCAAAGAACCCAGAGAGTTTGCTGCTAGTTGAAATGGGCAACTTGGGGTTCCATGAACAAATGAAACTTCCTGCATCATGTGTAATATTCGTTAGGTACAGGTAAAGGGACTCCTGACCATTAGGTCCAGTCGTGGCCGACTCTGGGGTTGCGGCACTCATCTCGCTTTATTGGCCAAGGGAGCCGGTATACAGCTTCCGGGTCATGTGGCCAGCATGACTAAACCACTTCTGGTGAACCAGAGCAGTGCATGGAAATGCCGTTTACCTTCCCACTGGAGCGGTACCTATTTATCTACTTGCACTTTGACATGCTTTCGAACTGCTAGGTTGGCAGAAGGTTATATTCGTTAGTTCTTTCAAATATCAAAGAACACAACGTGGCACTTTTTATTCTCCTTTCTGTTCTGTCTTAGAGTACAGCTACCTCGTTTGGAAGCTTTACCTGAACAATTAAGTATAAAATTCAACAGAGCCAAGAGATTTAGCCAAGTTAATTAGGAACAAATGAACCATAGCATTGTATGGAGAATCTATACGCTGGTGATGACAGATGGGAGTAAAATGGGGACAACCTGTATGCAGAGTGCAGCTCTTGAAGCACCCTTTCTATTCTTCCACCCCACCCCCTTCCAAAAAGGAAGAAATATTCCTTAAGGTGGGTCAAAAGGATTAAAAAGAAAAAGTCACCTAACCCTCCCTAGATCAAGAGATTGCAGAACTCTGAACTTGTTCCAAGGCTGTGGAGAATTCCTTCCACTTGGGATGAAATATCTGCCCTCCATAGCTTTCTCTCAGCCCAGGAAATTTTTATTGTTTCTGGTAGGCAGCAGCTCATTAGAAGTAAGTTAACTTGAAGGATGGAAACAGAGATGGTTATGAACCACTTTGAGCATTGTACAGTAGGAATAAAAAGGATCAACTTTAATGTAAAATATTACTGTGGCTTGTGTGAGTGGAAATACAAAACTTAATTTTGTATATTTTGGTTTTTTTCTCTCTCTAGACGAGAATGGGTTACACTTATTGAGTCACCTTCTAGAACTGTACAATTCAGATCCATCCAGATTTTCGTATCTTAGTCCCAATAGGCGAGACAAGAATGGGGACACAGTCATGCACATTATTTTTCAGAAAAGCCTAACAAAGCATGTTAAGAAAATGTTGGGCTTGCTTGCAAAGTTTGAAATTAACTTGAATTTAAAAAATAAATCTGGCAGAGATGTGCGTCACAGAATTAAAAAAACGGATCCGATGCTTATAGCTTGGAATGAAGCTGTGGCTGAAAACAAGAAGAGGTCCCGACATGACGCATCAGGGCATCAAACTAAAATACCGAAATCCACTTCGGCTTGCGGCAAGTCAGAGCTCCCAAATTCAGCTGCACGCTCATCCAAAATGCCACCTGAAGAACTCCCGTCAGACACAGAACGTAATCTATGTGCTGTTTCCCATGAAGAGGAAGAGGCAGAAGTTGCTGGAGTTCAAAGAGATACCAATAAGCCATTGACTCTGCGAGATTGCCTTGTACAAGCAATCACACAGTTAATCCAAAAACTCGCACTGAATGAAGTCTCAACAAAGGAGAACTCAGTGGCATCCGAAGTACCAAAGCAGCCACCTTCCATGACTAGGATTGCAGATGACAAGAGTGAATATCGGCAGCCATGTGCCCATGAGGCTTATAATGCTTGCCCAGACCAAGATGAATTGGGGGAGAAGGCGCAGAATGAGCTTGAGGAGGCCAAAGCAGAAGAGGAAGAAGACGCCGAAGTCAATCAACAGCTTCAGGAAATTGAGACGTGCCCTCAGGACTTTGATAATATGACATGGGAAATTGAGTGCACCTCTGAGGTGCTTAAGAAATTAGGAGACAAAAGCTTCCCTCACCATATGAAGAAGAAAGTAGTATTGGCAATTCAGCAGCTAGGAAACGGTGAATGGACTCAAGGTTTACAAAAGAGGCTGAAACATTTGAAAGGTGGCATTCGGCTCTACGAGGCGAAGTTGGACAAAGGGGCCAGGCTGCTTTGGGAGCTTGCCATAGACTTTTCTCCTCGCTGTAGCGAGGCTGCGGAAAAGATAATAGAGAATGAGAATTCCACACATCCCACAGAAAAAACTGGGAGGGTTTACACAGAAATCATTAGGATATGGGACATTGAGCTTGATCACTGCAAACTCAACCGAGCCATTGACCGCGCTATCGACCGTGCTGCTGACCGTGCCACCGTTGACCCTGCTGTTGAAAAGATATGTAAAGCATACAATCGTGGGCTGTCCTGTATTTTGAGGAAAAAGCTTAAAGGTATCAACGCAACTCCGATTTCTTCTAACTTGAATATACAAAAGCGCATTCCTCGCATATATGTTGAAGATACGAAGCCAGAAAAGTTAAAAGATCGTGTCCTGCCTGAATACTTTCCCCCAGCTAGTGCGGTGGAAACGGAATACAACATCATGAAATTTCACAGTTTCAGTACTAACATGGCACTTAATATCATCAGTGACATGACCACTGCTGTTGAATACCCCTTCAGAGTGGGCGAGTTGGAATACGCAGTCATTGACTTGAACCCCAGACCGTTGGAGCCAATCATCTTAATTGGACGGAGCGGAACTGGGAAGACTACTTGTTGCTTGTACAGGCTTTGGAAAAAGTTTTATTCTTACTGGGAGAAAGCAGAGTTGGCAGGAGGTCCCTTGCTGGTCAGACAGATGTGGCACAGGTTGAAATTTAATACGCATTTTGAAAACAGCACTGAGGAGGAAGATAGTGAAAAGCAAGATGGCAGCGACCCCACTGATTCATCTGAACTGGAAACATCTCTAAGTACAGATGAGCAAGAGCAGGATGAAGATGAACAGGGTTCAAATCTAGGAGATCCAGAAATGAATTTACAGTATGACTCTGATGAGGAACACGCTGCAGAAGAAACTGACAAACTGGAACACTTGCATCAGATCTTTGTTACTAAAAACCATGTTCTGTGCCAAGAAGTTCAGAGGAACTTCATAGAGCTTAGCAAGTCTTCAAAGGCAACTAGTCATTTCAAGCCCCTTGAACCAAATGTTCACCGACTTCAGGATGTTAAAGACGAAAACTTTCCTCTCTTCCTCACATCCAGACAATTGCTGCTGCTCCTTGATGCCTCTATGCCTGAACCATTTTTTCTGAGAAATGAAGACGGAAGTCTTAAGCGCACCATTGCTGGATGGTCTACTAAAGAAGATCTCGCCATCTCAAATTGGCAGGAGGAAGAGGAAGACGTTGATGTAGATTATGATGAGGATGAAAAGGTGGCAGAAGTCCATATTAGAGAGAGTGATCCTCGAGTCTTTGTGACTTACAGTATATTTGCTAATGAAATCTGGCCCAAAATGGTAAAAGGCAAATGTCCCTACAACCCAGCATTAGTTTGGAAAGAAATAAAATCTTTCTTGAAAGGGTCTTTTGAGGCTTTAAGCAGCCACCAAGGCATACTTACAGAAGAGGAATACAAAAAACTAGGACGGAAGAGGTCCCCAAACTTCAAAGAAGACCGTAGCGAAATTTATCAGCTCTTCAGCCTTTACCAACAAATAAGATCACAAGGAAATTATTTTGATGAAGAAGATGTCTTGCACAAATTGTCTCAAAGACTCTTAAAGCTCAGTGATCTACCATGGTGCATCCATGAGCTTTATGGGGACGAAATTCAGGATTTCACCCAGGCAGAGCTAGCATTGTTAATGAAATGCATTGATGACCCGAATGCGATGTTCCTGACTGGCGATACAGCACAGAGCATTATGCAAGGAGTTGCTTTTCGTTTCAGTGACTTGAAATCACTTTTCCACTATGCCAGCAAAAGCTCTGCTGACGAGAAACAGAGTATTGTTAGAAAACCAAAAAGGATATACCAGCTTTATCAGAACTACAGATCTCATTCAGGTATCAAAATCTTAAATCTATATACATACATTACATGGGGTGGGCTGAGGTGACAGAGGTTTAAAAGAGAGGATAGCTGTACTCCATTAAGCTAAAGTTCCTTTAAAGTATTCAGGTTGAACAACCTAGAACAGTGGTTCCCAATTGGTGGTCTGTGGACCCCAAGCAGTTTGTGCAAGTCACCCAGAGGGCCTGTGACACCATTCACATAACAAAAACTTCCATAAAAATATCATTTTTAAAAGTAAGGGGTGTATGGCTTGGCTTTTGAAAAACAGGGTCCACAGTACTTGGCTAACTGAGAACCACTGATCTAGAATGAAAACGATAATTTCCAGGCTGAATGAGAATTTATTTTAGCTTGTACAGATATCCTTTGCAGTCTTATACTGAAGCACTGCTTCATAGAGGATTTTCCTGCAACTCTGCCGTTTCACCTGTGTGATTTCTCTCACCCATCATTGCAACAGTTCTCTGATGTGGGCTTGTGATTATGACATTTCTTGAATGGAGAAAAGAGGTGGAGAATCATTGCTCCCAGTAAAGCCATGGCTGATCTGGAAGTTGGCCCCAGTCCAAGATCACACAGACAACATGCATTTAAAGCACTATTTTAATAGTCATGGAGAATCCTGAGGACTATAGGTTTGTTTTTTTAAGGGTGCTGACATCACAGAGCAACAGTTGCCAGCACCCTTAATCTTAACAAAGATTCTTCATGACTGTTGAAGTAGTATAATACTGTTTTAAATGTATGGCGTAGATGTAACCCAAATCAATCCCACATGACTTCTCACAGAACTGTTGAGGCTTTTGGTGACTGATTCTCACAGCTGCTGCAGGATTGGGCCCTGGCACCAGTTTGGGTTGGTTCCTTAGGGTCTAAAGCGAGTTTATCAGAAATGTGGAAGGAGGATATATGACTCAACCATGTTCTGCCCTTCTCTGTCCCCTCATATGGCCACCCTCAATGAAGCAGCTTTTAAGCCATAGCTGTAAAACAGCTTTGTGTCCCAGCTGCGGTTTTGAGCTAGGCATTTGCTAACTTTTCAAGATTAATATTGTTCTTTCGGTTACCCTTTTATTTTGTTTCCCACCCGAGAGACAGATTTAGTAGGTCAATTCTACCTGCTCATTATCATTTGCAGGTATTCTCCACTTGGCCTCGGGAGTTGTTGACTTGCTTCAGTACTATTTCCCAGAATCCTTTGATCGTCTTCCTAGGGATTCAGGCCTCTTTGATGGGCCCAAACCCACCGTCTTGGAATCTTGCAGTGTCAGCGATCTGGCAATTCTGCTGAGAGGCAACAAAAGAAAAACACAGCCGATAGAGTTTGGAGCGCATCAGGTAGGCTTTTCTCAGCATATAATGTTCTGTACCAGAGCAGAACGTTGCTGTTTTCGCTATTGTAAATGACAGTGTGCTGTCTTGAGTTCTTTGAACAGCTTTTCAGAATGTTAATAAAACTAAGCATGTCTGTATTAATAGAGAAGACCACTTGTTTTTCTTGTTTATTTGTTTGGGAGCATCAGAATACATTGCACTTGTAAATTATGGGCACCAGGTCTGAATCTTCAAGAAAAGTCCACAGCCCTAATTTCAGATGGAGGTGTGGAAACTGTTCCTGGATAACTACAGTAACCTAGGCACCTAAATGAGGCCATTCTTCTCAGTGATAGGATCTGTCTAGGCTTATCAATCACCAGAATCTGAAGACCTCGATTCAACTTCAGGCAACTTTCTACTTGTTGCATTATTTTCATGGGTTGCTGTGGTTTTGGTGATCTAATGTCTCCCATTTTGATTGTAGGTGATTCTTGTAGCAAATGAAATAGCAAAGGAAAAGATCCCTGAGGAACTTAGTTTAGCTCTTGTGCTAACAATTTACGAAGCAAAAGGCTTGGAATTTGATGATGTACTCCTTTACAACTTTTTCACAGATTCAGAGGTATGTAAAAAAATAGAGAGATAGAGAGACTGGATATCATTCATTTCTCTTTAGGGGAGAGCTGAACAACTCAAATAGGCTAGGTTGAGTTGTCATCCTTTGTTCCTGCTAATAACAGTATGTTCTTTTATCTGCTGGTTTGTTTTCCATCACATGTGCTTGTTTGTACTAAATGTTGTTGTTTTTTGCAATATCAGCACATCTTAATTTATAGAATATATTCAGGACCAGTGAAGACATTGACCCCAAGTAAATTGTATTGGGAACACTTGACAAACAAGTTCCACTTAGATTATAGCCAGAGTCATTTTCATATCTGGGATTGGATAAGGGATTTTTGCCCGAGACAGAGGGTTTCTTTGTTTCCTTGCACTGTGTGCTTTTGCTCACTGATTTGAAGATTGTTTTGCTTTCTGAGGTTGACTTCAAACGCGAGTAAAATTGAAAACTTAGTTACAGCTTTCTGGGTGCAGTAGTGCTATTATAGCTATGGTTTTTTCTCTCCCCCCCCCCCCCAGGCTTACAAAGAATGGAAAATAATTTCTTCTTTCAAACCTCCCTCTCCTTTACCTGAAGAAACCAAAATGGTCATTGAAACGCCCTTGGAGAAATTTGCTGATGCTCAAAGAAAACTTCCTGTTCTGAATCCAGAAATGTACAAGGTGATTACAAAATAAAACCGGAAGCAATCATCATGTCCCTATTTTTGAACCTATTTTTAAATAAGTAATTGTTTCCGTTTTGTCTTTTAATCAGCCTGGAGAATAAATAAAGAATACATATGAATCTCTAAATAGTTGACATCCCAATCTTTGAGGACTAACTGAAGATATTTCATTGTAATGCATTTTTAAACTTTCATCCATTGTCTTAAATTGGATACAAATTGTGCTTATAAAAGTACATTCCAAGTTTCACTTAAGTATCTTAGCGTCCAAGAGAACTACAACATTGCAATATATTGCCCTTCTTTCCTGGGCAGGCAAGTTAATATGTGAACTTGAAGCCCGTAATGAGGTTTTGAACATGCACACCAAATTACCTGCTGATTTCTCAGACTTCTGGGAAAATAATTGTATTATAAACAAGCAGTGAATTCCAAACAGGCGAGTTTAAACCAAAGGCCACACTTGGCTTGGCAGTCTAATGGCATGTTAGGTTGCACTAGTAAATTTATTTTGATATCTGTGTCTTCAAACATGGTGTCCTAGAGTTTGATTTCTCTTGATGAAACATTAGTCCAAATGTATTTAGCTGCAGCACTGCTCTTTATGATAGTCTTTTGAACATAATTGTATTCCTAGATGCTTAATGGAGAGCTAAAGCAGTTATATACTGCTATTACAAGGGCCAGAGTCAATCTGTGGATCTTTGACGAAAACAGTGACAGGCGTGCACCTGCGTTTCGATATTTCATCAAGCGAAAACTCGTTCAGGTTGTCAAAACAGAGGAAGATAAAGGTAAGGTCTATGCTACAAAATTCTGCAAACTAGACTGTCTCATAATCAACATTTGATTTTAGCATAGAAGGTGCAAATAATTAAGGAAGGAGAAATTTATGCTTAAATGTTTTTATCGCCTACATTTTAGGAAATTCCCAATGACTTCAGTAATGTTAGGGCTAGTTTAATGAGCTTAAAAACAGCCTTCCTGTTTTTAACTGCAGCATCCATCCGCCCCAACCAATATGGCCAAAGGTCAGGGATGATGGAAGTTGTAATTCCACAACATTTGGCAGGTTGGGGAAGTCTGACTTAAAAAGATGTGTCTAATATATCTCTGGTTTCTTCTTATCTTTGTCTCTTCAAGAGTTCCTTGGAACCAACTCACAGCTGACTGCAACATACTAGGAAAGCATTGGCTAAGGTTGTCACATATCCAAGAACATTTATATCTGTGGTCAACAGTTAGCTTTGTCAGAGGGCCATTTTGAGAAGGGGATGTGAGTTGGGGAACCACCCTCCCATTTTCTCCACCCCAAAGCAGGCTTACAGTCAAGAGAACTGCTCAGATGACTGAATTAAGAATTTTAATAATAATAATAATAAATAATAATAAATAATAATAATAAATTTTATTTATACCCCGCTCTCCCCAGCCAAAGCTGGGCTCAGGGCGGCTAACAAACAATCAAAACAATCCAACATTCTAAAAACTTTTCACCATAAAATCAATCAAAAACAAATTGATGGCAACCAGCAAGCAAGACCGTGTGCAGATTGCCAGAGGAGGGGGTCAGGCTGCGCCCTGACCAAAGGCCTGGTGGAACAGCTCTGTCTTACAGGCCCTGCGGAAAGATGTCAAGTCCCGCAGGGCCCTAGTCCCTTGTGACAGAGCGTTCCACCAGATTGGTGCCACAGCTGAGAAAGCTCTGGCTCTAGTTGAGGCCAGCCTAACCTCTCTGAGGCCTGGGACCTTCAGGATGTTTTTATTTGCAGACCGTAGGTTTCTCTGTGGGGTATACCAGGAGAGCAACAATTCCTTCCATCCTTGTTTTGCCTCCTAGATTTCGATGACAGCATGTTTGTTAAAACCTCAACTCCAGAAGAATGGATTGCGCAAGGAGAATATTATGCAAAGCATCAGTGTTGGAAGGTAAATTCACAGACTTGCTGAAAAGGGAGGGCATTTTAGGAAAAATACAGTAACTCTGGCAATGAAACATAGAAGTGAAATTACAAACAAACAAATAACAATACAGATTAGAATTATGCTAGCCCATGTACCTGTAGAGCTTTGGGGGGGGGGGGCAGGCTTCTGCTAGGGGGGGCGGCAGAACCTCATTTAATTGAGTATTTTTTTAATGCTTTTCAATAATTTTGCAGACGAGGAATGGCAAAATGTCATGGATGTGGTCCCTCTAATTCACAACCGGGAACACACGTGCAAATCCTGTTGAGTCGCTGTGTTTAAGTCTGTATGCCCTGTTGATGTTTGATGTACTTAAAATGGTGTTTTTTTCCCTTTTTTGCAGTGCAACACAAAGGCTTGTTTTTGTTGCTTTCATTGGTAAAGTGTCACTCAGTGAAAACTATATAGCAAGTAGACCGATAATTGTGGAACTAATTTCACATTTTGTCTTTGTTGTCATGTACCAGTGTGTCATAGCTGAATTGGCACAATTTTGAGAAATGCTTAAGAATTAAGGCTAGATCCAGTGCTGCTTTTGTTTTTTAACCCAGCATTTAATTAACCAAATGCTATAGAGCATGTTCAACTTGTTTTGGGTTACCTTTGGTACACTTGAAATACAGTGGTGCCTCGCAAGACGAAATTAATCCGTTCCGCGAGTCTCTTCGTCTAGCGGTTTTTTCGTCTTGCAAAGCAACCCTATTAGCAGATTAGCGCTATTAGCGGTTTAGCGGCTATTAGCGGCTATTAAAGGGTTAAGGGATTAGCGGATTAGCTGCTAAAAGGCTATTAGCAGCTTAGCGCCTTAGAAAAAGGGGGTGGGGAGCGAAAAAAACCCTCAAGAATCACAAGACATTTTCGTCTTGCGAAGCAAGCCCATAGAGAAATTCGTCCTGCGAAGCCCCTCTGAAAACGGAAAACCCTTTCGTCTAGCGGGTTTTCCGTCTTGCGAGGCATTCGTCTTGCGGGGCACCACTGTATTGGGTGTGCTTTTCTATATATATAGCAGTGTGTTTTGTAACTCTTTTCTTTTTTGTTTGCAGTTTGGATTTTATATTAAGAATTTTTTTTAACCAATGTTCTTGAGAGGTTTGCATGTGCATTTAGGAATGGATCCAGTTGTGCTTTTCCAGATGCAGAAGGCAGCTTATGTTTATGAAAGGGCAATGGTTACAGAGTTGTGTGCAAAGAAATGAAACTAAATTCAAAGATGCTGTTCTTCTTTGCTGTAGAAGCCTGCCCTGCTACATAAAGCACTGAGTGAACTCCAAATCAAGCTGTTGTGCCAACGTTTGTGGAACAGGGCTTGTTGCTATTTTCCTTCCATTTACACTTCCTTGGATCTAACTCTGTCGTAGTTTGTTGCTCTATTTCTTTGCACACTCACTAATTGCATGTTGCAATTTACAGCTTAAGCCTTAAGCCAAGGTTGGGCAAATGTTTGGATTGAGAGTGAAGCAGATGGCCTCACAATATGGTGGACTATCTTTCCTTAGAGGTTTTTAAGTAGAGACTGGATGGCCACCTCTCATGGATGTTGTAGCAGCAGTGGCTCTTGAATCGTAGGATGAGCCAAATGACCTTTCAAATCCTTTCTCAACTCTGATTCTGCATCTTTCTGCAGTTTATGATTAACGTGAAGTTCACTGCTGCAAGATGTGAAGAGTGATACCTGCTTAGTGTTGGAATTCCGTTCCCCCGTTGTGCAGATATGTGGGATTGTTTCATCACATGTCTGTGTTTACATTCCATCACTGATGGAGTCATGGGAGCGGATGTCGTTTTTACACTGTTCCGCTCTGTTGTACTGTAGTATTCCTTCTCTCCGAGGAAGAAGAGAGAGAGAGGAGCCTTGGTTTCCTTTGTCCTGATTTGTATATAATAAAAGTAGCTTAGTACTCACACCTCAAGCCTAGCTCTGCTGTTATTGACTCTGCTAAGTCAATGTGTGCTCATCGCCTCAAGACTTAGATGGTTGAAAACCACTTAGATGGTTTTCAACAGATAATTCATGGCGGGAAGGTCTATCCGCGGCTATTTGCTATGATGACTAGATGGAAGCTCCATGTTGAGTTTTGTTTTGGGGGTGGCGGTGGGCAGCAACAGTGAAGAAGGGCAATGATCCGCTTGTGGGCTTCCTACAAGCATCTGTCCGGGCACTTTGTGAAGCCTTCTAGGAGTGCTGCTTTTTGGAGAAGCATTGATATCTGAAATAGCGGCAGGTCAAGATACTGTTACAGGCACAGGAGCAAGAGATCATTAAAAACAAACAAAATACCCAACAATTAGCAAGCCTACTTGGTCTGTTGTCTGCCATTCAAATAAGTGAGTTTCACTGCTTCTCTGTGAAACAACCAGTGCTCTAGATAAATGTTGTTTTCCTGTTTCAGGTGGCTGCTAAATGCTATCAAAAAGGAGGAGCAACCGAGAAGGAAAAACTAGCCTTGGCACATGACGCTGTGCTTAAAGTACAGTCAAAGAAAATGAACCCCAGGTAAGTGTCTTCTAAATGTAAAAAACATAAATCTGCTTGAAAGTTTTTGGTTAAAAGTCGGTTGATGCATCACCGTAAACGCTGGTTTACAGCAAACCCTGCCTTCCCCAACTTAAGCACATAGAAGCAGCAAACCATAATCCAGGCATAGGCAAACTCGGCCCTCCAGATGTTTTGGGACTACAACTCCCATCATCCCTAGCTAACAGGACCAGTGGTCAGGGATGATGGGAATTGTAGTCCCAAAACATCTGGAGGGCTGAGTTTACCTATGCCTGCCATAATCCTTGGTTTAATGTTAATTTGAACCAGAGATTAGTTGTTTAATTTTGGTCCAAGCAAACCATGATTTGCAGCTCAGGGATCAGTCTTGCTTTGTTCTTTGAACTTGCTAGTAGAGAGTCACAAGAACAATCTGTGTATTCGTGGTAAATCATTATTTGTGGCTTGCTGTGACTTGTGAACTGGCATGGCGGTGATAGGGAATCTGTGTCAGTTTTATGCTTCCTATCTTAGAGGCTATAAAAAGTAAATATCTTGCCTTCCTCTAGGGTGCACACCCAGCTCTTTAGGATGCCACTACCACCTCTGCTTCGTACAATTATCATTCCACATACTTTCTCCATCAGACTTTCTCCTGACTGGCCTTTCCATATCTAGAGCTTCCTTTTAAAGCCAGTGGAACAAATTTGGCATAACTACTTTACTCCTTTTTGCTTCCAGTTGTGATGGATGTAACATAGACCATGGCTTGATTCAAAAAGAAGACTTGAGGTCCCTTTTAGAGCAGTGAAGTCACTGTTTATTATATTTCTTTCCTGCATGAAGAGCGCGTGTTGGAATCTGTTTCTGTCTCAGCTTGTTAATGTTTTAGAATAGCTAATGGAATGAAATACCTTGAATCAATTGGCTGCCTATTTTTCAAAATGTGATTGCTTTGTTTTATTTCTGTCTCTCTCTATATATAAACAGAGAGAAGCAAATGGAATATATGGAACTGGCTAAAACTTATCTAGAATGCGATGAACCAAATTTGGCTCTCAAATGTCTAATCCATGCCAAAGAGTACCAGCTTTGTGCACAACTTTATGAAAAATTAGGAAAGGTAAATGTGGTTTCCCCACTTCTTTATCTTTCATTTTCCAGTTTTTTGGGGGGGGGGGGCTCTTTAGTATTTCACTGTGGGAGAGTAAGAAATCCAAGTTGATTTATGTCTGCTCATCAAAGCATTGCATTGAGAGCTATTTTAACAGTTAATGGAAGTGACATTTGACTCAGGAGAGCTGTTTGGGTCAGTATATTTTATCCCACAGCTAGTATGCATGCAAAAGGTTTCTTATTTCATATTTTCTGTTGTTCATATTACTTCACTTTTGCATAGTCAGTAGGCAGAAATGAAAGCTAGCTTGGTGTACACCTGGTTGCCCCTACAGAATATGTGTGTTGTGTGGATATGGGCCTTGTGTGGATATGTATGAAGCCTTAATTTTAGGTAAGTGGGTGAGACTTAATTGAGGTCAGCCATGGAGAAGAAAATGGTGGTGGGGGGTGGGAGAGAGAGTGTCTGGAAAGTCTAGGAACCAGTAAATATTTTAAGCTGGCCTTTTTGTGTTGTGTGATGAGGACAGGCAAATCAATTTCCTTTCTATTGTGAGAAGTGTTAAAAGGGAGAAATTTGTCACACACGCATGAACCTGATTTGATTTTCTTTATATTTGCCGTGGTAGACTTGGTGACTTGCTGCTGAATGTGTATTTATTCACTTGAAATATGTGGTGCTTGAGTGAACTCCAGGTGATAACTAAACTCCTATCTGATGTTTGATGATAGCCTCTTAACATAAGCAAGTTGTTTCATCTTGCAGTCAATCTAGCCCTATTTGCTAGAATTAGAGAGGTGTTGCCAGCTATTGTATGCTTGATGTAAGCATCCATGTGGTGTCATCATCGTACAGGTGAAAGAAGCGGCATATTACTATAAAAGAGGACAATACTACAAAGATGCATACAGATGTTTTGAGCAGATGCAAGAGTTTGATCTAGCGCTTAAAATGTGTTGCCATGAGGAGCTGTATGAAGAAGCAGCAAAATCTGTTGAAAGGTCTGTATTTCAAGAACCTGTTTCATTAAAAAAATAGCATTTCTTCTGCCTTGCCAGTTTTATGAAAAGATTGCTGATTTGTGTCCTTGGGTTGCAATGCATGCCGTTGAGAACCACATATCTAAATAGCCTATGAAAATGTTAATACTTTACTTGGAAAAGATAGTTTAAGCCATGGGTAGGCAAACTAAGGCCTGGGGGCCGGATCTGGCCCAAGCGCCTTCTCAATCTGGCCTGTGGATGGTCCAGAAATCAGCATGTTTTTACATGAGTAGAATGTGTCCTTTTATTTAAAATGCATCTCTGAGTTATTTGTGGGGCATAGGAATTCATTTTTTTTTTCCAAAATATAGTCTGGCCCCCCACAAGGTCTGAGGGACAGTGGACCGGCCCCCTGCTGAAAAAGTTTGCTGACCCCTGGTTTAAGCCGTTTCTACAGTGCATATACAAAGATCTTATAGAAAAATAAAAGTGCTGATTTTTTTTTAAAAAAGAAACAGTGCCCAGTACTTTTTTTAAAAAAATCAGCTTTGAAAATCATTCAGTCACTCAACCAATGAGCTGATTGTACTAGCCAAATGCCATGACATATAACCAGACTATAAACCATAATATGAAATATACACCAACAATAAAACCAAACACCAGTATTATGAAGAAAGGGAAATCCGAAATATTGAGACCTGGCTCAACTTCACATTAAGCTCTGAGTCTCCAGAACAACTTATAGCAGTGTTAGATAACATCTTACTGGATGTTAAGTTGTGCATCTACTTCCAATTCCCTGTTGAAGTTTACTTGTATATGTCTGTTTCAGATATCAAAAGATGATGAGAAAAGAAGGACTGCCAGTTTCCAAACTTTCATACACAGCAAACCAGTTTTATTTGGAAGCCGCTGCCAAGTACCTGCGCACAAACAAGATGAGTGAAATGAAGGAGGTGCTGTCTCACCTTGACACCGAAGACCAGCTTGTGTTTTTGAAAACGCACAAATGCTTTGCTGAAGCTGCTGACCTCTTGAAGAGGGAAGGCAAAGATGAAGAAGCCGCAAAGCTGATGATGCAACATGGCTTTGTACTGGAAGCAGCCAAGCTCACTAACCAAAAAGAGTTCCGAGCATCGTGTCTGCTTGCTGCGGCCCGCCTTAGTGTGGCAGGCATTTGTAAGGTGGAGAACGTGAGAGACATCTTGAGCGAAGCCTTAGATCTGTTTCAGCGAACAGACCAAAAGTCTGGTAGCGCAGAGGCTACCTATTTGATTGGACTTTTAGAAAAAGACTTCTATATGTTGCAGAAGGCCTTTGGAATGTTTTTGCGTGTGAATCACAATGCTGGTGCTGTGGAAGCTCTGTTTGGCGCAACAAGCTGTGATGTCAAGAGTGAGGCCATCTTGGGATTAACATCCTATGGAATCGAAGCCCTTCTAAATCTGGTCACGGCTTTCAAAAAAGCAGGCACCAACGCCGAGAAGGAAATGGTGAAGTCGTGTTTTGAATACTTTGGAATTGTGCTGATAGACGGGAAAAGTTGTCAGGTCTCCCAGAACGAAGCCGGCTGTATTCTAGAGCATTTGTCCGAGAGTTACAAACAGAGAGAAAAGAGAACAAGTGATAAGCTCAGTGTAAGTCTGGAAGAGGTGAAATTTGCACTGAATAAACATTTGTTGAATAGGCTTACTGCCATTATTCACCATTTACATGGTCTGAGCTTCCCAAATATTTGCACAAAGTTTATTGCCGGCTTGAACTGTGAGGACGAAACCTGTGAGGACTTCCATAGCTCCCTGTCACGTCACGAGATAAAATCTATATTTCAGTGTAAAATGCACCTGGCTGCAATAAATGGGCTTCTGTTAGAAGCCAAGCAAGTGTTCCCAAAAGATTTGCTTCATGAACCCAATGCCATTGATGAGCTATTGACCGCTGATAAGTATGCACTGTGCAAATCTCTTATCAATGCAATATTTCCCAAGCATTTCCACCTGAGGATGGTGTCTGAAAATCCAGTGGTATGCAAACAGATCCTGAGCCATTATCGCTTTAGCCATAAAAATTCTAATCCTTGCAGGGCGGTTCTGAGAGAATGCATCCGGTCTGAATTTAGAAACGAGACGGCCCAGAACAGGAGAGAATCGACGGATCTGTGGCTGAGAATGATGCAGGTCTTTGCCTTTACTTCCACTTACCCCGAAGAGTTTGATAGACTCCTTTTCAAAGAAGAAGATGACTATAATAGAGAACTGAAGATGGCAGATGAAAGGGGAAGAGGGAGATCCAAAGGCGTAGAGGGCAGATATGGCATGCTGCTACCTGATAAATATGCAGGGAATGCTGAAAGCACATACTTGTGTTTCATCAGACTCTTGCAGGACTCCATGGACCAGCTCTACATTCACAGAAACCTTGAGCAGTGCAGGTGGTTGTTTTATCGTTTCATGAATGTCTTGGTGAAGAAATGCGTTGACCCTTTAATTCCAAGCATAGGAAACACTGTGGCTTTGCTGGAATTTCAGTTCATCCTGTGTTGTGCTGTCCTCATGCGCCTCTGCAAAACCATGACTCTCTGCCTCCCCAAGAGTTATATTGCCCTCTTCCATTACTGGGACTATTTATTCGCAAGAGGGGACCGATGTAAAGACGCCTTCACCTTTTCTGTCATACAAGAGTATAAGCCACAGGACACAAAGCAAGCCATAGAGAAATTTAAGCTTCACCTGAGATATTTAGCCAATGTTCTGTGTGGGTATGAAAACTTCAATGTACTCTTTGATGCTTTTGGTGACCTTGCCTTCATCATGTCTGGGGAAGCTGAGCGCACTGTGGTGCTTTGCTTAGTGATGTTGGTGAATGCTGATCAGGTGCTTGGTTGGAAATATCAAGATCGTTTAGCCAAAATTTTCCCCACCCTCCGAGAATTCCTTGCAGAACTGAAAAGGGACTACCCTTCCAAAGTGCCCGAAAGATTGATTAAGATTGTGGATCTGATGAGTGAGCCTTCCAGTGTTAAAGAAGTAGTTGATGGCCTCAAGGAGCTGCTGCTTTGTCGAGATACGGAGTATTTAGCGGACTGTTGTTGGAGGTGGGATCCTAAAGGAACGAGGGTTACTAAGTATGAGAACAACAAACCTGTCAGGGGTATCTACTTTGAGGTTGCCGACTTGGACAGATTTGCATATCTCAGCCAGGCAAGGAATTTCGAAGAGGCAGAAATAGATCTTGAAAAGGACATGTACATCGAAGAGAGAGAAGACCCATTAGCCAATATAGCATCGATAAGGCAGCAGAAGCAACAGCAAAAAGCTTCTGCCAAGCGGAAGCTGCGGGGCCTTTTCCTGTTTGTCTACTGTTGCGTTAGATGGAAAAGGATTTCCTCTTCGAAGCAAGAATCCCCGGACATGGCACTGGGAGTCTTCAAAAAAGCAGACGTTGACCCAACACAGTGTGACCTTTGTGGAGTCAAATTTCTCCAAAGGCCTGCAAACTTTGCTGCTCAGACAGAACCTTCTGAAAAAGAACCCACAGAAGTGACAACACCAACGGAGGCAGACTGGGAAGAGAACATGGACAGAAATGAAATTTTTGCCGCTGGTGAAACGTTTGAAAATCACATCATGCTGGACGAACATGGAAATAATTTTGCCTCTTACCAGAGGTATTTTGAGTTTTTCAGAATTAATGTGGAGCCATTAATCCGAAAGGGGATGGATGTGATGGAAAGTATTGCCGATAACACGTGCATCAAAGGCCACTTTGCATCCAATGAGCAGTCTAACCACATGCAAAGTAGAATCCAAGTGGCTATTAAGAAGATTTCTGATATGGTGGAGGACATCTATAGGAGAAAGGCTTGGGCTGATGGTAAGGCATTTCAGTTGTTTCAACGTCTATCATCTCAGCAGTCAGGGAAAGTTTTCCTTTGCAGGGAATGATACTGAAATGTCATTCATCAAAATTATTTAGTGAATACAGTGGTGCCTCGCAAGACGAAATTAATTCGTTCTGCGAGTCTCTTCGTCTAGTGGTTTTTTCGTCTTGCGAAGCAACCCTATTAGCGGATTAGCGCTATTAAAGGCTTAGCTGATAAGCGGATTAGCTGCTAAAAGGCTATTAGCGGTTTAGCGGCTTAGAAAAAGGGGGTGGGGAGCGAAAAAAAAATCTCAAGACTCGCAAGACATTTTCGTCTTGCAAAGCAAGCCCATAGGGAAATTCGTCCTGTGAAGCACATCGGAAAACGGAAAACCCTTTCGTCTAGTGGGTTTTCCGTCTTGCGAGGCATTCGTCTTGCGGGGCACCACTGTATAAGCATTCTGGCAGGACCCACACTTTGCAGATGTGATTTTTCAACAGCAACAGTCCACTCCAGTAATGAAGTGTTAGATCTAATGCCTAGCACTTCATAAGGAACCAGCCATCATGCACATATACTGTTAAATAATGGCTTGCCTTTTCAGATGAAAGTAGTGGTTTCCTGCCCACCCCTTGTCCCAAATTTCCATTGTTTCTACATTCCGATAATAAGTGTTAAATGGGGTGTTACCCCTTCCCATTACACCCACGATCCTAATTGGTTACATCTTTTTGTTTTATGTTTTAGCTGAAGAAACCATGTCCAAGTTGGCTAGCAATTTGAATTCTAATGTAGACAAAGCTTCTAATTGGCTGAAGGAAACGGAGTCCCGCCTACTAAAGGAGGAAGGTACGTTTTAAATTTTAAGTACACGCAGCTCACTATATAATGTTACATCTGTTAAAACTGAAGCGTGTATTGTTTAGAAGTGAGCAGTACTGTGGCTTGTAAGAATAGTCATATACCATGCTGGCAGCCCATTCAGTTACTTAGCGTGGAACTTGTAATTTGAGATAGTGGATTCAGTATGTATGCAGCCTTATTGCTAGGTCAGGAGCTTTCCTTGACTAAATTTTTCCTTTCTTGCTTAACTGCTGAAGGGAAGGGGAATTTTCTTTCTCCTCCTTTTGGCAATTAGAATTGACACATGGGCCATTAAGTAAGGCGGAGGTTTTCAACCTTTTTGAGTCTACGGCTCCCTTGAGCAACTATATTCTTCCTGCAGCTCCCCTGTGGGGCTCAGGAGCCCTGTTATGTCACCCCTTGCCTGCTGAGCTGGCAGTCCCTCACCCTTTTTTTGAACACCCTCTCTTGGGGAGTGTTCCCTCGGCCTCCTCTCCTCTCCTTGGGAGTCCTCTGGGCAGCTGCTGCTGCCGCCCCTGGTCTCTGAGCTGCCACCCTTGCCCCAAAGAGAGGTGCCTCCTCACACTGCCCCACAGGGGCCTGGGACTTGTCTGCCCGTTCCCAAGAGCAAGGGCTGGCATGCTGGCTGGACTCCCTCGCCCACTTGCTTGCCACCTCAGCCCCTGGCAACCAGCACCCCCTGGCCAGCTCCAGAGGCACCATTCACTTACAGAGCTTGTAGCCAGCTATACAAACTTTGTATATAGCTATACAAACAGCTATACAAGCCTTTGGGAGGCAAGAGGGCATCAAGAGGGCATCAAGAGGGAGGGAAGGAAAGAGGGACAGAGGCCAGTGTTGCCCATGGCACCCCTGACCATTATTCAAGGCACCCCAGGGTGCCACAGCACACTAGTTGAAAACCACTGCAGTAAGGCATTTAAACAGAAGCATCAACTTCAAGGTGTCCTATTGAAGTTGGATTATTTTCACACACAACCCTTCCGCCACCCTACCCCAAATTGTGTGTTTTCTGAATCAGGGTCAAGATGAACTTGCTGAGAAAGGAGATTAGGATCCTCACTTTTATTTTCGGACAGAGGTTCATGGACCTTTTATTAGCTGCACGACAAAAATTCAGCTGGCTCTTCTCAGTTAGGTGATACAGTAATTGGAAAGTATATCTTTCATGCATTGTCACAGAGCAACTCATGGAATGAGGGCTAAGCGACCAGAGAAGAAACAAGATGAGATCCAGCAGCTTCATAAGTGAAGAAGGGGGGGGGGGACCCATAAAGTTCTAGCAGCATTTTTCCACAAGTTTAAACTTGCATGTACAAGGGGATATTTCATAAGTGACATCTAACGAGTGCAAGTTTTACCTCCTTTTGATGGCTTAAGGCTTACATATGTTGAAAAAGGTTTTAGATACAATAGAAATTTAAGCCATCCTGGCGTACTTGCCAATGACAAAGTGAACAACAAGACTGTGGGACTCCACAAAACTTTTCCCCTGCTAGGATGCAGCTGAGTAAGTATTCCTTGGCACATTGTTTTGTCTTTAAAATTGAACAATTCTTCCTCTTTCCTCTTTTAGAGTTTGACCATGACAAAGACTTGGACAGTGAAGTGAAATGCGAAGAGGACACTTTTGAAGAGCTGCACCCCAAGAAGCCCTCAAGAAAGATGATGAAGAGAAGAAGAAAATAATTAATTTTTTTTTAAGCTGAGGTTTATTCCTCCCTTGATTTGAGTTGTATTTTGTTTACATTTTATAACTTGAGTATTGAAATGTGAAAACACCAATTAAATTGGAAGGTGAAACCTGTCAACAGAGGTTCCCCCCTCATGGTAACTTGGATAGAAGGTTTTAGTAATTTAGGGTTGGGGGTTTTTTAAGTACTTCAAAGAAGCTTTAAGTAGAATAGAGTCAATTCCACAACAGGAATCTGGTGCAACATATTTGGCAGGGAGTCCCATGTCCCTGCTGGTACATAGAGTGGTTGGGAGAGGACACAGTTCAACTCAGAAGTGGTAGGAGGGGTAGATGCTTAGGTTTTTTGGCTCGTCTCCTACTTTCCCCTGTAACACTCCCCTACCACCACCAGTGTCCTAGATGGATATTGGTTGCATTAAGGGGGAAACGTTTCCTGCTGCCCCCTTTAAAATTGCACCTTCCCTCTGCTACTTTGCAGTTGCTTGGCAAAAGTCCAGCTTTTGAAGACTCCTGCCATTGTTACATGTGTCATTCTACCTTTCAAAGCCAATGCATAAGCAGTTGGGAGTGGAGGGAGAGAGAATATTCCTTCCCCTTCCGTTCTCATCTTCTTTGTTTTCCATTTTTAAATATGTGCCTACAAGCTGGGCTAGGAACATCCTCAACAACAGGAGAGGTTTTTTGTTTTTGTTTTTAGTTTCATAGAATTTTAACTTTTGCAGAATGTTCAAAAATACCTTATGCAAGCGAGAAGCAGCTGCGGATTTGTGAAGCTCAGCCTTGTTTCTCCTTTCCTCGTGTCTCCTGGAAACTGCAAGGAATAACAAGAGTGCTCATTTTTCTTGCAAACTTACTTTGACATCAACTGTTCTCCTACAAGTGTCAAAAAAGATAATCTTTCTCTAGAGTTTCATTATGGTTTATATGCATTTTAAAGGGGTTTTTTATACTTTTGCAATTCAAGAAAATAAAATACAGCATTGTACTATTTTAGAAAACAAAACAAATATTGGTGTTTATAACTGACTCGTGCCTTTTTTCTACAGAGGTTGTAAAATCAGTTTTAGAGAGGCGTGGGTGGCTTGAAGTCTGTCATGAGGATTTCTGACTCCCAACTTGGAAACAACAGCATTGCTTTTTGCCCCCTTCCCAGTTATTCTGCTGAAATGAAGAAAGTGTGCCAAGGGTGGGGGGCATAAAGAACAGGTGCTGGTGTAGAAATACTTACCCGTATTTTTCGCTCTATAAGACGCACCAGACCACAAGACGCACCTAGTTTTTGGAGGAGGAAAACAAGAAAAAAAATATTCTGAATATCAGAAGCCAGAACAGCAAGAGGGATCGCTGCGCAGTGAAAGCAGCAATCCCTCTTGCTGTTTTGGCTTCTGGGATAGCTGCGCAGCTTGCATTCGCTCCATAAGACACACACACATTTCCCCTTACTTTTTAGGAGGGAAAAAGTGAGTCTTGTAGAGCAAAAAATATGGTAAGTTCAATTGAATTCTGATTTTTTAAAAAAACTGTTTCCTGATCTCAGAACTATTTGATTCTAATGGTATGTTTGGCTTGGCTCAGGTTGGTGGATATCAGGGGTCCTAGTAAAAAAAGTGAGCTTGAAGTCTGCCCATCTCTGACATCAATTACAAGGGGAAAAATATTCTCCCCAGTTTAATTATTCCAAGAGATCAGTAGAGGTCAGTGCAAGCTTCCTTTGAGGGAATTTTGTCTGCTGTTAGTACTCTTCGCACTGAGCAGCTCTTGTCAACAATCACCTTCCATCTAAGGAACCCAAAACATAGTTTGGGGGCCACTGGGGTTGAGGATGTGTATGCAATAATGCCAGTTTCAAATAATTTTTTCAAGCAACACTCTTTTAAAATGTACTACAGGAATGTCACCCAAAGGAATGGGATCTACAACAATCACTTCATCTGCAAATAATTCTATTCTTTCTCTTTGTATTATGATACACAGGAGTGTGGTTTTTTTGTGGGGGGGGGAGAGGGGTAGAAATGAAATGTTTTAGAATTTTTATTTGAAAGCTGCCTTTGCGCAGAGTATCATTTTGAAAGGTGGTTTATTATAAAGGTTTTTAAATGAGTAATGGCAGATGAAGTTGATGGACTACATGGAACTGGCAGAAATGACTGGCAGAATCCGAGACCAGGGAGAGGAGTTGGTGGAAGAAGACTGGAGAAAATTTAAAGATTATTTACAGAAATACTGCAAAATTAATGAATGTTAAAATGTTGGAATGAAGTTATATGGCTTCAGTAGAAATGTTATAAGGATTTAAGTATAAATAGATTAATGGAATTTTAAAAGTAAAATAAGGTTAGAATGTGTTAAGATAATTATTTGACAGATAACAGAGGGAGATGGAAAGGAATTGCTGAAACATTTGTCAGAAGTAGAATACAAA
Source organism: Podarcis tiliguerta (assembly GCF_965153285.1). NCBI lineage: Eukaryota > Metazoa > Chordata > Lepidosauria > Squamata > Lacertidae > Podarcis > Podarcis tiliguerta. Next base: position 10,316,354 of record NC_139545.1, read on the forward strand.
AAGGGAGGTGTGAGGAGGTCGGTGAAACAAGTGAATGAAAGACATTGAAAGTGTTTGAGTGTTTTAAATTGCTTTGTTTGGTTATGTGTTTAGTGTTATGTAGTGCTTTTTCTTTTTTTTCTTTTATTGTATTGTTTTGGCTTTTATTTTTCTGTTTTTGTTCTTTTGGTTTTGCAATGTTTAAATTGTGCAAAAAGCAATAAATATTACTTTTTAAAAAAGAGTAAAATACTTAAGTGCTTCAAATGTGGAAACTAATCAGAAACCAGTGCAGATCACATAAAACAAGCAACAGCAGCCAAGTGAGTTAGTCCATTTAGAGGTCACTATGGCATGACTGGCAAAGCTGTTTGGCTGGGGTGTGTGGCTGTGTGAAGCAGCACTTGCTACTGCAGCCCCTTCCACATTTAGCAGAAGCATCAGATGAACCTCATCAGCAGCTCAGCAATGAGATGGTTTACGTGTAATGCAAGCCAAACCATGACTAAATGCAAATGTGTGGGTTCCTAGAGAGGAGAGGGTGGCACCCAGTTCTCCTTTTATTGTGTTGTTGCTCAGAGTGAAGCCATGATTTGGCTTGGCATGCCATCCAAACCCAGGCTTATGGTCTTTCTCCTCCAGACCAACAGAAACTCTAAGCCCAAAACCAAACCACAAACCAGGGTTGGGTGGCATGGTACCCCAGGACTGGAGGGAGGAACTGGGGGCCACATTCTTTTCTAAGCAACCTGCTGGGGGCCGCATGCCGGTGGTGGGTGCGGTCAGAAGCAAAAGTGGGTGGAGCAATAATGTGAATTTTGCCTTTGCACAGTATGCTAATTTCTGCACATATTATGTGTGCATGCTCTCAACGTGTTAAGTATCATGACCAGTGTGTATGCATGAAAGTGGAAACCCTTGAATGGGCATGTCTTTGTCTTTTTGGCTGGAGAAGCTTTGCTTGGACTTCATTAACAAAACGGCACCAAACTAGCACAACACTTTGGCAGCAGTTTGCAATCAATCAGACAAGATTGGATTTTGGGGTGGCACAAAGCGTCGGGTTTGCAGCACAAAATGAGCTCAAAACTTTGGCACCTGTTTAGAGTCCATTGGACAAGGCTGGATTTTTTTGGCATTAACTTGTGACCCCAATTTTCTCTGTCAATTACTCAGTTGTGGGGGGGCAGCACAAAATGGCATGAAACTAGCAGTAAAGTTTGACATCAGTTTGGGGGGATCTGGAATTTTGGATTCACACGTTAATGAAGCTCTTTGAGTGTTTTCCCTTCTAGAAGGAGAACAGTGCCATTTGTGCACAACAGGATACGATGCTTTCATACATAGGTTTTTGAAAATCGTTTTAGGATCTACATCAAGTGTAAGCGCTAGTTAGCGAATATGGTTTGCTTTTGTTTCTGCACAGCTGCCGATTTCTCCTGAATCAGTTAATGAAGCATTTTAAATCAGAAACCTAGAGTTGATTAATAAGTTTTTATTTCAGTGATCTCACCAACAGCTCACTGCCCTGTCTTAACACTAACACTGGAGTGCATTTTTTTTTCTGGCTCCTCCCTTTAAAATAAAATATAAAAAACCTCTACAGATTGGGCATTCCAAGTGTCCAGATTTAGTACTCCGGTGTCATGGTGGCAGTCAATGAGTTACAAACATTGCCTTGCAGCCTATCCCACCTTACAAGGTATGAGGGCTTATTTTATTACAGCTACTAGGAAGCCATTTCTTCTTACACAAACATGCAGCATTGCAGCAAGCCCATTCATCTGTGATTAAAACCAACTATGTGTGTGGGTGGTTGTGGAGGAGAGCTCAATATCATCTCTCGTCTCTCATTTTTAACCAGCCAGCTTATTCTTAAGGAAGAAAACAAATCTCTCTCGCTAGAGGATGGAGGAGGGAGTTCAGAATCTATTATGTCATCATTCTGGTCTTTTGTTGCTGCTCCTGCAAGGGGGTGTGTGCACTTATGACAAATTAGGAGCACAAAAGGATGAATTTTAAAAACCCAACTGCACAATGAGAAAAAGACTCATTTAACTGAAGTTTACTGAGCGGCTTTGCTGTGTAGAGCATAAACCATATTATCATACGAAATGAAATAGGGGTCTGCACTCAGAAGCAGGTCAGTGTTAAATGTGCGTAGGATCGCACATCTTGGTGCTTCATCTCTATGCTGGGAAAATTCCCACATTTGCTGTTCAATATGCTGTTAATTACACATTTGAATCCTACCTGAAGAAAGAAAGATGGCCATGGGCCATGATATCCTGTGCAAGTGATCCACCTGAAGTGCGATAAACTCTCTGTATTTGGGTCAAACCTTTCCATTCTTAAGGAAATCAGCCCTGAGTGCTCACTGGAAGGACAGATCCTGAAGCTGAGGCTCCAATACTTTGGCCACCTCATGAGAAGAGAAGACTCCCTGGAAAAGACCCTGATGTTGGGAAAGATGGAGGGCACAAGGAGAAGGGGATGACAGAGGACGAGATGGTTGGACAGTGTTCTCGAAGCTACTAACATGAATCTGACCAAACTGCGGGAGGCAGTGGAAGACAGGAGTGCTTGGCGTGCTCTGGTCCATGAGGTCATGAAGAGTCGGACACGACTAAACCACTAAACAACAACATTTGTTTCATTTGATCCAATAGCTTTGGTCAAAGCAGTCCTGTGGTTCAAAGAACTACCACAGGGAAAACCTCAGGCTTTACCGGCAATCTCGACAGTCATGACCCCTTGAATTCTTAGTGGGAAATGGTGGCTCTTGATGGTCAAATAAGGTCCATTGGTCAGGTCGACTGAGAGGCAGAGGACAAGGTGGCATCTCTCTTGCGCCTGTCTCCCACTGAGCATACAGAAGCTGACATGACTGGCTCTTGACTCTTGCTGCTAGGACTGAGGGCAGCAGGCAAGGTTAGGGGGCTCAGGGTAGTCCCCCCCACGTGCACCTTGCTACCTGCTAACTATTGTATATCTAGGTCTTTTTAAAGCAAGGGCAGGAAACCTCAAGGCCACAGTCCAGCTGCCTACCCCCCAACATTTTGCCGATGAAAATAGGAATAACCTATTCCACCATAATAAAATAATAATTTGATTATTTATACCACGGCCATCTGACTGGGTTGCCCCAGCCCCTCTGGGCAGCTTCCAACACATATAAAAGCGTAATAGAACATTTAATTATTATTTTTTTATAAGCTTCCCACTACAGGGCTGCTTTCAGATCTCTTCTAAAGGTTGTATAGTTACTTATCTCCTTGACTCAAGGGTCACATACCTTCCAACATTTCTCCAATGAAAATAGGAACATCCTAGAGAAAGCTGGACATTCTGGGGTCAGATCAGAAACTGGGACGGTTTCTTTAAATCCAGAACTTTCCCCTGGAAAATAGGGACACTTGGAGGGTCTGCAAGCACAGCCTCAAGCAGCTGCCTCTCTTAGCTCAAGGCTGGGCAACGTTTTCTTAAAATCGAGGGCCACATACATTTAGGAGTGATCTGCCATGGGCCTCATGGTGACTGTGGGCATGGCCAAAGCCAAGAGTGTGTGGAGACACCCCTGGCTCCCTCTCTTCTTCTCTCCACCCAGTGGAAAAGGGATTGATTGCTCTTGGACTGGACTGCCGGTTTGCAGATGGCCTGCTGTGGGCCATCAGCTGTGACAAATGTCATTTTAAGGTCAGGTGACATTCTTAATAGGATGACCTGAGAAGAAAACGTCTGCCATCTACTTTTAACTACAGTGGTACCTCGGGTTAAGAGTACTTAATTCGTTCCGGAGGTCCGTTCTTAACCTGAAACTGTTCTTAACCTGAAGCACCACTTTAGCTAATGGGGCCTCCCGCTGCCGCCGTGCCACTGCTGCACGATTTCTGTTCCCATCCTGAAGCAAAGTTCTTAACCTGAGGTACTATTTCTGGGTTAGCGGAGTCTGTAACCTGAAGCATATGTAACCTGAAGCGTATGTAACCCGAGGTACCACTGTACTCTGCCTCCATTTAAGCCAGTGGACAAAACAGGCCTCTCTCTCTCCCTCCAATTCATGGGTCTTGAATAAAATGGGGGAAGTGAGTGAGACAAAATGGTTGCAAATACCGCCACATGTCTACAGAAACCCAAATTTGGACTTCTTAAACCAGCAGGGAAGAAAGTGCTTCATGATCTCTGACGGCCTTCCTGTGGAGCTACCATTTCAGTTCTGTAGCTAAGAAACGGGCCCATTTCTCTGTGTGACTTTGAACGGCCAGAGATGTTTGAACAAGCTGGCCGGCACCGTTTCGTTTGAGAGCTTTGCGGAGGGAGACCCTTTCATGAGCCTTTTTCAAAGGAAGAAAAATCTATAGTTGTGTTGTACTTGTGCATATAGGGAATCCTGCAGAGCCTTAGCTAAAAGGCTTCTTTCCCCCCTAAACATAATGCTTCTTGACAAATTTGTTGTCGATTTTGATCCTCTTCAGCCTCCCCTCCCTCCGAATGCGACTTGTATTAATGGGAAAGACAGATGACTAGAGTTATCTTGACTCCCTGTTTTTCGCTGAAACTAGGACTTGAGGAAGACTATCCACAGGGCATTGTAGATGATGCAGATAAGTTGCCATGGTAGCAAAGGAAGAGTCCCCAGGCTCCTGGCCTAATGACGAATTCTCCATGGCATGGGGGAAGGGGGGGCTATTCCTAATAAACAGAAAGGGATTAGAAATGGGTTTCCTAAGTCTGTGCAGATAAACTTTCCTTCTGCAATTTTTTTGGCAACAGCACTCAAAACACTGATTTTGTAGCGGTGGTGATTTGGTTTTGTTGTTTTTTTAAGGAAGGGGAAACGCCTCATAAAACTGGGTGCTTTGGTTTTGTGGAGTTCTTCTCAGAACATCCTGCACTTTCTCTCCACCAGTCTAAACGAAGATCTGTGTCCATTGGTACCTATCGAATGTAAGGTGAATTTAAGTACTGTGCAGTAGTTTGCTGGCTTGCTCTGAGCCGAGTTCTTGAAAAACCCAATGAGCCCCCCCTCATTGACTTTAAAAAGAACATTTAGCCATTTTTTTCTTTAAGAAATAGTAAATGAAATTAGCAAAAATGGTTGGTTCCCCCACCCCCCCACATGTCATTTGTATATCACAAAAATGGCACAATAAATCCTGGAAAATATCTATAACATATGTTTCATTGTTAGTGGTCAATGTACAAGTTCTTGGTTCATGAATTGGTTTAAACAATTAGGAAGGAAAAAAGGGGGAGGGGGAATGGTGGGTGGGGTGGTTATGCTTCTGTTCTTCTACTTATGTAGTGTGTGTGTGTGGTTTTGTGTCAACATAACTTGTATGCTGTGGGTTAAACCACAGAGCCTAGGGCTTGCCGATCAGAAGGTCGGCGGTTCGGATCCCTGCGACGGGGTGAGCTCCCGTTGCTCAGTCCCTGCTCCTGCCAACCTAGCAGTTCGAAAGCACCTCAAAGTGCATGTAGATAAATAGGTACCATTCTGGCGGGAAGGTAAACGGCGTTTCCGTGTGCTGCTCTGGTTCGCCAGAAGTGGCCTAGTCATGCTAATAGTTGGCATAGTGGCCAACATGACCCAGATGCTGTCTGTGGACAAATGCTGGCTCCCTTGGCCAGTAAAGCGAGATGAGCGTCACAACCCCAGAGTCGTCCACGACTGGACCTAATGGTCAGGGGTCCCTTTACCTTTACCTAAGATGTCCATGTGTCAAACCAGCATCTGTTCAGGACTGCTCCGAGTCGCCCAGTGACTTATTGTAACAGCTTCATAGTGAGTTCTGGCACATATTTTTATTGAAAATAATTTATTATTATTATTATTATTATTATTATTATTATTATTATTATTATTATTACTCCACCCATCTGGCTGGGTTTCCCCAGCCACTCTGGGCGGCTTCCAACAGAATATTAAAATACAATAACCTATTAAACATGAAAAGCTTCCCTAAACAGGGCTGCCTTCAGAAGACTTCTAAAAGTCTGGTAGTTGTTGTTCTCTTTGACATCTGGTGGGAGGGCGTTCCACAGGGCAGGTGCCACTACCGAGAAGGCCCTCTGCCTGGTTCCCTGTAACCTCACTTCCCGCAGCGAGGGAACCTCCAGAAGGCCCTCGGCGCTGGACCTCAGTGTCCGGGCAGAACGATGGGGGTGGAGACACTCCTTCAGGTATACTGGAAAGCAGTGGATAAACTATTTTTTAAAGTCAGGATTATTTGTGGGGTGTGGGGTCAGGGACTGAGAGAGTTAAAGCCCTCATCTCCATTCTCTATGATCAGACTTCCTCTCATCCTTTTTACATTTTTTAAAAATTGCACGTTTATTGCATTCAAGCAATTCTCATGACACTTCTAGTTTGGCCTTAATGGTAAAACAGCCTGAATGCAAATCTGAGTCCTCTGCCCTTGGCTATCTAGTCATATATCAATATGACTGATGAGCAATAACATAATAATGGAGAATTTGTGCCACTTTGTGATTGCTTCCCTCCCCCACTCCCAAAATTGATATGTTAAAAAAGTTGCACGATGCTCCAAATTTCTGGATTTGTTTGCCATGTCAGAATGATGCCGGCAATATTTTTCAATGCAGTATGATTTTCTGTATAATAAGACAAATTGCTCTTTGTTATATAATGTGCACTGCAAATTAACATTCTTCTGACCTTTTCTCTGTCCTCCCTCTTCCCCAAGCTCATGAGCAAATACAGCCCTCAAGAGTTATTTGGGGGCACTGGCAATATCAGTTATTTTTCTTTTCTAAGAAGGGCCCCCTTCTCTGTAGATAATAAAACAGATTTATTATAGAAAGTCGGTGGCGGGGCCTGCGCACTCTGGTGAAATGAATCCTAATGTTCCGCATTGAAATGGACTCAAGCAGCAACAACCCACATGTCCTCAGTTTATGTGCCTGAGGCCGAGAGAGACCTGAGAAGGCTGCTGCGTGACTCCCTCTTTTTTTGGGATAACGTTGTGCATCAAAGAGGATGCCCTTTAGAAATGTACTTCTGCAGAATTTATTTTCCCCGGGGTGTGCCTAAATTTGGAAAAGAGGTTAATGTGGACTCGTGTGTGCTGAAGTAAACATCATGTAATCCCTTCAGTTTTCTCTTGCGTTCCTCCCCCCCCAATGGAAATGAGAGTTGCCACTTTTAACTCTTCACTAGTTAAGGATTAATCCATGCTTTTTGCACATCTGTGGGAGTGCTTTTCTTATTCCTCACAGAGCATTTTTGTTCTGTGAACCACCCTGAGACCTTCGGGTATATGGGGGGCGGGTATATAAATTCATTAAATAAATAAATAAACAAATCCCCATATGTTAGGGATTTTAAATTGTTTATTAAGGAGGTGCAGCGACAACCAGCAACAGTCCCTGGACCTGGAGGCGAGTGGAACAGCAGCCACATCACCTGGATCAAAGGCAGGCAGGCAAATGTAAATCGAGGCATTTCATTATTTAGCAAGAAAAATTTGACCTTTGGTGGAAGAAGAGAGGGATCATTTCTATGGTGGCAAACTAAAGAAGTATACTTGGAAGTGATTGGCCGAGGTGGGAAATCAACCGCATAGCAGGTAGCTTGTGGGATTGAAGACAAAATACAGATTCTGCTAATCGCTATCATGTTCCCCATAAGTCTTGTCAACTCTTTCTCCTTGGCTTATGCAAATCATGAAATTTATCTTCAGTACCTAATTGGTGAGAGGCCCTTGAATGAGTACTGCCCTTCTTTGGGGTTTAATGCATGTATTATTATTATTATTATTATTATTATTATTATTATTACTCTCGAAACTGACCATTCCTCATTTTCTGTCCACCTGACATAAAATGAGTTCCCCACAAGCTCCCCATTCCTGAACTTGTTACTATTAATACTATATATATTAGTAAAGATTATGCTGAGCTGCTAATTGTATAAAGAGGCGGCAAAATCTTCAGTGTTTGCTATTACCTGTCATTGTTTAATGCCGTTTCCTGTTTCTTTAGGGGTTTACTATATGCACACAAGTTTGTGCTTTGTTCTAGACAGAAGTCTTGCACAGTCCCTCTTCTCTGCTGGTGTCTCGTGGGGTCAGGGAGGAGTTCCTTATGTAACCTTTTTTTGTACCCATCACCTGTGCATAACATCTTGTTTGCTTTTTCTCCCAGCTGCTTGTTTGTGGGCACACATCCCAAAGTTATTTTCCTGACATCTGTGTCAGCACAAACCAAGCCAGGAATCAGGCAGGTGAGAATCCAGCCTAGCGACTTTGCCTGTGAGAGGATAAATACATTTCTTCTACATTCTTCTTCCCCAAAGAGGCATTTCCTGAGTTTCTTTTTTGCCCTCTTGTAGGTGAGATTACTTTAGTACTTAACTACCTCCTGCAGTTAAAAGGCAAACCTGAGGCAATGATGGATTAATTAGGTTGTTTTCCTAATTCCTCATGGCATGAGATAATTCTTCTCCCCCATCCACCTACCAGAACTGGATGTCCTGTGCTAAATACCTGGGACAGCTTGAACCCACCTAGGCTGGGAATTTTGCCTATTCCTATGAATGATCCTTAGCATTTGAAATAGGTTGTACATGTGAAATGCTTTAAAACCATAAAGTACCGTATTTTTTGCTCTATAAGACTCACTTTTTCCCTCCTAAAAAGTAAGGGGAAATGTGTGTGCGTCTTATGGAGCGAATGCAGGCTGTGCAGCTATCGCAGAAGCCAGAACAGCAAGAGGGATTGCTGCTTTCACTGCGCAGCGATCCCTCTTGCTGTTCTGGCTTCTGAGATTCAGAATACTTGTTTTCTTGTTTTCCTCCTCCAAAAACTAGGTGCGTCTTGTGGTCTGGTGTGTCTTATAGAGCGAAAAATACGGTACTTGCAAGGCATGATTTCAGTCATCTTTAAAATCAACCCTTTAAGGTTGGCCTATTTTATTCCCATGTTTTGGGTAAGGAACTGAGCCCTAAGGCGGGTATTTGATACCTGGGAGGCCTACGGACAGCACCAGATCTAGGGTGGTTTTGGCAGTTCCCACGCACAGGGAGCTGAGCCGAGGGGGCACAAAATTGAGAAGATCCACAATTGAGAAGATTCATCTGGGGGCGCCAAATTTTGGCCTTGCACCGGGTGCCATATTACAAGAGGTTACCAAAATTTGCTCCTGCTTCAGTAGCTGGTGGATAGCATTGCCCATTCTCCCTAAATATTGGTCACACTGGCTTTGGCTGATAGGAACTGAACTACAACAACATTTAGGGCCACAGATTCCTGATCAAAGGGCACCAAGCAAATGAATAGCTAGGTCAGATATGAAGGGGTTGGTTTCTCACACTTCTTCAGAGTGTACGTAATTCCTGCACTCAATAATAACAGAGAACCCAGACAGACAACCTCTTGCCTTCCAGTGTTCCCTGTTCTTTCCTTTGAAGGGTTTGGTTTCTGGGAAGTTTCTGGAGAATATATCACCATTATTCGGCACCTTGTGGAAACACCCAGTTAATTTCACTTTCAGCAAATTGCAGGAGAACAGTGCCTAGGCCAGGCATCCCCAAACTCGGCCCTCCAGATGTTTTGGGACTACAACCCCCATCATCCCTAGCTAACAGGACCAGTGGTCAGGGATGATGGGAATTGTAGTCCCCAAACATCTGGAGGGCCGAGTTGGCCTATGCCTGGCCTAGACAATTCAAAAATGCCTTACTGTGGAAAGCACTAGATACTCTGTGGTTCATAGCTCTTAGCTACACTAGCTCTGCCCTGAAATGAAAGTCACATTGAGCATTATTATTATGGAGCCCTGTTTCTTATTTGATTTAGCTGGCAGCGATCGTCCAAAGCAAATAAAATACTGAGTCTGTTAATTCTCAGTTTTACTGAAGGTAAGTGAGACTAAACGAGAATTGGTCTAGCAGACTGAATGCCAAGGAGAAGCATGCATTCATTTTTTGGGGGTGATTAAACCAACTGAATCCTGTTCATTATAAATACGCTGCATAAGAGTCTGTGCTGTAATAGCATTTTGTTATGTTTGCAGGGCAAACATCAATAACTCTGAAAAACAATATCTCCCATGAGATGTTTGATCATCTACCTCAGAGCAGTAAGTAAACAGATATGCAGCAATTAAATGTGTACATAGCCTCACCTGTATGCAGTCTGTAAGCCCTACAAATACATCTTATTGTTTCAACATCAATGGGACAGCTGCATAACTCCTAAAAATCTAGTTTTGTGTCAAGTTGACTGAAATTTCTTAGCCTTCAGGAGAAAATGCTTCTAGAAAGACCCCAAATGCCATGATATTCTTTAATGAAACTGAGAGTTGTCTGTGTATACCATTGCATTATAAATAATAAATCTTACTGAGAGTTTGTTACTTGGTTTATATAAATAAAACATGGGTAAACAGCTTTTTCCACTAAGTTAGTAGTGCAACGGCTGTCATCTGAGCTTTGGTTATTTGAGACTCCTGGTTGTCCAAAACTCAGTGTGCCCTCTATGTTATTGTAACTCTGTAGATAATGCTCTCCTTAATTTTATTAGGCAGGATAGCTATAAATAGAAGATCTTTGTGCAGGTGTGCATCCAAGGTGGTGAGGGCAACCAACACGGGAGGGACTACCAGCTTTGATGCCCTTTTTGGATGCTTAGATGCAATACATTGTCAGAATCAACATGCTGGACTAGTGATACTCATGTCTGGGTATCGATTTGGACTCAAGTCTCTCAGTCCAAAACAAAGGGTTGCATCCAAAGTTAGTTCTACCCAGAGTAGACCTATGGGCGTTACTAACTTGGGTCCATTAATTTCAATGGTTTACTCTGAGTAGAACTCAGTTGGAGACAACTAACTCTACATCATGCTGGTTCTCCTGTGATTCAAAAAGACAATTCTTACATACTTCAGGTGGAGTTTTTATTTTCTGAATATTTTGGTAGTGTCTGACCCATTCAGACAAAGAAGCTTTTAGTGTGTTGATTCTTCCAAGCAGACCACAACATTTTCAGCAGCTGCAGCAGCTATTCCTCCTTTTTCACAACTACTGATGGTGTGGAAACCCCAATTTCTTTTGCATCCGGCTACCCTAATCCTTTAGTCTGCTCAGAATAAGCATTACAAATCATTAAATAAAAACCAATGATTAATTGGGGTGGAGACACCCACCAGGACAAATTAGGAATTTGCTTTTTGTACCTACCATATTTTTTGCCCTATAAGACGCACCAGACCATAAGATGCACCTAGTTTTTGGAGGAGGAAAACAACAACAACAAAAATATTCTGAATCTCAGAAGCCAGAACAACAAGAGGGATCACTGTGCAGCGAAAGCAGCGATTCCTCTTGCTGTTCTGGCTTCTGGGATAGCTGTGCAGCCTGCATTCGCTCCATAAGACGCACACACATTTCCCCTTACTTTTAAGGAGGGAAAAGGTGAGTCTTATAGAGCAAAAAATACGGTAATTGCTTCTATTGCCTGTCAAAAGGCAGGCAGTAAAGGAGCCAGGCACTTCTTCCTAGGCAACCTGTTCCACAATCCAGGTGCATCAGTTCAGAAGACCCTCCCTTATCAAGTGGACAGAAGAATTTCTAGTTCTGCACAACACTGGTTAGCTTCAATAGATCGTAATTGTGCTTAAATGTACAGGAGCACTCTCTCTGATTACTGGATGCTGAAGGAAACACAGGTGTGTTTGTCATCTTGCTGGTGGAACTTTATTTATTTATTATTATTTCATTAATTAAAGTTCTATACCGCCCTTCCTCCGAGGATCACAGGGCAGTTTACAATATAAAAACACAGGAATACATGCCATAGTAACGAGAGCAGCACTATATAGAATGCATTGCAATATTCCTGTCTGCAAGTTACCAGAGAGAGCACAGCTAATAATAATAATAATAATAATAATAATAATAATAATAATAATTTATTATTTGTACCCCGCCCATCTGGCTGGGTTTCCCCAGCCACTCTGGGCGGCTTCCACAGAAACCAAAAATACACTAAAATATCACACATTAAAAACTTCCCTGAATAGGGCTGCCTTAAGATGTCTTCTGAATGTCAGGTAGTTGTTTATCGCTTTGACATCTGATGGGAGGGCGTTCCACAGGGTGGGCGCCACTACAGAGAAAGCCCTCTGCCTGGTTCCCTGTAGCTTTGCTTCTCGCAATGAGGGAACCGCCAGAAGGACCTCGGTGCTGGACCTCAGCGTCTGGGCAGAACGATGGGGGTGGAGACGCTCCTTCAGGTATACTGGGCCGAGGCCATTTAGGGCTTTAAAGGTCAACACCAGCACTTTGAATTGTGCTCGGAAAAGTACTGGGAGCCAATGTAGGTCTTTCAAGACCAGTGTTATGTGGTCTCTGCGGCCGCTCCCAGTCACCAGTCTAGTTGCCGCATTCTGGATTAGTTGTAGTTTCCGGGTCACCTTCAAAGGTAGCCCCACGTAGAGCGCATTGCAGTAGTCAAGGCGGGAGATAACTAGAGCATGCACCCCTCTGGTGAGACAGTCCGCAGGCAGGTAGGGTCTCAGCCTGCGTACCAGGTGGAGTTGGTAGACAGCTGCCCTGGATACAGAATTGACCTGTGCCTCCATGGACAGCTGAGAGTCCAAAATGACTCCCAGGCTGCGCACCTGGTCCTTCAAGGGCACAGTTACCCCATTCAGGACCAGGGAGTCCTCCACACCAGCCCGCCCCCTGTCCCCCCAAAACAGTACTTCTGTCTTGTCAGGATTCAGCCTCAATCCATTAGCCACCATCCATCCTCCAACCACCTCCAGGCACTCACACAGGACCTTCACCGCCTTCACTGGTTCTGATTTGAAAGAGAGGTAGAGCTGGGTATCATCTGCATATTGATGGACACCCAGTCCAAACCCCCTGATGATCTCTCCCAGCGGCTTCATATAGATGTTAAAAAGCATGGGGGAGAGGACGGAACCCTGAGGTACCCCACAAGTGAGGGCCCAGGGGTCTGAACACTCATTCCCCACCACCACTTTCTGAACACGGCCCAGGAAGGAGCGAAACCACTGTATAACAGTACCCCCAGCTCCCAGCCCCTCAAGACGGTCCAGAAGGATGTTATGGTCAATTGTATCAAAGGCCGCTGAGAGATCCAGCAGAACTAGGAAACAACTCTCACCTTTGTCCCTAGCTCGCCGGAGATCATCAACCAGCGCGACCAAGGCAGTTTCAGTCCCATGATGAGGCCTGAATCCCAACTGGAAGGGATCCACAGCTAGAAAAGCCTTTGGTTTGATCCAGCTTTTGATTTTGAATTCACTTCTCCCAAACAAATATTTACTTCATTAATAAGTGGGAGATATTTTTTCTGGATTTGATAAGCTCAGTACCTGCCTGCCTTTCTTTACACGTATATAGACAATGTTGCAAAAAATGATTCATTCATCGGAACAGGATAAAAACAGTGTTTTTTGGTAGCTTTAATTAAAAGGCATAGCACTCAACCCATGCAAATTATTATAATTGTGGTTTGCAGCGTATTGTGAGCCATACTTCATGAGGTACATATCTCTCAGTGTGCAGCCTAAAGACAGGGGTCAACACAGCGGCCATAATTGCAGCTCAACACAAATCACACATAATAAAATCTATGGTGCAAAAGAGCATAGAATGCCAGGCAGTCATAATTTCTACTCATTTTACTTTTGACATGCAATTGTGAGATGACACATTTGCCATTAAAAAATAATAATGTATCTATTGAGAATTCTCCAGCTTCTGCCACAGTTGATTTAAAAACGACCGCCCATCAAGATACCCCTGCTACACTTTGGTTTCTAATTATCTTCTGCTCCTATGGATTAATTAGTTTAAAACTTGTGGCAGGGTCAGGTGCTAAATCTTTAACCTTTCCAAATGATTGTATTTCAAAGTTGACAGATATTCTACAAGTGGGACCTGCAACAAAAAGTTATAGTGCAGATTCTACCGGTTCAGGGTTCCAGGGGCCCATGCCTTCTTTTCATTGCATCCCCTTCTCCCCCCCCCCCCCAAAAAAAAGAGAGAGTCAGCCACTATTCTGTGACAGCTGAGGATGCTTGGTCCTCATTGTGCTGTTTTTGCCATCTCTAACGTTTTGCTTTTCCCTAAAATATTTTGTATTTCTGCAAACCTTGGAGATACCTCCCTCTCTTGTGTTGGTGTTATTTGAATTACCGTATTTTTTGCTCTATAAGACTCACTTTTTCCCTCCTAAAAGGTAAGGGGAAATGTGTGTGTGTCTTATGGAGCAAATGCAGGCTGCGCAGCTATCCCAGAACCCAGAACAGCAAGAGGGATTGCTGCTGTCACTGTGCAGCAATCCCTCTTGCTGTTCTGGCTTCTGAGATTCAGAATATTTTTTTTCTTGTTTTCCTCCTCAAAAAACTAGATGCGTCATGTGGTCTGGTGCGTCTTATAGAGCGAAAAATACGGTACATTTGGAGACCGAAGTTTGCTCTTGGTATATAGGATCTCAGTCTAATCGATGATGTCATTATTAGAAGATCTAAGCGAATGCAAAAGGGGGCAGGGCTTCTGTCCCTTTAATAGTTGGGTAGAATAATAATAATAATAATAATAATAATAATAATAATAATAATACTTTTTTATTTATACCCTGCCCTCCCCTGCCAAGGCCGGGCTCAGGGTGGCTAACACGAAATATGAATTAGAAATAAAACGTAATAGGGAAACAACAACAAACAAACAAACAAACAAACAAACAGTTAATTAAAATACGTCTTAAAATACAGCTTAAAAAGCAGCCTCATTTTAGTAGGAGCCCATAAATCAAGACCATAAAGGGAGGAAACATCAGATATTCACCCGAGGCCAGCTATCCATGCTGGTCCTACATGGACCAGCAAAAAAGCCAAGGGAAAATTTATATACCAAATCCCATATAAGGGGTCAGAGTGAGTCTAAGCCGAAGGCCAGGTGAAACAGCTCCGTCTTGCAGGCCCTGCAAGGCCCTAGTCTCTTGTGACAGAGCGTTCCACCACATGGGGGCCTGTGCTGATAATTTCTCTCACCTGAATGAATATTAAATGTGCAAGAGTCTTGCCCTCTGCTACATCTGGCCAGGTTAGGGTAGATAGCTCAGTTGGTTAAAGCCTGGTGCTGATAATGCCAAGGTTGTGGGTTTGATCCCCGTATAGGACAACTCGATATTCTAGTCCGATTGGACTAGAATGATCCTCAGGGTCCCTTCCAACTCTTTGTGTCTGTAATTTGAGCCAATGAGTCTTATTTTTCAGAGCAAGCATTCAGTTGAGGAAGACATGCACAAGCACAATGGTTTCTGGATAGGTATCTCCTGGTAAGGAAGTACAGTGGTACCTCAGATTAAGAACTTAATTCGTTCTAGAGGTCTGTTCTTAACCTGAAACTGTTCTTAATCCGAGGTACCACTTTAGCTAATGGGGCCTCCTGCTGCCGCTGTGCCGCTGCTTCACAATTTCTGTTCTCATCCTGAAGCAAAGTTCTTAACCCGAGGTAATTAATATTTCTGGGTTAGCGGAGTCTGTAACCTGAAGCATATATAACCTGAAGCGTATGTAACCCGAGGTACCACTGTACCTGGACCCTGAAGTCACTTGGCCTACACTCTGGGATTTGATCATGCGAAGAAACACCTACTGAATCTGGTGAGTTGGGTCTCAATGTTAGGATGAAGGCAACATACAGTGGTGCCCCACAAGACGAATGCCTCGCAAGATGGAAAACCCGCTAGACGAAAGGGTTTTCCGTTTTGGAGGTGCTTCGCAAAACGAATTTGCTATGGGCTTGCTTCGCAAGACGAAAATGTCTTGCGATTCCTGGGGGTTTTTTTCCGCTCCTCACCCCCTTTTTCTAAGGCACTAAGCTGCTAATAGCCTTTTAGCAGCTAATCCGCTAATCCCTTAAACCTTTAATAGCCGCTAATAGCCGCTAAACCGCTAATAGCGCTAATCCGCTAATGGGCTTGCTTCGCAAGACGAAAAAACCGCTAGACGAAGAGACTCATGGAACGGATTCTTTTCGTCTTGCGAGGCACCACTGTATTGATTTCCATAGTTCCTCTCCCCCACACCTGTTGTACAACCGATGCTTCTTCTGGGGTGCCTCACTGCATGTTGCACTACTTCTGCTACAGCCTGATGAGTGCGTATCTTTTGTTGGTCCATGTGACAGAGATTGTACTCTGAACATACAGTGGTACCTCTGGTTAAGAACTTAATTTGTTCCGAACAACAGGAAATAGCGACAATGGAAGAATGGAGAAGGAAGCTGCTAGACTATGCTGAGTTGGATAAAATGACTGGGAAGATTAGATACTTAAGAGACCAAAAGTTCACAGAAGACTGGGGAAAATTTGTGGAATATCTGGAGAGTATAAATAACGCTAGAGGGATTTAAAAAAGCACTGTGAAACGCGAGAGGTATTGTTAAAAGGGAATAGAAAAAGAAAGGTTCAAATAATGACAATACAAACCTAAGAAATGCGTAAATTAATAATGACTATGAAAGATTTACAGAAAAGCTGAAGGAAGTCCAGAAAAGAAAGATTTTGTGAAAAATTGGATGTGAAATTATTGTATGATTTGTTTTTGTTGTAAATTAATAAAAATTATTATTATTAAAAAAAAAGAACTTAATTCGTTCCGGAGATCTGTTCTTAACCTGAAACTCTTCTTAACCTGAGGTACCACTTTAGCTAATGGGGCCTCCTACTGCTGCCACACGATATCTGTTCTCATCCTGAGGTAAAGTTCTTAACCTGAGGTACTATTTCTGGGTTAGCGGAGTCTGTAACCTGAAGTGTTTGTAACCTAAAGCGTCTGTAACCTGAGATACCAGTGTATTGTAACCCACGACTTCTCAGAGTAGTGAGAAGTTCCAGGCATGTTTATTCCTGTTTGGCTTCCTTTGGAAGGAAGCCACTGGAAGCTTCTGGCATTTTATAGCATTTGTAAAGTGTAACTATTTAGTAATATTTTACAAATATACAGGGTGAACATAAATGGAAGCACACAGCTTAAATACGGCAGCAGAAAATTCTCAGCTCTCCAAAGAGGGTCATCAACAGCAAAAAAGTGTTGTTGTTTTCCCCAGCTTCCTCTTTGCATTTTCTCTCCAAAAATGTAGTCTGCCTCTGAATATGCTGTTATTAATTTTTCCACGCATGCCTAGTTTGCCCCTTACTCAGGTGGAAAGGGGAGGAGAAAAGAAGAATGACTTACTTTCTTTTACAATTTTCTAGCCTTTTTGGACCCTAACTTACGATCTGGCTGACATTTTCCCAGTGATTATCAAGGAAAATTTGCAGTCATTCTGGCACCATTACCCCCCCCCCCTCCGACCCCCAACTCTTACAACATAGTTATTTGGGAGCCGTGCTGTTGCTGTGCAACTGTTCTTGCTTTTATGAAGTGTGCTATTGTTGCAATGTATATCAGTGCTGGAAGCATAACATTACTGTATGTATGATATTTGAGTGTTCTTCAGGCATTGTTTCGGATGCTAGGCAATTATTTTGTTACACCTTCTCTTTTATGTAAGCAGAGTAAGAACCATTGCCCTTTCTAAACCACCCAACAGTCGCTGGCTCCCTTAGGCCATTGCTCTGGAATTGTGTATCTGGAATAAGTAGTTAACTTCCATCACACTCCACCTTTGACTGATGGCAAAATTGGAGATGTAGCCGTGGTGGCTGATAGGAGAACACAGCTTCCACATACTGCCCCCTGCCAAACGCCTATCTGTTGCAGAGGCTCTGGTCCTGTTTCACCCAAGAATATTGTTTTATGGTTAGGTCTTTTGAAACCAGGGGCAGGGAATCTCCAGGCCACAAACCAGCTGTTTAGTCCTTTGGCCAAGTGGCAAAGCATGGGGGGCCACAGGGGCGGTTGCCCCAAGAGCAAAATTGTTAGAGGCACAAAATTTCAACACCCGGTGCTCCCCCCATAGAGCTGCATGCTTCTGTTGCTGGGCTCCATTCAAAACGGTTTCTCCATGTGAACCAGAAGTGCTCTCTCCAGACAACAGAACGACTCTTCTTTCCTTATCTCTGTGGCTACGATCTTTTGGGGTTTTTTTATATTATATTTTTATTGCTTTTCAAATACAAAAACAAAATTACACACTCCAAACATCTTAATTACATCTTGCTTCTCTTTTTGACTTCCCTCAAATTGTCTGCAATTCCTTCACTTTATTACTTTTTACACATTTCTACCCATTGTTATTAATGCTGTTAACTTCAGTTCGTTTTTAATACGTATTTTCACATTTTCCCATCACAGAGCTTCCTTAAAACATACAAACGTAATCTGACTATCACTCAGTTTTTGCAAATATTGGATAAACTTTTCCCAATCTTCTGTAAATCTTTGATCTCGTTGATTCCGGATCCTTCCTGTCATTCTATCCAGTTCTGCATAGTCCATCATTTTGGTTCTCCATTCTTCTATCGTAGGTAGCTCCTCCTGTTTCTATTTCTGTGGCTATGATCTTTTGAGTGATGCAGATACTGTTCCACACGGCCCCGGGTGCTGACAACCCACGCTACACCACTGCTTTGGCAGATGCCCCGAGTGTCCCTATTTTCCAGGGACACTCCCAGATTTACGGAAGCTGTCCTGGTTTCTGATTTGATCCCAGAATGTCCTGCTTTTCCTTAAAGTAAAGGTAAAGGGACCCCTGACCATTAGGTCCAGTCGTGACCGACTCTGGGGTTGCGGCGCTCATCTCGCTTTATTGGCCAAGGGAGCCGGCGTACAGCTTCCGGGTCATGTGGCCAGCATGACTAAGCCGCTTCTGGTGAACCAGAGCAGCACACGGAAATGCCGTTTACCTTCCCGCCGGAGCGGTACCTATTTATCTACTTGCACTTTGACGTGCTTTCGAACTGCTAGGTTGGCAGGAGCTGGGACCGAGCAACGGGAGCTCGCCCTGTCGTGGGGATTTGAACCGCCAACCTTCTGATCGGCAAGTCCTAGGCTCTGTGGTTTAACCCACAGCACCACCCGCATCCCTTTTCCTTAGGATGCCCCTATTTTCATTGGAGAAGTGTTGGAGGGTATGGAGTTATGTGACACCCCCCCCCCCGAGCCAAGGAGATAAGTAACTGTACAACCTTTAGGGGGCAGCTCTGTACAGGGAAGGTTTTTAAAAATGTTTTATTATGTTTTAATATATGTTGGAAGCTTCCCTGAGTGGCTGGGGCAACCCAGTCAGATGAGCAGATTATTATTATTATTATTGAATAGGATGTCCCTATTTTCACTGGAGAAATGTTGGAGGGTATGCTTTGGCCGTTAAGCTCTCCTCTGGCAGGAGGCTGCCAGCTGCACAATCTGCACTTTCAAAGCTCTCACTTACCCAGTGGGAGATTAATCAGGCCAGGCCAGGTCAGGCCAGCGAACAGCCTACTTGATCCATGTTTTCAAAAACATCCCCCAGGCCACTCACTCACAAAAAGAAAACAGTTGGTGGTTTGCACCACCAGTGGCCCTTCAGATAAGAAATAAGATCCCCCACTCTTGTTAACATTTTATATAAATGTCACTTTGCCCCTATGGTATAATGTATACCGTATATGTTTGGGTTTCAAAATCTGGGGTCCCTTTAGGTAACAAGCGGCGACGACAACATTGGATGTGTCACGCTGCATTCCTAGACGCTCTGACTAGAGAGCACACCTCACTGAACACAGTGGGACTTAATTCTGAGCAAACGTGACGCAGATTGCATTGTAAGAGATTTCGTTTTGCCAGAGAATGTCTGGTTTTGGTCTGGTTCTTCATTTGTCACCAGGCAAGGGCTGCACAACGCGGCGACTGAATTGTACTCCGTCAGCCAGGAGGAAGAGGCGGCTTAACCCTTCTCATGACCACAACTTCTCACTGGAAAATGCCCTCCCTGGGCCATGTTTAATAAGCCTTTTTAACATCCAGGCTCTAAAATGAGAAGAAGTTTGGCAGAGAAGAAGAGGCCTAGGTGGGGGGGGAGTGCATTTACAGAGCAGGATTGGTGGGTACCAGAGGGATTAAGTACCCATCCCTTTTCCTTATTCTTCCCTATAAATGTTCCTTTTGCCTCCTCGTCTGTGTTTACCTTTACAAACATGAGCTTGGGAATACATGTTTGCTCAAGTAATGTGTGCTTCCACTCTAATTATCAGATCAAGCTGCTAGTCCCTTGTGAGTTTCCGATTGTTGGCTGCAGTTTAATTAAAAAGCTTTCCCATGCACTACTTCAAAATTACATGTACGACTTACCAAACAGTCTACGCAGGGGAATTTAGGACCCCACCCCTCATGTTATGAATACATTGAAATCGGTTTCCGCCATATATGGGACTTCTTGGTATCCATCTGTCTCGGGAGACAACGGAGGAGTGCGTCTTTGGGAGTGAATCACACTGTTGGAAGGTCGCAGCGCCTACTGTGGATGTAGATATGGAAGAGACATGTTTTGTTGCAGCTGGGGCAGATGAAGGCTTCCAGTCGTGCTGCTTCAGATGAACGAGGGTGTTTCTTCTCTCCATGCTTCTCCCAGGGGTCATTCCTCCCCTGGTCCCTGTTGTGGATGTACAACCCGACTGTCTGTCTCTGCAAGGGATTCTCTCATGGCAGAGTTTTGCCGCTGCCTAGTCTGCAAACATCCACAACGCTATTCAAGCATTATTTTATCTTTAAAGGACACAGGAATGTCATGAGCCAGCCCTGGGCTGACTCCTATGTTTAATGCCATTGTTGTTGTTGTTTAGTCATTTAGTCGTGTCTGACTCTTCATGACCCCATGGACCAGAGCACGCCAGGCACTCCTGTCTTCCACTGCCTCGCACAGTTTGGTCAAATTCATACTCGTAGCTTCGAGAGCACCGTCCAACCACCTCGTCCTCTGTCGTCCCCTTCTCCTTGTGCCCTCCAACTTGCCCAACATCAGGGTCTTTTCCAGGGAGTCTTCTCTTCTCATGAGGTGGCCAAAGTATTGGAGCCTCAGCTTCAGGATCTGTCCTTCCAGTGAGCACTCAGGGCTGATTTCCTTCAGGATGGATAGGTTTGATCTTCTTGCAGTCCATGGGACTCTCAAGAGTCTCCTCCAGCATCATAATTCAAAAGCATCAATTCTTCAGCCATCAGCCTTCTTTTTGGTCCAGCTCTCACCCTTCATCTGTAGATCCCAGGGTCATTCACCTGCTGTAGAGCAGGTGCCAATGGGGCAGACTGAGGTGGGGGAGGGCAACATTTTTCAAGTTGTTTGAACAGAATAATATCTGAATAGGTGTTAGATCAATCCTTTTCAGCTGGCGGTAATTCAGGACCAGTGAGGTGATTGAAGCACAGGACAGCTTGTTGAAAAGCAGCAGAGTCAATGCACTCTGAACAAGATTATATGATTCATAAAATCTCTATAGCGCCCAGTGTGGCATCTCTGCCAGGCACCTTGCTATTGGTAGGATCAATACTATAGTACCAAGGAGGATTAGAGCTGGCAGGCACTGATATCACATTGCAACTCTGGTGCAAAAATATTGCACCAGAAGAATTTGTATAGCAATGAAATTCCCTTCTGTGTTTTTTTTAATGCCATAACTGCGTATAAATTGGTTTACTACTGAAGCTAATATAACAGACAAAACAACCCCTTTTATTTTTATATTGTATTATGTGTCAGGTGTCTGCTGATCAGCAGGGCAGATGGTACCTCCCAGGAGCTGCAAAAATTAAATGGGCTAGCTTTAAAGTTGCATCTTGCACACATAGACGGCAGTACTATATTTTGTAAACAAATCAAACAAACCAAACCATTTGGCCCGTGCTGAGTCTGTAGGCTTGATCTCTGCAAGCTGCTTTCCCCGCTCTGTTTTGGAACAACTATTTGCAATAGGCAGGCTGAAAACAGAGTGGAGGAGGGATTACGGTGGCTCTCCAGAGCACAGGTTCATTTGTTCAGCTCAGTTCTGTTGCCACATTTCGGTCTTCCAGTATTGAGGTTATGGCTCAGTAACAGCGTTGACAAAGGGCTTGCCCCATCCCATGCCATTCTGTTTGAACCCTTCTAACTTTTTGTGGCCATTCTACAGCAGGGCTGGGGAACTTGTGCTTGCCTAGATGTTGAGGGACTCCCAACTTCCATCACCCCAAGCTGGCACAGCCTAAGCTCAGGAATGATGGGAGCTGAGCTCTAGCAACATCTGCAGGCCACATGTTCCCTGTTACGTACTGAGTTGAATAGGATCCAAAATGCATCAGTCTGATTGGTCCTAGGACAATAGGATCCAGAATGCAGCAGTCTGATTGGTCCACAGGAGCCACCCAATCCAGCTCCAGGTGGAAGTGAATCCGCAACCTGATTGGCCTACAGGAGAATCCCGGAATTAGCCAATCACGTGGGGCCCATTGTGTAAATAATGTATATAAAGCAGGCATTCTGGGGGAACTTGAAATCCACTCTCGACTCCGAGTATATTTCATTCCCCGTCTCCATTTTAGTGGGAGATGAAATTACTGCCTTCCCCGCATTTCTGTCCCCTCCAAAAGTAGCCAGACTAACAAAAATACCGGGTATTTTCAATCTGGTGGCAATTTCATTCTGCATGGCAATACAGTGCAACACTCCTTGTTTGACTGTATTGTACAGAATGGGGGGGAGTAACAGTGTTATCATTAGTCATCCTTAGAAGGAGAGCAATGAAGTGACCCTGAGATGCTGCATAGAGAAACAGAGGCAGACGATTGCTATAGTAACTATGTAGGTCAAACAACACCAGGGCCAGCCTTGCCATTAGGCAGGGGAGGCAACCCACCACAGGGAGCAGATTCTTTTTGAAGTATCAAATAGAAACAGTTTAATCTATTTGCCACTATTGATTGTGCAATTTAGCTGCCCTAGAAACCCTTTTGTGGTTGCAGAATGGTGTTTATAATATTCATTTAAAGCACATTCAAAACACATTCTTACCCTCAAAGAATCCTGGGCACTGTAGTTTGTTAAGGGTTGCTGGAAATCGTAATTCGGTGAGAGGTAAAAGACAGATAATTCTCCAAGGAACAGAATTTCAAATGCTTTAAAGGTATATCGTGTACACAGGCTAAATAAAAGCTGGATTTTCTACTTCAGTCTCTAACATGTCTTCGGCTGCCTCTTGATAGCAACATGAAACAGGGCCTTAATGTACACAGATGGGTATTTATTTAAGTTCTAATTAACTGCTGGGTAAATTACAAAGCAAATTTTAAAAATGTTAATGCCTGGCCATCATTGCTAACCAGCCTCTGCTCATTAGAAGCTGGACAGGTCTCTCAGTGCTGCAGGAAAATGCTCACATTTTACAAGTGGCAATTGAAAATGCTTTTAAAAAAATTAAAAAAAACTTTTCTCCTTTTAAAATTGTGAAGAGGTGAAGAGTTTTGAAAACGTGGAACTTTGGAAACGTGGAGGTGCTGTATGGCAACTGGACCCGTGACTAGTCCCTGAGTCTGTTATTTATGGAGCTCTATTTTCCTCCAGTCCTGGATTGTGGCTTCAGAAAGGGGTGAGATCTAAGTGAGGGAGAAACAGCAGGGTGGTGGAGAATAAGGCTTGAACCCCCCTTACCATCATCTGCCACTCAGGCTGTACAATTCACAGATTTTTAGCCAGATTAAACTGATGGACGGGCGAAGTTTAAGGTCCTTTCATCACCCAAGCCGGGTCAAGCCATTTTGCCGCTTCTTGAGACGGAACAGCACAACACCCGTGCGAGTCCGTGGGCCTAGTACTCAACGTCAGTCCAGTCATTTTGACATTTGAGGGAGGGAAACAACAACCTTACACCTCCATAGTAGTCAAAACAAAGCAACAGGAAATTAAATAACCAACCATTTGCTGCCCATTCGTGACACCCAAAATCCAGTGCCTGAGGCAGCTGCTTGACTCTGCCTACTAAGAGGACCGGCCCTGAAGTGCTTGCCTATAGGTCAAATGCAAGCAAGCACTTTTCATCAGAAAAAGGTTTATTTTATTCACTCATATTCACCATAGAGGATTTCTGAGGTGTTCTGTGAGTCTTTGAGTCTGGCATTTCAAAATGGCAGGGCAGCTACAGAAAAATAAGAGGGCAAGGGGGAAGAAAAAGCACGGGGTCTTCCCGCTCTGCTGTGTTTGCCATGTTGGCAACACGACAGGCAGACAACCAAGAAGTTAAGTTCGCAGCAACTTAATAGTAAGTTGCACAATGGTGGGGAGACTAGACCGACCTGCCCATGTCTGAAGATATGCCACTGAAGTCCTGCTGCTTCAAGCGCCGGCCAACTCAGACGTGTGCCACGATGCAATCATAAAGGAGTGGACTTTTCAGTGGTGGCACCTCAGCTTTGGATTGCTTTCGTCCAAGGAGTACACCTGGCATTTATATCACACTCATTTCAGCACCAGGGTCTGTCTCAGTCGACTGTGCAGTTTTTACCAGCTGCCTTTAATTTTACCAGCTGTTGCTAATTTTAAGTGTTTTATTGTTAACTGTTAGTTAATGCATTGTCTATATTATTTCACACAGCCCTGGAGTATGTTTTGTTGAAGGGCAGGTGAGAGATGTTTCAAATTAATTATTGGCCAGTCACAAGGTGGAAATGCTGTAAGGTGAACTGTGTCCCAGGAGCTAGGTGATATTGAGTCTTGGCATTAAAATAAGACTGCCTGGCCGAGCAATGGCTCAAAACACAGGGTTGTCATAGTGCTACTCCCATGAAAGGGAATAAGGGAAATAGGAACAGTTGCTCCTGAAAGCAAACAGCTCAGTCGCTCAGGCACTGGGAAAAGCTGTGCTTCAGACCTGTTTAATTTCTGCCTGCCACACAAGCTGTTGAGGACCCAAGCGACAGGAACGGAAAGGAAACGACAGCAACCCTACTGCTCGAAATTATTCATCACTGGTTACATTCACAGTCTTACTTGGGCACATTCATAAAGGGGCCACAAGAGTCATCAGGGCTTCCCAAACTTGGGTCTCCCGCTGTCAATTCCCATCATGCTTCTGCTAGCTAGGGATGATGGGAGTTGTAGTCCCCAAGCAGCCGGAGACCCAAATTTGGGAAACACCGACCTCCTGTGTCGGAATTTATTGTCCACCGTCGGGCTCGAACCCACGACCTGGAGATTAAGAGTCTCCTGCTGTGCCGACGGGGCTATGCTGAGTGCCTTGGAGCGCTGCTGCAATCTGGGTGTGTGCCTGCGCGGTAGGCAGGCAG
This sequence comes from Podarcis tiliguerta, assembly GCF_965153285.1. NCBI lineage: Eukaryota > Metazoa > Chordata > Lepidosauria > Squamata > Lacertidae > Podarcis > Podarcis tiliguerta. The sequence goes on from NC_139545.1 coordinate 10,341,566, forward strand.
ACATTCAACAGGTGCAGAAGGGCAGCTTTTCCTGGCGATGCCAGAGGAGGAAAGCTTCACCTGTTGGAATTCCGGCAGGGTGGCGACAGCATCCTGCGCAAAGAACCCCAGCGAGAGGCTGGGTGAGATTTCGGAGCCGGGCGTCGAAGGCAGAGAGCGGCAGGAGGCAGCCAGGCAGCCTCCCGGGAAACCGACGCCGCCGGGCGGGGCGCCGCCTCCGCGGGGAACGGCGCAGCCCTCTGGGCGGAAGAGGCGCCGCCTCGCCATCTCGTGCCCGCGTCTGCCGCCAGAGCGCGAGGAGACGGAGGAGGAGGAGAGCGACGGAGGGGACCATGCCTGCCGCCGCGCCGCCGCCCCCCTTGCGCCCCGCCGCCGGGCCGGCGCCCTCCTGCGGCTGCCCCTGCGCCCGCCACCATCCCGGTGAGTGCTGCCCGCCTCGCGCCGCGGGAAAAAACGCCCCCCGCGCCCCGTTTCCTCAGCAGGGCAGCGGGGGCGACCCCTTTGCCTCCCCGCCCCTATGGGACCCCCCCCCCGCGCCCCGTTTCCTTTGCCAGCCTCCCCCTCTCCCGGTTTTATATCTGCTGCGTGAGTTTTTCGCGCGCTCCCCTCGGCGGGAGTTTGGCTGCCCCAACTTGAGACGGGAGAGGGAAACGTGACGAGGGGAAACGTGTGAAAGCCTCGCCCGCCCGCGCAGGATCCCTTGGAGACCCCACTCTACCCCCCCCTCTCTACCCAGACTACCCCCACCCCACCCCTCCTCTGCCCTCTACCCGCACCCTATCCCTTACCCCACACTTCCTCCTACCCTCCACCCCCATCCTACCTCCACCCCCTGTCCTACCCCCACCCCTACCCCTACCTCCACCCCCTCTTACCCTCTACCCTCACCCTACCCCACCTCTCCTCCTACCCCACCTTACCCCCACCCACCCCTCCTGCTAACCCCACCCTACCCCACTCTCCTCCTCCCCTCTACCCCGAACCCCACCCCTCCTACTACCCTCTTCTACTCTTTACCCCATACCCCCCTTATCAGCCTCCTTATTGACACCCCCACATTTATCTGCCCTCATTCTGTGTTACCTCAGGTGGGGGGGAGGTGCGTGGTGGAGGTTTTTTTTAAAAAGAGGATCCTTGGTTTCAGCAGGTGGGGGAATACCCGGTAGATCCGCTGGTGAGAAACGATCCAGTATGTAAGGCTGTCTTCTGAGTCACTGGGAGAATCTTCTCCGGAAAAGGCAATGCCTAGCTGGGTATCGACTGATTTCTATCCTGGGCAGAGCTTGTTTCAATGCAGGCGGTACCACAATACAGAGGGACCTCGGGTTAAGAACTTATTTCGTTCCGGAGGTCCGTTCTTAACCTGAAACTGTTCTTAACCTGAGGTACCACTTTAGCTAATGGGGCCTCCCGCTTCCGCTATGCCGCTGCTGCGTGATTTCTGTTCTCATCCTGAAGCAAAGTTCTTAACCCGAGGTACTATTTCTAGGTTAGTGGAGTCTGTAACCTGAAGCGTCTGTAACCCGAGGTACCACTGTAGTTAACAGAATCAGAGAATTGTAGAGTTGGAAGGACCCACAAGGGTCATCTAGTCCAACCCCCTCCAGTGGACGAATATTTTTGCCCAACGTGGGATAGCTAGCTAGCAGGAGTGTCAGCTTGAATAGAGTATTGGGGGTTGGGGCATAATCGATTGCATGATGCAGCACACACACACTATTTGAATGGCAATGCCCATCAACTTGGGGGGCGGGTAGCCCCCTCAAATATTTTATTGGGGGGGGTAAAGGGACCTTGGCCCCCACAAGTTGACTCCTGTGCTAGCAAGAAGTGAGCACACTGTCCTGCTGTCATTTCTCCATTTATTGCCCGTGAAAAGTATGGTGCAGTTGCAAAACAGCAGCAACAACAGCAAATTGTGATGTGAACTAAATGTCCGCTTCCTTTCATTGGCTGGGATGGGTATTGGAAAAAAGTTTTCTATCTTTTTGGTCCTGGGATCTCTAGTATCCTGGGATAGGAGGAACAAAAGAACCTTCCCAGTGCTCCCTGATTCTTGAAAGCATGTCGGTTCATAACTCTGACTTTCTTCCCCAGGTGGCTGTTAGTGGATGATCAGATACAGTAGTTGTCAAAATTAGGAGCATGGGCAGAAGATGGACTTTGTGGTCCCTCGGTGACTTAATGGCCGATAGGGGTAGCGCCACCTGTTGGGATTTTTGCAAAAGGATGCCAGACCAGATGAGTCTTGCCAGTTCCAGAAAGCCACATCTCTTGTTGCGCCAGATTCCACTCTCAGGAGTCGCTTTACACAAATTAAGTGTTATGGAGATCCTTTATATGTTTTCCTGCTTTATAAAAATTTAAAATGCATCAGTAGACTATGTGGCTGCTGTTTTTTTGGGTCACTGTTTCTCTACCTGCTGCTTATTCTGCTTCCAGGTGATAGGCGCAGGATAAGGTAAAATTTCTAAGACTTGTTGAAGCCAGGAAGCTCTTCCCCTCCAAACTATGCTACTTGCCCAATCTTGATAAGACGCTGCCTTGATCTACCTAGCAACACTGGCAGGCCCTTTCTACAATGGCTGACCTTCTACCTGCCAAGCAGATGCTCTGTTACTAAGCGATGGCCCTTCTGCAAAGTGTGAATCAATGAGGACCCTTTGTTTGGGAATATTCAACCTTACTAACTAGGTATAGGCTGGGAGAGGCACAAATCAGAGCTTGCTGCAGGATCCTGCTCTGTCTAATTATTATTATTATTATTATTATTTATTTGTACCCCGCCCATCTGGCTGGGTTTCCCCAGCCACTCTGGGCGGCTTCCATAGAAACAAAAAATACAGTAAAATAGAGTTTATTTCTCATTAGAGGGTCATTGCCTGAAAGCCATTGCATTGGTGGCAAAGTTGTTCTCATGTGAAGGGCAGGGACTGTTTCTGTCAGAAATGCAGGCCTAGGTCTCCATCTTTTCAGGATAGTGAATGTAGTTTGTGTGGGATGGATATATCTCATGGATCTATCAGCAAAGTGGTGAAGAGGCTGGTCCTTTTTATGTTGCCTCCAGCTGCTTGCATGTTAAAATGGATATTGATGATGGTGGTTGTGTTCAGCTTTGTGCTTCTTAATGATTCTTAATAGAGAATCTTGAAGTCGGCTATAGCTGTGGAGGGTGAAATAATTGTGGTAGGAGAATGAGGTGAATATTAGAGACTTTTTTTTTTTTTTAGTTAAGTTTGCATTCAGTGAAAAACATTGCAGTATTCTCATTTGCCTAGTTTTGAATTCAACAGCTGTATTAAAACTCTTTTTTGTGTGTGGCAAATCTGAGCCAGGGACACTTGGCCCAGTTCACATGTCACATTAAACTACAGTTTAAAGTTATTATTTTAATATGAATGTGCCTAGTGCTAGTAAATGCTGCTCAGAAGTTCTCACTCTAGTCCTCCCTTCTTGCTGTGTCACCAAGAAACAGCCACTCTGACTTCTTGTGATATCTAAACCTTGACTCATGGTTTGTTTCTCTCTAAGCAAACCATGACTGGTAACCAGCAGTTTGTTCTTGGTTTACTGCTTGTAGCTTGAAGAGAAACAAACCATGAGCCAGGGTTCAGACATCACAAGCCAGGTTTTGGGAGAAGAGCAGAGTGAGAACTTTTTAGCAGGGCGGGCGAACACATAGATTTTAAATACCTTTTAATGTGAATTTGCAAACGACTGTATGTTTTATTGTGATATGAGAATTGGACCACTGTATTGATGTGTTCTACAAAAAAAACACTTATGAAAAACAACTTTTTAAAAAAAGTTGTTTTGGCTTGTCTTCATGGTACACATTCCCATGGCCTGTGATGGGAGTTCATTGGAGTTCATGTTAACAACCCTTTTAGCAAATGAGCAAATAATTTATTGTAGGAAAAATAGAATCTGGTTTGTGTATACTGTTGGTTGAGTGCATACTGCTATCCATCCTTTTTTGTTAAGAAAGAACAAAGCAAAGACTTTTGATAAAACTCAGACAGGTGTCATTCAATTTGCAGGAATTTGGTGGATTGGAAAAACAACCAAACCTTTCAAAAATCCAAGTTGTTTTAGCGTTATAGGGAAAATCAAGGCTATCTTGATGTTTCAATCAGTGTTTGAAACTCCCATTGTTCTAGGTGCATTTTGCGACAGAGAATTTGCACAAGCAGTTTCTGAGTTCTGGGCGCAGCACTGCGGCTAAGATTTCAGATTAAAACTGCAGAGTGGAAGGAAAGGAGGACCTTTTTCTGCCTGTCCACTTCTAGCTACTCTCTGAAGACTGGAGAAGAGACCCTCTTAAGAATATAAAGGGCGTGGGCAGGGGAAGGACTAGACTACGTGGAAAATGAACATAATATTTTAGCTGCAGTTCATTCATTTTCAGATTTATATTTTTGATATTAAAAAGTGTGCCTAGACATTCCCTTGTTGCGCCCATAACCTAGGTTTAAGGTGCCATTTAGCTCCTAGCTTTCATATTTCTAACACTGGTTTCAATTCTGCTGAAAATAATCATTTTTATGTTTTTAAAGCATGACTTCTAAAATTCAGTAGTTTCAAATGAGAACAGAAAATGCCATAGTTTACTTAAATGAGAACAGGTTTGGGACTCTACAGTCATTTTTGGAGGGGAAGGAGGGGGCATATTTCCACTCTGCATAAGATGAATGAGTTCTAGTTGCTTGAGAAACAAGCAAACAGCAGACTTTGTGAAGGTGCTAGAGCTCCAGCTGTGTATTTTGTCAGTCATGCATATCTGCCTTTGGAAGAAGCTTAGGTTGTTAGTTTTGGCTTTCGCTTTCAGGTTGCCTAGGTTTTAAATGTTGAATGACTGGAAAGGAGTACACAGGGACCAAAGGGAAAGGGAAGGCGGCTACGATGTGCAGTCTGGGAGCGAGCAGCCTTAGCCTGCAGAACTTCTGCCTGGATCTCTCAACGCTGACAACGTTGTGTTTTAGTTTCTGCCATAGTCCTCCAAAAGTCGATAAGGAATCTCTCTTTTGGAGCCAGTTGCCCCTTAGCAACTTGTGCGTATGGTGTATACATGCTAAGCTCGATACTGTGACGTAGGGAGAGGGTGGAAGCTTAAAATATTATAAATAGATGCCTGAACATTAAAGAATCAAGCTGCATGGATTGTGTTAGTGCAGTGGGCGGATAGTTAACATGAGTCTTTTATTTCCGTCGAACACTTCATAAAGAAATGCATAACTTTTTCATTATTCGATAGATGTCACCCTGAAAGAACCAATGTGAACAGTTAATATGCTTCCTTTTAATATGGTGTTTATGCTGTGCGAATATTTTTGCTCTTGACTTCAGAGCTATGAGTTAAAGGGGGAAAATGCTCCCTTTTTAGAAAGACATCTCCTTTCTAAAAGCTATCCTCTTTCAGTCCATTACAAGAAATGTGTACTTAATAATAAGAGGAACTATGGAAATTTACTTTGGTGTCATGTTAAAATTTAAGTATAGTGCCAATTAGCAAGGGATGGGTTCCTCGCCACAAGAGAGAGATGTGGCTGTATTCAGGGTCTATGTTATGATCCATCAAGCTAATAATGGTTTGGTGCTTCCAGTGGCGTAGCGTGGGTTGTCAGCACCCGGGGCAAGGCAAGTAATTTGCGCCCCCCCCCGCTGCACTGTCCCTCCCCCAGATAGTCCCTCGCTATCTCTCCCCCAGATAGTCCCTCGCTCTCTCTCCGCACTGCACCGCACGCCTGGCACCCTCCCCTCCACAGTGGGCGGCGACCCGGTGGCTCGGATCGGATTCGCACAGCCAGCACTGCAGTGAGAGAGAGTGAATGAGCCAGGTAGGGGCAGAGAGCTGCGAGTGCGAGCGCCCCCCCCCCCCCAGATGTTGCGCCCAGTGCGGCCGGCCCCCCCTGCACCCCCCACGCTACACCACTGGGTGCTTCCCCCTTCTGGGTTTTCTTTTAACAATGCCATAATAGCTGAATTGGACAAACAGTAATTAGTGTTAGTCTTCAAAACGCAATTTGAAACCATGGTTTGAAATAGCAGTGTAAACCAAGACTTGGGCTTGGGAACTGACCATAGCTGCCTTATCAATCACCACTTGAAACTATGGTTAGAACAAATGGAAGAAGAAATTGGCATGTGGGACAGGAAGACGGATTCTGGTTCAGTCAGATGGAGTCCTTTCTCTTGAGACAGTTCAATTAACAACAAAGAAGAACTGTTGTATGGCATAGGTTTTTTGTGGATTAGAGTCCACAAACTTATCAGAATCTTAGAAATGATCCACTTTTGCGACTGTATAATGAGCTTCAGTTGTAGCTTGAAGGGGTGGAAAGCTTTGGGGTTCCACCCCTAGACTCCAAGCTTAGAGGTGGTCTAGGTCTCTTCCTTTTGATTTCAGGGGGGGGGGGGTGTCTTGTTCTTATGTTTCTGGAAGAACAAATGACCGGACACTCAAGGCAGTTGGCCACCCCATTGTTCCTGGCTGTTTCTGATGCATGTGAAAAGACTGGGATGATTAGCAATGGTTTAAAGTGGTTTTGAATCAAAATGTTTAATAATAATAATAATATAATAATAATTTATTATTTGTACCCCGCCCATCTGGCTGGGTTTCCCCAGCCACTCTGGGCGGCTTCCAACAGAGATGAAAAATAAACTAAAATGTCTCATATTAAAAACTTCCCTGAACAGGGCTGCCTTCAGATGTCTTCTGAATGTCAGGTAGTTGTTTATCGCTTTGACATCTGATGGGAGGGCATTCCACAGGGCGGGTGCCACTACCGAGAAGGCCCTCTGCCTGGTTCCCTGTAACTTGGCCTCTCGCAGTGAGGGAACCACCAGAAGGCCCTCGGAGCTGGACCTCAGTGTCCGGGCAGAACGATGGGGGTGGAGACGCTCCTTCAGATATACTGGACCAAGGCCGTTTAGGGCTTTAAAGGTCAGCACGAACACTTTGAATTGTGCTCGGAAACGTATTGGGAGCCGATGTAGGTCTTTCAAGACCGGTGTTATATGGTCTTGGCAGCCGCTCCCAGTCACCAGTCTGGCTGCCGCATTCTGGATTAGTTGTAGTTTCCGGGTCACCTTCAAAGGTAGCCCCACGTAGAGCGCATTGCAGTAGTCCAAGCGGGAGATAACCAGAGCATGCACCACTCTGGGGAGACAGTCCGCGGGCAAGTAGGGTCTCAGCCTATGTACCAGATGGAGCTGGTAAACAGCTGCCCTGGATACAGATTTGACCTGTGCCTCCATGGACAGCTGTGAGTCTAAAAATTACCTTTAAATATAAAAAAATTACCCTTGCTGTTTTGCACTGAAGTTTGATGACCCAGTCAACTCAATTTCTAGTTACAAGCCCGGATATTTACTTTGTGTCCTGCTTTTGTTGGTGGGAGTTGCCACTGTTTTCACCTCTCTCTCTCTCTCCCTGCCCCCCCTCTCTCAGCAAGGTACTTGCCTTTTCAAATATACCAACACATTCCTTTTTTGTTCTCAGAAAAAGCTATGCAAGGAATGGCAATTCACTCATAATGGATTGAGTAGGAGGGTGCTTGAGATTTGTTGAGGCAGACAGAGGGAAATCTGAAGAAAAAGAAGTTGTAGTAGATCAGTTTGCAGATGGCTTTTTACATGATCTCTTATTCCAAAATTTGTTGTTGGCATCTGTCTGTGTTGGGACGCGGATGGCGCTGTGGGTTAAACCACAGAGCCTAGGACTTGCTGATCAGAAAGTTGGCGGTTCGAATCCCCGTGATTGGGTGAACTCCCGTTGCTCGGTCCCTGCTCCTGCCAACCTAGCAGTTTGAAAGCACGTCAAAGTGCAAGTAGATAAATAGGTACCGCTCCGGCGGGAAGGTAAACGGTGTTTCCGTGTGCTGCTCTGGTTTCGCCTGAAGTGGCTTAGTCATGCTGGCCACATGACCCGGAAGCTGTACGCCGGCTCCCTCGGCCAGTAAAACAAGACGAGCGACGCAATCCCAGAGTCGGCCACGACTGGACCTAATGGTCAGGGGTCCCTGATCCTCAGGGTCCCTGCTAACTCTACAATTCTATGATTCTTTTTGTGTGTGTGCTCCATATCCAAGAGCAAAGAAGCCATAAAATACCTTCTTCAGAGCATAGTACTATTTAAAGAGCAGCTCAGTGAGACATTGTACTGCTCCTATAGACTTTAGGGAGGTGCTGTGGTCTAAATCACTTAGCCTCTTTGGGCTTGCCGATTGGAAGGTTGGCGGTTCGAATCCTCATGATGGAGTGAGCTCCCGCTGCTCTGTCCCAGCTCCTGCCAACCTAGCAGTTCGAAAGCACACCAGTGCAAGTAGATAAATAGGTACTGCTCGGACGGAAAGGTAAACAGCGTTTCCTCTGGTTCGCCAGAAGCGGCTTAGTCATGCTGGCCACATGACCTGGAAGCTGTACGCCGGCTCCCTCGGCCAATAAAGCGAGATGAGCGCCACAACCCCAGAGTCGTCCGTGACTGGACCTAATGGTCAGGGGTCCCTTTACTTTCACCTTAGCCTCTTCTTCTCCTCCCAAATATATCCCACAAGGCAGCGGAGGCTTAGGATCAGAGTTTTCCTTCTCCTAGATGGACTCCCTTCCCAGGTTGATGAGCCCCACCTGCCCCTCACTTCCCTCTATAACGTGCAGAAACCACCTTCTTGACCATTGAACCCTCTTGGTCTGTTCATTCTCCAGAGCCTGTCTTTGCATTCAGGGAAAGTCCCTGACTCACCAAGGGTTTGAGACCCATCGGCTACGCTCACCTGGTTTAGCTGGCCAGTGGAAGCCGTTCCCAGGATGTGACCACTGTCGCATGCTGACAGCTTCTAAGAGCCACACGTGAGAGCTGAGTGCAGAGTGAATGACCAAATTACAGTGGTGCCCCGCAAGACGAAAAACTCGCTAGACGAAAGAGTTTTCCGTTTTTTGAGTCGTTCCGCAAGACGAATTTCCCTATGGGCTTGCTTCGCTAGACAAAACGTCTTGCGAGTTTGTTTCCTTTTTCTTAAAGCCGCTAAGCCGTTAATAGCCGCTAAGCCGCTAAGCTGTTAATAGCCGCTAAGCCCCTAATAGCCGCTAAGCCGCTAATAGCCGTGCTTCGCAAGACGAAAAAACCGCAAGACGAAGAGACTCGCAGAACGGATTAATTTCGTCTTGCAAGGCACCACTGTACCTCAGAAGGAGCATCCCATGCATCCTATTCCAAAATAACTGTGCCTTAACTAGCATCTGACCTTGTTTACAAGGGCTGATAAAAAAGTGGAGGAAAGCTTTCAGAATAAATAGTGGTGGCTTGGCCATTACCTTAGATGTGCAGAGATAAGCCAAACAGGTGCTAGGTTTAGAATGATGCCTAGTACCAACTCCAGCATCTTGTCTGTCTCCACTCTACCCGGAGATGACGGAAACCAAATGTATTGCATGCACAATATGTTCTCCGTTATGGGGTCTTTCCCCACACCTTATGATTAAAGGTATAAATAAATATGAAGTAAGGGCTTGTGCCTTTCTGCATATGCATATGTAGCCATATTCTGCAAACACTGAGGAATGAATGTGATTGCTAGAACGTGCTATTGGCACAGCAATTGGGGCCCGTTGGTTCTCTGCATTTTGCTTAACCTGGGCATTTTAACTCAACAGACTTTGTGCTTGTTTCTTGCTAACTGCCACCAACGTAATAGAAAATTATGGAAGTCAGTAAAATAAAATAAAAATAAAATCACAAACTGACTGCCACTGGCGTCACAAGAGCAAGATTATGCCACTTAGCGCCCCCCCATCTCTCACTTAACATTTGTGATCTCTGAATAATTTTTGTATCCCTTGAGGGGTGGTCTATATCAACCTTTAAATGTAATTAGCCATAGAACAATGCAGGGTGTTGAACAGACTCACTTAGAACCTGCTCCTGTTTTAACAAAAAAAACCCAAAGCCCCGAAGCCAGAGAGGCAGTCTGACTCAAGGCAGGCTTTCTGTGTTCCCTTTACTTAAATAGTATATTGAATTATATACAGTCTGTGGTGTCTGAAAGTTGTTTATCTTACCTAGGAATAATTTGCTTCACTGTAAATTAAAATAGAACATTTCCTGACTTCCTTCTGTCCCTAGTATAATTTTATTTAGTCCAATTATGGCGCTAATGTGAGCAATTACCTATACGCATAAAGGAGGCTTTCAGTAATCCTTGTGAAAATGATCTGTCACTCAAGCAGCTTATTTGCAGAATTCTGAGGTCTAGCAACAATAAAACCACAAAGTTAAGAGATAGATACAAACCCAGCACAATAAAACAAGCTCAGTATAATACTGTGTACAGCACAGAACTGAAAACGCCCGCAGGGACAGACTTTGGTAATATGGCGTCCTGAGAAGACAAAATTTGGCATGTCCTGCCTCCCCCACCAATATTTCTTATTTTCACAACAATTCCTTTTGGTCCAGTTGCTTTTAAAAAGGATCATATCGATAGGTACCCAGATAAATATAGGTGTTGTTTTTTATTTTATTTTATTATTTTGCACCTCCTTGGCTTGGTGCCCTTTGTGTGCGAACCACTTTCACTATCCTAAATCTGGCGAAGAACACCTATGAAATGTGTACATCAAAACTGCCAGCTGTATCATGGGAACTTCAGAATCCAGTTCTTAAAAGACCCTGGAGAACAGAAGAATCTTAGCTTAGTGCTAAGAAGGCAACAGTTGGGGAACTTCGCTATGGGACGCATTCCATCGTTGAGGGGCTGCCGCTGAAAAGCCCTTAAAACTGGAAAATGTCATCTGTTTGGGTAGAAGGCACAATCTATAGTTTTCTTATAATATGAATATTTCTGTTTAACAAACGTGTTCTTTTTGTGTAAAAATATGTTAACGTTAAAGCCTGTTTTCAATATTGGCAGATGTTTTTATTCAGACTGTCTCTATGGATCTAGATAAAATCTGTTCACCCTGCAGAAATGATCAATTACTTGTCCTGGTCGTATAAAATTAAGTCGGTCTTGTTCAGGGCATAAGGAGCTGATAGATCTGGGGGCGTATTAAGACCGCTTTGCAAGTTAATGCATAACATTGATTTCCCTTTGTAAGCTGCCTTGTTAGCGGTGTTTGATCTGTATCTCCAGTATTTAACCACTTAGTCCACTTAGAAACAAATTTATTTTGGGAGTTACACTTCGGTTCTCAGCAGGTATTACAAGAATGCCTTGCTTTGGTCTCTTAAGGGTGATGTAGTTGGGACTCTCTTAACAAGAAATCTTGAATGGGCCGCAGAATCACATGTTCACTACCTGTGCAGATCAAATTTCCACCCTAAGATTCTTAAACAAGGATTTTGAGCTATACTGGTTACGCAGCAAGCTTGTGGCCAAAATACAGTGGTACCTCGGGTTAAGTACTTAATTCGTTCCGGAGGTCCGTACTTAACGTGAAACTGTTCTTAACCTGAAGCACCACTTTAGCTAATGGGGCCTCCTGCTATGCCGCCGGAGCACGATTTCTGTTCTCATCCTGAAGCAAAGTTCTTAACCTGAAGCACTATTTCTGGGTTAGCGGACACTGTAACCTGAAGCGTATGTAACCTGAGGTACCACTGTAAGCAGTCTGGCAACCATGGAATTTGCTTGGTCACGTGAGTTTTTCCCCTGCCTCACTTGCATTCTGAAAAGTGCTCAAGGCTTGGGGGTTAACCACTTGTAAACTGGTCATCTGCATTAGCGATCCAGGACACATGATAAAAGAGCAGAGGAGGTATATTCCCTGAACTATAGAGTCTTGTGAGTAGAGTTGTCTTTAAAGAACCAGGTTTTCAGATTAGAAGTTTAATAATATTTCAGATTAGTGTTGCACATGGGTGTGTGTGCGTCCGTGTGTGTGTTGAAAGGTTTAAATATTGGCTTATTTCTAGCATTTGTAACATTCAGTTATGCTTTCCTGTTTCAGTAATAACATAAAATGTAAATGTAGTCTAGACTTTATTGCAGACCGAGGAGATGTCTGCTGAAATATACAGGACAGAGAGGAAGGCTAAAGATGGGATTTTGCTCTGCAGCATCAGCCATGTGGCAAATTGGTACATCTGCATTTGCCCTTGGGCAGCCTTAACCACAGTTAGAGCAGATGCGCTTCCACCTTCTGCTTTAATCACAGTTAAGGAAGTGGATGCAACTCTCTGGTCTGCTGCGGTTTCTTAAATTTGATTGACACCCAGCATTAAATTGGTACAGAGCTACAAGAGACAAGACTGAAGCAGTGAATTGAACTGTTTTGGCAGGTTCAGGTTACAATGAACTCTTCTTCAGACAGGAGTTAGTCTCAGGTTATACTAGCAACCTCTCAAGCTCTCAACACAGATGGTTTCCCTCTCCTTCCAGACCCTGGACAAATCTGGATTTATCCATTGCAGAATGGTTAGCTTAGGTAAGTAAATACATGCAGGGAAGTCTCTATCTTAAATTGGATCTTGGAAAACTGTGGGTTAGGTGGGAAGCCCCACATTGCGTGAAATCTTGATGTCTTGGTTGTGTTCACAAGCCACCGCAAAGCCAGTTGTACTAATTCTGTATCTGCATACTAAATAGGGCATTCTTAGATGGATAAAAGTATATTTGAGCTCTCAGATTTGCTCCTGTGTGCATTTCCCTCCATTTTAATAATTTTATATTAAATTTAAAAATTTAAAACCTTAATTTCTGCTTCCTTAAATCCCTCATTGCTGGCTTTTATTTCTGCTTGCTGACCTGGGGTAAGAAGGCAGGATTCCATTTCCAAGGTGCCGGTAAACAATGCCAGTGTGAAATTCACGTGCTGTAAAAGGATGCCTGTGGTCACATTTTGTTTCCATCTGACTAATTCAATACACTTGCTGTGTAGTGCCCTGCCTTCTTTGCTCCCCCTTTCTGTACAGTCTCGTGCACGCACAGTGTACATTGGCCTTGCAAGTTGCCGTTGTGAATAATTTACTTTAAGGAACAAGAGATCGAAGCCAATACAGTTCTAAAAGACTCAAGTTACACCTTACAGATAATGGCTACTTGCGCATTGCAAACCTGTGTACGTTTACGCAAGGGAGCCATGTCGTACAAAGGGCTGTTCTGAACTGTGCTCAGCTGAGGCATACATATGCCAGTGTGTCCTTCCTTTAGCCTGCTTTTACACATACTTGTATGCAGTGATTTGAGGGTCTGTCACAGTGCATACCTTTGTGTACTATAATTTTAGTATCGTTGGGATTAAATGCACTGACTTTAGTTGGGGAAGGGGCAAGAATCAAAGGCAGTTGCAATTTAGTCATCAGCCTCGTAAATTAGCCGATGAAAGGTCTTTTGCATGATAATGAAATAAATAATGGATCACTGGTGACATAAATTCAAACGTAGTTTTTGGTAGCTATGGTCTTTCAAAGGCCTTCTGCATAATAAGAATGTGTTTTGAAGGGTTTTTCTACTTGAGAAACTATTAGTAATAGAAATTCCCCCTCCCCACCTCTGAATCTAACAAAGCCTCTCTTCCCCTGACCCCACCTTCAATGAATTGGAGCAGGAATATAAAGGACTGGCTTCACTGTTTTAAAAACAAAATGGCATGTCGGGCTCAAAATAGTTATCCTTGTGCCCCAGCACATGTGCTGGGTTCCACCCAACTTTTGGGGGGCTTGTTGCACATGTGTGATGTCATGCATTGGAAGGGGGACCAGCAGGGTCCATTGTGGCCACAGGAAGGCCCGATGGGAACTGCTTGGAGGGCCTACCGCAGCTATGCGGGACCTGCCCCCCCCCGCTTGAATTTTTTGGGGTGCCTCGGCCTCCCCGGTCCCCCCAATGGCACCCCAGTACCTGGTAGAATTTTTGCGTGTATTTGAGCAGGAGTCTCAAGTGGTTCAGATAAGTCATGAAGGCAATGCCCAGAGTGTCTTCCTGTTTGTAAGGCTTCCTCTGTCTGTTGGGTATGTCTTTCAAACTTTTTATACTCTTTGTGAGAAACGTTGGCAAGCCTAGGTGAACTGGTATTTTTGGCCTAAATATAAGGCCCTCTTTGGGACCTTTTAACATACATACAATGAACACGCAGGATGAAGAAGCTTCACCCCTAAGACTGTACATTCGGACTTCTCTGCGTACAGTGGTACCTCGGGTTGCATACGCTTCAGGTTACATACGCTTCAGGTTACAGACTCTGCTAACCCAGAAATAGTGCTTCAGGTTAAGAACTTTGCTTCAGGATAAGAACAGAAATCGTGTTCTGGCAGCACAGCAGGAGCAGGAGGCCCCATTAGCTAAAGTGGTGCTTCAGGTTAAGAACAGTTTCAGGTTAAGAACAGACCTCCAGAACGAACTAAGTACTTAACCCAAGGTACCACTGTATTAGAAAATATTGTGCACCCAATATAGTTTGGCATATCACTTTCTTCCAGGGCAAAGAGATTGTTCACTCAAAGTTGTTCACTCAAAGCCAGATGGTCTCCCTTTGACAATATAATTCTGCCTATGTCTTACTCAGAAGTGAGTCCCGTGAATTTCCATGTGTCTTATTTGAAGGCAAGTGGGGACAGTCTTGCAGCCTGAACAGCACAGCAGGAGCAGGAGGCCCCATTAGCTAAAGTGGTGCTTCAGGTTAAGAACAGTTTCAGGTTAAGTACGGACCTCCGGAACGAATTAAGTACTTAACCCGAGGTACCACTGTAATTGGGAACTTGGTGAAAGTCAGAGCTCCCAATTGTGTATAGAGGTCCCTACTTGCATTGACTTGTGTGCTCACAGGTTCTCTTCAGATTTTTAAATTTACATGCTTAGGTGTGAGGTGGAGTCTTGCTGCCACATTCCTCTTCTCCAGCCCATGCACTTTTGTTCAGACTACACTGAAAATCTGAGGAGGGTTCATGTATTGACTTAGCACATATTAAAGTTGGGGTATGTAATTCAAATAACGGGTGTTATGCCTAGACTGTGAGGGATAAAGTATTCCTCCTTTGAGAACCATGTTCACGAGTTCTTAGGTTTTTTGCATGTATCCCCCTCAACAAAAAACATATACAGTACACTAACAAATTTCGTTTGGGAAGAGAAGCCAAATTCTGCAGCTAATGTAAAACGCACACATGGATTTGCTTGAATTTTCTGATTTTGCATCATCTATTCCATAGGTTTTGCTGCTTGACACCATTTATTCTTTTAGTCATATGTAGGGGCAATGATTTATGAGAGACAGTAAAACCTCACCCTCCCTGTAGAGCAGTGTGTTCAACAACTTACATTCAAATAATTTATTTATTAAACCAGTCAATGTATCTCTCAAGCAAAGTTACACAGACTTCCCTGGCTTCAAACGTCTCCAGGCATTACAGAAACACTCTCAGATATATCTTTACAAACAAAGAGGCTACTGGTTTTTGTGTGTGTGCTATTGTGAAAATGTAGCATTACCCACATGGGCAATGTTCTTAAACCTTTGTCCTTAGCCCTTTTAAATGGGAGTGTGTTCTGATCAGGACTAATACTGACATACAGCTGGGTTCATAATATTTTGCATGTGTCCCAGTTCTCCAAATGATGAGAACTCAAGGGGCACAGTGTACGCAGGTCCTATTCCCTTGGAACGAGGTCACTGGAGGAGACTTGCTAGTGTTTGTGTTGGTGATTTATATACACATATATATACAGGCTGAGCATAGGGGAATATATACCACTTAACACAAGCAAGTGCCCTAAATTCACTGCTCCCTCTTCAAATTCTGAGTGAAACCACAAGCTCCTGTAGGATCATTGCATAAAACAGTCCACCTTTTTCTGTATGTCTTCTCTCAGCTTAATTTAAACTTCTTCTTTCAAGCAGACACTGAGTTTGCACATTCTACAGCCAATTTCCAAATTGCTCTCCCCGCCAGAAGGGTCTCCAACAAGTCTCTTGTAAAAGGCAAAGGTAAAGGGACCCCTGACCATTAGGTCCCACGTCCCTAAGTCTCTTGTGCTTGGCCACTTTTTTTTTACATAACAAACGAAGACCTGTTTGGCAGGTTTGACCAATTACATAGTCCTTCACAGCATCAATTTTTAGAATTTACATTTTTAATATACTGAAACAAGAGGTTTGGGGACCCTCAGTTGGCAATCACAATTTAACAGAACACCTTTTATGCAACCTTATGTAAATATATCATATACAGTGGTACCTCGGGTTAAGAACTTAATTCATTCTGGAGGTCCATTCTTAACCTGAAACTGTTCTTAACCTGAGGCACCACTTTACCTAATGGGGCCTCCTGCTGCCGCCACACCGCCACCACACAATTTCTGTTCTCATCCTGAAGCAAAGTTCTTAACACGAGGTACTATTTCTGGGTTAGCAGAGTTTGTAACCTGAAGTGTCTGTAACCTGAAGCGTCTGTAACCCGAAGTACCACTGTATAAGAATTTCCCTTCCTGGTTCCATTTTTGAAAAGTTACTTTCTCGTATGGAGCTAGGGTAGTCATAGTCTCTGATCACTGTGCAATTGAAGAGGATGATTGTTTTTTCCAGTGCCGGAATGCTTATCCACCATAGTGGCCTTTTGTCCCTCCATCAGGTTCCATAGGTTTGGAATATAATTTCACAAGATATTGATGTCCTCGAACCTCAGATATTTGTCTGAGATATATTAAAATGGCTGACAGTCTCTGCCCCAAAGTCTGTAATTTTAGGGCAGGACCACATGTGATCTCTAAGTGGGTAGCACATGGGCAACATTGCCTGTGCTTCATATCTTTTTGGGAAAGCCATTGTGGGGTTTGGTAAGCTCTGAATATGACTCTTCGCTGCATAAGGCCCAGCCTGATACCCAGAGAGATCAATCTCATGGATGCTAGCATTGCTTTCCAGGTGCCTGATATTCCATTTGACCAATCGTCTCTCTTTTCATTGAGGTCAAGCTGTCTTGTCCATTAAGGTTCAATGTAAAGATGTTATTGACTTAGGACGTTGTCAAAGGTTATTAAGGACTGGGGTTTCAGAGGCACTCGGTGCTTCCAGCTCAAATAATGGGTGTTTCAGTTGTATATGTAGCTAGCCTGTTGACTGTTGGAGGGCAAGAGTTTCCACTAGATTAGGAAAGGAGAGAAATGACTGGAAGCAATCAGTTGGTCCAGGTTCAGGTCCTAACTTTACAACTATAGTATCTCTGGAGTTGGAAGAACTACTCTATATGCTTATAGCCGGGGCTTTTTTTAGCCAGAACTTGCTGAAACTCAGTTCCGGCCCCTCTCAGGTAGGTGCCATTGCCATTATAAAAGAACAAGGGATTTCCAGCACCTCTTTTTCTAGAAAAATAGCACTTTTATAAATCATAGGCCAGAATGACTAAGTTGTATTTTTATTGCAGCACCAAAGTCATGCTGTGGTAGAAAAATGGCTTTATCACTTTTCTTTGCGTTGTTTCCATAGAGGGGATTGTGATATTTGCAGTGACCTTGTCTGTAAGAACTTCTGAGTTAGAGATGACATTCTTTGAAATCCAAAAACATGCTGGTTTCTATTTTAGAAGAGTTTGAATTCCCTTCCTGCCTTTTATTTTGGGAGCGGATGCTTTGTTTGAATTGACTCCTTTTCTTGGGAGAAATATCTTTTCTATATTGATGTAGGCTGCTGGGGAAAAATCAGCAGGTCTCGAGGGCTGCCTCCCACCAATAGCCTTAAAAAGTAGAACAGGGTACTGAAATGTGTGTTTACTTGTTTTGTTTCCCTAAACTTCCAATTGCCGTGTTGTGGCCACTGGGTTTTAACTTACAAGTGTTCCAAAAGTCCTCCGTGGACAACTTTTGTTTGTTCAGATCCATGGTACTTGGTTTTATAGTGTGTTTTTCTCCACCGGAAAATATTCCAATGACAGTTAGCCAAAAAACCCACCAAGCTCAACATGGCACAAACACTTGGAAATAGACTTTAAATTCACACCGTTGGCTTTCTAATACATATTTTGGATCTCTCTGTGCCATTCAAATGCCTCACAGTCTATTTTGGGTGCGAGACAACACATGTCAATATCTCCCTTGAAAATTGGGGTTCCAAACTGGGCAAACGTATTCCTGATATAAAGGGACATGTTAAGTGATATGAATATGCTAATAGGGATCAGTGAACAGTTAGCAGTCTTAGAGTTTGTGTATTAGGCCCACCCAACTTGCAGAAAATGTTCGCTAGAAGTTCATGGGGAACAAAAGTTGAACAGCTTTCTTTTTTTTTTTGCAGAACCTCGAGGATTTTTTGACCACTCTTTAAACTGCATAACGGAGAGAAGACTACAAGGCACTTGCCCACCAATTGGCCGTGGAAGTTTTGGGAAGCCGTTCTTTGGTACAAACTGTTTCAGCTCCCCGTTTATTAATTCCCGGACTGGTTTCCACACAATTCATTCCGAGAACAGCCCAGTGAAGCCGAGGATTGTCACTGTCGTAAAACCTTGTGGGCACACAGTGAGGAAGATAACGCTGCTCCTAAATCGCCGATCTGTCCAGACATTTGAACAACTGATCGCTGACATCTCAGAAGCCCTTGGGTTTCCACGCTGGAAGAATGACCGCGTGAGAAAACTGTATAATTTGAAGGGAAGGGAAATCCGAAGCGTTTCTGACTTCTTTAGAGAAGGCGATGCCTTTATAGCTATGGGAAAGGAACAGCTAACCCCGAAGAACCTGGAGGCTGCTATCCAAGAGCTTTTCCCTGACAACCCCTATGCACCCCGCACCGGAACCACACAAAACTGGGAACAAACTCAGAAACCCAAAAACAGGCTGTATGAAAAGTCTTCCAAACTGGAAAAGAGCCTTGAGCCCATAGCTGCCAAGAACTGTCTGGATGCCATATCTCCTAAACTAATTAATAGGCATGAAGTGAAAGTTCAGACCAAGGTCAGGCAAGAGGAGAAGGTGAGGACCAAAAAGAGGTGGGTCAGAGATAACTGGAATGAAGAGCAAGATGCAAAGCCATCTAGAAAAGCGAGAGAATGCGAGAGATATTTTAATCAAGAGAAATGCCTTGAAAGTGAAGCAGAAAAGAGTTCGGACATGATGGTGAGGTGTGAAAAGTGCCAAAGAGAAAGGGAACTCAGGCAAAAATTGCAGAAGGAAAGACAGGCTGATCTTCCATTTGAGAGCAGGGACTTGAGTATGAGAACGTGTCAGAGATATCATGTAGAAAGGCCAGTGAAATTGAGAAATTGCAGGAAATTGTCAGAAAGCTCCGCGGAAGAGGGCAAAATTACATGGAACGATGCTGCTTGTCAAAGTACCTGGACAGCCCCTCTCAGCCACGCCAAAAAAGACTCGGAGAAGCAAAAAAGGAGCGTTGACAGAGAGCAAACTCTGGAAAGCCATAAGAATCATGATGAAGAACTGGGAAAGATGAAACCCATTGAAAGTCAGCGTACCATAGTAGGAGATGCCTATGAATTGAAGAAGGAGCACCGGAAATGTTCTAGGGTGAACCAAAGCTGTTGGTTGATCAAGGGTTCTCGGACAGATACTGAAAAGCCATTGAAGATTCAGGGGAATAGGGAAGAGGTACGGAAACCGAAGGAGGAAGCTAATGGAGGAGAAGACAAAGCAGGTCATAGTGAGGGTGAACTGATTAGGCATGAAAAGGAGGAAGAACATAAAGTCATCAAAGAGATTAACAAGACGCGTAGGGCCAGTGACGCGAAGCTGAGACATGATGTCTCAAGCAGAGCAGATGTGGAGAAGAGCTATGAGATTGGCAGAACCATTGGAGACGGGAACTTTGCTGTTGTGATGGAGTGTCATCACCGCAGCACTAATCAGAACTATGCTATGAAAATCATCGATAAGTCCAAGCTGAAAGGGAAGGAAGACATGCTTGAAAATGAAATACTGATCATAAGGAGCCTTTCCCATCCAAACATTGTCAGTTTGATTGAAGTATTTGAAACCAATGCAGAAATATACTTAATCTTGGAGTACGTTCCCGGTGGGGACCTGTTTGATGCCATAATCGAGAGTGTGAAATTCACAGAACGTGATGCTGCTCTCATGATAACTGATCTGTGCGAAGCTCTCGTCTATATTCACGGCAAGAACATTGTCCACAGAGATCTTAAGCCAGAAAATCTTCTGGTAAGTATTGGGAAATGTGCTGGGAGGGGGGCGGGGCGGTGTCTATGGGGTTGTTGTTTTTATTTTGATTATATATTTTGTGGTATTATATTCTGATTTAGTTCTGTGAACCGCCCTGAGACCTCTGGGTCTAGGGTGGTATATAAATTCAATCAAGCAATCAATAATAATAATAATACAACCGAGGGGTTGTACTTGTTGGGTATGCTCTTTTTGGACAAAAATACTAATTTTCAGGAAATGGATATACACTGTAGGGTGTGAACGTTAGGATGCTATTTCTGGAATGAGAGCCGCAGAATAACTTCTAATATCCTTGCTTGGGACACAACTGACACCATTTTGCACTCAGAGTTGTACGTTGATGGTACTAAAAATGCAATGTGCAGTGCTTATAAACCACCCTTGCAAATAAGTCCACAAAAACTACTATCCCACAAAACCCTTACTGGCCTGCCTATCCATGCTTCTGTTGCTAATTAGTGTCAGCTATAGTGACACCTTGAAAATTAACAATAATCAACCCTCTTTCAGTATACAAAACCTCCTCTGTGCCCTCTCATTGGTAGGTAACTTGTACCTTTCTCTGTTAGTCAGGCAAGTTATTACAAGCTTGCTATAAATACCTGTTTGATATGGGTATATGCTGCATGGAGCTTCTGACCAGCTGTGGTTCTCTCTAGTTTGTGCACATATGGAGAGATTCTTAAGTCTTCAGGCCCTATAATGTGAAGACTCCCTCAGAGCACATTATTCTAGGTCTTGCCTAGCTATACTAGATGCTGGGGGTACAGTTTTTGTTTGTTACCATATTACATATACCGTGTTTTTCGCTCTGTAAGACGCACCAGACCACAAGACACACCTAGTTTTTGGAGAAGGAAAACAAGAAAAAAAATATTCTGAATCCCAGAAGCCAGAACAGCAAGAGGGATCGCTGCGCAGTGAAAGCAGCAATCCCTCTTGCTGTTCTGGCTTCTGGGATAGCTGCGCAGCCTGCATTCACTCCATAAGACGCACACACATTTCCCCTTACTTTTTAGGAGGGAAAAAGTGAGTCTTACAGAGCAAAAAATACGGTATTTGTGTTCTTATATTGTAAATCACCCTGCCATCCTCTGATGAAGGGCAACATAGAAATTTAAAGAACAACAACATCAACAACAACGATTTTATTGTTTGTACCTTGCCCATCTAACTGGGTTGCCCGGTCACTCTGGGCGGCTTCCAACATACAGTAGAACCTCTACTTGCATAGAACCTCTACTTACGGCTGTCTCTACTTGGGCCCGATCCAAGTCGTGAACTGTGGCAAACCCGGAAGTAAATACCAGGTTTGCCGCGATACACGCACGCGCAGAAACAGCTGCCGCCATCTGCTCAGGCGCATAACGGCGCTTCTACCAGCGACCCATTTCACCTAAAGGACGAGCCGCTGGAACAGATTATGGTGGTAAGTAGAGGTTCCACTGTATATAGAAACATAAAACATACATTAAAAAGCTTCCCTCTACAGGGCTGCCATCAGATGTCTTCCAAAAGTTATGCAGTTATTCATCTCCTTGACATCTGATGGGTGGGCGTTCCACAAGGTGGGTGCCACTACTCAGAAGGCCCTTCTTGCAGTGAGGGAACCACTAGAAGGCCCTTGGTGGTGTTTAAAGGTTTAACTTAAAGGTAAATAGGCACATTAAACAGCTTTTGTGTGGCTCCCTGGCTTTGCTTTTGTTCTTTAACGAAAAATCCACAGGTTTCATAAGAGAATAGCTCGTTCTTGCAAGGAAAAATATACTGACTAGAACAGATACCTTATGTACTGGTACCTCATTTGTTTTTGTCTCTTTCTTTTTAGTCTGTGATACTGAAGTTCAGTGATTACATCTCTTTTCCTCCCACATATCTCCTCTCAAACTCGCAGCCGTACTTCTTCTTCCACCCCCTTTCTCTGAGATTGATTTTCTGTACCCAGGCTTGAAAATTCAAGGAAGCTAAAACAATAAATAGCAGATTTATAGCCTCCCTCGGACAGAAAACCTTCCTAGCGAACCAGAAACCTGAACGTCCCATATCCAAAACACATACTTGATGCATCTGAGTTAAGAAGTGTTGATTTAACTGTTTGTTGTGACAGGAGACAGAGCAGGCAGATTCTGGTAGTCTCCAGCTCTCGTCTAGGCTGGCTTCTCCCTCCCCTCTGCTGAAAACAGCCACATAGGTAAATTGAGGTGGTGGGGCCTTTCTAGTGATTAGCAGCGAAGATGGATGTGCGGTTGGCGACCAGGAAAAGGAAGACAGGAGGCAAGGACCACCACCAGCAGCCTGCCTCATCCCAGAAAAAGCACCCTTGGTGTAGAACTGGGAAGGCCTAGGTATTTGAAGTCCATCCGTGATGGGAGTGGGCATGGATATGTGGGTAGATGGGCAGAGGTTGACAAGTGGAACCAGTTGTTTCTGATGAGGCATTTGCCTGTAGTTCTTCTCTCCGTTATATGAATATATTTGCTAGTTAAAGTCCCTCCTTCCGTCTAGATTGCCTGATTCTTCCTTTGAATTTGAATCACCCGACACCACCTGATTAATAATCGTTCTGATAATGCTTTTGCATAGCATTTCAGCCCCTTGCCCACGCAAAATTGTGCAAAAGAGAATGCAAAGGATGAAACACATTGCCAGTTATAGAATCATAGAAATGTAGAGTTGGAAGGGAACCCTGAGGGTCGTCTAGACCCACCCCCTGCAATGCAGGAAATTCAACTAAATTCATCCAGGACAGATGGCCACCTCTGCTTAAAATCCTCCAAGGAAGGAGAATCCACCACCTTCCACACTTGAGATTAATTTGCATTACATAAGCACACTTCAGCTTCTTTGACAATAGCAAGCTTGGAAATGGAGATTACACCTAGGTGCTAATAAAAGCTTAAGCGGTTATAGAGAAAAGAATACAGTGGTACCTCAGGTTAAGAACTTAATTCGTTCTGGAGGTCTGTTCTTAACCTGAAACTGTTCTTAACCTGAAGCACCACTTTAGCTAATGGGGCCTCCTGCCGCCGCCGCGCCACCGGAGCATGATTTCTGTTCTCATCCTGAAGCAAAGTTCTTAACCCGAGGTACTATTTCTGAGTCTGTAACCTGAAGCGTATGTAACCTGAAGCGTTTGTAACCCGAGGTACCACTGTATTGACAAGGCTTTGTGCTGTTCCATTGGTTTTATGCAGGCCTGGGAATATAGAGGGAGTCTAGTTCCTGCAAATGTTTTGAAATAATAATGTAGTATTGCCATCTTGTGTTGTAAAGAGATACAGCATAGAGAAATGCAAAGATTTGAAGTGTGCAGCCGTGGGCACTTGTTCTTTCCCTGAAATCACTAGTGACCTGCTAACCAGGTTACTGTAAAGACTTGCACATAAATTCATACTGTAATTTGGAATATAATTCTGTCATTTGAGATATAGTTATGATATAAGTAAAAAAACCTGCTCCTTTTCCCTTATGGGATACCCAAGAGCCCATATAGAGTCCTTTTGTAGGTTCTCTATCGGTAGGAGAAAATAACACAAGACCAACCAGAGAATATTGAGAAGCAAAGCAGCTAGTAAGCCTGATCTTTATTAACTGTTGCAACAGGGTGATCCCCCACGCACAGGAGAGAGGAGGAGGAACCCCAAGCCATGCGCACAAGCCCTTATATAGACATTTTTAATTGCCTGCCCTGGAGTCCAACACCACCCCCAGAAACATCATCCATCCATCCATCACAGAAGGGGGGTAGCCCAAGACCCCCCGATACATCATACCTACATCACAGAAAAGGCGGTCTACAACAGAAATCTGAGTGCATTGTTTATCTACTGTCTGGCAAGTTACCTGATTGCATTATCTGGGTTTTGGCCACTCTTTTGTTACTCAGTTCTGAATCCAGGTCACAGGCTCACACCCTATTCATATCTTAAATGTGCCCTTAAGACAGGATTTGTGAAAGAGACAATGGGGAGATTTCCCATTTCCTTCGACCTTGCAGAGAAATATTTGAGGTCATTTTGGGAGAGAGAAAATGGTTTCAGGACTTTTCTGTGGGTTTCAGACAGGTGGTTTACATATTTGTGTTTGCTTAGTACATTTATGAATATCTATTTTATATATAAGATGTTAAAATTCTCATAACAGTTACAAGGGCCTACCTTGTACAAATGATTCATCTAGCAGCTCATTATAGCCTACTCTGACTGAAATTAATCTCCACAGAATCCTAGGGAGATGTTCTCTCCAATATGCTTTTTATCTGGAGTCCAGAGACTGAATCTGGGACCTTTTCATATACAAAGCTTTCCTATGTAGGACTAAGCTATGATCATTGCTCCAGAACACTGTCCAAGGTATTAAAACCCCCGCTTGGAAAGGCCTGATGAAGTATAGTCGCTTACTTAAACTACAGGGTCAGTGTTAATAATAATAATAATAATAATAATAATAATAATAATAATAAATGGGCAGGGGGGAATCGTATCTGTGGACTTTTTGTGAACCAGCAAAGATATTTATAACCACTTCATGACATCGCAGTATGTGGCAAGGCAAAACTCACAAGTGACAGCTAGCTATATATGATGTGCTTTTTCCCACCTGCATGTCATGTAGAAATAAATGTTGCTCTTCATTTGGAATGCCCGTGTTAAGTTTGTGTTAAGGCGAAAGTTATTTGTTTTCTTATATTCTTAAGGTGCAGCTTGTTCTGAATTTTTTTTTCCGTTTCTGCACAGGTCCAGCGTAATCCAGACAAAACTACCACATTGAAACTAGCCGATTTTGGCCTTGCAAAACAGGTGACCAAACCCATATTCACCGTGTGTGGAACTCCAACTTACGTTGCTCCTGAAATACTGGCTGAGACTGGTGAATATAAAGTTTAACTCTTTTAATATGCTCCAAGCAACCTAGTGCATTGTCCTATGATTCAAATACTTGTTAGAGGCAGTATTGAACAAGAAATATATTTTTTCCCCCAGCAGTTTGCTGTCTTCTGGATGAGAGCTTGTACAGGGCAGATAAACATGCTCTAGGATATTGGGATCACCACTAACTTCTTTTTACCTTTTTATGTATCCCAGTTCTCCATATTCAGATCCTTAATACTGTTAGATTTGATGGGCAGGCCATGCTGGGTTTCTTTTGAAAATCTGTTTGAAAACCACTGCTCTGTAAGCTGTAGGGCAATCTTCCCTCTTGGCTTTGTAGTATGAAAGCTTAGGTTGTGATGTTCTAAGAAAGGGTAGAAACCTGAAGCAGGTCATACCTTTCTTGCTTTCTAGCAAAGTCCAGGGTGGATTGCATCTTGGAAGAATGCAGTCACTGGATTCCCCCCCCCCCCCTTTCCGGGGAAGTGACAGCACACCCTGACTGCTCCATCATCCTAATGTGATTTGGAAAAAAGAGAGCTTAAAAAACTGCTGCTTATTCTTACGATGATTCCCTGCACATCCTATTTCTTTGCTAAAGGTGGTGTTGGTATTAGTGAATCTTTCAATATAGCACCAGCAGATTGTTTGCACACAATTTTTGTGCATGTTTACTTATAGAACAGGTCATTGTGTGGTGTGGTGGTGTAGTGGTTAAGAGCGGTGGACTCGTAAACTGGTGAACCGGGTTCGCGTCCCCGCTCCTCCACATGCAGCTGCTGGGTGACCTTGGGCTAAGTCACACTTCTCTGAAGTCTCTCAGCCTCACTCACCTCACAGAGTGTTTGTTGTGGGGGATTGCTAGCCGCTCTGAGACTCCTTCGGGTAGTGATAAAGTGGGATATCAAGTCCAAACTCCTCCTCTTCTTCTTATTGGTGCTGTCCCGGGAATGGGAGTTGATAGAAAAGCTAGAGAAAGTTTAATGGGGATTCCCAAGCTTAAAAAGATTAAGACACACACAGACTGCACTACTATTGTCAGGATGCTGTCATCGGCTCCCGGCTGGTTGGCCAGGAAAGTATAAAGACAATAAAAGTTTCTTACCGTCCTTTTTTACTTCAGTCTTTACAGAGAGAGGCTATAGAACCCAGCCTCTTGGATAAAAACCCAGCCTCTTGGATAATGGCGTTGTCCTGAGTGAATCTCCACCCCCCGTCTCTCCCTCTTCCTCATTTGTCATCATCATCACTGCCTCTACGGGTGCTGCTACGTGCCCTCTGTCTTTGAGCTCTTTGCTCTCCTACTTTCAAGGCTTGCCAGGTTCTGGGAGATGGAGGGTCTGGAATGCTTTCGAATGACAACGTGCCAGCCAGGTGTTGCTCTGGCTCTCCCATGATTGCCCAGCTTTCCCCCTCATCTGCCTCTGAGCTGCCACCTCCCTCAAACCCCTGTTGTAAATCTATACTGTCTTCCTCTTCCTCCTCCCTGGAAGGGTCATTCCTCCTCTGCCCAGTCCCTGACAACTGTGCACCCTTACATTTGAGTAAGTCCCATTGAAGACCAATGTAGCTTACGTCTAACTAGGCATGTATGTGCACAGTGTAATCTCTCTGCCATTTGAAATGAAATTTTTCATTTTACTCCAATATTTCGTTTACATTTTTTAATGAAAGCGGCTGTTCCTTATAAACTAGTTGCATATGTTAAAGATTCTGGATTTATCTTTCTGCTCCCATAGGCTATGGACTAGAAGTGGACATGTGGGCCACTGGCATTATACTCTATATTTTGCTTTGTGGATTCCCCCCCTTCCGGAGTCATGAAAGAGATCAAGAGGAGCTGTTTCGAATCATACAACTTGGGCATTATGAATTCCTCTCACCATACTGGGACAACATTTCGGCTGGTAAGTTTCCTAAAAGCAGACTGGGGAGTTGATAGCCAGGACTGTGTGTGTTGGAGAGTTCTGTGATTTATGTTGTTGGCCTCCGTCTTTCTCGAGAAGTGCAGAATTTAGTTTCATTGGTCTTTTTGGCACATACCATTAAACTTTAGCGTTATGAGTTTGGTTAGATCTGATAAGAAAATGCTGTATTTAAAATTGCCTCGAGAACTACTCTTAACATTGCCATGGGCAGCAAAAGCCTCTCCTATGATCTGCCTGCAAGTCTGGTAGAGTTTGAAGCCACCGTATCTGTTGAATATTTTGATGAATTAGACCAGGCATCCCCAAGCTCGGCCCTCCAGCTGTTTTGGGACGACAACTCCCATCATCCCTGACCACTGGTCCTGTTAGCTAGCTAGGGATAATGGGAGTTGTCGTCCCAAAACATCTGGAGGGCCGAGTTTGGGGATGCCTGAATTAGACCTACTGGTCTCCACCCCCATCATTCTGCCCGGACACTGAGGTCCAGTGCCGAGGGCCTTCTGGCTGTTTCCCTCACTACAAGAAGCAAAGCTACAGGGAACCAGGCAGAGGGCCTTCTTGGTAGTGGCGCCCGCCCTGTGGAACGCCCTCCCATCAGATGTCAAAGAGATAAACAACTACCGGTACCTGACATTTAGAAGACATCTAAAGACAGCCCTGTTCATGGAAGTTTTTAATGTGTGACATTTTAATGTATTTTTAATCTTTGTTGTAAGCCACCCAGAGTGGCTGGGGAGACCCAGCCAGATGGGCGGGGTACAAATAATAAATTATTATTATTATAATATACTGACTGTTAACTGTCTCCCCATTTCTCCAGTTTCTTCCAAACAACTCACGCTCACTGCTTTGTTCTTGCCCCCGACAGCTGCAAAGGACCTGATCAGCAGACTCCTTGTGATTGACCCCCAGAAGCGCTACACCGCCCAGCAAGTTCTTCAGCACCTGTGGATCCACACAGCGGGGAAAAACAGCAGCAGGAACCTCCAGAGGGAGGTGACCATCAATCTTGAACGCCACTTTCTGAGCCAGCGCAAGGCTGAAGCTAGCAACAAAGACTCGTAAAAGGTGCACCCAGGTGTACTTAATGAGCCCACTGTAAAAGCACACTTATCATATACTCTTAAGGACTGAGCTCAGGGGAAATCCATTATTCCTGTATGAAGACAAAGCCTGCTGTGCCCCCAAACTGATTGGCTAGTTTCCTGTGATGTTATGTGGCCCACTTCCTTCTTTCTACAGCTGTTTTTTTAAAAAAAATACTTGGGGCAGGAGTGGTGGTGAACAGCCTGTTTGAGCAACCTTGGGAACCCAACCTTGAAATATTTTGGCGGAGGACTGAATTGGCCTTCAGTTTTCTGGTTAGCACATTTGTCACTGGCTCTCCAGATGCAGAAGGAAGCTGGGCTGGTCATAGCTTCATGGTAGAGCATCTACTTTGGACGCAGGAGGTACCAGGTCCAACCCAGAGCATCTCCTGGTAGTCATTGTGTTCAGTACTGAGCTAGCTGCACTGTGGGTCTGACTCCGGTTGAGGCAACTTCTTCAGTTTCTGGCCCATGAAAATGCGATTTTTGTTCTTGTTTTCTTTTTGGTACGTCTGTGTGCACCAAAAGGCTGCCTTAATGTTCATCTAGTTCTCTGAATGCTTCCAACTTCTACACCTGCACCTTTTCTTTGGAGTTAAGACACCACGTCGTGGTGGTGGAGGCATATTTTAAATACAACTCACTTTGAAAATGCTACCTGCAAAGTCCTTGTTGAACTGTTAACTTAAATGGATAATATTGGTTCTGTTTGTAATCCGTCCACATGTTTTAATAAGTTTACATACTGGTCAGGATCCTAAGAACTACTTTTAAGTGTGCATGAGGACTTGTGAATGTGTGTGCCCAATGGCATTTTTTTACCTAAAAGAGTAAATGTTAGTACAGTCGTACCTTGGTTGACGAACGCCTTGCGACTTGAACATTTGGGCTCCCGAACAGCGCAAACCCGGAAGTGACTGTTCTGGTTTGCAAACATTCTTTGGAACCTGAACGGCCAATGTGGCTTCCGATTGGCTGCAGGAGTTTCCTGCAGCCAATCATAAGCCCTGCCTTGCTTTCCAAACACTTTAGAAGTTGAATGGACTTCTGTAATGGATTCCCTTCAACTTCCAAGGTACCACTGTATTTCCTTTTGGAAAGTGTCCTCGATTTACAAAGGCAGCTGGCCTAGGGGCAGTGATAGGGAACCTCCGGCTTTCTGGTCTAGTTAGATCTGCCAGGCTTCAGAGCTTAACCTACCAGGTTTTTTGGAGCAAAACCACGACCACCTTCCCCTGGTCTGATGTTGTATATGATGTCAGGCAAGGGCGAGTTCAAGCAGCAACTACAATAATACCATTGTAGGATGTGGAGTTTTTAGGGAGTCCACTCCCCTGTAACGCAGGAAACTCGGCTAAAGCAGAAGCTATGGCGAAAAGGAAGACAAATAAGGGGAGTGTGCTCTCAATTCTTCCTTTGCAGGGACATTGTTCCTTTGTATCTCTGGCTTGAATTCAAACCAGGCTATAAACGAAGCATTGGGAGCTCATGTAGAGAGCACTCTTAGTTCCTTTCTTTGAAATTCCCTGCCCACCTGTCAGTGACTTGGTTATTAAGGACCCTGCCTTCAGCTAGATCCAGTTTCCCAGGCCTGCCACGGGGCACAATGGGCTGTTTGAGAATCATAAGCAAAAAGCTGCCTTGGAATCTAGAATGAGCTGCGTGTTCTTTGGATCCTGGCTATTGAATTCAGCCTTGGTGTTATATTTTTCTTTGTAGATTTAAAGCATTCGTATCCTTTACTGTTGACGGACTGGGATGGTTCTCCCTGTACGTGTTGTGTATGGGGGAACCTTGTTTCAAGTGTATTTAGATATATATAGATATATATAGATATACACAAATACACACGCATAAAAATATAATATTCTGGGCACGTTAATAGAAAATATGAGAAAAGTTAATAGGATATTGTGCTAATAGGATGTGAATTATTTTCATAGCCTAAGAAATTTTATCCCCTTATAAATAGTGAAGTGTTGGAACATATAAGAACCAGATTCCTTTTCTTTTAGATATGGTATCAAACACAGTCAGTCCACAAATCTATGCTGCAACAGATATTTCTATTTCCAATATTATGCAATTCAAATCTTTAATTTCTCATACTTTCTTTGGAACATCATATTTAAGTTGTTGCTCTGTACAGCCCATGAGAGAAAAAACAATACGAGTATTTCCTGCTTCAACTTTAGCAGTGAGTCTGTCACTTCAACCAGGAAACTTTAAATTCTGAGGTTGCATACATTCCAGCCCCGGGGGTTTGCAACATTAGCATCTAAAGCCACTGGGGCTGCCGGATTCGGTAAAATTGCTGGGAAGTTTGCCATCTGCCCTGCCCTGCTCACTCGCTTCTTTCTCCTTCACGTCAGGCTCCAGCTTCTACCTTTAACTGAATTATGACCAGGGCCAGCCCACCTATGAGGCAAAGGGAAGCAACTGCCTCAGATGGCAGTATCTGCAGGGCAGCAGATGGCTGCAGCATGGTCTTTGGAGGCTGAATCTGATGAATAGAAGTGGCCTCAGTAAATAGGAGATCTCTTCCCACCACTATGGAGGAAATACCAGGGGCTGCCTTCTGGGGTCTGTACCTGCCTGGTGTGATTCAGAGCAGGCCCCTTTCTCCCCCATTAAGGCCTTTGATTCCCACTTTGAGTAAGGTTGAGTTGATTCCCTCGCTTTTCCTCAATACAGATCTTCCCTCCCCCTTTTGTTCCTGATGTAGATATTTATTCCCCGCTTGTTCCCTTGTAGAACTTTGCTCACCTTTACCTCCCAGGTGGGCAGGATGACGCCATTTTGTTTTTCACCTCAGGTGCCAAAATGTATTGAGCCGTCCCTGGTTTTGACTGTCTGTATCCCTGATAATGTTGTGATATGCAGGGAGAAATAAGAAGACTGACCAATCAATCAAATCAATCAATCAATCAATCAAATTGATGTTCACTCTAGAGAAACCAATTTTTCATGTTTCCAGAACAAAGTTCCAATTTCCCCAGCAACTCTGGTTACTACTTACAAAGGAAACAGGTCCACATGGGTAGATTCAGCTAGAGCATGGAAATGGATGGAAATTCATACGGAGCATAGAAGTGGCTGATTGCGACACAACTCATCCAGAGCTTCACCTTTGTTCCTTCTCCATCTTCAGTTTCACGGGGTGGGAGGAATCAAAGCCTGTTGCCAGGTCTCCGCTGCAAATTTGCCAGCACTCTTTTTGTCTCTCTAACTTTTCATCCCTTGTTTTTACTGTTCTAGATTGTAACCCTGAAAAATTAAACAAAAACTCAGGAATATCTTCCTTGGTGGTGTCTGTCTGTTAAACAGTCTTCTCTCTCTCTCTCTTTACGGAATAGCCTCCGGTGGGGAAAGCTCATTTTGGGAACTTTGAGGAAGGATGCTGTGTATAGTAGAGTTGTAAATGCTATGGGTCTTAATCAAGCCAACATGGATTTACCGTATTTTTTGCTCTATAAGACTCACTTTTTCTCTTCTAAAAAGTAAGGGGAAATGTGTGTGCATCTTATGGAGCGAATGCAGGCTGCGCAGCTATCACAGAAGCCAGAACAGCAAGAGGGATTGCTGCCTTCACTGCGCAGCGATCCCTCTTGCTGTTCTGGCTTCTGAGATTCAGAATTTTTTTTTCTTGTTTTCCTCCTCCAAAAGCTAGGTGCGTCTTGTGGTCTGGTGCATCTTATAGAGCGAAAAATACGGTACATTCCTGATTACTTCTAGCAATGGAATTAAAAACATGAATGATAATTAACAGTATAAATACTTTCCACTAGATTTTGATGTTTGAACTTTGAGAATGGGACAGTTCACACTTCTCACAAACAAGCTAGATCAGTGGTTCCCAGGCATTTCTCCCCATGGACCACTTGAAAAATGCTTAGAGGCTTGGCAGACCACTTAATATTTCTTTCCTCTCTGTTGTAGATGCTGTATGGTTTTTAATTGTATTTTTAGAGACACACTGTGGACCAAATGAATCGGGTTTATGGACTACTGGTGATCTGCAGACCACAGTTTGGGAAGCCTGACCTGTAGAGCTAGGCTTGTTCTTCATGTGCCTGACGTAGTCATGTCCAAAATAGAGTACACAGGGAGTTTGCTTTAGTGCATTGAAAAGCGTGTGTGGGTGAATATTCACCCCTCCCTGATTTTAGTTACCTGCTCCATCTTTCCAGGAACTTGCCAGCCCAGCTCAATACTTGTACCAGCTCAACCTAGAAGAAATATGAAGTAATAGTGCCACTGTATTCTGCTCTGGTCAGACCTCACCTGGAGTACTGTGTCCAGTTCTGGGCACCACAGTTCAAGAAGGACACTGACAAACTGGAACGTGTCCAGAGGAGGGCAACCAAAATGGTCAAAGGCCTGGAAACGATGCCTTATGAGGAACGGCTAAGGGAGCTGGGCATGTTTAGCCTGGAGAAGAGGAGGTTAAGGGGTGATATGATAGCCATGTTCAAATATATAAAAGGATGTCACATAGAGGAGGGAGAAAGGTTGTTTTCTGCTGCTCCAGAGAAGCGGACACGGAGCAATGGATCCAAACTACAAGAAAGAAGATTCCACCTAAGTCCCAGCCCACCGCAAGGCCACAGAGCACCCCAACGCCTCCCTGTCGCAGGTGGAGCGCCCCCGGACCCTGGCCTTTGCCCCCCGGCCTCGCCTGGCACCAGGGCACCACCGCATCGACCCCTGGAAGCTGGTCTCCTTTGTCCGGACGCAGGGGGGGGCCCTCCTCTTCCTCGCTGGGTGAGCCCGCCAAGGGGGCCCGGCAGACCCTTCTCGACATGGACATGGAGGGGCAGACCCGGGACAGCACCGTCCCCCTATGTGGGGGTCAGGCCCCCTGCTGCGGCGGGCTGGAGGGAGACATCTCCCACTGATGCAGCCTCCCTCTATGGACTGGGCCCACCCCACACCGGCCGGGAGCTCCGGGGGGGGGGGTGACTGCATCTCTCTGGGTCCCGGAGACGGGTGGACCATGCGGGGCACTGTATTTATTGATTCTGGGGATTCCCAGGCACTTAAGTGATGAGCCAAAAGGACAGTTCTTTCCCAAACAATGCAACAGCCCAGCCAGTTGGGGGCGCTGGGCTGACGTTCTGCCCCACAGGTGTGTGTGTCTGTGTGCGTGTGAGAGAGAGAGAGACAGCGTGAGAGAGCCAGGTTGATCTTCAGCCTCTCTGGAGTCGCATCTGATCCACGCACCTCTTGTGATTCCACTCATTACATTGCTTTTTTTATATAAAAAAGGGTTTGAGTCAGGAAAAAAAAAAAAAAAACCACATTAGGAAGAACCTCCTGACAGTAAGAGCTGTTCGACAGTGGAATTTGCTGCCAAGGAGTGTGGTGGAGTCTCCTTCTTTGGAGGTCTTTAAGCAGAGGCTTGACAACCATATGTCAGGAGTGCTCTGATGGTGTTTCCTGCTTGGCAGGGGGTTGGACTCGATGGCCCTTGTGGTCTCTTCCAACTCTAGGATTCTATGATTCTATGAACTTAAAGCAGAGGAGAGATAGCTCCATACACCGAGTGTTCCTTTTGGTGCCAAAATTAAACTCTACCCCTCATCTTAGTTAAGAATGAAAAACACCTGTTTTCCATGATGAAACAGCCATATTTGCTTATCTTGAAAACATACAGACAATGGTCTATTTGGCCCGCAAGCGGCATTCCGTGTCAGTTTATCTAGACTAATGCTGCTTCTAAGCTTTTGTTTCAGAAAGCTATTAATGGGACTTCACATACTTGGCTATTTCTGCATAAAAAAAGGTTCCGCTTGATTAGTAGGCATTGCCAAAGTGACTTTTTTCCATCAAGACGTGTAAGTTTTGTCCTTCATGCAAAAAACTTTTAAGTGTGGCCCCTGAAGGTCTGCACAAAGTATCAGCATTTTGCACATCTATAATGAGGGACCGGGTGGCGCTGTGGGTAAAAGCCTCAGCGCCTAGGGCTTGCCGATTGAAAGGTTGGCGGCTTGAATCCCCGCGGCGGGGTGCGCTCCCGCTGCTCAGTCCCAGCGCCTGTCAACCTAGCAGTTCGAAAGCACTCCCGGGTGCAAGTAGATAAATAGGGACCGCTTACTAGCGGGAAGGTAAACGGCGTTTTCGTGTGCGACTCTGGCTCGCCAGAGCAGCGATGTCACGCTGGCCCCGTGACCCGGAAGTGTCTCCGGACAGCGCTGGCCCCCGGCCTCTTAAGTGAGATGGGCGCACAACCCTAGAGTCTGTCAAGACTGGCCCGTACGGGCAGAGGTACCTTTACCTTTACCTTTAATGAGCACTCACACTTTACATTATGGGTGCCCTTTGCGGGGTCTCACGCGGTGCTACAGTTACCAGGGAACTTAATGGCAAACGGGCTGGCCTGCCTGTCAGTGTTGTTATTTGGAGGTTCACGTGTCTCACAGGGCACCGCCATATCCCATTCACCCTGATGTTCCCCAGTTCCCCCAGCTGGGGGGCTGGGAGGGGTACACACCCAAGGCCTAAGCCAAGGTCTTCCTACATTCGGAAGTTTAATAAAAGTTGTGGCCTAATTTTAATTCCATAACACGTTGCCAGTCTTTATTCCGTTCTTATGATCCCTGGGGACTGGGGCTGTCGCTGCCTGGTCACGCAAAGGACTGGGAGGAGAGAGAATTATTCACCCTGGGTTATGAAAGTGGAACGACTAAACAAGATAATTTACAGCTGATAACGGCCCCATCTTCGTATAGCAAGAATATAAAGAACGAGATTTTTGTGATGGTGTATTTTCCATGCCTGCTCTGTGGGGGAATAAAGCTTTGAAAGCTAGGATGGACCTGAAATGGAAATTCTGCTTCCAGTATTAAGAGAGGATTCCTAGCTGCCTTGCCTTAATTAAGTGTGGATTAGATGTCTGCTGCAGAGTTCAGCTGCTTATGAAAGTTCTCAGACCTGTGAATGATCCAAGGATGTGGGCGGCTTTGTGCCATGGTAATTTTGAAAGGGCATAGTTGTGCAAGCCGAATGCACGTTCTCATGTTCAGGGCTGCAGCCAGTCTGGATCTCAAGCTGCATTCTGTTGTCCTTCAAGAAGCACCCTATTGAGACTTTTCATAGCGCAGAGGAGGAAAAGACTTTTCGTATAATCAATTATTGACTAATGTGCTTTGTATCACCGGCAGCCCAGAAAGGACTCTGCCATTCTCTTGGGCTGTTTAACTCCTGGCGGAACTAGGCAGACAAAAGACTTAAGGAACCAGAGCTAAACCTGACTCTGTCCTTTTGCACAGCCCTTCGTTTGCCTTGCCTACGTGCTCATTCTGTCTCTAATTTGGATGTGATCCTGCCCTCTTTAACAGGTTTGAGACTCTCAATTTAAGGCAAGTAACAGGGAGCCACCTTCATTACCAGCTGTAACAAGTGGGCATGGTATAACTGGCAGTGGCAATGCCATGCATGTGAATAGATCTGCTATTCACGTACTTTGAAAAATAATAAGACTTTTTTATCCAAATTGAACACTGCTAAGCTGGAATGATACCACCTGCCGAAGGGCCAGGGCAACTGAATATTATTGTAATATATTTATTTATATCCTGCCTTTTACCTTGGCAGGGCTCAAGGTGGCTTACAGATAAAAATAAGGCCCACTTAAAACGTATATATATATATATTTTTAATGAATTAACTATACATATGTAAAATCTGTTACAACAGAAGAACCCTTAGCTCTGGGAAGTGAGTGAGGTGATAATGGGGCTTTCATGTTTTACTATATATTGCGTCAGATTAGCATAGAAAAAAGTCATGTGACTTGATCCTGATAAATATATATTATGCCGCACACTGTTTTCTCTTTCTGTGGGATCATATATCCAACCATTTCGGGGTATATTAGTGGGTTCTGTTATAGCAGGCTTCTGCTCCTCAAAAATTACGACTACACCACTGCTTGCAGTTCCAAGTTGTCTGCACCCCTCGTTTTTGCTGGCGCCTGCTCTTGTGATTCGCTGGTCCCTGCAGCCGGGGAGAGCTGAGCTGGTTTTCCCCACGTTGTGATGTGTGTGTGAACGCTAAGCAAAAATCACGGGGAGAAAACCATGAAGCCAGCCAGCCAGCCAATGCTTCTCTTGATTCCTGAAGCCCCTGCTAACTCTGCCTAGCTAGTGAGCTCATTCTCTGAGTGTAGCAAAAAGGCCATTTATGCACAACAGAGTAGTGGCAGTCTTAAGAGAACCCTGAGGTTTGTAGAAGTACAGAAACCTTGGGGGGGAAACCCTAATTTGTAGAGAGGGGTTTCCAGACTGTCGCAATGAGGCTACAGAATGTGGACTGTCAGATGGGGAAGGTGCTGGCGGAACGGATTATCTTGGAAAATAGTGTGGCTGTCTGGAACCCTGAGCAGGGCGATTTCACAATGCAATATGTTGTTTTTGCTCCCCCTTCTAAAACGCACAGAACAGTGCAACAATTTGGATGTTAAGACTGGGTCTAAAAATGTATGAGCTGGTGGCGACCACCTTTTCATAATTGAAAGGAGGATTCAGCTAAACAGGAGGGTAGCAAGCTTGCTTTGGTGAAGACACAAATCTCGGCTTTAGACGCTTCTGAACCATTGAAGCAATTTATAAAACTTAGTCTTTTGCTGTGAAAAAGAATTTCTACAGGCTCAGTTGCGACACCTCTCAAAGAAGGTTTCAGATCAGATGGGATAATTTCTCAGTAGCACTGTCGTTGTCATAGTAAGTATAGTCACTCTTATCAACGGAGACTGCCAGTCAATAAAGGTTCTTAAAATACACTCTTTTTTTAGGGTGCAATTCTCTGCACATTTACTTGAGCATAAGCTCCAGTGAACACAACATTTGCATAAACACATATAGCAGGGCTGTAGTCTTGGATCTGGTAGGTCGGCCAGGCTGTTATCTCCACCACCCTTCCACTAGCCAGGTTCACAAAGGTTCACTAGATTGTCCTTTGCAACAATCCCTTTCCAGAGTGGTATCTTATGGCACCACTGCCTGGTGATCTCTGCAAACCTGCTTTTGTCTGATCCCCACATCTTGTGCCA
Organism: Podarcis tiliguerta; assembly: GCF_965153285.1. NCBI lineage: Eukaryota > Metazoa > Chordata > Lepidosauria > Squamata > Lacertidae > Podarcis > Podarcis tiliguerta. The sequence continues at coordinate 10,378,634 of NC_139545.1, forward strand.
CATATTACCAGTTGCTTAGGGGTGCTGAGCCTCTTTTTTATTTTTTAGGAACACCCCAAAATTGTTCAGCTTTTTCTAAGGAAACCACCAAAATTGTAGATTTTTTTTTAAAAAAACAACAGCCTGTGATTTTTAACAAAACCTGTGATTTTTCATTTGACTTGCCTAAGATCCTGGACAAAGCACTACCTTTCGGACCCCACCCCCGAGATATCAATTCCACCTTTGAAATCCCAGTAATGTCTGGGAAGATCCAGACGTATGGCAGCCCTACAGTTACTGGAAATAACAGGAGTGGGGAGTGCTCTTGTGTTGAGAGCCAGTGTGGTGTAGTGGTTAAGAGTGGTAGACTCGTAACCTGGTGAACCGGGTTCGCTTCCCCGCTCCTCCACATGCAGCTGCTGGGTGACCTTGGGCCAGTCACACTTCTCTGAAGTCTCTCAGCCCCTCTCACCTCACAGAGTGTTTGTTGTGGGGGAGGAAGGGAAAGGAGAATGTTAGCCGCTTTGAGACTCCTTAGGGTAGGGATAAAGCGGGATATCAAATCCAAACTCCTCTTCTCTTGTGGGCTTCCCACTGGCACCTGGTTGGCCACTGTGGAAACAGGATGCTGGCCTAGATGGGCCATTGGCCTGATCCAGCAGGCTGTTCATATGACATCAGGTGTAAAACATGTGGACGTGATCTGGATGAAATGGTTTGGTGGGCCAAATGGAGAGGTCTTGTGGGTCTAATTCTGTGCTTTTTTGTTTTTGTGAACCTCCCTCAGATCTAACAGATGAAGTGTGGCATACAAATTTAACAAACAAACAAACAAACAAGCAAGCAAGCAAACAAACAAACAAACAAACAAACAAACAGGACAGCAATCCCACAGTTCTTTGCCCTGATTTATAGGACTGCACTAACAATCTTGACTATGTACTCAAGAGTGGGGTTTTGAACCTTGATATAAAGCTGTCCCACCAGTCTCTTTGCTCCCTGCAAAGAGAAAGTAGTATAATCATTAATGCTGATGGTTACAGAAGCTCCACTTTTGATTAAAAGAAACGGGAGGGAATCAAACAAGCCCTTGGTTAATGAAACTCAGCAGGCATGCTTCTTTGACAGTTTTGACACTGGGGTGGACACATCAGTCTGTTTTCAGACTGTGTCAATTTTGCACATGCTCCTTTATAAATCTATTCTGTCCTGTTTCTGCATCTTTTGTGCTAAACTTGTTTTCTAACGACAAAACATGAATTCTAAAAGTATATAGTCTCATAATGCATTTCTAAAAATAAGCATTTTGATGTGCATTTCTGGTATTCTATTTTTAGCTGACAACCACACCTCAATCTTTGGAGAGGTGCAAAATCTCAAGGATTAACCATGCAGTAGTCTGTAAATTAGGTGGCATGGGTTAGCATCTACTGGCTCTGCTTCTGTGCCTTTAACAAGATCCTGCTACACATAAGATAACCAGATCAAGCTTTTCTTGCTTAATTTCTGTGCGCTAAAAAGGTAAAGGACCCCTGGCAGTTAAGTCCAGTTGCAGACGACTCTGGGGTTGCGGCGCTCATCTCGCTTTACAGGCCAAGGGAGCTGACGTTTGTCCGCAGACAGTTTTTCCGGGTCATGTGGCCAGTATGACTAAGCCACTTCTGGCAAAACCAGAGCAGCCCACGGAAACGCTGTTTACCTCCCCGCCGGAGTGGTACCTATTTATCTACTTGCACTTTGACGTGCTTTCAAACTGCTAGGATGGCAGGAGCTGGGACCAAATAACGGGAGCTCACCCTGTCGCGGGGATTCAAACCGCTGACCTTCTGATCGGCAAGCCCAAGAGGCTCAGTGGTTTAGACTGTGCACTAGGTTTCTGTAAAAGGCAGAAGAGGAAGCCCCAGACACAATGATGGTGATCACAGTTAATCCTGCAGTTTCCCCCAATCTTTCTCAGTTTGTCTGCGTGTGTGAATGTTGGGCAGCCAAAGCTTCTTCCCACCCAACATGCTGCTCTCCCTGACATTCCTGGAGTTGCTCTACGACTCCTGATACAACAGGGTTGATCCAGGGATGTTTCCACCAACCTGGCTGAAGCCAAGATTCCCCTGAATTGGCCTGGTTCTGGATTCAGCATTCAGCCGAATTTGATGCACGCACATCCCTAATTAAACCCCCCACTTTCTCATGTTTTAATGTGCCGCACTGTGCTCAAAAATGCTACCTACAGACTGAAATAACAGGGGCCATTCTTCTTCCACATTTGGATCTGAATGGTGGAGGGGAGAGTGCAACGATGCCCCCCCCCCCCCGCTCTAGCAAATATATGAACCATGGCAGACATTCACAAGTAAGCACTTTGGTATGATGTATTATTACTGCACTTTAAAATATAAATTTGAAGAGGCATCTGAAGACAATTGACAACACCAAGCAGAAGAGATCAAAGTCTAAGTAATTAGGCAAGTGGCCTTTTCTTTTCCCCATGACGCCATTAATTTCTGGCGTTAATCGATGCTGTAAACAACTGAAACGAGTCTTTAGCGGGTGAGATAAAAGAATGTTTTCTTTTGCACGGTTAAGATTCCAGTTGCCATTTGCCAGTTCTTGCTGTGCGGGCTTTGGGGAAAAGGGTGGTTCTGCGTAAACACTCTTAATAACCCTGGCATTACTCCTTGGAGATTATTGCTTCCTAAATGTGAGGTAGGGAGAGGGGAAGACAACCCCGCTTTATCAAAAATAAAACTGCCACTGCCCTATCACATAAATAAATGAATAAAGATTCAGCCGAGCAATAATTCCATTGACATTTATTTCTAAGTGCCTGCAAGATTGTCACTTTTAATTCTCAAAGGGCTGGTATGCCAGACAAAAGGAGCAGCATGTGATATAGAAGTTCTTCTGGCTCTGAAACGTATAATTTGCTGGATGCTGTATTTGGATGTTTGGTGATGGATAGAAAAGGAACACTTGGGAGAATGGACCAAAGCTAGAAAGAAAACTGCTAGAAAATGAGAGAGGCTTCAGTGTTGCTTTGATTAAAAAGGTAAAGGGACCCCTGACCATTAGATCTAGTTGTGGCTGACTCTGGGGTTGCGGCGCTCATCTCACTTTATTGGCTGAGGGAGCCGGCGTACAGCTTCCGGGTCATGTGGCCAGCATGACTAAGCCGCTTCTGGCGAACCAGAGCAGCGCACGGAAACGCCGTCTACCTTCCCACTGGAGCGGTACCTATTTATCTACTTGCACTTTGACGTGCTTTCGAACTGCTAGGTTGGCAGGAGCAGGGACTGAGCAACGGGAGCTCACCCCGTCGCGGGGATTCGAACCGCCGACCTTCTGATCAGCAAGTCCTAGGCTGTGTGGTTTAACCCACAGCGCCACCCACGTCCCTGTTGCTTTGATTGGTAAAGGTAAAGGGACCCCTGACCATTAGGTCCAGTCGTGGCCGACTCTGGGGTTGTGGCGCTCATCTCGCTTTACTGGCCGAGGGAGCCGTCATACAGCTTCCAGGTCATGTGGCCAGCATGACTAAGCCGCTTCTGGCGAACCAGAGCAGCGCACGGAAACGCCGTCTACCTTCCTGGCAGAGCGGTACCTATTTATCTACTTGCACTTGACGTGCTTTCGTGATGCTAGGTGGGCAGGAGCAGGGACCGAGCAACGGGAGCTCACCCCGTCGCGGGGATTCGAACCGCCGACCTTCTGATCGGCAAGTCCTAGGCTCAGTGGTTTAACCCGCAGCGCCACCCGCGTCCCTGTTGCTTTGATTACTGTCCTGTTAATGAAGGATAGCTCTGAAGGTAGAGGATGTGTCTCTTAATCACAGGGTAGTGGGCAAAAGATTCCTGCATTGCAGGGGGTTGAAACTAGATGATCCTGCTTGTCCCTTCCAACGCTACAATTCTGTGATTCTAGATAAATGTTTCTGAATACCAAGGTCTAGAACAAAAGGGGGCCAGATCCAGGAAGACAGACCCTGAACCGCTCCCCCCCCCCACACACTTCATGCACACTTGCCATTTTCTCCCACTTATTCTGTATCAGTTGTCAAGGTTTGGCTGGGCACAGAGGAATGGTGTCAGGCACTAGCTGGGGAAACCCGAAGGGAAGAAGGCTCAGAGTCCAGGGACTGGTGGTGGGACAAGGATAAGTGGTCAGAGTAGGAGTTGTAGCACAGCGATTGCCCTTGCTATTGGTGAAGGCTAGCTCTTGATTAGGGGACGCGGGTGGTGCTGTGGGTTAAAGCCTCAGCACCTCGGACTTGCCGATTGAAAGGTCAGCGGTTCAAATCCCCGCGGCGGGGTGCGCTCCCGTTGCTCGGTCCCAGCGCCTGCCAACCTAGCAGTTCGAAAGCACCTTCGGGTGCAAGTAGATAAATAGGGACCGCTTACTAGCGGGAAGGTAAACAGTGTTCTGTGTGCTGTGCTGGCTCGCCAGATGCAGCTTGTCACGCTGGCCACGTGACCCGGAAGTGTCTGCGGACAGCGCTGGCTCCCGGCCTCTAGAGTGAGATGAGCGCACAACCCTAGAGTCTGGCAAGACTGGCCCGTACGGGCAGGGGTACCTTTACCTTTACCTTTATGTCTCGATTTATCTGATGGTTTCTTGCTGGTGCAGTTCACTCTCAGTTCTCTGTTACGTCCGGCAGATGGAGCCCTTGACAAAGGAAAAGAAAACTTGCTTTTCTAGCTGGGTATTTCTGAGGCTGAAATTGCTTTTCTATCGTAGGCTTAGTGTTTATGAATGCGGCTCCCATTTTGATTTCCGGGGAGAAAACTCTACTTTCTCTCTAGCATTTCATGGAAACTCTCCGAATGGTTATGATGTTCACTTTCCCCCAAAGCCTAGTACAGTACATTGATTATTGCTTTCATTTTATGGATCTGTGGTCTCATTAGATAGCAAAATTCATGTTAAATTGCTATTTTAGTGGTTGTTTTTAAAAGCCTGGAACGGATTAATCCGTTTTGCATTACTTTCTATGGGAAAGCGCGCCTTGGTATTGGGAACGCTTTGGTTTTGGAACGGACCTCTGGAACGGATTAAGTTTGAGAACCAAGGTACTACTGTACATTGGGATGGGGCTGATTCCCTAGGGGCTGGGGCTCATAGTGGTGGGTCCTGTCAGGCCTCCCCACAGCTGTTGACGGGCCTCACCAGGACTACCTGGCACCTATGCCTCTTGGCCCCACCCACCCCAGGCACGTGGCCCTCAAAAGGTTTCCCAGAAGCGAGTGCGGCCCTTGGACTGAAGAAGCGTCCCCACGCCTTGCAAAGACCTTCAGGCACAGCCGCCATGACGGAGGGAGAAGAGCGAAAACGTCTGAAAGTAAATGGAAGGCCTTTTTCTCCTCCTAGTCCAGCAAGCAATATTGAGAAAAACTGATTGACCCCCCGCCCCAAAGGGGGAAAGACAGACATTTTCCTCCCTGTTGCAGCGTGAGGCTGGCAGGAAAGGGCCTAAGACAAGGTTTTGCGAGATTCTTCATGCTTGGTTCCACATAGCTCAGTATTGTCCACACTGACTGTATCGGGAAGTTTTTAATGTTTGAAGTTTTCCTGTGTTTTTATATGTGCTGTAAGCTGCCCAGAGTGGCTGGGGAAACTCAGCCAGATGGGCGGTGTATTATTATTATTATTATTATTATTATTATTATTGACTGGTAGCAGGCTCTCCATCATAGCTGTCAACCTTCCCTTTTTTGCGCTAAATTACCTTATTCCAGCGCCATTTCCCGCTGCTTCCCGCTGCTACCCCGGATTGTTAGATATCCCGTAGACTGTCCCTGGGATAGGTGAGGCTGCTGATTCCTTATTTTCAAATTTGAAAGTTGACAGCTATGCTCTCCATGGTTCCAAACAAGGGGCATTCCCAGCCCTGCTTGGAGATTCCAGGAACCATTTCCATATTTTACACTGGCAGGCTAAGCTGGAGCAGTGGCAAACTCCAGGCTCTCAAATTTCAGCGGTGCCCTGTGCGACACTAAAATTCAGCGTGCCTCTTGCGCTCTCTCCTACAGCATTGTTGTGGCTCCCTCTGGTGGCCCAAACCAGTCGCACTACCCTAAAAGTGCCTCTGGCTTGCAGTGGCGTAGCGTGGGTTGTCAGCACCCGGGGCAAGGCAAGTAATTTGCACCCCCTAACCCGGGGCAAGGCAAGTAATTTGCGCCCCCCCTCGCTGCACTGTCCCTCCCCCAGATAGTCCCTCGCTCTCTCTCCGCACCGCACCGCATGCCTGGCACCCTCCCCTCCACAGTGGGCGGCGACCCGGCGGCTCGGATCGGATTCGCACAGCCAGCACTGCAGTGAGAGAGAGTGATTGAGCCAGGTAGGGGCAGAGAGCTGCGAGTGCGAGCGCCCCCCCCCCATGTTGCGCCCAGTGCGGCCGGCCCCCCCGCACCCCCCACGCTACGCCACTGCTGGCTTGAGGGTTAAGCAACCGACAGTCTTCCAAAAAGTGTTCCTTTTCCTCTTGAGACAGGTCATGAGGTCTAGATACTTTAAGAATACAGTGGTACCTTGGCTTACAGACGCTTCAGGTTACAGACTCCTCTAACCCAAAAATAGTACCTCGGGTGAAGAACTTTGCTTCAGGATTGGAACAGAAATTGCGCAGCGGTGGCGGGAGGCCCCATTAGCTAAAGTGGTACCTCAGGTTAAGAACAGTTTCAGATTAAGAATGAACCTCCGGTGAATGTTAGAAGAATACTGGAATGAAGTTATATGGTTTTAGCAGAAATGTTATAAAGAATTAAGCAAAAACTGATTGTTAATGGGCTAAAGTGGAAAGTTTAAAGTTAGATTGTGTTAAGATAAATTATAGAACAAAAAATTGAGAAAGAGGGAAAGGATTTGCTGAATTAGCTAATTTGAACTAGAATACAAAAAAGGGAGGTGTGAGGAAGTCGAGGAAATAAGTAAATGAAAGATAAAGATATGGAAATTGGATGTGTTTTTTAAATGTTTTTGTTTTTTCTTGTTGTTTTGATGTATTGTTCTTTCTTTTTATTTTCGATGTATTGTTTGTTAAATTTTTTATTGCTTTTTTCCCCTCTCATACTTTTTTTTTGTAACTATAAAACTTCTAATAAATATTATTTAAAAAAAAGAAAAAAAGAATGAACCTCCGGACAAATTAAGTTCTTAACCCGAGGTACCACTGTACAATGTAAGTTGCATTTTCTCCGAAAAATGTTGTCCTTTATTGAACCAGTTGGCTGCTGTTGGAGAAAACAGTCAAATAGGGACAATGTTTCTATGTCGGTTTTGTAGCCATGTAATCAGGTGGTTGTCGCTTCTCTGCAAAACGCTGGCTGTAGCCTGCAGGCCGAATACAATTCAGGAGAAAGCAAAGTGGAGCTGGTGGACGCAGGCAAGCAAACAGGTTCGCCTATCTTTTGGCCAGGCGAGAATGTTACTTTAGGATTATGGTGCAAAGTGTCGATGCTCTGAGACGTCAGCTGCCAAACCGGTGCAAAAGCTTAGCAATGCCGACCGAAAGCCTGTTTTTAGCACGCTTTCCCCAACATTCGTTCCGCCTTCGGTTCTAACCCCTTGACGTCCCCTGCTGTCGGTTTCTTTCCGAGAATGCTTTAGGCCAGCAGCCATACCTTGAATGGACATTCATGCCAATGCCTGTGAAATGAATGAGGCTAGAATGAGACGACAGCCAGCACTGCGAGAACACCGCTCTGCCTATATGGCTTTTGTCTGAAGCAGGCTCTGTTGTCCTCCAAATAATTACTCAGCTGCCAGCGCCTGACAGGCCTGGACAATAGCACTTTGCTGTAATGGATTCGAGGCCTTCACCTCCTAACAATGTACATGTGTTGCAAGAACTTATCTTTTCGTGGCAGTAGCATCGTATTGTTGTCCTGCATGGGTTTTAGACAGCCCTCAGGCATGAATTCATATAGAGGGGTGTGTGTGTGTGTGTGTGTGTGAGAGAGAGAGAGAGAGAGAGAGAGAGAGAGAGAGACTCCAAAGTGTCTTTCCTGCTTTCTGTCACATATTGTCTAGGTTCTTCATTTATCTATGTTAAAATGTAAAGGTACCCCTGCCTGTACGGGCCAGTCTTGACAGACTCTAGGGTTGTGCGCCCATCTCACTTAAGAGGCTGGGGGCCAGTGCTGTCCGGAGACACTTCCGGGTCACGGGGCCAGCGTGACAAAGCTGCACACGGAAACGCCGTTTACCTTCCCGCCAGTAAGCGGTCCCTATTTATCTACTTGCACCCGGAGGTGCTTTCGAACTGCTAGGTTGGCAGGCGCTGGGACCAAACAATGGGAGTGCACCCTGCCGCGGGGATTCGAACCGCCGACCTTTCGATCGGCAAGCCCTAGGCGCTGAGGCTTTTACCCACAGCGCCACCCGCGTCCCACTTCTCTATGTTATTTGCCTCCTAATGTTAGGGTTCTTTCAAAATAATAATATTTTATTCTTTTTTCCATATAGAAAGTTACATGTGTTACTCAACGGTTATATTCCAGTTCAACAAAACTCGTGACTTCCCGCTCACCTGACATTGATGTTTATAACCCAAATTACATACAATTGAGCTTTAAGCTCCGGTCTGATCTAATTTCATCCTCTTGAGCACGTTTCTTAATATGTCCTGCTATTTTCTTACACTTCCAACCCCACTGTGGTCTTCGCATAAGGGACGTAACTCTTCATATAGACAAGAAAGGGTTTCCGGTCTTCTTTAAAAGGTTCTACATTTGTATCTTTCATCAGTGCTGTCAGTTTTGCCATCTCTGCTTATGCCAAGATTTCCATCGACCATTCTTCTTCCTTTGAGGGTGTCCTCCTTCCATTTCTGTGCATCCTTTTCTAGTCACATACAGAAATACCGTTGAGGATTCTTTTGGGATTTTGCTGTTCAGTATCCCCAGCAGGAAAGATTCTGGGCTCTTGGGAAAAGTCACTTTTAATTCTCCCCCCCTTAATTTCATTATAGATCATGTCCCCAAAGGCCTTTGCCTTCCTGCAGGTCCACCACATATAATAAAATGACCCCTTACAGTCCTCACATTTCCAACATTTGTTTGATACATTTTTGTACATTTTGTGCTAGCTCCTTTGGGCCAGTCATTATCGCTCCACCTCACAGGGCTGTTGTCACGACAAAATGGAGTAATGACTGTACGCCACATCCAAATCCTTTATTTCATTTATGAACTTATAATATACTTTAATTTCAAAAATATAGCAAGGTGGAGAACAGCATATAAAATCGAGAAAAGATCCAGAAAAACACCTCTAAAAATGTCAATAAAACAACAATATCAATAAATAGTGATACATTTAAAGAAAAGTAACCATGTTGTAAAGGAAGGCTTGTCTGAACACATAAAGTTTTCAAAAGACATCTGAAGGGAGGGAGGGGTGGTTGCTGCCGAACTTCTAGTGGCAGGGAGTTCCACAGGGCCGGCCACAGTAAAGTCTCGGTCCCTAGTGGCGGATGACTGAACCTTAGGGGTATGCGGGAAAGGTGAGGAGATAAAAATATAACCAATAAATTAAAATTAAAAACTGCCAATTCCTATTAATTTAATTTTAACTGGCTGTAACAGGAAAACAAATATAACCATGAAGGGGGATTCTTTGGGCTGCATAATGTGTATCCATGCGGTTCTTTTTAATTAAAACTGCCTCTTTATTTTTGGGGGGTGGGGGGCTGGTGCCTGAGAAGCTTGAATGCAATGTGGCAGACTTGGAAGATCACAAAATAGCTTTTAAAACAAAGAAATGTCTTGGTCGATGAGGCTGCATCCCTGAGAATGTTTCCTGGTCTCAGAAGAGAGGCCTTTGTTGAATATATGCATACAATAGGGATGAAAACTACATGTAAAATTTAATTTACTTTACAAGCCTCGGGAATTAAAAGGCCGGAACATGTTGACATCCAGATGGAGACTCTCAGAGGCAGGTCACTGCCACCTGACAGGAATACTGTTATAATAATTATTTAATTTTTAAAAAGAAGGACCATAACTAACCTGCAAGGCATCCCATGGCAGCTTTTGGACAGCAGATCTTGCTGCCGCCATATGGTCGTTGATGAGGCTGAGCCATATGGGATTCACAAACAGGGAAGCGGCTGTAACTGTTACTAGTTTTGCATTTTGGAGTTCAAAATGTGAGGCTGTGGTAAACAGCTCTCCAAACATAATATCCATCAAATCTTCAGAATGCTTTAAAAAATAAAATAAAAGTAAAATGAAATCCTCTCTAGGCAAACAGGGCTAACTTTTTACCAGAGTGGGATACCTTTGGTCAGTGGCCAGGGTTTATGGGATTTATAATCCAAGAAGATCTGTAGGTACATAGATGCCCCACCACTTTCTAAGACAAAGAAGTCCCGTTAACTTAGTGTTGGCTTCCAGCATGGTGTAGTGGTTAAGAGCGGTGGACTCGTAATCCGGTGAACTGGGTTCACTTCCCCGCTCTTCCACATGCAGCTGCTGGGTGACCTTGGGCTTGGAGCCAAACACTCACTGGGCTGTTCAGCCTCAGTAGTAGGACAAAGACTCGCGAAAAGCTGACAAACTTTGCATCGAGCAGATCTAGGCTTGTTGTTGTTTAGTCGTGTCCGACTCTTCGTGACCCCATGGACCAGAGCATGCCAGGCACTCCTGTCTTCCACTGCTTCCCGCAGTTTGGTCAAACTCATGCTGGTAGCTTCGAGAACACTATCCAACCATCTCGTCCTCTGTCGTCCCCTTCTCCTTGTGCCTTCCATCTTTCCCAACATCAGGGTCTTTTCCAGGGAGTCTTCTCTTCTCATGAGGTGGCCAAAGTATTGGAGTCTCAGCTTCAGGATCTGATTTCCTTCAGAATGGATAGGTTTGATCTTCTTGCAGTCCATGGGACTCTCAAGAGTCTCCTCCAGCACCATAATTCAAAAGCATCAATTCTTCAGCCATCAGCCTTCTTTATGGTCCAGCTCTCACCCTTCATCTGTAGATCCCAGGGTCATTCACCTGCTGTAGAGCAGGTGCCAATGGGTCGTCTTCTTCTTCTTCTTCTTCTTCTTCTTCTTCTTCTTCTTCTTCTTCTTCTTCCTCTTCCTCTTCCTCTTCCTCTTCCTCTTCTATCCATGCAGTCTGGACTCTGTTTTTCCCTTTACTTTATGCTTTATGAGATGGGGCAACAAACTTGTAGAAATGATCTAGATCTGAAACATCCTTTCACAATAACTTATGTTTCAAAGGTACTTCTAACTATGGAATGGATTAGTTAATTTTTCTGAAATTGCTGAGAAGAAGAAGAAGAAGAAGAAGAAGAAGAAGAAGAAGAAGAAGAGAGCATACACAAGGGAGTCCACCCAATTGGCCTTTGTAACATCAGCTGAGTGGCTGTTGAGGTGTAGAAGTGTGTGCAGAATTTGGTGTGTGCCTTTTTAGCTCTCAAGAGCCTTCTCTGAATGATCTACGCACAGAAGCCTGTAAAGAGTTCATTTTATCTCAGAAGGGTAAAAGGCTGAGTCCGTTCCACTGGGAGATGACCTTGTGTGGCCCTAGCTACTTAGTCTGAATCTCCCATCTGTTCTGCTAATTAATTGCTTCTCTCTATGGAGTGTGTTGCTAAAGCTGTTGCTCTCGCAGAACAGGGACTGGTCTTTCTGGTGCCAGAGGTCATGAGTTTGATTCATCCTGAGGGGTGGGGTGGGGGGCATACAGATACTGCTGCCTGTACATTAGGTCACCCTAAATCTGGAGGCTCGGGAAGAGGGAAATGCTATAAAAACAAACAACAAAGCTAGTGAGAATTCTTCTTTTGTTTCAAGTGCTTGAGGCCTTTCATTTTGGGATTCATGGACTCAGGTTCAAGTCTGGCCCGGGATAGACTCTGGTGGCCAATTAGTGGGCAGTGTTGTTTGACACTGATTCTGTCCTAATTGAAGTTGTACGTTTTCTCGCAATGCTGCAATTACACAGGTTTTAGTTAATCATGGAGATAAGACTTTGTCACCAGAGAGCAAAGGGCCTGACGGGATTCACTTACCGTATTTTCCGCTCTATAAGACGCACCGGACCACAAGACGCACCTAGTTTTTGGAGGAGGAAAACAAGAAAAAAAATATTCTGAATCTCAGAAGCCAGAACAGCAAGAGGGATCGTTTCACAGTGAAAGCAGCAATCCCTCTTGCTGTTCTGGCTTCTGGGACAGCTGCGCAGCCTGCATTCACCCCATAAGACGCACACACATTTCCCCTTACTTTTTAGGAGGGAAAAAGGGAGTCTTATAGAGCAAAAAATACGGTAATTTCTCTGCATGTGAAGTTTTTTAAATTAAGTTTTCCAAAATTTCACACAGGAATTTCGATACATAACAAAAACCTTTTCCCGACTTCCCACCCCCTTTCCCATGGGGTTTTTGTTTCTTTCCCAGTGCTGCACCCCATCTTCTATCTCTTAAACCTTAACAAACCTATTAGAATCTTTAATCCATTCTGTTGCTCATAGCTCAAATCCTGACCACGTGTTAGTTATATAATATTTCTTTAAATAATCTGAAAAGGGTTTCAATTCTTCAACAAAACTTTCGTTATTAGTTCTCTCTTATTTTAGCAATCAACTCTGCCAATTCTGCATAATCCATCACCTTACTTATCCATTCTTCTTTAGTGGGGAATTTCTGCTTCTTTCCCCACTAGAGAGTCCTAACTGCAGCTGTAACATACACAAACAACTTAGGGTGGATCTACACACAGGAAAACCCCCACTATAAATAAGTCAGAAATTAAATCGTTATAACTAAAGAAAAAACGCTATGGAAAATTGCTTAGTTTTTGTGTGTGCTCTCCAGCGCCACCTGGTGTTACATGTTTATAACCCATTCAAAACACTATTTTTTTGACTAATGCAACTGAGTCCTTAATCATCTTGTTTGGAACTTCTGTCCCTTTAATCCCTGAAAGAAAAGCTTCAGGTTTCTGATGGGATTCACTTCATCTGTGGTCATCTAATCAAGTGGGGAGAGGGAAACCTTGTAAAATAACAGTCCCTGTTTCATCAAGAGCACAGAAACAATCACAACGAGTTATATCAATGCTCTGTCAAGGCCAGCATCTCCTTTGCAGCAGCAGCTTCTGCCAGATGGTCATAAGGGCATTTGCCAAGAAACAGGCTTCTGTATTGCTTAGTTCAAGCATCTGGATTTTGTCCCAAATCTTATATAAATCACCTGCCGTGGAGTGTTCTTTACTGGGTACCTGGTAAATATGAACAGTTTATTGGCACTCCTTAAGACACTTATTCCAGAAATGTGTTATTTATTTTATTTATTTCATTTATGAACCGCCTCCTATCAAGCATCTCAAAACAATTTCACGACAAAGAGTAAAGACCATAAAAACATCCACAGCGGAGCATGAAAAACCCAATGAAGCAATTTCATAGATCAAAATGATGTTAAATTCGACACAAATACTAACTGTGATGAAAGCCTTCACTTAGAAAGGTAGGCACCACAAAGACAACACAGATGATGCCTGTCTGACAATCAAGTGGGAGGGAGTTCCAAAGGGTAGATGCTGTCACACTAAAGGACGCTTTTCATTTATATACTGCTTTTCCTCAGAAGATAGGGTGGTATCTGCAGGAGGCCCTCCCCTTACAGAACACAGTGATCGGTTGGCTATATAAAAGGTGACATATCATTTCAGATATGCTGGCACTTGTCGTGAACCGGAAGAGCAACAGGGAGGAGGAAGAGGATCCCAGTAAGGGGTGTAGCCGGGACTGGGACACACTGGGGCAAGCTGGGGATAGGGAAGTACTCATGGGGTGATAGAGGATGATGAGGTGGTGAGGGTCAGTGCAGAGGAACAAGAGTGGCAGGGCCCATCACCAGAGCCAGAGGGACCCCTGCCTCCACAAACGTGGTGGGCTCTGGGGCGTAGGGAGCAGTAGGCAATGGTATTCCAGGAGGCTGAGACAGGCTGAGACAGCCCATCTCCCTAGCCTGCCAGGTGTGGCTCGCTAGCTCTGGGTGGTGATTCCTTAGCTGGAGTAGGCTCACCACAGGTGAGGGTCACCTGCCTCATCAAGCCCAGAAGCTGCAACCAGCAGGCAAAGGACAAAACAGAAGCAGAGCTGAGGTGCTGTGTGGGCTCAACTGCCCATGTTGATAGACCTTGGCTGCTTCTAGACCTCCACAAGATTGCTTTGGGTTTGACTCTGGACTGTATCCTGACTGTGGGACTTTGGACTTGGCTACTTGGATTGACCCTGAACCTCCCTTCCTGACCTTCAGGTTTTTTGCTTCTCTTGTGTGGATCGACCAGCAGACTTTGAACTTGGCTCCTTGACCTTAGCCTAGTTCATAACTACCTATGATTTCTAAGTGTCTAATCGCTGGAATAAGAGCCAAGAATTTGAACTTCGTCGCGGTATACAGTGAGTTTTCTACCCTTTTAACCCCTTACTTGTTCCCCCTTTCACTACCCTGATCAATATGAAGTACAGCAATAATTAAATAAGGAGCTGAGAATTAACCCCCAATACCTAATGGTCATTATGGTCCCTTACCATTCTATATAGTGGTTTTTATTTTATGCACATATAATTTTGAATTGAAAGGCATGGACCGAGCACGTAGGCTGTGTTCTACTTGGCACATCATCCAGGTGTAAAAGAAAGCCAGATCCTGCTGCTCTCAGGTACCTGTGGCATTAAATGAGGTCACATCACTGGATTTTACAACCAGAGGCATTTGCCAGGGCAGGTGAGGAAAGGATTAGGCCCCTCCTTTCACCTGTAAATTGTTCCCTCAAAATGCTTTCTGGTATGTGCTTTAAGAGAGAAAGATGAAATTGGAGCCAAGCTGCAACCAGCTTGTAATGTCTCATTTCCCTCTTTCCCCCAAGTTGAGGTGATTTCCAGGGGACGTGGTCTATTTCAGGGGTAGGCAACCTAAGGCCTGGGGGCCGGATGCGGCCCAATCGCCTTCTCAATCCGGCCTGTGGACGGTCCGGGAATCAGCGTGTTATTACTTGAGTAGAATGTGTCCATTTATTTCAAATGCATCTCTGGGTTATTTGTGGGGCCTGCCTGGTGTTTTTACATGAGTAGAATGTGTGCTTTTATTTAAAATGCATCTCTGGGTTATTTGTGGGACATAAGAATTCGTTTACCCCCCCCCCCATATAGTCCAGCCCACCACATGGTCTAAGGGACGGTGGACTGGCCCATGCCTGAAAAAGATTGCTGACCCCTGGTCTATTTTGAGTAGTGATGTGTGCTTTAAACCCACACACCCCTGAGAGAGCAAGAGCCCTTGTTACATTTAGAAATCTAGTTTGTTGTGATTATTTCTGTGATGATATGGAAGGCATTCTACTTCAGGCAGAGTATGCAGATGGTCTGTGATTAAGCGATCTAGTGAGCTAAAAGCTTTCAAAACAGGCAGATTCCCTGAAGGACTAGGAATGGAGGCAGTTTAATTGAATTCAAATTACCATGACCAATAGGTTTTGTGTGTTAACCAAGCTAAGCAGGTGTCCACATTACGCTGTGGTCGTAGCAACAGATTCTGATCTATCTCTTTATCTACAGAGAAAGCCCAACGGAGATTGCTTATGGCACTTTCCTCACAAGTCTCTCAGTGGCCGAAATTACTGATTTGAGCTTCTCCATTTCAAGAAGATGCAGGGAGGTGTCCAAAAAAACAACAACAAAAATCATAATTTTGTCTGTCCTGGGAAATACTCGGCAGTTCTTTGGAATGCTGAGTGCAGCTACTGCTCCCCCCCCCTTTTGTTATAAATATTTACTGCAAATTCCTTAATTCTGCTACAAGAGAGAGAACACAGCATGGGGTGGCATTCAATGAAGTTTTACTCAGAGTAGACCCATTGAAATTAATGGACATGACTAAGGTAGGCCCATTAATTTCAATAGATCTATTCTGAGTAAAACTTTATTAGATGCCACCCACTATGTGTTAGTTTATCAGAATTTATTCTTCCAAAACATTGTGAACTAAGGCTTATGTTGAATAAAAGGGTCACCAGACATGTAGCCCTCGTGAAGCCTTGAATAAGAAGTTGATTTCACTGATATGCCAATCGTTCACATCACATGAAATAATTATTCTGAAGGTGGAGCAATCGCCTTCCTGCAGTAGTGATTTTTGCTGCTGCAAGACAGTTCATTACCATGCTAGCAAGTGCAGCTTCCATCTACCATAATATATTTTGGAAGGTAGGTTATATTGCAGTGAGTGCAGCTGTGTTATTGTAACCAAAATCTAATCCCTAGATTGGCAGCGTCTCACGAGTAGACCATGGACACACTAAATAACAGTTGGCTGTTCTGAGCACATGGAAAAACAAGTCCCTGCCGCCTGCCAAAGGAGGGGTTTAAAAGCAGCTTTGTCCAGAGAAAGTGCTCCAGACTCATGTTTGGGGGACTAATACCTTCTGCCTGTGGGCTTGTTTCTGCAAATCAGTTAAGCATGCTCTCAATCTCGGGGTGTTTGCACATTTCCTCTTCAACACGCCAGTGAAGTGTGGCAATGGAACAGAAAAACACCAGACAGTTCTAGGTAGGGTCAGTGCCTTTACTGATAGCAGAAAGCAGCCCCACAGCTTATAGGTTACATACAGTTGTAATATACAGCGGATGCTCGGGTTGCGAACGCGATCCGTGCGTGATCGCAACCCGCAGTGTTCGCAACCTGCATCTGCGCGCGCATGGTTTGTGATTCAGTGCTTCTGCGCATGTGCAAAGCACGATTCGGCGCTTCTGCGCATGGCATGCACGACCGCCGAAACCCAGAAGTAACCCGTTACGGTACTTCCAGGTTTTGGCGGTTCGCAACCCGAAAAAATGCAACCTGAAGCGGCTGTAACCTGAGGTATGACAGTACAGTCCTTCCAGCGGCATCCTTGCAGGGTTCCAACACAGACTAGACTCTAGCCAAGGGCCGGGGTCAACAGCAAACTTGCTTCAGACTTAAGATTGTGCTGAGTCACTCTCACATGTTTGCTGACTCCAGTGGCATAGCGTGGGTTGTCAGCACCCGGGGTAAGGCAAGTAATTTGCACCCCCCGCTGCACTGTCCCTCCCCCAGATAGTCCCTCGCTCTCTCTCCGCACCGCACCACACGCCTGGCACCCCCCCTCCACAGTGGGCGGCAACCCGGTGGCTCGGCTCGGATTCGCACAGCCAGCACTGCAGTGAGAGAGAGTGAGTGAGCCAGGTAGGGGCAGAGAGCTGCGAGTGCGAGCGCGCCCCCCCCAGATGTTGCGCCCGGTGCAGCTGGCCCCCCTGCACCCCCACGCTACGCCACTGGCTGACTCCCTCTCACATGCTTAACTAGTAGCAGGTGCAAGACAAACACACTCAAAATAAACCAGAACACCCCTTTTATCTGCATGCATAAACCCTTATACATCAAAAAAAGTGTTTATGGTATTCAATAACACACAGATGGTGATGGACGCATGCTTTCTGCTATGAAACTTCGAACATGCCTGCTTCTTTGCACCTGATCAGCTCGAAGGTTTGCAGATAAACAGTTCAATCAAAAGCGGCAAAAGTCCCCTGGGCACTCTTTCTCCGAAGGCAAATCACTCTGCCAAGGTTGCTCAGAGCTTTCTACCACTGCCTGAGGAATAGGAAGCATGAGAGTTTACACAGAATGGGCACTCTTCATCTTATGGCTGTTGAATTCCCTTTGACTGGTAGGCAGGCCACCTACCTGGTGAGCCCCTGTAAAATATGTAGGAACTGTTTGCAACACCTGGATGCCAGCTATAGCTTGGCACTTGGAGAGAGAAACAATAAGGCAACCCGGAGAGTCTATCCATTTTTGTCAGTCTGTTAAAATAAACATAGAACACTTATTCAGAGGAGTTTACAGTATGTCACAGTTCACTGTTGGCTCCTCTTACTCATGTAACTGGCAGTTTGCATTTCTTAGTGCAGAAAGTATTGATCTGATGTGCAGTGATCTTTCTTGTTCTGCTTAGATCAAGAGGGTTCTGGAAGGTTTCTGTGTGAAAGAAACCAGCAGAAGGTTTCTGATGTTTGGGTTATTTTTTCGGGGAAGCTGACTACAGCTGGTCTAAACTGGTTCTGTTATCTCTTTCTGTCAAGGTAATGCTGGCTATAATAGTAAGGCCAGAAAGAGCCTGCGTATTCACACTTGCTCTTTCTATCTCTTTGCTCTGGTGTGATGTTCTGTATTGCTTAGTGTCAAGGTTTTAGTCTTATTATAAGTTACTGTAAGTTTAAGTTAGGGACATGGGTGGCGCTGTGGGTTAAACCACAGAGCCTAGGACTTGCCAATCAGAAGGTCGGTGGTTCGAATCCCCGCGACGGGGTGAGCTCCTGTTGTTTGGTCCCAGCTTCTGCCAACCTAGCAGTTCGAAAGCACGTCATAGTGCAAGTAGATAAATAGGTACCGCTCCGGCGGGAAGGTAAACGGTGTTTCTGTGCGCTGCTCTGGTTTGCCAGAAGTACCTTAGTCATGCTGGCCACA
Organism: Podarcis tiliguerta; assembly: GCF_965153285.1. Taxonomy (NCBI): domain Eukaryota; kingdom Metazoa; phylum Chordata; class Lepidosauria; order Squamata; family Lacertidae; genus Podarcis; species Podarcis tiliguerta. Next base: position 10,397,114 of record NC_139545.1, read on the forward strand.
TGACCCAGAAGCTGCCTGCAGACAAACACCGGCTCCCTCAGCCAATAAGCAAGATGAGCGCCGCAACCCCAGAGTCGGTAACGACTGGACCTAATGGTCAGGGGTCCCTTTACGTTTAAGTTAAGTCTACTGCAACTGGATTTCTTATGGACAGTGCCAATCCTGAATGTATTGGAGTTGTGACCATTATGCTCATTTGCCTTCAGTAGCACTAAAGCTCTGCTGGATGAAGTACAATGGCCTCTGGTCCACTGTTTGGGAATCTTGCAACGTGTTTAAGTTTTTCCTCCGCATGACAATAACACACTTCAGTGGAGCCAGCATTTATTTATTTATTAAATTTCTATACCACCCTTCACACATGAAGCAACAGCGAAATAATCTTTTTGATTACGAGATATCTCTGCTCTAGGTGCTTTGTACTAAAACATGCACCGCCTCAAACTCCTCAGACTGACCCTATGCATTGGTATGCAGGATGAGACCCTACCTGCCAGACCCCACTCTCGCCAGAGTGGTGCATGCTCTGGTTATCTCCCGCTTGGACTACTGCAATGCACTCTACGTGGGGCTACCTTTGAAGGTGACCCGGAAACTACAACTAATCCAGAATGCGGCAGCCAGACTGGTGACTGGGAGCGGCCGCCGAGACCATATAACACCAGTCTTGAAAGACCTACATTGGCTCCCAGTACGTTTCTGAGCACAATTCAAAGTGTTGGTGCTGACCTTTAAAGCCCTAAATGGCCTCAGTCCAGTATATCTGAAGGAGCGTCTCCACCCCCATCATTCTACCCGGACACTGAGGTCCAGCGCCGAGGGCCTTCTGGCAGTTCCCTCACTGCGAGAAGCTGAGTTACAGGGAACCAGGCAGAGGGCCTTCTCGGTAGTGGCACCTGCCCTGTGGAACGCCCTCCTACCAGATGTCAAAGAGAACAACAACTACCAGATTTTTAGAAGCTTTTAATGTTTGATGTATTACAGTATTTTAATATTTTTTTGGAAGCCGCCCAGAGTGGCTGGGGAAGCCCAGCCAGATGGGTGGGGTATAAATAATAATAATAATAATAATAATAATAATAATAATAATAATATCAATAAATAACAAATAAATAACAAAACAATCTTCAATAGAAATACAGATAAAATTGGCAAATGTGAAAAAAAATAAGTATATATGTTTCTGGATGGACTTGTTGAAATATAAACATTTTGGCATGCGTAGTGAAGGTGCCTGCCTAATATTAACTTTCCTTTCACGAGCCTCCTTGAGTTAGCTTACCTTAAGATCCAAGCCAATGTTCACCATATCAATGTGGAGTATTGGTCATCTTGTGGGCATCTTTATAAGGAATTCAGGGTAGGAATTATACAGAAGTTCACATGAGTGTCACCTGTAAATGGTGTTTTTGATTGCTTTCCTATAAGACCAGAACCTTTTCTTTCTACTGACAGATTCTGAAGAGGTTTTCCCCCCACACCCACAAGTAGTATATAATGCTCTTAACTGTGTTTTCTCATAAGGCTTTTCTCTGCATTGGCTAAGACACACATTGTTCACCACTCTTGTTCTTGTATTTTAAGGCATTAGCTGGGGATTTGTAAAGAAGCCACTTTAAAGATAAGGTCTGGAAAGCCTTCCTTTCTCGAACTGGTGGGATCAAGTCAAGTCAAAGAAGCTTGCTGTGATGTCTCAACAAAAAAAGATGTAATGAGTTTCACAGACCTTTGCGAGGAATTATCTACACAGCAAAGGTTAAGAGGTACCGTATATTAGAAACTGAGATTGTTCATAATCCAAAAGAGCAGTTCTCCTCATCTTGAATTACAACAGTGTGACGCGGCAGCTAAAAAAGCCAATGCAATTCTGGGCTGCATCAATAGGAGTATAGCATCTAGATCAAGGGAAGTAATAGTGCCACTGTATTCTGCTCTGGTCAGACCTCACCTGGAGTACTGTGTCCAGTTCTGGGCACCACAGTTCAAGAAGGACACTGACAAACTGGAACGTGTCCAGAGGAGGGCAACCAAAATGGTCAAAGGCCTGGAAACGATGCCTTATGAGGAACGGCTAAGGGAGCTGGGCATGTTTAGCCTGGAGAAGAGGAGGTTAAGGGGTGATATGATAGCCATGTTCAAATATATAAAAGGATGTCACATAGAGGAGGGAGAAAGGTTGTTTTTTGCTGCTCCAGAGAAGCGGACACAGAGCAATGGATCCAAACTACAAGAAAGAAGATTCCACCTAAACATTAGGAAGAACTTCCTGACAGTAAGAGCTGTTTGACAGTGGAATTTGCTGCCAAGGAGTGTGGTGGAGTCTCCTTCTTTGGAGGTCTTTAAGCAGAGGCTTGACAACCATATGTCAGGAGTGCTCTGATGGTGTTTCCTGCTTGGCAGGGGGTTGGACTCGATGGCCCTTGTGGTCTCTTCCAACTCTATGATTCTATACAGTTTTGGCAGAGGATGGTCAGTTTTCCCCAGCACCACCAATCCTATAATTCTAGCCAATGACAGCAACTAGAAGTCTTGAAGCTCCTTACATTTATTATGACATAAACTTTGCTGGACTAGAGTCTACGTTGTGGGTTTCTTATGCTCCACAGGACGCTCCTGCTAATTCACTGCAACCATCTGAGTTATGTATAAATATACTCTATTATTCTACAATCTATATGAATAAATCCTGGGAATTAGTCTCCATTGCTTCTCTTGCACACAGTTCATATAGGAAGGGACATTGCTCGCTGGAAGAGCAGATTATTTTGTATCTTCTAGGTTCAATCCCTATGGAACACTTAGAGGACACACTAACCAAGAAGCTAGATGAGAACTTTATTGTCTCTCTCCAAAAAGAGCAGAACAAGCACAGGAAACTCCTGACTCCACCCAGACACTACTCAGTCCAGTGCCACCTAGTGACCAAACTATATAATGACACTATCCATCTATCCACAGCTGGACCATAAAGAAGGCTGATCGCCGAAGAATTGATGCTTTTGAATTATGGTGCTGGAGGAGACTCTTGAGAGTCCCATGGACTGCAAGAAGATCAAACGCATCCATTCTTAAGGAAATTAGCCCTGGGTGCTCACTGGAAGGACAGATCCTGAAGCTGAGGCTCCAATACTTTGGCCACCTCATGAGAAGAGAAGACTCCCTGGAAAAGACCCTGATGTTGGGAAAGATGGAAAGCACAAGGAGAAGGGAACGACAGAGGATGAGATGGTTGGACAGTGTTCTTGAAGTGACAAACATGAGTCTGACCAAGCTGCGGGTGGCAGCGGAAGACAGGGGTGCCTGGCGTGCTCTGGTCCATGGGGTCATGAAGAGTCGGACATGACTAAATGACTAAACAACAACAAATCCATCCACACACCCTCACATGTCTGAGCAAAAGATAGCTGTTAGTGGTTTTTGCACTTGCACCGAGTTCTCTGGGGAATCAATAGTTTGTTTGCTAACCACTCAGTGAACTTGTTTTATTTTTAGTTTGGCTGGGGTTGGAGGATGAGGAAAACCCTACACTCAATAGCTGCTTTATCTTTCAGCCTGCCTCCTTAAGTAGAAGAAGGTGATATGGCTTCTTAGTCAAGCAGATGTCTTGTCAAAAATGGACAGATTTAGCCCCCTGGCCTGGAAAGCTCTTCAGCTTCAGTGGCTCTGAAGTGCTTACGCAAGGAACTCCTTTGCTGCTCACAGAGGCAGAATCCGTTTGAGGGGAAACAGCTTTTGTTTTCTTCTGAGCCATCTCTTCCATGACAAACTGGACTGGACACAAGAATCTTGATGAATAGAGATTGTACTTGTGGCAGAGAGGAAGCAGGTGGGATTTGGAAACTGTACCAGAATGGATCCAGACCATTCGTCTCTCTTCGTTGGCATCATCATTCCCTGTGTGGGAACTAGGTGGGATTAGCTAATTCCTTGGCAGGGAAGGGATGTTCTTCAGGGTGGCAGATGGACCGGGGAGAAGAAAGAGAGCTGGACAGAATAAGGCAGCAGAAAGAGAGTGAAGCAGAGAGAGAAGAGATATCTCCACCAACCACTTTGGCTCTGGCACTATTCTGATTCTTGCCTCACCTTTCCCCAGTATTTGGCCTCTGACCGATTAAAAGGGAATCAACTGTTCACACAAACTGTAAGTGGTTCTGGGGTGCCATTTAATAATAAAAATAAAAATAATTTTTTATTTATACCCTGCCCTCCCTGGCCAAGACCGGGCTCAGGGCGGCTAACGCTGGATATAAATACAGCAAAAACATTAAAAACAAAACCCAAAAACGCACACCAGTTGATTAAAATATAAGTAAGAATACAGTTTAAAATGCAGCTTAAAATGCAGCCTCGTTTTAGTGGTAGCCTATAGATCAAAGCCATAAGGGGAGAAAATGTCAAATATTCACCGGGGCCAACTATCCATGCTGGTCCAAATGTGCCAGTAAAAAGAGCCGAGGGAAAATTTATATGGATTCTTCCCTGAATAATAACCCTCCAAATGTTCCTATTTTCCAGGGACAGTCCCAGATTTACAGAAGCCATCCTGGTTTCTGATTTGATTCTGGAATGCCCCACTTTTCCTTAGGATGCGCCCCTATTTTCATCAGATAAATGTCGGAGGGTATGGTAGGATGTTCCAAACCCTTGATTCTCAGTTTTGTCAGAAGGTGATGGAAAACAATAGAGCAGGGTTTCTCTTCCACAGACTCCCAGCAAGTCTGATTGCAAAGCCATCATTGCTAATAAACACATGTCACTTGCCTCTGGGTTTGGAAATTGGGAAGACAAATCTTCAAGTGGTTGTGGGACCTCCAGTTGCTTATCTCTGTGATAATTTCTGCCCTGCAACTCTAGGGTAAACTCACTGTAAAATAAAGGGATTTGAGTGTTCAAACATCATTAGCAATAGGTATACTCTGGAGCCAAACAATCACTGGGCTGTTCAGCCTCAGTAGTAGGACAAAGACTCACGAAAAGCTGACAAACTTTGCATTGAGCAGATCTAGGCTTGTTGTTTAGTTGTTTAGTCGTGTCTGACTCTTTATGACCCCATGGACCAGAGCACGCCAGGCACTCCTGTCTTCCACTGCTTCCTGCAGCTTGGTCAAACTCATGTTCGTAGCTTCAAGAACACTGTCCAACCATCTCGTCCTCTGTCGTCCCCTTCTCCTTGTGCCCTCCAACTTTCCCAACATCAGGGCCTTTTCCAGGGAGTCTTCTCTTCTCATGAGGTGGCCAAAGTATTGGAGCCTCAGCTTCAGGATCTGTCCTTCCAGTGAGCACTCAGGGATGATTTCCTTCAGAATGGATAGGTTTGATCTTCTTGCAGTCCATGGGACTGTCTAGGTTTGTCATTGCTTTTCTCCCAAGAAGCAGGCGTCTTTTAATTTCATGGCTGCTGTCACCATCTGCAGTGATCATGGAGCCCAAGAAAGCAAAATCTCTCACTGCCTCCATTTCTTCCCCTTCTATTTGCCAGGAGGTGATGGGACCAGTGGCCATGATGTTCATTTTTTTGATGTTGAGCTTCAGACCATATTTTGTGCTCTCTTCTTTCGCCTTCATTAAAAGGTTCTTTAATTCCTCCTCACTTTCTGCCATCAAGGTTGTGTCATCTGCATATCTGAGGTTGTTGATATTTCTTCCGGCGATCTTAATTCCGGCTTGGGATTCATCCAGCCCAGCCTTTCGCATGATGAATTCTGCATATAAGTTAAATAAGCAGGGAGACAATATATAGCCTTGTCGTACTCCTTTCCCAATTTTGAACCAATCAGTTGTTCCATACCCAGTTCTAACTGTAGCTTCTTGTCCCACATAGAGATTTCTCAGGAGACAGATGAGGTGATCAGGCACTCCCATTTCTTTAAGAACTTGCCATAGTTCGCTGTGGTCGACACAGTCAAAGGCAGATCTAGGCAGGCTCTGTCAAATGAAAAGTTTGTTAGAATGGTAGAAAGGTTTATGAGCTCATTAGTTCTCAACAAGGAGGGCTGAGGAAGTGATATGTTTATGACAGGCTCGGCTCGGAGTCCCAGTGCACTGCCGCTCTAACTTGCTCTAGCTTTTTGAGCATTAGCTGTTGTCAGTTTTCGCACAACTTTGCAAAGTAGATGATTTCTGAAGGGTTTTCAAAAAGGAAAAGAGCTGGAAGAAATAATGGCTTCTCTCCCTCCCACCCCCTTTTGTGTGTGATGTTCTTGCATCTCCCTGTTGAATCTAATCATTTCAGTGGCACCACGCCTGTTGCTAAGATGGGGCAGGTGGGGCAGAGACCGAGGGACTACTGGCTGCCCCCCATCCAGGACCACAGCAGGATGTATGGGGCAGGTGGGCACTACTGTCATGCCAGCACCTTGCCACCCATGTTGGATAGCTCAGTAAGTAGAATATAAGTCTCTTAATCTAAGGGTTGTGGGTTTGAGCCACACATTGAGCAAAAGAGTCCTATATTTCAGGGAACTGGACTAAATGGCTCTCATGGGCCCTTCCAACACTACAATCCTATGATTCTATGTGGTGAGTGTCAGGAGTTCAGCCTACACTTGAGTAGGACCCCGGTAGAGCCACATGCCCGACTGGCATGTTCTCTCCCTCCTGGTCTTTCATTTGGGAGCTTCGAAAGCTTTCTTCAGCCCAAACATCACAGCGACTGATGCCAACCGACACCGGCACACTTAGGGATCCACAGAGTTTGTGCATCATGCATGACAGATCTCAGCAACTCAGCATTTTGGCTAATCTACTTTATTTACATATAAACACACACAGAGAGCACTGCAACATGGCTCCCCCCCTCTCTCTAGCATCAGACAGCAAAGAGAAAAAGAACAATAGCCACACTTCACAGAACACGGTAACACATACATCCTGTCTCCGTCACTTCCCACTCTGTGGAGTCAAAACATACACCGTCATGTGAAAGACAACAATCCCATGACTGCAATCATAGATCAGGAATTCTAACAGTAAGTGCATCTGTCCAAGCAGGTCCTAGGACCCCAGTGATTCAAAAATGAAAGCCATGCCTGACTCTAATTCCCCACCACCACCACCATTCACTCACACAGCTGCATTCTTCCCTATAAGGCACTAGGGTAGTAACTGCACTTTTCGATGGGAGCTTTGCTGCTCCCATATGTGGGGTTGGCCACCATCAAATTACCCAGCATGCAATGCCAGGAGTTTTGCATGCTGGGTCATTTGATGGCCACAACGCGCTTTCAAAAACACCAACTTGCTCACCTGTGAATTGTCCTTGCTGCTGCTGTTGCAGGCCCACTGAATTTTGGACTGGGACTGGGCCTGAGCTGAGGTACCTCTGAGTACTGTGATGGCTAGAGCTGCGATGCATTTTCAAAGGTGAAAACCTCCCTCTGAGAAAAGGGGCTTGCTGGGGTGAGATATTTCCTAGAGGGCCCCCTCCCACAGCATCTGACAGGGCCTGTCATCTCCTGTATCATCTGCTGCTTCAGCAATCTTTAAAACAGAAACAAGCAAAAAGGGTCTTCTTCACGCAATGATATCCAGTGTGGTGTAGTGGTTAAGAGTGGTGGACTCGTAATCTGGTGAACCAGGTTCGCTTTCCCACTCCTCCACATGCAGCTGCTGCGTGACGTTGGGCCAGTCACACTTCTTTAAAGTCTCTCAGCCCCACTCACCTCACAGAGTGTTTGTTGTGGGGGAGGAAGGGAAAGGAGAATGTTAGCCACTTTGAGACTCCTTCGGGTAGTGATAAAGCGGGATATCAAATCCAAACTCTTCTACTCTTCTCATCATTACATGTGTATCCACTTGGATTTGACTATACAATATCATTTACACGAGGAAGAATAATATCCATTTGAGAAATGGCTCCAAAATAGATGCTGGTGGGATTTGCAAAGGGGCTCATTCTGTAGCAGTTCCTCCTCAATACAGTGGTACTTCGGGTTAAGTACTTAATTCGTTCCGGAGGTCCGTACTTAACCTGAAACTGTTCTTAACCTGAAGCACCACTTTAGCTAATGGGGCCTCCTGCTGCTGCCGCGCCGCCAGAGCACGATTTCTGTTCTTATCCTGAAGCAAAGTTCTTAACCTGAAGCACTATTTCTGGGTTAGCGGAGTCTGTAACCTGAAGCGTATGTAACCTGAAGCGTATGTAACCCGAGATACCACTGTATGAGGTAAAGAGGAGCATCTCCATGGGTTTTGCACAACAATTAGGCAACTTTGGGTGCTGTGGGGCAGCTGCTCCTGGATGTCACAAAAAGGCAGCAAATGGTTTGTTATTTTTTGTTACTGAATTTTTGCTGGCGGGAAATGGGATTTTCTGTCTCCAGTGCCAGAATAGTGGCTTTGGGTACTAGGCTCCTAGTGGGGGTGGGACGGCATTTGTTCCTCTGCCCCAGGCAGCAAAATGTCTTGGGCCACGCTTCATGTGAATACCTTCTTCTTTTTCATTACTTTCCCCCTCCTTCAATGTCTCTCTGTTTGTTGTGAGATATATATGTATGTAACTTCCCACCAGGCTCGGTGCTAATTTTATTAAGTGTTTATTCAGGGCCATTTACAAATTTTGTGGGTGTTGAAACAGCTAACTGGTGAGGTGGAGGCGGGAAAAAAGTAACTGTTTGAAACCAAAGGGCTTTTGAAATGTGTGAATGTAGTGTTGAAAAATAAGTAGTGATATAGTGGCGGATGGCCATGACTAAAAATATAGGAAAAAAATCTATATTCAGACATGTGATGAGCTCAAGCTGTCATATTAGACAGTGCTATAGTGTTTTATATTTAGTCCTTTTTCTGCTATATATTTTGGGGAACATTGAATCCCTTGTGGAAAATTCTAAATGCAGTATATTTGCCATCATTATTTCCAGTAGTGCAACCCTCCATTATGTTCCGCACTCTGAACAACAACAACAACAACAACAACGATAACAAATTAATTGCTGAATACGTAAATCAGGCAAAGGCAGATTTCAGCTATGAGGAGGTGCAGAAAAGGAAATATATATATAGATATCTTATTTGCACCTCAGATGTTGCATTTCATTTACAAGATGTCATGAACAGTACTTGGAATGAACTAGTTAATTTGAACCAAGCTTCCTGAAGGAGTTAAAAAAATTCTGAATTACACCGAAAGTAGTTACTGTAATTGCTGGATGAATTAAATTTATTTTGGGGTAGAACTTTTGGTTTCTAGTTCATCTTAATGTTCTCCCCCCTCCCCACCAGCAGGAGGCCCAGACTCTGAGGTTTATTTTTAAAAAGTAAGTTAGAAAGCAAAATGTGGAGGCAACATTCCAAAGCTTTTTATGCAAATAACGAGACACTGCTATTGCTAAGGTTGCTTATCACTTAATCACAGTTGCTAAGCATTTGGAAGCAAGGAATGTGAGGCATTTCACTGGCCTAGGGTGTGACCTATGCAGCACCTTGTGCCTTGATGTGGCTTTGTCACTATATGTCCTGATACCCTTAGGGCAGAGGTTCTCAACCTGTGGGTCCCTAGGTGTTGTTGGACTACAACTCCCATCATCCCTGAGCTCTGGCCTTGCTAGCTAGGGGTGATGGGAGTTGTAGTCCAACAACATCTGGGGGCCCACAGGTTGTGAAAGGCTGCCTTAGGGGAACAGATGTGGCTCATTGGTTGATAGGGATGGGCTAATCCATCAATTCTTATACAGTGGTACCTCGAGTTACATATGCTTCAGGTTACAGACTCTGCTAACCCAGAAATAGTGCTTCAGGTTAAGAACTTTGCTTCAGGATGAGAACAGAAATCGTGCTCCAGCGGCATGGCAGCAGCAAGAGGCCTCATTAGCTAAAGTGGTGCTTCAGGTTAAGAACAGTTTCAGGTTAAGTACAGACCTCTGGAACGAATTAAGTACTTAACCCGAGGTACCACTGTATCTCATTTTCCCAGTCTTAAGTCCAGTTTTCCACATTGTCACATCAGTGTGATTATTTATTTATTTATTTTTTTAAAAGTCTCATAAAAATTCATTAGCCTTTTAGTGTGAATTTCTCCCAATATATGCATGTTGGTATGCAAATCTGCCAAACTGCTTACACTCGACCTCAGTGTTTGCATTTTTGTACATTTCACTTGCTGGAGAACTACATTGCAAAATCCTGAAATGTGCAAATTAGGAAGGATAGTCATGCTTCAGTTCTTGTATGGTTTCAGAAAATGCAAATTAGGTAGGTGCGAACTCTAGGAAGGGGGTAAGAACATTGCTCTGCATACATGAGATCTCTTTTGACCAGCAGCTCTGGTGATGGAGGTAGTCAGACCTAAGCTACTCGCTTCCATATTTGAATTCAGTGGCACCTGTCTGTGCTTCAATACCTGTTGCACCCGTGCTACAAGCTGGCTACGTGCTCTGCATGTAAGGTAAAGGTAAAGCGACCCCTGACCATTAGGTCCAGTCGTGACTGACTCTGGGGTTGTGTGCTCATCTCACTCTATACGCTGAGGGAGCCGGCGTTTGTCTGCAGACAGCTTCCGGGTCATGTGGCCAGCATGACTAAGCCGCTTCTGGCGAACCAGAGTAGCGCACAGAAACGCCATTTACTTTCCCGCTGGAGCGGTACCTATTTATCTACTTGCACTTTGACGTGCTTTTGAACTGCTAGGTTGGCAGGAGCAGGGACTGGCAATGGGAGCTCACCCCGTCGCGGGGATTCGAACCACCGACCTTCAGATCGGCAAGTCCTAGGCTCTGTGGTTTAACCCACAGCGCCACCCGCGTCCCTGCTCTGCATGTACTATTCTACTAAAACTTTTTAAAATTCCACAGCCTCCTTTACTGAGTAGACTCTCCCTGTGAAGGGTAATTTATGTCCTAAAGTGAGAGGATAGTCCCTGTTGACAGCAGTGATTTGCGAATATCGTCTGCTATGCACGGTACGTGGATATTATGGTTACTGCACCAATTTCTGTTTGGGGGTAAAAGCTTACAAGGCCCTAGACGAGGGACAACAGTATTGCTCTTTTGGAGAGGTCCGAGCGCATGAACTCCATTGCCAACTTTTGCAGATGAAACAGAATGTATAAAGACTGGCTATGAATGTCAGCAAAAGTTCAATGTTTGTTTATTACCCTTTGGGAAATTGCTTCGGCAAATTTATGCAGGTAGCTTTTCTGGCTGGATAAACATAGCAACGCCACTTGGAGAAGCCCATCACATTTCTCACATCAATGGACAGCTTTCATCAGCTTTGCCCGAAACAGCCTCTGAAATGTCTGGGCAGTTAAAGTGAGCGACAGCTTTTACGGCGATGTCCATCTCCTCAACGCCCGTTGCCCATTCCTTGCTCAAAGCCTCTGTAGCAGAAGAGCACTTAGCCAACAATGGCAATCCAGACATTATCAGGAAATAGCAATGATTCATGACAGATATTATGTATTATGGGCAGAGAAGCATTACTTAGCTACTGACCGAAAATGAATGGCAAACGGTCTCTTCCTCGGATACACAGGTAAAGGGCCCAAATCTTGCCTAGAGTATAATAAAGACCGACGGCTCAAAGTTTGATTCTCTTTCTCCCTTTTATTTATTCCAGAAAACTTGATTTATAAATGAGAACACTTGTTTCATTACAGAGAGAAATCTATCTGCTGTGTGCCCCCGACAAAATGATTTGCTTCTAAGCTGTTCTGCCTACTGATATGCATTTCCCTGCCACATTTGTACACCAAGCTTGTCAGTTCCATAAATCATTACAGATAAGCAAATCCTTCTCTTAACCTTTTGGAGTGATAGCGTGACTAATGTTTTCTGAAAAGTATTACTCCCGGTCTTGCTTGAAGGGACGGATGTGGATGACTCCGGACTCTGCATGACAGAACCAGCGCTAAGAAATGGGCCTCGCTCATTTCACAGGTCTTGCAAACCCCATTCCTCAAATACCGAGTTATGCCAAATTGTTAGCATGCATTGTATGATTCTCCAGCAAATATTTGCCGTATTTTTTGCCCTATAGGACGCACTTTTCCCCCTCCAAAAATGAAGGGGAAATGTGTGTGCGTCCTATGGGGCGAACGCAGGCTTCGCGCACACCTCCACAAGCAGCGGGAGCCCAGTGCTGGCTTCCCGCTGCTTGCGGAGAGTTGCCTGCATGCTGAAGCCTGCGCGCGCTGAGCTCAGCGCGTCCAGGCTTCGTGGACCTCTCCGCAAGCAGCGGGAGCCAGCGCTGGGCTCCCATGGCTTGCAGAGAGCTGCCTGTTTGGGGGCTGGGGGAAAAATAATCCCCCCCTTAATTCCCCCCCCCAAAAAAAACTAGGTGCGCCTTATGGGATGGTGCGTCCTATAGGGCGAAAAATACGGTAGATAAGAACTGATCTTATTTAGGTCACCAGTTACTAGGATTTTTACTTTTTTACTTTTGCAGTCCAGCTCTAATCCTGAAGTGGTTTATTTCATGATGCCTCACAACCCCCAAATATAGATAAGCACCTGCTTGCCTCTCAAGCAATTTATCAGACTAGAACACAATCAATTAATTTGTTTGCAACAATATTTTATTTATTTAACATGATTTGTATACCACTTAATCATCAAAAAGCAGTTTAAGCAGTTCAAACTTCCCACCTTGAGGAATTAGAAATCCTTTTCTCATTGATGTAGGCTATATACTGTATTGCATAGATGAGTTCCTAAATGGCAGTGGGCTTGGTTGTAGCTGGGTGGGGTCAAGAGTTTATTGTTTGCTCTTGTTTGAGAAAGGCAATAAAGTTCTTGTCTAGCTTTCCAACTTGTGTGCCTTCTGAGCTTTCCATGACATCTACTAAAGAACCCTTCCTTGTTGGCCATAGAACCCCCTTTATTGCACAGGGGTCTGGGGTCCTAACCTAGTGTATAGAGCTAGTGTTTGTTGCAGGACTTTGGGGGCACCCCCATAACTGCCTGGATCTAGACAGGCTTTTACAGAATGTTGTTTTTACTCTGAAATGTAAATCTTACTTCTTTTTAAAAAGAAGCAGTGGGCTAATCGCAGAGAGACACTATTGTGCTGAAAGAGGAGGAACAGAAAGGTGCTAACCAGATGACAGTATTTGTTGAACTAAACTAAGTTCGTGCTTGAAGTAGCTAAGAACGAAATCAGATGTAAAGTTTTAAGTGTGGCAGACATGGGTTGAATGTGCACTCGCTGTCCTGAAAACAAGTCGGTGAATGTGTATTAAAACCACTTCCACTGTACTTAAGATGTTATGACTGACTTTGCCCTAATGGTGCCTGAGCAACTTACTTGGGAGTAACAGTTTAGGGTATGGTTACTTCAGACAGGGCCTTGGCTAGGTCTGTTGTGCAAAATGATAATATGGTTAGCCAGACAGGAAGTGTGTGATGTGATACCAGAAAAGTCCTTCTGCACAAGACCAATGATTCATCTAGCCAGCTCACATTGACCAATAAGATGCCAATAATAATAATAATTTATTAATTTATTAACACAACATTAAAAATAACTTTAAAAGGTAAAGGTAAAGGACCCCTGACAGTTAAGTCCAGTCGCGAATGACTCTGGGGTTGAAGTGCCCATCTTGCTTTACTGGCTGAGGGAGCCGACGTTTGTCTGCAGACAGTTTTTCTGGGTCATGTGGCCAGTGTGACTAAGCCGCTTCTGGCACAATGGAACACTGAAACCAGAGCAGCGCATGGAAACACTGTTTACCTTCCTGCCGGAGAGGTACCTATTTATCTATTTGCACTTTGACGTGCTTTCAAAGTGCTAGGTTGGCAGGAGCTGGGACCAAGCAATGGGAGCTCACCCTGTTACGGGGATTTGAACCGCCGATCTTCCAATTGGCAAGCCCTAGACTCAGTGGTTTAGACCACAGCGCCACCCACGTCTTACAATCACAGAAATCCAAATAAAAATCACTGGGAAGGAGCAAAGCAGCATGAACTGCTCTCTGGAGGTCTATATATTTGTGTGGTCCCAGTGAGTCATAATTTGGCTTATTGTGTTATGTGAACCAAGCTAGTAAAGCCATTAGCAGGTCTCGGTTAACAGTTCTCACATCAGAATGTGAGGAACAGGACAGCCTTCCTTAGTGTTGAAAAAAATTCCCCTCTGTGGAAGCCCCACTTTGGCACTGTTGTTGAAACCAGCCAAAGACTTGAGCCTGTAACATGGAAAGCAGAGTATCATTCCTACATAGCAACTGCCACAGAAGACAAAGGCAGCATTGATGTGGATGGCATTTGCTAGTTTACAAAGAAGCCAAGCGACAAAGTTTGTTCAGTCATGAGCATATAATCCATCACCGCAATGTTGCTTCGGACAATGGACTGACAGTTACTAAATTTAGAAGCTGCAGTGTTCTTTGGAAGTGTGTGTGTGTGTGTGTGTGTGTGTTTTAGCACTCAATTTAATTTGTTGTCTCACATAAAACATTTCCCTTTTCTGTCTCTTAAGACTTCTCTAAAATTAATGTCATGTGCATTAATTTTCTGCTCCTTAAACTGGGCGCTAAATTAATATAACGGGGTGCGGTTGGTCAAAGAGTACCAGTGTTGAAATAACTCTGAACCATGTTTGATACTTCTGTAAACCTACTACAGGAGTAAAGGTAAAATTACATAGCATTAAAATTAATTGACTCTTCAAAATTCATTTCAAAATTTTCCGAGTGATTAACTTTGTCGTTGCTTGGATGGTGTGTGGATATTAAAATATTGCTCAGTATTCACAGAATAAAGGTAAAAGCTAAAGGTAAAGGACCCCTGGACAGTTAAGTCCAGTCAAAGGCGACTATGGGGTGCTCATCTCACTTTTTAGGCTGAGGAAGCCGGTGTTTGTCCACAGACAGCTTTCTAGTTCATGTGGTCAGCATGACTAAACTGCTTCTGGCACAATGGAACACAGTGATGGAAACCAGAGCGCATGGAAACACAATTTTCCTTCCCGCCACAGGGGTAGCCATTTATCTATTTGCTCTGGTGTGCTTTTGAACTGCTAGGTTAGCAGAAGCTGGAACAGAGCAACAGGAGCTCACCCCATTGCACGGATTCGAATCGCTGACCTTCCAATCAGCAAACCAGTATATGACATCTAGTAATATTTAATGGCATTTAGTATTTTAAATTAATTGATAACTGACATACGATGTTATTTCAGATTTTATACCAGCTAAATGAAAACAATAAAGATGGGTCAAATTTTGAGGTAAACTTTCACATTCAAAATTAGAACTTCAAATCTGAGATTTTACATTCAGAATTTGAATGGTGATATCAGAAACTCTGGCAGGTTGTGTTGTTTTCAGCTCTAGCACAGGGCTATTAGATGGTGGCTTGATAGAGATTCTGAGTGGCTCAGGTGATACTGAAGAGCTCTAATTTCTTGAGTGTTCCCTTTATTTGTGTCCTGCTATCTTTTTGCTTTGATTGAAGAGGTAATATTTTTTTATTAGTGAACAAGAAATGCAGAATTATGAATAAGGGAGAACCAAACTTTGTTTATAAAGACTGTTGGGATTTTAAAAGTTAATTATGGTAAGGATAGATGGTGTTTTTATTTCCAGTTGCAACTGTTCCCCAGATGCTAATTTGGAAGCCAGAACAATATGTCCTTGCTCAGTGGATGCTCAGGTTGTAAAATAAGGCCATCATATGAATAGAGAAAAAGTTGTTGAATGTCTACTTTTTTGGCGGGGGGGGGGGGACAGGAAGCTGAGAAATGAATGTTTTTCTATTATTAATTGCCTAATATGTATTAATTACTCAATTGCCAACATTTTTCCATATCACAGTATGGGTCTCTTCTCCATGTTGACCTTGGCAATAATCCTATGAGATTGTTGAATATGATGGAAATTGCGGATATGTGAGGGGTAAACTAGCATTTCTTGGATTCTTTATGGGAAGATATGATTTAAATGTCTGGCATGAACACAGCCTGCCTGTGCCAGAAGTATCCCCTCAGGAGTCAGATGGGTTAAGGGTTGTTGTCTTTCCAGAATGCACATGAAACAGTAAAGTGAAAACATGTACCGTATTTTTCGCTCTATAAGACGCACCAGACCACAAGACACACCTAGTTTTTGGAGGAGGAAAACAAGAAAAAAAATATTCTGAATCTCAGAAGCCAGAACAGCAAGAGGGATCGCTGCACAGTGAAAGCAGCAATCCCTCTTGCTGTTCTGGCTTCTGTGAGAGCTGCACAGCCTGCATTCACTCCATAAGACGCACAAACATTTCCCCTTACTTTTTAGAAGGGAAAAAGTGAGTCTTATAGAGCAAAAATACGGTACATCCTATGCATACAAAGCAGATGATAAGTTAAAACCAGGGGCAGGGGGTACACATGCAAGCCTTACACCCCCAAATTCCCAGATTCCTCTTTGCATAGTAAATATGAATGTCTGAATAAGTCTTCTTCAGACCTTCATAGCTATCACACAGACACTGTGCTCAGGCAGATACCTGAATGCAGCTACAGATTCTTTTCTTCGTTCTTTACCCGAGAGAGAACATCGGAAGCCTTTCAGCGAATCAAACCGATGATCCATTTACTAAAATATGATCCTTCCTTTAAGTCAGGGGTCAGCAAATTTTTTCAGCAGGGGGCCGGTCCACTGTCCCTCAGACCTTGTGGGGGGCCAGACTATATTTTAGAGAAAATAAAAAAAATGAATGAATTCCCATGCCCCACAAATAACCCAGAGATGCATTTTAAATAAAAGCACACATTCTATTCATGTAAAAACACCAGGCAGGCCCTACAAATAACTCAGAGATGCATTTTAAATAAAAGGACAAATTCTACTCATGTAAAAACATGCTGATTCCTGGTCCGTCCGCAGCCCTGATTTAGAAGGCGATTGGGCCGGATCCAGCCCCTGGGCCTTAGTTTGCCTACCCATGCTTTGAGTGGAAATGAGTGGCCTTTCCCCCTGCTCCTATACCTTGATTAAAATTGGGTGAGTGCCAGATAAAGTTGCTTTGGTGGCCATAGTTGGCCATTTCTCTTTGACGCCCATTTTAATGAAGGCTGATGTCCCTAGGGCTATGTACTTCAATAAGGGATGGCTTGATTTACAAAGACACTGGGAGAGTACAGCTCTGGATGGCTTCAGGGGACTTTGCTAGCGTTCCTGGAAAAGTTAAAAAAACTGCTGACACCCCTATGATGTGTCACTGTGTGTGTGTTTATGGAAAACACATAACTCTGCATTTTCTCTGACTTGCCTTTCCAAGGGAGCCACCTGTTGAGCTGTCCTGTTGTCCCCCTGTCTCATTCATCATTTTGGTTCCCTTTCCCAGCTGAGCAGGCTCACAGCTGTGCCGTGCATCTGATGAAATTGCCACCGGGTCATGCGCCTGGCAGATATGGGGCCTTCCAGGTTGTGAGCTGTGGCTTCCAGGGAGAGAGAGTGGCTGGTTCTGTCAATGGCTCCTTCAGCCGATCACTCAAGGCTTGTGTGCAGATGGGTTTACCCCTTTGGTTGCTCTCTGTGTCAAGAAATACGTTCTGTGTTTACGCCTTGAAGCAGCTGCAGATCTTCTTAAGTGGTGACTAGAAGGAAGACTCTGTCAAAGGGTTTTTGTTATATACTTTTAGGAAAACATTATCTAACAGGCAAAGCTACTCCAGTTTTAAAAACCTAATTTATTCCTCCAAAAACACACTGTGTGCAGATGCACACCTTTCTATAAATGACTGTTTTTTCCTAGGTGTATTTAAAAATAAGCCTTAAATGTTTTTAAGAAGCTAGGTTCTCTTAGTATGCTGGATCTTCCAATAGTAAGATTTTGACTTATTACTTACACTGAGGGGTGGGGCAGTGGGTGCCAAGTCATTTCCCTGCATACAATATATTTTCCAATCTCACATTATTTGCCTAAAATTTCCATACCTCTTATGATTTCATTTCTCACCAGGGAAAGGAGATAATCTTAACTCAATTATAATAAGTATTACATTTCTTTTACCCCCCTCTGTAATTGGAAAACGGTAAAATAAGGAGATGTGAGTTGAAAGGCATTTGCATTCCAGAAAAGACGAGAAGCTTGTGTGATCAGGGTCTGCTTCTGTTAAATAAATTGGTTCGGGATTCATCAGGGAATATTGTAAAGGTTTTCACCTGGGTTACAGGTAGCATCTTTGAACAGGCCGTCTCGAAATTGCTTCCTGTCAAAATCTGCTCTCTGTGTCACTATTTTCTTGTTTTCTTTGGTTAATCGAACAAAGCAAGATAGCAAAACAAAGGAGTGGCGTTTGGGGTTCTGGAGTGGTTTTTACCAGCCTACCTGCAGTGGTATGTGTTATGTACTGAAGTTCTCACCCTGGGCCAGCAGGGGGATACTGTAGATAGTTCAGGTCCACATATGCAAATAAGGGATCGAAAGTGACGTTCAGTGATTGGATAGTTACAGAAAATGGTTACTGTTGCGTTCTAAGGTAAAGGTAAAAGTACCCCTGCCCGTACGGGCCAGTCTTGACAGACTCTAGGGTTGTGTGCCCATCTCACTCAAGAGGCCAGGGGCCAGCGCTGTCCGGAGACACTTCCGGGTCACGTGGCCAGCGTGACATCGCTGCTCTGGCAAGCCACGGAACGCCGTTTACCTTCCCTCTAGTAAGCGGTCGCTCTTTATCTACTTGCCCCTGGGGGTGCTTTCAAACTGCTAGGTTGGCAGGCGCTGGGACCGAGCAACGGGAGCGCACCCCGCCGCGGGAATTCGAACCACCGACCTTTCGATCGGCAAGTACTAGGCGCTGAGGCTTTTACCCACAGCGCCACCCGCATTCTAGTGGAGCTCTATATAAGCAGGCTGGCTGAACCCTTCAGTTCAGTTCTGTTCTAGCCTGTGAATAAACAAGAGCTGTTTGAAGAATCGCTGTGTCGTCTGATATGTTCACCACAACTTAACAGTATGGATGAGCTTCTGACTTTGGCTTGCTTTCTGATGAGCAGAAGAGTTCCCCTTATGATGTGTTTTCGTTAATCTTGCCTGCATTATGGAATTCCAACCAGGGCCAGCCCAGTATGTTTTAGTGCTGAGGCGAAATGGAAAGTGCCATCTCTGATGATGATGTTGGCATGTTGTGGGTATCAAGGAGTTAACACTCTGTGTTAAGTGGAAATGCTGACTCATTAGATATGAGTCCCCACAGAGGCACATTATAATAATCCTATCTGAAAGTTAGTCATACCCATAAGTTTAAATGGGTCTACTCTGAGGATGACTAACATTGGATAAAAGGTCTAATACTTGTAATGGAGTTTTAGTGACATCTTTAGTTTTCTAAATGAATGCACATGTTCTTTGGGTTCTGCTCAGTCCACCTGCACTTGAACTACAGAGTTTAAGTGTTTTTGAGAAGTTTAGAGATATTTGTTGGAGCACCATCACATGGCTGTAATAACTCTGCTGAACCCAAAAGACGGCTTTTCTTGTTCTCTTGACAATTACTTTCCCCTTATTGCCTGCATGAGGATTTCTTATTGAGGGGTTGCTTGGGTGGCCCTGAGTTGTAATCAGATATTATTCTTTGAGAGAAAAATCACTGAAGCATTTGATGGGGAAACGAAAACCTAGTATGTTTTACCTTGGATTTGCATACTGATGAGAAGGGGGGGGGGGAGGGATGTCATTAAACTGGGCCTACTTGTTTTGTCAGCATTATTTTAAGATTAGCAGAAATCCCTCTGTGCGGAGGGGCTCAAGATAGAAAGGATTTAGATAGCAAAAAGTTAGATTTAGATTAAATGTTGGGGAAATCCTTTGAGCTGAACAAAAAGATTGATGCTGGAAGCATGAAGTACTAAAGAGATTACAGAGTTACTAACACTTGATTGTTTCAGAGGTTATGAGAAGAAATATATGTCAAGAATGCATGAAGTAGAGGGGGCCTAACCCTCCCTCCCTTACCTTTCCAGTGTTTTGGAAATCTATGGGGCCCAGGGAACTGAATCACATCTTCTGAAATATTTTTTCTTAGATCCTTTGCCAGGGAGTACTGGATGACAGGCAACTTAGCAAATCCTGCCATAAAAACCCGGATTGTGCCTCAAGCAGTGCTCTAAGGATCACTGCAGGTATATCATTTAAGGCTATGGGCTCATCTACACTCATTGGTTATAATGTTAGAAATGCGTTATAAAAATGTGGCACCAGAGGGCGCTGTTGAGCAGCGCGCCTTTGACAATGGAAAACTGCTTTGAGAATTATATATTGTTATACTGCATAACGTTTTTACAGATCAATGTAGATCCAGTCTGTGTTGGCTCCTGGTCATGCGTCTACTATCTATCTTGATATCTATATATGTATATATAGCAGCACTATATATAGCAGCACCAAAGTGGCCTGTCTGGGGTGCAAGACTGGGCGGTATGTATGGAGGTCCTAGGCTGCCCAGACGTAAATATCCCTTTGGACGTGGTCCAAAGGGACTGTAGCTGTTCAGTCATTGGCTGTTAGTTTTAATGTATTTGATGGCTCTGTAGTTAAAGTTACAGTTCTATAGAGGTTCTATAGTTAAAGCTACTTTAAATACTTTGTAAAAAGGTAAAGGTAAAGGGACCCCCAGACAATTAAGTCCAGTCGCAAACGACTCTGGGGTTGCGGCACTCATCTCGCTTTAAAGGCCGAGGGAGACAGTGTTTGTCCGCATCCGCAGACAGTTTTTCTGGGTCATGTGGCCAGCATGAATAAGCTGCTTCTGGCGAAACCAGAGCAATGCACGAAAACGCCGTTTACTTTCCCGCACGTTTACGTGCTTTTGAACTGCTAGGTTGGCAGGAGCAGGGACCGAACAATGGGAGCTCACCCCGTCATGGGGATTCAAACTGCCGACCTTTCGATCGGCAAGCCCAAGAGGCACAGTGGTTTAACCCACAGCACCACCTGCGTCCCAAATACTTTGTAAGTTTCCTTAAAGTGTTGGTTCGGGTGGCCAAACACAAAAGAGGATTGAGTTCCTGCACTTTTCTTAAATAAACTAAGACATTCCTTGTATTTTTAGAAAGCAATAAATTTGTCACAAGAAGGAATTTTGATGATAGATCTGATGGTGGGATATGTCTCAAATATTCAAGACTAAGTCACTTGCTTGGATCTGAACTTTCCTTGCTGTGATCTACACATGTCCACGCTATTGCTTGGGGTCACACAGTTTTTCTGATCAAGTTGTGTGAGACAGGTCTTTTTTTGAGACTCTTGCTGCAGTCCTATTCATGTCCATTTAGAAGTAAGACCCACTGAATCCAATGGTACTTGCTCCTGAGAGTAAGCCCAGTTAAATCCAGTGGGACTTGCATTTCAGTAGACGTGCATAGTAGGGTTCAGCTGCAAAAGAAGAGTTTATTAATATTTAAAGGTTTGCAAAATTGTGAAAGTTAAAAGGCACATAATTCCAACTGCAAGTTTTCTGAAGAGCTAAAAACATTCATTAGAGGGCTGTATCGAGGTGAGTGCAGGTTAATGGAATTCATCAAATGCCAGCTACTGGCCACAAAGCTATTCAAAAAGCTGCCCTCTTGTCCAGGAAGCTAGCTCAGAGATCTCATTGTGTATAATGAAACCACCCAACAAGGTTTTTATGAATTTGTGATCTGGTTTTTTATTTTCCTGGAGTGAATAGGGTGGAAATGAAGCCTTGCTTTTTTTTTCTTTCTAAAGAAGCCTTTACTTCAGACCTTGAACTGAATCAAACAATTGGATTGGACTACTTTCTGTGTTGAATTAGAGTGTGAACCAAATCTTGCAGTCAGTGCACACACCTAATAGATACCCCCCCCCCAAAAGCTTGTACATTGGGGTAGCCAACATATGTTGTAGGCTATATCTCCTCCTCATCCCTAATCACTGGCCATTCTGGCTAGGGCTGATGGAACATCACCACTTTGGCTACCACCGTCATACATAAAAATTTGGTCTAGGACTGTTATTTTTTATTGTTGTTGTTTAGTTGTTTAGTTGTGTCCAACTCTTCATGACCCCATGGACCAGAGCATGCCAGGCACTCCTGTCTTCCACTGCCTCCTGCAGTTTGGTCAAACTCATGCTGGTGGCTTCGAGAACATTGTCCAACCATCTCGTCGTCTGTCGTCCCCTTCTCCTTGATCTTTCCCAACATCAGGGTCTTTTCCAGGGAGTCTTCTCTTCTCATGAGGTGGCCAAAGCGTCAGCATCTGTCCTTCCAATGAGCACTCAAGGCTGATTTCCTTCAGAATGAATAGGTTTGATGTTTCTGAGGTCCATGGGACTCTCAAGAGTCTCCTCCAGCACCATAAAAATTCAAAAGCATCAATTCTTCGGCGACCAGCCTTCTTTATGGTCCAGCTCTCACTTCCATACATCACTACTGGGAAAACCATAGCTTTAACTATATGGGCCTTTGTTGGCATTTATTAATTATGTATAAATCTTGCACACCTAGAAGTAAACTCGGCTAATTTTGATAAGAGTGGAATGGCAGGTTTGTTTATTTATTTCAGTATTTATACCTCACCTTTCTAGGCCAAAGACATACTTAAAAGTATAAAATTACAACAGCAAGAAATCCATGACAGGAGTGAAACAGTGCAAGGAAGCAGACTAATAATACCAGATAAAAACACCTGAACTAGGGTCTTAAATTGAAAAAATGCACACCAAAATAGTCTTAAGAGCAAAGAACAGCCAGATGAACCTCCCTTGCTGGAGACTGTTTCATACTTGAGGTGCCACAGTCAGAAAATTATTCCCTTTTCTTCCCTCCACCCCTGGCACCTTGGCTGGCAGGAGACCAACGGAAGGGGACTCAGGAGCAGAGTGAACATCCAAGCAATAATTGTCTGGCATTTTAAAGCAGTCCAGTGAACCAGACATGGCTTTCAGGTTGAGTGATTAGCTTTGAACCTTGTGCATTGCTCGTCATACTCTTTTTGCGCTGCCCAATTTCATTTTCTCTCCAGTCTGCTTTTCTAGAGCCTTGAAATAAAACGTAATTGAGGAAGCCTGTCTCATATTTTCCCCCGAAGGACTAGAGTGCTAACAAAATAATAAAGGCATTTTTACTAATTGATGGTTTCTCTGGGGACACAGCGAAAATTTGAAAAGAGAACAAGAGGCCTCTTCCTTTGTAGCCCGACACACCTGAGTTGCTATGAGAGGCTCTTGTTCTACCTTTGTGGTTGTCATGTCTTGTGTCAATGGTAATATTGGAGGGTTCATGTTGCAAGCAAACTTATCCCTTATTGTACATTGTGCACCGCTGACAGATGAAAACCCACTCTTTACATAGAGCAGCAGCTTGCACTTTATGTGACCTTACCCATTTCCAGAGCAGGAAGTCTTTGGAAAGTGTTGTGGTTGTTTGCTACTTCCAAATGACTATTCTGTACAGCTACTATTTGCTTTATAGACTTAAGCTGCAAACCATTGGCACCAATTGACACTTGAAATGTAGGGCACATTTGTTTGCTGAGCACTCTTAGGAGGGGAAAAAGTATCTAAGTTAAATTCCCCCCCATGAGGTGCACGCCCAGAAACTGGAGGATTATGTTGTGAGGTGGCCATCAGGTGTGTGTGTGCACATGTGCAGTGTTGGGATAGTATATCTATTGCCTGAAATTTGAGCCATCTACATGTGCCATTAGTCAGACAGCAGGAAGAGTTCTTGTTCTAGGAGATAATTGCAAGTTTTATGTAGTGGACAGGATGACATGGGTTTCAAATTCAAGCATAAAACACATTGGCTGGCCTTTGGTTGAACCTAATCAACTTCTGAATGTGGTGATCTTCTTGTATCTCTGATCTCTCACTGTGTATAGTAAATGTAATGATAATCTTCACAGTGGAATCTTTGAAAGGAGTAAGGCAGTTCTTGCCTTATGGAGTCTTGATGGGAGGTTTTGCTTCTGCACGTGAGTCTGGCAAACCGCTCTGAGCTGAAGCATTCCTTCCTCACCCACCCTAGAATGTTTAGTTCACATTGAGTTCATGAAACATCGTACCCTGACCTGTTCTTAATGCATGGTTGACCACATTTATGGAATGTGATAGTTATGCTCTTTTAAGTTTTGCTATTTCAATCACTAGTAATAGTTTAATAAGGAGGTTTTCATACCTGTCCAATTCTGTGTTCCCTTTCCCAACCTTTAATCTATTGATGATTAATGCCTATATGCAACCCTTGCATTGTCTTTGTGTTAACCAATCAGCAACAAGCACATATGTGGCAATGCTGTAATATTCAATAAAAGGGACTCCCCGAGACATGCTCGGCAGATGCCTCCCATATGACACTTGTCACTCGTCTGTCGTTTATTTCAACCCAACAGAGTCTAGAGAATTTAGACCCATTTTTGGACATTCCATGTGGCATATGTATGGCGGTTGCAACAGGGAGAGCACATAATGAGCTACTATATGCTGAGTTTGACCAGTTATTCCTCCTCTATGCTAGGAGTTAGGACCCTCACAAATAGTTAGATGTTGCTTCCAGCATTCCTGACTGCAGATTCCTCACCTCTGTTCTAGCCTAAAGGTGTTTACACTGCCTGTAAGCTGCTCTCAGAGGTCGTCTTCAGGGTTGCTGCATAGAATAATAGAATTGTAGAGTTGGAAGGGACCCTGAGGATCATCTACTTCAACTTCCTGCAATGCAGGAATATGCCAATCAAACTTGGTATTATCAGCACCACGCTCTAACCAGTTGAGCTATCATGTAATCCTTTAATAAATTACCAAGGATTTATGTCCAAAACATATGACCTATTCCATCACTGACCTGCTGAATCATCTAACTAACTACCGTATTTTTCGCTCTATAAGACGCACCAGACCACAAGACGCACCCAGTTTTTGGAGGAGGAAAACAAGAAAAAAAATATTCTGAATCTCAGAAGCCAGAACAGCAAGACGGATCACTGCACAGTGAAAGCAGCAATCCCTCTTGCTGGTCTGGCTTCTGGGATAGCTGCGCAGCCTGCATTCACTCCATAAGACGCACACACATTTCCCCTTACTTTTTAGGAGGGAAAAAGGGAGTCTTATAGAGCAAAAAATACGGTACTTAATTAATTAACAAAACTAATGATCCTGAAGCTGAGGCTCCAATACTTTGGCCACTGCATGAGAAGAGAAGACTCCCTGGAAAAGACCCTGATGTTGGGAAAGATTGAGGGCACAAGGAGAAGGGAACAATGGAGGACAAGATGGTTGGACAGTATTCTCGAAGCTACTAACATGAGTTTGACCAACCTGCGGGAGGCAGTGGAAGACAGGAGTGCCTGGCGTGCTCTGGTCCATGGGGTCATGAAGAGTCGGACGCGACTAAACGCCTAAACAACAACAAAATTTTCTTTTGCAAGAGAATTTCACCTAGAACATAGGTCTTCAACTGGTGGGTTCTCAAATGCATGTTTGGGTTAAAAGTGGGTTCTGTGTCAGAAAAGTTTGAAGGAATAGACATATACTATGGATTCAGTAATGTAGTCCTTTATGTATCATGGGGTTTTAAAAATAAAAAACCCCAGCCTAAATGTAAACTAATATATATGTATGTATATACACCTCTTCTCTTTTCCTGGATTTATTCTTCCAGGTGAACAATAGCTTTTAAGAATAAAATTGACTTTGTTTAGACAAGTGAAATATCTTGTGGTTCAAACTTTCTGCCAGCATTTGTCTTGTTAAAAGTGTCAATAGAAAGCCTTTCAATTTTTCTTTCCCAGATAATAAAATGGCTTGTTCTTGGCTTTTCATTGAGATATATTGAGAAACTCAATAGAGGGGTATTTCTTTTAATGGGAGATTCCTTGAGAATCAGCAGCGCTCATTCATCCTTTTTCTTTTTTTAGAAATAATGTCTTTTAGGAGGGATGTGATGCTGCTATTTAGAGAGGGGAGGGGAAATCTCTGTTCTGGCTGTTCTTGAATCTTTTGAAGCAGGGACATGATATGAAAGATGTGAGTAATAGATGCTCGGAAAATATGTACCAGTATGATGAATTGACTTTGCCCTGGACTTGAAAGTCTTCACATATTATTCATGTGTGGGTCAATAACTTCTTTTTGACCTCATAAAGCTAAGCTTCATGGTTGATAACAACATGCAGTTGCAATTTTAAATCTATGTTACATCACAGTATAGAGGTGGTCTGTTCACTCTCCAGTGATGTTTGGACAGCAAATACTGCTAACTCCAGAGTCTTGTGACATCTTAAAGGTTCTTGTATAAGCTTTCAGGGGGATTAGAATGCCCACTTTGTTGCATGGCGGCCAAGGAAGTGGTTAAATATATAATACAGAGATGAGTTTTTTGTTTTGTAAGAAAGTCAAATAATGTAAAGTCAAATAATGCAAGAGGTGTCAGAAGCTGCTGAATAGCAATTTATGAAAACATTCAGTTTTATCCACTGGAGTCTGAATAGAGACAATGGTTTCCTTTCCCACCGAAGGTGTTAAATTTACTCAGCAATGATTAAGATGTTTGCATCATCACCAGTTACTGTTGCTGTGAAGGTCATTTTGCATACAGGTGAGCACTTATTGAATTGCCACAGTCTGTACTTCCTGCATGCCATTTAACCTCAAACTTTACACGCACATACCTTTTTTTGCACCCATGTGTGTATTTATACCTTTACCTTTACTTTTTACACTTCATGCATATGATAAGTCTTAAAAACCCACAAGACTCACTGCTTTGGCTGCAGCAGATGACAACACTACCTTCTCAAAACACTACTATGTGGTGCATAAATGAATACAGATTTTTTTTTGAAAAACCCCCAGTTACATTGGGTTTCAAAGAAACTTTAAAGGGTTACTTTTAAAATCTGTTGCAGCAACAGGCTGTCTGCCTCAAACACTAACAGAACAATCAGGAGCTAGCAGGATTGTAATTAGCTTAATGTCCCTGGAATGACAATGTCTGATCCCTAATCACAGTAGCCCTGCTTGTTATTGGCCTTTCAGAGTTTGGACTGAGCCAAGTCATGCAGAAATGTCATTACTTAATTTCCTAGTGGAAATGTGACACAGTCCTTGCTTATAACTCCTCCAGTTCTTTAAGATTGATGCTATGCACATGCTGGGTCTGTGTGCTCCAGATAACAGAAGCAGGATGATTTTCCACTAACTTCCTTGTGCCAAATATTGAACTTTGATTAGAGGATGAGATTTATTCCAAATGACCCTGTTCTTTCACAGCCATCAGGTAGTAAGGAAAAGTGTAGCTGAATATTCCGTGCTCATGGTCCAGGAGTTGGTTCTCAGGCTGCTCAATCATTTCCCAATCTATGATGCAGATATTGGCTGGATTTGAAGCTGGAACCCAGTTGCCTAAGACTTAACAATCTCAGCCAAATATGTACTAAAAGGCAGAACTTATCACTGAACAAAACTCACTTGAGTGGATGCTTTTTATGGTAATGAATGGGAATTAATGTGCCTGTTGTAGCTCTTGATGCATGCATCTACCACCCCCCAATAGTTACAAAATTGGTCTCATAAGTAGTTTAATTTGTGAATTTAATTTGTGCAATAAAGTGTTTCTGGCATTAGTTTGTGTGTGGGAAGAACTGCATTTGAATATCAAGGGTTAAGTCAATACTTCTTGAATGGAATGATTTCACCTAAGGAACGTGGATTTGCCATGAACACTGGAGTATCTGGGTGGAATTGCTGAGTAACGGAAAGTACCTCAAAGCTCATTAAAACTTGTTGCTCTTTTGAGGGTGTGGATGGTGATGGAGAAAGGGTTAAAGTCCAGCTAGTAGTGTTAGGCCTCTGTCCAGAGTACTGAAATGTCTTGAACCAGCCCTGGACAGATAGTCCTATAAGCTTGATGCAGATGGGCAACAAATAGCCTCTGCATACAACTAAGATTTAGGGACCGGGAATCTGCATCCATCTACAGTGCATTTGATGTTGGGAAAGATGGAAGGCACAAGGAGAAGGGGACGACAGAGGATGAGATGGTTGGATAGTGTTCTTGAAGCTACCAGCATGAGTTCGACCAAACTGCGGGAGGCAGTGGAAGACAGGAGTGCCTGGCGTGCTCTGGTCCATGGGGTCACGAAGAGTCGGACACAACTAAATGACTAAACAACAACAACATCATAAACAAAGGGCAGAGAGTTTTGTTGCCTTCAGATCTTTGGAGGATGGGTGGGTATACATTTAGTAAATATATAACATTCATGGGGTAACTTTAATAATTTAGTAATAATGTTGCAACACGCTCTACGTGGGGCTACCTTTGAAGGTGACCCGGAAACTGCAATTAATCCAGAATGCGGCAGCTAGACTGGTGACTGGGAGTGGCCGCTGGGACCACATAACATCTCTGAGAGATCTGCATTGGCTCCCAGTACGTTTCTGAGCACAATTCAAAGTGTTGCTGCTGACCTTTAAAGCCCTAAATGGCCTCGGTCCTGTATACCTGAAGGAGCGTCTCCACCCCCATCGTTCAGCCCGGACACTGAGATCCAGCGCTAAGGGCCTTCTGGCGGTTCCCTCATTGCGAGAAGTGAGGCTACAGGGAACCAGACAGAGGGCCTTCTCGGTAGTGGCGCCTGCCCTGTGGAACACCCTCCCATCAGATGACAAAGAGATAAACAACTACCTGACATTCAGAAGACATCTTAAGGGAAGTTCAGGGAAGTTTTTAAAATTTAACGCTGTACTGTTTTTAACACTTGATTGGGAGCCGCCCAGAGTGGCTGGGGAAACTCAGCCAGATGGGCGGGGTATAAATAATATATTATTATTATTATTATTGTTATTATTATTATTATTATCCCCTGCCCATCTGGCTGGGTTTCCCCAGCCACTTTGGGGAATAAGCACTCCCTTGCTGATTGTTTTAAGACACAAAAAAGCCCAGGTTGAAAAGCAGAAGTACTATTCCTTTTTCTTTCACCCCATCTTATTTCACCTTTCCTCATTTTATTTGGCAAGGAAATGTCTTGCATCAATTTTCTTCTTATCAGCCAAGATCTGTTACCTATCACTTGCTCTTTGGTTTTCAAAAACCAGCCTGACTTTGTCTTATTCGTTTTAGTTAATTGCCATGGTTTGATGATCCCTTTTAAAATCCTTGGCAACTCTAATCCGCTTCCTTGATAGGTGATTAATGACTTTTCATTCCCTTGACCACCGTGACAGACAGGAAAGTAATAAGTTGCCCCAACAAAGATCTTTCATCTAGCCTTCCATATACCTCAATCATTCCAGGAAGAAAGGAAAGAGCAATGAATGTCTCTGTGTTCTTCAAGAAAACTCAGATGTGTTGGCAGCAAATGTTAATTAAATGGGTTGCTTCAAATTAAATGAATAACTGAAAAGACTTTATTCTTCGTTCAGAATGGGGCTACGGGGCAAAACTAGATTTCATTAATGGGTGGTTAAAAACGAGCCTACTTTTCTTTGCTGGAAATTCCAGCATAGTTCAGGTTTACTGCTTGTCTATAAATATTACAACAGAATCCTTACCTATGTAGTAAGGAGCGCTCAAGCTAGCATATGTGATTCTCTGTTTAACTGCACAACAGCTTTGTGAGGTGGGTTGAACACAGTGTCTGGCTCATGATCACCCAGGGAGGCCAAGTGGGAATTCAAACCATGGTCCTATTCCAACCACTAAGCCACACCACATGCTTGCTCAAATCCTGGGAGGCTCAGTACCAGCAAAGTTTCTAGTGCTTGCGCTTGGCAGGATAAGTTTAAAGATGCGATGGCAAAAAGCCATAGAACAGCAAAGAAGGAGCGAATTGGGTGACCTTGGACCAGTTGCTCCTTCTCAGCCTTAGCCTACCTCCTAGGGTTGTTTTGAGGATAGTGAGGGAAGGGGAGGGAAGAAACCAATGTACCATTCCTTCAGTTCTTTGGAGGAAAGGTAAAGGTAAAGGGACCCCTGACCATTAGGTCCAGTCGTGACCGACTCTGGGGTTGCGGCGCTCATCTCACTTTATTGGCCGAGGGAGCCGGTGTACAGCTTCCAGGTTATGTGGCCAGCATGACTAAGCCGCTTTTGGCAAACCAGAGCAGCACACAGAAACGCCATTTACCCTCCCGCCGGAGCAGTTCCTATTTATCTACTTGCACTTTGACGTGCTTTTGAACTGCTAGGTTGGCAGGAGTTGGGACCGAGCAACGGGAGCTCACCCCGTTGTGGGGATTCGAACTGCTGACCTTCTGATTGGCAAGTCCTAGGCTCTGTGGCTTAACCCACAGCGCCACCCGTGTCCCATGTACATGTGTGAAAAGCTGGAGTGTAAATCTAATTTTAAAAATCTGCGTATCTGTTCTCAAAGCCACCGTGCTCATGGAGTCCTGGTAGCCCTGAACAGAGTTACAGCATCGCCTGAGCCCTGTCGTATATTGCTGGCTGCCCGTCATGGTGGTGCATGAGCTCTGATGTGGATGTTAGACCCTGTTTCACTGGTGCCTCATGCTCAGTCTCAGTCCGCTGCATTAGTGGTTCTAATCGATTTAGTACTGATGAGTTTTATTGCCCCAGGCCGTTCGTCGGGAGCGCTCTCTGCCAGCTGCAAAGAGCAGGCAAAAGGACCATAGTAATTATGATCTTCCTCTTTACAAATGGAATGTGACTGATTTACATGCCCTTTCTCTATCTCCTCTTCCCTGTCCCCCCCTTGAGGCAAAAATCAGGATTCTCCACTCTCCGGTACCATCTAAGCTGAGTAATGGTCTGTCAGACTTTATTGCTCACACTTGACTACAAATTGACACATCACTTTGCCTTTTATGTGTCCCAGGTTGCCTTGTACATTTTCCACCACAATTGGAGCCCCAGCCATTCATCACAGATGCTCATATCTGTTTGATCAGGGAAATGCCAAGCTTCCTTCCTTGTTACATCCTCCAAGCTTAGAGGTCTATTAATTAAATTTGCACCCTGCCGATGGTGCAGGGAGGCAGCTGGCTCCACCGCTCTGTGTGAAGTTCAAATATCCCCCAGGTAGTTGGAGAATAGATGCCAGCAGTTTACAGACTTTTAAATCCCGGAGATAAGTTCTTGAAGTTTCCGCCAGTACATGAGCTCAGCTCTCTCCCCCCCCGCCCTCTCCCTGTCCACCATGCAACTCGCACAACACAAAACAACCCTCTTATTGCTTTGCTTAAGGCCCATGGGTAGGCAAACCAAGGCCCGGGGGACAGATCCACCCCAATTGCCTTCTAAATCCGGCCCACGGACGGTCCAGGAATCAGGATGTTTTTACATGAGTAGAATGTGCGCTTTTGTTTAAAATGCATCTCTGGGTTATTTGTGGGGCCTGCCTGGTGTTTTTACACGAGTAGAATGTCTGCTTTTACAGTGGTACTTCGGCTTAAGAACTTAATTTGTTCTGGAGGTCCGTTCTTATCCTGAAACTGTTCTTAACCTGAAGCACCACTTTAGCTAATGGGGCCTCCTGCTGCTGCCGCCGCCGTGCGGGCAGAGCACGATTTCTGTTCTTATCCTGAAGCAAAGTTCTTAACCTGAAGCACTATTTCTGGGTTAGCGGAGTCTGTAACCTGAAGCGCATGTAAGCTGAAGCGTATGTAACCCAAGGTACCACTGTATTTAAAATGCATCTCTGGGTTATTTGTGGGACATAGGAATTTGTTCACCCCCCCCAAAATAGTCCGGCTCCCCACATGGTCTGAGGGACAGTGGACCGGACCCCTGCTGAAAAAGTTTGCTGGCCGCTACCTTAAGCCCCTCCAGGCATATAGAGCCATGAATTGCCTTTCTGCCTGCCAATCAATTTTGGATGTGTTGTTCTTCTGGAGAGCCTATCATTTCTCTCCAGAGGTCTAGGGCAGTCTCCGCTACCTTCAAGCCCTACGAACCTTTCTCAGCCTTAATGCCTGCAGGGTTCTGAAGAGCTCAGCTTTTTTATACAGTGGTGCCTCGCAAGACGAAAAGAATCCGTTCCGCGAGTCTCTTCGTCTAGCGGTTTTTTCGTCTTGCGAAGCAACCCCATTAGCGGATTAGCGGATTAGCGGATTAGCGGATTAGCGCTATTAGCGGTTTAGCAGCTATTAGCGGCTATTAAAGGCTTAAGGGATTAGCGGATTAGCTGCTAAAAGGCTATTATCAGTTTAGTGCCTTACAAAAAGGGGGTGGGGAGCGGAAAAAAATCGCAGGAACTCGCAAGACATTTTCGTCTTGCGAAGCAAGCCCATAGCAAATTCGTTTTGCGAAGCACCTCCAAAACGGAAAACCCTTTCGTCTAGCGGGTTTTCCGTCTTGCGAGGCATTCGTCTTGCGGGGCACCACTGTATTAAAGCAGCACAATGTAGGATTGAAACAAACAAACCTTAAGTGAAGCTTTTAACCTATAGCACAGCAAAGGATGGCTTTTCTAAACAGAGAAAGCAGCCCAGAGCTCTTTGCTGTCACATAATTAATATTTTGAGTAGTCTCACTCCCTGCAAAGGCCATGGACCTAGAGTAGCACAAAGATATATGAAAATATAGAGCTGTAAGGTCAGAAGTAAAGGACAGGAGGGCACCCCCCCCGGTCCAAATATAGAGCCAACTCCTAGGGCCTGTGGGGGCTTCACCCCCCCTAAAATATTTGAGCGGGTCATGGCTCTTCCAAAGAAGATGGGTACTGCCATTCAAATGATGTGTGTGCACAGCATCATGTGATCGATTATGCAGGGTGGGGCTTACCTAGCCCCCCCAATATTTTATTCAAGTTGGCACCCCTGTTTAGAGCTATACCCAATGCTGCATGAAAATGCTGCTCCTCCTCTCCTTTCCTCACGTACTCCCAAAATCTGCTCCCGGGCTGCAGAGAGCCAGTGTGGTGTAGTGGTTAAGAGCGGTAGTCTCGTAATCTGGGGAACCGGGTTCGCGTCTCCGCTCCTCCACATGCAGCTGCTGGGTGACCTTGGGCTAGTCACACTTCTCTGAAGTCTCTCAGCCCCACTCACCTCACAGAGTGTTTGTTGTGGGGGAGGAAGGGAAAGGAGAATGTTAGCCGCTTTGAGACTCCTTCAAAGGGAGCGAAAGGCGGGATATCAAATCCAAATCCAAATGGAAATCTGCTGTGTGAATGGAACCCACTGACTTCACTGTCCCAAGCATCTGTGAGATGCTGTTGGAGAGGAGGAGAAACTCCCGAAAGCTGGGGATGGGAAATGGACTGTCCTGAAAAAAGCAACGACTGGATGGCCAGAATCCTGGAAGGAAGCATCCCTAATGGATAGATTTTGTTGCAGGTCCCATTTGTCCTTACTACAAGCTATCTAGGTTTTACTTTATACTGCAGGAAGCCCATTTTCGTCTGCCTTTTGTTTTTCCTGCAGATGTTTTATGGCTACTCAAGCTGCTTTGAAGGAATACCTAGAATCAGAGAACTGTTAAGAGTTGGACCACGAGGGTCATCTAGTCCAGATCCTGAATTGCAGGAAACTTTTTGCCCAACGTGAGGCTCCAACCCACAACCCTGAGATTAAAAGTCTCATGCTGTACACCAACTGAGCTATCAAGGCTGGTATCCGAAGGAACATTCTGGGGATGTCCCTGTTTAGCAGGGGCATTCCAATCACACACAAATCCCTAATCATCGGGCGGATTCACTGAGGTATTCCTTGTATGGTGACCCAGATAGGCATTCACCATAAGGATAATCTTTTGCAGCTGGTGGGTGGGAAATGGGGATTCTTTGATTTGGGCATGCAATTGAATACAGTGGTGCCCTGCAAGACGAATGCCTCGCAAGACGGAAAACCCGCTAGACGAAAGGGTTTTCCGTTTTGGAGGTGCTTCGCAAAACAAATTTGCTATGGGCTTGCTTCGCAAGACGAAAATGTCTTGTGATTCCTGGGTTACCCCCCTCCCCCCCTTTCCCCCAAGCCCCTAAGCCGCTTAACAGCTGATCTAAGCCGCTTATCAGCTGATATAAGCCGCTAATAGCCTTTTAGCAGCTAATCCGCTAAACCCTTAAGCCTTTAATAGCCGCTAATAGCCTTTTAGCAGCTAATCCGCTAATCCCTTAAACCTTTAATAGCTGCTAATAGCGCTAATCCGCTAATGGGCTTCGCAAGACGAAAAAAACCGCAAGACGAAGAGACTCGCGGAACGGATTCTTTTCGTCTTGCGAGGCACCACTGTACACAGAATTAGACGTTCTTGTTTTAGTTGTGTGTATCCTTTTTTCTTAAGTCTATCCTTTTCCATCTCTGCTCTCCTGGCTTTCTTTCTGGCTTTTAGCCCTAATTGACCCAATCACATCCCACGTTTAGAGGACTGTTGAACAACATTGGCTCAGTTGTAGACTTTACTTGCTGCTATTTATCAGTGTTTATAAATGGATTTAAAATAACAATGGGCTGGTGTCTTGCTGGATGATTTATTTTTGTAGTTAACCATGGAGGATGTGCTGACAGTACATTCCACTTAGGAAAATGATTATTTGTCCAGCATTTTATACTTTGCTGAAATACGGCAAATGGAGTAGGTGTTAAAATGTGCTAACGGGTTTGTGCCAACAACCTAACATTTTAGTACTGAGACACCATGAAGATGTAAAGGGGATCTTCATTTAAATTAACATACCACGGTTGAAACAGAAATGTTTGGTTTTAGGAAGGTTTCATAGTCTTTTTGTTAGATGTACAAAATATTTTAATTTAGCACGTGAGATTTCTAAACATCAGTGGAGGCAGGTTGGGGCTCCTTGGAAGAGCAACCACATTTTCTGGAATCAGTTAGAGGGAGAGCATTTGAAGGAAACTACCACCTCTCCTCTCACTGATTTCCCCCTTAAAAATCACTCTGTCTGTTCACAACTTTGCTGCTGTATGTGTTGTGGTCTGGCTGGATGCACTGGAGTGGTGGGAGGCCTGAGCTGCAGGGGAAGAAGGCTCAGAGCCAGGAGAGTGGTCAGAGGGAGAAGAGGAAGCAGACAAGGAGGAGGAAGTGTCAGAAGCTGAAGAGGTAACAGGGTTTAGTGAGCAGGAAGAGGCTGTGGCAGAGAGCAGTCCAGAATCAGAGGCAGAAGCGGAGGCTGGTGGCTCCAAAAAAGGGGGCCTTTTGGCCCTTCCTAGAGTGAGATGATGGAGGGCCCCACCGCTGCTGCTATCATATAACAGACCCTCCAAATGTTCCTATTTTCCAGGGACAGTCCTGGATTTACAGAAGCCATCCTGGTTTCTGATTTGATCCCGGAATGTTGTATTATGTTTTTATATATGTTGGAAGCTGGGGCAACCCAGTCAGATGAGCGGGATAATAATAACAATAATAACAATAAAAGGGAATAGGACGTCCCTATTTTCATTGGACACAGGTGGCGCTGTGGTCTAAACCAGTGAGCCTAGGGCTTACCAATCAGAAGGTTGGTGGTTTTAATCCCCACGATAAGGTGAATTCCTGTTGCTCAGTCCCAGCTCCTGCCAAGCTAGCAATTCGAAAACACGTCAAAGTGCAACTAGAGAAATAGGTACCACTCTGGCGGGAAGGTAAATGGCTTTTCTGTGCGCTGCTCTGGTTCGCCAGAAGCAGCTTAGTCATGCTGGCCACATGACCCGGAAAACCTGTCTGTGGATAAACGTCAGCTCCCTCGGCCAGTAAAGCGAGATGAGTGCCGCAACTGCAGAGTCGTTTGCGACTGGACTTAACTCTCGGGGTCCTTTACCTTTATTTTCATTGGAGAGTATGATATAAGTGAGAAGAAATGTCATGGAGTGAGTCTAGGGAAAGTAAGCTGTGAGGGGGAGATGGGGAGATCAGCCACCATCATCATGAAGAGAAGACAGCAGTGATTCAGGTGGCTCATTCTCTGACACTGGCCCTGGTTAGATTGTGGAGATTATCAAGCGATAGGCTATGCCAAAGACTATGCCTAAGAAAAAGCTAATGTATTTTGTTTATCATCACACCCTGTAAATTGAAAACAAGCAGAACCTAAAAGAGAGATGTATACACGTTTGATCACATGAGCATCCATTATCATTGCTATGCTAATTGATGATGTAGACAGTATGTTACAAAGTGGACCTTAGCTGATGTCACTAGATAAGGACAAAGTATTTTGGCAGAGGAGCAGCCTTTTGGGGTGACGTAGTGACAGCAGCAATACATGTCCCCATCTTAATTGTGCATTGCAAAGTTCATTGTAAAAGGAGGTCCTTTGTGGCTACTTAAGCAAAATGTGCTGATATAAATTGAGCAGCTCAGTCGAAAAATGTTTGGTTGCATGTGCCAAAGGCCCACACTATGACAAAACCCAGTGAGAGAAAAAACAGGTTCAGCAGCATTTAGAGTTGGAAGATGTATTCTGTGTTCTTCTGGGAAGGAGGCGGCAGTGTGCACCGTAAGAGAACTCTCCTATCTAATGAAGAGGACAAAGTGCATGTTCTCTTTCCAGTGACTGTGGGTTCTTTATTAAACAGCATATTAAATTAGATGCCAACATCTAGCCTCTGAAATTAATTTTCCTGTGATCCAGTGTCACACGAAAGCTCTTCTATCCAAAACTAATCAGTTTGTTAGTGCTATATCTGTTGTAACTGCACACATGCAGGGCAAAGGGAAGAGAATAAAACCCTCTGTGAGGCACTAATTTGCAATGTTACCAAGGTCCACTGTGTACATCCTGGTGCTCTATATACATTTACCTGGGGGACACATGAGGGCTGGGGACACACCAGTGTGTTAATGTGCATGTGCATCACACAGATCCATTTTTCCTGTGTACGTTGATGTGCACATTCATCCACACACGAGCATTCAGGTGAACTCTGTTTTTCACATCAGTGGGTGGTGCTTGGCAGGGATGTATTAGCACGTAACATGCATGTTGGATTTTTTCCTCCTTACCGCGTTTCTGCAATTGTAGGCCCAGCCCACCCATGAGGCAAGGCCTCAGTTACCTGCTTAACATTAAATAGCTGAGCACTAATACAGTGGTACCCCGCAAGACGAATGCCTCGCAAGATGGAAAACCCGCTAGACAAAAGGGTTTTCCGTTTTTCGATGCGCTTCGCAGGACGAATTTCCCTATGGGCTTGCTTCGCAAGACGAAAATGTCTTGCGAGTCTTGAGATTTTTTCCCGCTCCCCACCCTCTTTTTCTAAGCCGCTAAAGTGCTAATAGCCTTTTAGCAGCTAATCCGCTAATCCCTTAAGCCTTTAATAGCCGCTAATAGCCGCTAAACCGCTAATAGCGCTAATCCGCTAATAGGGTTGCTTCGCAAGACGAAAAAACCGCTAGACGAAGAGACTCGCAGAATGAATTAATTTCATCTTGCGAGGCACCACTGTACAAGCCTCTTTGATGAACCAAAGGAACATGAGAACAGTGATAATGCATCAGTTTATAACAGTATGGTTAATTCAGGAATTTTTTTTCTTAAAAAAAATCTTTATTTTATTGCTTAGTATCAAAAGAAATGAGACGTTGATTAAAGGCCATTGTGAACTGAAATTCATATTCATCTTTATCCTATGAAGCAGGATTGAAGGAGGAACTTGAAATTAACAGAAGCCACTGAAACAGGACAGAATCACAGTATGTTGCATTCAAGTAAACAGTAGCATGTATGGATGGATGTATAATTTGACCTAGTCTTTGCGGATCAGAAGACACTAACTATAGCACTGAGTTTGATTTTTCGGCAGGCATTGCAGAACCCCACTCTGCTCAGATCAGTAAATGTCAAATAAAGCCATGACATAAAAGAGGCTGTGCCGCTAATGTGCCTGCTGTTCGTCCCCTTTGTTATAAGGGACTTTTGTTTCCTAACACTAAGGCTGCAATCCCACAGCCACTTACCTGGGAGTAAACCTCATTGAACTCAGTGAGACTTAACTTCTGAGCAGACATGCACAGGATTACATTTTAAGTTGCCTGGTTTTCCTATGCAAAAAAAAAAAAAAAAAAAAGGAATTGCAAATATATATATAGTATATATATTAAAAGATATGAAGCTGAATCCCCCTTCTCTTTTGGGGGATGGCTTTACTATTTACATGTTCAAGAGCTAGAAAATGGATGGAATGGTTGTCATCAGTGTCCAATTCTACTCCATACAGTAACAGGCAAACTTCTCCAAGCGACTCAAATATATACATGGACCTATAAGCCCACATATGGCTCCTGTTGTACGGATGAGCCATGCACACATTCAGCATTTCCATGTCGGCAAATGAAACTGCAGGATCGGGATGCAGAGTTGAGTATATGCTAGACACAGGAGCCCTTTGCTAAGTACAAAAAAGTGGTCATGAACTTCCCAGCTGCACCATCTCTGGTAGCAAATGCGCACTGGGTTTCAGCCACAGATTGGAGTGCAAGGCAAGAGGTGAAGGTTGAAGAGATGTACTTAGAGGTACTGGAATACAGCTTCGTGCTTCTTGCTTAAGAGCTGCCAGCTAAGCAGTTTTCAAAAGTGTACAACTGTGGAGTTGTTGTTTTCCTTCAGCAGGGGTGGTTAACCTGTGGCTAACTGCCAGAAGTTCTTGGGCTCCAACTCCCATCAGCCCCAGCCACCAGAGTTGGTGGTCGGAGATCATGGGCGTTGCAGTGCAGCAATATCTCCTGGGCCTCAGGTTAGCCAACCCTCTTCTTCAGCCAAAGAGCTGAAGTGTTTTAAGGGCGGCACATGATTTTCTGTGGAGCTGTCACACACGATACCATGGTCAGTTGGCTAAGGGGAAATCGCCATTGTCTGCAACCCTTTCATCCTTTACAAGTGTAATTCTCACCGCCTTCTTTTCCTTCCCTTATGTTTATATTGCCTTTGAGATTGCGTGCACGTTTTAAACATCCTGGTAAAACTTGTTCAAAGGGGAATTTCTAGAGAGTTGATTTATAAAAAGAAGAACGAGAGGGGCTTGGAACTGTTTTAAATGTTGGGCAACGATAGATTCCTTGTTACTTAAGTCTCTGAATTTTTGTGTACCTTGTAAATTCTGCACAGGCCCATAAATTCTGCACAGCCTCAAGGATGATTCCTTGATGCAGACAGAACGTCTGACTAGATTGCTCGTTGAACCACAATTTGAAACCGTGGGTGAAATTCTGGTTTTATAGCTGCAGTTTCCATTTGTGGCCAGATTCCAAAACTAGGCGTGCTTAAGTCTTGTAAGTCAATAAGCTGAAATATGCCTAACTTGTTTCTGGCATGTGCTTCAAGGTGAATTGCTAACACCTTTGGTCTTTTGAATTTGGTTGCTTTTGTTCACAAATGTGTTAGCTCAGTATGTTTTTATTCCACTCATTGTTTTTTGTCAGCTAGAATCTGTTTCCCCCTGTTTTGAAATGAAATTGGTTAACCATATAAACAGGAACATGCTATATACACATATATATTAAAAAATATGCTCAAACAATATCAGAAAAATAGAAAAATTCTGCAACCCAGTTTCTTGTTTCTGAGACCTGCCTCCTTCCTATAGAAGGAAAAGGAAAGACTATTTTGGAGTAGGCCTGCTTTGGGGAAACAGTGCTTGTTCATCAGCTGTTTAAACATTTACATCCAACATGTGCTAAAATCTTTGCTTGTATACAAGAAACCCAAAGGACGTACAAGATCGCCACAGCAACATATATCAAAAATCACAGAGAAGTCCAGACCACAAACTGTTTCCTAAACCAACAGCTCCACAATTCATCCAAACTGCCTTGTTACTGAAACTGAAAAAAGTCAGAACCAAACATTATGCCGATTCGCTAAAACCATGGACAACATTTTAGGACCAGACTCACACTATATACTTCAAGCTGTAGTAATACAAGAAAAAGGTCTGAACCCTTACTCATTCAATCACACTTCAAATGAGAAAGAAGTCCCAGTTTTCTTAAGACACGTGAACAGGGTGCAAATCTAAGTTTAGTTCTCTGTTCCCATCAGTGTAATAGTTAGCAGCCTTGCTCAAAAAAATTATCCAGTTTAACTTTTCACTTATTTTAAAAAGTAAACAAGCTATTTCTTTCCTAAGCCTCGTACCACTCTTGTCTGGCTCCATTCCTGATTGTTGTTGACCAACCATCTCTTGTTGCTTAAATGTCTGATATCAACTGATCATTGTGGTTGTCATATGATTTCCTTGGTCATCTGCAAGACAGCTTCATTGGGGGTTACACAGTGCAAGATGAGGCAGGCAGGTCTTGCCAGCAAAGCATCATAACTGAAGTGGTTGAACAGGGAAAACTCAGATGTTTTCTAGGGCATCTACGGGGACAAAGCCCTTTTTCTTTCCACTGCATACTTTGATAAAGCCGTCGTGTTCCTTTTCTGAAGTAATACAGATCTGTAGACAAAGAATGGAGAGAAAAGTTTAAACACCCCACACTCAATAACCACTTCTATTCAGGAACCCAAACAGGTATAGGTGACGCTTTGTAAGGTCTGAGCTGAAACAGACCACCAAATTTCAAAGCCCATGACAATGGGATTCCCATCCACACAAGAAGCAATGGGTCCTGCATAATACCACTTTAGTAATCAGCTGTCCATCAGGCGAAATTTGTAACGTGTGCTTTCCAATTCAACCTCATGAACATAATGCAAGATTTTCTCCTTCCTCCCACCCATTCTAACACTGGTGTGTGCCTTAAGTAGAGATTAGAGAAAAGCAAGTTTCATGAGGCTCCTTGCTGTGTGTGTGAGAGAGCCATTGAGAGCCAGTGTGGTGTAGTGGTTAAGAGCGGTGGACTCGTAATCTGGTGAACCGGGTTCGCGTCTCTGCCCCTCCCCGTGCAGCTGCTGGGTGACCTTGGGCTAGTCACACTTCTTTGAAGTCTCTCAGCCCCACTCACCTCACAGAGTGTTTGTAGTGGGGGAGGAAGGGAAAGGAGAATGTTAGCCTCTTTGAGACTCCTTAAAGGGAGTGAAAGGCGGGATATCAAATCCAAACTCTTCTTCCTCTTCTCTCTGTGTGTGGACACCTGAATCCAAAACAGGCCTAATGAGATGGCCCGAAATCCCTTGAAATCTTCAAAGGCCTCCTTGTCTGATTTCCTGGATATGTTGAAACCTCTGGCTTTTGCTTGACTGGAATGTTGCCTGCTGTGCAGTGGTAAGCCACACCAGTTGCTCTGCTCAGTTTTGTCTCTGGCCTCATCTACCACTGGCCTGTGGCCCTTGGAAATGTGGGCCTCAGTCTAAAAGAGGCCCCCCCCATCTTCCCTAGCCAATCAAGTTTTATCTGCACCACCTCCCTGGATCTCCCCATGCTTTGGGCTCAGCGGTTCCTTTCTTCCCACATTTGTCATGCATTTAACTCCCAGCACAACATCAGGGGGATCTAGTGCAGAACGGGTCCCTATTTGTGGCTGCAGTGTTCGGGCAGCTCAGAGCATCGCTCACTTGTTTTGAAGGAGTTCTTTGTGCCATTTCTCCCCTAGGCCCTCCTAAAGTGGACGGGCAAGCCATGCTCTTTTCCATCCCTCTCAGGCTCCAGCTTTGTTACAAGGGTTTATATTATCTACTTGAAAGCAGAAGGGTACAAAGCTATATAAACACAAAGTGCTTTGCTGTCTGGGCAAAGCGACCCGGCATGCATTAGGAGGGCACTAAAAATATCTCTGCCTGTCTGAATGATGTTTTGTATTGCTGCTGTTGATATAACATTGTGCATAAAAACTTCCTCATTTCCTGCAATGGGCATTTTATGGTTTGTATGTGCACGTCTTGCCATACATATATAACCCTCATTAATGTGCTGGCGAGTTTGTGTAAGAATGAGCAAGGATACATTCCTGTTTGTGACGTTCAGGACCATTTTAAAATATCAAGGAACTCCACCTCAGGCTTAGCAAATGAGTGTTCCTAGCAGTCAGTTTGGCTCAGTGATTTTGTTGTCTAATGTCCGCATCAAAGAAAGAGAAAGCAGCTCCGTACTGTAAATTCGTATGTGCGTAACGTGGTCAGATGGGTTTGTCACATAAATATGTGCTGAAAACCACCACGTGGAGGTTCCTTGGAACTGCAGCTGACACAGGCAATGATCCACCCGTGCACAGGGTCTTACCGTGCAAGCTGGTCAGCACTATGCAGTATGTTTGGCGCATGAAATGAATGTGCCAAATTCTGATAGGGTTGCCATCAGAGCTGTCAACTTACAGATTTGAAATAAGGGACCAGCAGCCTCGAAAATAAGGGATCAGCAGCCAAAATAAGGGATTTTCCAAGCACAGGTATGTTCAACTTCTGAGCCCCTCCGAGCCAAAGGCAGAAAGCCCAGCCAGCAGCCAAACGAAGCCTCAAGCGGTGGTTCCCACAGAACAGCAACCCGGCAAAGGGGATGCAGCAAGGGAAACCACTGTCACCTCTCCGCTGGGAAGATTTGATTGGCACAAGGCATGCAAGCTCCACCCCCCAGTCATACTTAGACTCCTTATTGGGTGAGCAACACAGCCAAGCAACACAGTTGGAGCCTCCCTCCTCCCTGGCTGGCAGGGAGGGAGGGAGAGGAGCTGCTTCCTTTGAAACCTGGGAAATTTAAGGGACATCATCAGTAAGGGATACGGCGCTGGGATAGGGGACTTTCCTGCCAAGTAAGGGACGGTTGACAGCTATGTTGCCATACGTCCAGAATCTCCCAGGCATAGCTGGGATTTGGCAGCTGGAAACAGTGCCTGGGAGGAAATTGCCGAAATGTCTAGGATAATCCGGACTTTTGGCAACCCATGCCGGAGGTGTGGATTTTGGTGAATTTCCTTTAAAACAGCTCAAAAACTTCGTTTTTTTTGCCCAAAAAAGGAGAAAAACAACAACTTCGTCAAAAGAAGCTCAACAATTTTTGCGTCTGGATTTTCACTTTTTGAAACATGGCAACCCTAAATTCTGAGCACATCACACAAGTTCATCTTCAGGGACAGAGTGCCTGCTTTGTACACAGAACATCCCAGGTCCAGTTTCCAGTATCTCCAGGTGTGGCTGGAGAAGTCTTCTGTCTGAAAGCCTGGAGAGTTACGACCAGTCAGTGCAGATGCTGAGCTAAATGGACCAAAGGCCTGATTTGGTGCACAGCAGGATTCTGCATTGTTTTTGTTCATCGGCAATCCCTGAACTTTGGTATCCTCCCAAAACTGATTGCTCAAAAGGGCTAGAAGATTGACCAATGGTCTGACCTGATGTCCTGTGTGCTCCTTCTTCCCACGGTAGTGGCAGAGTACTTGTCATTTCACTCAGTGCCTCCCCAAAATCCATTAATAGCATCAACCAATAGCATTCTTTTGACTTAACTGGCTTTTTTTGTATGAATATTAAAAAAAGGAAGGAAAATTACTTTCACTTGCTGTGACTGAGAGGCAGTGGAGGTGCTAGCAAGATGGAGTAGCTTTTTAATCATTGCTTTTAATTAACGGAGACTGTGAACGACTCTTGTCCTATTATGGACTAGTTTTCTATTAATCTGCTTAACTGCCTGGCATAAGCTGGACTGCCATGGGCTAGTAGGAAGCAACAGTAATAAAAAAAACCCAGGTCCATATAATTTGCCATGGTAGTATCTTTCAGATCAATTACGACTCAATGTAAGCCCACTTCCTTGGAACGAACAGCTGATTTGCACATGCAAGTAAATAATTGACTATCACAGATCACACAACTGTCTCTAGTGGAAAGTATTGTGTCCAGTAACAGGGCTCCCCTTGTGGTGCTTAATCGGCGACATCCATTTTGCAATTTATCATGGGTGCTGTAAACATCAAGGGGGGAACATGACTGTGTGAACTTTCATATATACTTTCATATATATTTCATATATACTTGAAGGTATGTATGCTAGGCATCATGATCTCAAATCTCCAATCATAATACATTCTCTTGGAAGTACGTACCATGGGATTTGATGGA
Organism: Podarcis tiliguerta; assembly: GCF_965153285.1. Taxonomy (NCBI): domain Eukaryota; kingdom Metazoa; phylum Chordata; class Lepidosauria; order Squamata; family Lacertidae; genus Podarcis; species Podarcis tiliguerta. The sequence goes on from NC_139545.1 coordinate 10,440,879, forward strand.
GCATGAGAAAAGTAGAGGTGTGATCTCTGTGTTTTAATGCACAGGAAGGAATTCCAGGTTTACTCACTTGGTTCTCTTTCAGGGTTATCTGCCCCTGCTCCTTGCATCCAATAAACGTTCTGATACACCTGAAGACATGTTCATCTTGTTGTACTCTTTGAACGAAATTTGCTGGGAAAAAGCCAACTCGGTCTTCTATTTTCCCCTGTGAAGAAGGTGAAATGACAGAAGAAGAGTTATGGGCCGCTGTAATGCTCTTGAAGATGGTTTGGAAGCTGCTGCTACTGGTACAGAAGGCAGTGGCCTGATCTTAAAAGACTTACACCGGTTGTGGGGCTTCTGAGCCAAATTCAAGTTATTTATGCTGTTGCAGAAAGCACTAAATGACATGCAGCCCAGATATCTGAAGGAGTTACTACCTCTATATAGGTATGCAGAGAGCCAAGGACAGTAAGAGCTGTTCGACAGTGGAATTTGCTGCCAAGGAGTGTGGTGGAGTCTCCTTCTTTGGAGGTCTTTAAGCAGAGGCTTGACAACCATATGTCAGGAGTGCTCTGATGGTGTTTCCTGCTTGGCAGGGGGTTGGACTCGATGGCCCTTGTGGTCTCTTCCAACTCTATGATTCAATGATTCTATAAATATAGGTGGTTTTATTATTTATTTATTATGTGCCTTTTCAACTCGGTGCTCTGTGTGGGGCACTTTCCACACTGCCAGTAAAGTGCTACTTTACATCAGCTACTGATCGGCTACCAAGGACCAAAAGTGTTCCTTTAGACCAGAGTTAAGCACACAGAATGTTGCTCCACGCACTGAAGCAAAGGAACATGCTGTCGGTGCATCAGCACTAACGACCAACACACTCGTGCAACACACTCATTTTCTTTCTTTCCACATTACTTGGGTAATTGCGATCGTACCTTCCACCAGTCTTCATTTGAGTCCTCCAGAAGTGTGATCCTATCTCCTGGCCTACAGTCAGAAGACAGAAGCATTGGGAACACGTCATTTAGATAAATGAATATGTATTACGTTGGGCATTTTGTTTGAGTTCAATTCAGCAGAATTTTATTCATTCATTCATTCATTCATTCATTCATTTGTATACTGCTTTTCATCCAAACATCACAGGGCGCTTCACAACAGAGAAAATACAAAATGAGAACATAAAATACATAATAAAACAAAAACAAAAACACACCAAGAACCCAAACGACAACAACAGAACAAAATTCTTAAACCCTGCCCTTCTGACTGGGTTCCTCCAGCCACTCTGGGCAGCTTCCAACAAAATACAAAGGGGAAAAATTCTGCATCAAACATTAAAAACTTTCTTTTCATTTTAAAAGGCACAGTATGTCAATATTTTCTGTGTTAATTTACATTACTATTAGCTGGCTTTATTGAGTTTTAAATGGCGATAAATTGTCAGCTGCTTTGTAACGCTTATGCCAGTAGCCCAAGGATAATTTGAATAAAAATAGAAAGTTATGCTTCTTCATGTATAATGTCACCCATGAATTCCACAATTTCTTCAGTCCCCCAAAGTGACTTTAATGATGATTTAATGATGACTCTAGCAGGATGGAAATCATTGAGTCCTTTGATGCCCTCTCTAGATCCAGTGAACAATTATCTCCATTTTCTCTGTCGTTTTCACATCTAGGTGCATCCCTATTGCAAGGTTCCTAAGCACCTCGTGAGGAAGCTGTAGTAAAATCCAAGTCGCTCCAATATGCCTGTTGGTTTAGCCAAACTTAGAGCAGCAGTGACAAAGAAAAGATGATCCTGTGTCAATTCCAAAACGCCCTTCTTCATCCATGTCTAGTTTTTGGGTTAGCGCCTTGTTCTTGCAATAAAGTCATCACCATCAAATGTCAGCTAAAGAAATGTTTGGAAAACTCTTATCACATATGCCCCATGTAATCTGTTTATAGTCAGGGAGGAGCACAGCTGGGCACTTGGACATTAAAAAATATACATGTTGAAATGTCATGGTGGGGACTGTTCATGCTAGGATCACAACAACAACAACTATCTGGGCCAGTGCTCCTCACTGGAAAGAAAGGTGAATTCCTTCTCCTAAATGGCTGCCAAAATGGATACTACTGCTTGCTGGGTGGGTGGGAGGGGAGAATCCTTCATCAAGGGGAACTGCTGAACATCATCTGCTCCACCTTCTTGATTCAGGAAAACACCCTGGCATATTTCCTGCTACTGCCACTCATATCTAGCTAAGCGTCTGAGGTCTGAGTTGGGGCCTGTTTGATGGGAGAGCATTTAAGAAGGAAGAAGAAGAAGAAGAGTTTGGATTTGATATCCCGCCTTTCACTCCCTTTAAGGAGTCTCAAAGCGGCTAACATTCTCGTTTCCCTTCCTCCCCCACAACAAACACTCTGTGGGGTGCACAGCAGGCAACATTCCAGTCAAGCAAAGGCCAGAGGTTTCAACATACCCAGGAAATTAGACAAGGAGGCCTTTGAAGATTGCAAGAGATTTCAGGCCATCTCATTAGGCCTGTTTTGGATTCAGGTGTCCACACACACAGAGAAGAGGAAGAAGAGTTTGGATATGATATCCCGTCTTTCACTCCCTTTAAGGAGTCTCAAAGAGGCTAACATTCTCCTTTCCCTTCCTCCCCCACAACAAACACTCTGTGAGGTGAGTGGGGCTGAGAGACTTCAAAGAAGTGTGACTAGCCCAAGGTCACCCAGCAGCTGCATGTGGAGGAGCGGAGACACTAACCCGGTTCCCCAGATTAGGAGACTACCGCTCTTAACCACTACACCACACTGGCTCACAGAAGGGAGGTGGAAGCATGTAGGGGGTGACTAGGCAACCACAAGACTTGTTCCTCAGCCCCAATTTTCCTTCTCCAGCTGGTCAGGAGGTGGCAGCTGCCATGGTTGGGGTGATGAAGCGGCAGGACAAGGTGGGTGGTGGCAACTGTGACTGGAGTCTAATCCTGAGTAGTTGCCAGAGTGATTCACCTGATGACTCTAGCTCTGAAGACAAAGATTTTATCTAACTTGGGGCTGGGATTTACATTACATCCAAGCATCTGCGATGGCAGATAAATGGCTCTTTGGGCACAGGAAATGGGGATTGTGAGAGTGGCACGATGCGTGAGCCAGAGGCCAGATACAAAACCCCAAAATGAAAAGTTGTTGGGAGAAGCTAGAGAAAGAGGGAAGCAATCTGCTTCTCTGTTCCTAAGTGTCTCCTCCTGAAAGTCTTCTGCAAATTTAAAGGGGGCTGTTTATCTACTTCTGCATTTCGTCAGGTCATTTGTATATGAAACCATTGTCACAAAATATGGCTCTCTTGGATTCATTTGTCTTGTCATTTTAGGTGAAGAAGGAGCAAGATGATGCCCTGAGTGACAGCCTGTCACTTTACAAAATATACCGTATTTTTTGTGTGTGCGTCTTATGGAGCAAATGCAGGCTGCGCAGCTATCCCAGAAGTCAGAACAGCAAGAGGGATCACTGCTTTCGCTGCGCAGCGATCCCTCTTGTTGTTCTGGCTTCTGAGATTCAGAATATTTTTTTTCATGTTTTCCTCCTCCAAAAACTAGGTGCGTCTTATGGTCTGGCGCGTCTTATAGAGCAAAAAATACGGTACTTCTTTTTTAAATAAACTTTTATTTTTATCTAACCAATTCATTTTTGCCACACAGTCATGTATTGTCCTGCAGGTTCTGTTTTTACATGCTGTGAATAAATTGTCTGGGGATGTTGTGGTGGATGGAGCCTGAATAGCTGCAGAGGTAGAGAGGGATGCTATCTAGCCTCTCAATTCAGCCTTCACTAACCTCCTTGAAGGCCACAACTCACACCAGCTCTCCTTAAGTGTTTTTCCTGGCAGGAATGGGTCCTTAAACATTGATAATACCTCTTGCTTTCCTTGTCTGGAAGATGGAGAGAGACGTGTCTGTAGAAAGCGTGGCTGGAATACAGCCTACTGCATGAATTTACTCTCGCTCTGTCCACTTTGGCTTCTGTCCCTACCTACTTTTCCCTTTGGCGTTCTGCTCATTATTGGCATGTGTCTACCCTGGAATTGTGTCTACCCTCGAGGAATTGTGGCCTTTGGGCTGGCTTGGCCTTGCTGTTACATGAACACATCTACACAGCAGGTCAGATCTGCGTTCTTTCCAATTCCCATTAATAAAATACACATGTCTACCTCATTTCCAAGTCTTCGTTCTCTTGTGGTACAAATTTGTACAAGGCAACATAGGCATTTGTCTGTACTGCATCTTTACTGAGAGATCCCTTCGGCATGGAAAAAAAAAGAAAGAAGAGGAGATATTGGAACTTGATCTTTAACAGTAGCGTTATGTATAGAACAAAGCTGAAGACAAATTCAGCAACATGCACTCTGAAAAGGAGGTACTGATTTGATGTAGGGTGGTTCTGTTTATACAGCAATTGGGAGTAATAGTCAAGTTTGAGCCAAATATACTGCCGTGTTTATCTTAACTTGGCTTCCGGATGGAGAACCCAAATGGGGAAAATCTATTATTTCGCAGTCTCTAGACTAATTTTGAAACAGAATTAACAAGCTGCCGGATTTCTGGATTTTGGCAGTGGGCTCTATGCTTTAGAATCTGTTAATCACTTTGTCAAGGGCATAAATAAGGCCTCATTCATAGGAGTCACTTTGCTACTATGTGATCCCAAACTGCCCTATATGTAAAAACCACCTTCTTCATAGGAATGTGAAATTTAATTTCGGCTTTGTTACAGCACAGTCTATATACATGCCTACTTAAATGTAGGTCCCATTGAATCCCATGGGGCTTACTCCCAGGAAAGTAGGTACAAAATTGCAGCTTTATTGTCACATTAAAAAAAAAATCACCTGTAGCATGGAGTTTATTTTCTTCGGTTCATCTCCAAAGTCCGCGGTACCATTTACTGAGTATGTGAACACTGTAATTAAGGGGACAACAAAAATTAGGACCAAAATCCTAGCTGCCAAACAAGCCAGCCATTTGTTTCACGTGTTTCTTTTATTTCCAATGCTATTATCTTTCTGCTTTCATTTTGGCATTTTGAAACTTCACTCATAATGTGCAGCACCTTCTGCAAATGAAATAGCAAAACATGTGCTCCTACTGATATTTCTGTAAGCCTTTAATGGGTATGTGGGATTGTCCACATCCACATGTGATCGTCAGTTGTCATCAAGTTGCTCTTTAGCCATCTCGACTCTACATCTCCACCACTGGTGAATCCTTGGTAGTGCTAAACCCTGCTTGGGGTTTTATATGCAAAGTACTGCAGCAGCTATTAATAGCGTCTATGAATAGCACCCACACTATTAATAGCATCAACCTGTCATCTCAAAGAACAGTTCCATAATCAAAGGCCGTCGCACACTGTGTCTTTGGTGTGAAATGTTTCCATTAGCTCTTTGTAATGCTGGATGACTTCTTGCCACATGTGGCGGCAAATACAGCTTTTCTGTGGCCATGAACACCTGCCTGGACCAGCCTCATTATTGAATACCCACCAGGAGCTGGCTCGTGTAGCAACTCTTGCTGGGAGATTTTAAAAAACAAACAAAATGGAAATGATGCTCACGTGCCAGAGGATCTTGAAAATTACACAAATGAAATTTATTTTAGTATCTGATCCACTACAGTATGGCTTTGAGCTAAGGAAGAGGCTATTTTCTCACGCAGCCAAAAAGACCAGAAATCAGCATTTGTAGGCTACCTTCCCCTGCACTGAATATTGAACTCCATCGGGCCACATGATGTGTCTTGCAAAAATGTTAGACATAAGAAACAAGAGAAGGACTGTGGCTCAAGTGTTGGAGAATCTGCCTTGATGGTCCCTAGTTCCATTCCTGTTGTCTCCAGTAACGGTTGAGAAAAATCAGTGTAGAATATGCTCAACTAGATGGACCAATTTTCCTGACAGACCTGCCATGGAATGCCCATTCTGTCCCTATCCCTACTTGTCATTTGTGGACTGGATTTCATGTTTGCATAGGGGTCTACATGTGCCTACACTCATGCACAAACTGTGCAGTCTATAGAAATATTAAATGCAGTGGGTGAAGATGGTTGCACCAGACAGCAGGGGTGACTGCTTGACGCAAACCAAATCCCAAGATCACCTAAGATATATGACATAGGATATGCCCTTGTACTGGGCTTATCTGCACTTTTGCCCTGCTTTCAAGCCACAGCTCTTTCCACAAGCTCCATGTCTGAGCACTTTTTTTTCCCTCCAGAGGTTTCCCTGCAAAGACCTGCTTTTTAAAGCTGAAGTGCAACGAATGGCAATTCGGGTTTTCCGCAGATTGCTGTTTGCTCCAATTCAACTTTAAAGAGCGGGTTTTTGCAGGGGAAGCTGTAGAGAGAGCACTTTGACACAGAGCTTTAAAGCGCCTGGAAAGTGCAGAGTAAGTATGGTTAATCAGCCACTGAACTAGAACATTGGCCCTGAAGTATATTCCTTTTCATACGCCTGCATGCCAGAAGCCTTGGGGACATGGGAACTTCAGGAACATGACAAAAGGTCTGTGCAGACAGCATGGGCAATTCAGTAAATATTCTAAGAGGAACATTTTGGAGTACCTGGTGTACAATTTATGTGCTGAGCTTCTGACTGTAAAGAAATCCAATGCTGTTCAAAGGAATGGTTAATGTCCCGCTGGTGTGTGTTGGGGCACACACAGTCAGATCTGTCAACAAGTTACTCATACAAGGCCAAGTTAGGTAGATCCCACAGGCAACAGTTTCTTTTAAAGGTAGAACAGGTGAATGATAAACAGGGATCTGAAAACATTTAATGGGGATTATAATTATTTTTCCTTGGTTTGAAGATTGGGGGCGGCCGAACACCTGAGCTTTCCACATACCACTATTGCTGCGTTTCCTGTTTACGTCCAATACGCTTCCAGGACTATCACCTTCCTCGGGAACTTCTGCCAAATCTGATGTCTGTAAGGAAGGAGGAGAAGGGGTTTGAAAGCGGGAAAATGAGCAAAAATGAGAAATAGATGCGCAAGAGATTGAAGCACATGGCAACAGCTTGGTGGTGGGTGTGGAAGGAATCAGGAAGTGTCAACACTGATGACAAAATGTTATTGAGAGGCAGAGTTCAAATATTTGATGGGAGAATAGCAGGACATTTGAGATGCGTTGTAGACCTAGATGCTGAATCTAATTCAAACAGGGCACTTTGTTTACACAGGAGAGGAAAATGGAGTTAAGGGGAAAGGACATGTGGTTTTTGGAGTTTACATATGCAGTAGATTATAATTCCATCATCTCAGGAACAACTAGCAAGGAGCACAACATAAATTATCATGCAACAAAATGTATTTATGACTGGAAGCGCACATGAAGGGAGATCCTGCCAGACCTCTGGAGAGTATAGTGTCTGGTATAGCCATCTGGTGCCTGGGGAAGCAGACAGGTTTTGCACTACTGCAACCATGTGCCTTATTTCTATCCTTTCCCTAAAAGGGTATGCTCTGGGATCTAAAGGGTGTTCTCTGGAGTCTAGATTGCACCGGCTGCATCTGTTGAGAATCAAGTCCACCTGCTCATCTGCACATCACTCCATTTGTATAGCTCCACCCCCTTGCCTGCACAGTCTCATTCTAGGTTCTTTTTTGTGGTCACATCAGAACTTGACAAATTATCGGGCACTGGCTTTTGGACAGAGGTAGAGGTTGATAGATGCATACACAGTAGGTGTTGAACAGTTCTATCCCATGTCTGTTTACTTGTAAGCTGCCTCTCCATTGTGACTGATTGAACTGACAGGTGGTCTTAGGAACAGTCCCAGGGACCCAAAGGCTAGTGCTGTTAGGAAGCTGTTGGATATCACTGTTAATATTACTGAAATGAAATAATTGCTTGGATTGCTATATTTGAAATGGATTGGTTGCCAGAGCTGCTTATTGCAATGATGATGCATTGTCTTGATTTTGCATCACTGTCAGGCATGGCCAAACTTGGCCCTCCAGATGTTTTGGGACTACAATTCCCATCATCCCTGACCACTGGTCCTGTTAGCTAGGGATGATGGGAGTTGTAGTCCCAAAACATCTGGAGGGCCAAGTTTGGCCATGCCTGCTCTATACGTTCATGGATCCTGAAATCCCACGCTCAAGTGATCTGAAGTTCATGTGTTTTCTTCCAAATAAGACTGTGGTTTTAAGTACTACACACTTATGCGTAATCCACTACTTGACAGCCTGACTTGCCAAGGAGTAAATCCCACGACGTATTGCATTCTGTACTTACACCCACTCCCCATCTGATCAAAATTTCAAGGCAAGCTGGCAATATGTTCCTGTTTTGCATGCTTGAGTAATCATTCATTACTTAACAGAAAGCTTTACCGATTTGACAAGAAACAATTACATTTGTGGAAATTCTGCTCTGTGGACAAGCTAAAGAAACGAAGAGGAAAGATCACAACAAAGCTAGCATTTGCTTTGGGGAAATACAACATTCATAAGTTGTGAGGGTTTATAATAGAGCCATTTCTCTAGGAATACGCAAAGGTCTCCATGTAGATGGGTTTAGTGGAATAGCAGCAACGTTAGCAGCTGTGGAATTCCTGCAGAACAGCAGCTCTTCCCAATGGAAGACACAAGCACACGCTTACTCCCAAGGAACTGTAAACTGGGTGGCTGGTGAGAATGGAGTCTGCGCAGAGACACCATTTGGGCCTCTATTTCAACATTCACTGGTCACTAGAGAGGTTCATTCTCAATGCCTTAACAGCAGTGAACGCCGACAGAGGCCGTGCCAAAGAATGAACCTAAGTGTACAATTGGTTTGCATTTGAAGGAACTTGAAAGTTAGGAATCCCCCGTCTGTTTTCCACAGTTGTATACGTGTTATTCTTTTGCTTATCTCTCCTATTTCGAAGTATTAAAGCTTGTGGTGAAAGTAGATAGAAACGGATTAGTTCTTAGGAATATAGACTTAGAAATATTTGCCCTGCACAGCGCATACTTGAAATCTACCCATCTTATGGAAAGCTGTAGGGAATTTCAAAGTAGCCAAGTTCATGGAGCACAACACACTACTTTTTTTTTTTACACAAAGGCAATTTCAGAGGATTTAGGGCTTCCAGTTTAACAGAGACCCTGCTCTAGAGCATATTTAGTCTGAAGGGGAATCCAGCCTTGCCACTGCTGTCATGTTGAAATGCTAAAGAATGCGCAGGCCAGCTATCCACCCCTCCAAACACTACTTTTTTTTTCCACTGGAGACTAAGAAGTGTGTTTGTGTGTGAGGGGTGGTGGGTCCCATTTTGCTGCTTAAGACGAAATGAGGTGCCACCCTACCTGTTGCTGCCACCTGTGCCACCTGCACCGTTGCCTCTGCTCCCAGTACTGGTGCAATTTTGAGTGAGATCTTGCAGATTTTGGGTCAGCTCTTGTGCGCTCTGCAATATCTGGCCCGAAATAGGTGCCAGTGCTGGAGCCACTTCTCCACTGGCGGTAGAGGCAGTGGGCTACCCACGGAAGGGCTGGCTCAGGGGCTTTCAGGGGCTAATGCTGTACCAGCCCTGGGGAGTCTATGCGTGTTTTATAATACCAAAATTCAAGAGTAGAAGAGAAGTTCAACACAGGCAGGAGAGTGGGATGACAACTGCGAGATCCTCTCAGTCCTCTGCCAGGTGATTATTAGACAAGCCAGTTTTATTTCATTTATTTAACAAAATGTTCAATAAAATGTTTATTAAAAAAAACACAATAAAATTAGCAAGGTCTAAAAATAAGTATACACATAAAAATTACTAAAATAGACATAAAATCAACAGAATTAAAAAATAAGTGTACATAACAAAATTACATGCAAAGGTAAGTTTGCTGAAATAATATTTTTAAAGCAGTCATCTGCTTTGCATGACCCCAACACTGTGTACAGCATCGTGATCCTATAGTAGGTCCAAGCTTCTGTTTTTCGGGTTTTTTTAAATAGAAATGCTGGTGATCATTCACAATCCTACCTGTGCAGCGCACAGTGAATCCATTTTGCAGAAGTAAGCATTTCAAGTGTTTTGAGACTGTTGGCTTCCCCATAATTATCAAAAATAGTTCTGGCCTTGTTTTTCTATCAGTGTTCTAAATCAAACCCATAAAATGGGATTTCCCATCTGTTCTGTTTCTGTTTCTATCTCTCTTACAGAGTCATTTAAAGACTGTTCTTTTGTTTCATTCTGCTGGCTATGCCAGCCAGATTCTATTGAGGGTGGATTTTTATTCTGCGGAATTTGCGTCAAAGCCCACTAGTGTGGGGTTTCTGATGGCAGTGCTGTTCCATCAACTCTACCATCCTCACCCACCTGAAGATCTCACATCTTAAATTATTCTGTCCATTCTCAGTTGCTGCCCCTTATGCATGGAATTCTCTCCCGAAGCAACTTTATGGTGATGCCTCTCATTCTCTTGGGTTAAACCACAGAGCCTAGAACTTGCCAATCAGAAGGTCGGCGGTTCGAATCCCCACGAGGGGGTGAGGTCCCGTTGCTCGGTCCCTGCTCCTGCCCACCTGGCAGTTCAAAAGCACATCAAAGTGCAAGTAGATAAAAAGGTGGGAAGGTAAACGGTGTTTCCATGCGCTGCTCTGGTTCGCCAGAAGCGGCTTAGTCATGCTGGCCACATGACCCAGAAGCTATACACCGGCTCCCTCGGCCAGTAAAGCGAGATGAGCTCAGCAACCACAGAGTCGGCCACGACTGGACCTAATGGTCCCGGGTCCCTTTACCTTTACCTCATTCTCTTTATCATATGCCTCCTCATTGCCACAAACCTTTTAGTCCAAAACCCTGCATTTGTTCACATCAACGCCTCCTTGCCATTGCTTCTCCCATTCTTGCTGCCTCGCTGTTATTTACTATCATTGTCTGTACCTTCCATCTTTTCCAATATTTTAAAATTGGGGCAAGAGTTTGTCTTCTTCTGCCTACTATGAACCCCTTATAAATTGGTGGCACTGTTTGAAAAACCACCATCAGCACTGTGTCAGGCAGAGTGATTATGAATGAGGATGCTCAGATCATTCTTTTTTTATTGGAGAATGTTAAATTACCAACCAAGGTACAGGCAGTGCAGCAGTATATATCATTCCCAAAGAAATCAGGTGCTTGCAGAAGAGTAACTAATAGTAAGAAGCGGCACGTAACCAGGCACCCAAGTCCTTTCTGGGGAAAGTAGGTGGATCTAATATGGGGAAAATTGGCAACAATCCAAAACAGCACACTTACTGAGTTCCTTTTTGGTGAATCTGAGCTGCTCCCAGAAATGCCTTTCTTCATTTTCTGGGCTAAGGAAGTTCCAAAGCGAAGTGTTTCATAGACCGGGTCAACCTTGTTGCCACAAGCTGCAAAAGAAACACAGATAAGCAGGGAGAAAAGATAGGACGTTAAAAGTGTTCTTCCTCCTCCTTGAAAAATATTGCTTATCCTTTCAAGATGGAAACTAACTTATCCATCTGGGCCATGGACCAAAACAGATGTTCAGCGGAGGGTCCAAGTCCGGGAACCAGATCTCTGCCAAACATCTGGAAAGAGAGCCAATGTGATCATTATCAGCGCTACCTGTTTATTTGTATGCCAGTTTTCTGCAAAACTCTGTTCAAAGTAGCTCACAATGGATCAAATAAACAGTAAGAAACATAACAACAAACCCATAATGTGTTGTAAGGGTTCAGAATGTCATTACAGTTAATGGGCCAAAGTGGAAAATTAAAAGTTAGATTGTGTTAAGATAAATTATAGAACAAAAAATTGAGAAAGATGGAAAGGATTTGCTGAAATAGCTAATTGAACTATAATACAAAAAAGGGAGGTGTGAGGAGGTCGATGAAATAAGTAAATGAAAAGTAAAGATATGGAAATATTAGATGTGTTTTTAAATGTTTTTCTTTTTCTTTTCTTTTTTGTTGCTTTGCTGTATTTTTTTTCTTTTTCTTTTTGATGTATTGTCTGTTAAATTTTTTATTGTTTCTTTTTTTCTTTTTTCTGTAACTATTAAACCTTTAATAAATATTATTTTAAAAAAACACACAGAATGTCATTACGGGTCCAGGGATGCTAATGTCCAAATGGGCACTCAATGGATGACTTGGGGGTCCCAGGCTTGTACAGTGACTACTTTTAATTTTGCCAAGACGTGGGCAACCCATATCTTGCTCCTCATCTTTGACTTTCAGTTCATTCAAGGAAGGCCCAAGACATTCAGGTGCCTGCGATGGAAAAATCTAAATGCTAACTGCTCCCACTGATCAATATGGGCCCAAATCCACTGGGAAGCTCACAGTGCTACTGCACTTGGTAAACTCTTATTCGTTTCAATGTGACTTGCAGAAAACAGAAACGCTACTATTTTTTTGTGCTCCATGGGTCAGTTCTGTTTCTTACATGGCATCCCAGATTTGTCACCTGAGACCTCACCTTGGTTTGTGACCTCTGCATTCATTTGAAATCCACGCCTTAGAGCTTCTTACTCAGTAATTTGATTAAGTTTATTTGCCAGTCACTTTCTTATACAATATATATATAGGATATCTTTATTGTCATTGTCCCATGCAGAACAATGAAATTGAAAAACTACATAAAACTACATAAAAACTACATAAAACTACTACAAAACTACATAAAACATTCAAACCCCACTAAAAACTCTGAAACCCCATTTTAAAATACTATACTATACTATACTATACTATACTATAAAATACTATACTATAGAGACCCCTTATGCTGCGTTTAGAACCAGAATTGTATTTGCGTAGAAACTATTTCTCAGGCGGCTAGTCCTGGCCTTTATAACCCTATATCTTCTTCCAGAGGGCAGAAGCTGAAAGAGATCATTTCCGGGGTGCGTACTATCCTGTGCCATCTCTGCCGCTTTCTTATGGCACCTGGAAGCATAGATTGGATCTAAGGTGGGAAGAGTGCACCCAATTATTCTCTCTGCAGTCTTTACAACCCTGGATAGCATTGTTTCTTTATGGCATTCTGAGCCTCGCAACCTCTGCATCAGGGATGGGGAAGGTCAGACCCTGGAGCCAAATACAACTCTCCAGGACTCTGTATCAGAACTCTCCCAGACCATGCCTCCTCTCCCTACATGCCTCTCACTGGCTCTGCTTTGCACTCATGTGTTTTTGCCTGGTTGAAATGTACCTGTGAACTCTGGTAATGCCTCTTGGTGGAGGTTAGAGAAGAGTGTCTGTAGAAACTAGCCTACTGCACAAAGGTGAAACTTACATTTGTTGCTCTGTCTACTTTGGCCCTTGGCCCCAGCCACCATTGGAGGCATGTGGCCTCCAACGAAGGTTGTCTTGGAGAGACTGAAAATGATTATTCCCCACTCTTGCTCTGTGGAATGAAATGATGTTTGCTACCCTTGTGAAGTTTTTGTTCTCCCAGAGGGAATTACCTGGGCAGGGACTCAGTCAAAGTCTTGCTGTGATTAAGCACCACTCGCAAAAGGGCACAGAAGCCTTTGCGATATCAATGAACGCTACAACTTGCAGAATTGTGGGGCGGGGACCATTAACGAATAAAGACTCTATCTGAACTTACCAATAGGCATTACTTCTTTGATGCAGCCAAACTGCTCGTGAATGAGTAGCGGAGAGCTGTAGTAACGGCGAAAACCTTTGGGCTAGAGAGTGAGCAAATGAGAGAGAGAGAGAGAGAGAGAGAGAGAGAGAGAATGAATATAAGGCAATCACGACCCATTCAGTTCAATGGGGTTGCTAGGTTCAACGGGGATACAATGAAGCTACAGTAATACAGTGGTGCCCCGCAAGACGAATGCCTCGCAAGACGGAAAACCTGCTAGACGAAAGGGTTTTCCGTTTTGGAGGTGCTTCGCAAAACGAATTTGCTATGGGCTTGCTTCGCAAGATGAAAATGTCTTGCAAGTTCCTGCGGGGTTCCCCCCCCCTTTTCCCCAAGCCGCTAAGCCGCTTAACAGCTGATCGCTAAGCCGCTTAACAGCTGATCCACTAAGCCCGCTAAGCCGCTAATAGCCTTTTAGCAGCTAATCCCTTAAGCCTTTAATAGCCACTAATAGCGCTAATAGCGCTAATCCGCTAATGGGCTTGCTTCGCAAGACGAAAAAAACCGCAAGACGAAGAGACTCGTGGAACGGATTCTTTTTGTCTTGCGAGGCACCACTGTACAGTGGTACCTTGGGTTAAGAACGTAATTCGTTCTGGAGGTCCATTCTTAACCTGAAACTGTTCTTAACCTGAGGTACCACTTTAGCTAATGGGGCCTTCTGCTGCCACTGCACGATTTCTGTTCTCATCCTGAAGCAAAGTTCTTAACCCAAGGTACTATTTCTGGGTTAGCGGAGTCTGTAAACTGAAGCGCCTGTAACCCCAAGTACCACTGTATCTGCTAATTCTTTAGTGCAGAAGTCGGGAGCCTATGGCCCTCCCAAGGTTGTTGGACTCAAATTCCCATCAGTCCCAACCAACAGAGTCAATCGTGATGATGGGAGTTGGAGTTCAACAGCAATGACATGTTCCCTATTCCTGCTTTACTGGGGCAACTTTACTTTTTACTGTAAAGCTGAAAGCTGTAAATTCCTTCCTGTTGCTGGATCTGCATGGGATCCAGATCATAAGAATATATAAATTATTTTTTGGACTTTAGCATTCATACTGAGGGGAAGTATGTTTCATTTTTAATTGGAAATATTTTGAAGGCTTCCCCTTCCTGGTAGATGTCCTCTTTTGTGGGGGTGGGTTGGGGTGGCAAGCTTTTATGCTCAATCGTGCCAAAAAAACATCATTAATAACCCAGAAATACAAAGCAGCTAATAAAAAAAGACCAGCCAGAATTAGAAGATTTAAAAGCCTAGTGTATAAAAATGCTTCACTTGGTGTCTAAGGCTATAAAGCAAATAAATTAGATCTGACTAACTAGGTGCTAATTATGCAAAGCAGATCCCCTGTATAAGCAGTAGGTGTTTCTTTTCTGCCAGCAAAAACCACTCTGTGGTGTGGTGAATCCTGGATGGATTAGCTGCACCCAAATGCACAAAATGGGGAGACAAAATGGGATTTCAGAAGGTGCCACCAATTTAGCTCATGGGGAAGATAAATGCCATTTTCCCCATCCACTGGAGTAGCCAGGCAGGAAGGGGTTTTGAAGGGAGGCGTTTTTTGCTCTGGAGGACCCCTCCCCATCTCCTCAAACCCCCATCCTCTCTAGGAATCTAGTCTGGTTCATTTTAAGCCACAGAGAGAGCCAAGCTGCAGGATCAGATCTCTCTGCATCTCTGTCAAATAAGAAGCCAAAGAGGATGCTCACTACACACAGAGGTGGGTGGTGGCTCAGTGACACTTCAGGTTCCCAAATGAAACTGGCAATGGAAGGCAAGGGAGCAATGCAAAGAAATAGGGACAGGGACCTAAGAGGTTTGGACACAGAGCAGACCATGCTGAGCAGCTTTGCAAGAGTGTGCAAACGAGAACCCAAAGTAGGTTACTGCTTTGCTCTTTCCCTGGCCAAGAGATGGAAGGAGCAATGAATGAAAAGGTGGAGAAAGATTTGAGGGGTTTTTTTGGCCGTTGGCGGTAGGAAGGGCTTGCATTTGGGAATCTGGGACTCTGCATGACAAAGTGAGAAGCTATGATGGCTTAAGGGTTTTCAGCATGGGTCCCGGCATTTGGGGGGCAGTTGGAGACTATGGGATAAGCAGTGAGCCCGCTATAGAAATATGGGCCTTGGCAAATGTCCAACAATGCCCAGTCCTGAAGCCACCCCTGCTGTAGCCCTGTCTGAAAAGCAACAACTCTTGTTTAACTGAGCCTATATTTCTCAGAGTTGGCATGTTCGGAGTATGATTTTTGAATCTGTGCCTAGAATAAGTTTCTTGATAGATTATCTTTTTCTAAGCACTGTGTGCTTCTTCAATTCAGCCAAGACATTAGGTGGGACCTGCTGGGGCTTATCTCTTGCCCAGTCTGGTTTGTGGCTGTGTTTGATCCAATTACTGCCTTCTATATATATATAATTATCCAATTACTGCCTTACCAGTTTGCCCATGCAGCGTTGCTGTCCAATGCTCTCTGCACATCTGTGGTGAATGCTCAGCTTGCATGCCTTGCAGCGCAGTCCATGTTTAGCGTTTGTCCCTGTCAGAGGAACAGAAATAATTTAATTACAGAATATCAATAGTTTCCATGCATCCAAGTGACCTCCCGCAAAGCTCAAACAGGTCTCAGCCTTACAGTACTTCACAAACCTCCAGTCTTAATACAACTGTGCAGAATCCACAGGCCCACCCACAAAGGGATGGTTTAATTTCTAAAAGAATACACTACAGCTCAGCTGAGAAAAAGAGCTCCTTGTCTGCAAATCACAATTGCCTCTCAAAACACAACCCTGTGTCTTATGGGAAAAGTTATGCATTGCTGTAACCATGATTTGATTTGCAATTGGCTTCATAGTTGTACATAGTTGTAATAAATGAATACAATATTAGATCTTACAATAAAAAATATAGCCCAAGTGATCCAGTTTTTAACTTCGTCCCTCTTTCTTCAATCCTAGAACATCTAGTCGCTGCAGATGTGATGTTAAGAACAGGTGTACTTGGGCAGCATACTTTAGTTTATCATATCTGCATTCAGAGTATCTTAAAGGGCAGGAATGGATAGCAAGTTTTAAAAATAAACGTTAATAAGCTCCCTGCCCTGCAGGCCTTTTTCTACCTGGCCTGGGTGGGCGGGGCCCAGACTGACTCCAGCTACAAAAGCTCAGACTGCTGAAAAGGTCAGAGAGCAGCTTGGCTGTCTCTTAGTGCAGACCCAGGTCATTGAGCCTGAGCTTCTACAGCTGTTGCCTGCCATGAACCACCGCTGGCAGGATTGGCAGCAGATATATGCCTATGATAATATTTTATTCTCTTGCTAATTATGCTGTTTTAAATGTGCATTTTCTATTTAACTTCTTTTGGTCATGATTTCTTTTGAAATCTTTAAGATAATTTTCTGTTGTTGATTTTGCTGCATTAAACGTGCCTACTTTGGTTGCCTTCCTTTGTAATGTTTTATTTTGAAATCCTTAAGGTAATATTTTAGTTTCCCATTAATTATGTTGTTTTGAATGTATACCTTATATTTGACTTTGTTCAGTAATGTTTGTTCTGGGTTGATTTATTTGATGTCTTAATGTGTTGTAAACCACTCTGAGGCTTTTTCTTAAGATATAAAAGGTAAAGGTACCCCTGCCCGTACGGGCCAGTCGTGTCCGACTCTAGGGTTGTGCGCTCATCTCACTTAAGAGGCCGGGAGCCAGCGCTGTCCGCAGACACTTCCGGGTCACGTGGTCAGTGTGACGAAGCTGCTCTGGCGAGCCAGCACCAGTGCAGCACACGAAAATGCCGTTTACCTTCCCGCTATAAAGCGGTACCTATTTATCTACTTGCACTTAGGGGTGCTTTCGAACTGCTAGGTGGGCAGGAGCTGGGACCGAAAGACGGGAGCTCACCCCGCCACAGGGATTCGAACCGCCGACCATGCGATCGGCAAGTCCTAGGCACTGAGGTTTTAGGTTTTACCTGCAGTGCCACCCGCGTTCTTAAGATATAAAGCAGTATAAAAATGAAATGAATAATAATGATGATAATAAATAAAATAAAATAAAAATATTCAGAGGTAAGCCCACCTGAGTTCAATGGGGCTTACTTCCAGATAAGTGTGTGTGGAACTGCGGTCTAATATATCATGGTCCTGATCCAGAAATAGAAGAAAAAAGAGGGAAGGCTTCTTAGCAGTAGAGTCTACTGACACAAAAGAGACAAGAAGCATCTGGTCATGATCAGGTATTGATTCTGTAAATCCCATGCACTGTGCTTCTTGAGTCACATCATTCAGTTGGAACAGGGTGTACCTATGGCTAATCCTCACTGCACAGTACAGAAGAAAGACTCACATCCATCAAAGGCACATCTGTATACCATCTCTGGGGCCATGGCAAAGGATTGTTCTTTGCACATTTTTTTGTTCTGTGTGACTGTCTCTGGATCAGGAAGGATGGGGAGGGTGTGAGGGGCAGGGAGGGAGCCACTGGGCGCTGTAAGTTATTGATCCTATAATCCTGTGCACTTTTAGATTTGAGCTATCATCTTCCTCAGGGCCAATGTCAATACACTAATTCAGCCAGGCAAACTTTTGCTTTTGTGTGGCTTCGTGCAATTGTTGCCCCTGAAGAAGAATGGTTGCTTTGCTACAGGATTTGGGGTGTACATCTATCAGTCTGGATGCCATCTTGGGGTGTCCCCCTCCCAAGCCCGTGGTTTCACATCTCTAAGCTGGGGTTCTGTAGAAAAAGAAATTCCTAAAGTTAATGCCATTAACTTAATGCTTCCAGCCAGGAACGCCTCAAGCCAGGTCTGTTAAGTATCTCTTAGCAGCACGACCAAAGAGTGCGGATAACTCACAATGTACACACGTTTAACACGTGCAGTTTCAACTTTTATGCAGATGAGGACTGGCCAGTTGAAATCGCACACATTAAATGCATGGAAGGTGGAGAGATCAAAAGCTCTTTTTGTGCAGGGTTTTCCCAGCGTGGAAAGAGCTTTTAAGCTCTCTGCCTTGCTTACTGGGCTCCGAAAGATCCCTGTAAACATGCTGGACAGCTTAAAAACCCTCTGTCTTGCTTAGCAGGTGAGGCCTGGCACACTGGTTCCAGATTATTTCTCCATCTAACCCAGAACTGTATGCTTTGATTGCCAGTGGTTCTCCAGCAGGGCCAGCCCAACACATTTTGCTGCCTGAGGCAAAAGATATAAAGGTGGCATCTCCTCATTCCACATACAGAAGATGACTGCACTGTACACTTTTGAGAGTATAGCATCCTTTTGCTGCACCTGAGACAGCAGGCCAGCCTGGGGCAGGGCAGGCCAGGCCATGTGGCAACAAGGAAATACCTGGGGGGCTTAGAAGCAATAGCTGAGGGCTGCTTCTGTCTCCCCCTCCCTGGTGTTTGCTGCCTGGGATGATAATCTCACTTTGCCTAATGGTAGGGCTGGCTGTGTTTGCCAGGGTCTCAGGCGGAGGTACTTCCCAGCAGCTGCTGCTTGATCCTTTAAACTGCAGATGCCAGGGATTAAGCTGAGGATCATCTGCAGGCAAATCACATGCTCTACCATTGAACTGCTGTTCTCCCCAACATTTAATTTGTGGAATAAAGAAGCTTTGGCAACTAGCAGCTTCCCTCTCCCATTTTTCCTTTTCCAAAGACAGCCATGCCCCTTGATTAGTAATACACTGGCATCCACATAAGAAGCTGCTGCCATATGAGAATATGGATCTGATGGATGGAAGTGGGACCTTTCATCTGCACTAATGGGGAGAGTGCATTATAGTCAGTTATTAGAGAGCCAGGGCAGGCAAAAGATGCTTTTTAAGAGGGGATCAGATAATTTCATGTGGGCAAAAAGCCACCAATGGCTGCAAATCATTATGGCTATATGCATCCACCAGATTTCTGAGACAGTATTCCTTTGTCGGTGCCAGATGCTGGGAATTAACAGCATGACAGGACTATTGCCTTTCATGCCCTGTTTGTGGGCTTCTGAGGGGTGTCTGTGTTAGTTTCTGTTTGCCACTGAGCAGTGCCTTGGAGTCACAAGACTCTGTTTACATTCCACACATTCCATACTGTTGGAAGTCTCACGGGAGACAGGAGACGGATGTGACGTTAGTGGTTTCTTGTTCCTTTGTTGTTCAGTTGCTGTCTGCTCTCACAGAGAGAGGAAGTGTTTTTCGTCTGCGTAGTTAGGAAAGTAAAACTCTTTGCAATGTAGCCATAAATCTCATCACTTCCGCTTGTTGCTTTGATTCTCTGCTGAGTGGGAATATGCCTGAGGCCTCATCAAAGGCTCAGGTCCTTAATCACGTTGGAGGCGATTCCGAAAGACTCGGCCGGAGGAAAATGAGCTTTATCAGCTTGGCCGAGCGGAGTTCCCGACAGTCTGGTTGGCTGCTGTGGGCTACAGGATGCTTGGCAATGTGGGCAATTGGTCTGCTCCAGCAGAGCCCTTTTTATGTATTCAAAGGTGTACCCCAGAGCTTTCCAAACTGTGTGTTGGCTGCAGTGTGTAGTTGTCTCACGCAAACACTCTCCACGCTCCTCCAGGGGCTGCAAAGGGGTTTGTTTAACCTCTGGTTTGCTAGTAAAACTGAATTAGTGTGTCACGAAATGATGCGGATCTAAAAAGTGTGTCACCAACATGAAAAGTTTGGGAAGCTCTGGTGTACCCTGTTCTCACTGATCTGCCTAAATAAGCATTTGCATGCCAAGTCAGAAATCCACTGGGTGGTACACCCTCAGGCACAGCTGCCCTGGCAACACGCGGTGTGGCATCCTTTTGTATATATAAATCTTCCTGTAATACAGCAGAATTCTGCAATGGAAATATATTTTCTGAAGCCCCTTTCCACGAAGGAGCAAGCAGTATTTTGGCTCTTCTGGCACTTGCCTCCAGATCTGTGTTGTGCTCTTAACACCCCACAAGATACCCTCCTCCTTCCCACACATGTTTGAGCAGTCGAAGAGTTCATTATAGCTCAGAGCAGCCAGCTGTTGATATCATGTGGCAGAGATCATGTGACAAGGAGAGGTTACTTAGGGAAGAATAGGTGATTAGTTACTTTAGTCTATGCTTCTTTTCTTTACTTTCTTTTCCTCTAAATTACACATCTGGATTTTTTATGCTGGTCACTGACTGCAACAATAAAGGTTTGATTTGAAATGCACTATACCAGGGGTCTGCAACCTGCGGCTCCGGAGCCGCATGTGGCTCTTTTACACCTTTGCCCCGGCTCCGGGGTGGATACTAGCGAGGGGAGGAGGCGCATTGTGCGTCCCGACACTCCCCACTGTGGCGGACGCTGTACTGGCTGTGACGTCGCATGGGGGCGGTGCGTGCGTTAGTCACGCACCGTCCCGACGTCACCTTCCTGCCCGCCCGCTACATTGTAACGGGCATGTATGCTGGTCACTGCATTGAAAGGGGGCATGTACGCTGGTCACTGTTTTGAAGGGGAGTGAAGAACACACACACACAAAAAAAGGTAACTTGTTAATTTAACGTTTATTTCTATGAGGAGGAGTAATTCTGAGAGGTCAAACAAAGAAATAATAAAAAAGTGACAAAAAAGTTATTTTTATAATGACGAGTTTTGCGGCTCCCAGTTTTTTTCCCCTTCGGAAACGGGTCCAAGTGGCTCTTTTTGTCTTAAAGGTTGCAGACCCCCGCACTATACCCTTGCAATATATTCCAGGAACAGGTTTAGTACCCCAACCACTCTATATGTGTAATGAAACCAAAAGACTGGACATAAGAATACAAACCCCTTTGCTTTCTGATGGCCGTCCTCTTACTGAGGTTGTTGGGATGTGGTTTTACTCAGAGCTACTTCAGGCAATCTATCAGCCTCGCTTACTTGCAGAAATGTAAGGAGCCCGCTTGAATGAACAGAGCAAGATTGGAGGAAGGGATTTGTACGAGATTATTAAAGCTCCCTCTGAAATTCAACCATGCTGGTTTGTTTGTTTTTAATTTGACCAGCTGTAAAACCAGCTCTTAACCTGTATTGGATTTCACAGAGCTAGATAAGATACCTAATTAAGGGTTTTGGGGAAGGAGGTTATCAAGCAGAAAATAACTAAAGAAATGGTAGCCTCACTAATAGGATGGTTTTCAGGGATGAGGTTACCTTGGCTTTCAAGTAGCTGGAATGGGCTCGTGCTAGAGACAATTAGAGCAGTCGTTATTAAACTGTGTTTTTAAAATAGTGTATTTTTTTACTTGAAAGCCTCCTCTTGGTAATTGCTTTGAATGAATAGAGCCAAGTCAAAAATGAAATCTAAACCAATCCTGTTCATCAAATGTTTCCATAGGAAGTTTGTCTTAGAATCAAGGTATACTTCATGCAGCAAGCATGCTTTGTGGTCATGTGCTGATTCTGATGTACTGATGTGCATCGTGCTCAAACACCAGAGAGTGGGGCCTGCACAGTTGGGGCTGACTAATGCAGCCCATTCGAGACTCTGACAAATCTCTTACCTCCTTGGAGATGGGGGAAAAAGGAGGAATGGCAATGCATGCCTGACAGATTGAATTCAGGCTGGTGGCTCGCCAGCTGGACAGGCTTGCTGTCAAGTAGGAAGGAGAGAGGTATCCTCCAAACTGATAAGAGGCACAGCAAGCTGGTATGAGGGAACTGTGGGCAGTCATGATTCCCTTGTGTCCTCTGCCTGTCCCCTAACAGTTGGAAACCCAAGTCTCCCCTCCATGCTTTGTGGAATTCAGTGCCACTAACTCTGATGTGCTTCTGGTATGTTCACTGTGTGCTGGTCACCAGAGCTGTGAGTACATGAACGTAAAGCAGGGGTCAGCAAACTTTTTCAGCGGCGGGCCGGTCCACTGCCCTCAGACCTTGTGGGGGGCCAGACTATATTTTGAAGGGGAAAAAAATGAACGAATTCCTATGCCCCACAAATAACCCAGAGATGCATTTTAAATAAAAGCACACATTCTACACGCCGATTCCTGGACCATCCACAGGCTGGATTTAGAAGGTGATTGGGCTGTATCTGGGCTCCAGGCCTTAGGTCGCCTACCCATGTCGTAAATCAGCCTTTCTCAACCTTGGGTCCCCAGATGTTGTTGAACTACAACTCCCATCACCCTTAGCTAGCAAGGCCAGAGCTCAGGGATGATGGGTGTTGTAGTCCAACAACATCTGGGCACCCCCAGGTTGAGAACCCCTGTCATAAAGGAAGAGAGGTAACAAAAGGAACTCTGGATGATGGCTGAGGCATAGTTTCAAGAGCTTTCTCCATTCCCCTTTAGACCTTCACTGAAGCACAGAGGAGGTGAAAACAGGGTGGTAGATGCTGTCTTCACCTCGGAACTCTGCGGATTCATTCGCAGCCCTGCTAGGAGCACCAGGCTTTTTCCTGCATGATCAAAACTCTGTTTTTTTCTGAATGGAGAGAGCACTCTACGTGTACAGTTATACATTAAAAGGAATGCATGTGTGTCGAAGCTGGGCCTGCTGCAACCCTTGTCCTCCCACAACCATTGAGTGGACGAAGGTCAGGAAAAGTTTTCTGAGGGTTCATTGATTGCTGTATGTGCTCCCCAACCCTGGAGTTTCAACTTGTAATGAGCACAGTAGGTAATCAAATGCTGAATCAGCCCCATGTCTTCCCCTTGTGAGTCACGCAGCCTATCCACCATTTATTTTAGTATTGTTTTTAAATGGCACATCTATGTTTGTAAGTGTGTTTATGACTCATGCCGGGGTGGGGTGGGGGGAACAGCCAACTCTTTTGGAAATTGGGGTGAGATGACAGGTTCATGATATCACAGGGAGAAGCCAATCCTTTTTTATTCTCCTAACTCAAACATGTATAACCACAAATGCAGCAGCAATTTATCACGGAACAAAAGAATGCTGTGTGTTTACTGCTTTCAGGGAGGAACACCCATCTGTGCTCTCTGTGTCTGCAGCACTACAGACCTGGGCACCCGCATCTTTCTTCCAAAACCAGAACCATCCTTTTCCTTTTGGGAAAAGAGATCCGTTTAAGAAGTAAGCTGCAAGGACCTCGGCTGGCTGAATTCTAAATGCACAGACCTCTTTATATTTCTGTTACTTATTGCTGTTTGTTACCCAAGGCTCTGTTCGTAACAGCTTCAGAGAGAGGCTTGTCATCACACATGCACCGTGGGGCGCAAAGGCAAGCTTTGTACATTAAAATGGAGTTTCCTTTAAGCATTGAGGTTTTGTCCTATCCAACTGTGCAGGCTGAAGCACGAGCCACGTAGCCTGAGATCAGCCTTTGCCATGTGTCTGCCTGGCTCCCCCATACTATAGTTTACATTCCACTGTCATTTCTTCATGTCTAAAAATTCTGTCTCATGTATTGTAGTACAGATTAGAGTCGATGTTCTGTTTTCTGATCTTTGCCATTCCACCTACAGCTTGTTCTACAATCAGAGGCCAGTATAGACCTGAAGACAGGCATTCTGATCTACACTAAGGAATCCAGAGAAGCAACCTATTTTTTCAAGGTACTTAGCAATGGCACGTTTGTTTTGGTTAGATGTAAGTAAACGGCGTTTCCGTGTGCTGCTCTGGTTCGCCAGAGGCGGCTTAGTCATGCTGGCCACATGACTTGGAAGCTGTACGCCGGCTCCCTCGGCCAGTAAAGCGAGATGAGCGCCACAACCCCAGAGTCGTCTGCAACTGGACCTAATGGTCAGGGGTCCTTTTACCTTTACGTTAACATGATTATTTTGTATTTTATATACAGTGGTACCTTGGGTTACATATGCTTCAGGTTACATACGCTTCAGGTTACAGACTCTGCTAACCCAGAAATAGTGCTTCAGGTTAAGAACTTTGCTTCAGGATGAGAAGAGAAATTGGGCTCCGGCGGCGCGGCGGCAGCAGGAGGCCCCATTAGCTAAAGTGGTGCTTCAGGTTAAGAACAGTTTCAGGTTAACAACGGACCTCCGGAACGAATTACGTACTTAACCTGAGGTACCACTATAAGTACAAATGTGACCTGACTTAATTTATGGAATGTCTTTTGTCAGATTGAAGCACTACAAGAATGTAAGTGGTGCATGTTTTGAAGACGATGAGACTTCTAAAGACAATGGTCCACATCTAAGAACTTTCTAATGCACAGTTGCTCAAGTGTAAACCCCATTGAACACAATGGGTTGTATTCAATGTTAATCATACTCACAGCAGATTGATTGACATTAATGGACATCACTAGCTTAGGTCTACTAATTATAATGGGTCCACTCCAATACCTTACTCAGATACAACTCAGTGAGGCTTCTTTCTGAATAAATGTGAATAGAAGGATCACAAGTAGAGTCAGGGGGAAATTCAACTCCGTTCACGTTTAAAGGCAAATTTACCTAATTTTCACCTTTCAAAATAATACACTGAACCAAATCAAAGCCATCCTTCAAAATCCACACTCTTCTGAATTTTGCAATGAAGTTCACCAGCCAAATAATGGTTCAATGCACATAGTTAGTCAGGGATGGGTATTTTGTGTGTGTGTGTGTTTGCTGCGGACCCCCCCCCCATACTGTAATGGAAGGCTTAAAAATTCAGCATGAGGCTGGATGTTTTGGAGGTGTTCCTAAAATTGTGTGAGAGGCCATAGCAAACAGTGACTCATTAATAAATGTGACAACTTGTTTTGGTCCTGGAGATGATTCTCTTCACACTGACATCCAGCTCTTGGCAAGATCGTCTCTTATGATGTCAAAGGAGAGCAGGCAAAGCATGAATCTCAATGTGCCCCAAGCCTTAACTCTCGGATCCTTTGTAATCCAATTCGGAGACTTTCTGGAATGCTCTTTGCAAAAGAATTAGCATAACATTTAGGTTAATTGAAATTTGGATAATGAAGTTTTACTGGCTATATCACGGAGTACTTTTTATTTATTTCATTTAATAAATAAGCTTCTTCCAGCCTGCATATCATACGTCCCATCCAATTTTAAATTAAAATGTTTTTAGGTTAAAAATGAGTGGTCTGCACTTGCTTCTGTATGTCTGTGCGGTCATGCAGCTGTGCTTGTGTGCGTGTTAACAGGCATTTAGGAGCAATTATATATCTCAACCCTGAGAGTAAAAACTTAAAAGAGACTCATCAAGAAGCTGATATTTGTGCCTGCTTTATATTCGTCCCTGAATTTCCACAAGGGATGAAATTTTAGAAAGTCAAAATGGATGTAACAAGAAGACCAAGACACAGCACACAAATTCAGCTATAATATTCATGAGGTTGTGCCTAGCAAACAGTTCTGACACACCTTTTATTTGTAATGACTATGGGCAGTTTTCCCCAAACCGAGACCTTCCAGGTGTCTTGAACTACAGCTCCCACCAGCTGGTAGCCCTCTGCCAGCTACCTTCTTCTCTAGCCTCTAGAGAAAGAGTCAGATGGTTTGCAGCCTGCAATCCCTGTCAGTGGAATTCCCTCTAAGGCAAACATAAAGCACAGCTGGAAGGGCCAGTCCAGCGACTCAAGCATGCAATGCCCTTACAACCCAAAGCAGAAGCCATATCAGTTCAGCCATCTGCAAACACAAGACAGTGTCCTTAGACCTAAAGGCAAAGCTATACAGAATGGCATTCCAGCATCTTGAGTGCTAGAGGAAACTATTGCTTTTATTTTTGGTCCACCTATACCCAAGCATTACCTCTGTGTGATCATGATCATTTAGTATTAATGTATTTTAAATACTATACACGATGCACACATAAGTAGAGAACGGCCTTGCTAATAAGAGGGTCAAACTGGCTTTCATTGTTCAAAACACGCCCACAATTTAGTGCCATTTCCCCTGAGGGAAAGCAGAGCACCAACGCTAGCCGCTATATATATAGTTTCACTCCTTGCCAGCCTTCGGATTCAAGACAGATTGCAGCATTCAGCGAGTGCCTTCACAATATATTTCCATAAGTTGCTGCTAGCAGAGTTTCAGACAGGGGTCTGAGTTGCCCCAAAATGGTGGTGCTGGTGGCATTGCTTCTTTGCTGCCGGCGGAGACAGCGTGGCAGGTAGGGCGCCCGCAGGCATGCCGTTTGGGGGGGCTCCTCTCACCTGAGGCAGTTGCCTTACCCTGCCTAAAAAGCTGAGCCAACTTTGCGCGGGACATGAAGGCAGCAGTCTTCTCCCACAGCTGTTCCTCATTGCATGGATGGAGTAAGCAGCCATTATGACTAGCAGTCACAGACTTCCTTAACCCCCCCCCTCTCTCAAAGCCATCTAAGCTTGCGGCCATTGCTGCCTCTTACGGCAATGAATTCCACAAACTGAGTATGTGCTATAATAATAATAATTTATTTATAACCCACCCATCTGGCTGGGTTTCCCCAGCCACTCTGGGCAGCTTCCAACGGAATATTAAAATACAATAACCTATTTAAACATTAAAAGCTTCCCTAAACAGGGCTGCCTTCAGATGTCTTCTAAAAGCCTGGTAGTTGTTCTTCTCTTTGACATCTGGTGGGAGGGCGTTCCACAGGGCAGGTGCCACTACCGAGAAGGCCCTCTGTCTGGTTCCCTGTAACCTCACTTCTCGCAATGAGGAAACCGCCAGAAGGCCCTCGGCGCTGGACCTCAGTGTCCGGGCAGAATGATGGGAGTGGAGACGCTCCTTCAGGTATACTGGACCGAGGCCGTTTAGGGCTTTCAAGGTCAGCACCAACACTTTGAATTGGGCTTGGAAATGTACTAGGAGCCAGTGTAGGTCTTTCAAGACTGGTGTTATATGGTCTCGGCGGCCACTCCCAGTTACCAGTCTAGCTGCCGCATTCTGGACACACATCTGCTGTGTGTATAGCTTATGAATGGTTATTTTCCTTTGCTTCTGGTTCCTTGAATCCAACTAACAATAGGAGACAGGTTTTGTGTGTGACAGCAATCACTCGTTCAGACCACTTCACCTCTTCTTCTTTTTTGCTGTCTATGGCAGCCACTATGTTGGCAACCTATGACTCTTTTACCAACAGAGGAATACTGTCACCTCATTTTTTTACCCCCCAAAGCACTGGGGGTAATAATAATAATCAGTTAATAATTGGTCAGTTAATTAATTGCTGTTGTATGAGACTATCTATGGCCTGTTTCTGCCATCCTTGAGCTTCATCTATTTGTGGTTACTTCGCTTGAAAGACATAAAAGGCAGAAAATCTGCTTGCTCTGTGAGACTAGCAGTAGAAATTTTCAGTGCCAGAATTTCAAGTGGAGTTCCATAGCCATAGCCAACTTGGATGCACCAGTTGAAGGTGAATCTTTTGGGATTTTTAGAGAGTAAGGAAGAGCAGTATGATTCAGGCAGCAGGCTTCAGATAAGCTAGCTGGTGATGTTGCAGGAAGCACAAATTCCATGCTGCAGTTTTGTTAATCCAGCAGGGAAGGAAGAGAGGAAGACTCCTAAGGCAGCTGTAGCAGGAGATTTTAAAGCAAGCTGTAAAAATTTACAAGGAACGGAAAGTCTATTGTGCCACTAAGGCAGTGAAGAACGAAATCGCCCAAGGTATGGGGAAAATTGTATGGAGAAAATCAATAAAGCTAGTGCTCTTTCAATAATATCATTTGAGCTAGTTCTAAACGTGCAGCCACATTCTTTTAACAATAAGAAAGTATACAAGTGCCTCAGAAGTCTGACATCTCACAGGAGAAGTTGTGTGCTAGGCTGCTGTAGCAAAAACAGCAAGAGCAATTTAGCAAACTAAAAAGACTAACAGATTCATTGCAGCATAAGCTTTTACAGCAAGCCTAAGAGAAATTTATTGTAGGGAGAGAGTAGGTAAATGTGTGTATTCACACACAGAATTGGATTTGGAGTCCTCCCAACAATTTAAACAATTGCAACAAGTATAAAGAATTATAGGCAGGTCTACAGCGACACAACACATTTCACTGAATTGCAAAATGTAATGATAGGTCTGGTGTCCCCACTTGGCTTTTCAAGGTGGATTTTTGGGTTCATGGCTAATGGTGATGTCAGTTGGGGTCTACTGAAAATGGCGGTGCCTGCCAGAGCCTACAGTCAATAACACCATGGGTTTTAAAAAAACCCCACCCAGGATGATCGCCATGTCTTTTTAAACTCACAGTCCCTCTGAATGGTGGAATTTCTGGGACATGGCATTTTGGGAGAGCTAAGGAGTTGACCCTATAAATTAAATTTCTCAAAACTAACATATTTGTGTGTTTTTTCTCCCATTCTGTGATCATTAGTTATCATCCAGAATGTGTCTTCTAGGTCCTGATGGATTAAAAAAATAAAATCCCCAGTCGAAACAACTCAATGTGTTCTTGCATGTAGGCATGCTAAAAACAAGCTTAAAATTAGAACTTATTTCCCAGGGACATATCTTTCTTTGGAAACAGCATTAAAAAAGGAAGCATTAGGAGTGAGCTATCTTCTCTGGAGACTTAAAAAAAAGAAAAAAGCAGTAGCAACAACAAATGCTAATAGTTTCCCACAATTAACCTATGCTGCTCTCCATCAGTTTCAGCGTAGCTTAGCTCACTTGCTTCAGCTGTAGAAGACTTTCTAGCCGGCCCACAAGAGTTGCCCCACATCTGAAACTGTAGGTGTACTGTTATTTTGCATGTAACTAAAGACGGCAAGAAGATGGCTCCTGTGAGCGATTGCCCCCACCCCCACACACGCCAAGACAATATGAGAGTGCAGAAAAAGTGCCAGAGGTGTCATGAGCTGTATCAATGCATGTGGAACTAAAAGGACAGCAAACAGGGAGAGAAACTTCGCATTTGCACATTTCTAGCATTGCAGGGTGTTACACTAGATCATGGGTAGGCAACCTAAGGCTCAATCGCCTTCTAAATCTGGCCTGCGGACAGCCCAGGAATCAGTGTGTTTTTACATGAGTAGAATGTACAATGAGTAGAATGTGTACAACTAATCCAGAATGCGGCAGCTAGAGTGGTGATTGGGAGCGGCCGCCGAGGCCACATGAAAGACCTACACTGGCTCCCAGTATGTTTCTGAGCATAAGTCAAAGCGTTGGTGCTGACCTTCAAAGCCCTAAACGGCCTCGGTCCAGTATACCTAAAGCAGCGTCTCCACCCCCATCGTTCTGCCCGAACACTGAGGTCCAGTGCCGAGGGCCTTCTGGTGGTTCCCTCGCTGCGAGAAGCCAAGTGACAGGGAACCAGGCAGAGGGCCTTCTCAGTAGTGGCACCCGCCCGGTGGAACGCCCTCCCACCACATGCCAAAGAGAAGAACAACTACCAGACTTTTAGAAGACACCTGAAGGCAGCCCTGTTCAGGGAAGCTTTTAATGTTTAACAGACCACTGTATTTTAATACTTGGTTGGAAGCCGCCCAGGGTGGCTGGGGAGACCCAGCCAGATGGGCGGGGTATAAATAATAAATTATTATTATTATTTTATTTAGAATGCATCTCTGGGTTACTTGTGGGGCATACGAATTCATTCACCCCACCCAAATATAGTCCGGCCCCCCACAAGTCCTGAGGGACAGTGGACCGGCCCCCTGCTGAAAAAGTTTGCTGACTGCTGCACTAGATGACCCTTCCAACTCTACAATTCTATGACAAAAGTAGAACGCCTGCATTAAGGTAGAGTTAGCACCTATTCTGTTCAAAGTTCGGGGATGCAATGCTGAGTCAATTACTAAGTTAAGTTAACTGATTAAAGTGCTTTTCACTGATTACAAAGGTGGGCTGGAGATTTACTGCCACACACAGCAAGTCTGGGCTCTCAAACTTCAGTGGCGCCCTGTGATTGTGTGCAAGGATGCCTATGTGGTCACCCGTGAAACAGTTAATGCAGGGGAAGAAGGATTAGGAATAGAGTTCAAGTTCAAAACACAGATAAATATTCATACTTAAGGACTCCTGCAGTCTTCATGAGAAAAATGGTTTATGCATCTCTGATAGTTTTCAATGATGGTTGTATTTTGAGGGGAGGGAATCTAATTTATATTGCATAAAAGTGAAATGAAATTGCAATTGATTACATTGCAAAACATAAAGTGAATGATTGCTCTTCCAGCTAAGGGGTGTCAAGAGAACATTCACCGAAGCAACAAGATATATTATGCAATTTTGCTTTTGAGTTCCTTCCTGATTCTGCTGCTCTAACCAGTTCTGGGTAGACGGATGTGCACCAAAACCTAACAATAAATTGGAGGGAATGTTTTTAGGGATTTGACACAAATGATGAGGCGCAGTATGGAAAGAATGTGTGGAAAGTGAAGATTTTTTCCATTCGAGTCACTACAGGAAATGGACTTCAGGAATAGCATGGGTTTTTTTGGGTGTTTTTTAAAAAGGATATATTTTTTTCAGCACTTGTTTTCTTCAGCGGAAAACTGTCTGTACATGAAAACACTGCAGAAAAAGAAGGAAAGAAAAGGGGCTGAAGCACATCAAAGTAACAGCCTGATGTTTTGATGTGCTGGCTTTGCAGTTTCAGCCCAGACTGACTCTTAAATTGTATCTTCCTGCAGAATCTCGACTCCTGCCTACCTCACCAGCCCGAAAATACATTAACATGTTATCTCAAGGGTGAATGGAAAAATATGACTAAACTAAACCAAACCAGACTGGATATGATGTTGGACAAGGTAGGCTAGGTGGTTGGGAATGATCATTAGCATTGCTCTTTTACATTCCTTGCAAGTTCTATATTATTAGCCGACAAATAAATCACATAATAAATCAGAACTAGTTTCAGCTAAAAAAAGGAGAAAAAGACTCAAGTGGTCATAAAAATTCAGGGCTTTGGAACCTGCCTTGCATCGCCAAATACTCTGATTCTCAATTTTTTCCTTTGCAAAAACTGAATATATGTGTATCTGAAGAAGTGTGCATGCACACGGAAGTTTATACCAAGAACAAACTTAGTTGGTCTCTAAGGTGCTACTGGACAATTTTTTTTATTTTTAAAATATATTTCGACTGTGTCAGACCAACACGGCTACCTATCTGAATCTGAATACTTATTGTTAACTGAGCTATTCTAACAGCCTGAGGAATTAGAATATTTCTCGGCTTCATGGAATGTTACCATCATGCATAATCTGTAGGCCTCGGTGGTATCCTGAATCCGTACATAACAAGGGTCTCAACATCTTGTACAGGAAATATTAAATACAACATTCTCATTGTATCTGCCTCTTATTAGGGTAGGTTAGACAGCAAGGACATATCTGGTGAAAAACCAAGAAAACTCTTAGTTTCATCTCAAACAAAGGGTAGGTTTACACTACTGCATTTTGCACACAATTATATTTGTCAGTACATGACGTATGGAGGCCCTCCAGATGTTCAAGGGGAATTCTCATCGTCTCTGGCCATTGGCCATGCTGGGTGGGGATTGTAAAGGTTGGGAGTCCAACAACATCTGCAGGGTCAGAAGAGGTTGAACCAGGTGATATGTTGATACCCTATTTTGCATGGAGAATTTAATAGCACGAAGACCCAGAATTTATTCCTAAATAAACACAGCTTGTGCAGAATCCAGAACAAAAAGCTTTCACTCTTTTTGAAAGATAAGCACTTGTGGAATTGATTGAGGGATCTAGAATGTTTTGTTGGCAAGCACAAACACAATTACACAAACATCATGGTTGTACATGTGTGTAATACATCTCTTTCTGTAGCCTCCAGATCCAGCCCTATATCTTCGTATTGAAGTTTACTTGCAGCCTTTTAAGTGCTTTATTGTTAAATATCCAGCATTCGCCTCCACTGGTGCAACTTTACTGTTTGTCTGCTTGCTTGGGGTGGTTCTGCAACAACATTATTGTTCCACCACATCTTCCCCAGTTTCCATAATATTTGTGCATGCGTTTTATTTTGAAAGAGCTGATTACGCCTCCAGACACATGTACGTAAAGGTCCGGGGGGTTGAAGGTTTTTAGAGTGCACTAATCAAAGCACTGCATTTTGTTGCATCCTCTCCTCTGTCCCCAGGCCTCACGGTTGCCATTCAGTTTATCCAACAACTGATGTAATGATCCAACGGCAGTCCGAAAGACACCAGCTAAATTTATACATTGGTAAGAGTAAGAAGGATATTCTGGATATTCACTGAATCTTGGTTGAAAAGAATACTAAGAAAAATATCCTTGTCTTGCAAAGCTCTTGCAAGTTTTAAATTGCACACTTCAATTCAGAATATGTTTTATACATTTTTTATTCAAACTTGGATAGGGGGAAAATATGCCCTCTTATCTTTGTAAATTTCAAACTCTCCTCTCAAATGCGCTTCCACTGTTGCTGAAATTAACTTAAATATACAGAAAATATGTTAAAAGTACAAATTTCCCAATATATATTTGGGGATGGGGGTTTGTGGGGGGACATGTAGTTCTCGTTTCTCGAAAGTCTACAAAATGCTCTCCAAGATCGGAATTCCCTTGATATTATTTTGCTCAACTTGTAAAGCCCCTGACAAACAGCCTGGTGAAATAAGTGCTGCATAAGATGGTTGGCAATTTGGGATTTCCGCATTACCGCTGGCAGACAAATCATATTGGGCAAAGTTTTGCCTCCCTAGTTAGCATAAAAGACCATTATGTTAGACTATATCACAGAAGAATCTTTGCCTAACCGGTACAGAAAACAGACTTATTTGCTTACATGAATCCTATCAGTGTGAGAACTTCCAAAATATGCTGAAGGAAGTATCTGCTTATGAAACCTTGTATCAGTTATCTTCAAGAGTATATTTATCGTTCCTCTTCCAGCTTCCTGCCAGATACCACTTCGTGGATTCCATCTCTCTTTCAACTTCATTACAACTCTATGAATCTTTCCCATATCATATACTATTCTTTTCCTATAGAAGCATGGCTTCTAACAATCTTTAGGTTCTAGGACCATAGAAATACATTCTCAGAATTTGTAGATCATTAGGTTTATCAGGAGATAAGGTTAGCTCTGGCTAACATGCAGAAACACCATAGTGCACAGATGACATAATGATTCCTATATAATTCCCCTTCTCTATACAATTATGACCTCCACCCAAGGTCACATGAAGCTCCTCACCCACCTTGCAAGACCACAGTGGTTCTACTTTGTCACAATTGGCCAATGATCTAGTCAGAAGATGGTTTTTAGTGATCAGATGCATTAACTAGTCCAATGGACTCCCATGTCAGTGAGGGGGAGATTATTACAATATATTTTATGGCATCTTGTCGCAAAATCTTAATCACTAGGGTATGAAACTATTAGAATCGTCCAGTGGCGAACAGCTGATCTGCACAGCAAAGATATCATAACCACCATGCCTATGGCTCAAGAACTTGTTTATGAGATGTCTAACAAGTAAAATACATAATAAATAAATAATACACCTCTTATTAGTCTAGAATGCTCTGATGTCACAGAAGGGTGGGTTAGCAAGGCATCTGAGCGCTATGAAGGATTTTAGAATTTCATTTCTAAATTTCATGAATGTTTCTGAAATTTAACTACATAAATATTGTCCACAGGCCTAAGCTTTCAAGTGGCATCTTAATTGGGGCAAACTGCTTGATTGGGTCCAAAGGCTTGCAATCATTTCAGACCGATAGCATTTGCTGCTTAAGCCTTGAATGTGATATTATAATGAAAAGCTTACATAGTTACTTGATTCCTATTTATATTATTCTGCACACTTATAAGATTCAGAGCTCTGGAATTCTCAAGGGTCAACAAACCCTTCTATCATGATAAATACATAAAAGGAAATGGATCCTTTGGACAAAATTTTGCCTAGAGGTCTTGCATGCACATTTTAAAAGATTCAAATAATCAGCCCAAGTTTTCTTTATCACATGCTGGAAAATACCATTGTACATTAGGTGCTTGGGAAGAAGCAAAACCATTCTTACCTACAATCATGTGGTTGCAGATGTCACAGAACGTAGGTTTTTTGAATATGTGCTCCTGGAAAACGTGAGTCTTGTTGCTTTCCTGTTGGTGTTGGACTATGGTGGGAGTAGATGTCTGACTTTCAGAGGCTGAGAGCTGGCCAGTTCTGGGGCTGATTTCTGATAGCAAATCTACCTGCAACTTCATGTCACTGTTTGTCCGCTGGAAAAAGTTGTCTGCACTTTTACTCCGTAAACTTTTGGTCTTGAAAGACAGCGATCGTTTCAGTTTCTGGAGCTGCAATGCGACAAAACATTGTTCAAATAGCAAAGCTCACAGTATGATCAGATTCCTAATGACATGCAATTCTTGCTGACCTTAGTTGCATACAATGAACGTAATTCCAGTTACTGGAATTTGAATACAATCCAGACTGATGAGCAGCTTTGCATTGCCCCAACAATGCATTGCATATGTGCCAATTTAGAAATGGTTACTATGATTTAAGTGACACACTCCAATGGGACGTTCCCTGTGCAAGTTTTAGTGAAATCCATGGGAGTTGTCTCCTCTTGTGCAGTTCCCATTCTTTTCAATGGGATGATTTTCCTGTTGGATTTTGCTCTTTATATTATTTGGGTTTTTTGTCTATTGTGGGAGAGGCCACACATAGCCAGAAATAGAACCTGCACCATTTTGTCATGCTTCTCCATGACAAAATGACATCAAGCAGGTAATGATGGCCACCTCTGAAGTCACAGGGGAAAGGCCATAGTTCAGTAGTAGAGCATTGCTCTGCATGCAGAAGGTCCCAGGTTTGATTCCTAGGAGAGACTCTTGACTGAAACCTTGGAGATCTGCTGCCAGGCAGTGTGGACAATCCTGAGTAAGAGAAGGACCAATGGTCTTACTGAGTTAAGACAACTTCCTGTGTCACATGTGTTCACAAGTACAGGAAGAGACACATTCCTAGGGACTTTTGGTCACATGCAAAATTGATGTCTACTGCATCACACACCTCATTAACTCCCTTCCTAAACACACAAGCACCATTGAGTTCTTAATTTAAGGATTTTTGAGATGAAAATAAATAACAGGACAAGGCAATAAACAGTGTCTTCCATCTTGTGTTTCCAGTCCCTTGGCTCGTCTTCTCAGAGAGTTTTGCAGCCAGCTTTCTTCATTCCTCCAGTGGGAGCGCTGAGCTTCATAACTAATCACCTGCCTACCACTGAAAGTGCTCCTGCAGAAATCAAGACTCATTATCATTCCCCCTCGTTTGAAAACCAGAATTGCAGTTGCACAAGGTGACTGTAATGACATTCATTATTGATTTGCCATCCATTCCCACCATGCCACATGAGGTTAATTAAATGGTAAACATTATTCTTCTTCTACCAGGGAGCGAAACTAAGCAGTACAACTAAGTGCTTGTTTTTCTAAATAACAACCCTCTTGCTGGCTCAGCAATAGGCCCCGAGAAACTAATTTAATGCTATAAGCTCAGTTTCAGACATAACATGATTTGCTAATTAATTCCACAGAAGCCATTTGCCCGAATGTACAAAAAGGCTAGGTTGTGTCTGGGCACAAAAGGAGGACCAGGGCAAATGGACTATGGATTAATATTCGCAATAGCTTCTATCAGAGTAATCCTTCCCATTACTTTAGGCCAGCCTTTGCCAACCGGTGCCCTCCAGCTATTTTGGACTACAATTCTCATCAGCCCCATCTGTCATGGCTTATAGTCCAAAACATCTGATGGACATCAGGTCAGTTGAGGCTGCTTTAGGCAACCATGTCAGTTATTGCTTCAGTTGCAAGCAGGTTGTAGACTTGGACAGGATGGGAAGCATAAGGACCCAGTCTTCCTGTTACTCCCCCCCGTCAGAAACTAATCTGAAGGACGCAAAAGCCGCCAATACAGGGACGGTTTGCACATCTCCTGGGTGGAGAGATGTGAAAGCAAGATAGAAATGTGGAGAAACAGTAGACAGAGGCCCTTGCACTACTTCTTCCTTCTGTAACATTACGATGCCCAAGGTTGACCTCACTGGTGGGGGAACCCATTTACCACTAGGTTTTCCTCAGAGAAGTTTGTTCCTGAGAACAAGGACCCTGTCGCCACTCAATGCCC
This sequence comes from Podarcis tiliguerta, assembly GCF_965153285.1. Lineage (NCBI taxonomy): Eukaryota > Metazoa > Chordata > Lepidosauria > Squamata > Lacertidae > Podarcis > Podarcis tiliguerta. Next base: position 10,477,460 of record NC_139545.1, read on the forward strand.
TTTTATGTAGCAACGACCCTTGGCCAAGAAAGCCCGTCTGCAGCACACACCAAACCACTGCACTTCAAAAACTGACCCATTGCTAATTAGCGTTGGGTTCCCCCCTCTTTCTCCTATGAGTTCTTTTCAAGAAGTGATGTGCTTAGAGCACTCTTCCAGCAGGAAACACATGCCTAGCGTAGAAGGTCTCCTTTGCCTCCGCCTGCTCTGGCAATTGCCTGATCAGCGAAAGCTGTCTCCGGAATCAAGAGTACATCAATCTACCCATGGTGCAACTGAAAACCTTGGGGTACATGCATTTCCGTATGCCAGCCTTGGGTTTGTATGAAAGGGAGAAATGTGCAAATATTTCCACTGTGCAGAGAGAACTGAGCAGCTGGATCCAAGACGAACACCTAGTCTGGGAGGGACCTAGGACGCTCCCTTACACTGGGTCAGGCTGATTGTCCTCCTAGTCCAATATTATCTACTCTAGCTAGCATGGGCTCTCTGGGGAGTCTGGCAGAAAGCAGTGGCGTAGCATGGGTTGTCAGCACCCGGGGCAAGGAAAGTAATTTGCGCCCCCCCTGCTGCACTGTCCCTCCCCATAGTCCCTCGCTCTCTCTCCGCACCGCACCGCACGCCTGGCACCCTCCCCTCCACAGTGGGCGGCGACCCGGCGGCTCGGATCGGATTCGCACAGCCAGCACTGCAGTCAGTGAGAGAGAGTGAGTGAGCCAGGTAGGGGCAGAGAGCTGCGAGTGCGAGCGCGCCTCCTCCAGATGTTGCGCCCGGTGCGGCCGGCCCCCCTGCACCCCCCACGCTACTCCACTGGCAGAAAGTGACCTCCAGCGGCAGCGCAAAACATTTTGCTGCTTGAGGCAGATGGCGCCACTAGTTTCCATATCAAGGTAGAGAAGCAAGTCTTGAATGAAAGAAGAAGAAAGGCTAAGACAGTAAAACCCCACAACTGCCTCTCCATGGGAGTGAAATTACAACAGTAAAGTAAATATTGTGCTGCCTCTTCCTGGCAGCCTAAATCGGCTGCCATAGTCTGCCTAATGGTAGAGTCTTTCCCTGGGTCTTCCACACATCTCTAGCAGCCCAGGATCCCTTTAATCTGCATATGCCAGGGACTGTTAACATGGGACGTTGAGCAGGCAAACCACGGACTCTGTCTCAAAGCTTTCTTTCTGGAAAGTTGCTGTCAGTTGATATTGAGCTAGATGAACCATCGGTTTGACTGGATATAAGGCAGCTTCCACTAACTACTTTGGGTCTCTCCCCAAGTGAGTAGTTTCTGACACTTAAGTAAATGGTTACTGAGAAATAATTCGACTGAAGGGTGCAGTGGTTTAATGAATTAACTCCTTTTCTTACAGGCAGAAAAGGTAGTTTCTCCAAAGTATTAGGACGCCAGCTGGATGTTGCTTTTGATACTGTTTCGTTTGCATGAAACTTAGTATGAATAGTATCCAAAGCAGTACCACTATACAGTGGTGCCCCGCAAGACGAAATTAATTTGTTCTGCGAGTTTTTTCGTTCTATGAGTTTTTTCGTCTTGTGAAGCACCAATGTGTATTGACGGTTTCCCATAGGAATGCACTGGCGGTTTAAAAAAAAAAGGCGCAAGACGTTTCATCTTGCGAAGCAAGCCCATAGGGAAATCCGTCTTGCGAAGCAACTCAGAAAACAGAAAATTCTTTCGTCTTGCGAGTTTTTCGTCTTCCGAGGCATTCGTCTTGCGGGGTACCACTGTATTAGTTTATTGGAGTACAGCAGATCCTCTAGTGGCTTTTAAAAATTTCCTTGCAATAATAATAATAATAATAATAATAATATAATAATACTTTATTATTTCTACCTCACCACTCTAGGTGGCTCCCAACAAAATATTAAAAATACAATAAAACATTGAACATTAAAAACTATCCTAAACAGGACTGCCTTTAGGTGTCTTCTAAAAGTCAGATCGTTTTTTATTTCCTTGAAATCTGATGAAATGTCAAGCTTGATTTGAGGCAAGCAAAGTTTCTGGGATCAGGTGTAAGCAATGATTTTGTTTGTAGTGACAGAGCAGGGTTATACACATTTGGGGGTATTCCCGTTCATGGGTTTGATTTGAAAGGAATAATCATGGGGGGGGGGGATTGAACACAGAGAAATCCTACTTGAAAGCATTAGATTATCCTAGCAAACTGGCTGCAGTGATCTATCCTGGCCCTCGATCCCCGGGCAGAATGCTAAGAGCATCCGCCAATTTTAAAAAATGGCAAACTGTTAATCCTGACATAGTACATGGTGAAGTTTCAAAGACTGCACTGTCAGAGTAACTTCAAGCATATCTGGATGAGGTATTTTCTGGTGGCCCTTTTCAGCTGGGCTTCTGGCTTGGTATAGTAGCCTTGGTGGCTGATCAGAATGTAGAGGTTGGCAAGCAGGAATCACTCTCTGTTGGTGCTTACAAACCTCTCAGCAGCGTTGGAGTGATTGAGAAGCCAGGGGCAGCTTTGATCAGCAACCTATCTCCAGTAGTTTGCCATTAAGGTGAGGGGAGAGACTCCATCGGGCAAGGCCTTCTTCCACCTGCCTTGCCCCACCCTCCAGTCTCTGCTTCTCAATTTGTACTGTATTATTTTATGCATTGTGGCTTGCCGTTGTTTTATTGATTGTAGTTTTGAAATTATTTATTGTGATTGTTAAGAGTGGGTTTCTGTTTAATTTTTATATGCTAATATTATTATTCTATACTATTCTAATGATTGTTGAATGTTACTTTATTTGAAGTTGATTGCTTATTTTAAAGCTGTTTTATTATCACATTTTTGTATTGTATTAGATAAGGTGTACATTCTTTGTTTCTTCAGCTTGTAAACTGCCTTGAGTATTGTAAGATAGAAAGGCACTATACAAATTAAAGGGACGTGGGTGGCGCTGTGGGTTAAACCACAGAGTCTAGGACTTGCCGATCAGAAGGTCGGTGGTTCGAATCCCCGCTACGGGGTGAGCTCCCGTTGCTTGGTCCCTGCTCCTGCCAACCTAGCAGTTCAAAAGCAAGTCAAAATGCAAGTAGATAAATAGGTACCACTCCGGCGGGAATGTAAACAGCGCTTCTGTGCGCTGCTGTAGTTCGCCAGAAGCGGCTTAGTCATGCTGGCCACATGACCCGGAAGCTGTACGCCGGCTCCCTCGGCCAATAAAGCGAGATGAGCGCCGCAACCTCAGAGTCGGCCACGACTGGACCTAATGGTCAGGGGTCCCTTTACCTTTACACAAATTAAAAGTGATGATGATGATGAAGGTGGGACAGAGCAGTGGAGCCTTCCTCTCAACACCTGCATTACTGCAGCTTACTGGAGTGGGGAAGGGTTGCAATGAGGGCCTAGTACCTGAATCACTTCAGGACAGCCTCTCCTCATACATTCTCCCACACTGATTAAGATTCCACACTGGGTGTCTTGGCTCTCTGTTCCATCACTTTGAGAGCTGTATGAACCGATCTCCAGCAAGGAGTAGGCCTTTATTGGTAGAGGCTCTGGGGCTGTAGAATGGCTTTGTAGGGGAGATTTTTGCAAAACACACTTCTGATCATGCATTCGGCAGGGGATGCGTGATCTTTGGTCAAACGGAAGCTGAAATCGGCGAAGATGGGAATTACATTTGCTTCTGTTTCCTGTTCTCCTTTTCTAACTTGCTGTCCTTAATAAGGAATGTTTTGATTTCAGTTTTGGTTGTTAAGCTGTCTGCAGCATGGAATGAGATGGGCTGGAAAGGCTTTAAATAAATAAATAAGTGTTATTACCGAGGTCGCTATCAAAAATAGATAAATAAATCCCGTGACTCGCCATCCTAGAAAAATCATCAAGTTTTGAAAGCTCATAATATTTCCTGTTCATTTTTCTTCTGGTTTGCTTTCCTCTGCGACGCACATCAGTCACACTTTGAACTTACGTGCCCCAGGCGGAAGTTTCCCTTTTTAAATTATTAACAAAATAAAATGTGGGGTTCTAGTGAGTCGCTTACCAATCTTGGAATGATAAAACTAAGATCAAGCAGAATTATTGGCAGGCAATGAATAAAGATGTGGCTTTGCTTCCTCCTGCTGTGAGGCTTCAACAATGTGCAAGTAAGCAAGGCAACCTATGCTTCAAAAATCAAGGGAGGACTTTATTTCCAACTTTGCAGAGGATTGAATTCAGACAGCAGAACACCATGCTTACACCAAGCCATCACACTAGCCTGCCATCAACTTCTCCTACCTTGGTAAAGAAGGTAAAGGCAAAGGACCCCTGGACAGTTAAGTCCAGTCAAACCTGACTATGGGGTGTGGCAATCATCTCGCTTCAAGCAGAGGAAGCCCACATTAACCGCAGTACAGTTTTCCAGGTCTGAGGGACAGAATGGTTAAACCGCTTCTGGTGCACGGAAACACCATTTACCTTCCCACTGTACAGTGGTACCTCAGGTTACATACACTTCAGGTTACATATGCTTCAGGTTACAGACTCCGCTAACCCAGAAATAGTCCTTCAGGTTAAGAACTTTGCTTTAGGATAAGAACAGAAATCGGGCTCTGGCGGCGCGGCAGCAGCAGGAGGCCCCATTAGCTAAAGTGGTGCTTTAGGTTAAGAACAGTTTCAGGTTAAGTACGGACCTCCGGAACGAATTAAGTACTTAACTTGAGGTACCACTGTCCCTATTTATCTACTCATGTTGGTATGCTTTCAAACTATCAGGTTGGCAGGACCTGGACAGAGTAACGGGAGCTCACCCCGTCACGCGGATTCAATCTGCCGACCTTCTGATCGGCAAGCCCAAGGGGCTCAGTGGTTTAGGCCACAATACCACCCGCTCCCTATCTTAGTTTTGACTCACATTTGTGACAAAGTACAGCTCCCACAGGGACGCGGGTAGCGCTGTGGGTAAAAGCCTCAGCGCCTAGGGCTTGCCGATCGAAAGGTCGACGGTTCGAATCCCCGCGGCGGGGTGCGCTCCCGTTGCTCGGTCCCAGCGCCTGCCGACCTAGCAGTTCGAAAGCACCCCCGGGGGCAAGTAGATAAATAGGGACCGCTTACTAGCGGGAAGGTAAACGGCGTTTCCGTGTGCGGCTCTGGCTTGCCAGAGCAGTGATGTCATGCTGGCCACGTGACCCGGAAGTGTCTTTGGACAGCGCTGGCCCCCGGCCTCTTGAGTGAGATGGGCGCACAACCCTAGAGTCTGTCAAGACTGGCCCATACGGGCAGGGGTACCTTTACCTTTACCTTTACAGATCCCACAGAGGAAAGAAGTTTCACTGCAAAAAAACTCTAAAAGAAAACACTATTGGAGATATCCAAGTCATTATAGATAACTCTCTCTCTCTCTCTCTCTCTCTCTCTCTCTCTCTGTGTGTGTGTGTGTGTGTGTGTGAGATATAGTCAGTGTGGTCTAGTGGGTAGAGTGTCAGTAATAATAATCACAAGCACTTATTTGGGGGAAAGCTGAGTGGCCACAGTGTTCATGTTTAAGCAACCACTAACGTTGGAAGCCGTCATCTGGAGTCAAATAACCAGAACAGATTTTTCCATAAATCTTCACAGGAACCACCGTTTGTTATCATTTTAAAATGTCCAAATATCAAACCATTAGGAAACAAACTCAGTCTAAATTTCTCACCCACTGCATCCTCAAAACAAATACATTTAAAGTCAAACCCCCTCATTTTATTCATTTTGTTTGTTCCGATGAAATTGATATAACATTTCACGCATTATAAATAATGAAAGGTATTAAGAAAATTGGATTCAATCACCCACTCATTTCTTTTCCTTCTTTCCCCCCACACAGAAGCCAGCTTTGTTTACTGGATTTTAAGAGTAAAATCACAGCATTGAAAAATTTCTATAGCCATTGCCAGCTAAATGTCCACCCTCCTCTGAGTGATAGGACATTATTTTCTTTAAGCTTTCCAGAGATGCATGCAAAATAATCTGAATCTTGCATTGCAATAATAATAATAATAATAATAATAATAATAATAAATAAATAAATAAATCCACACCAACATTTATCTGCCAGCTTGAAATGTGTCAGGTAAACAGTTTATTACTATGGAAACTAAAGCATTTCCAATTTAAAGTAATTGTTAATACACCAATGTTACTCCAACTCACCTATCCCTTTTAGACACACAAAGGTCCTGTTTGGCCACCACTCTAAATCAGGATTCCTCATCCTGGCACCCTCCATATGTTTTGGGCTCAACTCCATCATTCTTAACCATGCTGACCAGGACAGATGGGATTTGTAGTCCAAAGTAGCTGGAAGCCTGTTTTAAACTATAGTTTAGTGTGATGCGAATGACTAGGAAAAGAACTGCAGCAAGGCATGGGGTCGTGTGGTTCTCCTTTCCTCTTCTGGGGCAGTTGTGAGGAATTGGCAATATTTTGTTTCTGCTTTTGCTTAATCATTGCTGATTGTGACCTTTGAACCAAGAAACTGTGGTTAATGCTAACTATGGTCTGGTTAACCAAGCCAGATGCATAAACCATGGTTTGAAGTTGTCTCTTTCAACCAAACTGTACTTAACAATAGTTTGCTGGTTTGGACAAAAGTAAGAAAAGTGGAAGTGTGAGATTCCAAATGCCTCTTCTTGGCTACGCTGGAGATAGTGAGGAGAGTGGAGAACATGCAAACCCAAGGTTCAGTGCTGCTCATTCAAAATTAGCCAGTGGTTCTGAGGTACATTCAAAGCTCTCCTGCCCCAAGGCTTTTCTTTGTGCAGTTCTACATGCACAAAGTCATGCATACACAGAACAGCTCACTCCAACAAAGTGAATAGCAAAACCTATTTGTACCCAAGTTCTACATGAATTCCAATGCACACATGGGACTCTGAAGACCTTCATTTGAGGTCAAGGCTTATTCAAACAGAATCTTAGCCTGCAGTCCTAAGCACACTTTACAAGCAATAAGTCACACTGCACTCAGTTGGGCAAAATCTGTCTAGCACAACATTGCATGAAAATATGGATGGAAAGTATGATACAGTGAGAGCCAGTGTGGTGTAGTGGTTAAGAGCGGTAGTCTTGTAATCTGGGGAACCGGGAAAGGGAAAGGAGAATGTTAGCCGCTTTGAGACTCCTGAAGGGGAGTGAAAGGCGGGATATCAAATCCAAACTCTTCTTCTTCTTCTTCTACATGTAGCCAATCTGGTGCCCTTCAGACGTTTTGAACTATAACTCCCATCAGCTCCAGCCAGCATGTGAGTTACTTTAAGGTTGCTTTCCCCAGTCAATAATAATAATAATAATAATAATAATAATAATAATAATAATTTATTATTTATACACCGCCCATCTGGGTGGGTTTCCTGAGTGCTGCCTACCTGAGAGTAACACACAGGAGACAGCAGAATTAGTTTCATGTAAAACTAGAAGTAAACGTAAGATATTTTTTTAAAGAAGAAAAAACGAGTAAGATTTAAAGGTAATCACAGAACAGGCCTGAATAGCATTCTAGATCAGTTCACTGTGAGGCCTCTGCTTTAAACCTGCTAACTGATATTAGGTCATTTGACACCATTGATATTGTGCAGACCAAGCAGGCAAAAGCTGAACCAAACTTATCAGACAATGAATACACTTAGGAAAACAGGTACAAAGATGCAAGCCATGCTACAGGAGGAAGCCAGATGCTACAAGGAAGCTTCAAACATTCCCTGCCCCCAGACTCACACACCAGAGCAAAAAGCAGATCACAGCAGTGCATTTCCAAAACAACCAAGGAGCAGAAATTGATCAAATAAAGCATACAGCTGTTTTATAACAGGAGCTATTGGCTTCCACCAATCTGCCAGCAAAACTATAAGGAAAACACTGTGGTGTCCCAGTGCTAAGTCAAACCATGGTTTAGTGGGAATGAGAAAACATGTGGTTCCTGGAAAGAAGACTGCAGCTTGATTTGTTCTCTGTCCTGTCCTGCAGCGGACGTGCTCTGTGGATTCATATCTAAATCTGGGCTTACAATTGATTTTGCTCCAGAAGAACCAAGGTTTGTTTTATGGCTCACTGCTCATGGTTTGTGCGGAGCAGTGGCGTAGCGTGGGGGGTGCAGGGGGGGCTGGCCGCACCGGGCGCAACATCGAGGGGGGGCGTGCTCGCACTCGCAGCTCTCTGCCCCTACCTGGCTCACTCACTCTCTCTCACTGCAGTGCTGGCTGTGCGAATCCGATCCGAGCTGCCGGGTCGCCGCCCACTGTGGAGGGGAGGGTGCCAGGCGTGTGGTGCGGTGCGGTGCGGAGAGAGAGCGAGGGACTATCTGGGGGAGGGACAGTGCAGCGGGGGGGGGGGGGCCACAAATTACTTGCCTTGCCCCGGGTTAGGGGGCGCAAATTACTTGCCTTGCCCCGGGTGCTGACAACCCACGCTATGCCACTGGTGTGGAGAAGCTTGGATCTGGATGTAATGCTAAGCCAAATCATGGCTTACCTCACAGAAGAATGGCATTAGCAGAACCCATGGAGTGACTGTGGTCTTCTCTCATGTTTGCTTATTGCACTAACTCCTGCTTTGACCTAGTGTTACATGTGACGTGGGCCAGTATTGGGTAGGGGTATTCCAGAGCAGAACTTTCCTCACACCAAAATGCATTTAAATGCCACTGGCTTCCGTTCAGCAAAAAAACCAAATAGAAATCTGAGAAAGAGCTGGATTCCTTGGCTTGAAGTTGAATAATTTTTTTAAGAAGGATGAAGTTCAGGAAACCTCAAGAGAGCTGATGTCCCACTGTGCTCTGATTAGCTGCAGTTTGCTAGTGTAGCTCAGAAGGCCACTTTCTCATTTTGTGTAATTCATCCTTCTGCTGCTGCAATCACTTGAGTGACACGGTTAGATACCCGCACCTGGTAGGCATCCTGAAACCATCTACAGCTTGCATATGGAAAGCTGATGATCTGAACTGTCAGTTTAAGTGGGGGGGGGGGGGCTTTCTTTAAGTTTAACCTTGGTAATGGCACCCGTCCTGTGGAACGCCCTCCCATCAGATGTCAAGGAAATAAACAACTACCTGACTTTTAGAAAACATCTGAAGGCAGCCCTGCTTGGGGAAGTTGTTAATGTTTGATGTTTTATCGTGTTTTAAATATTCTGTTGGGAGCTGCCCAGAGTGGCTGGGGAGGCCTGGCCAGATGGTATAAATAATAATAATAATAATAATAATGAGAGCATTTTTTATGTTTCAGACCAAATATAGGATCATGGAACACAAGTAGAATAAAACATTTTAATTGTTATAACAGGAAGTCATGTAAACATGTTTGCTCTGATGTCATAGTAATTCAATGGAGAAATGATGGCATAAAGCCCATAAAATGATAATGGTTAGCCAGGTGGCTTGTTCTGAGACACAGGCCAAGGGACCAATGTACCCTTAGTTTGTACACACAACACTGCAGCGTCTCCTTTGACAGTTTTGCCCAAGCAAACAGTGATGTGTTGGCACTGGCTCTGAAAAACTGCTATGGTTTTTTTAAAAATAAAAGAAATAAAATTGGAAACTATGGATTTCATGTTCCTCCCAAGACCCAGTCATCCAGCTGACTTCATCGCATTGACTTTGATATCTGTGAATAATGACGCATGTGTGTGAGAGAGAGGCTGGGGGAGGAAACTGAGGCTCCACCCTAATCCATGTGCAAAATTCTACTCAATGTGCAATGGTGAGGGCTGGAGCCTGCCATAAATGTCTGTTACATGTGGATTTTGAACAACTGAAAGGGGCTCTTGACAGAAGAAGAGAGCATGTATCCAATGTACTCCTTAAAATTTTGTGTTTACACTATACAACATAACCAGATTAGAAATTTCACTTCCTGGAAATTTCCCAAACGGGCACTTCTTAAGAATTTGGAGACCTCAACTCCTGATCTGAAAAAGGATTAGGCAGTGGCATAGCATGGGTTGTCAGCACCCGGGGCAAGGCAAGTAATTTGCGCCCCCAACCCGTGGATTTGCGCCCCCTAACCTGTGGAACCTTAACCCTAACCCCCAGATGTTGTGCCCGGTGCGGCCGGCCCCCCCTGCACCCCCCACGCTACGCCACTGGGATTAGGAACTGGAAATACATACGAAGGGCACATTTTAAGCTATCAGGACTGACTGAAAATGCCAGGTTATCACCACCAAGGACTAAATCTCCTTTATACAGGGGGGAAGAAATGCAAGAGCATTCCAGAACTGACATATAAACTACTATTACCTCTGGACTTGCCTGGAAGGTAGAGCAGTGATTTGTAACCTAGATCTTTTTCCTGCCGAGATTGAAAATAGAGGTTGATAGATGAGCTCCATCCCATTCTCACAGCTGATTGAACTCAAGTGATCCAGCAGTACTAGCAGCCAGAGCTCCCAAAATTGCTGCAGCTGGGCAGCTAAGGGGCAGAGTGGGGTTACTCTTGGGGTGCAGGTTCTTTTCTGGTGGGTACTTCACTGTCAGGTACTGTGGCTGGCCACTGCAGCTGTAACCAATACTTCTACTGAGCCATGCTACTTGACAGTGGGCCGGCATGAGGGGTGGGGGGAGGCCTTCTAGAAAAGTCATTGCAGGACCTTAAGAGACACGGGTGGTGCTGTGGCCTAAACCATTAAGCCTCTTGGGCTTGCCGATTGGAAGGTCAGCGGTTCTAATCTGCATGGCGGGGTGAGCTCCTGTTGCTCTGTCCCAGCTTCTGCCAACCTAGCAGTTTGAAAGCATACCAGCGCAAGTAGATAAATAGCTACTGCTGCGGCAGGAAGGTAAATGGCGTTTCTGTGCACTCTTGCTTCTGTCACAGTGTTCCCTTGTGCCAGAAGCGGTTTAGTCATGCTGGCCACATGACCTGGAAAGGTGTCTGTGGACCAACGCCGGCTCCCTTGGCCTGAAAAGTGAGATGAGCACTGCAACCCCAGAGTCATCCGCGACTGGACTTAACTGTCAGGGGTCCTTTCCCTTTCCCTTTTTAATTTAGTTTTACTAGCAAACAGGTTAAACTAACACCTTTCCAGCCCTGGGAGGAGCACGGGGAGCGTTTGTGTGACACACCTAAACACTGCAGCCGCACACTAATGTGTTGCGACAAGCAATTTGGAAAGCGCTGGACTGGGTCGCTTCCAACTGTACAATTCTATGATTCAGGCATAGAAGGAGCTCTTATTTTACCTTTTTCAAAATTGTCTGTTAAAGTGCTCTTTCCCATGCAGTCTCGTCCACTGCACGAAACACACACCACTTTCCTGCTTACATCTCTTTCTCATGCTTGAGCTCAATGGAAGTGATGGACTAGCAGGCAAGGAGGTAAGGAGTTTGTGTGCTTAGTGAGCTTAGAGTCTCCGTGCCCCCATTCCTTGCTTCTCCACGTCCTCACGTGCCTGGGCTTGGAGTGGTCGCCGCTTCTGGCGAAACCAGAGTAGCGCATGGAAATGCCGTTTACCTTCCTGCCAGAGCGGTACCTATTTATCTACTTGCACTTGACGTGCTTTCAAAGTGCTAGGTTGGCAGGAGCAGGGACTGAGCAATGGGAGCTCACCCTGTCGCAGGGATTTGAACCGCGACCTTCTGGCCGGCAAGCCCTAGGCTCGGTGGTTTACACCACAGCTCCACCTGCGTCCCATAAAACTAAATTACTGTGTCGCAAAATGATGCATGTCTAAAAAGTGTGTCACCAACATTAAAAGTTTGGAAAGCTCTGATCTAGTCCAACCCCCTGCAATGCAGGAATATGCAGCTGTTCCATATGGGGATTGAATCTGCAAACTTGGCATTTTCAACACCGCGCTTTAACCAACTGAGCTATCAGTGGCTGAGCTTCGATGTGGTTGCACAGACGCATCATTGGCTTAGCCTCAGGCCATGTAGCTCCTTGGTTCTCCCACTTGCCTCGAACCCCAGTACATGGATGTAGGGGCTGGGCCAAGAACCACATGACCCCAGAGGCATGGGCACCTGTGTGGCCCCTCATCTCTTTTCTATGTGTGATACCCTTTCAGGTAAAATAATCTTATTTTGCTTAAGGTCTAAACGAAAGTTCCTCCTGGGAGATGCATGCAAATCCAATCCAATCTTCAAAATGTCTTCTTCCTGAAAAACCTTAGAATCTTCCTGCTATAGATATACAAATTAAAAAGGTCTTTTGGCATCCAACCCAAATCGTGAAATCTAGATTGCAAATCTTGACAGCCAATACAGTCATACCTCGGGTTACAGATGCTTCAGGTTGCGTTTTTACAGGTTATAGGTGCTCCGAAACCTGGAAGTACCGGAACAGGTTACTTCCGGGTTTTGGAGGTCACACATGCGCAAAAGCGCTAAATCGTGCTTTGCGCATGTGCGGAAGCGCTGAATCACAACCTGCGAGTGTGCAGATGTGCCGCTGCGGGTTACGAATGCTGTGGGTTGCAAATGTGCATCCCGCATGGATCAAGTTTGCAAGCCGAGTGTCCACTGTAGTGTTTCCCACCCTGCAACCTGTGGCTCCTCTTCCTTTGTGGCCTTGTGCATAAGTCAGAAGATATTGCAGTCTAAGCCAAACAACAAGGATGTACATAACCCCATAGCATGTGGCTATTGTTGTTTCCAGGAGGGCTTATGAGGCTATCATCCCGTTTGCCCTTTACTTGCACTTTGAAGGGAAAAGGGCTGCTACCTCGAGATTAAAGCGGGAGAGTGTTAATTCTCCACTCTGTAGCACTTCCTTTCTAACTGTTTGCATAAAAGATACTCTGTACACAATCCCCTTTATGAGTCATTTTTACTTGTTGTCTTAGGTCAGTTTGCACTCTCTGTGTGCTTTTTCAAGGATGTGAAATGAGAGCAAATGCATGACCAGAGAGAACGATAAGGTGCTTGTTTTTGCTGTTACTTGCATTAAACAAAAGAAAACAAACCCTAAATTAATGCTTACTTGTAGCATAAATTATGCCCCCTTTACAATTTGCTTTTGTGTCTGCTTTAGAGGTGGCAGTTCCAGCAAAGTCCTCTGGAAAGTGAGGCCAGAGTGGCTGGGGAAAATCAGCCAGATGGGTGGGGTATAAATAATAATAATAATAATAATAATAATAATTATTATTATTATTATTATGGCCCGGCTTCTGAGGCTCATGTTTGTGCTTTATAACATTTTGCGTTTCATCTAAGGTAGCTAAGATAAAAGAGGCTCAAAATTATTCTGGACCAGGTTATCTAAAGGGCTTCCTTAACTATCAGGGGTGCCAACTATAAGGAAGTCTGGGTGTCTGAGCACCCACAAATTTTTGTAGTGGGTGCTCAGCACCCACACCGCAGGGGCCCTGACGCAAATTTTGAAGCACCAGGAGTCACCTCCGAGGTATTGCAGGACCACAGAAAACATCTCTAAGGCATCGCAAGACCTTGGAGATGCTTTCTGAGGTCTTGCGAGTGCCATTGGAAGTCAGGTTCCGAGGCTGGGGAGCATGTGAGATTGTGACGTCACGTTGCAACATGAGGTCATGACATTGTGCACACTGGGCACCCATAACCTGGGGCCCAAGTCGGTTCCCTTGTTATCTACACATGTCTTGCTTTTATAATAATTTAATAATAATAATTTATTATTTGTACCCCGCCCATCTGGCTGGGCCTCCCCAGCCACTCTGGGCGGCTTCCATAGAAACAAAAAATACAGTAAAATATCAAAGATTAAAAACTTCCCTGGACAGGGCTGCCTTAAGATGTCTTCTAAATGTCAGGTAGTTATTTATCGCTTTGGCATCTGATGGGAGGGCGTTCCACAGGGCGGACGCCACTACCGAGAAGGCCCTCTGCCTGGTTCCCTGTAGCTTTGCTTCTCGCAATGAGGGAACTGCCAGAAGGCCCTCGGCGCTGGACCTCAGCGTCCGGGCAGAACGATGGGGGTGGAGACGCTCCTTCAGGTATATGTCCATCCATAAGATAAATTTGGTAAGATCAAGCATATGCTGAAGAGATTTGTAGTCTAAAACATCTGGGAGGCACCAGCTGGGGGAAGACTGGCCTAGGCTTTCTAAGAGCAAAACAGACTTCTTCATCTAACTCACTGAAGCAATCCAACTGCAGTTAACAGGACTTTTATATATTACTACTGTGAGCAGTCAGCCATTGGTCCTGCATGCTTAGCTCTCAAGCATTCCAAGTATACTGGTGTAGTTCAAAAAACTACACTGAAGAAAACAATTTGAATTGGTCTATGGGCTGTGTGTTGTTTTAACTACCTATGTGTCCACAGTATATCCTAAAAGACGGGGAAGCCCTAATATTAACACAACAGTAGTGTGTGAGATTAAGAACGTAGTCTAATGCAGTCAAGCTGAATACTACCATTATATCTGAAGGCAATTTTGGTTTCTCTCAGTTTCTTATTCTCCCAGTCTTAAGTTCATTTCTCCACTTTTCAGATCAGTTTCTGAATTATTATTATTTTTAATCTAATGAAAATTCACTAGCAATTAAGAGTGACTCTTTCCTAATGTACACAGTTTTGTATGCAATTTTGCCTAACATACTCATTTTTTTTCAAATCAGTTCTCTCTAATACAGTGGCACCTTGGGTTACATACGCTTCAGGTTACATACGCTTCAGGTTACAGACTCCGCCAACCCAGAAATATTACCTCGGGGTAAGAACTTTGCTTAAGGATGAGAACAGAAATTGTGCAGTGGCGGCGCAGCGGCAGCAGGAGGCCCCATTAGCTAAAGTGGTGCTTCAGGTTAAGAACAGTTTCAGGTTAAGAACAGACCTCCAGAACGAATTAAGTTCTTAACCCGAGGTACCACTGTATAACTTATTTTTATTCTCACAAATATATGCATTTGGGGCATTACTCTTAACATATGCATTTTTATACACATTACTTGTCTGGAGAACAGCACTGAAGAATTTGCAGAAGTGCAAATGTCAAAGGATGATTTTGTTTTAGTTCGTGTATTGATTCATAAAATGCAAATTAGATTGATTCATCATTAAATGCAACCTGAATTAAATTTCTTCCCTACCACCCATTTATTTTCCACATTTGCCCTTTCTTTGTATAGTTCTGAAGGTGTTGATTTGTGTTTACTCATTTCTAGTTCCTTTACCTTTTCTTGCAACTTGGGCAGAGGACTAGAATCCAAGCGTTTTTGTCATGAAGTTGCTAAGAGACTGAGTTCTGAATCAGATCTGAACAAGGAACCGAGTTTGAGCAGGTACATCCTGCAACTGGCATTCCTGGCGGTGAGGAATATACAAGCTACGCAGAGCAATATTGCTTATTTGACTCTGCTGCCAATCCCATGGAGGTCAGGAGCTGAAGCCAAAGGGACTATCATTTGAAAACACAGAGCAGCAGAGCAGTCATTCCTATAAAGAGGTCTGCTGCTAAAAAGAGAGGCAGAACTTTTAAGGACACTGATGGAAATTCTCTCAAAGTACGCTTTTCAGGGGAGGAGTAAAGTAGGATAGAGAACAGGATTTAATTTATATACCTTTTTTTTTGCTCTATACGACTCACTTTTTCCCTCCTAAAAAGTAAGGGGAAATGTGTGTGCGTCTTATGGAGCGAATTCAGGCTGCACAGCTATCCCAGAAGCCAGAACAGCAAGAGGGATCACTGCTTTCACTGCGCAATGATCCCTCTTGCTGTTCTGGCTTCTGAGATTCAGAATATTTTTTTTTCTTGTTTTCCTCCTCCAAAAACTAGGTGCGTCTTGTGGTCTGGTGCGTCTTATAGAGCGAAAAATACGGTATGTCCGTAATTTTATGCCCCTGGTACCACATTTCGCTCTTGTGTTATCAGAAATCTGAGTTTAGTGCTAAGAGTCACTGAAACTGACTGAGATATTTAATTCAGGTTCCTGAGCCACTTTGTATAGTTAATGCGTACTATGGCACACCAACATAGAATTGTTTATATTGATTCCGTCTTTGCTAGCATCTTGATTTTCTTCTTCTTCTTGGATTTGGATGAGTTCCACCAAATACAGGGAATAGGGGCAAGTGAAGCCAGTGGCGTAGCGTGGGGGGTGCAGGGGGGGCCGGCCGCACCGGGCGCAACATCTGGGGGGGGGGGGCGCTCGCACTCGCAGCTGTCTGCCCCTACCTGGCTCACTCACTCTCTCTCACTGCAGTGCTGGCTGTGCGAATCCGATCCGAGCCGCCGGGTCGCCGCCCACTGTGGAGGGGAGGGTGCCAGGCGTGCGGTGCGGTGCGGAGAGAGAGCGAGGGACTATCTGGGGGAGGGACGGTGCAGGGGGGCGCAAATTACTTGCCTTGCCCCGGGTGCTGACAACCCACGCTACGCCACTGAGTGAAGCAAAGTAACAACTGTATTAAAACAGGAAGAAGAGGGGTGGGAAATATCTCCAACAACGAAGTCTGCTTCCAGATGGGCATGTGTTGTGTGCTGGGTGCTCCTCATGCATACACATTTTTGTAGCATCCGCATGATGGCTGTTGGCATACAGAATGCCAGTCTGTATTCCTGCACACCCATTTACCCATCCAGATTTACTCTTTCTGGGGGGAAGCTGCTAAGTTAAAAGCAAAACCCTGTTGCAAATGACCTGTTTGTGATATTTGCATGACCCATTTCCAGTATTAAGCCCATGTCTGGAAACTGCTAAAGATAACGTGCTCGCAGCACAGTTGGGTTTCTCCAAATCCTACATCCAAGCCTAATGGCAAAAAGTTATAGATCTGAATCTGAAATGTTTACAATCGCAAAACTAAAATCATGGTGGGTGGGAGATGAATTTTCATAATCTGGTCTAACCCTTCTCCTTTAAGGAGGGACACATTTTTTGTATCTGTTGCGGGAGCATTTCACATTTGGGTTTGATTCAGAATATCCCTTCACTGCTATTATTGTACCTCTTGTCCACATGCTTATCCCTCTTTCAGGGCTGCATTCTGTTCTTTGGGTCAAGTAGTTAGGAAAGAAACATTCGGTCTTCAGAGAGACAATGTGGGCCATCATCTCAAACAACCACTTTGCTGATCTACGAATCTCACTTTTTGTAGGATTTGGAGCAACAATAACCCCCAGCTAAATGAATTGTCTCTTAGAAGCTGGTAGGGACAAAGTATAGGAAAAAATAGATGTAGCATATACAGTGGTACCTTGGGTTACATACGCTTCAGGTTACAGACTCTGCTAACCGAGAAATAGTGCTTCAGGTTAAGAACTTTGCTTCAGGATAGGAACAGAAATCGGGCTCCGGCGGCGCGGCAGCAGCAGGAGGCCCCATTAGCTAAAGTGGTGCTTCAGGTTAAGAACAGTTTCAGGTTAAGAACAGATCTCCGGAACGAATTAAGTACTTAACCCGAGGTACCACTGTATTACTTTATACCAAATTAAAGAATTATAAGCTCCCTTCCTCAACATTCATTAATTGGACTTTGATCTGCCACCAATCTCCTCTGGAAAGGACTCGTATGCCTTTCTATAAGCTGGTCACTTAAAACTCTCTCTGCCCGTATCCAATATTCATGGGAATGGTATATACTGCTTTAGTGCCTGTCCCTTGCTTAATCTGTTCAGTATTTGGTACTAAGCAACAACCAACAAAAACAATAGAAATAATTGTTTCAGGGTTTGTTAGTATGAATGTCTGGGAAATAAAGAAAGGTTACAACTGAAGAAAGAAAAGCTGCTTCTTTGTCAAACATTAAGTACTGGGCAGCAAACATCTAGCAGAGATAGATTTCCCCTTGCTCATAGCAAGGCAGAAGCATCAATTTGTTTTTCTTGAATACGTGACTCAGTTTTAAAAAAGTAAGAAAGAACAGCCAAGTCTTTGGCATCCACTGTGCCTGGCAGTTCTCTGCAGGCCTAGAATCACATATAAAACATCCCTCTCCTATTTAAAAAAGGGCTATCCATCTTCTTTATAGGCTCCGTGACACTTGACAAGACATGAACTTGGAATTTTGTTTTCTGCAAGGGATCCATCCATGCCCACTGCGTGAGAAAAAGAAGAGAATAAAGACTACAGAGTGAGGAGGCAAGAGAGACAGATTAGAACAGGCACAGGCAAACTCGGCCCTCCAGATGTTTTGGGACTACAACTCCCATCCCTAGCTAACAGGACCAGTGGTCAGGGATGATGGGAATTCTAGTCCCAAAACATCTGGAGGGCTGAATTTGCCACTGCCTGGATTAGAACTTGGCTACATGGGTCCCAGGGAATTAGGTATGCTTGTCATTTGGAAAACAAAACAAAACACCACACTGAAAATTGACCTTAATTGCAGTGAGCTAGTGAAAACATGCACAGCAGTTAAGTCCTGTGAAACTATTTTGTGACTTAGCATAAAGCCCACAAGAGCACCCGGCAGTCTGGCTAGTTTCAAAGCTCCCCTCCTGTCCACTTTTTCAAACTTTTCAACAAGGCTGAAGGGAAACGTACAAGCAAACCTCATCCCTGTTTTCTATAAAGCTCTGTCGAAAAACCCGAGATCACCACTGCCCAAACAAACAGAGGTTTAATGAGATACATGGCAACTGATAAATGGGATCACATAACAGTAGGTACTATGTTACCCTATGTAAACACTTCTTTGTGTGCCTCCTCCGCGAGAGATCTGGAGGGTGGCAACACGAGAACAGGCCTTTTCTGTGGTGGCTCCTGATTTGTGGAATGCTCTCCCCAGGGAGGCTTGCCTGGTGCCTTCATTAGGGGAAAACATTTATATTCGGTTAGGCATTCTCCTGATTAACATTCTATGGCTTTTTAAAATGTGTGTGTGGTTATCAGTTTGTTTCTGTTTTATTATATATTTTGTATTCTCATTTTGTATTTTTTTCTGTTGTGAATCGCCCTGGGAACGTCAGAGGAAGGATGGTATACAAATTTAATTAATATAAACAAATGAACTTTAGAGTCACTGTTTTGTCTATGAGGACCATGTAATTCTAACCTAGTTTAAAATGAAAGCTGCGTTGTGTTTGGGTGTATCTGTCACATGCATGCGAGGGGTGACTTACCCGTTCTTCATGGTATCAGCTTTAAGCATCAGTTTTAAGTGGCAACTAATAGTGCAAACAGGGATGGGTGGCGCTGTGGGTTAAACCACTGAGCCTAGGGCTTGCCGATCAGAAGGTCGGCGGTTCAAATCCCCACAACGGGGTGAGCTCCCATTGTTTGGTCCCTGCTCCTGCCCACCTAGCAGTTCAAAAGAACATCAAAGTGCAAGTAGATAAATAGGCACTGCTTCGGCAGGAAGATACACGTTTTCGTGCACTGCTCTCATTCGCCAGAAGCGGCTTAGTCATGCTGGCCACATGACCCAGAAGTTCCCTCGGCCAGTAAAGCGAGATGAGTGCCACAACCCCAGAGTTGTCCGCGACTGGACCTAATGGTCAGGGGTCCCTTTACCTTAATAGTGCAAACACTATCTGAATGATACAGGATCCAGCCCATAAGAAAGCCATTTTGGTAATGTATGAATTAGGTCTCCATCTTCATAGGTAGGTGTTTAGAACAGTGTCCAAATCTTCATTGCTTTGATCTCTTTTAATTAAGTACATAGCAAGCTGCTTTATACTGAGTCAGATTGTTGGACCAGCATGGTGCAGTGTTAGAGTGTGAGACTAGGTACAGGGGTCAGCAAACTTTTTCAGCAGGGGGCCGGTCCACCGTCTCTCAGACCTTGTGGGGGGCCGGACTATATTTTGAAAAAAAATATGAAAGAATTCCTATGCCCCACAAATAACCCAGAAATGCATTTTAAATAAAAACACACATTCTACTCATGTAAAAACACCAGGCAGGCCCCACAAATAACCCAGAGATGCATTATAAATAAAAGGACACATTCTACTCAAGTAAAAACATGCTGATTCCCGGACTGTCCACGGGCCGGATTCAGAAGGCAATTGGGCTGGATCCAGCCCCTGGGCCTTAGTTTGCCTACCCATGGACTAGGAGCTGGGAGACCAGGGTTCAAATTCCCACTCATGGTTGTTGTGTGGATTAATTTGGGGGGGGGGGAGGAGAACTGTGAAAGCCATACATATGAGATTCATAACCATTTTCAACAGCATCCCCATCATTTTGCTGTGACCGAGGTTACGGCTTGCTTTATCATAACAAAGCCACCCCACCCCACCCTTCAATGCACAAAAGGATTGTTCTCCTATTTTTATGAAAAAAATAGCCCTAAAGCGTACGTCAGCCAGAGTCGAGCATTTTACTCCCGTGAAGTCTGTGCCTAATTGGCATGTGCACCAGGTCAGCAGTATTTTGCTTTCCATTCAGAATGGTTGACTTTACTGAAACGGGCCTCATTAATAAAGCAGTGTGCATGTTAGGTATGAATAATGCTCCATTTCCCAATGCCATTAAAAAGCTTATCTACATCAAGCAAAGGATATCTCCTGAGCTGCCGCTGACACTCCTATATATATATATATATATATATATATATGGATTGACTCAGGAATTCAAACTGTGTCTCAAAAGCTCCTGAGGATGGTGGAATAACCTGATGGCAGTAGTTAATAAAACAGCTACTTTAGAGCTTGTTTACATGACGAGGGATAACAAGGTTGCATGAAAGATTGCTAATTTGCATCAACAACCTCACATTAGGTTTGTTTAAATGCCATGGGAATTCCAGACTGCAGGAAGGATGCCTCCTGCTCCACCTATCCCAAGTCTTTTTCAAATCGCTACCTATTCCTTGGGTAACTATTTCTTACCCATTTGAATTTCATTGAAGTCAACCTTATCAAGCATACAGACCAGGTTTATGGCAAGAGAGGAGAGGTGGAAAACCCCTAGCTTTCTATGAAAGCCTTCAATGTCAAGTTTGTTTATTGCACGTGCAAGGAACTCAAAGTAGAAAGACGCAAAGCGCTTTCAGCCTTGTGAAGAGAAAACAAGCCTAGGATGTGGTTCTTTAAGACAAAAGTTGTGCGCAGTTGTTCACATGAACACATGGAGGGTTAAAGTGGGGGGGGGGCACCCTAGGTTGCACCAGCTGCTCCTCTTCAGATATTTGGGCAATTAACGTAACAGGTATAACCAGAAGGGGATTTTAATGTGCATTCAACTGAATGCACTTACAACCTGTGTATTGGGCATTCATCCACAGAGTTTGCAGAGATGCTATAGAATACCCACTGTTTATTGAGCATTCATTCAGATCCGTTTGTACAATGTTTGAGGGGCGTTATCCAGTGTCTGCAGTTTATTCAGCTTTCATTCTGATTTGTTTGTATGGAGGCTATGCAGTATCAAGGAACTGCAATCCCACACCATCCAGTGTCTTTCTCTATCATTTCCCTTACCACAAAATGTCCTTTTTTGGGGTGTGTGGCTTTACTGCACAAGAGCATCAGAACCACTTGCACAACCAGAATTAGCAGATATGCAATTGACCCTCACCCACAAAATAGTGACACTTTGGAAGCGGAAACATCTTGAAACCTCCCCATGAGAGAGCATCTTTGTTTATCAAGATTTCCTAACATTAGGGCTGTTTCTAAGCACATTCGAAAGAGTGTGCAGAACATCATCAACAGCTCACATGCATGGCCCCCACACCCCTGGTTTAACCTGTCATAGCTAAAATTCACAACCTATCCTAAGGGTGAGCAAAAATCGACTTCAATAGTCAGAATAACTTAATCCTACCCCTACCCAAAACTTTATTCTGAGAAATTCTGGCATAGCTCTGCTTTAAGTGGGGCAACTGCATTGGAACCCAATGGCTTTGAACTTAGAAACAGTTTTGAAAAGCAGTACGGGAGGTGACTAAACCCTGGCCTGGGGGCCTGATTCAACTCAAGGAATTTCCTATAGCCCTCAATATCCCTGAGAATTTGGCAGCAGATGCCAGAGAATTTGGCAGATCCCTGAGAATTTGGCAGCAGATGCCAAAGAAATTAAAACGGGCACCAAGAGCTTTGGGGTTCTGCTGTCTTATGGTGGAGAATCCAGCATAGGTTTCTGCTGCAGAGTATAACACAAGATATAGGGGAAATGGTGTTCAGTCATGAAAAATTGACCTCAAATTGCTATCTAGGAGCATGGGTTTAAATGCAACCCCAAGCACACTGTGTGTGTGTGAGTGTTTTGGTGTGCAAGAGTGGAGGAGCATAAGACCATGTAGTCCAGAGTTTAAAATTATGTACCTGCACCACTGAAGGGCATCCTAATATCTGAGCCACTGTAACCCTTTGAGAATGATTGATACAAATTTTGGTCTGGTGCCCTCACGCTGTATTACTGCTTGGCTTGCCAATGGACGTTCACCTGTGTGAAAATAGGTACAGTGGTACCTCAGGTTAGAAACACTTCAGGTTACAGACTCTGCTAACCCAGAAATAGCACTTCGGGTTAAGAACTTTGCTTCAGGATGAGAACAGAAATCGCGCGGCAGCAGCGGGAGGCCCCATTAGCTAAAGTGGTACCTCAGGTTAAGAACAGTTCCAGGTTAACAACAGACCTCCAGAACGAATTAAGTTCTTAACCTGAGGTACCACTGTACTTGCTTTACTGCACTAGAGTTTCTAATACAAGGATAGGGAACCTATGGGGAGCAGGCTGATTTCTCACAAAATTGAGAAGAATAGTGTCTGTACATCTCTCCCCCCATCATAGCTCAGGTTCTACAAGCGCTAGAAACTTTTATTTTGTAAGAAAGCTGGGAATCTGGTGATAATGGTTCATCTGGGGGTTCACTGGTTGCCCCCTCTTGCCCCCCCTCCTGTTGGTACCCATACATCTAATCCAATATTTTGCTGCAAACAGCCGTCAGCCTCTAGGAAGTTGACCAAAAAAAAAAGCCATGAAGGCAACATCTTTGCCCGGCTGCTACCAGGATTTGGTAGAGGTCTGAAGCCTATAAACATGGGTTTTGCACAGCATTTTGTAGGAAGGATTCAATTGCATATTGAAAATTCGGCTTTGTGCATTAAAGTAGATTGAAGCATTTTGGTGCAACACTTCTACTCTCTTTTAAAAACAAACAAACCAGACTCTGTCAAGTGACAAAAGGAATGGGGAAATGCACTAAGAACTGATTAATGCGAAGATGTATAACCACAGATTGAACTTTGGCAAACTTAACAAGATTTATCTGTCCTGGAGGCAGGTTAGTTGGGATTTTGCTTTTGTATCTTTTTCTTGTAATTGTTGTTATATATTAGTAATCAATGAAAATATATTTAAATAAAATAAAATGGAAACATTCGCTAGTGAGACAATATTCGAATCTAGGCAATATGTACAAGTAAAGAGGGGGAGGCGCTGGTACCTCAAACAAGACAGAAGTTTAAAATCAGTTATTCATAGATAAACACCAGCTCTTCCTTGCTCGATGAATGGATACACCTTGAAAAGTTCACAGTGTGTATGTCCAGTTTAGTATCTAATTCACCCCCTCCTCTGTATAAGAAGTCTCATTTATGCGCAATGTGTACTCACCATTTTATGCAGACGTATGGAAAACAGCTTTGGAAGAGCTGGCTGTTTTCAAATCTTCTTTGGGAATATTTTTAAAAGAGTTTCCCTCCTTGAAACTGAAGTTTGCATGCTGAATGTTTACTCAGCAGACTGAAGGATGGATGAACATAGTCTGCATGCCATTTCCTTGCCCTTTTAAAATATTCAGTAGCTAGTAACCTATCCGTCACCAATAGAGACTCTAAAGGTATTAATTCTATTATGCAGGGGAAATCTCCATGCAACTCTATCGGTCAAACACGCCATGACTTAAAACCAATTAGCTTCAATAGGATTGCAAGCTAGATAATCTAGCTCAAGAGCTGGTTCTTCTCTGCATATCTATATTGGAAACTTAATTTTATTAGGATGTATTTACTATCCATTAAGCGTATGGGGGTATGAGTTTGTGGGTGGGTGTGCCTACAAATGCATAGCAGTCTAGGGAAAGTCAGTGTTTGCAATAGGCTGTAAATGAACCTGTCTCATACTTTCATTAGAACTGTGCTGAGCTGCTAAGTTATAGCTGGTTTCTCATGGAATCCCCTTTGGCTCAGGAACAGCTCATCCTTTAGAAATCCGCATGCTTGCTGGCAGGGACAGGATTGTGTTGACCTGGCACTTCCTCTGAGGCTTAAGGAAACTGAACAGACAATAGTGACCCTCCCTTTGTAATGGGTCAGCGCAAGGGCTATGAAGGGTAATGCTATGAAGGGTAATGGCTGTGACTCTCTCCCATGTCTCCCCAACCCCCTTTGCTTATACAGTGGTACCTCAGGTTAAGAACTTAATTTGTTCTGGAGGCCCGCACTTAACCTGGAACTGTTCTTAACCTGAGGTATCACTTTAGCTGATGGGACACGGGTGGCGCTGTGGCTTAAACCACAGAGCCTAGGACTTGCCGATCAGAAGGTCGGCGGTTCGAATCCCCGCGATGGAGTGAGCTCCCGTTGCTCGGTCCCTGCTCCTGCCAACCTAGCAGTTCGAAAGCACGTCAAAGTGCAAGTAGATAAATAGGTACCACTCTGGCGGGAAGGTAAACGGCGTTTCTGTGCGTTGCTCTGGTTCACCAGAAGCGGCTTAGTCATGCTAGCCACATGACCCAGAAGCTGTACGCCGGCTCCTTCGGCCAACAAAGCGAGATGAGCGCCACAACCCCAGAGTCGGCCACGACTGGACCTAATGGTCAGGGGTCCCTTTACCTTTACTTACCACTTTAGCTAATGGGGCCTCCCACTGCTGCCACATGATTTCTGTTCTCATCCTGGGGCAAAGTTCTTAACCCGAGGTACTATTTCTGGGTTAGTGGAGTCTGTAATCTGAAGCGTCTGTAACCCGAAGCATCTGTAACCCGAGGTATCACTGTATGTGAATACTGCACCTTCTCTGAATTCAACTGCTCCAACACAAGGCTGGGCAACTTCCAGCCTGTGGCCTGCAAGGTTGTTACAGCCAAGCACCACCCACTTGCGGGATAGGAAAGGCTGGGGCTCAACTGAAAGCAGGTTTGCAGGTCCTTCTGGCTGGTGGTGCCTGCAGAGCCTCTTGCGCTCTGCTTTCCAAGAGCTCGACAAGCAGCTGATGACCAGGCCCTTCAGAAGTGCTGCACTTGGGAAGTGCTGAGCATAGGGCTTTAGGAAGCTTTGCACAAATCTTTGACAGCTGCCAATCTCCTGGCATCAGTATGACATCAGGGGTAGTCCTGCCCAGGGGTCTCACCCATCCCTACCTGGAGATTCCAGGGACTGAACATGGGGCATTCTGTGTGGAAAGTGATGCTCTACCACTGAGCTGTGGTCCTTCCCAAAGGGCTGTATGCAGTGAGCTGCTGTCAGTGCATGATTCTTGAACCCTCGTTCCAGGAGTTGCTCTCTGAAAGTGTCCTGCCAAGGGAGCTATGTGGGTGCAGTGAAGTCATAGGGCATTCCAATGCTTTTTTTTGAATTGGACCTAGTCAAGTGAGGAACTCAGACACTTTTATTGCTTTGCAAATAACAAAAACCAGAACATGCTGTAGTGCACAAATGTTCACAGCAGCCAGCTTTAGGATTTTGCACAAGGGGGTAGGAAGAGGCACATGCTGTGAAAGGAGACCCTGATTTTATGCAATAGGGGATGCATTAAAACATAAGCAAGGAATCTGCAACCTTCCAGATGTTGCTGGACTCCAACTCCCATAATCTCTGGCCTTTGGCCACAATGACTGGGGCTGATGGGAACTGGAGTCCAGCAATATCCTGAGGGTCACTGGAGTCTCCCTATCACCATATTAGAAGCTGGGAACATAACGCTTGGTTAGAGTTTGATTAGAATTTTTCTAAAGACTCTGCACTCAACTCTCACCTGTAGCTCCCAGAAGCTGTCAATAATACAGTGGTACCTCGAGTTAAGTACTTAATTTGTTCTGGAGGTCTGTTCTTAACCTGAAACTGTTCTTAACCTGAAGCACCACTTTAGCTAATGGGGCCTCCCACTGCCGCCACCGCGTGATTTCTGTTCTCATCCTGAAGCAAAGTTCTTAACCTGAGGTACTATTTCTGGGTTAGCGGAGTCTGTAACCTGAAGCGTATGTAACCTGAAGTGTATGTAACCCAAGGTACCACTGTAATAATAATTTATTATGTATACCCTGCCCATCTGGCTGGGTTTCCCCAGCCGCTCTGGGCGGCTTCCAACAAAATATTAAAAATACAATAAAACATCAGACATTAAAAACTTCCCTAAACAGGGCTGCCTTCAGGTGTCTTCTTCTAAAAGTCAGATAGTTGTTTATTTCCTTGACATCTGATGGGAGGGTGTTCCACAGGGTGGGCACCACAACCAAAAAGGCCCTCTGCTTGTCAGCATGCGACAGCGGCCACACCTCGGGAACAGCTTTGACTGGCCAGCTAAACCATGTGAAGGTGGTTAATGGGACCAAGAGTGGGTCCAATGGTCAAGAAGGTGGTTTCTGAATGTGTTGAAGAGGGAAGTGAGGGCAAATGGGGCTCATCAACCTGAGAAGGTAGCTCATCAAGGAGAAGGAAGTCAGGTCCTGCCTTGTGTGTCATCTTTGAGAGAAGAAAAGACTAGGGAGTAAATCCAGAGTGCAGTCCCTAAGACGGTTGGATGGTGCTTTGTACACCTCCTTCTGGCAACTCCTGTAGCTGGTGCTAAACGTATTGCTCTGCTTTCCTTTGGAGGACATCAGTGAAGCTGAGAGTGGAGCCTTGTTGTCTGGGCAGCCCAGGACTTCCATGCCCTCTGCCC
Organism: Podarcis tiliguerta; assembly: GCF_965153285.1. Lineage (NCBI taxonomy): Eukaryota > Metazoa > Chordata > Lepidosauria > Squamata > Lacertidae > Podarcis > Podarcis tiliguerta. The sequence goes on from NC_139545.1 coordinate 10,504,127, forward strand.
AGGATTGTGCCCTGGGGAGATCACTTCTGTGCTGCTAAAGCAGCGGTTTGACTTCACCCTGGAGGTCCATTGTCTCTCAAGACAGACAGATAGCAACAACAGACATGGAGCCTAGTATGACTTCACTTAGAATAAAATACCCCTTTCCCTTCTCATAGGATGACTGAATCATAGTAAAGCGCTGGTAAATCTAGCATGAATGTGGTAGGATTCTACAGAAACCGCTCTAAAACTCTGATGCAATTGTGAACAGATCATTATATTCCAATAATTACAATGCCAAGATAAATTTCTATGATTCCTTGGGTTATAATTTTTAAATTGAAGCTTAAGAGACAGGAGTCAGAAGAGACAAGTAGAAAGATTTGAATGAGAAGTTATAGGAGAAAGCATTAACTGGCCAATTTCTCCTGAAAGAGGAAAGTTGAAAACTCTTCCAGAAGTCAGGATTTGCTCCATCCCTAAGAATATTGGTAAACATACAAATTGGACCCATCAAACTCTACCAAACCACGGACTGTATGTATAGAAGAAGATATAGAAGAATCACAAAACCAAGCCGTAAAATCTATAATCTTTCATGTAATAAACTATCATGCGAAAACTTAAAAAGGGAACGAGCAAGCAGCAAGCAAATATTATCCAAGATCAACACTGCACTTCAAATAGTAACTCAACAAAAATATCCCAAGTACTGTATATTATAAAGGTTAAGCATTCGTGTCAAATAGCAGAAATGCCTATATACAATAGAACATAGATAAGACCAGTCCACCACCTATATAATAAGCTGAAGCAGACAGGCAGACAAACAAATAGATAAAAGTAATTAAAAGAAATAATTCAGGATTGTTGCTAGCAATGGGATCAGATATATTAATGGCCCAATATGCTGTCTCCATAGGATCAGGTTTTAAGCTACAATGCAACAGTTGCAGTGGTGAAGGCTGCTGACCAAGTCCTAATATAGTAAGTGTCTATTGGCAAACTTCAAAATTGGGAAAGGAGTACGGCAAGGCTGTATATTGTCTCCCTGCTTATTATATGCAGAATTCATCATGCGAAAGGCTGGGCTGGATGAATCCCTAGCCGGAATTAAGATTGCCGGAAGAAATATCAACAACCTCCGATATGCAGATGACACAACCTTGATGGCAGAAAGTGAGGAGGAATTAAAGAACCTTTTAATGAGGGTGAAAGAGGAGAGTGTGAAATATGGTCTGAAGCTCAACATCAAAAAAAATGAAGATCATGGCCACTGGTCCCATCACCTCCTGGCAAATAGAAGGGGAAGAAATGGAGGCAGTGAGAGATTTTACTTTCTTGGGCTCCATGATCACTGCAGATGGTGACAGCAGCCATGAAATTAAAAGACGCCTGCTCCTTGGGAGAAGGGCAATGACAAACCTAGACAGCATCTTGAGAAGTAGAGACATCACCTTGCCAACAAAGGTCTGTATAGTTAAAGCTATGGTTTTCCCAGTAGTGATGTATGGAAGTGAGAGCTGGACCATAAAGAAGGCTGATCGCCGAAGAATTGATGCTTTTGAATTATGGTGCTGGAGGAGACTCTTGAGTCCCATGGACTGCTAGAAGATCAAACCTCTCCATTCTTAAGGAAATCAGCCCTGAGTGCTCACTGGAAGGACAGATCCTGAAGCTGAGGCTCCAGTACTTTGGCCACCTCATGAGAAGAGAAGACTCCCTGGAGAAGACCCTGATGTTGGGAAAGATGGAGGGAACAAGGAGAAGGGGGTGACAGAGGATGAGATGGTTGGATAGTGTTTTCGATGTTACCAGTATGAGTTTGACCAAACTGCGGGAGGCAGTGGAGGACAGGAGTGCCTGGTGTGCTCTGGTCCATGGGGTCACGAAGAGTCGGACACGACTAAACGACTAAACAACAACAACAACAACAACAACATTGGCAAACACCTCCCTAGCTTCTGCAAACCATAGCTTTTTAGTTTTAGGTTTTGTGTGCCAGGTGTATGTCACATACAGCAGTAAGGTACGATGTGATAGTAAACAGAGTACAACCATGCAACCTCAGGGGTGTCTGTTACTGAAGTGCAAGTTAGACTTCATTCAACCAATTAAGGCAGATCAAGTTGTGTGACCCTTGGCAGTTTTATGGACTGGAGTCAATACTAATAAATGCACTCAGAATGAAGCAGGTGGCGTGTTGTGTGAAATGCTAATCAGCTGTCAGCATACTGGTACTCACCAGTAATTTGAATAAGGGCAGTAGAATCTGGCCTGTAATTTTGGGGAGAATCATACCTAAATCCAAGACACATTTGCTTAGGGTGATGGAGAATTCATAACCAAGTATGTGTGGTTAGGATTGCTTCCTTAAAGGATCAAGGTTAACTAGGCAGGCTGCAAGTGTTTTAAAACAAACGTCAATAGGTTTCATTTGCAAGTAACCCTAAGCCACGGTTTGTTTTAGACAACTTGCAGATGAGCAAGCAAGCCACATCGATTCTCCCCAGCTTGCTTTGTTTCCCATCAGCCCCTGCCTTGGGCTCTTCAGCTTTGCATACTTCTGGAGTGCAGCGGCCAAACTCACTAGGGTGAGTTACATCAATTTAAAAATACAGTATCAAAACGAGTTTTAAACAGATTGGTGCAATTAGCACAACTCAGTCCCACCTCCCACCCCAGTTCAAGCTGATCTGTAACTCACAGCCATTTCTCACAACCAACAGCATCACATGGTAAGACTTCATCTCGACTGCAGCCTGACAGTTGGAGAGGGCATGTTTGGAAGGGGGTGGGGAAATCTTACTTTACAAAATAAAACTGGAATGCAAAGGAGAGACCAGTTTACGTTTCTTGCCAGCATGCTCTTTGAGTTTGAATGCATCGATGTATTAACCCACCTTAAAATCTGCTACCTGCAGCTGGACGTGATTCATCTGGTGAAAAACTTGGTAGTTAAGTTGGTAGAGCCTGAGACTCCTAATCTCAGGCTCATGGATTTGAATCCCACGTTGGGCAAAAGCATTGCAGGGGGTTGCACTAAATGATCCTCGCAACTCCCTTCCAACTCTACAATTCTACAATTCAGTGATTCTGCTGATTGGCATTCTGTTTAGTGGAGGGATAGAGGTCTAAACCACTGAGCCTTTTGGGCTTGCCGATTGAAAGGGCAGTGGTTCTAATCTGTGTGATGGGGTGAGCTCCCGCTGCTCTGTCCCAGCTTCTGCCAACCTAGCAGTTTGAAAGCACGCAAGTGCAAGTAGATAAATAGGTACCACTGTGGCAGGAAGGTAAACGGCATTTCCGTGTGTTCTGGTTTCCGTCATGGTGTTCTGGTGCGCCAGAAGTGGTTTAATCATGCTGGCCACATGACCCAGAAAGCTGTCTATGGACAAATGCTAGCTCCCTTGGCCCGAAAGCGAGATGAACGCTGCACCCCATAGTTGCCTTTGGCTGGACTTAACTGTCCAGGGGTCCTTTACCCTTTACCTTTTAGTGCAGGAATGGGGAACCTGTGGCCTTGCAGATGTGTTGGTCTTCCATTCCCATCAGCCCCAGTCAGTGTGACCAATGGTCAGGTTTGATAGTTGTAGTCCTACCGTTTTTGCATGGTATAGTGGTTGGAATACTTGACTAGGCCAGGTTCAAATCTCTGCAACAGTGAAAGTCCACAGACTTCGCAAGGGATTAGATCCCGCAAGAGACATTCAGAAAATCTAATTATAAATGATGTAGGTTGAATGGGGCAGGAGTGAGGGAAGAGTTATGAAAAAGTGTCCGATTGCAACTATCCATTAAACAGTAATTTGAAAATAATTGCACCAAGGATCACTTGCAATCCCTTCTCAAATGACAGGTACTTGGCAATAAGCCTCATTTATTTCAAAGAACTTTTCTCAGAAAGCGAAAAAGTGCCCACTGTGTTCTTGGCTCTCTCCCGGCCTTCTTTCTAAGGCCAGAAGGAAGTAAGAAGATCTACAAGAACAGTTGCTTTCGCATGTTTCCATGAAACAGTGCTAGGACCACACATGTAAAGGACCTGTAGGAGCAGCCGCCCTGGAGCGCAGGTCTTAGAGTTAAGGCCAAAAGGCAGCCACGGAATTGCAGAAGCCGCCGCCTTAGTGCTGTGTTTACAAAGTGCACCACTATAAAAACTGCCTGACTTTGCCCTTAAACCTGGGATCTGTACTCCAAAAACAAAAGCTGCCACATGAGTGTTGCACCCATGGAAACAAAACATCCAGTTATGATATCTGCCTGTTACACTTGTGGCTATGGAAGAGGAAGCAGTGTACTGTTCTTCCCTCCCCTAATTATTTATCTACAAAGCGGGAGTATAAAGCAATTTCAGATTAAGCAGTAACCAGCAGGGATCTGAAACATTTTTTTTGGGGGGGGGGCATGTTTCTGTTCTCCAACCCTCTAACACGAATGCCCCTGGCCAAGATAGAACAGGGGCCATTGGAGAGCATTCTGGGATTCACAGTGGAGTGGATAAAGTTTCAGGATGGATGAAGAAAAAGGAGACATTTTCCCTTTCCCCTTATCTTGAAACCTTCCCCTGTTGTGCTGTATAACATCAAAGGCTCTGCAGGTGAGGAGCAAGGGGGCCGCCCGAAGGCGCAGGGGGCCAGAATGGAGTGAAAGTGTTTGCAACATGCTTGCCTTCTCCTGCGAAAAGGGACATGCGTGCCGGCTGCGTGGTCTGTGACCGTAATAAATTGATTGATTGATATAACATCAAAGGTCACCAGTCTGGGACTGGCTGCCACCCTTTAATATTTTCAATAAAATGAACATATGTAAAACTTTGCCATCAATGGCTGCAGATGTGTACTAATAGCACAACCCCAACATGTGTTTGTTTGAGCCAATTACCAAAAGGAAAACTAGTATGGATATTTCAGAAAGGCCATGGTTTCCCACCTGATAAGAAACAAACTCCAGAGTGCCCCATGTAGTTTATCATTTCTTTCCAGATTTAACATTGGAGGGTGTAACACTGACTGAAATTGGTTTCAATGGCGATTAGTTTCAAACTGTTGATTATTTGTGGAGCCAACATTTTAATTTTGCCTAAATGAAAAAACTGACCAAATAAGAATACAGATCTTTAAAATGTGTATTTCCAAATGCAAATCTGAAATTGGAAAGAGATTATTTCACTCCTCCTAATTTTGTTTTCGACTGTTGTATGAATATTAGCAAACTTAGTTGGAATACTGGCATCACATTGTTATACCACAACAAAACTAGTAGTACATTTTACATTCTTCATTAGAAGAAAACACCAAAAGTACTCCACAAATATGCTACTAAACAATACCTGATGTTTAAAAGCCCTTTTGAGTTTTTAAGAACTATTGTGTCTGTCTGAAAGCAAAATTACTAGCATTTGAGACCTTGCATCAAAGCCTGAAGGTCCAACAACACACTAGTGCTTACATTTATGTTTTAACACTCCACGTGTGTATTTTGAGAGGTGGGTACACACAATGAACTCTGCATTGTGTGAAATATATTCATACACAATATTTCCTGGATAGCTCAGTTGGTTAGAGTGTGGTTCTGATAATGCCAAGGTTGCAGGTTCGATCCCTGTATGGGACAGCTGCATATTCCCGCATTGCAGGGGGTTGGGCTAGATGATCCTCAGTGAACCTTCCAACTCTACAATCCTATGATTCTATGATCTAAAATATTTTGCTTTGTGCCCAACATGCATACACCCCTCCACATCAAATCATAGTTCAGTGGTGTCCAAACTTTTTCCAAAGAGGGCCAGATTTGATGAAGTGAAGGGCCGTGGGGGCTTGGACCAAGTTGTTGACCTTTTTTTAGGATTGAAGTTCTTGAGCTTTTTTTATTATTTTTACCCCAAAATTGTTGAGCTTCTTTTAGGATTGAAGTTGTTGAGGTTTTTTAAGGATTTTACCCCAGGAAAAAAACTGCCACAAGGGCCAGATTAAATTGACCGGCGGGCCAAACTAGGCCCCCGAAACGGACTTTGGACATGCCTGTCATAGTTAGTTACTATGAAAGGTAAGTAGAAAATGAAACCCTATTTATATTTCCCGAGTTTAGGCTGCAACCCTGTCATCAATTGCCACTGACTCATATATATCTCCCATAGATTTGGAAGAAAGTAACACATCAATAGCTATAATCAAGACTGTACGGTGCTGTAGCCACAAGCAATGCACAATCCCTCTTTGACGGCATGGTGGCAAGTCCATTTGTCCACATGACCTCCTCATTCAAAGCACAAACTTCCATCCTGCTGAGTACCACCTTTGAAGTGCCAGTTAGGATCATATCAACTTCCACGAGGATGCTCAAGGCCTGTCAAGGTGGCTACAGCGACCATTATCCATTTTACCCTACTAATAGTAATACTATTCTGGAGGAGCGTTCCAAATCTATTCCACTTGTAACAGGAGGGGGTGACTGTAAAATGGCAAGGTGCTCATTTCGGAAGATGCTGCAATCCTTTTCAAAGGGCGTGCCAAAGAATTGTGGCACATCACATCACTAAAATCCGCTATGGCAAATGTGCTGGTCGGTCTTCTGTTAAATACCAGGGCACAAGGTCTATGAGAAGTTGTGTTTATCAGCAGCAACACTAATAGCTAACAAGTTGTTTTAGGTAACTCCTGTCCCTTACGTCATGCTCCCATTAAACAGAAGAGCACCCTTGTTCTGCTCATCTCTCTTCCTTCTGCTCACTTACAGATCTTTGTTTCTAATTCAGGTAATCCACTCCAAAACTTCTTACCTATTACATCACTTAATTTTGAGGGATGGAACGCAGAACAGAAGCATCATTTTCCTAAATCAGGTAAGCCAAACCAGGCCAATAAAATATGATTTTGGGGGAGGCAAGAGGGGGGTGGTCCTGTTTATCATGCTCTTTATATATGTTGGAAGCAGCCCAGAGTGGCTGGGGCAACCCACTCTGATGGGCGGGGTACCAGATAATAAAATTATTATTATTATTATTATTATTATTATTATTATGGATGGCAGTTCTTCCCCTACAATAGCAGCTCTTCAGCTAGACTTCAGCTACTGACCTATTTATCAGCTGAATGGCAAAGTTCCTGGAAAGACATTTTTTAACATACACACACACAGGCAACTTTCCTATAATAAATCTGTCACAGTCTATTTCATGAGGATCAACACGTGATGCCGGAGCAACCGGAGTGCCAAACAGAGGAATGGTCTGACAGAGTGCTTTGAAACCTCTCCCTCCAGAAAAAAAATGCAATAAGCAAACTAATTCCTAAAACCAGCCAGGTACCCCCCCCCGCCCCCCGTTTTTCCCCAGCTCCGCCAGGTGAATGGCGAGATCCCACCTCAAAGACATTTTTGCAGGCGCAAAAGGAGGACGGGCACGTAAGCGCGCCTGGCCATGGAGAGAGATCGATCCCCTCTCCGAACAGGGATCCACGGATGGGAGCGAGCGGGACCGACCTTGGATTCCTGGCTGGTGGTGGAGGCAGGCGAAGGCGGCTGCTCGGGGCTCTCCGGGTCGCGGTCCTTCTCCACGTCCTCCGGGCTGACTTGTGTCGCGTCGCTGGGCGGAATCATGTTGGCCTCTCGGACGGAAAAGCCTCCGTCTGGGGAGGCGGCGAGAGCTCCGGGAGCCGCTTGTTTATTTCACGTGCTCCGGCTTGGCCATTCCTGCCCGGCGAAGGAACTCTCCTCCGGCGGCGCGGCGCGGGTCTTATTCGCAAGTGGGGGAGCTCCTCGCCGCCTCCCCAAAAAAGGCTGCCCGCCTCCCCCGCCTTCCTCCTCCTCCTCCTCTGCCCTCCTCCTCGTCTTCTCCTCCACACACACACACACGCCCCGCTGCAAGTTATGGATAGCTCTCTCTACGGGCGGGGAAACTGCCCCGCGCCTTCTCCCCGCGTCCGCCGGGCGAGGCGTGCCGAGCGGCCGAGCGCCGAGCGGGGAGTGAGCCGGCGCGTAACGCGTGGAGCCGCCGAAGGAGCGGGGAGGAGGAGGAGGAGCCCGGGCGCCTGGCGCGGAAGAAGCATGTGCCGCCGTAGTAGTGGAAGGGGAGCCATGTGCAGCCCCACGCCGCGCGGCCGGAGGAGCCCCCGCCAAAGCGGAGGGCGGGAGGACGAGCCCACGGCTGCTGCTCCTGCTGCCTCCGCCGCTGTGGATCACATTCTGGATCACGCTCGTCTTTCTGCATTCTGGACCACGCTTGTCTTTCTCCAGTCTGGACCACGCTTTTCTTGCTGTCGCAAGACTTTCTCCAGTCTGGACCACGCTTTTCTTGCTGTCGCAAGGGGTCCCGAGGGTCATCTAGTCCAACCCCCTGCGAGGCAGGCATCTCAACCAGATTGTACACGACAGGTGGCCATCCGAATTCTGCTTAGACATCTCCAAGGGAGGAGAGTCCATCACCTTCGGAGCTTTACTGTCAGAAAGTTCTTCCGGAGATTGACTTGGAATCTTCCCTCTTGTTGTTGTTTATTGAATTTATATATATATAATTCTTCCCACTTGTAACTTGAATCCATTGGTTGGGATCCTGGCCTCCGGAGCAGGAGAAAACAAACTTGCTCCCCATCTTCCCTTTTTAGCTACAGTGGTACCTCAGGTTACATACGCTTCAGGTTACAGACGATTCAGGTTACAGACTCCGCTAACCCAGAAATAGTACCTTGGGTTAAGAAGTTTGCTTCAGGATGAGAACAGAAATCGTGCTGCGGCAGCAGGAGGCCCCATTAGCTACAGTGGTGCTTCAAGTTAAGAACAGTTCCAGGTTAAGAATGGACCTCCAGAACGAATTAAGTTCTTAACCACTGTTTTTGACATGGCTATCATATTGATTCTGGATCTCCCTTTCCCCAGGCTGAACATGCCCAGCTCCCCCAACCATTCCTCATAAGGCTTGGTTTCCACACCCTTGATCATCCTGGTCGTTGTCCTCTGCACACATTCCAGCTTGTCAATATACTTTTTAAAATTGTGGCGCACAGAACTGGACACAGTACTCCAGTTGTGGCCTGACCAATGGTCTGCTATTTCCCTTGACTTCTGTTGATGCAGCCTAGAATCATAGAACTGTAGAGCTGGAAGGGACTGTGAAGGTCATCTAGTCCAACCCACTGGAGGGCAGGCTCAGGTACCTGCTGGTACATGTGTAACCACCCCTTATGGGATGTGCAGCCTGGTTCTTTTCATGTTTACTAGAAAATAAATCCCACTGATGTCAGTTGTGCTTCTTGCCATGTGCTGCAAGGAGCACATCCCATTAAGCCAGCTAAACTTCCTTCAAAGTACATTAGTATAGAATCAGGCAACAGCAAGTGCGCAATAGGGATGATTTAAAATAATACGTTTATTGCTCTGATAGCTCCTCCTTCCCCTTCAAGGAGCTCAGACTGATGTAAATGTGACTCACATTCCTTTTATTCACACAACACAGTCCTGTGAGCTTCATGGCTGAAAAAGGATTTGAACTCAGGTCTTCTAATTTGTAGGCAAAAGCTAATCATGAAGTTACCCATTCTGGACAAAAAGGCAAGGCGGATGAGGATAAGGAAGGGCAATAGCCTTTATTAACCTCACTCTAGGCTCCCTCAGATGACCTGCTTTTGAAGCATTTGGCCTGACTTACTTGCACAATGCTTCTGCGGAGGTTAGACGATGTCTGTTGAACTTTTCTTCTGCTAGGTGGTTATATGACTTCCTGTTAACCGCAAAGATTGGATGACCATCTGTCATGGATGCTTTAGCTGAGATTCCTGCATTGTAGGGGATTGGACTAGAATCATAGAATCATAGAGTTGGAAGAGACCACAAAGGCCATCGAGTCCAACCCCCTGCCAAGCAGGAAACACCATCAGAGCACTCCTGACATATGGTTGTCAAGCCTCTGCTTAAAGACCTCCAAGGAAGGAGACTCCACCACACTCCTTGGCAGCAAATTCCACTGTTGAACAGCTCTTACTGTCAGGAAGTTTTTCCTAATGTTTAGGTGGAATCTTCTTTCTTGTAGTTTAGATCCATTGCTCCGTGTCCGCTTCTCTGGAGCAGCAGAAAACAACCTTTCTCCCTCCTCTATGTGACATCCTTTTATATATTTGAACATGGCTATCATATCACCCCTTAACCTCCTCTTCTCCAGGCTAAACATGCCCAGCTCCCTTAGCCGTTCCTCATAAGGCATCGTTTCCAGGCCTTTGACCATTTTGGTTGCCCTCCTCTGGACACGTTCCAGTTTGTCAGTGTCCTTCTTGAACTGTGGTGCCCAAAACTGGACACAGTACTCCAGGTGAGGTCTGACCAGAGCAGAATACAGTGGCACTATTACTTCCCTTGATCTAGATGCTATACTCCTATTGATACAGCCCAGAATTGCGTTGGCTTTTTTAGCTGCCGCGTCACACTGTTGGCTCATGTCAAGTTTGTGGTCAACCAAGACTCCTAGATCCTTTTCACATGTACTGCTCTCAAGCCAGGTGTCACCCATCTTGGGGTTTCTTCCAACTCTACAATGATTTATGATTTATGTGAGCTGTGCTATTATAGCTGCAGGATCTACGGACAAATAAGCACTGATGAGACAAAGCCTGTGACAAAGGATGATGCTTATTTCCTCACATGTCACAGTGCATGAGCACTGAGGGATGCCGTTTAGTGTGAAGCAGGCAACAGTAACTGCATGCAAAAAGGTATCATCGGTTATTGCTGTCCCTGGTTGGGGATGAAGATCCACAAGGGCCATGGAAAGGTCAAGTAAGGCATGCCTGTGCTTCATAGGGCAGTGTCTACAGGTTGCTACAGTGACAATGCTAGCACTCAGGAGATTTACTAAAGCATATGACCTCTGTTATGCAGGCTTCTGGTATTAATACACATTCTTTATTTTGTTCTTGCTCGCTCCCTCTATGATTCACTTCAGAGGCTCTTCTAAAGACCATTGTTTGGAGCAGTGGCGTAGCGTGGGTTGTCAGCACCCGGGGCAAGGCAAGTAATTTGCGCCCCCTAACCCGTGGATTTTAGCAGGGGGCAGAGAGCTGCGAGTGCGAGCGCCCCCCCCAGATGTTGCGCCCAGTGCTGCCAGCCCCCCCTGCACCCCCCACGCTATGCCACTGGTTTGGAGAATTGCTTGCATCCTTTACCTCCGTCCTCTCACTCAAATTCCACCCTCTATTTCCTGTTTGCTGTGACCATAGTTTCCTGTGATTTCAAAATCAGGTTTCTGAAGTTAGCTCAAACCTCTAAGCCATGGTTTGCAAACTCACTTCAAACCATGGACAAAGAGAGAGCTTAGATTCTTTTCCCCAATCCTGACATTTTTTTTTTTTTAATCTACAGCAGCCTCATTATTAATGCAGCTTGTTTAGCCATGTGCATTGTTTAAAAAGCATCCACAAACTGAACTGCATAATACTGATGATTTATATGAGGCAGAAGGCAGGAAGAGGATCAGCATGACATTGAAACTCTTGTTTGGATTGTCAGATCTGGCAATTAAATAAAAAGCTTTTTCACTGTTAAGCAAAGAGCTGCAGAAAGAATTCACAATACATATGGCACCCAACAGATCTGTTAACAGTCAATAAATGTAGGGCAGAACTGCAAAACAGCAAGCTGCCATAGCCTTACATAGGAGCAGAAGAGCCTTCCGGATCAGGCAAAGGTCCATCTTGTCCAGTGGCCAACCTGACACCTGTGCGAAACCTGCAAGCAGAAACGACACTCTCATATTTGCAACAGCCCTCTTGTATTTGCAATTTCCAGCAAAGGGCATTTGTTGTTTTTTTTATAAATATTTTTTATTAAGTTTAACATAAGAAAAAATAAAAACAACGTACAATAAACAACAAACAGAACAGAAGAAAATACACAATTACAAAAAAAAGAAAAGAAAAGAAAAAAGGAATAAAAACAACAAGAATAAAAACAATTTTATCTTCATACTGTTCCTTGCATTAACTTGTTTCTCCGACTTCCCCAAGCCTCCCTTCCCTGTATTCCAAGTCATACCATCAGACAGCAAATCACTTCCCTCTGTCTTAATTAAATTTTTATCTTAATTTAAATATCCTAATTTAGCTTGTTCAATTCTTATATCTTAAAATGTTGGGTCTTCTAATTTTTAAAATTTTTAACTAATAACCTTATTACATTCAATCTGATGTCCTCTAACATTCATTAATCTTATAATATTTCTGTAAATAATCTTTGAACTTCTTCCAGTCTTCTTTCACCGTCTCTTCTCCCTGGTCTCTGATTCTGCCAGTCATTTCAGCCAGTTCCATACAGTCGATTACTTTCATCTGCCATTCTTCCAGAGTGGGTAGTTCTTGTGTCTTCCAATGCTGTGCGATAAGTATTCTTGCTGCTGCTGTAGCATACATAAAAAAAGTCCTATCTTTCTTTTGCACCTGTTGGCCGACCATGCCCAGAAGAAAGGCTTCTGGTTTCTTCAGAAAGGTGTATTTAAACACTTTTTTCATTTCATTATAGATCATCTCCCAGAATGTCTTAATCCTTGGGCATGTCCACCAAAGGTGGAAGAAAGTTCCTTCAGCTTCTTTACATTTCCAACATTTATTATCGGGCAAATTATAGATTTTTGCCAACCTGACTGGGGTCATGTACCACCTGTATATCATTTTCATAATATTCTCTCTTAAGGCATTACATGCCGTAAATTTCATGCCAGTGGTCCATAACCGTTCCCAGTCAGCCAGCATTATATTGTGACCAACATCCAGCAAAGGGCATTTGGAGGCATCCAGGCTCTGAAAGTGGAAGTAGAATAACCACAGTCACTAGTGGCACTGATTGATCCTTTTGTGAATTTGTCTAACCCGTTTTTTAAGCCATCCAAATGGGTGGCCGTCGCTACCTCTTGTGAGAGGAAATCCCACTGCCCACTGCTGTGTGAAGTTGTTTCTTCCATCTGTACTGAATCTTCCAACGTTGTATGCTGGATATGTTTAGCCTGGAAAAGTATAGACTGGGAGGAGATATAATAGCCACCTTCAACTATCTCAAGGGCTGTCGCACAGAAGAGGGAACATGCTTGTTTTCTCCTGCTCTGGAGCGTAGGATTCAAACCAGTGCCTTCAAGTTAAAAGAAAGGAGATCCCAACTAAACATGTGGGAAAACTTTCTGAGCTGTTTGGCAGTGGACTGGATTCCTTTGTGTGGTTGTGAACTATCCCAGAATCGGTGTAGTGGTTAAGAGCAGTGGACTCGTAATCTGGGGAACTGTGTTCGCTTCCCCGCTCCTCCACATGCAGCTGCTGGGTGACCTTGGGCTAGTCACACTTCTCTGAAGTCTCTCAGCCCCACTCACCTCACAGAGTGTTTGTTGTGGGGGAGGAAGGGAAAGGAGAATGTTAGCCGCTTTGAGACTCCTTTGGGAAGTGATAAAGCGGGATATCAAATCCAAACTCTTCTCCATCCTTCAAGGTTTCGAAGCAGAGGTTGAATGGCCATCTGTCATGGGTACTTTAGCTGAGATTCCTGCATCGCAGGGGTTGGACTAGATGACCCCTGGGGGTCATCCTCAGATGTGCATGAGTTGAAGTGTTAGGAAAGAGGGAGAATAACTATTCTCTATCCACTTTCTCCACACCAAGCTATCTCTTGCACACCTCTATCAAGTCCTCTCCTATCCTCATTTTCTCTAAACCCAACAGCTCCAAATGTTTCCTCACAGGGGAGCTGCTCCACTCCCTCGGATCATTTTTACCTGCCCTTTTCTGAACTTCTTTTGGCTCTACAACACCCCTTTTTGAGGGAGGTGACCAGAATTGTACCTGGCGGTATTCCAAGCCTGAATTTGTATAGTGGCATGATGATATTGACAGTTTTGTTCTCAGTTCTTTTCCTAATGATCCCTCACATAACATTTGCCTTTCCCACAAGAGTAACACATAACGGCTATTCCACCGGTGGCAGCACCGAAGTCCCCAGCACCACAACTGCTGATACAGCAGTCTTTGCTAACTGGGACTACAGCTCCCATCAGCTGCAGTCTGATGCAATGCAACACAACTGTGTCCCAGAATCCGACGGTGTTGTGTGATTGCTACATATTTATAAAACGTAGAAGCTGAACTGGCACAGAGTGACTGTTCAAAATAGCATCGGTTTCCTCCAAAGCAAGCAGCACCCACAAGGCACATTCGTGACTGACAGTAAAAACTCAGGTGTGTTCCTTTCTGGCTACTTAACAACTGCCAAACTCTTCTTCTCTGCTAAACATGATGGAGGCTCAGTGGTTGTGGTATCCTCCAGATTAGTTGTTGTTGTTAGACTATGCTGCCCATCATCTCTGGCCATAGGTCAGGCTGGCTGGGGATGATGTGACTGTCAGGAGCTTGTCCTACACTCGAGTAGGACCCAACTGGCATGTTCTCTCCCTCCTGGTCAATCGTTCGGGAGCTTCAAAAGCTTTCTTCAGCCTGAACATCACAGCGACCGATGCCACAGACACCGGCACACTTAGGGATCGGCAGAGTCTTCGCAGTTTGTGTGACAGACCTCAGCATTTTGGCTAATCTACTTTATTTACATATAAACATACATGGAGCACTGCAATATGGCTCCCTCTCTCTCTAGCATCAGACAGCAAAGAAAAAAAGAACAAAGGACAACAGTCCCACTTCACGGAACACAGTAACACAAAGATCCTGTCTCTGTCACTTCCCACTCTGTGGAGTCAAAACATATACCGTCATGTGAAAGACAACAATCCCATGACTGCAGTCATGGAGCAGGAATTCTAACAGTGACTTTGAGTACCACAAGACTTGTTGAGCCACAGGTTCCTTGCCGCTGGGTTATGATATGAAATTTATGCTGGTTGGATCTTTAATCTCACTGTGGATTTATATGGTACCGTTGTGTTATCGTTAGGCTTACTTTCTCTTAGAGAATGTGTTTTATTAGGAGTCTCTGAAATCTACTCAGTCAAAGAGTCACACAGTGATTCGAACTCTGAGTGAATGCATTCCTTGTAAAAAAAAAAGAAATTTCTTCCTTCCCTGAACTCATTCACAGAGGCTGCTCAATAGTTAACGGCTTTAACGTTATGAAATCAACCTAATTTCCTTTCTTGAAAATAAAGCACGTCATGCGTGTGTTAAGGACTATGTCATGCCATTCTCTGGCTTCATAAAAAGTAAATAAATCACCAAATTAGTACCGACACCTGCACTCTCCCTGCTCATCCAATTACTCATCTGACAGCTTTGACTGAATTGTCAGTTCCTTGACAGTTATCCCGGAAAAGATGACTAAAAACATTAAGTCGCAAAATGTCTCTCCCCCCCGCCCGCCACTCTTATTTGATAGTAATGCGGTAAAGAAGGGTGGGGGTGGGGGCATAATAAGACCCCATGCTCAGATTGGATAAATGCAATGTACTGTTCATGCTTTCATTCTTAAACAACTTTGGCTTGTCATCCAAATCACAAGTAAGGGAAACAGAATGTGGAGAATAGCCGTGGGCCAAAGATGCACATCTGCAAGCATGCATTTAACTGAAAGTAATGCAGGTAAAGTGCACCAGCGTGCAGATGTGCAACTGATTCACACCACCACTCCTTAAACTGCAAGGGACATTATTTGTGTCATTTAAAGAGACCTTGCGGTGAGGAAGGAAATTGGTTTTAGAGCACATGCTCCTCCATCTAAGCCAATTCCTCACACTTCATGATCCTTTAACATTTGCAAGCCATGGTTTTAACCTGCGTCCGCCCTGTGGAACACCCTCCCATCAGATGTTAAGGAAATAAACAACTATCTCCTTTTAGAAGACATCTGAAGGCAGCCCTGTATAGGGAATTTTTTTTAAAACAAAATTTTATTAAGCAATTTCAACATAACAAATTATCAAATCATATAATCACATACACATAATCACATGTTATAGACTATAATTATTGTGTAATGTTTTATTTCTGACTATCGGTCGAATAAAGAAATTGATTGATTGATTGATAATCACATACATTATTTTCCCCCCTTCCATCCCTCTCTCCACCCCCACCAGGGACTTCCCGCAGCTCCTCTCTCTGATTTCTCTGCACATATTTTTCTCTGCATGTTATAAAATTATACATATCCTTGCATTGTCTATCTACCATGTTATCAACCAATAAATTTGTGTATGTTTATTCAAAACCTGCCAAGGAGTCCAGTTCATTTTGTTGTCTTTTTAGATAATTTGTAAAAAGTTCCCATTTCCCCTTAAAGTCACAGTTGTCCTTGTCCCTCAGTTTGTATGTCAATTTAGCCAGTTGTGCATAGCTCATTCAGTTTTCTTGCCACTGTTCTTTTGTTGGGATTTCCTCATTCTTCCATCCTTGTGCTATCAAGACTCTGGCCGCCTGTATAGAGAATTTTTTAGTGTTGGATGTTTTACCGTGCTTGATGTTTTAATTTGTTGGATGGTGCCCAGAATGGCTGGGGCAACCTAGTCAGGTGGGTGGAATAATAATAATAATAATAATAATAATAATAATAATACTGTGGTGTGGTTTAAACTGTGAAGGGACAATGCAAGGGTTAAAGGAAGGGTTAGGAACCAGTGTCCCTCTTGATGTGGTTGGACTGGAACTCTACCAGCCCCAGCTAAGATTGGCAACACTGAGGGATGGTGAGAGTTGTGGTCTGATGACAACGGCAGAGCTGCTGGTGATAAACCCTGGCTTAAGGAATCTGGGAGGAAAGGAATTGGGTTTGTTGTTGTTTAGTCGTTTAGTCATATCTGACTCTTCGTGACCCCATGGACCAGAGCACGCCAGGCACTTCTGTCTTCCACTGCCTCCCGCAGTTTAGTTAAACTCATGCCGGTATCTTCGAGAACACTATCCAACCATCTCGTCCTCTGTCGTCCCCTTCTCCTTGTGCCCTCCATCTTTCCCAACATCAGGGTCTTTTCCAGGGAGTCTTCTCTTCTCACGAGGTGGCCAAAGTATTGGAGCCTCAGCTTCAGGATCTGTCCTTCCAGTGAGCACTCAGGGCTGATTTCCTTAAGAATGGAGAGGTTTGACCTTCTTGCAGTCCATGGGACTCTCAAGAGTCTCCTCCAGCACCATAATTCACAAGCATCAATTCTTTGGCAATCGGCCTTCTTTATGGTCCAGCTCTCACTTCCATACATCACTACTAGAAAAATCATAGCTTTAAATATACGGACCTTTGTTGGCTAGGAGACCCCAATTCTCATGAGTAAGCTCTATTTGAGATCTTGTTTGAAATGTTGGCTTGCACATAATATGAGATAAATGGCAGACCACATGCTATGCGTGCGAGAGGTCGCAGGTACCCAAATGCTTGTGCCTGCAGATGCTCTGAGATCTTCAGCTGAGCCCTTTCTTCTGGTGCCATGGCTATCTGCGGTGCAGTCGTGGCTACAAGATGGTGGCCCTAAGGTTGTCTCTCTAGGGGTCCCATCCTACCTGTAAGGAGGACCCCATTGAACTCTGCCCCTTCCCCTCTTGGCCCAGGGTGCTGCAGACAACACCCTGGCCAACATTTAAAGGTGGGTAAACTGAAAACTGCCCATCACATGCAAGTCCCTTCTCTCTCTGATGAAGGTGAGCAGTAAGTCACCATGAGAGACATGGAAGGTCACTTACAATGATGGAACATCTCACCTAAAAGTGAAGGAAGGGAAGGAGTGGAGAAAATGTTCAGACAGGGCTTATTAGGAGCAAAAAGTGCTTTGAGCATTAGGGAGGAGAACAGGAACAATCTAGGAATACATAAATGTTTTATGGCTACCCACAAAACAAGGTTTCGAAGCCTAAAGTGAAACGGAACATTTCTTAGTAAAAGCCATAGCAAATTAAGCTCGAGTGATATCTGGTTGTGACTAAAATTAGAATCTGAAATAGGATTTTGAGCACATTCATAATGCAACGGGCAGTGAGTGGAACACACATGCCTGTATTAGTTTCACAGATACCTTATGACTTTGCCTTTCCTTTTGATATTTTTAAAGCTATATTCAGATATAAAGATAGGAAGGTCAGCATTTATTTTGTTTTTAAAAAGAGGAAGAGACCAAACAGGAAAGGCTGCAGCCTGCCTTCAGCTCACATTGTCTGAATCAGAAGCCCAGGTGCCTCATCTCATGTGTGAAGGGGAATGGAGAGAGGAAGACACTTTGCGCATGCTCAGAGGCTCCCTCTTTTATTACTACTTGTATGTTCCAATGCCAAACCATGGCACTGAAAGGAGATTCTGGGTCTAAGTTCAGATGATGCCCTAGGGAAGGTCATAGCCAGTTTGTTCAAGAGGTGAGGGGATCTCTGCCCTCCCCACCGCTGCTGCCATCCTGGTGGCATTCTGGTGCCCAGCCTTGCTGCTTGTCTTCTCCACCACTGGGCTCCCACTGAATTTGGAAAGAGCCAAGGAATTCCTGTGTGCCAGGTTGCTGTTTGGCTCCTCACCCTCTGGGGTGAAGAAGTCAAGCTGCAATGCTTTGAGAAGCACCCTGGCTACTGCTGAGTTGTGTGAGAGCTTCCCAGTTGTCAGTGCGTATACTAGATTTTTTTTTAGATTTGCCTTGAGACAGTCTTTAAACCTCTTTTGTTGACCACCAGCATTACGCTTTCCATTTTTAAGTTCGGAATATCAGGACGCAAGGGAGAAACGTGCTAAGAGGAAGGCATGCTTGGCAAATCCACACTGTGATCAACTCCCGCCCAGAAACCAATGTCCCCACTGTGGAAGGACTTGTGGATCCAGAATTGGCCTCCACAGTCACTTACGGACTCATTGTGTTGTTTTTTTTTTCCAGCCCTGCCGAAACACTTACGGACTCATTGTTAAAACCGTGTTTATGGAAGACAATCTTACTCGGCGACGGGTGATCGCCAAAGAAGATAGGAAGGTGAGAGCTGGGCTGCAGCGGTGTCAGAAGTGGTTGTGGAGTGGGAAGTGGGGGAGGAGACAATTCCTGTTTCGCCTCAGGTGGCAAAATGGGAGAGCCTGGCTCTGGGTAAGGTCATTAAATTGGATGAAGGATGATAGCTCTGTTGGTAGAGCATGAGACTGTGAATCTCAGAGTTGTAGGTTTGAGCCCTACATTGGGCAAAAGATTCTTGCATTGCCAGGGGTTGGACTAGATGACTAGGTAAAGGTAAAGGGACCCTTGACCATTAGGTCCAGTCGTGGCCATCTCTGGGGTTGCGGTGCTCATCTCGCTTTATTGGCTGAGGGAGCCGGCGTACAGCTTCCGGGTCATGTGGCCAGCATGACTAAGCTGCTTCTGGCAAACCAGAGCAGCGCACGGAAACGCCATTTACCTTCCCACCAGAGCGGTACCTATTTATTTACTTGCACTTTGACATGCTTTCAAACTGCTAGGTTGGCAGGAGCAGGGACCGAGCAACGGGAGCTCACTCCATCGCAGGGATTCGAACCACCGACCTTCTGATCGGTAAGTCCTAATCTCTGTGGTTTAACCCACAGCGCCACCCAATGACCCTTTTATTAGGGTCTTGCATGGGGTGGGGCTTGCCTTAAACTGTAGCTCTAACAGATTCATTGGAATCACCCGCATCCTACTTGCTCTGATAAATGAAATATGATACGTGCCACTCGCTTGCAGAAGCACTCCATGGAGTTGGTGGATTGCTTAAAAGGCTCAGAGCCCACGCTCTGACCCATAGAGAGACAGCTGCATGGCTGCCATGTGGGTCATACATCAGCGAAGTGCAAAACATTACACAGGTGTGGGGTGGTGCAGGCATATTCTGATGTTACAGTACATGACCACTCAGAAGTATTGGGGCTTCCACCTAAGTGGATATAGAAGGGGGACCCTATACGGCACCTGCCGTATCTTGTCGGATTCAAACTCCCATCATCCTCAGCAACATGGTCTATACTCAGGGATGATGGGAATTGTGGACCATCCACATACGGAAGGCATCACATTGGCTGCTTGCGGGGTGTAAGGCTGTATCCGAAGTGTCTTTTTTATGTGAAAGCTTTTAGTGACCACCATTAGTGACCTCCTCCTCCTTCTTTGGCGATCACTCGTTTTAAAAGTGAGTCTGTAAGTGACTGTGGAGGCCAATTCTGGATCAACACGTTCTTCCACAGTGGGGACATAGGTTTCTGGGTGAGAGTTGATCACGGTGAGGATATGTCCTTAGCACGTTTCTCGCTTTTGTCCTGAGTTCGATCGTCTTCAAAGCCCATGACGCTTTTTGGTAAAGGCCTTTGCTTAGTGACCACAATGATATTCAAATCCTTAACTGGAGTGTTGGGGTGCAACTTGGGACAAGGGAGAGGGAACCTCTACCCTCTAGGGAGCTGGGCATGTTTAGCCTGGAGAAGAGGAGGTTAAGGGGTGATATGATAGCCATGTTCAAATATATAAAAGGATGTCACATAGAGGAGGGAGAAAGGTTGTTTTCTGCTGCTCAAGAGAAGCGGACACGGAGCAATGGATCCAAACTACAAGAAAGAAGAAAGAAGATTCCACCTAAACATTAGGAAGAACTTCCTGACAGTAAGAGCTGTTCGACAGTGGAATTGGCTGCCAAGGAGTGTGGTGGAGTCTCCCTCTTTGGAGGTCTTTAAGCAGAGGCGTGACAACCATATGTCAGGAGTGCTCTGATGGTGTTTCCTGTTTGGCAGGGGGTTGGACTCGATGACCCTTGTGGTCTCTTCCAACTCTATGATTCTATGATTCTAAGTGGATATAGAAGGGGGACCCTATATGGCACCTGCCGTATCTTGTCGGATTCAAACTCCCATCATCCTCAGCAACATGGTCTATACTCAGGGAAGATGGGAATTGTGGTCCAACCACATACGGAAGGCATCACATTGGCTGCTTGCGGGGTGTAAGGCTGTATCCGAAGTGTCTTTTTTATGTGAAAGCTTTTAGTGACCACAATTAGTGACCTCCTTCTCCTTCTCTGGCGATCACTCGTTTTAAAAGTGAGTCTGTAAGTGACTGTGGAGGCCAATTCTGGATCAACACATTCTTCTACAGTGGGGACATAAGTTTCCGGGTGAGAGTTGATCACGGTGAGGATATGCCCTTAGCACGTTTCTCGCTTTTGTCCTGAGTTCGACCGTCTTCAAAGCCCATGACGCTTTTTGGTAAAGGCCTTTGCTTAGTGACCACAATGATATTCAAATCCTTAACTGGAGTGTTGGGGTGCAACTTGGGACAAGGGAGAGGGAACCTCTACCCTCTAGGGAGCTGGGCATGTTTAGCCTGGAGAAGAGGAGGTTAAGGGGTGATATGATAGCCATGTTCAAATATATAAAAGGATGTCACATAGAGGAGGGAGAAAGGTTGTTTTCTGCTGCTCAAGAGAAGCGGACACGGAGCAATGGATCCAAACTACAAGAAAGAAGAAAGAAGATTCCACCTAAACATTAGGAAGAACTTCCTGACAGTAAGAGCTGTTCGACAGTGGAATTGGCTGCCAAGGAGTGTGGTGGAGTCTCCCTCTTTGGAGGTCTTTAAGCAGAGGCTTGACAACCATGTGTCAGGAGTGCTCTGATGGTGTTTCTTGCTTGGCAAGGGGTTGGACTCGATGGCCCTTGTGGTCTCTTCCAGCTCTATGATTCTATGATTCTATGTTTTTTTCAAATATATCAGAACGGAAGGGTGTACTCTCCAAGTTTTGCCTGCCACCTTTTAGAGTTAACGCTAAACAACTAATTCAGCATAGCGTTTTAAAAGAGATAATACTGAAATATTAATACCAGCCCTTAAATAAATAACCATTCTTTCTTCTCCCTCAAGTAACTCCTGAATATTTCATGGGATAAACTGAACTCCCGGTTATAATTATTCACGGGGTGTCCAACATTTCCACCTTCCCCTCATTCCCATCCTGCCTGTATATACAGTATATCTCACCTGTTTCGAAATAATATTTGAGGCCCAGATCACGACTGCTGCTGTACCAGTAAGCGAATGGTTAGGTCAGGACACAAGGTGAACCAACATCACTGGGGGGGGAGAGGGAGGTGCCTTAAAATCACTTGGCCTAACTCACAGCCGTGCCATACATTTTAAGCACTCTTTAACAGTCAAAGGATCCTGAGAAACATAGTTTACTTAAGGGTGCTGGGAATTGTAGCTTCTAACAAGTATAAAGCGCAGATCCCAGGATTCTCTCTTCTTCTTCTTCTTCTTCTTCTTCTTCTTCTTCTTCTTCTTCTTCTTCTTTTTGGGTGGTGGTGGGTAACCATGGCAATTAAACTGGTATAAGGGTGCTTTAAATCTATGGTGTGGATGTGACCTAGATGATCTATAAAGACCGTGTTAATGGAAGACAATCTTACTCGGCTACAAGTGATCACCAAAGAGATCTACAATGCTCCATTTGGAGCTATGATTCTAAACTGAGCCAGCATTGTCAAAATGGCACTAAGAGCAGGTTGCTGTTTTCATTTGTATGGATGTCTACGCATTAGGGAAAAGCCCGGCACACAAACCTGTTACTATTTTAAAATTTCAGTGCTGAAGCAATTTCACGCAGCGATGTCAGCCATCCCTGTTCAGTGGGGACAATTCCTGTTTTTAGCAAACACTTTGTCATTAAAAAAAGGAAAGGGGGGAAAAAACGGAAGCTGTCCCATATTAAATGTTCCACTCACAATCTAGGGCAAATTGGGTAAGCCCACGTCCTTGTTTCGCCGACTCATGAACGTCCTTGAAATTGTGCCATCCGCAGAGCAGGAAATCAGCTTGAGTGCTTTAAAGCTAATTAGTCACCTTGGTGATTTACCACTTGATTCCCCCCCCCCCCACCTACATCCTACTGGCATTTCCAGTGTGGGCCTGTTCCCACAAACATGCTTCCCTCAGTGTTAGGCCTACTAAGTGATATTTTTTAACCGGGTGTGTGGTCAAATTCTAATAAATTTCAGCTGGGTCATTTCGGCTGCAATAAGAACTCATGTATGGCCAGTAATTCTACAGCTGCTCCATTGGGAAAATCAATGCGCTCATATCCGCGGGTAAATCCCATGGCTATGCTAGGAGATGAAACTGAACTAGTGACCTCTCAGGCTGAAAGCAGGAGCTTTCACTGGCTGACCTATAATGCTATTGGCTTTTTAATGGTATTCTAATAGGCTTCCAGAGAGCTGAGGACACAGCAGTAGAAGTTGGCTCCTGCTATGTCTGGGAGTGTTGCTGTGGCCGGCTGGGATAAGCCTTGGCTAAACTCCCGGGGCCTCTTGGGGCCATTTCTTACACCCACCAATCGCACCCTCTAGTTTGGGTTTGCTCATCGCTTTGGAGCAGAATAGGAATTCTGGCAAGCTGGTTTTTTCACCTACTCTGTTCTGGATTCAGGGGGCGTTGGTGTTTAGGAGATGATGCTGTTAAACTTGCCAATTTGGTTGCAGGGTCAAGGTAGTGCAGGGAAAGTTAAGGCTGGTCCTGTTTCGCTGCCTGAGCCCCCCCCCCCCCCACGAAGCCTCACTCACTGGGGTCACACGAAGGTGGCTTCTGGTGAGATCCCACAAGAACTTGTGGCACTCTCACAAGATCTTGCTGGATTTTCTGGTGAGATCCCACAAGAACTTGTGGCACTCTCATGAGATCTTGCTGGAAGCTGCAGCCTCTGCAGTTGGGTGGCGCCCACAGGGGCACAGCCCCATGGACATCTGCTGCCTAAGGTGACTGCTTCAGTCTGCCTCATGGGTGGGCCGGCCCTGAGGCTAGGCGAACAGCCTTAGGCACATTGGAAAGTGAAGGGCATTTCCAGAGACCAGCTGCTCTGGGTTGTAGGGCTTAGATAGGATAAGGAGTGTTCCTGAGGCTCACCTGTGGCATCTGCCCAGAGTTGGGAAGCACTGGTGAGGGTGGAGCAGGATAGCCTCTCTATGATTTTATAGATCATAAGGTGGGGCCCAGGCTTTGGGGACATGCCTTGTCATGGCCCTTGGAAAAGGCAAGGTTTGGCTTACCCAAGGGAGATGCTAAGTGAGGTTCTGGGTCTTCTTGTTCCCCCTTCAGATATTTTGTTGTTGTTGTTGTTTAGTCGTTTAGTCGTGTCCGACTCTTCGCGACCCCATGGACCAGAGCACGCCAGGCACTTCTGTCTTCCACTGCCTCCTGTAGTTTGGTCAGACCCTTTAGATATAGTTTACATAAAATTGTGTACCTAGTTCAACCTATCCCTTGTGTCTTGATTTCTGGTCCCAGTAGCGATCATGGTTTCTCAACCCAGCAGACACCCTCTGTTAAGTTGTGGGTGAACATATCAGAAGACACAGCGATTCTCCAAACAGCTCTTGTTTATTCACAGGTCAGAACAGAACTGAACGGAAGGGTTCAGCCAGCCTGCTTATATAGAGCTCCAGTACAATGTAACTGTAACAACTTTCTGTAACTATCCAATCACTGAACGTCACTTTCAATCCCTTATTTGCATATGTGGACCTGAACTATCTACTGTATCCCCCTGCTGGCCCAGGGTGAGACCTTCAGTACATAAAACCCTCAGCTGCCTTTCACTAGAATCTGGTGGGTCAGAGAGTTAGCTAGATCCACTTTTTGTCAATTGCAGCATTTTTGCAATGGTTGCACTTTGTGAGCAGAGTTTTCACAGAGTTTTCATATGGGAGGAAGACGTTCCTGAGGCACCCTGATCCCAGATTTTAGGGGTTTAAAGTGTATAGTCAGCATATTGACTTCAGAGCAGAAGCAGGTTAGCAGCCAACAAAGCTGGTAGAAAATTGCCATAATGTGGTCTACCCTGCTGACCTCTGGGAGAACTCTAGAGGCAGTATTCTGAACCAGGTGGAGTTTGCAGACTGTCTTCTGGGGGAAATTCTACCCAAACTGCAATGCATTAATCCAACCTGGATATGTCTAGAGCATGTTTGGTCAAGGCCAGATCTGATTTCTATGCTTCTTTCCTTTGAGACTAAAGGCCTTGCAGCTGTGGAAGGGGAATAATTCTTAATGAACATACAATGAAGTCTGTCTGTCTGTGTCTCTCTATAGAAAGACTATAGCAGTTGCTAAGTTTTGTGTTTAAGTTAGCTGCTTTTCTTTCTGACACAGACAAAGGGTTCATGGGTGGATATGTTAAATCAGGTAATTGCTGTTACTCATTTGAACAATGAAAACTAATTCCCTCGAATTAATTTTATTATTGAACAACTGGGAAGTGGTTCTTTTCTTCTTGTGCTACCTTTAGAAAGTTTCCTACTCCCAACAGCACCTGCAGCACGAATATTTTCGTTAAAAATATAATCTTTGTATAAATCTCTGGACCATTTATTATTTATACTGTGTTGGACGTCTCTCAGTCCCAGGAAGCAGTTAGGCTTGATCGATCAATAGGGCAGAATGAAAGACACAGAATAGTTCCTCCTTTCTGTTGGCTCCACGTCGAATGCAACCTTTTTTTTAATATAGATCATTCCTCATGAGCGATGGTTTTTCTATTAGGTGAGGAATAAGCACTAGTTGCTCTGCATTCAAATGAGATTTATTATTTAAGTATAGTACCTTCACAGATCACTGCAGTGCATTTCAATTCTTGCATGCTTGGAGGCAACTGGAAATGTTATGTTTCCCTAATAGATTGAGTCTGCAATCCTAACCCCATTTACTTGGGAGTAAACCCCACTGAATTAATTAATTCCATTTATCATGCCTTTTCTCCTGCGGGAGCAAAGGATGGCAAACAGCAAGTGATAACATAATACAAACTTCTTTAAAACAAATCCAATGTACAGGTGAAACTCAGAAAATTAGAATATTGTGGAAAAGTTCATATATTACAGGAATTCAACCTGAATGGTGAAACTAATATATGAGATAGACTCATGACATGCAAAGCAAGCTACGTCAAGCCTTTATTTGTTATAATTGTGATGTTTATGGGGTACAGCTGATGAAGTGCTCCAAAATCTCTTGGTAGATGGCTGTGTTGACCCTGGACTTAATGAAGCACAGTGGACCAACACCAGCTGATGACATCATGCTTCCTTCCGCAGATGAGCTTTATGGGGATGCTGATTTCATTTTCCAGCAGCACTTTGTCACCTGCCCACACTGCCAAAAGTACCAAAACTTGGTTCAATGGGCATGGGATTACTGTGCTTGATTGGCCAGCAAACCCGCCTGACCTGAACCCCATAGAGAATCTATGGGGCATTGCCAAGAGAAAGATGAGAGATATGAGACCGAGCAATGTAGAAGAGCTGAAGGCTGCTATTGAATCTTCCTGGTCTTCCATAACACCTCAGCAGTGCCACAAGCTGATAGCATCCATGCCACGCTGTATTGAGGCAGTAATTGATGCAAAAGGGTCCCAAACCAAGTACTGAGTACATGTGCATGCTTCTACTTCTCAGAGGTCCAATATTGCTCTATTTGCAGTCCTTGTTTTGCTGATTTCATTTAATATTCTAATTTTCTGAGATTGTTAATTTCGGGTTTTCTGGTATATAAAAGATGAGACTATCTTTCAGGCATCCTGGCCCTGAGATGTATAGGGCTTTATGCACCCAAACCAGCACCTTGAATTTAGTCCGGAACCTTATTGGCAGCTATCTGGCAGAATTAAATTGCTTATTTCTGAAAAGACATGGTAAGGAGCGGCAGTGAAACAAGATTAAGCTGGTGAAAGAAGTGGTACCTTCCCTGAACAATTCAATAATTCAGGTTTTAATAATTAGTGAGGAACAAATGAGAACAGCAACAAAATGTTGCAGTATGGAGCTCTCTCTCTGTTCAGCCACTTCATTTAATTCCTCCCCACCCAAGCATCTATCTACTCTATGCCTTCACTGGGGTTTTTTATGGAGGGGGGGCTCTCTCAGGTGTTGCCCTCAAATATTTATTGTGCTTCTGCTAAACCTGAGATTCCCTCAAACAGGCCTACTGGGATCTGCTCTACTCAGGAACTCCCAGAAGTATTTGGATAGAACTTTTGCTATAGTATGTCTAAATGGGTCAAAACTGTGCCTTAGAATTTCAAAGCTGAAACTGGTGATGCTTGAATTTTTCCTTACACCCAAAAAGTCAATATCTGTTTTATAAAGGTAGCAACATGAAAAGGAATCTCTCAAGTTCATTTTATTTTTTAAAAAGAAATGTAGCATTTTAAAAAGGAGCACTGTGTTGTTTAGATTGACACTGCCAGTTCTCTTAAAGGTCAGTGACAGTAAAGATTTGAAATATTATGTATGTAGTGTGTGCGGTCTAATATTTTTGAGCTTGTAATCCTTTTCTTTAGGAGCATTGATTTAATGTTCCTGCCTCCGTTAAAGCACTCCTAGACCACAATAACAGGCATTTGGCTATACATCACATTTTGAAAATATGATTAGAACAAATTTGGGAGTCCTTGGGGGGGGGGGATCTTGCTGGAAAATCAATTGTTTTAGTGAGAGAATAAAATGACTCAAAGCTCTCCTCAATTAACTGAGGAGCTGCTGTACAGCTTCCATGCTCAGAAGACGGTTGTTTGCCCTTTCCTGCCGATTTAATCCAAATTATATCCATTCTCCCTCCATGCCGGTAGACAGTGTTGTATATTGCTCTTTACGGATTTGAGAAATGGGAGAGACATTCTGTGTACACAAGAAGCTTCCCAGTAACCAAGCTGAGTGGGAGGAGCAGAGAGGTCAGCGCTGTGCAAGTGCACTGGCAGAGCCAGTCCTTCTGTAACCTTATTGGAGTTCACCGATTGGGTCTGCGTTGCTCCGGGACAGGAGGAAGGAAGTCAAATGACACCAAGGTTGATTCCAAGAAAGAGTTTATTCTGCTCTCTGGATAGCAGGAGGCACTTGCATGATGAAGTCCACAGCAAGTCCAAAGAAATGACAAGTTTCATGCAGTATATATATCCTCCATGCACCTTCTCCCTCCTTCCCATATAAATCCAACCACGTCAGCCTATGTACGCAGGTTGACATCACATATGTTCTTGCTCTGGTATTCTTAACCATAAAAGGGAATTCCTTCCTGTACTTCTGACCATAAAAGGATCTTCCTCTTCTTACTCTTACCTTGGAGGAAGAGGTCGTCATCTCCGAGAACACGCTTTTGGCGTTGTTCCGGACTTGGGTCTGTGTGTCTTTTGTGGCCAGCACATAAGATAAGGCACAGATGTGTCTTCTCTGTTCTGCTGGTGCAGTCAGGGTCATTCCTGCCATCACAAACTGATAAAGGAGAGGGCTCTGAGCACAGCCGGGTTTTTGTTTATACATTGACTCAGAGCTCAAGTTAATGAATCATAGAATCATAGAATCATAGAGTTGGAAGAGACCACAAGGGCCATCGAGTCCAACCCCCTGCCAAGCAGGAAACACCATCAGAGCACTCCTGACATATGGTTGTCAAGCCTCTGCTTAAAGACCTCCAAAGAAGGAGACTCCACCACACTCCTTGGCAGCAAATTCCACTGTCGAACAGCTCTTACTGTCAGGAAGTTCTTGGATTTTAGCTAAGGAAAAATAGGGATTTTGGTGCAGTTTCAAACTGCCTTCACAGTCAGTTTTGGGTTTGGGAAACCCATTCCTTCACTTCTGCTAGTGTGTTTGTACAGCGCTGAGTTCCCTGCCATCTTGTCCATCCTGGTAAGCAGCGGTGACTCCACCTTTGGGAGGACAGATGAGCATCACCACCCAGCATTGGTGGGGCCATTTGGAGAGAGTCCCCATATATGATCTCATTATGTTGGCAGTTTAAGATGGGAGAGGGCCTCCATTTGAATACCTCAGACACAGGCCATCTATAATATATAATAATAAGATTTTTTAATTTATATCCTGCCCATCTGTCTGGATTTCTCCAGCCAAACTAGGCTGCTTACAACATATAAAGGTAAAGGGACCCCTGACCATTAGGTCCAGTCGTGGTTGCGGCGCTCATCTCGCTTTATTGGCCGAGGTAGCCGGCGTATAGCTTCCGGGTCATGTGGCCAGCATGACTAAGCCACTTCTGGCGAACCAGAGCAGTGCACGGAAACGCCGTTTACCTTCCCGCCAGAGCAGTACCTATTTATCTACTTGCACTTTGATGTGCTTTTGAACTGCTAGGTGGGCAGGAGCAGGGACCGAGCAACGGGAGCTCACCCCGTTGCAGGGATTCAAACTGCCAACCTTCTGATCAGCAAGTCCTAGGCTCTGTGGTTTAACCCACAGCGCCACCCGCGTCTTACAACAAAACATCAAACATTAAAAAACAAGATATCCTATACAAGCAACAAACAAACCAATAAATCAATAAAAACCAACAACAATAACAATAATGACAACAATAACAATCAATTTACCGTTATACCCAAATTAAAATAACCGCCAACCATAACTAAACACTTAACCAACACCAACCCAACAAAAATGAAAGAGAGGAACCAAAATTTGAACCATTTGAAACATTTTAAAACATTTTAGCCAGTTGCCCCGACTCAAGAGTTGTTCCAGCAATGTCCCAGTGGCCTCCCAGGAGCCTTTTAGATGTTCAGGGTGAGTGTGGGCTCTGCCCCCCAGGCCAGGTGGAAATGGGCCTTGCAGTAGGGGCAGGTTTTTCTTCCAGCACTCACAGCAGCGGCATCTACTCAGATTGTGTCAGGAGATTGTGTATTTGACTATTCCTCCACTTATTTATTTCTTAAAAAACAATCTTTTGCACTTCAAAAACAGAACAGAGTTGAGGCTTGTGTGGGAGAAGACTAGACTAGAATCTTTTGTTTCCAGCTTGTTAATTTCTGATGACAATGATGTAATGAAGCTGAGTCACGCATTCTGTCAATTACTGACATAACTGATAAGACTTGAGGGCAGGAGCAGAGAGCCTGGGGACCTTCCAAATTCTGTTAGATGCCAACTCCCATCAGCCTAGCACTGTCCAACATCTGTAAGACCTCTCCAGCTTCTCCATCCCTGCTCACCTAGAGTGACAGTTAAAATGCCTGACAAATTTTCTTCATCTGTTTCCAAATCTACCGGTGGATAAAAAACAAACTTCAACTGAGGGTAAATGTCCAAATCCTAAAGGATCACGATCATGTTCATTGGTGAGCCTTGACAACAGTTGATTTATGGCCTGCATTTTCAGAGCCAGGGTTGCCAGTTTTTGATTCAAGTTATAGCTGTATCTTTAGGTCCAACTTGAGACTGGGGAATCCACAGATGGAAGCATTTCATAGTGTTGAGCACTGCTTACCCGTTGTTGATATTTAAGGCAGATATTTACAGTGGCCAGTTCAAAAGTTGTTCTGAAGATGGGGACAAAGTCTTATGACCAATAGTTGAAACAGTGGCTAGATATAAGGAAAGATTAAAGGGAGATGCAATAGTTATCTTCGAATATTTAAAAGGCTGTCATGCAGAAAATGGAGCAGACTTACAGCAGTACCTCATGTTACGTATTTAATCTGTTCCAGAGGTCCATTCGTAACAGGAAACCGCTCATAACATGAGGCGGGCTTTCTCTAATGGCGCCTCCCGCTGCTACTGTGCCGTCAGAGCACGACTTCTGCTCGCATCCTGGGCCAAAGGTCACAACAAGGGTCATCTACTTTTGGGTTAGCGGAGTGCATAACCCACAGCATTCATAAGGGGGATGGTACTTAACACGAGGTACCACTGTATTTGGAAGGTAGAGCATCTGCCTTGCGTGTAGAAGGTTTCAGAGAGAAACTGCTGCCCTTGTAGACAATCTGAGCTAGACGACTCCATATTCTGTGCTGCTGCGTTCTCTATTGCTTAAGAGACCTGGTCAGAACCAGGGGGTGGAAGATCACAGAATCATAGCATTGTAGAATTGGAAGGGCTTCCAAGGGACAACTAGTCCAACCCCTTGCAACATAGGAATCTCAGCTAAGAAATCTCTCCAAGGAAGGAGAGTCCACAACTGCCTGAGGGAGACCACCCCACTGCTCTTATCATCAGAAAGTTCTTCCTGAGGTTTAGTTGGAATCTCCTTTCTTGTAACTTGAAGCCATTGATTTGAGTCCTACCCTATGGAGCAGGAGAAAGAAAGCTTGCTCCATCTTCCAGAGATGCAGAGAAGCAGATTCTGGCTAAATGGTAGGTGGAACATCCTAATAAGAAGATCTAACCAGGATAGTGCTGGAGATATTTAAGCAGAGGATGGAAGGCTTGTTGGTTGGTTGCACATTGCATTGTACAGTAGAGGACTAGGCGACATAGAAGGTCCTTTACAGGTCTATAGTTCTGAGATTCTGTTCTATTCTAGTCATCAGCTGGATGAAGTGGGCAGTAAAGATAAATAGATATGGAACAGTGGGGGTGTTTTATAATTTATAAAGTGAGATTATACTCTGGTGTGCTCCTGTTGCTCTGTTTTAAGCTCAGGAGGGGAAGCCCTGCCGGTGCTGCTGCCCAGCTAGCATTGACTCATGACAGAGCCTTCTTGGTAGTGACTCCTCATTTATGGAAAGGTGTGTCCATCTTCCACATTATTAACTCTCCTACTCATGTGGGCATTAGATGGCTGAAATATGCTGTTTCTGGTAACTTTGAAGAAGTTAGCTGTGAGGGCAAGTGGTTGTTTTAAATGCTTTCAACTGTTGTCATTTTTTATTGTTGAAAAAAATGCCTTGCTTTGCTGTTTTGTTGCTTGCCATCCTGTGCTCCTTTAAGAAGAAACCAAATGTATGCATGAATGCAGGAACACATAATTTGTTTCCTAGTCTTTTGTTGAGGAAGATAGAATTTGAGAGAGGTGTATTTCCAGATATTCTTTTGTCAATTAAATGTGTTGGTTCTGATTCTGTACGTGTTTTAAATCCTATTGTTTTCAGCTATATTTGCATGTATTTAGAATCCTAGATCCAGATATACTTTACAGGCCCAAAAGAAAGGGAGAAAGAAAAGGAAGCAGATATGCTATTTAAGACATGGTCCTTTTTTATTATCAAAACAGATGCTTTGCAGTTTAAAAACATCAGCATTCCACTTACCGCAGAATGACTCTCCCCCACCCAGACTTGTGCACACAAGCACGCACACACTGTTCCCCACCACTTCCGGCTTCTCCGAAGTCTTCTTCTCCTTGTTATTTTGGCTGATAAGCAAAAGGGTGAATAAATTGCATGTCAAAAATTCAGGCTTACAATGCAATTCTAGCCCTGTCTCCTCAGAAGTACATCCCATTGAACTCAATGGGAGTTACTCTAAGATAAGTGGGATTAGGATTTTAATTTTCATAGAATTGTAGAGTTGGAAGGGGTTCCAAGGGTCATCTAGTCCAACCCCCTGCAATGCAGGAATCTCAGCCAAAGCATCCATGACAGATGGCATCCAACCTCTGCTTAAAAACCTCCAAGGAACTGGAGTCCACAATCTCCCAAGGGAGTCAGTTCCACTGTCGGACAGATCTTACTGTCAGAAAGTTTTTTCCCCTGAGATTTAGTTAGAATCTCCTTTCTTGCAACTTGAAGCCGTTGGTTCGAGTCCTACCCTCCAGAGCAGGAGAAAACAAGCTTGTTTCCTCTTCCATGTGACAGCCCTTGAGATATTTGAAGATGGTTATCATATCTCATCTCAGTCTGCTCTTTTCCAGGCTAGTCCTGCTCAGAGTAGACCCACTGAAATCAGTGAGGTTTAAGGCACATTTGTTTCAGCGGGTCTACTCTAGGTACGACTAAAGCTGTGTACACATTCCCAGCTTAAAACACAGCGAGGATTCCCTTTTTCTCAATTCAGATTGAAGCTGGTTTTGGAGTAAACACTGTATTTTATAAGAATAGATGCAGAACAGATATGGGCTGTGGGAGCACACACCAGAAATTAAGTTCCATTGAACTCAGCAGGGCTTCGGAGTTTATATGTATGGGACTGCATTGCCAGTAAATTAAACTTTTTATTGGTCTGGTGATGGGAACAGTAAGATTTATAAAGTGGAAGCATTTGAAAAAAGCTCTTGAGGGGAAATCTGAATGAATGTGATCAAATCTTCCTCATTGATTGGAAGAGAAACATTTTTTTCCCGTTGTCTCCTGCAAACTTTCAACCCTCTGCTTATTTCTAAAAGTGTTGCTGTGCATTTCACGGAAAATGTTAGGCTTACTATCAACACGTCCTTTTCCGTGTGGTGGTTTAGAACACGCTATGATTTCCAGATACGTAGGAAATAAAAGGCCAGCAATTCAACCCCCCACTGTCTCCAATTAAAGGAAGTGTTAAGGGCAATTAGTGTAGGAATATAAATCCCGTCCTTCCCTTGGAGAGGTGGTTTTAATAAAACATACAAGTGATAGAACCTAATTAGAAGAAAGACAGGAATAGCATTTTCTCTTCTAAGTGTCTGAAACAAGCCATCAAAAGGAAATATCCAAAGGAGAATGTTGTGACTCAAAGGTTAGGTGAGATGGAGACGGCACTGTGCTGTAGAACAGGGATGAAGGAATCTCCAGTCAGCATGGCCAACAGTCAGGGAAGTCACAGTCATAGCTGTCAACCGTCCCTTATTTGGTGGGAAAGTCCCTTATCCCAGCGCTGTGTCCCACTGCTGTCCCTTATTGATGATGCCCTTTAAATTTCCCGGCTTTCAAAGGAAGCAGCTCCTCTCCCTCCCTGCCTGCCTGCCAGGGAGGAGAAAGGCTCCAACTTTGTTGCTTGGCTGCGTTGCTCACCCAATAAGGAGTCTAAGAACGACTGGGGGGTGGAGCTTGCATGCCTTGTGCCGATCAAATCAGCTGCGTTGCTTGGGGACTCGCCTTTGCTCAGCGCTTCCCAGCGGAGAGGTGACAGTGGTTTTCCTTGCTGCATCCTCTTTGCCGGGTTGCTGCACTATGGGAACCACCGCTTGAGGCTTCGTTTGGCTGCTGGCTGGGCTTTCTGCCTTTGGCTCAGAGGGGCTCAGAAGTTGAACATACCTGTGTTCGGAAAATCCCTTATTTTGGCTGCTGATCCCTTATTTTCGAGGCTGCTGGTCCCTTATTTTCAAATCTGTAAGTTGACAGCTATGGTCACAGTTCACCCAAAACTGGGAGGCCACAGCCTCCCTATCCTTGACCTTTGAGATCTTAGTTCATCCTAAGACCCATCCATAAAATTATGTAAATTAAATAATTAAATTGATAAGTGATGGTTGGCTGAGGTCCAGGTGAACTAGAGAACAGATCTTGTACTTTTAACAGTTGCGCAGAAAAGGGAAATCTCTGCAGGGGCAGCGATCTGTGTCACGGCGCTGCAGGAGACGAGAGCAGCTGGTGCCTGTCAAAATTTCTTCCTCTACATCGCTGTTGATGACAGAGGAGCTCACAGTAGATAAGTTCAGATCCTCTGGGTGGGGTTTGAGTAGCCCCATTATTTGCTGCTATTTGCTACCAGTGTGTTTGGAATGATTATATTTTCCATTGGGGATGGGAACTGGGAGTTGAGAAGTAGGTGATGACATTTCCCAAAGGGTACATGTTTATTCTTCTCTTTATGAAATCAAAGGAAGTTAACTTACTTTGACTGGCTCATCCCATAAATGTCCCTATTATATTCTTGGCTTATCAGTATATATCATGTGGCCCAGCATTAATAGCAACATTTAGAAGAATGTGAGCACTTCCATTGCTGGATCTTGGTAAGGAAGTCTGGGTAGGAACCTCTTAACCCTTGATAACGATCTTGAAGTTTTTGCTGGTCATTAATATGAGCAGAAATCATTCTGTGTTGTTGAGCATAAATGGGTAAGAACTACCAATTGTAGGTCTTTCAGAACCGGTGTTATATGGTCTCGGCGGCCGCTCCCAGTCCCCAGTCTAGCTGCTGCATTCTGGATTAGTTGTAGTTTCTGGGTCACCTTCAAAGGTAGCACCACATAGAGTGCATTGCAGTAGTCCAAGCGAGAGATAACTAGAGCATGCACCACTCTGGCGAGGCAGTCTGCAGGAGGGTAGGGTCTCAGCCTGCATAATAAATAAAATAAAATAAGGATTAAGGGATTTTCTCAGGACAGTGGAGGGTGTGTGGGCTGTGCCCCATTGGTGTGGTGGTGATGATACAAACCCTTCTTCTGATAGGAAATTATCTGCCATGGGGAGAGGAACAAAAATGGGGGAGTGAGGAGGGTGATGGGGGAGGAGAGTGGGAAACATTCCTATTTTTGCCTGGTTGGAGGGTACGTACTTGCGAGCCCACTGACAATGGAGTTGCCACAACATCAGCTACTGCTGTGGAAGAATCTTGACCCTGGTGATCTCTTAGAGCAGCGAACTCCCCAAATTAAGATTGGTGTCTCTGTAAAAGCAGCCACCGTTATTGGCTGGAAATATATTGCTTTTCCTTTTCACTGGAACAGGGCTTCTATTGATTTTCCTCAGATTAATTTTGTGGCGTGGGATGTTCTGCTTGTTGTTCGGCGCTGCTGCTTTGAAATGGAGATAAGGCCAGCAGACCATCATCTCAGGTTGGATGAATGTGTCTACAGTTAATTAGTCTCAATATTGATTTTCTGGGGTTTTTGTTTGTTTTGTTTTGTTAACCACTTGCCTGATGGATGTGGGCTTGTCATTAGCTTGGTATCAAAAAGCAATCTTACACGAAGTGAGTGAGTGAGAAATTAGACACAATGGGAGTTGGAAGTGAGACAAGTTGACAGACATGGCAAAATAGGAAGGGTGTGTGTGTGTGTGTGTGTGGAAACTGGATGAGAACTTGACTTACTCTTAACCAAATAAAGTTAGTTTGTTGGGGAAGATTTATCTCTTGTTTGTTTCATTTGTAAGGTATGAAACTGTCAAAACCAGCAACTGCATCCATTATACAATAGAACCTTGCCTATTAGAGACATATGCATATTACATAGAGGATAGATGGGGTTTCTTGTAATGAGCGTGTAATTTATAGCTGGCTGCCATGCATAATTTATGTGCAAAAGCTATTTTTGTACTCTTGGGCTGGGAATGTACCTGTAAAATCCAGGATGGAACTAAGCCTGTAAAAGTACATTTTTGAGAACTACATTTTTTGTTTCCGGTGCCTGAGGGCAAAGTGCTGAGGATTTGGAAACCCCAGAGACGGCTTCTTCCACTGTTTAAAAGTAACAAGAATTGCTTCTTGACTGGGCAAACCATGATGAAGTGTTCACAGAAGCACCCCTCCCCCATTTATTTTATTTTATTTTATTTATTTTATATTGATACACTTGAAAGACAGCCCTAGAATTGATTACTCTCCGAAGCTCCTACTAGATCACTTGAAACTGACTGGCTCAAATGAGCAGAGAGAAGGAGTGAGAGAGGGATGGATGGATCTTGTCACTTTTCGGTTTTTCCATTTCTCATTTTCCCAATCTTAAATTCAGTTTCTCCATTTCTGCATCAGTTTGCAAATCTTTTGAACAGTCTGCATGAAAATTAGCATGCATTTTAGTGCACATGCCTCCTAATATATGCCGTCTTGTATACAATTTTGCCTTATATACCGTATTCCCCCACGATATTATCTTTAATGCATGCATTTTTGTGCACACTCCCCCGCTAATACAAGGAATTTTTCTTTTTTACACATTTTGGATTGGAAAATTGCCCTGCAAAATTCATAGAATCTTGGATAATTTGGAGTTCCCATTGGTCCAGGAAGCATGCATCAGGCAGATTTGCCTGAAAATGAAATTTGAATTGGGTTTCCCCCCTCCCCTGCATTCAGAGTGAGGATCCCTGGGCCCAATAATATACCTCAAAAATTACAAATATGTGTTACTATTGACTTGTAGCATTGGCCGTCAACAATGGGGCAGAGGGCCTCTTTTTTCAAATATGCTTTCACCATTCTGCCTGTGTCAACTGATCAACAGCTGGATGGCAGACTTAGTTCACAAAATGAGGTGTTAATATTTAGGGGCGGAATGCTGATCGCATGCCTTTATACTGCAATGAATACTTGTCAGCGTTGGTTTTGGAAGCTTCTTTCAGCAGCTCGTTTTTTAATCTAGCAGACAGTAATTTCTGCCAAGCAAATGGAAGCGAAGGGAGATGACCAGATCAATGTTCTAAAAATAAAAGCTGTGTTTTGGTGAATTCCGTAATATATAGACTGCTGTGGGTATGGGACTATTTGATATGAGAGACAACTTAAGTGCTTAGGTGTTTCTTCAAAATAAGCCAAGAACATTAGAGAACATTTATATCTGCAGAAGTGGTGGCAAGGCCGCAGGGCCAGCTGCACTATTAGGTAGAATGAGACAGCTGCCACAGGCGTGGGATTTGGGGAAGGGGACAGGGAGCAGTGGCAAGGTGTTGGAGGAAAGAGCTGTTATACCTACGGGACCGCCTCTCCTGGTATGCCCCACAGAGAAACTTACGGTCTTCAAATAAAAACATCTTGAAGGTCCCAGGCCACAGAGAAGTTAGGCTGGCCTCAACTAGAGCCAGGGCTTTTTCGGCCGTGGCTCCGATCTGGTGGAACGCTCTGTCACAAGAGGCCAGGGCCCTGCGGGACTTGACATCTTTCCGCAGGGCCTGCAAGACAGAACTGTTCCACCAGGCCTTTGGCCAGGGCACAGCCTGACTCCCTCCATTGGCAATCTTCGCAGAGCTCTGGCCCAATGGTTGCCAGTGGCTTGAATTAATTAATTTTATAATGAATGATTTTAGAGTGTTGTTTGTGCTGTACTTTTGTACTGTTTTATTTTTGTTAGCCTCCCTGAGCCCGGCTTCGGCTGGGGAGGGCGGGATATAAATAAAATTTATTATTATTATTATTATATGCCATGTGACCAGTTCTGCAACCCCACCCCCCCGCCACCCAGCCACTCTGGGCGGCTTCCAACATACCGGTATATAAAAACATAATAAAACATTAAACATTAAAAAGTCCCTATACAGAACTGCCTTCAGATGTCCTCTAAAGGCTGCATGCTTACTTATCTCCTTGGCTCGGGGGTCGCATAGCTCCATACCCTCCAACATTTCTCCAGTGAAAATAGGGATGTCCTAAGGAAATATGGGGCATCCCAGAATCAAATCAGAAACCGGGACTGTTTCTGTAAATCCAGGGCTGTCTCTGGAAAATAGGGACACCTGGAGGATCTCAGGATGCTGTCCTACCAACAATGTTGAACTAAATTCAACTGCCAGTCTTGTTGGTGTCTATACATGGGATAGGATTGGGGAGGGTGGGTTGCTACCTTGCCCTTTACCCTTGGCAGCAAAATATTCTGGGCTGTCCCTGAGCTACAGGTGGTGGAACATTCCATGGCTAGTTTTGCTGAGATGAAGAACACTTAAGGGGCACGACTGACCAGCTTCATCAGGCTCAATGTTATTCCATCTGGCACCAAGCTAAAGGAGGGGTGAGGAGCCTGAAGCCCCTCCATCTGGCCCTTCCCATAAGTGGCATGTGGCCCCTGGAAGATTGCTCCATTTGGCTCCTCCTGCATTCCAGCTGGTGATTGCAAGATCTCTGTAACTAAGACTGAATGCCTCAGTTTGCATTTGACCACTGACCTACTTTTCCTTTTCTGTTGTGTCTTTTTGATTGTAAGCCCGAGGCGACGAGGGATTGCCTTGTGACTAATATTTGTAAACCAGCCTGGGAGTCTTTGGGTTGTCCCCCCCCCCCCAGCTGAAGTATGGAGCTCAGTTGCTTTAAATAAATAGAAAGATGGAGCAGTTCTCTCATGTGCAAGATCCAGTGTCAGGAATGGGAGCCCAGTCATAAATATCCACAACAGTGCGCTTGTTCAAGCCAAATGGAAATGAATGGGAGTTGTTCAAGAGGTGTTGCAAATGTGCTTGAAATCCCAAGCGTGTCTACTGTGCTGTTGTGTAGCTCCATTCATTTCAACAGGGTTTGTGCAAGAAACCTTTGCGGTGGATTGTGCCCTGCTCTTTGGTAGCTACCGTTTTGTTGTTTAGTCGTTTAGTCGTGTCCGACTCTTCCTGACCCCATGGACCAGAGCACGCCAGGCACTCCTGTCTTCCACTGCCTTCTGCAGTTTGGTCAAACTCATGTTGGTAGCTTTGAGAACACTGTCCCAACCATCTCGTCCTCTGTCGTCCCCTTTTCCTTGTGCCCTCCATCTTTCCCAAAATCAGGGTCTTTTCCAGGTAGCTACCGTAATTTCCCCTAATTCCAGCATTCAGGTGGTGAGTGTCATTGCTTACATAGTTGCAGTGGCCCCACCCATATACAAGAGGGAGGCATCATCCGGCAAGGGAGTGTCTGTAGGAGCTAGGCTGCTGTACAAAGGTATAATTTGCACTCATTGCTTTCCCACTTTGACTCCATCTCTGCTCTGTGCCCCCCAGAAGGGTGCCCCACAGTGAATGCAATCCTCAGACTCAGAAACATTCCCCATTATGAAATGGAATGCGACTGATCTGAAGCCCTCAAACATAGCACAGCAGCTGGAAGCTGCGAGAAGCCTTGATTTCCTGCATCTCATAGCTATATAAAGGGAGCCACAACAACAGTGTTAAATATTTATCTTTTAAAATGTACCCTTCTCGCCTATATTTTCCACATTAGCGTGATTATAAAGGGTAAGCAAATAGCTCATTGGAAATCCCTGCTGTGATGGGTTTGTTGTTTGGGTACACACACACACAGACATCTCTTCCAAAGTCATTGTGTATGCTTCTAATTGAAATGCAACTCATCTAACAGTAATTAAACAGAGCTGACTTCCATATCTCTGCTGTGCTCAGCTATGCTGGAAATTGTAAATAAATATTTATAAAACATACCATACTAGAGATAGAAAACAAACAATTCGCTCAATTATTTTATCACAGGGAATGATTCAGATTAAATGGGCTCTCAGTTCCCCAAATATGTCTCTGTCAATTCAGATGTGAACCAGCTGCAGACTTGAATGACTGGCTAAATGACACATTCATGCCAATAAGAGTGTAAATTGCCCTGGTTTGAGTCTCTGTACAATTCATGCTTTTATTTATGCACTTTCTTTTCTTTGTTTCCAGACTGGGTTTTTTTAAAAGAGTCTTATATTTGTCTATCTCATGTCACTATCTATTTGGACATATGAACTGCTTATATTAGCATGCATGCTTAAATCAGGACTGGTGGATTATTTTTACATTGTTGACATGAAGTGATAATGTTTCCTTTTGTTATATTTGCAAGATGGGAGGGAGTAAGTTGGGTCCCTCGCTTTAAGGGAAAGGTGGAGACCATTTGGCTATCTGGCTGTTATTGGACTTCATTTCCCATCAGCCCCAGCTAACATGGCCAGTGGTCAGGGATTATGGGAACTGTGGCCTTCTCAGTGTTGCTGGACTACAGGTTACATCCATCCATCATTTTCCTTGTATGCTGCCTTTCTATAGTTAGAACCATGCTCAAGGTAGGTTACAACATGATTTTTAAAATATATAATTACAAATGTAAACGATAAATAAAACATCAAAAAGCATACAACCAAATCAAACAATTCTTACATAAATCATAAGATCTAAAATAACAACAACAATCTTTATTACGGTCCAGAGACCCAACAAATCGTTACAAAGCAATACACAATTCATACAGCCTACCTCCAGGTTAAACAAGCATTTTGTTCAGAATATAGGGATCATTGGTTCTTGCAACCACCGATAAGAACTTTGCCACTGCTAATGTTCTAGCATTTGTCCGGTCTTCCCGTAGGAACCTGACATAGTGAGCCTCTGATTTTCCCGGGAAAGGTACCAGCAAGGGTAGTATCAGTTCAGCCCTGGCTTGCTCATATTTTGCACAGTGCAACAAAATATGTTTTATGGAATCGATGTCTCGAGCACACGAGCAAAGTCTGTCCTGATAGGGAACTCCTCTCAAACTGCCATCCAACACTGCAGAAGGAAAGACGTTTAGTCTGGCTTTGGTGAAAAGCCTTCGATAGTTTTGTACTGTCAGGTTTTAAATGTAAGATGTTAACTTAAACATGCCCATATTGTACTCTTACTGCCAGCGGACTACAGACTGCGTGTGATCGAGATCGCAAGTCACTGTGTGCATTATCCCATAATCTTTGCTTTAATGTCTTTAGGGCACCTTCATAACCCAGGTAATACAGTTTTGGGGGGGGAGAGACAGACCAATAGAGGTGGCTTTTTTAGCCATGGTTTTCTGCCATTTGCTGACAAATTCCTCATTGGTCAGGTGTTGGTACAAACCCTTCCCTAGATCAAACTCTGAAATCCTGAGCCAGTGTTTTAGGGCAGCCCACCACGCTTTAGTTGAAACTGGGCATTCACCAGCTTCTAATAGAAGTATAATAACAGCAACAACCCCTGCCCCACACAAAACTCCCTAAATAATACCCCAGAATTTGTTCAGTAGCCTCCGTTTTTGTAGCTGGAGTCAGTCAGGACCCCACCCTCCCATGCCAGATAGGAACAGGGCAGGGAGCAGGTCTTCCAGGACTCCCATCTAAGACAGCCTCTCCATCCTGGTTTGAAGGGCTCTCAGCCAAGCCTGACACACATTTTTATGGTCTTCCGGTAGAAGCTCGCTTAAACTACTCCAGATGTCATATGCTGCAAATCACGGACACGGACACAGAGCAATGGATCCAAACTACAAGAAAGAAGATTCCACCTAAACATTAGGAAGAACTTCCTGACAGTAAGAGCTGTTCGACAGTGGAATTTGCTGCCAAGGAGTGTGGTGGAGTCTCCTTCTTTGGAGGTCTTTAAGCAGAGGCTTGACAACCATATGTCAGGAGTGCTCTGATGGTGTTTCCTGCTTGGCAGGGGGTTGGACTCGATGGCCCTTGTGGTCTCTTCCAACTCTATGATTCTATGATTCTATGATTCATGAGCCATCTGTCTGTGGAAGCTTGTTGTGCAGCTCTGGTGTTCCTTCTCCACACTACTATCAACAGCTGTCAGATAAGCAGTGAGATAAGAGAAAAATCCCTGTGGAAGCCAACATACCACTACTCACATGGGACCATAATGGTCTCACAAGGTAGATGCAGTATGTGGAACATATGGCCCTAGAACAGGAATGTGGAATCTTTAAACCTGCATAAGTTGTTGGGCTTCAACTCCAGGCAACATAGCCAATGATCAGGGAAGATGGAGACTCCAGCCATACCTGAAGAACTACAGGTTCCTCATCCCTGCCCCATGACATAGGTTTGGATCCTAATTTTTTGCTCTGGGGCCTCCTATAAGTGCAAATCTCCTTCTGTTGATGGAGCAAAATGTTTGGGTCCAAACCAGCTTGTGTCACCAGTGCCCAGGGGTTTGTCAGCCAAATCTTTTTCATTCACCCAATTAATCTCATTATCCACATCTAACGGGGCATATACAAATGTATTGCATGATACCTTGGAAGAACAAAGAAAAATGAACAATTCTGTCATTTGGAATGCACAACTTTGTTCTGTACTAATCCAGAGGGTATGGACTGCAAGAAGATCAAACGCATCCGTTCTTAAGGAAATCAGCCCTGAGTGCTCACTGGAAGGACTGATCCTGAAGCTGAGGCTCCAATACTCATGAGGCCACCTCATGAGAAGAGAAGACTCCCTGGAAAAGACCCTGGTGTTGGGAAGGATGGAGGGCACAAGGAGAAGGGGACGACAGAGGACGAGATGGTTAGACAGTTTTCTCGAAGCTACCAACATGAATCTGACCAAACTGCGGGTGGCAGTGGAAGACAGGAGTTCCTGGTGTGCTCTGGTCCATGGGGTCACGAAGAGTCGGACACGACTGAACGACTAAACAACAACAACAAAACAATCCAGAGGGTAATGGGGATGGAGAGCATGGATAAAAGCATAAATGATATACCCCTTCTATACCAAAATGTCAGATAGGGAATACATCAGCTGTACAGTGGTACCTCAGGTTAAGAACTTAATTTGTTCCGGAGGTCTGTTCTTAACCTGATACTGTTCTTAACCTGAGGTAGCACTTTAGCTAATGGGTCCTCTTACTGCCACCGTGCGATTTCTGTTCTCATCCTGAAGCAAAGTTCTTAACCCAAGGTATTATTTCTGGGTTAGCAGAGTCTGTAACCTGAAGCGTCTGTAACCTGAAGTGTCTGTAACCTGAGGTACCACTGTATTCTTATGGCAATCTTGGCCATGATATTCTTTCCTGTACCCAAGGGTTCTTCAGTGTCTTCAGCTAGAGCCTATCTCTGATTACTATTCCATGAGTGAGGTCAGTTCACTGCCTGTGTGTCAATCTGAACTTATTCTGTGGCTTGTTATTGTATCATATCATGGCATAAGTAAGAAGACTGACATAATTAAATATGTCAGGTGACTCTATTATGAACTTTATTGAACCCTGGAACCAGTCTGAGCTCAAAACATGTCCTGGAAGGCATCCGGGGAATATCTTGAGTTCCTCACACCTCATAAAGGTCAGCACATGTAAATCAAGTTGCCACTACAGTCTGTTCAATTCCTGAATGGATGGCATCAAGATAATTTTAATGCAGGAGGCAGGCAAAAAACAGCCAGGTTTAGTCAATTGCTCACTGGAACATATTCTTTCAACTTTACGTTAAGCAAAGCACATGGAATGGGAGGTAGGCAGGAAACTCTAGAATAATAGCACAACAACTATGGAAATAATTATGGATAGACAGGGATTGGAAGGTGTTTAAAGGATACTTGCAAAACCATATTGAAAAATCAGAACTCCTATTAGAATAAACAAGTTCTGTTTTAAATACTGAAATACTAAATAAGATGGATAACAATGTGTAATAGAAAAAACAGCATGAAATTAGGTTAAAGGTGTGTGAAAGAAAGTAATAGAAATGGAAAGAAATTGCAATTGAGTAGATTGGAAGTCTAACACAAAGGTGGGGTGAGGGGTGGTGGATGGTGATGGGAAAAGGAATTATCTGT
Organism: Podarcis tiliguerta; assembly: GCF_965153285.1. Classification (NCBI taxonomy): domain Eukaryota; kingdom Metazoa; phylum Chordata; class Lepidosauria; order Squamata; family Lacertidae; genus Podarcis; species Podarcis tiliguerta. The sequence goes on from NC_139545.1 coordinate 10,547,901, forward strand.
GGGACTGAATGTAGGTATGTTTGAATATTTTTAAGGGTTGTATGAAATGTATGTTTGTATATTCCCACTATGTGTGTATTAATGCTGAATTATTTTAACAATAATTTTTTTTCAAAAAATATATATAATGGAAATTGCTCACCTCAAGGCTTCCCTCCCCTCTCCATTAGAAAGTGTGATGGAAATTAGGATTAAGAAACCCCTAGATTTTCAAGTTAGTTAGCTCTCATAGCTGCAACAGAAAGGAACTTATTCAGAGCATCCAAGGAATTAGCACATGTCCGCTTCGCCTTAAGGACAGGTATATTCTCCCCAACCAAATTCTGTCTTACTTTTAGTGTGAGTTCTGTGGTAAAATAAGTTGTCTCATTGATCCCAATTATGGCTATGCACTGGGGTGTGTGTGTGATAGTCCATGGACCCATCTTCTTAGTTTCTGCCTCCCATCTCAACCCTTGTTGTTGTTTAGTCGTTCAGTCGTGTCCGACTCTTTGTGACCCCATGGAGCAGAGCACGCCAGGCACTCCTGTCTTCCACTGCCACCCGCAGTTTGGTCAGATTCATGTTTGTAGCTTCGAGAACACTGTCTAACCATCTCGTCCTCTGTCGTCCCCTTCTCCTTGTGCCCTCCATCTTTCCCAACATCAGGGTCTTTTCCAGTGAGTCTTCTCTTCTCATGAGGTGGCCAAAGTATTGGAGCCTCAGCTTCAGGATCTGTCCTTCCAGTGAGCACTCAGGGCTGATTTCCTTAAGAATGGATGCGTTTGATCTTCTTGCAGTCCATGGGACTCTCAAGAGTCTCCTCCAGCACCATAATTCAAAAGCGTCAATTCTTCGGCGATCAGCCTTCTTTATGGTCCAGCTCTCACTTCCATACATCACTACTGGGAAAACCATAGCTTTTACTATACGGACCTTTGTTGGCAAGGTGATGTCTCTACTTTTTAAAATGCTGTCTAGGTTTGTCATTGCTTTTCTCCCAAGAAGCAGGCGTCTCTTAATTTCGTGACTGCTGTCACCATCTGCAGTGATCATGGAGCCCAAGAAAGTAAAATCTCTCACAGCCTCCATTTCCTCCCCTTCTATTTGCCAGGAGGTGATGGGACCATTGACCATGATCTTCGTTTTTTTGATGTTGAGCTTCAGACCAACATCAAAAAAAATAAAAATAAAAAATGAAGTGATAATGTTTCCTTTTCTTAACCCTTATGCTTATTTAAAATGACACTGCCTTATTTGCTTCTGTGCAGTGGCCGTTCATAATGCTCATGTACATACAGGAGTTTTAAGATAACAGCATCATGGAGAGAAGTGCTGGTAGGAATGGTTATAAGGTCCAGTATCGGGGATCCAAACATTTGGGGTGTACCTTGAGTGCCACCCACTTCATCCGTTTAAGTTACAAAAATGGACAGGGAATGAAAGGAATGCATTCCAAAATTAAGAAGAAGAAGAATGGGTTTTCATACTCGTTCTTAAGGGAGTAGTAGAATGCTTCAAAGTGGTATGCAATTTGAATAGAAAACACCAAAGCGGCCGGCAGCAGAAGACTGATGAAGTCCCCCCTTGAAATAAAAATGATTGGGAGTCGCAAAAGCTACTCCTGAATCACTAATGAAACAAATGTCATTCTAACAAATGAGTAATGGGGGGAAAATGCAACTTTTAGTAAGAAAAATAGAGAAATGGATATTCCCTTCGCCCACTCACTTTTAGATTGTGGTGGACTATGAGCCAACTTCAAGGGATGCGGGTGGTGCTGTGCATTAAAGCACAGAGCCTAGGACTTGTCGATCAGAAGGCCAGCGGTTCGAATCCCCGCGACAGGATGAGCTCCCGTTGCTCGGTCCCTTCTCCTGCCCACCTAGCAGTTCGAAAGCACAAAATGCAAGTAGATAAATAGGTACCACTCCGGCGGGAAGCTAAACGGCATTTCCGTGTGCTGCTCTGGTTTGCCAGAAGTGGCAACATGACCATATGACCTGGAAGCTGTACGCCGGCTCCCTTGGCCAATAAAGCAAGATGAGCGCCGCAACCCCAGAGTTGTCCGCGACTGGACCTACTGGTCAGGGGTCCCTTTACCTTTATGAGCCAACTTCAAGTGGACTTGCGGGCTGCTAGAGTTCTCACAAAAGATGGCCTGATCCAGCAAAACACATCTTATGGCCTTAAGAAAGAGTGCAACCTTGGGATCATTTAACACAGATTAGTTGTGCCTTAATTGTAAAGAGGTCTTGAATACACAGTAGTATTGCTTTGTAAATGTAACACATCTCAGCGGATCACAGAGATTCTAGAAGAGGGGAGGAAAGCAGTCTATGCAAGAGTGAAATCAGCACAAAGCTATAGCAGAGCTGCCAAGGTGGCTGGGGAGAGACGGAGCTAATCACCTGGCCTTTTATATCAAAGTAGGCTGTTTTATAAGAAACAGAGGAGAGTTGGATGTCCTGGTTGCCAGGATGAAAGTTTGGCCTAAATCTCTCCTCCCCCCAATCTCTCAAAGCGGAAGCGTAAATTTAGCTAAATATCTGTGCCCCCCTTTTCCCCCTGAAGTCGCAAAATTCATCCCCAAGCTTATATGTAAGATTTCCCCAAGCGCATAAAAAATAACAACAGACAGCAAGGACTGTATTCTATTCTGTAGAACTAATTACTAGAAGGAGAATCTAATTAGGCTAGAGCATTTAGGGCATAGACGCAAATGACTGAAATTGCTGGGTGTACACTAGCCTGAGGAAAACACCGCACTCAACACATTTCTAGTTCATGACATTCCTCCTCCTACACTTTACAGAGCCTCCGCTTATTGTGACTGTGCATATTTATTCTCCTTGCTGACAGCCATATAGGCAGTAGGAAATGCTTACATGGCAAGGATTTCAAAAGAAAAAGCAAAATTAAAATTTGGATTTGATTTTGCTTTTGGTTTTTCGTATGGATCTTTTGAATGGAAGCCACGAGCCACGCTTACAAAAAGCTATCTACTTTCCAAAGTGACAGAATTTTAATTGGGCCCAATCAAAACTTTGCAAAGTAGTGAACAAGCTACAAATGTGGAATGCCTTGCACCCACAAAACCTCTTAGGCTTTCCTTGATGTCAGGACCTTAGAAAGCCACGGTCTTTTACTTTGAGAGATTTATCTATTAAATGCTACTTGCCATGCATGTGCCATTGATTCTGTACCTGGGAAAAAAAAAAAAAGCTTAAAGAGGAGTGATTTTTTTTTTTACTGATGTAACATCAGTAGCAAAGGCATCAGTTTTGGAGGACCAGCTTTCAATCTCTGCCTTAGCTTTTCTAATAGGGTTAAAGTTGCGCTCCCTACATCTACTTACATTTTTTGAAATCTGCACACCTAAGTACTTAATGTTTCTTTTTTTAATCACAAGGGACAATTTGCCACTCTAGTTTGATCATTTGTTGAATTTTCAGACTGACATGAAAACATAATAATTTTAACTTGTAATTAATGTAATTAATGGGACCCGGGTGGCGCTGTGGGTTAAACCACAGAGCCTAGGACTTGCCGATCAGAAGGTCGGCGGTTTGAATCCACGCGAAGGGGTGAGCTCCCGTTGCTCGGTCCCTGCTCCTGCCAACCTAGCAGTTTGAAAGCACGTCAAAGTGCAAGTAGATCAATAGGTACCGCTCTAGCGGGAAGGTAAACGGCGTTTTTGTGCACTGCTCTGGTTCGCCAGAAGCGGCTTAGTCATGCTGGCCACATGACTGGGAAGTTGTACGCTGGCTCCCTTGGCCAATAAAGTGAGATGAGCGCCGCAACCCCAGAGTCGGCCACGACTGGACCTAATGGTCAGGGGTCCCTTTACCTTTAATGTAATTAATGGAAATACCTCCATAGACTTGTGTGGCTGATTCTAAAGTAGGCCAGGACCAGTTTGAGGGCCAGAGTGCAATGGCGCCTTCACCCTATCACAGGGGAGGCTTGCCTGCACCCGATTCCCTTGGCTGCGAGCACCTGGTGCATGGAGGGAGGAACAAGCTGCCTTGGCCCTGGCTCCGTGAGGCACTAAGGTGAAATTGCATCCGCTCCCACTGAGAGAGCTGAGGTGTTTTCACTCTGGTGCCTCAATGGGCCTCCGTTTGTAAAATCTTGATATGTCACAATGTTGAAGAGCCGACATCACCCAGCCATCTTCTAAAGACATTTACTTGGATGTGGATTTTACTGATTTCAGCTGGAATCACTTTTAACTGAAGTGCTCTTAAATCCAAATGATGAGCTTAGATCCAACTAATATCAGTAGGAATTCTGAGTAGCAAAGTTTCATCTTAAGTACTTTATTAAAAGTAGTTTAATGACCAATATACATGTTAGAGAGATGCAGTAATGAATGGACAACTCTGTCCAAACACAGGATCTTATTAAGGTTTCAAAAAGAATATGGAACAAGTAGAACTTTTTTGAACTGTTCCATTACTTTTACGTATTATTAAAACACTAATTAGTCCATTGAGATTGTCATCTTATGCTCAGGGTCACCTAAAATCCAACCAATCTGAGCTACTTTTTAATTGAACTCAATAATTATCTCAGTGTTATTCATAGAGAGTATTTTTTAAAAAAAAATCTAATAATTAAAAAAATAAGGCAGACATACCATTTCTCCATTAGTCCATCAAAACTTCAGCCTATTTTTAGAGTTTCATGGAATAATTATTTTAGTGAAAGGGTACAGAGGTTACAAGGGACGCGGGTGGCGCTGTGGGTTAAAGCCTCAGCACCTAGGACTTGCCGATCGAAAGGTCGGCGGTTTGAATCCCCACGATGGGGTGAGCTCCCATTGTTCGGTCCCAGCACCTGCCAACCTAGCAGTTCGAAAGCACCCTCGGGTGCAAGTAGATAAATAGGTACTGCTTTCTAGCGGGAAGGTAAATGGCGTTTCCGTGTGCGGCTCTGGCTCGCCAGAGCAGCTTGTCACGCTGGCCACGTGACCCGGAAGTGTCTTCGGACAGCGCTGGCTCCCGGCCTTTAGAGTGAGATGAGCGCACAACCCTAGAGTCTGGCAAGACTGGCCCGTACGGGCAGGGGTACCTTTACCTTTACAGAGGTTACAATAAAAAACTCTAACATAAATTAAAAATAAATATTTCCCCCTCAAAGAAACGCTCTTGTGTTGTTCATCTAAAAATCAGCAATGTTAATGTATCCTGCAGCCAATCCTTTTAGTTGATGGCCTATAGTTGACTTGAATTTAGTACACAGACAAAAGACCAGTCTATTTATTACAGCAATTTGTCCTCATGGCAGGTGAGTCTTAACTAATAATGATGATGATGATGATTAATAATAATATAATAATAATAATTTATTTATACCCTGCCCATCTGGCTGGGTTTCCCCAGCCACCCAACTGAATATTAAAAACATAATACAGCATTAAACATTAAAAACTTCCCTAAACAGGGCTGCCTTCAGATGTCTTTTAAAAGTTAGATAGTTGCTTATTTCCTACTACATTCAGCATAGGCTCAATCTGTCTTGCACAGTTGCCTGAACTGAACCAAGCTTGATGTTGCAAATGAAAAGGAGAAACATAGGACATTTGTAATGGTCAATAGTCACATTTAAGAAAGCTTTATTCTAACTCCACATTGCAGAAATCTGTTGTCCTTCAAATGTTGTTGGACTACAACTCCCATCATCCCTGGCTGTTAGGCATGCTGGCCAGGGCTGATGGGAGGTGAGTCCAACAAGATCTGGAGGAACACCTAACATGGATGCTGTGACCATGGCCAAAAGAAGGAGCCTGGGGAATTCAGATTAGTACATCATCTGTCAGGAAATGATTTCATTCCTGTGTTGAGAAGTGACCTTAGGCATGGAGTAAGAAAGATTTAACAAGAAACCTGGCATTTTTGGAATTCTTCCCCATTGTAGTAGCAGTTTCCTTGCAGGTAAACAATCTGGCCAACATGTTGCTCGTTTATGGTGTGAGAATCAGGCCACTATTGATTCATTAACATCTAGGAACCCTAAGTGTCATGGACTGGCTGGATACAGTAGAGTGGTGGGGGGTACCAGCTGGGGAACCCCCAAGGGAAGAAGGCTCAGAGCCAGGGGGTTGGTGGTGGGATGACAATGAGGGGTCAGAGGGAGAAGAGGGAGCAGACTGGGAGAAGCTGGTGAAGTTATCTATCTATGAAGTTATCTATCAATCCTAGCACTCAGGTTGACAAGGCAGGTGGAAAATCCTCCATATTCAGAAAATAGGGAGAGTATCACTGATGGGGTATCTTATGAAGGCACAAGACTTATTGGATGGGACCATAAGAAGTAAAATGGCTGGTTTGTCTTGCTTGGAAAAGTCCAGAGGGAACTCATATCCCCGGAGTTGTTGAAGGGTTTGAAACTTCATTGGGAAGGGCTGTGTGCATCACTATATGACGCGGTGTTATTCCATGCCAGGCTTCCTCAACCTCAGCCCTCCAGATGTTTTTGGCCTACAACTCCCATGATCTCTAGCTAGCAGGACCAGTGGTCAGGGATGATGGGAATAGTAGTCTCAAAACATCTGGAGGGCTGAGGTTGAGGAAGCCTGTTCCATGCTGTGGCTTTGAAGCTTTCTTTTGGGTAGGATTTGTCTTAAATTACATTGGTCTAAGATTGACCAGTGGAACAAGGGATTGGTGGTCCCATCATTGGCAACTCCAGATGAAACACTGCACTCAATGTGGGGGACACTGAAGGAATTGCTGTCCTGTGGATTTTGAGATCTTTATATATTCTCCTCTGTTAATAAAGTAGGTACTTATGCTATTAAGAAAGATGGAATTGTTTCTTCTTCTCCCACAGATGATCCTTTGGTTCAATTTAATGTTCATTATATGTCAGCTTTATTTGAGGAACTCTTTCTATATTTTAATTATTAAGAAGCCAGAATTCCTACTGAGATAAAAAACAGCAGCAGCACAGGGCAATCTCAGCAAGATTAATTTTTCTTATGGTTGCGCATCCAGGAAATGGATTGCTGAAACTGCCTGCCATGTTCACTTGATGTTTTGCTTTGCTTTTCTATTTAGGGCTAAGTTGTTCGTCTTTATAAATTAATAACACCCGCACTTTTGCGAATTAATGAATTGGCTCAAAACGGACAGGGACCCTTTAAAAAATGAATGGGCTGGCTTTAATGTCGTTATAGAGGAAAGATCTGTGAACTGTAAAATTAGGAATTTTGCAGCACACACCATTGGTGTAATGTAGAAAGGACTTGCTAGTGCCTTCCTCAGGTGAAGAAAGTAAGGTGTGTGTGGGGGGGGAGCACTCTGAGGGTCCAGAACAGTGGTACCTCGGGTTACATACGCTTCAGGTTACAGACTCCGCTAACCGAGAAATATTACCTCGGGTTAAGAACTTTGCTTCAGGATGAGAACAGAAATCGTGCTCCGGCGGCGCAGCGGCAGCAGGAGGCCCCATTAGCTAAAGTGGTGCTTCAGGTTAAGAACAGGTTTCAAGTTAAGAGCAGACCTCCGGAATGAATTAAGTACTTAACCTCAGGTACCACTGTAGTGGGACACAGGTGGCGCTGTGGGTAAAACCTCAGTGCCTAGGACTTGCCGATCATATGGTCGGTGGTTCGAATCCCCGCGGCGGAGTGAGCTCCCGTCTTTCGGTCCCAGCTCCTACCCACCTAGCAGTTTGAAAGCACCCCTAAGTGCAAGTAGATAAATAGGTACCGCTTTATAGCGGGAAGGTAAATGGCATTTCCGTGTGCTGCGCTGGTGCTGGCTCGCCAGAGCAGCTTCGTCATGCTGGCCACGTGACCCGGATGTGTCTTCGGACAGCGCTGGCTCCCGGCCTCTTAAGTGAGATGGGCGCACAACCCTAGAGTCGGACACCACTGGCCCGTACGGGCAGGGGTATCTTTACCTTTTTACCTTACCACTGTAGTATCATTATGATGATTTATGCAGCACCATTAATGCACACAGCAAACACATTACTGCAATTTTAATCAAAATCTGAGATGTAGTTGTTTTTTTTTTTATAAAAAAAAACCAATACTGTGGTGATTTGTTGTGGAACAACCCCACTGAAGAAGATAACAGTGGTTACCTAGACCTTGTTGCTGGTTCTGAAGCAACCCCCATGACAGTTCAAACTTCAGAGCCCCCAAAATATTGCTCCGTCGCTGCACCGTCCCTGTCTAGACATAATTTACTACAAAGGAAATAAGAAGGAGAACAGGGAGAGCAGATTCTTAAAAATAAAACTTGCTATTTTAGCAAGCTAACCCTTTCCCCGGAGTTCCGCTGATATCACTGATGATATTAGAACACAAGAGAGCTATTTTGGCAGGAAAAGGTGCTATGTACTGCAAGGATTCAAGTTGTCAAAATGGTAGCAATCATTTTGCCATCATCCAAGGAACAGATGGAAAAGTATCTGCAATTAAAGCTGTTTGTTGGAAAAATAGCACCATCCCCAAAGCCTTACTTGGGCAAAACCGGCAAGGCATTGGAGTGCCAGCCTGAAGACTGCTTCAGCCCTAATTGCTTTCAAAATCTTGATTACCCAAGCACACTGTACTTTGTACTTTTGAGGGGTTGCTTTGAGTGGAAGGCTCTTTTTGCCATCAGCCAGTTGTCCTGCATTTGTCAACTATGTGAAATAGCCTAGCTATCCTGTGTGTTGACAACTGTCTGTCTCAGAAGACACTAATAATAATAATGATAATAATAATAACAAAAATTATTTATATCCCGCCCTCCCCAGCCGAAGCCGGGCTCAGGGCGGCTAACAACACTAAAATAGTGCAACATTATAAAAACATTATAAAAAATAATTAAAATCAAAATTGATGGCAACCATAAACTAAAGTTTTGTAAAGATTGCCAAAGGAGGGAGTCAGGCTGCGCCCTGACCAAAGGCCTGGTGGAACAGCTCTGTCTTGCAGGCCCTGCGGAAAGATGTCAAGTCCTGCAGGGCCCTTGTCTCTTGTGACAGAGCGTTCCACCAGGTTGGAGCCACAGCCGAAAAAGCCCTGGCTCTAGTTGAGGCCAGCCTAACCTCTCTGTGGCCTGGGACCTTCAAGATGTTTTTATTTGAAGACCGTAAGTTCCTCTGTGGGGCATACCAGGAGAGGCGGTCCCGTAGGAGAGGGATGTGCCTTTGTGGGTGAAGTCAAAACCTTGGAGAGTTACAGTGCCTGCTGTGGCCGTAGAGACACAGTCGTCCAGTTGGGTTGCTGCAGATGCACCATGATATTTCTTCTCTATGTGCTCCTCCCAGTGGTCATTCCTCTTCTGGTCACTGCTATGGATGCATGACCTTTCTTTCTGTCTGTCTGTCTCCATAATGGGACCAGCCTTTTCTATGCTTCCTAAGTGGTGTGAGAGATAGTTCAGCTGAACTGAAATCTGCCTTCCTATTTATCAAAAGTTTTATTTCTCCATGAGAGAGGTTTCCCTTTTTCTGCTGATTCACAGAGGACATTAGAAAGTTCATAAAGTTATCAGTTTATATAGTTGGTGTGTGTAGAGATGAGATCACCTGGCAAACTGCAGCCTCCCCAGCTGTCCACACCCTCTTCTACCCTGGGAGAAGGTACCTCGTGACATTTCCCTCTAGGTTTTAGCTGAAGATGGCCATGATCTACCAAGTGCCTGAGATTTTTTTGCACTCACTGGTTTTATTTTTAAAGGAAGTGCTTTCTTTTAATTTAACCCCTCCCTCCAGCACTGATTTGTGTGGAAGTCAAAAGACTTTGCCTTAAAATATAACAGCTGCCAGAAAAGCTTAGTCTAGGACATCATGGGGTTTTCGGGAACTGCTGGCTCTCAAGAAGGCTGCAGGATTATGACCACCTGAAAAAATGACTTGCAGAATGAAAAAACAGAATGCTCACAAATCCATTGAGCCTCTTTGAAAATAAGGCAAGCGATATAAAAATTCCACATCTCATCCACACCTCATTTGAGAATCTGTGAGAATTTATTGACTGAGAATAGTTTGGGGTGCAGAGAAGAATTTTCAGCACCACACTAGTACGAGATCCTCAGGAAGCATCCTAAATAGTTCTTCAGAGAAATGGATGGATTCTTTTCTGCCATTGGCTCATATATTCAGTATCCATCCCAGTGGTGACTGTTGCCCAGTGAAGGCAGAAGGCAGAGAGACCAGCAGTAGGTGGAACCAGAGCCAATGGCAAACTGTGCCAATGGGTAGTTCTAATTTTGACCCCCTCCCCCTCCCCATGAAATTCTCCAGGAACAACACTAGGCCGAAGGAGGGGGAAGATGATAGGTAATGTCACTCCCCACCCCCACCCCAGATTGGTAGCAAGTAAGAAGGCAAGGAGCAAACTATGGCAAGTTCTTAAAGAAATGGGAGTGCCTGATCACCTCATCTGTCTCCTGAGAAATCTCTATGTGGGACAAGAAGCTACAGTTAGAACTGGATATGGAACAACTGATTGGTTCAAAATTGGGAAAGGAGTACGACAAGGCTGTATTTTGTCTCCCTGCTTATTTAACTTATATGCAGAATTCATCATGCAAAAGGCTGGGCTGGATGAATCCCTAGCCGGAATTAAGATTGCTGGAAGAAATATCAACAACCTCAGATATGCAGATGACACAACCTTGATGGCAGAAAGTGAGGAGGAATTAAAAAACCTTTTATTGAGGGTGAAAGAGGAGAGCGCAAAATATGGTCTGAAGCTCAACATCAAAAAAACGAAGATCATGGCCACTGGTCCCATCACCTCCTGGCAAATAGAAGGGGAGGAAATGGAGGCAGTGAGAGATTTTACTTTCTTGGGCTCCATGATCACTGCAGATGGTGACAGCAGCCACGAAATTAAGAGACGCCTGCTTCTTGGGAGGAAAGCAATGACAAACCTAGACAGCATTTTAAAAAGTAGAGACATCACCTTGCCAACAAAGGTCCGTATAGTAAAAGCTATGGTTTTCCCAGTAGTGATGTATGGAAGTGAGAGCTGGACCACAAAGAAGGCTGATCGCCGAAGAATTGACGCTTTTGAATTATGGTGCTGGAGGAAACTCTTGAGAGTCCCATGGACTGCAAGAAGATCAAACGCATCCATTCTTAAGGAAATCAGCTCTGAGTGCTCACTGGAAGGACAGATCGTGAAGCTGAGGCTCCAATACTTTGGCCACCTCATGAGAAGAGAAGACTCCCTGGGAAAGACCCTGATGTTGGGAAAGATGGAGGGCACAAGGAGAAGGGGACGACAGAGGATGAGATGGATGGACAGTGTTCTCGAAGCTACAAACATGAATCTGACCAAATTGCGGGTGGCAGTGGAAGACAGGAGTACCTGGCGTGCTCTGGTCCATGGGGTCACGAAGAGTCGGACATGACTGAACGACTAAACAACAACAACAAGAAGGCAAGGGGGAGGGGCTGAGAGAAGGCTGGAGGGTCAGAGACCCATTTGCCTTAATGGACCATTTGCCTCCACTAGTTCAGTTCCAGCTCCTTTCTTGACCGTTTGTATCCTAGTAGCTGAGTATAGTCAACCATTCACAGAACTGACCCAGAGTGGGTTGCCCAAGCAGCTTCCGGGTGCCACTGGCATTTCCTCAGATCACGACAGTGATGTCATGAACATGGGTCAGTGATGTCATTATTGGCACCACTCCACAGGCAACTGCAATGCTGAGTGGTCAGTGTGTGTCCGTAGGAACACTCCTAACCTTGAGGAGCAGTTTGGGCTGGTTTCTCATTCTCCTCTGGTTGCTAAGCCCACAAACCACAGTTCCTGCTTTACTTTCCCTCCATATCTTGGTCTCTGGGATCTTAGAGAAAAGTAGTTTAGGGAATGTGATCCTGGAGTTCTTTTGAATTTTAAGAAAAGCAGGCTCTAGATTTGGTGAGGGTGTAAATCGTTGAACAGCTACTGAGATATTCATGCAAATAAATTCAAAGTGTGTAACTGGTTGGAATGATCAAGTGGGCTGTTCTGTTCTGAAGCAGTGTCGGCCTGGAAGAGTCCTTCTGTACCATTTAAAACTGAGAGAAAAACAACACAGATTTTATTTGACAGCTAGGGATTCTCTAGTACATAGCACTTCTCTTGTCAAAACTTCTTTCTTAGGCATTAGTGTCATCACTGGCATTTGTTTCAATAATGGTTTCTTTCTTAGTTTTTTCTTTCTTTCTGTACTCTTGGATTGGCAGCAAGTGAGGGAGATAGGAAGATGGGCAGCCTCTTGCAGTTAGGCAGACCAGAGACATGCCCTCTGGACCCTACAAGTCTGGACTGAGGAGGAAAGATCTACTTTAGCCTGCCAGAATTCTGCTGCACTGTTCTGGGGTCCAAACTTCCTATTCTTTTTACTTTCTCTATACTGAACAAGATATGTCCGTTTCAAGTACCGGTAACTAATAACACCCCATTTGTTTCCTCATATTTTCATTGCTGGCATATCTTGTTGTTTCATTATTTCTCTTCTTTTAGCCACATAACTTTTCTTTTTTATGATGACTCCATCTCTCTCTCTCTCTCTCTCTGTCTCTCTCTCTCCCCCCCCCTCCCCGACCCTCTATCCCCACAGTGGCCTCTTCAGCCTCTCTACTTTATTTTCCCATTCCCCATCCTCTTAAAAATAAATCCTTAACAACAACAAAAGTCTGAAAGTACTGCAAATCTCACGATTCAGTCATCCCCCCCCCCACTCAAACTTCCAGATGAAGGCCAATGAACCAGACAATATTATTTGTTGTGGAAGATGGTTTTATCTAAACAGTTACTTTAAAATACTGTTTATACAGGTAATTACTTTGTCCTTTTTGCTATTTGTTTACTTTGCTTTTGATTGTGTTATGATCTCTAGCAAGAACAATAAACAAGCTGAAATATTCTCTCCTTCATTAAATGACGTTTCCCCTCTAATAAGCTGCAAATATTGGCAGTGGATTTTGAATGGGTCGCATTTCACATTTTAGGATTGTGAACTCTCAAGATATAAAACCGCACTTGAAACAACAAATGGAAAGCATACCTTTTGTATGTTTCCAATTCTTCTTCTTTTTAAAGTGCCTTTTAAATTAGATCACGGAGCAACTCTTCCTGGGCATCCATAAGCTTTATTTTCTATTTGCTAACTGTTTTAAGATGCCCAGTCCTCCCACAAGCCTCAAAATCCTGCTGCACTTGAAAAGCCAGCAGTTTTGGACATCAATAAAAGCAGGGAGGAAAGATGTAACGGGGGAAAGGCAGGTGGCGTTGCAGAAAGGTTGAGCAATGAAAACAATTTAGCATCGAAGTGTGTTCAAACAAGGAAGCAATGATCCTGCTTTAATGGCCCTGGATATGCATTTCATCTCAGCCAGCCTTATTTACTCAACCAAATCTTTGCTCTCTAGCTACAGAGTGGCATAACAATCCACCTTTTGTCTTAATTCTTCTTTCTCTCCTCTCTCCAAATAGGAAGCTGCCTAGTCACTCCAAAAAGACAGATGCCAGATATGCTCAGCACAACAACAGGGGCTGCGTCATATTACTCTCCCTGTGTTTTTAATAACAACATGAAGCCAGATGCTGTTGACTGTGTGTTAAATGAACCTGTGACTCATGGCAAAGTCAATCCCATAGTACTCGTGGTGGGGGGGAGAGAACGTTCCAGTTGATGGTGATTGAAAAGCTATTATTGCAGAGTATATTTAAACAGGGAAGAGCGATGACCTTTAGCCAGCGTAGAAGATTGATAAGAGGCATGTACCACGGAAGATTATGGTGGCTTTTTACACAATCAAATATTACCCCTAACTAAAGCAGCTTATGCGTTAATTAAAATTTCAAGTGACTAGCATCACACGGGCAACGTACGTTGGGATGTCTGTCTAAATATAATAGGAAACGGTTCTTCTGCTTTCAGGAAGTACTGGTTTTTCTCGGCCCAAATCCAGACGTGGATGTTAGGATATTTCTGTTCCACCTTAAGAGGGAGCAGGCTTTGTGTCACAGCTTGCGTATTTCCTGTTACACAGGATGTTTCTGTTGTGTCTTTGCTTTCGTTTCTCTCTCTCTCTGCCGGAAACTCTGAAGCAGGCAGTCATGTTTTTCTTTGTTCTGATCAACGCAGAAATAAACTTGTAAATAATGCTCTCCTGGGTGCATCTTTCGCTGTGCATTATCTGCTGATAGAGCATGCACGGCTCTGGAATGTGGGAAGTTATTTCTGGAGCTCGTGTCGCTAATTGCTGATACTTCGTGTCTACGGGAGATCGATGGACGTCCGGAGACGACGTGGAGTCATGATGGACTTTGTCTCCCTGGCAGTATCCCAACAAGGGTCCACTTCCTACTAGGGTGGCCACATGCAAAAGAAAACAGAGATCTTGCTGTGCAGAAGGAGGAGTTTCAGCAGGCAGAGCTAGCATTACAATGATAACTAAGCATTCCATGGCTACTGAGCATTGTGGCAATCACACAGGGTCCCCGGACGTTTCAGCGTCTCTTGATCCCTGTGCCACCACTTTATTTCCCGCTGCCACCACCCTGGCCCTACCTGGTACAATACCGAGTCCAGTCAGGGTTAAATTTGAACATAAACTTCTGTTTACTTATTGCAGTTTAACAAGTGTGTGGTTTCATAAACAGTATCGGCCAATTACAATCATGGGGTGCCTATCCAGACCTATAACTTCCGCTACCTGCTCTCACTCACTATACCTCCTCTCAGATATTTGCTTATCTTCCTAGCCCCTAACTGTTCCTAGACTCAGCTTATTTCGCTACACTAACTCAACCTACCCACAGACTCTATCCCAATTCACTCCCACTCCAACCAACCACCCAACTCCCAACAAACTCCTCCTTCACCCCTCCCAGAGCTGGTTTTATAGTCCCTTTGACTCCACCCCCCAGGTTCTGATTGGGTAACTTGTTTAACTATTTCACCTCCAGCACTCTCATATGTTAACGTCACTGTTAAGTTGTGGGTGAACATATCAGATGACACAGCGATTCTTCAAACAGCTCTTGTTTATTCACAGGCCAGAACGGAACTGAACTGAACTGAAGGGTTCAGCCAGCCTGCTTATATAGAGCTCTAGTACAACGTAACTGTAACAACTTTCTGTAACTATTCAATCACTGAACGTCACTTTCAATCCCTTATTTGCATATGTGGACCTGAGTAAAAACTATCTACAGTATTCCCCTTCTGGCCCAGGGTGAAAACTTCAGTACATAACAGTCACAAGCATGCTCAGTCTTCATTGGGCAGTTTTGGCCTCCACACTCCAACTTCTGCCAAATTATTATCATTTAATCCTGTAAACCTTTACAGTACCCGCAAACCTACTGTTACCTGCCATTTCTTCATTTGTTCGTTCGTTCGTTCGTTCGTTCGTTCATTCATTCATTCAATTAATTAATTAATTAATTAATTAATTAATATACTGCCCTTTATCTGAAGATCCCAGGGTGGTGTACAGAACTAAAAACACAATTTACATACCACAATAATAATAAAAAAGCCAATGAAACAAACGTAATAATAATAATAATATTAATAACAGCCCCGCAACTTTTAAAAGGTCATAGGTTGTTTGATGGCTGATTGTTTTCACCTGGTGCCTAAAGACACATAATGTCGCCAGGTGAGCCTCTCTGGGGAGAGCATTCCACAGATGGGGAGCCACCACAGAAAAGGCCTGTTCTCCTGTTGTCACGATCTGAACATCTAGGGGAGGGGGGGGACACAGAAAGGGTTTTGGATGACAAGTTCAGGGTTCGGGTGGGTTCATATGGGGAGAAGTTGTCCTTAAGTACCTGCAGGCACTCTCCTGCCATTGTGAGGCAATACTGCTAACCAGAATTGTGGTGGGGCAAAGTGGTTGCCTCCCCCTCCGTGGTTTCAACCCAATTTAGACTCCCTAGGGTGCCTATTTGTTAAAAAGAAATCAGTTATGCATCTTCCATTTTGTTTGGCTCTGAATCTGGCTGCACCTACAGCACAATCCTCTGTATTTTCTAATCAGAAATAAGTCCTCTTGCGCTCAGTGGAACTTACTCCCACATAAGCATGTATAGGATTTCTTATAGTCTAGAGTGCTCTGATCTAACCCTGTTGGGACATATTAGTATTGACATACTGTAGGTAGGGCTTTTTGTGACTACTCTCTGGTAGATCCATTGAAATAAATGAATCTAATGCAGGCTTCCTCAACCTCGGCCCTCCAGATGTTTTGAGACTACAATTCCCATCATCCCTGACCACTGGTCCTGCTAGCTAGGGATCATGGGAGTTGTAGGCCAAAACATCTGGAGGGCCAAGGTTGAGGAAGCCTGATCTAATGTGTTTTTGTTGTTGTTTAGTCGTTTAGTCGTGTCCGACTCTTCGTGACCCCATGGACTAGAGCACGCCAGTCACTCCTGTCTTCCACTGCCTCCCGCAGTTTGGTCAAACTCATGCTGGTAGCTTCGAGAACACTGTCCAACCACCTCGTCCTCCGTCGTCCTCTTCTCCTTGTGCCCTCCATCTTTCCCAACACCAGGGTCTTTTCCAGGGAGTCTTCTCTTCTCATGAGGTGGCCAAAGTATTGGAGCCTCAGCTTCAGGATCTGTCCTTCCAGTGAGCACTCAGGGCTGATTTCCTTCAGAATGGATACGTTTGATCTTCTTGCAGTCCATGGGACTCTCAAGAGTCTCCTCCAGCACCATAATTCAAAAGCATCAATTCTTCGGCGATCAGCCTTCTTTATGGTCCACCTCTCACTTCCATACATCACTACTGGGAAAGCCATGGCTTTAACTATACTGACCTTTGTTGGCAAGGTGATGTCTGCTTTTTAAGATGCTCTGATCTAATGTAGTCATGCTTATTAATTTCACTGTGACTACTCTGAGAAAAATTTAGGTGAATACTACCCCCAATTAACAGTGTGCAATTGAGGCTACATTTTCCACTTGCTCATGTCGTGTTTCCTCCCACCTCAATATGCTCTTGAACCCTGTGTCTTCCTGCCACAAAGTAAAAAGGAGGCACACGTTTGATTGACACGGGCTTTGAACTACAAGTGCGAGTCTTAGATTTCATGTGTTGCATTGAAGTTGATTGTCACCATGTTTCTGTATTGATTTTGTGATCAAAGGCCTTTCCTGAGAGGTTCATGGGGTGAGAGTCTGCATAAATATGCATATTTATACCTTTTGAGCCTTGATAAATGCTTTGTGGCTTTCCAGAACTCCAGACTTGCTATCATTACAGAAAAGAATATTAAAATTTAATTGCACAATCATTTAGAGGTATGTGACGTGCAGGTAAATGTAAAACAGGGGCAAATGATCTGTTTTCAGACCATGCATTTTCCCAAACTGGGGAAATTGCTGTATGTCTCTTTGCACAAGAGATCTAGAGATGTTTTTGTTAAGACTTTCTCGCAAGGAGAAAATATCATTGTTGATAAAAGTAAAAATATAATAATTTTCCAACTCTGCATGACATCAGAGAGAAATGGCTCTCTTTCATGCAACTAAGCTGTAAGGGTCTTTTCAGTACAGTGGCACCTCGGGTTAAGTACTTAATTTGTTCTGGAGGTCTGTTCTTAACCTGAAACTGTTCTTAACTTGAAGCACCACTTTAGCTAATGGGGCCTCCCGCTGCTGTGCCGCCGGCAGATCACGATTTTTGTTCTCATCCTGAAGCAAAGTTCTTAACCGGAGGTACTATTTCTGGGTCAGCAGAGTCTGTAACCTGAAGTGTATGTAACCCGAGGTACCACTGTATTCATATTTGATGCTCATTTGCCCTGTGCTGAGAACACCAATGAAATACCTATAAAAGCTGAAAATGGATAAAACATTAAAGGTAAAGGGACCCCTGACCATTAGGTCTAGTCGTGACCGACTCTGGGGTTGCGGTGCTCATTTCCGAGGGAGCTGGCGTACAGCTTCTGGGTCATGCGGCCAGCATGACAAAGCCGCTTCTGGTGAACCAGAGCAGCGCATGGAAACGCCATTTACCTTCCCGCCAGAGCGGTTCCTATTTATCTACTTGCAGTTTGACATGCTTTCAAACTGCTAGATTGGCAGGAGCAGGGACCGAGCAACGGGAGCTCACCCCATGGTAGGGATTCGCACCACCGACCTTCTGATCAGCAAGCCCTAGGCTCTGTGGTTTAACCCACAGTGCCACCCGCGTCCCTTATTATGGGTTAATAGGGGAACAGGGATCCCTGGGTGCTAGACAGTGGCACCAACTTGAATAAAGGACACAAAAGGACGCAGGAGGTGGTGCTGCCTGGGCTGGGGACGGTGCTGAGTGGCTGAGCCAGGGGGGTTGGCCAGGGGATGACAGCAGACCCAGCACCCCTTCTCTCCTTGCCTAGATGCCAGCAGGCTGTGGCCAAGTCCTCCCCCCTGCCCATGGCAGCAGTGGCGTAGCGTGGGGGGCGCAACATCTGGGGGGGGGGCGCGCGCTCGCAGCTCTCTGCCCCTACCTGGCTCACTCACTCTCTCTCACTGCAGTGCTGGCTGTGCAAATCCGATCCGAGCCGCCGGGTCGCTGCCCACTGTGGAGGGGGGGTGCCAGGCGTGCGGTGCGGTGCGGAGAGAGAGCGAGGGACTATCTGGGGGAGGGACAGTGCAGCGGGGGGGGGGGGGCGCAAATTACTTGCCTTGCCCCGGGTGCTGACAACCCACGCAACGCCACTGCATGGCAGAGGGCTTGTGGGGCGCCGGGTCCAGGTCAAGGCTGTAGGAGGGGAGGAGAGGAAGGGGGCACCCTGGGAGAGAGGGAGGTATATAGGCAATCGGGCGCCTTATGGTGGTGGAGAAAGAGGCTGGTTGGCTCTGCACAGTTAATTGGGGGGGGGGGAGGCTGGAGGGTTTTCTCCTCCAGATTCTTGGATGCTGGGGTTCAATCAGAACTGACCACTGAGTTTGAGACTGTCGTGAAAATTCAGCAGTGTTTTACTGTTTATTTTTCCTGATGCGCACAGACTTGTATGCAGTGTTGCCTAACATACATCTCTTCTGCAAGCAATTTCCCCAATATAATGCATTTGTGTGTGTTATTTTCACTAATATATGCATTTATGCAACCTTTCCCCTAATATATACATGCTTGTGTGCATTGTTTGGTTAGAGAGCTTCATCACAAAATTCGGAGATACATGAATTCTGAAGGATAGCTGTGTTTCAGTTTGCAAATTGTTTAATAAAGTGTGAATTAGTTAGATTCACCTTTAAACATGAACTGAAATGGATTTCCCCACCCCCATCTTTAGTCCTGTTCTTCTGCAGTGGAGGAAACATATACCCTTAGCGTTATAGCAGTCTGGTAATGAATGCTAGTTCCGCTGTTAAATAAAACACACACCTTCACTTCACTTTCACTCATCTTCTTTTTCGAAGGAAATGATGAATATTTGCATAGGTGAGCCAAACTGCCAAATATTAGATCAAGCTTCAGCTGAAATGTATTGATGGTAAACGAGACAACCAAGAAATGAGAGATCAAATGTGAAAATAACAGGGATAGACCAGATAAGCTATGGGCTTACAAGAGACCCCAGATAAATAGTGGAAGGAAAAGGAAATCAGTAAATGAAGAGTGGCTAATGACTAAAACACGATGGGCCATGTAGCGATTTGCTCAACTTTTCCTGTGAGTAGAGATTTAGAATGACAGCTCCGCACTAATGAGTTTTTTAAACTCAGGAAACAGATTAACCTTTTGGAGGCAAGCTTCTCCCCACAGTTGGTGTCTGTCTCCGTTGTATTTGCATTCCGAGAGATCTGAAAGGTTATCTTCATCATTACAGCACAGCAAATAATTTGCAACAAATAATGTTTCCAGTGGTGTCAGGCTTAGAAGGTGTCAACCCGAATTCAAATATTCCTGATTCCAACACTCGATAGCAGGAGTATGAAGGTCTCCTGAAAATAAAGACTCCGGTATTGAAAACAAATGGGCATTGCATATTGGTAGAGCAGATTGCTTTGCATAGAGAAAGTCCCAGATTTAACCCTTGCATCTCCGAATAGTGTTCTCTCCTGAGAGAAGCCCACTTGAGCCCAACACTGTACCAGGCAAGCAAACAACCCATTTCAGCATTAAAATGAATTTATTACTCCACTTTATCATGCTCCTAATCATTTGGATGGAACCTTTGAATTTTTTAACATTTATTTTTTACAATACTCTGGCATATTTTTACAGCAGTTTTATGGAGTTATTTTATTTTATTCCTTTATTTGTGGTGTGATTTTTATTTAACCCTGATGGTTGTAATAAATGCTTTTCTGTATTCTTGTTAGGTGCTTTGCATTGGAAGGGAAGAATGCAGGCTAGGCGTCTAGTATAAATAAAATACATTACATGTGTCTGGTTTGGTTCAGAGAAAGCAGGTTAGACAGATCTCCAGAGAGGTAAATCGGCAAGCGAGGGGAGTATTAAATCATGGGCAGAATTTCTGGGAAAGCTGTAGCAATTACAGACTACTGGACAGTGAAGATGAGATGATAATGCTATTATCTGAACTTTAGCTGGCAACGAAATTATGCCATTAGACTGCAACAATATTGTTATGCCTTGCTATAGAAGAGAAGGCTGAGCAGCAGAGCTTATGCTCTGCACAGCTGCGGCTCCAGGTTCAATCCCAGGCATCTCTGTTAAGGATGGCTTGTCCTAATTAAAAGGTTCTCAGATAAGAGTGCTGGGAAGACTCCTGTCGGAGGCCTCTGAGAACCATCACCAGCCAGAGTCCTGGCAAGGCAGCCCTGGGCTACAGGGACCAATTGTAAAATGGCTTCATATGAACCAAACAACAAATAAGACTGCAAATTAGCTACTGGGCTAAGTTCAAGGTACTGGTTTTGGGGTATAAGCCTTGTTCCGTTCCCAATAAGCATGCAGCGCCTTTGCCCAGCAGTGCTGTGGCCCATTTTTGTAGTTTAGTCATTTAGTCGTGTCCGACTCTTCATGACCCCATGGACCAGAGCATGCCAGGCACTCTTGTCTTCCACTGCCTCCCGCAGTTTGGTCAAACTCATGCTGGTAGCTTCGAGAACACTGTCCAACCATCTCGTCCTCAGTCGTCCCCTTCTCCTTGTGCTTTCCATCTTTCCCAACATCAGGGTCTTTTCCAGGCAGTCTTCTCTTCTCATGAGGTGGCCAAAGTATTGGAGCCTCAGCTTCAGGATCTGTCCTTCCAGTGAGCACTCAGGGCTGATTTCCTTCAGAAGGAGAGGTTTGATCTTCTGTGGCCCATAGACTGCAGCAAAATACTGGGCAAAGTTTTGTCTAGCATCTTGTTTGTGTGGTGACCTCATGGGGAAAAGCTGTCCCATGAGCCTTTGCAAAGGGAAGGGGAAAGCCTATATAAGGCTGCTTCTCCTGGAGCTCAGGGCCATTTGTCTTGAGAGCTTCTCAGTTCCCACCCTCGGGTTAGAGCCTTCACTGAGCAATTTTGGGTTGCTGGTTGACAGGGCAGGAAAGGATTTTTCTCTCTCAACCTGATTGGCATTTGGTTGAAGTGTTTTTCACCTCTCCCTCATTGAAATTATGGCCTTCCTTTGTTAGGTGAAGAATGTTGTTTGTATGAAGATGGAAGTGGCACTGGGCAGGATCAACATAGTATGGGAGGCTCCCATAAAGGGCCTGAGGAGAAGATTAACCATGGCACCCCCAAGCTTGGTGTTGGGTGTCTTCCTGGTAGGAATCCGTATCCTGGTCACCCAGTGAGACCTTGCTTGCTTGGCTTGCGCCACAGCAAGGTTCAACACTGGCCAACTCCCATGGTACAGGTTTGGGTCAGTCCAAACCTGGCGGATCAATTCCATCAACATGGGGCTTGTGGAATGATGAACTGATTCTGGGACCCAGTGTCATGCCAACCCTTGCCCTGCCTGCTGCTGCCAATAAAAATTGAGCCTGTTTTCATCCCATCACTGTTTTACAGTCTTGTTGTTTTGCTTCTCTCATGGGTCACATAATGCACCTGCCTGGGCAAAGGCCTATGCAGCTTGGGACCAGACTACCTGAAAGATTGGGTATATAAGGGGTGAGACAATCTTAACAGGAAGGCCAATCCACACAATGCAGGAATCAGGCCTTTAGTGTTGTGGCCTCCAGCCTTTGGAATTTCCTCTCATTGAATATTTGACAGGCACCATCTACAGCACGGGTGTCAAACACAAGGCCCGCGGGCCGAATCCGGCCCGCCAGACCTCGTCATGTGGCCCGTGTAGTCTGGTCTATATATATATCTGTGAGGGAAGCTTGGGCTGCGGTGCGCGCGCAGGGCGCCTCGGGTCCCTTCTGCGCAGGGGCAGGCGCAGGCCTCCCCCTCCTCCAGCTACCTAGCTGAGACTTATTTGACACGGCGAGGGCGGGGTTGGATATGGGAGGCCGCTGCTGCTGCTCGCAACTTCTTTTCGGGCTCGCCGGGGTGAAATAAGTCCTGGCGGGAGTGCAGCGCGCCTGCGCGAGGTGGAACGCGGAGAAGGGCAGAGCCGGCTTCGCGTGCGTTGGAGAGAGGGAGACCGAGAGCGCGCTTGTGTTTCGGGAGCGCGCCCTGTGAATACTCGGGGCGGCGTGCTTTTGCTTTGCTTTTCTTTATTTATTTCTTTAGGCGCGTTTCCGCGCTGCCCAATGAACAGCATCCTCCGCCTCTGGGGATTCGTGATTCAAAAGCAAATTCGATACGCAAGTGCATGTTTTGTAAATAACGTCAGGCGCGGCTTCCGCAGGGTGTGCGTTGCAAAAATTTATATATGGGGGGAAAGCTGATAAGGAATTGGTTTATTTTTTAGGGTATTTACACATCATGCAATTTTTCCCTCAATGTTATTACAGGGTCCGGCCATCAGTTCCCACCCTCCTCAAAGGTTTAGGGTAGGTAGCAAAGGGGGGGAAATCCAAACAAATGCTCGATTAAAAATTGGGGAATGAGAAAAATTAAAACCTGCACATCTTGTGTAACTTAAACACCAAGCCAAGCAGGAAACAATTTTTATGTTCATATATGTATTCAAATGAAATCAAGGTGTAGTGTTCCATGAGCCAGAAGCTTTGCATTACTTAATCCAGCTGTTAAAGGTGTCATGGGCTTTGAAGACACTCGAACTCGAACCAGCCCTTTGAGGGTGACCAAACTGCTGATGCGGCCCCCGGTGAATTTGAGTTTGACACCCCTGATCTACAGTATGTCTTGTCCTTTCTCTGTGTTGAAGCCTCTTAGGTTGAGATCTTCCTGGTCTTTGTCTGGAATTGTTTTTATGATTGTTTTTATTGTTTTATGATTTGTTTGCCACCCTGGACTCCTTTGGGAGGAAGGGTGAAATATAAATTAATAACTAAAATAAGACCACCAACTTCGCAATCAAATTGTATCATCCAAATTGTCTCATGGGAAGAGGCATCACCTGCCTCTTGTGCCTAGATGTCTTTCAGCACATGTGTATTTGCATGTGTCTATCTTTATTTGGTTTTTATCTCCTTCTTCAGTAGACAAGGCAAGATACTGTACTTGAAACAAGTTCATATCATTTGTCAGTTTCGTTTATGTAATTTGCCATGACGGAGCTATTAGTGGTTAATGTTCATGTTTCTCATTTCATCATAGGCCGTGGAGCCTTAATTGAAAATATGCTAATTGCAAAACGAAATGCTATTTTTAGAGATGCAAATGTATTTAGACCAGCCAATTCATTAAAGTGAGTTGTGTGCATTCTCAGAGATAAGCTTTGTTGGCAGATCAGTTGGGCTGACCATACCTCCCTAAGCTTTATCATGGCAAACAAGCTCCCCTTTCATCTTTGCAGTGATATTATCCTGCCCAGGGTATGCTCACATTGAGAAGATGTGGTTTCATTATGAATCTGTTGCTTAGATTGTTTCCTCCTCTGAGTATGGATATAGCATGAGCTGCTGGATCTGTGTGCAGCAGCTGCCTCTTTTGGTGAACCACTGGACTGCGGGTAGCAGAAATATCAGTGAAAGACCTTCAGGCCCAAGACTGGCTCTACTCACTGCTGGATCCTGGTCCCGAAGGAGCATGAAAGTTTCAACTGAGTCTTGATTGAATAATATTGTCCTCCTGAGCTCCAATGTGCTCCAGTATCTTTGGTCAGGCGTGCCTTGCTCCTGCCTCCTGGTTTGCCATTTGGTCCTGAGTCCTGGCTTCTACCACAACTTCAGAAACTTGGTTCCTGGATGCCTCAGATTGCTGTCCACGGCCTAACCTTGATGAGATGATGCATAACTCTGGACCTTTTCTTTAGACTGATTAGACTTTCAGGCAAATCTTTAAAATACAACTTTGAGCTATATTTACTCATGTATATACAGAGGTATGCCTGGCACATAAATGTGTGCCATTTGAATTTTCTACAGCTGAACATTGATGGGTCAAAGGCCCATCTAGCTCAGCATCCTCTTCTCAAGGTGGCCAAGTAGACAACAACAAGCAGGACTTGAGTGCAACAGCTCCCCATCTGTGGTTCTTCTTGTTGTTGTTTAGTCGTTTAGTCATGACCGACTCTTCGTGACCCCATGGACCAGAGCACGCCAGGCATTCCTGCCTTCCACTGCCTCCCACAGTTTAGTCAAACTCATGCTGGTAGCTTCGAGAACGCTGTCCAACCATCTCATCCTCTGTCGTCCCCTTCTCCTTGTGCCCTCCATCTTTCCCAACATCAGGGTCTTTCCCAGGGAGTAACTTTTATATGCCTGTTGTCTTTGTCCATGGAGTTTTCTTGGCAGGGATACTGGAGTGGCTTGCTGGTTCCTCCTCCAAGTGGATCACGTTTGGTCAAAACTCTCCACTATGACCTGTTCATCTTGGGTGCCCTGCTCAGCATAGTTCATAGCTTCTCTGAGTTCTTCAAGCCCCTTCGCCACGGCAAGGCAGTGATCCATGAAGGGGATTCTTAGCAGCTGGTTTTCAGAGGCATTCTGCCTCTGACAGTGCAGGCAGAACATAGCCATTGTGACTATTAATTTGTCATTCATTTGTGCCAATTGCTTTTACTGACAAGTGGTCCTATGGGAGTGTTTTCAGTGAGGGAGCTCATGACTACTGGTGGAGTTACCAGGGGCTCTGTGGATGCTGGCTTTGAGGTGTTGGTGTCAGGGACTGGGCAGAGGAGGAATGGTGGAGACCACCTCCCCATCCTTACCCTTCCGGGGAGAAGGAAGACAGTATAGATTTACAACAGGGGTTTGTGGGAGGTCGTAGCTCAGAGGCAGATGAGGGGAAAGTTGGGAAATCATGGGAGAGTCAACGCAACACCCAGCTGACACGTTGTCATTCGAAAGCATTCCAGACCCTCCATCTCCCAGAACCCGGCGAGCCTTAAAAGTAGGAGAGCAAATTGCTCAGAGACAGAGGGCACGTAGCAGCACCCATAGAACTGATGAATGAGGAAGTGGGAGAGACGGGGAGTGGAGATTCACTTGGGACAACACCATTATCCAAGAGGCTGGGTTCTAGAACCTCTCCCTGCAAAGACTGAAATAAAAAAGGACGGTAAGAAACTTTTCCTTGTCTTTATACTTTCCTGGGCAACCAGCCAGGAACGCTGACAGCATCCTGACAGTTGGCTGCCCTTGTGCTTTCTGCTTTGCTGCTGGAGGAGCACAGAGTCATAACTATGTTACACTGGCACAAACCAGGGGTGTGGCAGCTTCTGCCACAGCAGGGCCTCACAGCTGGCCTTTAAGGGGATACCAATTGGATTGTTGCCCTTTGAAGGTTATTGTCACAAAATAAGAATGTGGCGGGAGCTACAGCTGTTGCCGTATTTACACAAACCCGAAGAAGAAGGCAGAGAGCTGGCATGATTAGTGTCATCTCTCGGATTATCGTGACTTGATTAATCTTGATTAATGTCAAAAGAAGGTGTATAAAATGTCAAGGCATTTGCAGGCACTATTCATTTGTGTGATTAAAAGAACTGGTTAGAACATCATCTTAGCACCAAACATGGGAGGGAAAAATCCCTATGCAAATAACGATCATTTACCTAACATATTCCTTTGTCATCTGTTCCTCTTCCCTGCTCCAGACCCAAATTCATGCAACTTTCTGGCAGAGTTTGACACAAAACCTGCACTAACTCTGGACTGTTTCTTGGTGATTAAGCCCACCAATAGGGGGTCATTTATGGAACAGTTACCAAGGCCTCACTTAAAGAGATTGATGAGAACAATTGGAGACAATTGCCTTTTCTTTTTTCCCTTTTGGTGCCAACTGTAAAACCCACCAAGTTCTGTTCTGCCGACATTGACATTGACGTGTGTCTTTTCCCTCATCCCCTTTCTAATTTATCACAGGAAAGAGCAGTTGTGTGGTGTTAAGTATACAGAAGGAAGCAATGAGATGTAAATATGCAAGGGGGGCTAATTAGCAGAGAGCTTCTATTTTGAGTGGGTTCAAAGCAGTTGAATGGGATTAGTTTCTCACACCGTGTAATGAAAGCTGAACTCTGTCAGATTACATTGGTGAAAACCCAGTGCCTTTTAGCTATGATTGAGCAGGTCTGATGCCTCGATTTCAACTGTAAAGGTAGACATTCATTCATTCATTCATTCATTCATTCATTCATTCATTCTTCCCAGCAGCTTTCACAAAATTGTCTGCCAAACCACACTGAAAAGCTCTGCTTTGAAGATACGTTTTCTATATTATGGGTGAAGAACCCCCTTTTGTTTCCTCATGGTAATCTCTTGAGAATGCATCCCACTGATGGGCAGGGCCAGAGTCGCAAATGGGCAGCTCTATCTCCCTCCTTCTCCCCTCTCCCCATTTTGCTTTTTCCTTGCCAGCTTCACGAAGTTAGGTTAGGGGTCATGCGAATAGGTTGCAGGTTCTCTATCCTTCTGTACAATGAAAACATGGATGCATGTACTGTTTTGATCCTCAGCCGAAACTGAAATCCAAGCCCAGGTCCCATTCTTCAAGGAGAACAGAGCATGCGCCTTGTGGTTTGTTGATTTCCCTTGGATTAATAATACGTCACATTTGTTTAATTACTGTGTTTCAATTACTTCTTCCAACCCCAATTTCCTGCAGCATGGGAAGTACAGGTAGACAGTTGCCCAGAAGAAAAAGGACTGCAAATTCATTCCTTTTATTTTTATCCTTGTCAAATAAACATCCTTCTTTAAACCGGATGAAGTTGCTTCTTTACCGTCAAACCGAATCATTCATGGAGTAATACACTCTAATACCTTAGATTTATAGGGTTCATTATGCTTTGCTTTGTGAACCGCATTAGCTCTAATCTCCTCCTAATACAGTGACTCCCCCCGTTGAACGATAGCTTACCGTTCTTCTGCTTTCTGCAAAGACAACTTGCTTACAGAAGCCAACTTGTTTTTTTGCGCTAGAATTCTAGAACTCCAGAGAACATAAGAAAGTGAGTTGTTATCATGGATCCAATGAGGATAGATTTATACATTTCTGTTTTTGTTTAATTGCCTGGGTGAATTGTTCAGCAGTAGGGGTGCAGATGTACAGAATAAAGAGGCATCAGAATCAGAGGGAGAGAGAGAAATCCAGAGAGAGAGAGAGAGGGACTTTTGTAGGACACGCTATCTGCATATATTTAAATACATGGGCTTCTGATGGGAGGAGAAATGAGTGTTTCCTGTACTTTCAGTCCATTTTCTCTTCCATGCACACATCAAAGTGCATCTTCTGTGCCCATATTGTGAAACATTAGCACCATCCTGTGTTTAACTGTAACACATCTCTGCTTAACAAAGTGGTTTGCAAGGAGTGATCGAGGACTTAGAGTGAGTTGCAGAAACTTATCAGCAGGGGCACCAGGATGCCAGCAGTTTACTGATGTGGAGCAGCACAAGTGAAAGACCCAAGAAGAAAGAAGGCGGCTAGCTTTATCCCTGCTAGATTACGATGTTCAGAGAGGTACATTAAAACATGGAATCCCTCACCTGCTTTCTGAAAAAATACAGCGCAGCAAAAAAATAAAATAAAGCTTTATTGCATTATTCTTCTGATCAGCTCCTTATCAAAGAGATGCAATGTGGTATTTATGCTAAGGTTGCCAGTACATGGTTCAAACATTCTGAGAGAAGATCAAGAGGTGAACTTCCTTCCATCTTGTTCAGCACTGTGGAAGTCTGGATAGTTGCTATTTTTTTCCTGGTAGAATACATGCTTTGCTTTGAAGGTCCCAGGCTCAATCCATCACATTCCCAGGTAAGGCTGAGAGAGCCCCCTATCTGAAACCCTGGATAGCTGCTTCCACTCAGTGTAGACAATGCTGAATTAGATGGACCAGTGGTCTAACTCAGTAGAAGCAGCTTCCTATCGTTTAGGCTGTTAAAGGGGCAGAATGACTTTTCGGTGTCAGGATTTGGGGCCGGAATCCAACAGCGCAGAAGTCCTGATCCTTTTTTGTTTATTTGTTCAAGGAGTTGTTGAACAGTCGTGGCGTAACCTCTTGAGTATATGTAGCTTTATGACCCTGTTACCTAGCAGACCTGCCAAATATAGTAATTATACAAAAAGGAAGTCCCTTAACCATACCAGTAAAGGTAAAGGGACCCCTGACCATTAGGTCCAGTCGTGGCCGACTCTGGGGTTGTGGCGCTCATCTCGCTTTATTGGCTGAGGGAGCTGGCATACAGCTTCCGGGTCATGTGGCCAGCTTGACGAACCAGAGCAGCGCACGGGAACACCGTTTACCTTCCTGCCGGAGCCGTACCTATTTATCTACTTGCACTTTGACGTGCTTTCGATCTGCTAGGTTGGCAGGAGCAGGGACCGAGCAACGGGAGCTCACCCCGTCGCGGAGATTCGAACCGCCGACCTTCTGATCGGCAAGTCCTAGGCTCTGTGGTTTAACCCACAGCACCACCCGCGTCCCAACCATACCAGTAGGGCTCATCTAATTTGAACCCTCTTCCTTTGGTTGGCTAGTGGTGGAGTCAGGGCAGGGATTGGGGGACAGATATCCTGGACTCCACACATCGCAGAACAAGAAGGAGGACCTCCAGATCCAGCAGGACTGAGTTTCCACATTTTGAAGTGAAATAAATTCTGTGATACACAGTACTAACCTGCCCCAGTAAGACCTGTAAGACCAGACTCTAAAACTACCTAACTATCCCTCTGGGTGGCCCTTGATGTACTTACTTGGACAAGCCATGCACGCTTTCCTGACAATCATTCCGCTGTTGATCTCCTGCCTCTGGTAACTAAGATTTCTTGTACCCTGTAGGCCTGTAGGGTCTTGAGGGGGGCCTCAATGGCTGGGTGAGTGAGTGTCAAGCATGCATAGGCCTTTTATTCTAATGGGCAGAGTTTTGTAGTGTTCATGGTGCTGCTGGGTCAAGGATGGACAACCTCTAGGCATTGTTGGACTACAGATCCCATTCTCCCTGATCCTTGGCTATATTGGGTGAAGCTGATGGGAGTCGGAGTCCAAAATTTTGATGGCACCAGGTTCTCCATCCCACACTAGGTAAAGGAGGCAATGGCAGAGGGCCACATCATGTCGCATGCTGAATCCTCTGCACAGATTAGGACAGATGATGTGTTTCCTAATATATATTTTTAAAGAGAGATTGAAAATGGCAAAGTTTAGAAAGAAACATTTTTGCATCTTATATTGTACTTGAAATCACTGCTTTCTGTGAGCAAACTTTTTCAGCTGCATAAGATACACCCCTCATCTTAAAGTATAGGCCTATTCAAAAGGAGATGTTTCTTATCAAACATTT
The DNA here is from genome assembly GCF_965153285.1 of Podarcis tiliguerta. Lineage (NCBI taxonomy): Eukaryota > Metazoa > Chordata > Lepidosauria > Squamata > Lacertidae > Podarcis > Podarcis tiliguerta. The sequence goes on from NC_139545.1 coordinate 10,577,594, forward strand.
ATGAAGCAATGTGTTTTGTTTTAGAAGCGATTATATCCAGGCTGCTATGCTGTGGATTAATAAAACATATGATATTGAGAGAAATTAAGGCTTCTCTGCTGCTCTTTAAATCTGCACCTTCCCCCGAAGAGAAGGCTGGTGGAGTAAGATATTTCAAAGCAATTTACAATTATTGTCAATGCAGGTTTATAGCTTGATTCACATCTGTTTTCCTTCTTATATTTAATCCTGCTTTATGTTGCCTTCTCCTTCCCAGCAGAAATGCCATTTTCAAACAAATGACTGTTCGTGGCATTGCAGTCTCTGCGGAATTTGCTTCCTTCTGTTGCCTGAATGGCATTATAACTTTTTAGTCCTGAAAAGAGGCAGCTATTTAAGAAACTATGTCCTTACTCAGAGGTTAATTCTTCCATTAACTCCTTAGAACTCATATCCAGACTATCAAGAACCCATACGTCTAAGGTTGCTTCCAGATTACCTATTTATTGAGCATTCCTTCTGATTTGTTGGCAGAACATTTGCATGGAGGCTATACAGCATGGGCTCTTTATTGCTGTGCTCAGAAGTTATACAATATTGCATCAAGATATTATCATCTCATGCTTACAAGGCCATTTCCCCATCATTTTCGATACTGCAAAAGATAGTTTTTTCTAAAGGGTTTGCTGCACAAGAGCACCGGAGTGCAAAATCCACTTTTCTTGTGCAACTTTAATTTGCCAGTATGTGACTGAATTCCACCCACAAATAGCAAAAGTTTGGCAGTGACCCAAGACATGAACAGCGGCAAATGTAATGGTGCTGTATTCCGCTGATGGTACTTACGTTGGAATTGTTCACTAGTAAATGTATCTTGGTCTGAAGCTTTTGAACAAATCTCTAAAATTATTAAGGGACCTATTCAATTCAATACACCCCACAACTCCTGCTTATGGTCGCCTTTCTTTTATGGATACTATTTTATAAATACTGTTAGAGAGCCAGTGTGGTGTAGTGGTTAAGAGCGGTAGTCACGTAATCTGGGTAACCGGGTTCGCGTCTCCGCTCCTCCACATGCAGCTGCTGGGTGACCTTGGGCCAGTCACAATCTCTCAGCCCCACTCACCTCACAGAGTGTTTGTTGTGGGGGAGGAAGGGAAAGGAGAATGTTAGCCGCTTTGAGACTCCTTAAAGGGAGTGAAAGGCGGGATATCAAATCCAAACTCTTCTTCTTCTTCTTATATTTTTTAATTTTGCTTTTGAGAGTTGGGTTTTGGGGTGGTTTTTGTTTTTGCTTTTCTGAACTGTTTGCTTATCTGAAAACCGACAGAGATTGATATTTTTTAAATGGTAGCCCAGAATTCAGTGGAAGAAGCATTTTAATCTCAGATGATGCTTTGTAGCAGACCCTCACATTTGCCATCCTCCAATGGAAAAGCCTCGGGGGGGGGGGGGGACTGCAATGTGAAATCTATTAGCAAATGTGACCCTGTAGAATTCAGTCACGACAATTCCTGCGAATGGCTAGCTGAGTGCAGAAAACAATTGTTCCTCTTTAGGTGGTTATTACACTATTGATCTTGCCATACCTATTCATCACTAGCAGCTAGCTTGTCTGGGGTGGGTTACACCCACACTGATTGGATCTTGAATCCACTTGATTGGATTCTGGATTAATTTGTGGTCTGCATACTAATGTCACACACCAACCACTGTTACTTTCATTGCTTGACCTTCAGGCTACATGCTGTAAGAAACAATCCCCTCCTTTCAACCTCTTCCTCTATGTTCTATCATCTGTCTATCATGTTTTTGCCACAGTAAGTTGAAAAGCTTTCAGACTTCCTTGTTTTTGTGTCATTGTGGTTTGTTTGTTTTTAAGAATAACTAATTACTTTGATCCTGTTTCCATCTCTCCCTCTTCACATCTCGTAACATAGACCTGGGTGGCAATTCATCTCCACTGCCCATTTCAAAACCCCAGTTTACAGGTGAAACTCGGAAAATTAGGATATTGTGGAAAAGTTCTTTTATTTCAGTAATTCCACTTAAAACGTGGAACTAATATATGAGATAGACTCATGACATGCAAAGCAAGATATGTCAAGCCTTTATTTGTTATAATTGTGATGATCATGGCATACAGCTGATGAAAACCCCAATTAACAATCTCAGAAAATTAGAATATTAAATGAAATCAGCAAAATAATGATTGCAAATAGAGGAATATTGGACCTCTGAGAAGTAGAAGCATGCATATGTACTCAGTACTTGGTTTGGGCCCCTTTTGCATCAATTACTGCCTCAATGTGGCGTGGCATTCCACACCCCAAACCATTAAAGCAAGGAAAATAGCCACGAGGAATACTGGCAAAAAATCCATGCCCAAGATTTCAGCCCTTCCCACAACACTCCTGAAAACTGTATCCATTAGGGCACATCAAGCAATACAAGGTAGGGTATCTCCAGCTTATCAAAATAAATTCAATTAAGAATTTATTTACTTTAAAAATGTTTATAGAGATAGAAAGCAATATAAAATTTGAGCTACTTAAAAAGAAAAACAATTAAAACACAAAATACAATCAAAATTTGAACCATAGCTTAAGAATGATCACCCAAAGAGAAACAGTAATATTGAATTATTTTTTTAAGGCAATGAAAGTTTGGGGTATCAGCACCCTGGATAGTTCCAGTGTTAAGAGTTTCCTGGCTTTGGGGCCAGCTATATGTTACAAGCAAATGGGTGGAAATAAGCCTTGCAACCAAAAGTTTTTCTTTTAACATGGCTTTGGGAGGGGGGAGATTTAGAACTGAGAAGAGGTAAGGGGAAGAGATTATCCTTCTCCTCAACCATTTTTTCTCTGATCCAATTCACCTCTTTAAGCAACATGGTTCAAAAAGTGTGTTTTGAATCACATAGAGGGGGAAAATTACTACCATATTTTTCCGTGTATAAAACTAGTTTCCCCCCTAAAAAATAATGTAAAAATTAGGGGGCATCTTATACACAGGGCCATCTCCCCCCAATTTTCTTAAATCTGAGTCCCCCAAAATAGGGGGCATCTACGGTGTGGTGTAGTGGTTAAGAGCGGTTAGCCGCTTTGAGACTCCTTAAAGGGAGTGAAAGGCAGGTTATCAAATCCAAACTCTTCTTCTTCTTCTTCTCTTCTTATACATGGGGGTGTCTTATAAACAGAAAAAACGGTACTTTGAAGCAGAAAAAGAACAAATAGGGGGAAATGCTCCTTCACCCTTGCTGTAGGCTCCAACTCTATGCCCAGTTTTCTGAGAGTAAGCCCCACTACACACACACCTCTACTCATGATCACAATCCGTTCCAGAGCCCCGTCCTTATGATGAAACGGGTCGCTAGGAGAGGCGCCATTGTGCGCAGGCGCGGGCAGCGATTGCCCGCTTCTGCGCATGCTCAAACGGCGATCGTCACTCCTGCGCATGCGCGAACGGTGGTAAACCCACCGGTTACTTCCAGGTTTGCCATGGTCACAACTTGGAACATCCACAAGTTGAGATGGTTGTAAGTAGAGGTTCTACTGTAGAAGAAGAAGAAGAAGAGTTTGGATTTGATATCCCGCTTTATCCCTTCCCTAAGGAGTCTCAAAGCGGCTAACATTCTCCTTTCTCTTCCTCCCCCACAACAAACACTCTGTGAGGTGAGTGGGGCTGAGAGACTTCAAAGAAGTGTGACTGGCCCAAGGTCACCCAGCAGCTGCATGTGGAGGAGCGAAGACGCGAACCTGGTTCACCAGATTACGAGACTACCGCTCTTAACCACTGCACCACACTGGCTCTACTGTACATATATACATGTATAGAGTATTGCTGTTAAGTCCTTGAAATCAATGGGATTTTGTTTTTATCATTTAACAGACAATTACATCTTCATTCACACATTTGGTTTTGGCCGCTTCAGATGCACACAACCAATACTTTTAATATGGAAACAGTTGCAATGTCCAGTTTGTCATCTTAGCTTTAAACTTCTTCAATAGACACACTCATCATTTCTTTACCTATTCTGCCTGGCACCCACTGAGAAACTTTATGCTCTAATTTAATCCATGCCGATTGTTGCCACTGTTGTATATATTTTAAATGATCCACCCTGCTGAGAGTGGCTGTAATGGTAATCACTCACCGCAGTTTAATTGTAAGTTTCTCTACACGAAACACACCCAGGGCTAGTGGAGGTAAACAAAATGAATTACAGCTTTCTGGAAAATCATCTTTCTTTCCCCAGTGGATACAATCTTCACATTATTTTAGACAGTGTTTGTCTCCAAATGGGAGAACATTGACCTGCTCAGTGACAAAGAAAGACCTGGATTTTTCAAGTTTGTAGAAGAATTATAATTTTAGAATACTGTTAAGGCAAATGATTGGTACAAGCAAGGCCGGCTTCCTGCTTCTTTTTCCATTATTAATAAATGCACCAACAGTCACCGGGAAATGTAAATATGGAGAATTCGGTTACTGTGAAGATACAGCACTCGAAAATTCTAGGTACACAATTCTAGAGACATGTGATATTAGTCAACTAACAAAAACCATGTCTCTCTTTGACTGAAACCAAGATTCACATGCTTGGTTCTAAGGCAGGGATGAGAAATCAGTGTTTCTTTGAATGTTGTTGGACTACAAATCCCATCATCCTTGACCATTGGCCATACTGGTTGGGGCTGCTGGGAGCTGAAGTCCAACAACAACGGAGGGGCGGCAGGTTCTTCATCCCTTTTCTAATTGTTTACTCTGGTTGCTAAAGCTTCTCGGGGAGATGTTTTTCCATCACCTGTTTTCTAATCCCTTTAGCTAGAGATCTCAGGGGTTGAATGTGGGACGTTGTGGGTGAAATGCATGCGTTTTAACCAATAGATGAGTCACTTGACTTCTGGTCGGTTGTGTTGCTGCTGTTTACTGAGATGTAGAGGAGGAGGCACCGACAAGGTCAGTGCCATGCAAATGTCCCAGAGAAGCCATCATCTCACCATGGTGCCTGCTATGGGCTCTGAGCAATGGTCACTCCCTATAGTTCTAATCATATGAGATACGTTCCTGCTAAGGTATGGCAGATAGTTGCTGCTCCCTGACATACTACACAACTCACTTATATGGAAGTGTGTTGATGGTTCCAGGAGAGGAGATGGTGATTACTTAGTCAACACTTTTCCATCATTCACAGGGTGTGTTTCCCATCCATGTTGTTGAGTGCTTTGCTAATAGGATTTCACTGTCCCAGGAGGCTTAATAGCAACAGTACAAACTTAAAAAGCAAAGTTCACTCAACCTGTAGAAATAATTTTAAGAATTGTAAATGAATTGCACAAGCACAACCTTAAAGTTGATCAGAAACCACCGCCTTTTCAGCAGCTATGTGAATAATGGCTTATTATTACATATTAATATTACTGTAATGACAGCGCTCTAAGTTATGTATTTATTAATGACGTTAACAAGTGGTGATCAGTTATTTTCAGAGGCTTGAACTGCATTCATTACATACTACTATAAATGAATTATTTGGAACTTGGGGAAAATAACACCTTGCAATTTTAGATCCTTCTTTAAAATGCCACATGTGTAAACCAGAAGGACAAAATTTAATGGATTGAGCTCTTTGCAATATAAAATCTGTGGCTCTGCAATCTGCGGTGTGAATTTACAGATGCAAATTGGGTATCTAGGCAATCATTACTCACCATATTAGTAATTAGATAAGTCCCATGCTAAACAATAACTCCAGCGGTTTCCTATTCATTTCCGTCTACTATAATCCAGCGACTCCTTTTCTAAGAGACTGCCTAAACTTATTTAAGCAGCAAAACAAAACAAAAATAAACAAATGAAGCTATTAAATGGATTTGTGTTACTTTTACTTCCTGCTGAATCCATACTCAATATATATTGTATCATTTTCAGTCAAATTAGTTATCGAGCTGGCATTCCCATGCAATCTTATGAAAAGTCTTGGAATATTGGACTATAATTTGATTTGATCTTTTTTGTTTTTGTTTTTTGTTTTTTATTTTTAACTGAAGCATTGTGATTGGATATTGAATGGGATGTTTTTTATTGGAAAAATCAATAAAAATGATTTTTAAAAAAGAAGAAGTCTTGGAACAAACCCCCAATAGTGAAATTTATGCCAGGGATAGAGAGCCTGTGATTTCCAGATGTTGCTGGTCTTCCAACTCCCATCAGTCCCAGACTGCATGGCCAATTGTCAAGGACATTGACAGCAGTAGTCTAATAAAATCTGGAAGGCTCACAGCTTCTCTGGTTTATTTATGCCAAAGGCAGCCTCAGCCTACTAAGATGCTGCTTCAAGTAAGACAGTGTTTTATTCTCACTCAGCATCAACTTAATTATTATTATTTTATTTATTTAAAAAGATGCAAAACTTATTGTTCCGTTACCAAGTCAGGGTACAGAAAAACATAAAATAGGAACTAGGGTTATGCAATGGATTTGGGCTTCGGAAAAATTCTGCATTTGTCCCAGGTGCAAGGGGACATGTGTGAGGTGCCCCAAAGTGAAGCAGAGACCACCTGAAGCACTTCAGTGCCCCCTGGTGATTCAGACATTTGAAAAAGATGTAGATAAGTGTCTGCTAAAAGCAAAACTAATGTCTCTAAGTTTACCATACAAGGAAAATACCAGAGTGGGGTGGGAGAGGAGGGACAGCAATCATTGGGGGGGGGGGCAGCGGCAGGGAGTGGGAAGAGTTCTGTTGTGACTGACAGGTCAAGTTTGTAACCCGAGAAAATACGTAGTTGTATTAGGGCTATCCAATCCCAGGGCTTTGGAAGAATAATCTCAAAATAAATAAATAATTTTGCTTCCTTGCTCTTTTTCAACTTCTGCCTCAGAGAAGCAGAAATGTTATTAAAAGAGGTGGAGCAGCTGGAAATTTTTTAGTTACAGGTAGGTAGCCGTGTTGGTCTGCCGTAGTCGAAACAAAACAAAAAAAAATTCCTTCCAGTAGCACCTTAGAGACCAACTAAGTTTGTTATTGGTATGAGCTTTCGTGTGCATGAACACTTCTGTGTGCACATCCTATCCAGCCCCTTTATTCACCCCTTCCTTCCAAATCTTTCCAGTTCTTATTCCTGGTTCTTATTCTTATTTATTCCATTGATTTAATCTTGCTGCTGTGTGTACTTTTGAGTCCCTGTACAGTTTCCCATTTGTTTTTCCAACTTGCGGTCCCTTTTCATTTATTCTTTTTGATATAATCTTGCTGATGTTTGCATTAAAAAAACAAAAACAAATCAGACAGTCTAAATATTGCTAGCTTTTTTTTTCTTCCTGAAGTCAGGGAATCCAACCCCACCTCAGCTTCCCCTCAGAATACTTATGGTCTCAGGAGCTTGCTTAACGTTCAGTGTGTGGCCTGTTTCATTTAGTCCATCCCAAGTTATTTTTATCTATTTTACTCTTCACATTATATCATACTGTACATATTTATTTCGTTGAATTTTAGAAATATCTCCCCAGCTTCTATATCCCTCCCTGAAAATTCAAAATGACTTTCTAATTTGCTCTCTAAATGTGCACATGGTAACTTTATGAATTCCAAAACAGATGCTCATACTTGTCTTGAGGTAAAGGTAAAGATAAAGGGACCCCTGAACATTAGGTCCAGTCGTGACCGACTCTGGGGTTGTGGCGCTCATCTCGCTTTATTGGCCGAGGGAGCCGGCGTACAGCTTCCGGGTCATGTAGCCAGCAGGACTAAGCCACTTCTGGAGAACCAGAGCAGTGCACGGAAATGCCATTTACCTTCCCGCCGGAGCGGTACCTATTTATCTACTTGCACTTTGATTTGCTTCCAGACTGCTAGGTTGGCAGGAGCAGGGACTGAGCAATGGGAGCTCACCCCGTCGTGGGGATTCGAACCGCCGACCTTCTGATCGGCAAGCCCTAGTCTCTGTGGTTTAACCCACAGCGCCACCCGCATCCTTTGTCTTGAGGTACCTGAGTCTAAAATATAACCAGATATCTATTCCCTCCCACAACTAAAATTCCCAGAGTAGTTTAGCAATCAATCCCCTTCACAGGGAATTCTGGAAATTGTGGGTCTGTGAGGGAACTATAAGTCTCCTCACAAAGCTCTGCAGCCTTAATTTAACTATAACTCCCAGAATTATTTTAGGGAATTGATATCATAGTACGTACTTTAAATTGATGGTGTGAATGTTTCCTGTGTAAACCATCCAAATTGTACTTTAAAACAGCATCACTTGTCCAGATATAAACATAGCCGGGAAATGTCATGATTACAGCAAGAAATAATGTTTCATTACTCAATCATGAGTTTTTCTTAATTATTTTGAATCAGTGTAGAAGCCTTGCCCTTTACACCACTTCTGTGCCCCGCTACCATCTGTAAACTTCATTTCTGCTTACTTTCCCCTTCCAGATTATTTGGATTAATGGTCTCCTGGCCTATTTGCTTAAATGGGCCTAATTGGGCTGCTAGATTGCTACTTGAACCTCTCTTCCTTTCTTTCATACACCCACCCACAAACAGTTGCCTTGAAATCTCACCACATATATATTTAGACTAGCATTTGTCCTTTAATATTGGATAGTTGGTTCTGTTCAGGCCGGGAGACAAAGTAGGGCTGTGTATCAGATTCAGCTCAGGTCCAAGCCACCTTGGACCGATTTGGGGAAATCTGGACATCTTTTTTTGCCATATCATTTTTACAATAATGCTTTCCATTACAATCTCTCCTCTTATATTATACATTTTGGCTTTTTAGAGCCATGACTTCCTTCAAACCTTCCTTGTGATTTTCTAACTTTCATTTCAAATTTCTCCATTTTCACTACTTAACCATTGCTTTCAAATCAAAAACATCAAAGCATCACATTTTCTTATTCTTCTCTGCAGGGATTTTTAGACCTTTCCTCACAAAGCTTCTTGCAATCCTACCAACGTGTGTGTTTGACTACAATTGTCTTTCAAATAATTGCAAATAATTTAGTCCAGTCCTTGATGAACTTCTGGTCCCGCTGTTCTCGGATTCTTCCCATCATTTTGGCCAGTTCCACATACTCCATTAACTTCAGTTGCCATTCTTCTTTGTTGGTAACTCCTCTTGTTTCCACTTCTGTGCTAATAAAATTCTGGACATCAGCTGAGTTGCATTGAGACAGTTCTACATCACTGGGGCAGCCTAGTGTGCTCTGGGGCTGCCAGGGGGGGCATTGTGCCAGGCACGAAAAAGGAGAAATCACCAAAGGACCTACCAGGTGGTTGCATCTTCATGGAAGAATGTAGACTTGGTTGTGGGTGGAGGCATCTATGGTCAGGCCTTTTCTCCTCCCTGCCCCTTGAAGCAGCTTCTCGCAGGATTAAATACTTCCAGTTACCAGCTGGTAAGCAACAAGGTGTGATCCTGCACAGTGCTGCTCGCTGGGGATTCATGAGCATGTAGAGAAGCCCCCTCATGAAGGAGCAGCACCCCACATGAGCCAATCTCTTTCAAATCAGAACCAGTGAAGGTCCTGTGTGAGGGTCTGGAGGCGGTTGGAGGATGGATGGCAGCTAACAGATTGAGGCTGAATCCTGACAAGACAGAAGTACTATTTTGGGGGGACAGGAGGCGGGTGTGGGTGTGTGGAGAACTCCCTGGTCATGAATGGGGTAACTGTGCCCCTGAAGGACCAGGTGCGCAGCCTGGAAGTTATTCTGGACTCACAGCTGTCCATGGAGGCACAGGTCAATTCTGTGTCCAGGGCAGCTGTTTACCAGCTCCATCCTGTACGCAGGCTGAGACCCTACCTGCCCGCAGACTGTCTCGCCAGAGTGGTGCATGCTCTAATTATCTCTTGCTTGGACTACTGCAATGTGCTCTATGTGGGGATACCTTTGAAGGTGACCCAGAAACAACAACTAATCCAGAATGCAGCAGCTAGACTGGTGATTGGGAGCGGCCTCCGAGACCATATAACACTGGTCTTGATAGACCTACACTGGCTCCCAGTACGTTTCCGAGCACAATTCAAAGTGTTGGTGTTGACCTTTAAAGCCCTAAACGGCCTCGGTCCAGTATACCTGAAGGAGCATCTCCACCTCCATTGTTCTGCCCGGACACTGAGGTCCAGCGCTGAGGGCCTTCTGGCGGTTGCCTCACTGCAAGAAGTGAGGTTACAGGGAACCAGGCAGAGGGCCTTCTCGGTAGTGGCACCCGCCCTGTGGAATGCCCTCCCACCAGATGTCAAAGAGAAGAACAACTACCAGACTTTTAGAAGACATCTGAAGGCAGCCCTGTTTAGGGAAGCTTTTAATGTTCAATAGATTATTGTATTTTAGTGTTTTGTTGGAAGCCGCCCTGAGTGGCTGGGGAAACCCAGCCAGATGGGCGGGGTATAAATAATTTTTTTTTATATTATTATTATTATTATTATTATTATTATTATTATTAATTATCATCATCCTGCATGGTGCTGGTCACTGCCCCTCCCCTTCATGAGTAGCTGCCCTTGCGCATAGGGAGGCAATCTGCAAAGGAGCAGCACCTCGAAGGATTGCATCATTTCCAGTGGTAGGCGAGAGGATATAATCCTGTGTGGTACTGGTCACTGCTCCTTTGCAAGTGGCTTCTATGCAGGAAAAGGAGCAGCATCCTGCAGGATTAAACCCACCTTCCCTATGTTGGTGGGGTGAGAGGAGGTAATGCAGTGTCTCCGCCTTCTTCCCTTTGAACATGTGTTAAAATAGCATTTAAAAAATCCTTAGCCCTATCCCCATACTGTTTCAGGGATGGATCCAGGGTGGGGGCTCCCTGGGGTGGCACAGGCTGTATCAACCCAATCTGGCAAGGGGGGGGGGGGGGGAGACGCTGCACGCAGCTCTAATAATTAGAGGCAAGAGCTTGCTTGAATTACCAATTATTTTGTATGCCTTATGATTGATTGAAAGCCTTTTAGATGAAGATAAGTACCCAAAGCTAATGGATGAATTATTTTTAAATAAAAGCTTCATTTCCCTTTTAAGTGCTATGTTTAATTTTTCCTGCCCACACACTATTCGCCCAAAGTTGTTTTAGCAAGAAATATAATATTTCTGTTTGTTTGGTAGTGCCCACTGTTTTTATTACCTCCTCCTCTAATCTGTCAACACCTCCCCCCTCGATGGTTTAGATTTAATGTTCAGGAAGGGAAAGAAAATGATGTATTTTTATACAGCCAGTTAACACTGAATTATGGAAAGAAAAGCATATTATACCAAACACAGTTCCGAAACGAATTCAGCTGGGCTCACATCACAAGCAAAGGAATGACATTACATCCATTGCTAGAATGAAACATTGCAGACTAGTAATGCCGGGTTCACTCAGTGGTGCGGTTGTGCTTTTTTATTTGCATCAAACTTTTGCCGTATGCATAAACCAGTTTGCTTTCCATATGTGATGCAGAAGTGGTTGAGAGACACCGGCGGCATTTGTGTGGATGGATTTCTGTTTTGAGCATGATGTTGTCCAGCACGCAAACATAGTTCCCACAGCCAGAGATACTTGCCACATTCCCATTTTGCCCAGACTAAGGGTTGCATGAGGGATGCGGGTGGCACTGTGGGTAAAAGCCTCAGCGTCTAGGACTTGCCGATCGAAAGGTCGGCGGTTCGAATACCTGCGGCGAGGTGCGCTCCCGTCGCTCGGTCCCAGCGCCTGCCAACCTAGCAGTTCGAAAGCACCCTTAAGTGCAAGTAGATAAATAGGGACCGCTTTATAGCGGGAAGGTAAACGGCGTTTCCGTGTGCTGCGCCGGCTCGCCAGAGCAGCTTCGTCACGCTGGCCACGTGACCGGAAGTGTCTGCGGACAGCGCTGGCCCCCGGCCTCTTAAGTGAGATGGGCGCACAACCCTAGAGTCTGTCAAGACTGGCCCATACGGGCAGGGGTACCTTTACCTATTTAAGGGTTGCATGGCATGGAAGCAATGACAGAGAATGCAGGAGAATCTTGTGCTTCCTTTTTTTCCAAACTTCCTTCTCCTGGGAGGCAGAAATTCACACATCCATGCTAATTTATATTGTCCCAATCTCTGCATAATCTGATAATATGCCTTGACTAACTTTCCCAAAGTAAATAACAGATGTATAATTTATATTATGTAAGACCAAAGAATTAAAAGAAAAAAGGACACAGTAAAAAAAATAATAAGGAAGAAGTAAGGAGTCGCAATGAGGTGGCGGGAAGTTTCCCTTAAAGACCTTGAGACTTAATGTAGCGGTATTATCTGATGTTGAATCGTTTTGGGTTTTTTATGTGTGTAGCTCATTATGTCTTCAGTAACAAATGGAATAACTGTACAGATAATTAAATCAATAAAGAATATATACCAAAAAAAATCAAATCTGATAAGGTAAGAACATCCAATGAAAATTGCATGTTACCTGACAGTATATGCACTGGTGGGTGGGTTTTCTCCACATGTCTGGTGATACTTCACGGGGTGCTGTCTATCACCACACCCCCTACTTCCATTTTGTTTCCATTGACCTAAGGATACAGTCTAGGGACGCGGGTGGTGCTGTGGGTTAAACCATAGAGCTTAGGACTTGCCAATCAGAAGGTCGGCGGTTTGAATCCCCATGACAGGGTGATCTCCCGTTGCTCGGTCCCAGCTCCTACCCACCTAGCAGTTTGAAAGCACATCAAAGTGCAAGTAGATAAATAGGTACCGCTCCGGCGGAAAGGTAAACGGCGTTTCCGTGTGCTGCTCTGGTTCACCAGAAGCGGCTTAGCCATGCTGGTCACATGACCCGGAAGCTGTATGCCGGCTCCCTCGGCCAATAAAGCGAGATGAGCGCCGCAACCCCAGAGTCGGCCACGACTGGACCTAATGGTCAGGGGTCCCTTTACCTTTAAGGATACAGTCTGCGTTTTCCAATCAGTCATTACTGAAAGCACATTACGACATTTTTTTTTTAAAAAAAAATTCAAACAGCTCTTTTGTGCAGAACTACTTTGTACAAAACAAATGTATTCAAAATTAAATTGTCCTTGCAGGAACAAGAGGCAGGTGTCAAAGTTGGCCTGTGGAAATTGCAGGGAGGGCAAACTGGCAAAAACGATCACCCCTCCTCTTGCTTCCAGGAGCGCAAGGGAGCTATTTATTGAATTCTATCTGGAATATGGTTAGCATATTTTGTTTCGTCAATCAGTTTTGTCATTGAACGATAATGTATGGATTATTTACAATTTGCGGGTGTTTGTGGGATCATCCTGCAGTCTATTCTTTATTTCTGTGTGGAAAACAATGGGCAAAAATGCAAGACACATGTCTCAAGGTTTTAATAATACACTAGTTCAGTCACTCGGCTGCTTCCGTCGGCTTCCACAAATCTCTGTCGAATCCCTAAATGTGTGATTACAGCTTTTTGCTGCCCTTCCTGTAATGAGAAATCAACGCTCCATTTACCGTGCTACAAGGTCAGACCACTTAAATTTAAAAGCAATCATGACATACTTAACGCAGAAAGAAGCAAATCATTAGGTGTTGCTTCCGGCTTGCTCCTGACATAACATTATGTGGTAGTTGATGCTGAGGTTTGAAACTGAAATGGAGTTTATGAAAACAGCTTTTCTGACCTAAGTGGCTAGCTTGTAGAACACAGTTTGGGTGGCTTCACCCGGCTGCTGCCAGGAGCTGGAATGAAGTTGAGCAGAGAAGTTCTCAAGTAAATGCTCAACTTTCTCTAACCCCTAAGAAGGGACTCTGTTTTTTAAATCCCTATGAAGCCCTGTTTTATTTCCTTTTGTATTCTTTTTGTTGTGTGTATGGGGTGTTAGGGGAGGGGTAGTACCCCTGGTGGGGACACGCCATGCTCCTTCTGGGGTAGTTTGTCCATCTTTGCTCCCAGCTCTCACCTGTGACTCCTAGAAGCATATGACAGCAGCCACAATCCTGGGAAATGGCTTCAACTGGCCGGCTAAACCAAGTGTGGGTAGCTGATGGGTCTCAAACCCTTGATGAGTTAGGGTCTTCCACTGCATGCAAAAACTGGCTCTGGAGGATTGAGTGGTGAGACCAATAGTGGGTTGAACAGTCAAGAAGGTGTTTTCTGCACATGTTGTAGAGGGAAGTGAGAGGCGGATGGGGCTTCTCGGCAGTGGCGCCCGCCCTGTGGAACGCCCTCCCATCACTACCTGACTTTTAGAAGACATCTGAAGTCAGCCCTCTTTAGGGAAGTTTTTAATGTTTGATGTTTTATTGTGTTTTTAATATCCTGTTGGAAGCTGCCCAGAGTGGCTGGGGAGACCCAATAGCCCAGGGGTCAGCAAACGTTTTCAGCAGGGGGCCAGTCCGCTGTCCCTCAGACCTTGTGAGGGGCCGGACTATATTTTTTTTTGGGGGGGGGGGGGCAAATGAACAAATTCCTATGTCCCACAAATAACCCAGAGATACATTTTAAATAAAAGCATACATTCTACTCATGTAAAAACACCAGGCAGGCCTCACAGCAGAGATGCATTTTAAATAAAAGGACACATGTAAAAACACGCTGATTCCCGGACCGTCCACGGGCCGGCTTTAGAAGGCGATTGGGACGGATCTGGCCCCCGGGCCATGGTTTGCCTACCCATGCAGTAGCCCATCTAGGATTTAAAAAAACCTCCACTGGCTTGCATGATATCTTTGGGAGAAGAAAAGGTTTGATGTCTGATGTGCCTGAACATGTTTTTTTTTTTTTTTCCCCTCATACTATTGAACGGGCAGCCATGAAGTTTTATTCTCTGCTCTGAGGTATCCAATTGGGATGCAAACCAAATTTTATGGTTTCGTGTTTTCAGTATATATGTGTGTATATATCTACATACACCCCCCAAATGATATTTAACCAGCCAGAGGTCTCTCTCTCTCTCACACACACACACAATTTTTGCTGACACTTTTTAACTAGTATAACCATATCAGCCAAGCAGATAAATGGGAAGAAAAGGATTTGTGTGGTAGAAGTTACAAATTAGTCCCATGGGGTTTTAAAAAATGTGAAAATAAGTAAGCCTCTTACTATGTGAATCTCAGTTTCAAGCAGAGATGCAGAGAGCGAGAGATGGGCTGCACTGCAGTCATTCAAGAAACAGAACTCAAGTAGGAGCTTTATCTGTGACACATAATAGTTTCCTGGCACTTCAGTTTTTCAATGACAACTGAATTGCTCCCAGATCAAGACTGTGAAGAAGGAGAAAGCTGAAACTAATGAGCAAAATCTGCTGGGAGCTTCTGCTGCGCCAACCTTGCTGACATGAATGGGGCTCTGGGCTGGCCCAAGACATTTCATTTGCCTGTGGCAAAGGACAAGATGGCAGTTCCCCATCCCATGTATTAAAGCAAACCAGACCGGCAGCTGAATCTTAACACCACCTGAGGGACACCACCGGACCTGTCACCTGAGAGCAGCAGACAGAACTCTGTCCTCCCCAGCCCCTTGCCTCCATTTCCTGCTTCCTCTGCAATCTGTTGCCTATGAAGGATACTTTGCTCTGCCTAACGCAGGGGCTGTGAAATCCATCATCATCATCATCATCATCATCATTTATTTGTATGCCGTCTTTCCACAGTTAAAAAAAAATGCTCAAGGCAGCTAACAGCATAACAAGATTTACATAATTACAAAAGTCATAAACAATAAATAAACCACATTAAAAAAATACACAACCAAATAGGAAACAATTTCCACATAAATCAAAATCTAAAACTAAGAATACAGCATTAATATCACAGTTTAAAATGACATAGGTAAAAAATAACAGCAATTTAAACAAAAACCAAAAACCAAACAAAATGGAGCCCTCTCTGCCCAGCAGCGGCAGTGGCAGCAGTCCTTTATAGAGTCCATCAGGCCCCGCCCTGGACCAGGTGGTGAGTGGCAAGACTGGGGCCCTCAGGCGCTGAGCAGGGCAGTCCTTCTGGGTGGTAGCAGCTGTAGCAGTTCTTATAGGCCTGTCAGGCCCTGCCCTGGGCCAGGTGATGAGTGGCAGGACTGGTGTTGGACGGTAATGCCCATCAGCCCAGGCTGGCATTAAAAATGGTCATGGATGATGGGAATTATAGTCGAATGATATTTGGAGGGCACCAGGTTGGCTACCCTTGGCATTATGACAAGTCTGTCCTTGAGAAGCCACGGAGGATGGTTCTGTTACTTATTTCCTTATCCATATTATAAGATGGTTGGGTGGCATCTTGCAAGCATCCTTCTGGTAACACCTGCAGCCAAGCTGGTGCCAAATGTATTGCTCTGCTTTTCTTTGGACCACATCAATAAGGCTGAGAAGGGGGCCTTGTCGTTTGGGAATTCCAGGACCTCCATACACACTGCCCAGGCTTGTGCCCTGGGGAAGTCACTTTGCTGCTGCTAATGTAGCTGTGGAACAACCAAGTCTTGCTTCCCACTGCACCAAACACAACTCACCAATCAGGTGTCATGGCCCACAGGGACTCAATAAATCTGCTGTCTTCTGCCGTCTTCCTGTAACTGAACAAATAAGGGGGTCAGAAATACATGGCGTCTTGACTTGGCTAGGCTGCCATTCGCTACTCTGGATGCTTTTCAGTAGTGGCAGCGCCGCTACTTTTAAACAGGAGACAAGTTCCTTCCCAGCTGCAGGGGCCACCCAGCATTTCAAGCTTCCAATCCACACATTATCAGGTTCATTGATCTGGGGCATTGCATTTTGGGTAAATGGAGATGGGTAACTTAAGCTGAGCTGAGCTCCCATTCAAAAGCGCCACTGCCTGTCCAATACTGAAGTATCTTCAGGGGCTCAGCGAAGGGCAAGGAGTGCTGCTGCTCTCACGAAGCATAGAAGCAGCTGAAACCTGTCAAAACTGCAGCTATTTGTGCCCTTACCTGTTCAGAAGAGGGGGGTGGGTGGGTGGGGAAGGGAATTATCACCACCATGCCAAGGGCTTTCTGATGTGCTGTGCCACCCCTGATGTTCTTGGGCTACTTTTCCAGGCTTGGTTTGAATAACCCAATTTGTGTAGCAGAAGTTATGTCTGTGGATTGTGGCCCAAGGAAATTGGGGGGAAGTGCCCTGTGAGCAGAAACAAAGAAAATATTCCACCCCTCCTTCCTTTTTTCAGCATGTAATGAACAACAAAATTAAGTTTTGGTTTTCGTTCAAAAAAGGAGAGTGCAGTGTGAAAGATCAGGCCCGATTCTTTTTATGTAATGTGTACTATGCAATGGAAGATGTTCCATGGCCAGGATTTATCTGCAAGCTTTGCTGTTGAGATGACCAGGGCAGAATGGAATCCTGCTGGCATTTGTAAAGCAGAATAGGCCGTGTGCTGCCAAAAGCAATAAAAAACAATAATCCTATTTTTAAGCGGTAACGTAAGCATGAAAGCTGACACACACAGTAGGAGGGATGTTGCAAATTGCAGGGGGAGGGGGGCAGAAAAAGAGATTTGGTGGGAGGGCTCATGTGGCATTTGAAAACAACAGCCACATGCACAGCTCAAGTGCCTTTTAAAGATGATTTGTCAGGGTTACTTTTTAATGCCGCCTAATGAGCGTGGCAGTGTTTTCAAGGCAGGAAAACTACGCCTGGCATTTAGTTCCAAGGGCCATTTAATTGTGTATAACAGCCACTTGGTGTGCAGAACTACGTAGCATGCCCTGCAACATTGTTGTTGTTTAGTCGTTTAGTCGTGTCCGACTCTTCGTGACCCCCTGGACCAGAGCACGCCAGGCACTCCTGTCTTCCACTGCTTCCCGCAGTTTGGTCAAACTCATGCTAGTAGCTTCAAGAACACTGTCCAACCATCTCGTCCTCTGTCGTCCCCTTCTCCTTGTGCCCTCCATGTTTCCCAACATCAGGGTCTTTCCCAGGGAGTCTTCTCTTCTCATGAGGTGGCCAAAGTATTGGAGCCTCAGCTTCAGGATCTGTCCTTCCAGTGAGTACTCAGGGCTGATTTCCTTCAGAATGGAGAGGTTTGATCTTCTTGCAATCCATGGGACTCTCAAGAGTCTCCTCCAGCACCATAACTCAAAACCTGCAACATTAGGCAGAGCAAAATCAGGGTGTGCCTTCTCCTCACAGCCTCCTTCTCCCGTGAAGGGGACATTGTTGTCCCTCTCTCCCTCTTAACAAGCCCGGTAACAGTTCCTGCTCCCCCCCCCCCCCCATCTTGCCCTCTCACTCCTGCCAACTGCAACCCACTTTCAATCCTCAGCCCTCTCCTTTTTGCTTCCCCCAACCCAATGCTCCCACCACACAGCTGCCTCCATTTTCTGGCTCACCTAAGCCCCCACTTCCCAAAATCTTTCTGGCAGGGAATCTGAGGGGCTTCAGAGGGTCCTACAGTCAACCATAGAAAGAAGAGGGAAAGATCTATACGTAGACCTATGCTCCATAGATCTATATGTAGCAAAGAACTCTCACTCCCAATTCTAAGGAGAATTGCCCTCCACTTTTTGGGTAGATGTGCAATTATTTCAAAGCACCTCAATGCTTTTCAGAAGATTTCCCCCCTTTCCCTTGCTTCCCTTGGTTACTGAAATATACTCAGAGTCAAGAGTGGATTTCATGCTCTTTATTCAGTTCATAGTGGTGAGGAGGAGTGAAAGTTCCCCCAAAGTATCTGCTTTATATACATTATTTACACAATGGGCTGCATTTTGGATCCTATTCAACTCAGTACATAACAGTTACTGAAAACAAAATGATCAGATTTCCATTTTATCTATGTGAAATGCCAACGACGGTCTCAAGAGAGGGACTACAAAATCCAGGAAGCCCACTCTTTCCCCAGAGTTTATGCTAGCACATTTCTTCAAGGAGAAGAGACTATGTTGGCATCGTCAGGCAAGCTGGGATGGCTTCAGTAATTCCAGGATGTCCCACTTAAAACACGACAGTTGATGGGTATGAACTAGTGAAATGTTCACATCACATGTGATTTTTCCTCAGGATAGCCTGCCTTCTGTTCTATTCTACAAGTTGTGTCCTGCACCAAAAGGTTGCAGCATGGAGTACTTGTGTTCTGGATTACAGCCACTCAATCCCATCCTTCACCCAGTTATTTGTTCTCTCTCCTCAGTCCCTGCACAACAACTACTCAGCATTATGAAACGTGGTTGGCGCTGTGGGCTAAACCACTGAGCCTCTTGGGCTTGTCAGTGGTTTGAATCCCTGCGAACTATGGTGAACTGCTGTTGCTCTGTCCCAGCTCCTGCCAACCTAGCTGTTCGAAAGCACGCCAGTGCAAGTAGATAAATAGGTACCGCTGTGGCAGGAAGGTAAACAGCATTGCTGGGCGCTCTGGCTTCCATCACGATGCCCTATTGTGCCAGAACCAGTTTATTCATGCCTGCCACATGACCCAGAGAGCTGTCTGTGGATAAACGCCGGCTCCCTCGGTCTGAAGGTGAGATGAGCGCTGCAACCGCATAGTTGCCTTTGACTGGACTTAACCATCCAGGGGTCCTTTACCTCTTTTTTTTTTTTTAACCCTTTTACATAGAATTTTTGGTGCATACAAATGGGTTGATCTGTGGCTAATTTCACTACATTTAGTTTTGCATTCATATTTTTGGGGGGGAATACTGCCATTTGGTCTTAATGGAGTCCCAGTTTTTAGGCTGAGACATGTTGGAGGGTATGCAAAAAGCCTGTCATACCTTCTTAACCACTTGCCTAAAAGACCACATGGAGAAAGGACCTCTCTCTTGGAGAGAGCTGCTCAGTTGGAGTAATAATAATAATAATAATAATAATAATAATAATAATAATAATAATAATTTATTTATACCCCACCCATCTGGCTGAGTTTCCCCAGCCACTCTGGGCGGCTCCCAATTGAGTGTTAAAAACAATACAGCATTAAATATTAAAAACTTCCCTAAACAGGGCTGCCTTCAGGGCTGTCTTTTAAAAATAGGATAGCTGCTTATTTCCTTCACATCTAAAGGGAGGGCGTTCCACAGTGCGGGCTCCACTACTGAGAAGGCCCTCTTCTCAGGATCTCAGTGTCCAGGCAGAATGATGGGGGTGGAGATGCTCCTTCAGGTATACTGGACCGAGGCCATTTAGGGCAGCACCAACACTTTGAATTGTGCTCGGAAACGTACTGGGAGCCAATGCAGGTCTCTCAGGACCGGAGCGCAGCTGCCACTGAAAATACTTTGTTCTGCATGCCCACCAACTGCACCTCTCCTGATGAAAGGCCTCTGAAAATGGTCTGCCACTGACATATGGATGTTCCATTGTAACTGGTGCATCTATCATCTGAGCAAATCTGAGACTTCACCAGAGGCACATGTCACATGTAGCGTATTTTTCCTGTTCTCACAAGGTACAATTCATTAGGAAAGGGGTAGGGGACACTGTGGCCTTCCAGATTTTGTTAAACTCCAACTCCTTTCAGCCCCAGCCAGCACGGAAAACCATCAGGGATGATGGGACTTGTAGTCCAGTGCCATTTGGAGGACACATGCTCCCCATTCTCACATTGGGACATTTTCCTTGCACCCACCCCATAGAAATACTCCCATTATTTTCAGTGGGGCTTGCACCAGAATATTTTTTCTGCTGAAATGCGCCCCTGGTAAAGAAATATGCATATCACAAATATTTAAAAGCAAAATGAAAGCTAATTGTTATTGGTTTGGTGTTTATCTTTCAAAGTGGATCAGTAGTGTTACTGAGGAAACAGTAACATTTAAAACTGTGAAACTGAATCAGAAAGTGGAGCAAGATACAATCTATTAAAAGCAGTTATTAATTATATAAGAGCGGCATATACACACATGAATTTTTGGGGAAATAATGTGATGTGTCTAATTTTTGCTCTTCCAAAAGCAGACAAGCACCAATAGCCAGGAAACTGGTTTCTTATTTTACAGTTTCTATGACAACTATTTGTCTCTGGGCTGCACACTGACTCTCTACACCAAGTCTCTTGCATTATTACTTTAATTTGTGATTTTTGGAGGTCAGCCAATTTCTATGCTTAGATGGCTTTCAGTTTATTTTTGAGAAAACTATTCATACTTTGTGATGGATGTGCAAGGATACAGTTAACTTATTTTTAGTTGATGAAGCAATCCTATGCACATTCACCGGGGAATAAGTCCCATTAAACATGATGGAGCTCACTTCCTCCAAGAAAATGTATATAGGTTTGCACTGCAAGTTTGTGTTTTGAGATTGTGATATATTGCAGATTTTTACCATTACCCACAGTGATATATTGTATAATGGTTACTCTTTGGATAAACCACTCTCATGAGTTTGATGCAGACTGAGGTCATTGAATGTAGCTCCCGTTGCAGTGTTGTGAATGAATTTACTCCTTAACTTAAAGAAAACAAAAGAGATTATTGTGGACTTTAGGAAATGTAAATTGAATATTCAGCCACTTATTATTGAGGGGAAGTGTGTGGAAGAGGTCTTCGTTTTCGATTTCTGGGAATAGAGTTGAGAGATGACCTAATCTGGGTAGAAAACAGCAAAGACCTGATGAAGAGAGCACAGCAGAGGTTATATTTTCTGAGAATCCTCCAGAAAAATAATCTCTCAAGGGACCTGTTGATGGCATTTTACCATTGTACTGTTGAGAGTGTATTAACTTATGGTCTGTGTGTGTGGTTTGGGAGCTGCACGGTCAGGGAAAAAACAATGCTGTCCAGGGTTGTAAAGACTGCGGAGAGAATAATTGGGTGCACTCTTCCCACCTTGGATCAAATCTATGCTTCCAGGTGCCATAAAGAAGCTGCAGATAGTGCGCACCCCGGAAATGATCTCTTTCAGCTTCTGCCTTCTAGAAGAAGGTACAGGGTTATAAAGACTAGGACTAGCCACCTGAGAAACAGTTTCTATCCAAATGTGATTTTGGTTTTAAACGCAGTTTAAGGGGTCTCTATGGGTGTACAGTGGTACCTCGGGTTACGCTTCAGGTTACACACGCTTCAGGTTACAGACTCTGCTTACCCAGAAATAGTGCTTCAGGTTAAGAACTTTGCTTCAGGTTGAGAACAGAAATTGTGCTGTGGCAGCAGGAGGCCCCATTAGCTACAGTGGTGCTTCAGGTTAAGAACAGTTTCAGGTTAAGTACCGACCTCCGGAACGAATTAAGTACTTAACCTGAGGTACCACTGTATATTGTATTTAATTATGGGGTAGAGTTTTTAGGGGGCTAACCAGGTTGGGATAGATGGGATAGCAGGCTTGTTGGTTTTTGAATGTCTGATGTAGATTTTTTCAATTTCGTTGTTCTGTATGGGACAATAACAATAAAGATTATCATATTATATCGTATCATATGAGAAATGGAAAACATAGTCACTTATGAAAAGTTGATTATTGCCTCTGGTGAAACTACAGATGCCTATATGCTAAAGGGTACTGTACATCATGAAACGCCTCACACAATAATTTGACTGGGATGCCTATGACAAACAACCAGAATTAGACAGCAATCCACTACTTGTGTTAAAATGCGAGATGAGCTGTCTTATATTGAATGGGCTGGGCAGTATATGATACAGACCCTCCAATTGTCCCTGTTTTTCAGGGACAGTCCTGGATTTACAGAAGCTGTCCTGGTTTCTGATTTGATCCCAGAATGTCCTGATTTTCCTTAGGCCCTAAATGGCCTCGGCCCAGCATACCTGAAGGAGCATCTCCACCCCCATCGTTCTGCCCGGACACTGAGGTCCAGTACCGAGGGCCTTCTGGCAGCTCCCTTGTTGCAAGAAGCCAAGTTACAGGGAACCAGGCAGAGGTCTTCTTGGTGGTGGCACCCACCCTGTGGAATGCCCTCCCACCTGATGTCAAAGAGAAGAACAACTACCAGACTTTTAGAAGACATCTGAAGGCAGCCCTTTTTAGGGAAGGTTTTAATGTTTAATAGGTTATAGTATTTTAATATTCTGTTGGAAGCTGCCCAGAGTGGCTGAGGAAACCCAGTCAGATGGGCAGGGTATGAATAATAAGTTATTATTATTATTATTGGGACGCGGGTGGCGCTGTGGGTAAAACATCAGCGCCTAGGACTTGCTGATCGTCAGGTCGGCGATTCGAATCCCCGCAGTGGGGTGCGCTCCCGTTGCTCGGTCCCAGCGCCTGCCAACCTAGCAGTTCGAAAGCACCCCCGGGTGCAAGTAGATAAATAGGGACCGCTTACTAGCAGGAAGGTAAACGGTGTTTCCGTGTGCTGCGCTGGCTCGCCAGATGCAGCTTGTCACGCTGGCCACGTGACCCGGAAGTGTCTGCGGACAGCGCTGGCCCCCGGCCTCTTAAGTGAGATGGGCGCGCAACCCCAGAGTCGGACATGACTGGCCCGTACGGGCAGGGGTACCTTTACCTTTACCTATTATTATTATTATGTCCCTATTTTCATAGGAGAAATGCTGAAGAAAAGAAAAGAAAAGAAATAGAAGAGATAGGAGAATGCAGGCTCCTCTCTCACAAATATATCTTAACTTTTGTCCCATACAGAAAAGGATGTGTATTCCCAGCTCTCACCTGGGAGCATCCCTCTCTTCTGCCAGCCCGTCACCCTGAGATATCTCTCTTTCCCTTTCTCTCACACAGGAAGACTGTACATCACCATCATCCACATGTGATTCTTACCCAAATACAGTAAGGAAAAATATCCAGAGAAACTAGGAATGTTGGAAGGTTCTAAGCACCACTCTTTTGGCAAAAATGCTGGGGGCCACTGCTGCTTAGCAGGCAAGCCCACTGCGAGGGGTTACCTGTGGCGGAGGTGACCCAGCACCTCGAAACAGGAGCTGACCCTGTTATTCACACCAGATGAGATAAAACACCTAGGATTTGAGCCACAGAGCTTTGGAACCAATTCATTTTCCCACTTGTAAAATATCAACAACTATTTCAGAAGAACTGATGAAGTGGGATGCTTTCTATACTTTTGATCAAACCTCTGTATTTTACGTCTGTGTATAGAACACACACACACACACATAAGTTTATTTAGTAGACATAGAAAAGGTACTGTAAGTAAAAATAGCTGATGTTAGATCTGACCTTTTTGACCAGGATTGTTAAAATGTTGTTCTTGTTTTGCCATGAGGTTTGTGCATGCACACACAAATATTGTTTTAGAGGCACAGGGAAACATAATAGTTTTCAAACGAGTCTGGCAGGTATTACTTGACACTTATGCTAAAAAACAAGAGTCCCTCTCCTTTCAGTGGTACCTTGGGTTACATACCCTTCAGGTTACACACGCTTCAGGTTACAGACTCTGCTAACCCAGAAATAGTGCTTCAGGTTAAGAACTTTGCTTCAGGATGAGAACAGAAATCGTGCTCCGGCGGCGCTGCAGCAGCAGGAGGCCCCATTAGCTAAAGTGGTGCTTCAGGTTAAGAACAGTTTCAGGTTAAGAACGGACCTCCGGAACAAATGAAATACTTAACCTGAGGTATGACTGTAATTAGAAAATGGCCTGTGGAGGTGAGCAGGTACCAAGTGGTGTGTACGTAATATAACCTGTTTTTAAGTTGACAATTGATAGGGGAATTGTATCACACCCTGTCTTGCCTGGGTTTCTGACTGGGTGCAGGTTATGGTAAAATTCTCACTAATCTCCCAGGATGTTACAGATAACTGGTTTGCCAAAAGGTTACAAGTAAAACATGGTGAGCTGCCACTGGGTAAAAAGGTTGGGTACACCCCATTTACAGTTGTCATAGCTTCTATATCGAATACTGTAAAGTTTGCGCTGAAATGTATAATTAGCTAGGTGTGTAAGATCGCCATCTGCTGATACAATCCCATATCGTTCTTTCCTTTATAGAAATGTGAAAGTATCATAAGATTGTACAAAATCATTTCTGCTAATCCGGCGGGGCTGCATGTCATATCTACTGTGTGCAGTGCCACGTTGATTTATGGCATTAGATGGGTTGTGTTAAGTCCATATCTAGTAGAAAAAGAAGCATGTGTCAGAATACCAAACTGGTGGTTAGCTTTAAGCACTATATAAGGCAAATGATGTTGAGCTTCAGACCATATTTTGCGCTCTCCTCTTTCACCCTCATTAAAAGGTTCCTTAATTCCTCCTCACTTTCTGCCATCAAGGTTGTGTCATCTGCATATCTGAGGTTGTTGATATTTCTTCCGGCAATCTTAATTTCGGCTTGGGATTCATCCAGCCGAGCCTTACGCATGATGAATTCTGCATATAAGATAAATAAGAAGGGAGACAATACACAGCCTTAAGTGAGAGCTGGACCATAAAGAAGGCTGATCGCCGAAGAATTGATGCTTTTGAATTATGGTGCTAGAGGAGACTCTTGAAAGTCTCATGAATACTTTGGCCACCTCATGAGAAGAGAAGACTCCCTGGAAAAGACCCTGATGTTGGGAAAGATTAAGGGCACAAGGAGAAGGGGACGACAGAGGATGAGATGTTTGGACAATGTTCTCGAAGATGAGTTTGCGGGAGGCAGTGGAAGACAGGAGTGCCTGGCGTGCCCTGGTCCATGGGGTCACGAAGAGTCGGACACAACTAAATGACTAAACAACAACAACAAAGGCAAATGAAGCCTTCCTTGAAGCAGACAGCTGCCTCCAGTTGTCCCACATTGAACTGGGGAGCCAAATGTAAGTCATTAATTAATTAATTAATTGGGAGTCTTTATATCCTGCCGACTAACCCAAGTACTTGAGGTGGCTTAAAATATATTTAAAATACAGTAGACAATGATATACTAGTCACTACAGCAGAGCAAATCATCATCGTCAACAACATCTTATTTATGTAAACTCTGCATTTTTCCCAGAGAGGGGACCAGGACAGCAGCAAATATAACATTTTAAGTGAGTTTTAAGTGCATTATACAAATATGACACTAGATAGCGATGGTGAGCTTATGGTAAATTCAATATATATTTTTAAACACTTTTTAAAAAAGCATTCTCACAGCATTTTTTATATGTCTTTAGATTCCACCAGAGACTGAAGACAGCTTACAGATTAAAAACAAGAATATAGGTTCTCTCCTTTGTTCTTCAGTGTTCCAACAAATGCCATTCTTCAGCCAAGTCTCAAAGGTTGGAACTGACTGTGGAAGCAGCAAGATTATAGTCGCACTCAGAACTAGAATTCCTCACTGGGTGACTCTCCCAGCCTCAACTCTGGCAGCAGAGGCAGAACATGCTGGGAGGGCAAAGATGTCACCAAACTTATGGGATGTCAAACATACAAGTGACAACCATTTTAGGCATATCCAACTGATGCGGGGACCCCGGCGTGTGGGTCTTTTTGGATCTGGAAAAGGGCAGAATGGGGGGGGGAGGGTGTAACAGGGTGGAACTGGGTGGGGCACGCTTATACTAACTCTGCCGCCATACATGAGGGCCAGGAACGGAACCCCCATGCGAAATGTTCACTGTACTTCAAGCACGCAGGTGGCGATGTGGTCTAAACCACTGAGCCTCTTGGGCTTGCCGATTGGAACGTTGGCCGTTCGAATCCCCGCAACAGAGTGAGCTCCTGTTGCTCTGTCTCAGCTCCTGCCAACCTAGCAGATCGAAAGCACGCCAGCGCAAGTAGATAAATAGGTACTGCTGTGGCAGGAAGATAAATGGCATTCCATGCGCTCTGGTTAATGTCACGGTGCCTTGTTGTGCCAGAAGCGGTTTAGTCATGCTGGCCACATGCCCCAGAAAGCTGTCTGTGGATAAACACCAGCTCCTTCGGACTGAAAGCGAGATGAGCGCCACAACCCCATAGTTGCCTTTGACTGGACTTAACCATCCAGGGGTCCTTTACCTTTTTTTCTTTTTACCTTTAGTTCAAGCAAACTCATGCTCAATTCATATAGTTGGGGGAGAGATTCAATTCAGTTCTCAAAAGAATCACAACCAAATGTGAAAATATGGAGAACTGAATTTAAAATTGGAGAAATGAGAAAGTGAAATTGACAAATTCACTTATCTCATCCCCAGCGGTGGATATACAGTGGTACCTCAGGTTACATACACTTCACGTTACATATGCTTCAGGTTACAGACTCTGCTAACCCAGAAATAGTGCTTCAGGTTAAGAACTTTGCTTCAGGATGAGACAGAAATTGTGCTGCGGCAGCAGGAGGCCCCATTAGCTAAAGTGGTGCTTCAGGTTAAGAACAGTTTCAGGTTAAGAACGGACCTCCGGAACGAATGAAGTACTTAACCTGAGGTATCACTGTACTACGAAACTGATGAAGCTTAAGCTTCAGGACCTTTAATCCCGGAGGGGCCCCAGAAGCCACTTTACTTCACACTGCTTTTAAAAATGAGTTTAGTAGACACAATCTGATTTTTTGTCATCTATATTTCAACAACCCCAAAGTTTGAGAGACAGGATCACAGATGTAGTAAAGGTTGTTGTAAACAACCCCACTGAAGGTCATAGTGGTTGCCCAGACTTCATTGCTTTTTTGTGAGAGGTTCAAGCTTCAGGGCCCCCAAAACGTAGGTCCGCCACTGCCCACCCCCTTTTTGTATCAAAGGCAAAATAAATCATAGGGATCAATTTGCCATTACAGTCATACCTTGGTTCTCAAACACCTTGGTATTTGCATGTTTTGGCTCCCGAATGCCAAAAACCTGGAAGTACCGTACTGGCCCGAATATAAGCTGCACCTTTAAAATTCAAGGGGGAAAAAGAAGAAAAAGATACCCAAATAATACCCAAATATAAGCCGCTCCCTTAAAATTCCACAGGTACTCACACCCATTTCGTTTTACCGTATGTCTGTTTCAGCAGCGATATCGTAAAAGCCAATTTTTGTAAAGTTGCGAATTTAAGCCGCAGTTTAACTTTCCACAGTCGGAATTTGGAAAAAAAAGTGAGGCTTATATTCAGACCAATACGGTAAGTGTTCTGGTTTTCTAACGTTTTTGGGAAGCCAAAAGTCCGACGCGGCTTCCACTTGAGTACAGGAAGCTCCTGCAGCCAATCGGAAGCCGCGCCTTGGTTTTTGAATGGTTTGGGGAGTCGAAAGGACTCCCGGAATGGATTAAGTTTGAGAACCAAGGTTCCACTCTACAGTGTTTCATTTGTAGCTGAAGTGGATATTAACCTTTAATGAGTTCTGTCTAAAATTCAGAGCAAAAAACATGAGCTGTTAGCCTAGAGACAGACAGGTTATGTATCTGCAGCAACAGTGGCGTAGCATGGGGGGGTGCAGGGGGGGCCGGCCGCACCAGGCGCAACATCTGGGGGGGGGGACGCGCTCGCACTCGCAGCTCTCTGCCCCTACCTGGCTCACTCACTCTCTCTCACTGCAGTGCTGGCTGTGCGAATCCGATCCGAGCCGCTGGCTCGCCGCCCACTGTGGAGGGGAGGGTGCCAGGCATGCGGTGCGGTGCGGAGAGAGAGCGAGGGACTATCTGGGGGAGGGACAGTGCAGCGGGGGGGGGAGCACAAATTACTTGCCTTGCCCCGGGTGCTGACAACCCACGCTACGCCACTGTGCAGCAGTGATCGGGGGGGGGGGGGGGAGGAACACAGAGAGAAGAAACACCATGGTGTATTTGCAGTAGCAGAACCAGATGCCCTCACCTGCCCCAGCTGCAACAAAACATGTCTCCTCCGTATCGGTCTCTACAGCCACAGCAGGCGCTGTAACCTTCCAAGAGTTTGACTTCACCCCCAAAAGGCACATTCCTCCATTGTCTCCTGAGACAAACAGATGCCCACAGCGATCCAAACCGGGGCAATAAGAAAGTTGTCGACAAGCAGATTATTTACAAGCTGCTTATGTGTATGTACTTTTTCTTCCTTGGAAGACGATTGCATCTTTAACTTCCTGTGCAGACACACCGAGAGATCTGTTCTCCTAGTGCAAAACATAGCAGCGAAAACTTAAACACAGCAGCATTTGATTAATGAGAGTAAAATGTAACCACTGAGAAACACAATGGCTCATTAGTCGCAGCAGGGGGGGGGGGGATCAAGAGCAACAAAGTGTTGTCCGAACAACATTGTCGAAGGAAATAAAAAGTCTGGGAAGAAAGGGGATACAAAAAGCATTTTTTAAAGCAGGAGGTTAATTGTTTGGATGGAATTTCGCACAACTCCAACAGTGAGCAGAAATGGACATTGATTTGGAGAAATCTTCTCTCAGAACTTGGTGCTAGCTTAGGAAGAGACAACTGGCCTGTCACAGAGGGAGGTAGCTTAACGCACTGGGACACTGGTGAATTCCAACCAACACAGGAACAGGAGTGGAAACTGCTGAAATTCAAGAACTACAACTCCCATAATCCTGGCTATGCTCTCTGTGATTGATGGGAGTTATTGTTCAGCAGCATCTGGAGGGACAAAGTGCCCCGCTTTCCTGATGGTTTATTCTACCACATTCAGTCCTCCTTGAAGTGCTGAGAAGAAAAAGGAAATGAGGGAGAACCATGGATACTGA
The DNA here is from genome assembly GCF_965153285.1 of Podarcis tiliguerta. Lineage (NCBI taxonomy): Eukaryota > Metazoa > Chordata > Lepidosauria > Squamata > Lacertidae > Podarcis > Podarcis tiliguerta. Next base: position 10,606,996 of record NC_139545.1, read on the forward strand.
ACTCATGAAGAGAGCAGCAAGAATATGGGCAAGATCTGCCCCTGGACATATAATAATAATACAGTGGTACCTCGGGTTACATACACTTCAGGTTACATACGCTTCAGTTTACAGACTCCACTAACCCAGAAATAGTACCTCAGGTTAAGAAGTTTGCTTCAGGGTGAGAACAGAAATCGTGCTCTGGCGGCGCGGCGGCGGCAGGAGGCCCCATTAGCTAAAGCGGTGCTTCAGGTTAAGAACAGTTTCAGGTTAAGAACGGACCTCCAGAACGAATTAAGTACTTAATCTGATGTACCACTGTAATAATTTATTATTTATATCCTGATAATCTGCCTGGGTTTCCCCAGTCACTCTGGGCAGCTCCCAACAGAATTAATAATAAATAATAATAATAATAATAATAATAATAATAATAATAACAATAAAGCGATCAAACATTAAAAGCTTCCCCAAAAAGGACTGCCTTCAGATGTCTTCTAAAAGTCAGATAGTTGTTTATTTCCTTGACATCTGATGGGAGGGTGTTCCACAGAGTGGGCGCCACTACCGAGAAGGCCCTCTGCCTGGTTCCCTGTAGCTTCACTTCTCGCCATGGGAAAACTGCTAGAAGGCCCTCGAAGCTGGATCTCAGTGTCCGGGCAGACCAATGTGGGTGGAGACGCTCCTTCAGGTATACTGGACACCAGTGTGTGTGTCCTTGTGGTGTCATGTGTTGCCCCATACCAATTCTCCCATGCAGAGGAATGCTTCTTAATTTCTGAGCATACAGGATCAGGGGGCTGGCTTACCTCTTACTGTTTCCAAATATTAAGTGGCATGAGCTTGATTGGCAAAAGATATAGCTGTCTCAGATTTCCCCCATCCAGCTCAGCTTTTGTGTTAGAGATGTTGCGGCTGAGCAATTCGTGGATATGCAAAAAGGGTGATAATTAATGATACTTTTGTTCTTGCAGAGCTCCCGAGAAAGGTTAAGCGTTCGACTTTATAATTGGGGGAAACAAAGTCATTCATCAAACTTGTGAAATGTCACACACAGCAGGTGTAAGATGTAAAGGAAGGAAGGCTTGCTGAGTCGCTTGACTCAACTGGTGAGTTTGTAAAAAGAGAAAGGAAAGTTGCCGTTCTAGGGTATAACTAAGTACACAACAAACTTGCAGTCATTTCATACTTTAATTGCCGTGGAATCCCCTAAAGAGTTCAGCGGCATGTCGTTTGATATTGATAATTCTGTCAGAGATCCGCAGTGACTCTCATAAAACACAGTTGCCAGGCTTCCCTAGGGTGAGTGAATGAGTCTTAAACTAGTTTGCAATTTAATGTAGATAACCTCCTGGTCCCCACCATGAAAGGGGTTGTCCATATTAAAGTGGAATATAAAACACAGAGGATACAGAGTGCAAAGGGTTAGCTACAAACACAATAAACAAAAGGAATGTGAACAGGTAAAGAAACTAAGCCAGCTTTAACTTCTTAAGAAGTTAATGCCATTTTATGTATTAAGAATATAAGAAGAGCCTGCTGTGGTGTAGTGGTTAAGAGAGGTGGACTTGTAATCTGGTGAACCGGGTTCGATTCCCCGCTCCTCCACATGCAGCTGCTGGGTGACCTTGGGCTAGTCACACTTCTCTGAAGTCTCTCAGCCTCACTCACCTCACAGAGTGTTTGTTGTGGGGGAGGAAGGGAAAGGAGAATGTTAGCCGCTTTGAGACTCCTTCGGGTAGTGATAAAGCGGGATATCAAATCCAAACTCTTCTTCTTCTTCTTCTTCTTCTTCTTCTTCTTCTTCTTCTTCTTCTTCTTCTTCTTGCCAAAGAGCCATCTAGTCTAGCCCTGGTCAACAAATAACAGCATAACCAACCTCTTAACGCTCATATGACTGCCTATGTGGTACTGAGCCAGCTTATTTTTTTTGGCTTTGGTTTATAAAGCCCTTGTGACCAGGGCAGCCATGAGATTAACACACCCCATATACAGTATATTGGTGCAGTCACTGTGGTCATTAATGAGTGGCTGGGGCAAGACAGCCAAATGGTATTGTATAATTTGAGTTGCCTTGGGCAAGATATAGCAACTAACAAATTTATTATATAATGATAATAATAGGTCAAGTGTGGGGAACTTCAACTTCTGTCTTCCCTAGCCATGGGGCTGATGGGAGTTGTGATTCAGCAACCTCTGGAGGACCAAAAGTCCCCCACACCTGATTTAGGTAAATAATATTATAGTATTTCTTGGTTATATAATTTATTGCCACTTTGTTAAAAAAATAAAAAAGGAGACCTAGACTCATGTCTCTCTGTGCCATCCCATATTTGTTTAAGCCATTTTGTTGTGTTTAGTTTGCTTGCATCTCGCCTTTAATAGTCCTGCTCTGTGTTTCCCCCCTTTTGTCAGTGTTTGTCACCATGGAAACAGTGATGGCACTCGCATAAACCTACTGACATCAAAAAGTTCGGTATCAAGTCAGGTTTTTAATAGCTTTCCGCTCTGTTCTGAGTCATAGTGTATTCTTGTGATACAAGTGCATTTCCGCCCACCCCCATCCCTATGTTCACCATTGCTAATTCTTGTGATAAAACCATAAAGAATTGAAGACAACATGGCCTTTAAGCAGATCCAGAAACTGAAAGACTAAACATGGTATGCAGTCTTATTTGAATGCTGGGTGAACTGATGTAAGCTCATTTTGTCTAGTATAATGTTTATGGCATGGGCACTCCAATCCTACAGATATTGAGTGATGAACCTGTGGCTCTATACTTCACATCAGTCTTAATCATTGGCTATGCTGGCTGAGGCTGATGGTTTAAGGTGTCCAACAATGTCTCAAGGGCCGTGGATTTCTGCAATAGATTAATAGAGCCATAACGTAAGAAACAGTTGTTGAAGTAGGGGAGAAAAACGCAGATAAGAAGCTCAGATCATATACAGTGGTACCTCGGGTTACATACGCTTCAGGTTACATACGCTTCAGGTTACAGACTCCACTAACCCAGAAATACTACCTCAGGTTAAGAACTTTGCTTCAGGATGAGAACAGAAATCGTGCTCCAGCGGCACAGCAGCAGCAGGAGGCCCCATTAGCTAAAGTGGTGCTTCAGGTTAAGAACAATTTCAGGTTAAGAACGGAACGAATTAAGTACTTAACCCGAGGTACCACTGTATATTACCGACACGCTTATTTGGAAATTAAACCAATGTCCAGACTTTGACATTCAAAAACTTTACTTGCAGAAACTTGCAGTTATAGAAGAATTAAAACATAATGTTTACAGTCACATGCTTCTCCATGCATGGGCTTACAGTCTCTTCTTCTGACTTCCAAACAACTGTATTTTCTTCCCTTTCCAGAGCTCAGCACTCAGCCTTCCGTATTTCAGATTAGGCCATGAGAGATTTCCACTTTTACCTTCTTCACGTTCTTTCAAGCAGAGAAGAATCCCGCCACTCTATTCCACTTAGCAGTGTTCACAGTGGATTCTAAAACACAGTCATCTTGCTTCCCATCAAATGGAGTCTCTCCTTCACTAGATACCTCCCATGCGACCAATGTGAGCCTATTGCATGAGAACTGCTAGAGAACTCTCTAGAATTCAGCTGCCAACCAATCTAATTTGAACACATAGCAATGCAAGCATTTTAAAGTGTTTCTCAACCTTGGGGCCCCAGATGTTGTTGGACTACAACTCCCATCATCCATGAGTTTCTGATTTACAATTTCAGTGAATTAAATTACTATACTTAACAACAGTGAGTTGTGTTGTAAACACTGTGGTGACAGGAATGTTATATGCCTTTATTTTTTGCAAGGTGTCTTTATTTTTTGTCAGCTCTGGGACCTGCTGCCTCCCTCCACAATGATACCATCTAGTACCCAGAGGCAGGCATGAGATGTGTCCATAGAATTTGTTGAATGCCCACATGGGCTGGGTAGCCTCATCAGTTCTTTGTTCCCAACGGAGTGGGAACAAGCTAGTGAATGCTCACTGGCATTATATATGGAAAAACCTGTGACAGTCAGGCTGTAGTTTGTTAAGAGTGCTGGGAATCAGAATTCTGTGAGGGGGTAAATGACAGTTCCCATGATTCTTGGGGGGAAAGTAATGTGTTTTAAATGTGCGGGATGTATGTAGCCACGATGTGCTTCAAGTGCTTCTTTACAGCCAAAAGCAGCCATAACATGAATAATGCTGTGATAAAGGAAAGCTTTATTCAAAGGAAGTTCTGTTCTCTGCAGAGAATATTTTCTCATTATGTTTGCCATGGTCTGATCTTGGAACACACTGGCATTTCTGGAGAGCTGTTTTCTAAAAAGGAAGATTTTTCTTGTTTGGTAAATACACTATCTATTCAAGGTTGGTGGATGCTGAAGGTGCATTTATCATTTTCCAATTTGTCTGCAAGTTTCATAAATTCTTCTTTGAGGGAAATGAACACCACAGAGTCCAAGGGAACTTTTCCATTTATGAGGAAACCTGATAATAATTCAGATGAAAGTGGAGGCTTCCCTGGACACTTTTGTGAAAAATAAATTTATTAGATGCTGGAGTGTGCATAGACCCCCATTTTGGCACTTTGGAAACTGCCCAAGTCAGTCTAGGACTGCCTGATCCCATCATTAGAACCTATCCCCTCATTAATTAGCAGGTAATTTTAAAAATACGGCTATAACTTATTTCCTCTTGACAGAAGTGGGTGAAATTTTCAGATCAGGCCACACCTTCTGAGAGCAAGAGTATCAGAGAGCATAGCCTCAGTGGTTTTCTTGCAAAGGGAGCTGCTACCCCTATTGGGACCACTCATTTTACCCCACTCACTATAGGTTATAACTGTTGACTATTTGCAGTTTAGTAGCGCTGCAGAGAGTTTGCTGGGGAGACCATGCATTAAAAAGGGACTCAAAAATAACTTAAACAAGGTTTTAATAACAAAAACAAAAACTCCTTATACACTAAATACATCAACAACAAACCAGACCCAACCACCAACCCATCCCCCAGGGTAATGGGAGACCTAGGTGCTGCTCCTTATATACTATACCCAATTGCTGACACAGCTTGATTAGCACAACTCAGCAGCACCTGCTATGTCTCACAGCTGTAAGACTGGGTCTCGTTATTTGCCCTGGCCCTGGCCCTTAAAGACATACACAACTTGTGAAGCAATAATGAACCTTCACATTTTAAATTGACCATTCAACAATAACTTGGGACAGGGGTTGGACAGAAGTGTATGGAATTTGCAAGCATTCTAATCCCCTCTCCTGTGGATAATTGCGAATTATGGGCAAATATGTCCAACGACTTTTGTGCTAGGTGCCTTTAATTCTTTTAAATGGAAATGACTGGTTCGCCAGAAGCGGCTTAGTCATGCTGGCCACATGACCCGGAAGCTGTACGCCAGCTCCCTCAGCCAGTAAAGCGAGATGAACGCCGCAACCCCAGAATTGGCCATGACTGGACCTAATGGTCAGGGGTCCCTTTACCTTTAACAACTATCAGCACTCTTAGCCAAGTACAGTTCCCAGGGTTCTTTTGGGGGAAGCCATGCCTGTTTCAAGTGGTATCATGGTGCTTTAGATATGTGGTAAGACTGTAGCCTCTGTTTGCCTGTAGGAGTGTATCTGTTTCTCCTCAAACAATGGCTTCTCCATCTAAGTGTGTCAAAGCCTCCAAACTATTACAAGCTCCAAACCATCATACTTTTCCCAGGTTATATAAAGCTTCCAGGTTTTATATTATTTGATTTATCTGGGTAAGTACATAGACTATACACCTAAAGCATTATGCAGAATTCAGCCCTCCTCTGGGAATAAATTAGGAAACTAGCTTCCAGGTTCCGATCTGCAAATATTACCATAATTTTTTCAACTGTTGCTCGTGTGAGAAGTGCTTTGGCATATAAGCTGAAGCTAGCTTTTTATTTTTGTCATAACACAATGTCTAAAATGGGTAATTGGGCGAAGTTATCACTTCATCATCTAAACTGTCCCTGACTGAAAAGTTTAATTGATACTGCTGCAATGCAGGAGACTGAGTGAGTCAATGGTAGGCTGGCTTTGCTTCTAGTTTTATGCACCCTCTCATTTTCTTTTGGGCAGATTCCTGTTCAGAAGGTGTTAAATTATTTTGTTCCAGGCAATTAATTTACTAATCTGTTTAACTCATTTCATGGGAGAACAATGCTTCTTATTGCCTTTATTATCAATGATATTTTAATAGCCTATTATGAGCACAATAAAAGCTAATCTTGCAGTTGTATAGACATCATTATTTCCTTGCTTACTTGATTTTTTGCATGTGGGGTTGGTTGAAAACACCCTCAGACAAATATAAGAAAAAAGGGAGAGGAAATTGTGATGGCTGTACAGAGAAATGAATTACAAGAGACAGAGCCAAGAGGGCACCATGGTCAGAGCTTCTAAAACCTATTGCTCTGTGTATTTTTGTGTTTTTATTTTTGCAGGTTTCCCCCCATTGAGTCTGAAATGGGAAGCAGAGGTTGGATGTTAAATTAGAGGTCTGGGCTTGGTGAACCCCATTCATATCCCATTCATGCCCTTTAAAAAACCCAGGCCTAAAGAGAACTCTGTTTGTGGCCACTATTGGGATGCATTCAGACATGGGAAATATTTCATTTACCTGTTTAGAATGTTAGTGCCTTTGTCCTGTTTGCTAATGCTCCTTTCACGCTATTGCATTATGGAACTGTGTCTTTTTGACTGATACACGGGCACATCGTGCTAAATTTCATTGACAGCAGAGCACACTGTGTGACACACAATGAACATCGTCAGGCAATGTCACTCACCACTCCCTCCTCCCACCCCCTTTCTGCACATGCACACTTCTGGTTCACCCATGAAGATGGCAGGAAAAGAACTGTGTATGCCACCCCAAATTTCATCCACTGATTTTCTGGGTTAACGGAGTGGCACATATTCCCCCCCACCCCCCAGGAAGCAATTAAGACAGAAGTGAACGCTAAACTTCCACTATAGTCTGCTAGATTTCCAGAGGTGGCTTTTACGTCATGTGAAGCTCAAATATAATTCGGAAATTGTAACAAACAAACAGTTTGAGGAAATTGGAATGAACTGCCTTGTGAATGCAGCCAAAGTGCTGGTACATAGTAACAAGAACCTAAAGGTAAAGGGACCCCTGACCATTAGGTCCAGTCGTGACGGACTCTAGGGTTGTGGCGCTCATCTCGCTTTACTGGCCGAGGGAGACGGCATACAGCTTCCGGGTCATGTGGCCAGCATGACTAAGCCGCTTCTGGCAAACCAGATCAGTGCATGGAAATGGCTTTACCTTCCCGCCGGAGCGGTACCTATTTATCTACTTGCACTTTGACGTGCTTTCGAACTGCTAGGTGGGCAGGAGCAGGGACTGAGCAACGGGAGCTCACCCTGTCTCGGGGATTCGATTCACTGACCTTCTGATTGGCAAGCCCTAGGCTCCGTGGTTTAGACCACAGCACCACCCGTGGCCCAACATGAACCTAAGAAGAACCAAAAACCCATCTAGTTCATCTTTGTCTTTTTACTGTGGCCAGTCAGATGCCCATGGGATGCCTGTAGGCTGCATCTGAGTGTGGAAGCATTCTTCTCTCTTGTGATTCTTTGCAGCCAGTATACAGAGAAGACTAGAGACAGAGCCCAGCCATTGTGGTTAGTTGCCTCTAAGCCATCCAAATCGGTGACCATCACTATGCTAATTTATTCCGCTGACTAATGCATAATAAAATCCATGTACTGAGACAGAGTGTCCCTCCAAATGCATATATCAGTGGAAACAACCTACAAAAAGCACTATTCATGGGAAATTGCATTGCCAAAAAAATGTGTACATTAGGCCGAATTGCACATAAATGTGCATGTTCATAGAAATGCACACTAAAAATGCAGGTGGGGTTTTATTAGGACTTTAAAAAAAACAAAAAACCGCAACTCCTGCCTAAGTGTGGAGAACTGAATGTGACCAACTCACCCAACCTCTAATCACCGCTTCTTGTGGAGTAATTTAATGGTGAGCTGTGTGCCCCTCCATGGTCTTCCAGCATTCGGCATCACTGCATGGCTCTGGGTTTAATGAGAGTATTAGGAAATAACGTCTCCCTCTCCACTTTCTTTTGTGGTAATTAGGATATAATTAACACAGGGCCTTGAGACCTAGTCCTCAACCCAGTCCAGAGTTTGGATTCATTTCCCAAACACCTGGGAGGCCTGAGGAAGATGAGGTTTCACTGATCTTTAACTTGCTTGTTTAAAACTGTGTGGTTTTTTTATGGTCTTGGATATTAAAAGTTCATTTTGCAAATAAGTAAATAAATAAATCATACAGACCCCGCCTTGCTAAATATTCAACTTCTTTTCTCCCTCAGAGGGCACAGTTTAACCCCACTGTAAATTATTCTGTTGAGCCATATCGAGAGAGAGAGAGGAGGGGGGCAATGTACATAAATGTACCCTGACAACCCTGCTCATTACTGGTTACACTGTTGAAACAGAGAGAGTTTCATCACTCCCTGTGGTAAAAAGGGCCAGTAACAAACCTGGCAGGAGGCAAATCCCAGCGCCATCTGCAAGTGCTCTGGTGATAACAGCCAAATGCAGTAAGAATCAACAATCCATGAAGCAGATGTGCCTGGAAGGCCTAGATGGGTTTTTACAATGCCGGCCACTTTGGCAGAATCTGTGAATGAATGACAAGGAGAGGAATTAATTCGTATCTGCCTTGTTTCTTGTAATTCAAAGTCTCTGTGGCTCCCCAAAGTAAGAAACGCCGAGCAAATGAGGCAGCATCTTTCTTTTATTTTGAATCCTTTGTGTTAAAAATGTTGGAAGCAAGTTTCTGAGTCAACACAGAGCTGGCTGTTTGAATGGGGGAGGGAAGGGAAGGAAAAGGGCAGAATACTATGCTCAACTTATTTTATGTTTGCTAAGTTGTTGTATTTAAAATTCATTGTGGAATTTTACAGCAGAGCCATTTGATGCCCCAATCCATTGCATTTACTTCCTACTCAACCCATACTTCTCCAAAACTTTTGGGATCTCTGCTTGCTTTTCTTTAAGCTGCTCTTTCCTAAAAAGCCAAAATCTTTAATTGGCTTGTAGAATTTGGGTTGTTTTGCAACCCTACTTCTGGTCTGAACGGCATTTGCTGGCTTATTTCTACTAACAGGTTTAGAGTGAGGGTAGAGGAGTGATCTGCAATGCTACTCCTTGCTGCTGTCATGGCTTCCATATAGGCAATGAGATTATTAGTAGTGGATTTAGCACTCCTAATTAGCAGCTTCCATTCCATGTGGGTCAGGGATGTGTGTCTGTTTGAGGATTTATGTTATGTACTGAGTTGAATAGGATCCAAACTGCAGCAGTCTGATTGGTCCTAGAACAATAGGATCCAAAAGGCAGCAGTCTGATTGGTCCTAGAACAATAGGATTCAGAATGCAGCAGTCTGATTGGTCCTAGAACAATGCAGCAGTATGATTGGTTGGCAGGAACCACCCAATCATGCTCCAGATAGAAGTGAATCCACAACCTGATTGGCTTACAGTAGAATTCTGGAATTAGCCAATCATGTGCAGCCCATTGTGTAAATAATGTATATAAGGCAGATACTTTGAGGGGACATTCATTCATTCCTCCTCACCACTATGAGCTGAATAAAGAGCATGAAATCACTTTGCGACTCTGAGTATATTTCAATTTATTAATACAATGGCTGGCTGCAATTAGTGTAAATAAACATCTTAAACTGTATTTTGCTTTTCGCTTCCTTACAGTTGCAGTCCCAACACTCACAATAGATTGGCAGCATCCAAGGCCTTGCTAATTATACAGAACATTGTGAGGAGACAACTGAATTGGCCAAAGGCAAGTTACTATATTATATTATATTACTATATTATATATACAAGGTTTCATTTAAGATTGCAATTCTCGTATTTCTTCTAACAGATTTTCTATCTATGTTTCTTTATGATTTTCATAGTAACACTTAGGGCTCATTATTGCAGACCCTCCAAGTACCCCCATTTTCCAGGGACAGTCCTGGATTTACAGAAGACATTTCAGTTTCTGATTTGATCCTGGAATGCCCTGCTTTTCCTTTTCGTTGTCATTTAGTCGTCTAGTCGTGTCCGACTCTTCTTGACCCCATGGACCAGAGCACGCCAGGCACGCCTGTCCTCCACTGCTTCCCACAGTTTGGTCAAATTCATGCTGGTAGCTTCGAGAACACTATCCAACCATCTCGTCCTCTGTCGTCCCCTTCTCCTTGTGCCCTCCATCTTTCCCAACATCAGGGTCTTTTCCAGGGAGTCTTCTCTTCTCATGAGGTGGCCAAAGTATTAGAGCCTCAGCTTCAGGATCTGTCCTTTCAGTGAGCACTCAGGGCTGATTTCCTTCATAATGGAGAGGTTTGATCTTCTTGCAGTCCATGGGACTCTCAAGAGTCTCCTCCAGCACCATAATTCAAAAGCATCAATTCTTCGGCAATCAGCCTTCTTTATGATCCAGCTTTCACTTCCATACATCACTACTGGGAAAACCATAGCTTTAACTATGCGGGCCTTTGTCGGCAAGGTGATGTCTAGGAAGTGAAAATTGTGTCGGAATATTTGGAAAGTGGATACCTTTCCAAATACACACCTTAGGCCAGGAGGTAGGTCAGGTCACGCCGGAATCCTATGAAGATCCTATCCCTCAAATGAAATGAAAGATAATAAAACCCCAGCCCCCCTATTCCCAGCTGAGATAGCCCACCTTGCAGCTTCTAGTAGCAATACAAGAGATGGATTTCTATTTTACATCATTGTATCACCTTCACAATGTGAAAGATGGCTCCTCACACCACACACCTTTGCCCATGCATATGCACACTGTTGTCTATTTCACTATATAGTGAATTTGTGGAAATAAGTGTAATCCAAGCCCCACTTACCTGGGAGCAAGCCCCACTGAATTCAGTAGGACATCTGAGTCGGTTTGGTTAGGACTGGGCTGTTAATCATTGGTTGGATTTCTGAACTGCCAAAGTCTTCCAAGCGATCAAAAATGTCTTCTTCTCCTATTTATGAAACATCCCTGCTAAGGAACCAATTTATCTTGCCATGATTAATAAAGCAAGTCCTGCTTGTTAAAGGAACAAATTGGATATGAATGTATCTAATATTTATATACTGTTCCCTAATTTAATATGACTGAAGTTTATTGGGTAGGGAAAAAAGTAGTTTCCTTTCTTTATTGCAAGAGACATGAGCCATTCTCAATTCTGCTGGCAACAGGTGCGGAGTACCCGTGACTAGCATAAATTTGTGGCAGAAAAATGTCTTTATGCATGACAGTTTGCGGATAGTTTGTGAATAGGGACCAGCTGGTCTGTCTGAAATATTCTAAATGTCTCCTGTTAGGGAAGAAGATTCAAGGGGGAATCTGCAAGGAAAATTCGTACTTTGCCATTCTCCCCCTGCCAAGCTGCCTATATTGACTAACCTGCTCAGCTGCCCTGGTGAAAACAGTGGTTTGGTCTGTGGATATAAGTTTAGAAGATTAGAAGTCTATGGACAGAAAATTAGAAGATTAGAACAAGGGTTTTTTAACGTGTCTCTCAGACCTTGTGGTGAGCTGGAGAAGCGGGGGGGGGGGGGAGCTGGAAGAAGAGGCGAGGGGGGCAAGTAGTCCTCCCCCCCCCCAGCCACTGCGCTTACCTTCCCTGGGGCTGTCGCTGCCGCTGCCACTGCTGCTTCTTGTGGGTAGGCAGAGAGAGCTTGTCCACAGGAGCACCAGGGTAGTGGTGGTGGTGGAGGGAAGATGAGTGGCGCGAGAGGGCTGGCTCCAGAGAGGGGCTGCTTAAAATGGTGCTCAGCCAGCTCAGCCAGCCCCCTTCCTCCTCTAGGCAGGGCAGGGAGAAGCCAGGAGGAGGGAGGGAAGACGCGCCACTGTGGTGTGTGTGTGTGTGTCAAAATGGAATGGCGCAGGGGGGAATATGGCGCAGCCTGAATGAACATAATCCCCACGCTGATCCATGGACAGTCCGTGGGCCGGATCCTGAAGGCAAATGGGCCTGATTTGGCCCACGGGCCTTAGTTTGCCAACCCCTGTATTAGAAGACCAGGAAGGGCAGTGCCATACCTAATGCAAACACACATCTCTGCTGGAACAGCCCTTAAGATGCCACAGAAGACTGTTTTCCTGGTCTCCCTGCAATCTACGAAGAATGTTTAGATTTGCGGCCATTGGCTATGCCAGATGCAAGATATGAAGAATGGTCAGCCCAGTAGCTGTTGGCTGTATAGTGGCTGGTGCTGATGAGAGTTGTAGTTCAACAACATCTGGAGGGCCATAAGTTCCACTTAGTCCAGCCTTTCTCAACCTTCGGTTCCCAGATGTTCTTGAATTACAAGTCCCATCCTCCCTGACCACTGGCTATTCTGGCTAGGAATGATGGGAGTTGTAGTCCAACAATATTGGAGGACCCAAGGTTGAGAAATGCTTAGACTATAACAAGTTTAGCCTTTCAATTTTAAGGAGTGTCCTTCCCAATCTTCCCCATGAATAACCCATAATTAGAAAGGAATTTGGTGGGATGACTGGAGTGAAATCAAGACACATCAGCTACAATTTGTACCTTACAGAGTCACAACGAGGGTATTCTATAGGTAATAGCAGACATCCACAAATTATATGGGTTTAGTGTTAGCAAATGGCTCCACCTTCTGTTCTTCATGTGGAAATACTCAAAAAACTTTTTCAAGGAAAAGCTGTTGATGTTGTCTTATACTGTTGGATGATATATATACATTAGTACCAGCTTAATGTCAGTAGCAGTAGGATAATCTAGAGAAAAGCAAAGGATAGATGTACGTTAGCTAACCTTTCACTGAGCTTAGGAGTCTGTCAGTGTTTGCACTCATTCCATCCAGCTGTTCCTCGTGTCTGATTTTCATACATATACATTTGTCTTGGAATAGCATGTTTATTTAATTTTTATTTATTCAAATATTATATACGGCTATTTCATTTTTAAAAAATCAAAGCAGTTGTCCGCCATGGTTCATAAAATGATACAATAAAAACTATTTATTTATTTTAAAACACCCTGTCTAAATAAAACAGAAGAAATTGAATGCAGGAATAAGCAGGGAAGGAATCTTGGCTATTTCAGCTCCACAAATCCAGATGACCAGGCCAAAGTCTTCAGGAGAATGGTGGCTTTTCAGATTATTACTGAGAAAAGTCAGAGAGGGAGGCATCATCCAGATGTTCAGAGAGGCCCTTCCAAGCGTAAAGGGCAGCAAAGGAGAAAGGATGAAGTCATTTGAGGAAGCAGGAACCTGAAGCTGTGGATGGAGAAGTAAGGATCACAGTAAAGATGTACTGGGATATAAGGGCACAGAAATTGTTGGGTTGAAATAAACAACAGACGAGTGACAAGTGTCATATGGGAGGCATCTCTCGAGCATGTCTCGGAGAGTCCCTTTTATTGAATATTACAGCATTGCCACGTATGTGCTTGTTGCTGATTGGTTAACACAAAGACAAAGCAAGGGTTGCATATAGACTGCATATAGGCATTAATCATCAATAGATTAAAGGTTGGGAAAGGAACACAGAGTTAGACAGGTATGAAAACCTCCGTTACTAAACTATCACTAATGATTGATATACTCCTTTATTAAACTACTGATTGATATAGCAAAACTTAAAAGGGCATAACCATCACATTCCATAGATGTGGTCAGCCGCGCATTAAGAACAGGAACAGAACAGGAACAAGTCACGGTACGATGTTTCATGAACTTAATATGAACTGAACATTCTAGGCAAAACAAAACTTCCTAACTGAACATTTTAGGCAGAAGCAAAACTTCCCATCAGAAATGGGGGCAAGGTCATGGAGTGCTTTGTTGTGGGGATTTAAGGAGGGGAATCATGTGATCAGAGTGCTAGGATCTCTGAATGATTCTGGAAGCAGAGTACTAGATAGGTGTTGTGGTAAAGTACCTGCGAACAGTACTTTGGTGAGTGGAAAAGAACCCTTGTTGATGATGCTATTCTGTACCATTCAGCAGCTACCATCTTAATTTTTTTTTTTGGGGGGGGGGGAATCTATGTGCTTGAAGCTTCAGCTCCAATGCATTGTGAGTAAAAAGCTGCCTGTGCCATGTTTTTACTTAGCATGTGCATTGCATTCGGGGGAAATTAACATGGTGCTTCCAACCATGACCATTTGGGGCACCACCTGCAAGATGCCCCGGTAGGAAGGGGTCCCAGGCAGCCTGCTCCCCAACACTGCCATTGGCCCTTATCCCAGTAGGAATAATTCTTTAATTCCCATATTTTCCTTTCGCTGAACTGGCATTTGAAGTGAGTTTCTTTTAGATCAAAGGGAAAAAGAGGACTCATGGATAAAAATTAAATTTGTTCTTTCACCCACAGTGCCCTTTAACCCTTCTCACCAGGCTCTTGAATAATGGCTACCTCTTTGATCTAATGCAGGCATGCCCAACAGGTAGATCGTGATCTACCGGTAGATCACTGGACGTCTGCGGTAGATCACTGATAGATCATTGACTCTCCCCAAAGAAGCTGAACAACTGTGGCTCCCCCCCAAAAAGCTCAACATTTTACCTCCTCCCTGAAAAAACTCAACAACTTTGACCTGTACCCCCCAAAAGGGGGTATATCACTGCCAGTTTTTAACTCTGTGAGCAGATTGCAGTCTCTTGGGAGTTGGCCACCCCTGAATGCATAGTGCAATCAATCGATCAATGCACAAGCTGTGAGAGGCTTAGCTGTGCTGCCTGCCAGTGACCCATGCGGAAGGTGCCCAGGCAGAGAAGCATCCTCCTAAAAATCGAGCACTACAGGTGTGCACTGTAGGCAAGTCTACATGTCTGAAGGCTTGCTGGGGAAAAGGAGCAGGTGGCCATTCATCCAGATAAATAAATAACAACCTTTACACATCAGAATGCACTGGCCTGCCTGCAATTTAAGGAGGAGATGGCGTTGCTGCCCTTTTGAGTGTTGCCACGTTCTGGGAGTTGTGACTGTGCCAACTGGCACACCAGACACACATGTTCACACTGGAAATGAAACACACACAGAGAGAGATTCACTGGGCTTTGTGCTTTCGGCTGCGTGCGAGGGGGTGAGGGCGGCGGCAGCAAAGGAGCAAAGCTATCATCAGGACAGAATTTTGCTTGGCAACTTAATGAGCCGCTGGTTAGATGAAGCATGCCATTTGGTACATGCAAAAGCTGCACTTAGTGTCGGGGGGGGGGGGAATTAAAAAGGTTAAAATGAGAAATTACCCCTTTTCAAAGGTTACAGGGAAGGAGCTGATATTTTTCAGACTGCTTTCCACAATAGGGGGTGTTGATCCTCTATACAGGCTGGCTGCAGCATCAAACAGTTCTGTGAACAATGTTCTGTTAGACCAGTTTGATGATTTTTAATCTCTCCTTCCAAGTTGATTAATCTAAAATGGGTTCATTTAAAACAGGGCAGTTTGTGCAGGTGTCAAAGACTTCAAGGAGCACACATAGCTATTTTTGAATTTTGCCACAAGGTACACTTTTCTCTTTGAGAGAAAAGGGAAGAATGGGGGAAAGAAATATTTGCTGTCAGAGACAGGGGGAATGGAGAGAAGAGAATGATTATAGAAATTAGACTAAGAAAAATATTCTGAATTCTCCTTGAGTGCTTTTTTTTATTCTTCTGTTTCGCTCCATATCTTAAGAAGATCTAAAGCATTGGGAAGATTATTATTTTATACACAAAAATATTTTTGAACAGCACTTTGACTACAAACTGATTTCTCTGCAGAGGACAAAAGGCTACAATTTAGTGAGCGTTTTCCTCTCTGCAGAGACTTCAAAGAGGCTCCCTAAAGGCAATGATGAACTGACTATCAGTTAAAAGGAACCTCTTCGAAGGCACGCTTCCTGAACCAATCAGGGGAAAGCAGATCTTCCGAGGAGGTTGCTCTAACTGACGACCAGTTGATTGGCAGTTACAGCGACCGCCTTTGAACTTTGACAGGTGTCGGTCACAGGTGCTAATCATTATGGCATCAAGTACCATTCCCCACCCCTGCTGTTCTGTGTAACCCATGCCGTTGCTAGTGAGGAGAGGGGAGAATGGTGCTGCGTGAGTGTCAGGGAACTGCCATCGGAGCCAGAAGGAGAGGGAGGGCTCCAGAGGGATTCCGGAGAGCGTCCCGGGAGGGAGAGAAGCAGCACATCTGGGGAAGGAAATCATCATAGCACCAGTGGAGGAGGGGGGCAGATGGGGGAATCGGCAAGGTGGCTCCAAGACTCCTCGCCGGGGACCAGCGGGGAGAGCACGGGTCCTCCGATGCCCACACCCTCCCTGCGCAGAAGGCTTCCCGCAGGGAGAGTAGGCAGCGACTAGGGGTCAAAGAACTTCTATGCTGGAAGAAGTTCAAGAAACGCCCACTGACGGATTCTGCCAGCGATTGAGACAGCCACGGGCGAGTGGCTGTCCAGACAGAAAGGGTTCACTCAGGCAACCCACCCAGGTGTGGCGCCGATTTACGCATGAGCAACCCCTAGAACCATTACAGTGAGTCCCCAATTTATTTATCTTTTTAATTAATTTAGAAAACTTGCTGACAGCCCAGTCAACAAATTCCTCTGGGTAGTACAAACTGGGTAGAGTTCAAACAATATATAGTTTAAATATTAAAGCTTTAGTTAAAACACTTAAAACAACCCTGTTATGCTGGCACAAGCAGCATAACAACATTTAAAACCCAGCAGAAATCATCTGCTTCAAGGGCAAAAGATGGTGCTAACAAACTGGGAGACAAAAAAGCCATTCACCTTGCACCAAAAGGATCTTAATGTAGGTGTCGGGTGATCAACACTGGGGAGATCATTCCATAACCAGGGCACCACCACCAAAAAGACCCTCTCATAATTAACATATTCCTCACTTGTTTAGGTGGGTGAACGTGGAGGCAAACCTTTGATGATGAACTCAAGGTCTGGGCAGTACACCCAATACACCCATTTGTGTTCTAAAATCATCCACATTGCTGTCAGTGTGTTCTAGCAGTGATAAAATATTGTTCAATTTGTTATACCATCTACAATGGGAAAGTTGGGGTCTTCAGAAAGATTATTTTTCTCTCCCATGTCAGAACATTGGTACGACAGGCACACTTTCTGACACAAACCTGTTGATCTTCCAGTGTCCTCAAGAGATGTCAACAATCTTTAACACGGATCAGACACAGAAAGTAATCAGAAATGAATGAAAGTGATTTTGATTTATTATGCCATCCATTTCAACCGGAAAAATGTGATGCATAAAACATCCTCATACAAAGACCAGCAGGTCTGACATGTATAATTTATGACACATGCCAGTCATACACCAACTTGTTGATATTACTTATTCATGAATACACAGAAAAGCTTGTCGCAGAGAAATATAACCAAATGTCAGCCTATTATCCCGCACACTAGTATCTATCAAAAGTGTTAAAGGTTACAAAACAACCCATCATTTTGCCTCTGTTATCATCCGGTGGCGGAACCTGTTGAATATAGCACTATTGATTAAAATATCCACTTTCTTCCCACTTATGTCATCTCTAAACAATAATTACAGTAAAATATCTAGAAATATTGGACAACAGTCAACCACAGCTATGGACTTTTCACAGCTATGGACTTTTGGCTCCCATTGATTTCAGTGAGGAAACCTGTGCATAATCTCTCCATCTTAAATGTGCTTATGTTGGGTTTGAACCAAACACTAAATTGGTCCTTGATAAATGGATTCAAGCCATGATGGTGTAGGAAGGAGTCACAGCTTAGTGGTGGTGAACTGGCATAAAAAGTGTTATCTTTAAAGCTCTGTACCTGAGCACCCTGCCAGATTTCCCCAACCTGACACTCTCCAGATGTTTTGGACTACAGTCTCCATCAGCCTCAGCCAGCAGGGCCAATAGTTGGAGGTGATGGGAGTTGTAGTCCAATGATGTCTGGAAGGCACCAAGTCAAGGAAGTATGATAGAGGCAAAATGAGGCATGTTAAGATCCACGAATCGCAGTGGGAGAGTTAATGCAGATGGTTAAATGTCTTCCATTGAAATCCAAGGGGCTTAAGTCAAATGCTTTAGATTGTCTGGATCTACTGCACAGCTGTGAATGCAATGATACATATATTATAAATATGTACTATATATTTTGAGTGTGCCTGGTAGCATATCATGGGTTTGTTGTTGTGTAATGCGTGAAATGGCCTTTAGGTATCAAGCACTGTTGGGGGTAGACAGAAGACTGCTTCTAACTACTAGGGGGATAATTATGCACCATTGTAATGATTTGTTCTACTAGCATCAATCCTATACATCTCTGTGCAGAAATAAGTCCCAGTGTATTCCATGCAATTTACTGCCAAGTAGGCATAGGGCAGAAATTTGATTCCGATCACATTTAAAGGTGAACTGACCTAGTTTGCACTTTCCTAAACAAAACACAGCCACCCTTTGAAATGTGAAGTTATCTGAATTTTGCAATTCAGTACTCTAGCCAGGATAAAGTGTGCAAAAAGTGTGCATATTAATACAAACAACATACAACGTTGTATTCTATTAGGGGGAAATGTGTGTGTTAGGTGAAATTGCGTACAAATAGGAGAAAATGCACTAAAACGCTGACAAATATTCGTAAGTACTTTATTTAAATCAACAAAATGGCAAATCAGCATGGGAATTGAGCTTCAGGCTAGAAAAGTAAGGAAAGGAGAGAACCAGAACTTGACAGGCTCACCCAGTCCCACTCCCGAGTTAGTGCATAAAAAGTAGAGACATCACCTTGCCAACAAAGGCCCGCATAGTTAAAGCTATGGTTTTCCCAGTAGTGATGTATGGAAGTGAAAGCTGGATCATAAAGAAGGCTGATCGCTGAAGAATTGATGCTTTTGAATTGTGGTGCTGGAGGAGACTCTTGAGAGTCCCATGGACTGCAAGAAGATCAAACCTCTCCATTCTGAAGGAAATCAGCCCTGAGTGCTCACTGAAAGGACAGATCCTGAAGCTGAGGCTCTAATACTTTAGCCACCTCATGAGAAGAAAAGACTCCCTGGAAAAGACCCTGATGTTGGGAAAGATGGAGGGCACAAGGAGAAGGGGACGGCAGAGGACGAGATGGCTGGACAGTGTTCTCGAAGCTACCAGCATGAGTTTGACCAAATTGTGGGAGGCAGTGGAAGACAGGAGTGCCTGGCGTGCTCTGGTCCAGGGGGTCACGAAGAGTCGGACACGACTAAACGACTAAACAACAACAAAGGATTGCAGCCTAAGATCATGAGCAGTATGTAGTGGTTGGGGACATCCAAACTTATTTGCTATAACATGTTGGTTTGTGGAGACGAACAAGTCCCCTCCCCCTTAAAAAAAAAATCAATCCTGGCAGCAGCCGCAACATGAGGGATATTTTAAAGGTCAAAGACTCTTGGTTTCCTAGCTATTTTAAGCAGCCCAGTTGGACATGTTCGCAGAGTTATTCTATGCATTATTCAGAGCAGCAGGGAAATGGCTCCGCACCTTTTTCTGATTTGGAAACGATGATTCTTCCTGGCATTTTTGGCTGTGCAGTTGCATATTCCAGCTGTAGCAAGACACCCCCACCTTTCTTGCCTGTCTCTTCTGTCTCTTCAGTGAGGATGAAAGTGGGTCTTGTGGTTCTGTTGTTGAGGACACCCATCTGCAGTCGGGTACAAAGTGTACTATAAAGCTAGCTAATGGCTCATTATGTAAGAGGAGAAAGCTGGTGTCCTTGTACTTTTCAAGCATCTCCATTAAGCCTAAGCAATGGATGCCTTCTTTATTTATTTCATTTCAATGCCACCCTTCCAGGGTCCCCATTGTTCTGGGAAGCATTCAAGAACAGAACAATGGTAAGTGTAGGTAAATGTGATCCTTGGTTTGAATGGATAAGCCAAACAGAACAAACTCTAATGTGAAATGATTTGGACTCATTCAGAGAAGGAGACGGTTGGCATGCATTCATCTATGTTTTCCTTCTGAAAAAAATGTATTGTGGCCAGTTATGCTTATTGACAGTGTTTGAAAATGTGCCATGCAATCTTATATATGTATACTCACAGGTAAGGACTGTTGACTTCAGTGACACTTCGTCCTAATTAAGCATTGATAGGCTAAAATCCAAAGCACACATTCTCTGTATGTTCTGAGTGAACATACTGTTTATTGCAAATATTAATATTGCACAGCATGACGTAATTGGATGCCTCAAAGCTGGCTCCTTTTGGAATAAAAATTGTCCAGACCCATAATTATTATGATTCAAAGCTTTGCTAACCAGAACTTCTTCAAAATAGGTACTAAAACATTAACCATACACCCAGAAAGTTGAATAAAGCAAATGCATATTCAAGCATAGGTTCTTCTTCTTAAATATATAACATAATAACAATCAGAGCAAAAATCAAAGCTCTATCTCTCCCATAATTTACATCCAGCCTAAGGCTATGCAGCTCTTGGAGAGGCTTCATTATCACATCCTTCTCTCACTGTATTTGAGAACAAAAGACAATGCAACTGCCTTTCACAATGGAGATTTGCAACTGAATGCCTTAATCAGATGATCTAAGGTTAAACACTAATGTGTAAGATAGCAGAGAACATCAACAGTTAATTGCCAGCATCCTTTTATAAACTCATAAACTTATCAAGAGCTTCAGTGTGCTTCAATAGATCTTTCCCAATGTTAAACCCCATACATGCCTTTTTCATTTCAGTGTGCAATTAAACAATTATACTTAACACTGTTATGAGTTGTGGGCAGGGGGTAGGCTCTATGCTAAGATCCCTTGAATTCCTGGATCCAGCAAGTGTTAAAATTTAAGCAAGGATTCAAAATCATGGCATAGCCAGGCCAACTTCCTGGTGAGGCCCAGATACGTGTTGACTTGGTAACAAGGCAACAAAGGTGGTGGCTCTGTACCAAATGTCTCCCTCAACTTGCTGGTAGTTAGAAAGACAAGGGCCAGAGTTGAGGTAGGAGCTAGAAGCTAGAAGGAGGTAGAAGCCAGAGAGAGAAAGAGAAAGAGAAAGAGAAAGAGAAAGAGGGAGGGAGGGAGGGAGACATGCTTGATTTCTGCTTGAATACAAGACTTCAGGTATGGGATAAGGAAGACCTTCTTGGGGTGTTAATGCTGTGACCCCTTCCATCATAGGCTCCGGTTGTATATATGTGTAAATGAACCATATATCTTAAATACACCACAGTTTTTGCCATCCCTGATTGCGAGGAAACCAAACCCTGAGTAAGTGCCTGGAACCCCTGGCGATTGGCGATTAGGGAGGTGTACAATGATACATAGGAGTGTGGTGTAATGCCCATTCTAATGGGATAAAGCACATCATAATGATATATGAATGCTGTATATTTCCAACCATGTTTCAGTTCTCCTATTTTTGCATGTTACTCTTTTCCTTTCCATATAATATGTTGCGGGAATGTTTTCCTTTTCAATTAAAAACACTGGTTGCTTTTAAAACAAAACAAAACAAAACAAAGCAAAGCAAAGCAAAATATTAATAAAACCATGAAAAAGCCAACAATTAAAATACAATGATTAAAACATACCTACAGAACACCCATAAAAGGGCAACCTCACAGATTTAATTTTTGTTGTTACAATATTTCAAAAGGCTTTTTCAGGGCAACAAAAACTAGCAGAGGGAAATCACTGTTGCTTGCTCTCGAAACCTCCTTCTTTACCTGAATTACTAATTACACACTCCACTGCCCACCTGTAATTATGATATGAGTAGAAATTTCTACACCTCAGCAATTTAGCTGGTTCTTCTTTCTAAAAACAGCCAATTCAACTCTAATGAGTCTCACCACAAAGCAGCACAATCCTGTCAGAGTAGAGCGGCAAAACCTGAAAACGAGAGCCTGCCATCTGGTCAGTATTTCTCGCCGTCCCCACCATCTCATTTTTATGAGTTTTTAATCCAAGGTAATATCACAGAAAAGCTTAGCCGGAAATTGTGCAAGGTCTCTTGCGCTTGCATCTATTTTAAATCTTCTATCCCTACGCTGATAAATGAAAATGTACAGGCCATGAATTGATGGGAGGAGAAAGAGGAGCCTATGCTCACCAACTCTTTTTCCACCCTAAGATGTGTTTACCAGCTCTTTTGCTCAGCCTAGCCTGTGGATGGGCTTTGCTTCCAAATTTCTCTCATCTCTCTCAGAGATGAGAAATCTGTGATTAGCCTCTCCCACATGTGGGATGTGTGTGTGTGTGTGTGTGTGTATATATATATATATATATATATATATAATATTTGGATTATTATCTAATATTCAAGATCTGGATGAAATTGCACATGGTGGGAGATAAATCTAAAATTAGATGGGGAAGAGATTAAGATAAAACTCTCAGCGAAAAGTTGATCTTGTCAACACACAAAAATAAGATACTATTAGTGTAAGTATGAATGCTCTCATTTATGAAATACAGCATTATGCATTGTAAACTTATTACAGGCTTTGCTGAATTCAGATGCATGCCATTTGATGCTAAAATCCAGTAATTCTGAACTTGTGTTAACATCTAATCTTCTTCTCTAAGCCACAATCAGACGTCTGTAGATAAGGAATATCATCATTCCCATTTTCCTGCAAATGAGTTGGACTGTATCTTCTTTCAGTATTACATAATCTCATCTCTACAGAACAGATAATAATTATCTGCACTCATTAATTACGTGCTCATAGACATAGACTTTCCGCTGTTAACCTGGCCATATGGCTTTCAGGGACATGCTCCTTACATCATGATGGATGGTCAATTGTCAGTCTTCCAAGGGCAGGTGTTGAGCAACCTTCCCAACACACACACGCTCTGTGGCGAAACTAATTGATCATAACACTATATAATTATAAGTTACCTTCCCATTGGACACTATTTCTCTTCCAGAGTTAATAGCTAATTAAGTACTTTGTAAGTTTTACATAAAGTGGGGGGTAGTTACCCAGACTGGGCAATGAGTGGCATAGCAATTTGAAAGTATTCAAAAGTATAGTAACAAATACGAATTGGAGCTAGAAATATATTCCACAGTCCAGCCAAACTTAAACTCCAATTAATTCAACTGGAAGCTGTCTCTTTCTATGAAATCAGTGGGACCTCCAAATGCTTAATTTTGGGTCCTGCGCCTAATCTTTGGCGTCTTTCTTCGCTGAAACTCACTTTTCAGATAATTTGCAATTATTATCTTTAAAATGGGCTGGTATAATGGGTTGGATCTGGACTAAGTTTGTTGCTTTTAGACTGAAATCAGTCTAAAAAGTTGGGTTAAATTCCTTTGATTTCAATGGGAATTAAGTGCAACGAATGAATCAAGCCCAATGTGCTTAATTTCAGAGTTATTTGACAGTGTTATTTGGAGTTGCTACTGAAACATGGTGGAAATTTTTCCTATTCCCCTCCTAACACTATTTTGCTGCACAATCGCCCATCTCTACTCCACATCACTGGCGGCGGCTGGGCAAACAAACAGTGTAATCGCACCTGAGAATGATGGAAGAAGCTGTATCACACATTATGGAGGGGGTGGCGGCTGCCATTTAAAGTTTTGCTGTTTTTGTAATATTGAGTTCTGCCTCAAGCCACACATTTGATTGTTCTGGATTGTACAACTCTTTCATTGAAGTCAATGAGACCTCAGAATATTTATACCAGGCAATCAGCTCATCTGGAGCTGATTCCTATGTGAAATATATGTGTCAATGGAAAACCTCAATAAATCTGGCATGAAAGCTATGTACAAGAGCAGCTATGGATAAAAAATACTCTCTCCTATTTAGAGACCTTTTTGCAATGTTACCTGGACCCTGTATCCCAGTGTAACTATTAATCTTTTGTTTATTCTTTCACAAGTAGTTGATGGACTTAAAAGCATCTTTCTGCACATTCAAATTCCCTGGACGCAATGTCCTCATATTAATAAATTTGATTACTTGAGCAGCATGATACATCTGTCTTTCAAGACATGATATGAAATGGCAACATTCAGAGCGGTGGTGAAGCATTAAGTAATTTCCCACCAATAAATAATTTTAACAGTGTCAAATCCTCTCAAGTATTTTAGAATTAACTTTGTTAATTTTTGTTGTTTCTCTCTTTCTTAGAACATGCAAATTAATGTGATGAACCAGCAGAGAAGTGGACACAGATTTTCTGCTAAGACAATCAACTTAATGAACGGGTAATTAGTGTTAAGAACATTAGTAGCATTAAAGCTTAATGAGTTGATTCTTCAGCATGTCACATCCCTCATTCCACAGTTTACTAAACTAAAAGTTTATTCCTCTTTTTGAAATGAAGAATGCTTTTAGATATGAGGTAGAATAGAATTAAGTGGGAGGGAAGGGTATGAATTATCGGCGTAATTAAAATGAAACAACCAAGAAAGTAGTTCATTTTAACTGGCCGTTTTAGTCGCGTTAAACTAAGAACTTGCAGAAATGCAAGGTGTAATACAGTTTATTAAGATTTACAGAAATGAGACAACGTATTACTTTTCCGAAAGTTAACTGAAGGGAAAATATTGCAATATAGAGTGGGGCCATTTTTAATATTTTTTTTGTAGTTTTCAGGAACATGTTTACAAAATGGTGAGAGGCCCTTATGGAGACAGGGGTTTTATAGAGGCCATACAAAGAGCCAGGTGAAACAGACCCACCTCAATTTTTTCTCCAACCATAGTATTACTGTGGGATTTTTGTTCAAACAGGAATGGCAAAATTGGACTCGGGGGTCAGTTTTTGTCAAATTTATATGAAGCATAACTTTTTAGGATTCAAGTGTCTATTGGTCAAATTATGTCCTAGATCAAATTTACTGCAGCTGCTTGCTAGCAGAGATAACAAGATTATTAGGCTCGTGAGAAGCTTCAGACAGAGAGGGTCATTTCCAGCGCTGCTCCGCTCACTGCTAGTATGGGTTTAATTTAGCACAGCAAAATTGTCATGAAATGTAAACAGCCCAGACACAAAGCCTGCTATATTCGCCAACACTCCTGCCTTGACAGCAAGAATGAAATAAATTAATGATGTTTTATTCACCTGTCAAAAGGAAATTGCTCAACCCAGCTGGGTGAGCAGGCAGAGGTTTGTTAAAACCAGATTCACAGATGAGCCGCAGCCCTCAAGAGCGCATGACACTTAGCCCAAATTCCAGTCAACAGATCCACCATAATCAACAGCCCTCAATGGTTATTCTTGCTTTATTACCTGGGATAACAGGGTAGACTAGAAATTCTATGTGGTTTCAGATGAAAAAGCCAAGCTAGATCAAGCAAAATTTTGATTCATCTGTCTGAAAATTAGATTATACTTATCAATTTCTTTTTGAGTAACAGAAACCAATATATATAATTAGGCAGGTAGGTGGAAAAGCAGTAATTTTGTTTAAATAATCCTCTCACATTTCTGAGTAACTTTAAGTTAGTTTTTAAAGAATGCTCAGAGCTTGTCATTATGCATGATCTTTGCCCAGAAAAGTGGCATATAAATATTTAAAAATCAATTAATCACCACTGCCCTTTAAAAACTTTGTTTACCTTTCCCAGTAATAAAAATAGGACAGGATCTGTGGATTTTTGCATTGTGGAAAGTGTTGTGGCACAAGATTTTTGTTTCCCTGGCAATGACCTCTGCTGTTGTTCTCCTATCTTAAATATTCCCAAATGACTGTTTTCAGAATATTCTTCTCTTTCCCTGTACTGCTGCTCCAGATATGTCACCATTATCAATTAAGCAGTTTGTGACATCCAATCATCTCTCCCCCATTTCCATTCCATTTGCATTCTGAAAGTCAATTGGGCAGAAAGATTAATCGGAATATTTATATTATGGTTTAACAAATGCAGTACAGTGATAAATATTCAGCACCTGTCAGAGTGGCCATTCATTAAAATTAGGGGAGTAGATGAGTAAGAAATAATCAATGCTTGTTAAGGACAGCCACCAAGAATGGGAAAATATTTGCTCATTATCTCCTAGTTTTATCTGGCCCTTTGGCTCATCAACATTCAGCCACACTGCAGAGAGCATGAAGGAGAAAAACTGCAAAAAGACAAGGACAGGAGAGAGGAAAGGAAAGTGATGGCATCTCAGTGTTGTCCCTTTGTACACCTTTCCCTTGGCACATGCAGACGGGCATACAGGGGTTGAAAATGGCACAGAGCATGGACTATGCAGAATTAGATAAATTAACTGGAAGGGTTCGAAACCTGCGGGACCAGAGATTCTTAGAAGACTGGAGTAAATATATGAAGTATTTGAAAAGTAATTGTAATGAACAGATTATGCTAGGAGGACTGCAATAAGTTTTGTAAGGAGGACTATTTGAAATATTGCAGGAAAGACTATGAGGAGAGTTACTAGTTAATGATAATTAAGGGAGAAATTAAGAAATGCAGAATACGTAATAGAGAATGAAAAATCATCAGAGGAGTTGACGGGAGTCTAAAATATTGTATAAGATAAGAAGTTATGTTATATGATTGTTGAAAATGATATGTTAAAGAAACCAATAAACGTGTGTGTGTGTGTGTGTGTGTAATGGCACGGTGCAATCTGCCAATATGAACATCACAGAGAAATATTGGGCACATAGTGGGTGAGAATTAGAGCTGAAAGAGCGTGTCAGAGCCTCCCTTTGTCAGTGACTTATTGGCACTCCTCCCAGAAAACAATCACTTACTTGTTTTCCCCTTCCTTCCTTTCAATCTCACTTGCTTTAGCGTCAACCAGGGACTAAATCTATGATGTACTGTGAGACAACTGCAAACTATAAGTGGTGAAACTTAGTGCACAGGGTTCAATGTGTATTACTAGATGTTCCTCATGGTCCCGTCCAACTCTACGATTCTGTGATTCTATCTCCACTCCCCAACTCCAAAGATGAGGGAGATCCCACCATCCGGAGTAAATTGATTAATTTTCCTGATGATTGCTAGATGTTTGTAATACTTGTTTGGGTTCTGCTGTCAGCTACAGAAATCCTACAGCAAGAGAGGACTATTGTGCTCATGTCTTGTTGAGGGCTTCCCACAGGCATCTGGTTTTCCACTCAGAGGACAGAATGCTGGACTAGAAGGGCCTTTGGCCTGATCCAGAATCATAGCTGTCAACTTTCCCCCTTTTTAAAGGGGAAATCCTTTTCAGAATAAGGAAATTTCCCTTGAAAAAAGGGAAATGTTGACCGCTATGCTGGTAGCTTTGAGAACACTATTCAGCCATCTCGTCCTCTGTCGTCCCCTTCTTCTTGTGCCAACATCAGGGTATTTTCCAGGGAGCCTTCTCTTCTCATGAGGTGGCCAAAGTGTTAGAGCCTCATCTTCGGGATCTGTCCTTCCAGTGAGCACTCAGGGCTGATTTCCTTCAGAATGAATCATAGAATAGAATCATAGAATCATAGAGTTGGAAGAGACCACAAGGGTCATCGAGTCCAACCCTCTGCCAAGCAGGAAACACCATCAGAGCACTCCTGACATATGGTTGTCAAGCCTCTGCTTAAAGACCTCCAAAGAAGGAGACTCCACCACACTCCTTGGCAGCAAATTCCACTGTCGAACAACTCTTACTGTCAGGAAGTTCTTCCTAATGTTTAGGTGAAATCTCCTTTCTTGTAGTTTGCATCCATTGCTCCGTGTCCGCTTCTCTGGAGCAGCAGAAAACAACCTTTCTCCCTCCTCTATGTGACATCCTTTTATATATTTGAACATGGCTATCATATCACCCCTTAACCTCCTCTTCTCCAGGCTAAACATGCCCAGCTCCCTTAGCCGTTCCTCATAAGGCATCGTTTCCAGGCCTTTGACCATTTTGGTTGCCCTCCTTTGGACACGTTCCAGTTTGTCAGTGTCCTTCTTGAACTGTGGTGCCCAGAACTGGACACCGTACTCCAGGTGAGGTCTGACCAGAGCAGAATACAGTGGCACTATTACTTCCCTTGATCTAGATGCTATACTCCTATTGATGCAGCCCAGAATTGCATTGGCTTTTTTAGCTGCCGCGTCACACTGTTGGCTCATGTCAAGTTTGTGGTCAACCCAGACTCCTAGATCCTTTTCACATGTACTACTCTCAAGCCAGGTGTCACCCATCTTGTATTTGTGCCTCTCATTTTTTTTGGCCAAGTGCAATACTTTACATTTCTCCCTGTTAAAATTCATCTTGTTTGTTTTGGCCCAGTTCTCTAATCTGTCAAGGTCATTTTGAAGTGTGATCCTGTCCTCTGGGGTGTTAGCCACCCCTCCCAGTTTGGTGTCATCTGCAAATTTGATCAGGATGCCCTTGAGTCCATCATCCAAGTCGTTGATAAAGATGTTGAATAAGACCGGGCGCAAGACAGAGACCGGGCCCAAGGCAGAATGGTTCGGTTTGATCTTCTTGCAGTCCATGGGACTCTCAAGAGTCTCCTCCAGCACCATAATTCAAAAGCATCAATTCTTCGGCGATCAGCCGTCTTTATGGTCCAGCTTTTCTCGAAGCTACCAGCATGAGTTTAACCAAACTGCGGGAGGCAGGGGAAGACAGAAGTGCCTGGCGTGCTCTGGTCCATGGGATCATGAAGAGTCGGACACGACTAAACGACTAAACAATAACAAATGTCCAGAATAGCTCTTCTTCTGCATCTAGAAATCTCTTTAATCCTACCCCACCACTCCTTTTGTATTTTTATTTTTTTTGACAGAGGTGGGGTGGATAAGCTGGGAGCACTCCATTGGTGGTGTAAAGTCCCTTTTTAGGTTCTGGAGTCTGAAGGAGCTGGGGAGAAGAGACTTTCCTTCTATGCCATCTTCAAGCCAAATAACTTTCCATGCAGGTTGGGTTGGGTTCTTGAAAGAAGGAAGACTTTCAAAGTCGAAATGATTAGATTTCAGCACCTCCGTTGTCCCTCGCAACAGCGAAATTAATCTAGGGATGGATAGAGCTGGATGGCTGAGAGACAGTCATCCATTGAGCCATCTGCCATGCAGATCTTTCCTCTCATTATCCCAGTAAGCCAGCAGGCGGTTGCAAATTGAAACATGTTTCAGTAATGTTTACGATGTCCTTGTGTGGCGCACTTACTGTAGACATAACAGAGAGAAGTTAATGGTGAATTTATTTTCAGTTCATTTGAGTCATGTAGGGACAGAGGAAGCTGCTTTGTATCAGGCCAGACTGATAGTCTTGGTGAACCATTGCCCACTCACGAGGGCATTGTAACTGTGACATAGTGAATTGAACAGAATGAAGACAAGGTGGGGAGTATCAAATTCTGGCCTTGCACAGGGCACCACTGGAATCGGAAAGACCAAAGTCCGCCCCTGCCCATCATTATTATTTTTTCCTGTAACCTAAAATCCAGTGCTAGAGTGCAACTGTCCTTTGTTCTGTTGAGCCCTAAATTTCCTGTCAATCAGAGACTTCCTGTCTCTTAGTATAAGCAGAACTGAAAAAAGACAGGAAGATCTAGTTGTTTGATGCTGAGTCCTAGAAATGTAAAATTTTCTAGTCTCCAACTTCTCCCCTCTAGGGCTTGTGCCTGAGAATTCCTTAAGTGTCCACTGTATCTTTGCAAGGCAGGAGGATGGAGAGAAAACCAGAAGTTGTTCTGTGCCTGGATTTCAAAAGAGCATTCTCTGTATAGAGTTTGCACCTCTCCAACTTAAACTGTGCTGGGACAAAATATGAAAAACGCTATGCAGTACATTAAAACTTTATAAAAAAGATTAGATAGAAATTTTTGTTGTTTTTTTTAAAAATAATGAGATCTTATATTTGGATGTTCAAATATGTTTTTAAGTGCAAAACATAGTTACTTACAAACCTCAGTATGCTAATATGAATCTCCAAGGGCAGGTTTATTGTCCTGTTATTTACTTCCTAGCAGAAAACCTATTTCCAAGCCAAAATCACCCTTTCTTTATTGACGTCAATAGAAGTAACTCTGGGAAATCTGAGTCAATGTCTTAAATATTTTATAATCTGTAAATCTTCTGAAATGAGGCACTCCTGAAGAGTTTTTGCAGTGAGGTAAAACGAAGCCTAGGCCAATCATATTAAATCAAGAAACAGCACCTGGGATATTGAACGAACATAAACGGGCAAAAAGTGAAAAAGCATAATATTGAACTGAGTTTTTTCTACTTTCCTCACATTCGTGGTTCAGTCCCAGGTGTTATATCTTGATTGCATCTTATCTATTGATCATGCAGAATTTATTTATTTCACAAGATTTGTGTACTGCTTGATTGTAAAAAAACCCCTCAAAGTGGTTTGCAAAAAAAGAATGGAACAATAAAATAATCAGTGAAGAGCAGCTGGAAACAATTATTCAAAACATTCAAAAAATAATTAAAATCAACAATAAGCTAAAAATCAGGGTAAAACAAATGTCAAAATTCTGCATGTCTGCATAGGCTTTCCTAAGCAGGTACCAAAACGAGTACAGTGAAGGTCAATTGGCAGGGAGTTCCAGAGTGTGAGTACTTCTTATTGAGATTGACTTCTTATAAATGTGGAATAAATATTATGCATCACCTGTAACAGCAAAAGGGGGCAAGACCATCTTGTAAGTAAAATGACACCAAGTTGTTATAATAAATTAATAATAATAATAATTTTTTATTTGTACCCCAGCCGGAGCCAGGCTCAGGGCGGCTAACATCATAAAACTAACACAGTATGCAAAGAACATAAGAACATAAAAACAGGCAATCAATTAATTAAAATAGAGTGGTACCTCTGGATGCGAACGCATCCAGAAGCAAATGCAACCCATGTCTCCGTGTGCGCGGGTCGCGATTTGCCGCTTCTGCGCATGTGCGTAACGTCATTTTGACCGTCTGCGCATGCGCGAGCGGCGAAACCTGGAAGTAATGTGCTCCGTTATTTCCGGGTCGCCGCAGCGTGCAACCTGAAAATACTTATCCCGAAGCTACTTCAGCCCGAGGTATGACTGTACATCTTAAAATTAGTTCAGAGCAAATTAAAATCTGGACTGATGGCAGTCCACGGGTAAAATTGAGAGTGGTTAATATTCTCCAGGGCCAACTGTTACCACTGGTCTTATAAAGGACCTGTGAGTGGGCTAGGAGGCATCTTTAATGCTTGTTCTTATACAGAAAGAAAAGAATCAGACTGAACTCCGACCAAAGGCCTTCACATACTAATAGTAACACCTTGAACTTAGCTCAGCAGCAAATTGGCAAACAGTGCAGGTCTCTGAGCCAGGATGTTATATGCTGACAAGGTCTCACTCCTGTCAGCAACCACACTGCAGCATTATTCACTAACTTCATCTTCCGGAGCAAGCAAAAGGGAAACCCTACAAAGAGCACATTGCAGGGATGTAGTCTTGAGGTAAGGTAAGGAAGTTTAGGAAGTTAGGCGGCAAAGACAGGGAGTTAGTGGGACAAGGTCATTTCTAAGAGGCCTGAACTGGCTTATAAAAATGGCCTGAGTTCTTCCAAAATAAGAAGTCTTCCTTCCTTCCTTCCTTCCTTCCTTTCTTTCTTTCTTTCTTTCTTTCTTTCTTTCTTTCTTTCTTTCTTTCTTTCTAGAACGTCAGTAGTTTCTGAGGTAATCTCAGGTTATCCTGGATGCTTGTCCATCTCTAGTCACAGTTCATTTTCCTCCCTGCAGGGTTTCGGACTTTTGTTTGCCTCCTGAATATGTGGAACGCTGTTGGGGGGAGCTGCAGTAGATAAAATTAGTGGATGGTGGGAGGTCTAAGCACCTTTCTCCCACCGCTGCTGAAAACTGCTGCCTACAGAAGTCATTTTGCCTCGAAGAAGCAGCCATTGAAACTTTGTTGTACACATTTGTCTGTGATACTTATTCCGTCCCTTCGGCTCTTTATTCTCTGGCTCTCCTTTCACAGCTACATTTTCAGACTCTTATCGGCATCACAGAGATGTCTCTGGGCTCGGGGTTGTGTTGGCACTCCCATTAAGCATACCCCAGGGCAGTGCTACCAGAACAACATAAAAGCATTGGGACTTGATATACCTGCCATGCTCAGTTCCAGCATGTAACCATGTAATTGGCCTTGCTTAATAGAAACGGGCAGATTAAATACTGTTTACCACCAAAGCAACACTAGGTTGAGTCCTCTGCTAATTGCTTTGCCACATTGTCAATAAATCAGTTGCCAGGTTAAAACGGAAATTAATGTGGTCAAGTGTAAGCATTTGAGACTTGGGAAGAGAACAGCCCTTACAAAAGGGTTCTCCTTAACAGACTTCATCCGCAGAATGAAAACAGGCAGGGAAATCTATGGTTCCTTTCTGCTAATAAATGGACGATAAGAAACGTTAAGCAAACAGTTGTGACAAGTGTGCAAACGAGGAGCAACAATAAAGCAATTATGGCAGGACACATTTGTGGAGGCCAAGCAGTCAAGCTCTCTTTCTTTTTTCTCGTTCTTCTTTTGTTAGTCATTTGTCCAGTGTTGGTATAAAGCACCAAGTTCAGATTAGGAAAGATAAAGTCAGAAGACTATTAATGTTTGGGAATTTGATACTGTCACCTTACTTTGACAGATGCCATATCATAAAAAATCAGACCCCCTTTCCGTACTATATCCTGAGGAGTTGTGGAGGATGTTGTCTTTTAGAAAATGCAGTTCATTTTGTCTGTTCCTGTTTACTGCAGATACCTGGTTGTTGTTGTTTGTTTAGTTGTTTAGTCATTTATTCGTGTCCGACTCTTCGTGACCCCATGGACCAGAGCATGCCAGGCACTCCTGTCTTCCACTGCCTCCCGCAGTTTGGTCAAACTCATGCTGGTAGCTTCGAGAACACTATCCAACCATCTCTTCCTCTGTCGTCTCCTTCTCCATGTGCCCTCCATCTTTCCCAACATCAGGGTCTTTTCCAGGGAGCCTTCTCTTCTCATGAGGTGGCCAAAGTACCTGGTTGTAGTGCCACCCTATATATAAGTGTGTGTGTGTGTGTGTTCATTCCACAGTCAGGAACAAAAATGTTTGCATGGTCTAATGTCACAGAGTTGGCCAATTTAAATGGGTAGATTGCTGGGTTCATAGATGCATAGAAAATATACCAGAAACTTTGTTTTATCAAACAGACAAATACTAGCATGGCAGATTTATTTTGTTGCTACCACAATAATAGGATGAGGGCAGTATTTTCCTAGTTTTTAAGTGTGCATTTTAAAATGCACCATTTATAGAGCTGGTATACTGCAGTGACTATTATGAAGGCTTTAGCTACAAGTCGGAAGTCATGCAGTTGGGACAGTTTGCCTGGTCAAAGGAAGGGAATCGAGGGTGGTATCAGGAAGGCTCAGCAACACGAGAAGCAAAAATGCTAAGAAAATCCATCCTACCTCTCACTGATATAGTCTTGGGCTGTACTCCTTCAAATGACAGTAGGGACATATGTGATTGAATGCTCCTTCATAGGGGGAAATTCTATATAGAAAACCAGCACCTCTGGGGGAAGACTAAATCCCATCTGCTGAACGTGTAACTCTGGGAATTATTTTTATTTTAGTATACAGAAGAGCAGTTATTCATGTAAGTCCTCATGCATCTAAAGTGGTGCTGCTCAGATACAGTCTGAAACCTTATTGAGGTCTAGACCTTAGGCTGGTTGATTGAAGCGGCCATGCTAAAAAACAACAACCCACCAAAATAAAACACAGGCACGGAATTGCGGTTGCAATCCTGAAATTGCTAGCATGTGGGTGGATTAGCAGGAATCCATTCACTCTAATTGGACTCCAGCAAAGGCCTGCCCACATAGAGCTCTTTGTAGAGCCTGTCTAAATTAGTTCTCCTCCTTTGCTCAGGGAAATACTTTTCTCAGAAAATACTCTTTGCCTGTCTACATTGTCTCTGACAGAAATGTATCACAATGGGAGCATGAAAAGAAAGCCATCAAACAAAACCATATTCCATATAATAAACTGAGG
Organism: Podarcis tiliguerta; assembly: GCF_965153285.1. Taxonomy (NCBI): domain Eukaryota; kingdom Metazoa; phylum Chordata; class Lepidosauria; order Squamata; family Lacertidae; genus Podarcis; species Podarcis tiliguerta. The sequence continues at coordinate 10,641,020 of NC_139545.1, forward strand.
TTCGACTTTAGAATTTTATTCCTCCTTCACATCTTTCTTCACCCATTTCCCCCAAACCTTCTAATTTGCTACTTGGGGAAAATAAGCTAACAGCAGGAGAGGAGAAAATATTTTCCTTGGAGTTTTACAAACATTTCTTCATATAATATTGGCTATAAAGACATATTTGAGCTGTTTCTTACCTGCGGCATGAGGAGTTTCAGGGTTTTGTTTGGCCTGGCCTTTAAAGCAAACCGACCTGGTTCATGTTTCTTGAACTAACACAGTTATCTTCTGGTTTTCGCACTTCTCTCAATTTTGCCACGTAGTTCTAGGTTTTAAAATGCACCAAAGTGTTTACCAATATGAGTGTTTTCAAGGTTGTCTCTCTTTTTTTTACAGTGCATATTTTGTGAAAAAAATATGTACAGAAATAACGAGCGTTTTAAAGAAATCTGCTGGATCAAGCCAAAGGTCCATTAAGCATTGCACTGTGTTCTCACAGTGGAATCCCACAAAACAGGATCTGAGTGCAGCAGCCTTCTCCTCTTGCTGTTCCTAGCAAGTGGTAGTCAGAAGTATACTACTTTTGACACTGGTGGTAGAACGTGGCCCTTGTGGCTAGTAGCCATTGATAGCCTTCTCCTTCATGAAATTGTATTCTTCTCTTTGAAGGCCATCCAGGTTGGTGGCCATCAGTACCTGCTGTGTGAGTGAGTTTTGTCAACTATGTGCCATGTGAATAAGCTCTTTGTTTTGCCTGCCCTGAATCTTCCAACATTCAATGCCCCCAAGTTATCGTATTTATAAGTGACAGAGAAAAACTTTTCTCTATCCACTGTCTCCACATCATGGATACTTTTATACACCTCTTCCGTGTCTCCTCTTGCTTGCCTTTTCCTTTAGCTAAAAAGTACCAGCGTTGGAACATTTCCTTGGTGGGGCTATTCTGCCATTCTGTTTGCCCCTTTCTGAACCCTTTCCAGCTATAAAATCTGTGACGCAATAAGGGTGAGACCAATTATTGGTCAAGTGTTATGGAACAGATTCATGAATGAACACATCCAGAACCAACGCAGTCCAAAAACAGACTGATCCTTCCATTGGTTCCTGCGACTATGGACTAAGGCCTCTAAGGCCTTTTGCACATTTTCCCTCAAGGTTGCTATGCCGCTGCTGACTTTGCTTGACACGTCCAACAGTTCAACAGCAACCTTCAGGGGTCAGTTCACTTAATTAATAAACTGGAATCGCGGTTTCACCAATTTGCTTTCAATTGATGGCAATGCAAAAAGAATCTCGTTGTGAATTCCACACGGTTCCTTTCATTCTTGGTGCAAACTAGGAAAAAGGTAGTTTTATTTATTTATTTTTTTAAAAAATAATATTTATTAGATGTTTAATAGTTACAGAAGGGACAAAAAAAGAAAAAGAAAAAGAACAATAAAAGATTTAACAAACAATACATTAAAAACAAAAAGAAAAACAAAAAATCATTACATCAAAAAAACCAAAAAACAAAACCAAAGACATTTAAAGAGCACATCTAATATTTCCATCTTTATCTTTCATTTACTTGTTTCATCGACCTCCTCACACCTCCCTTTTTTGTATTCTAGTTCAATTAACTATTTCAGCAAATCCTTTCCATCTTTCTCAATTTTTGTTCTATACTTTATCTTAACACAATCTAACTTTATATTTTCCACTTTGGCCCATTAACAATCAGTTTTTGCTTAATTCTTTATAACATTTCTGCTAAAACCATATAACTTCATTCCAGTATTCTTCTAACATTCATTAATTTTGCAGTATTTCTGTAAGTATACTTTAAATTTTTTCCAATCTTCTTCCACCGACTCTTCTCCCTGTTCTCGGATTCTGCCAGTCATTTCCGCCAATTCCATGTAGTCCATCAGCTTCATCTGGAAAAAGGTAGTTTTATGCCAGTAGTTTCAGATGCATGTTTATCTAGCTAACGGATGCTGTAATGGCAATCTCCACCACAGATGCAAAGAAGAGAAGCAAGGACCATTTCCCAGACTTCATCTGGATTTGTATCCTTTTTTTGCAGCACAGTAATTATCTGGGAGATGACATTCCCTTGTGAACCCTTGCAGGAAAACAATTGAAGCCACAAGAAATCTGCACCTTGAAGTATCAGCTACTGGAATTGTCTATAAAGCCTTGAGTCTTCCCAGCTCAATTTATGCTCACAATGGGAAGTGGTGGACACTATATAAAGCTCAGCCAAATGCCAAGCCTTAAAAATGACTTTGGCAAATTTGACAATACTTGCACTCCAAAGAGGTTGTGAATGGATTCCTCTTTCTGAATACTGCTGCACATTCAGCTGTGCAGGTGTCCTCACAGAAGCAGTAGCTTTTATTTCATACCAAACAAAGGAGAGTTATCAAATAGCGAGGCATTCTTCATGTGCTCACAGCACACTCATGTCAGACAGAATTTCTTCTTTTAAAACAGTTTTTATCAATTTCCACTTTAAAAATAATAACTTTTCCTTAGCCATGTTATTTTAACAATGATACTCAAGGAACTATATTCATAATAAATGATTTGCAGAGAAACATCCAATCAACATCTGTATATCTACCTTACTGATTCACTCATTCTGTTGTCCAACACATACCAGCCTTTTTTATATTTTCACCTTTGCTGTCACTATTAAAACAGAATTGTGTACATAAAGGAAAAGAAAAGTGAAGGCTCGGTTTAAAATATTGAATTCTATTGGGCCTTGGGGAAGATGATAGGTCTAGAGCCAGTGTGGTGTAGTGGTTAAGAGCGGTAGACTCCTAATCTGGGGAACCGGGTTCGCGTCTCCGCTCCTCCACATGCAGCTGCTGGGTGACCTTGGGCCAGTCACACTTCTTTGAAGTCTCTCAGCCCCACTCACCTCGCAGAGTGTTTGTTGTGGGGGAGGAAGGGAAAGGAGAATGTTAGCCGCTTTGGGACTCCTTAAAGGGAGTGAAAGGCGGGATATCAAATCCAAACTCTTCTAGTGGCAAAATTGGATAAGGGACACAGAATTTATCCAAAGCAAGCTTTCTCAATGGGCCACCATGGGGCCCAATGGCTTCCATTCATTTTTATCTTCAGTGGCAACATAAGTTATACTCCCATGGCCTGCTTGCTCTCCAAGGTGCTGAAAAGTGGTCTAATGCCCACAGTCTCATTTCCCCCAGCCTTTTCAGATCCAAGGATTTACTCAGCAGCACCTCATAAGCAAATATTTTAGCTAAATCTACTTTGAACCCTCACCAGAGAGCCATAAATCTGATTTTTAGTCATGCTGACTGAAAATTAAGGCATAAAGATCCCTAGATCCACCAGCGCCACAAACCTACCTTACATTCACAGCACAACTCAGTACATGTCTACTCAAAAGTAAATGCAACTGACTCACAGGGAAGTAGTATAGGATTGCAACCTAAGACTGTTACTTATTTACCTCTGCTGGTGGAGATATAGCCTCACACCTTCTACAGTAAACCACAGAGTTGGTTTACAACATAGAACGTAAAAAAAAAAAGTCACTCTAAATATAATCTCTATACAATACCAATATCTAAAAGTTATACAAATACATAATAGTCCATAATGAATATATACTAAGCAGCTATGTGAAATTGTGTAGAATATCCCAACAATAAGCTCTATAACCTCTGTGAAAAACTTAAAATTATGAGACACTGTAATTACCTACTTATTTCAGGTGCGCCTATAAAACAGAGTATGTATCTAATAACAATAAGCTCCTGAACAATAAAGGAGGTGAAAATCAACAGCAGGAGAGCTAAAGTGCAGAAATAATATACAAGGGCATATATCTCCCTGTACAAAACTAGAGTGTAATCCCTCTACCCCAGATAATGACAGACCCTCCCCGCTTTCACCTGAAAGCTTTCCTTTCTGAGTCTCTCTCCCTGAGATATCTCCATTTTCCTGCCTCTCTCAACCAGGGTCCCTCCACCATCTGCCAGTTTTATGGGATGCAATGGTGCCCCAGAAGGAAAGACATCAAGGGCATGACCCACTTTTCTGTTACCCCCTTGAGGTGACCCCCACTGGAGTTACACCATGACTGGGCAGCCTGCTGCCGGCAGCAGGCTTTGAGGTGGGTAGAGTTCCATTTGCCTGCCTCTGCTCCTCAGCAGCTTATTAAAACCGACCCATTCACCAGATTGCTGTCAAATTTCTGTAAGAAGTTAAACTGCCTTAGAGAGTGCCTTCTGCACCATTCCACAGACCTTGCCTCTCCAACATGTGAAGGACTGTGAGGCTAAATGACTGGGATGTGACAGAGAATAGAGAAACCTAGCACATCCCCAGTCTCTCAATGTTTGCAGTTATGGATTCTGGCACAATTCCATAGTCTTTCCTACATCACAGTGATATAGGAGCAGTTGTCAGCTATTACATGCCTATTATCGATTTCTATGCAACTTTAATTGCCATGGCTTCTCCCAGTCAACCCCAGAAATTGTCATTTCTTTCACAGCCCACACCCGTAATAGTTCAAAGTGGGGAAGAATCAGGATTGTTCCTTGATAAAATGTCAATGAATGTCTTGAACAAGGTTAAGGAAAATTCTGAATTAAACTAATAATGTGAAACTCTGTATCTTGGGAAACCTCCACCAATATGTACACTTGGGATGAGTAATCTGTGACCTTCCAGATACTTTTGGACTCTTAATTGTCATCTGCCCCAGCTAGCATGGCCAATGATCAGGGACGATGGCGGTTGAGGTCTGAGAATATCTCATGGAGGACCACAGCTCCCCCATCCCTGATGTAGACCAAAGGAGTCCATGGCATGCAACAGAATCATATGCATGCTTACTCAGGTAAGCCCCATTGGATCCACATTTACTCTCAAGTAAACAGGCACAGAACTGCAGCCTCAGTTAATTGCTAGTACTTTATTTTATTTGAAGCAATATATGCAATTATAAATCCTACTGATGAGGTTGAAGAGAGCTGAGCCGAGAGGTTGCAAATGAAGTGAAAGTGGAGATTTAATTGGGCCATCTTTGGCTTGAACATTAGAACAGCAACAAAAACCTTTGCACACACATCTGTTTTATGGCTACACCAGACATCTTTATAAAGCCCGAATATTTGGCTCTAATCTGAGTGCATGAAATGGGTTTGATCCAATCTTTATTTCACTTTTATCCTTTGCTTCAGATTAATGAATCTTTAATCACATTGATGGGGAAAGTTAATAGAAAAATTAATGAAAGCACAACATCAGGGCCTGAGAGATGGGCTGAATAACAATGGGAAGGCTACCAGCTGCAGTCTTTCTTGCTTTCCGCAGACCACAGTTTATGGTTCATAATGCCTGATCTCAGACATACATTTTTCTACAAATGGTCCATGTTATAAAACATATAAATAACCCAGTAGCATGTTTGTCATATACTTGACATCTAATAAGGGAGATTAATTTAAAAGTGCCGAGTACAGAAAGTCTTTCAGACTTTAATCCATTTGTTTCCTTTTACGTTTACCCTGTCGCACTTTCCCGCCACCCGAAGTCATTCATTATAGAATCTCACCTGGCCACTTATCAGGAATGATTTGATGGAGTCAGGCAATCAGTACCTTCCTGTTCATAAAACAGCTTGACAGTCAGCCTTCAGAACTTAACTCTGTCATGCATTGACTCCTCTGTGTCTCTTGTGGGCAAAAGTAAAACAAAAAGCCGAGGGAAACAAGGGACAGATATCGTGACAAAAGAAGTAAATAGACATTGTATCATAGAGAAGCTAAATGCCGAAGGGGAACTGGGGTCCTCCCCGGACCATACAGCCTCTTCTCAGGCCACACCCCTCATGGACTCTGCGTTGCACCTTCTTCAAGTGCTTTTGTCTGGTGATGTCTCCTTGAACTCTGATAATGCTTCTTGATTGGGTGGAGGATAGAGATGGATGTGCTTAGAAACTAGCCCAGTGTCCAAAGGTATCTTCTGATACCTTGTTCCACTCACTGTTGCCTCTGGCCCCGCCTGCTTCTGGCACGTAGCCATTTTTCTCAGAAGGCAGTAGAACCAACCAGATGAAAAAGGTTCTCTTGCACTAGACATTGGCCATAGTTACAGGTAATGCTTACCAATTAGTGGACCCATTTGCATCAGAAGACAACTTCATCAGGTCCAACGAGGTTAGGCTGAGCAGAGTGATCCAACTGGGGAGATCCACCAAGATGTATATTCACATCTGTATCAACAACAACCATGAATTGCTCTTGCTGGTTCAGGGTGACTGAAAGACTGACTGCAAACCTATATACACCTAACTGGGTCTAAACACTATTGGATTCAATGTGGCTTACTTTTAAGTAGGCGTGGATAGGCTTACATTGTGAATGGGCAAAACACAACTGGTTTGAAATGAAATTGTATTTCAAGAAATATTTGTTGTTGTTTAGTCGTTCAGTCGTGTCCGACTCTTCGTGACCCCATGGACCAGAGCACGCCAGGCACTCCTGTCTTCCACTGCCTCCCACAGTCTGGTCAGATTCATGTTTGTAGCTTCGAGAACACTGTCTAACCATCTCGTCCTCTGTCGTCCCCTTCTCCTTGTGCCCTCCATCTTTCCCAACATCAGGGTCTTTTCCAGGGAGTCTTCTCTTCTCATGAGGTGGCCAAAGTATTGGAGCCTCAGCTTCACGATCTGTCCTTCCAGTGAGCACTCAGAAATATTTAAGGGAAAGCAATGTATTCATTCGTTCAAAATAGCCATTTTGACTAAAGGAACGGTTATAAAATTGACTTCAGTAATAGTCAATGTAATTTTCTAGTATTGCTGGCTGAAAAACTTTTAGGGTGATTCACTGAACTCTATTTTCAGATTCTCAACAGAATCTCAACTTTGGGTGTCGATTTAAAATGCTAAAAACGTAGATCTTCTGAGATGGAAATTCTACAGTGTGCCAATCTCCACCCATTGAAATATATTAATTATCCATTGTTCACATCCTAAATTTACATAAGAGGGAAGTTTCAGATGACTCAGGCAGTATTTCCCTGGTTTATCTCCTATCTGAAGTTGCTGGTATCCTTTTACAACATTAGTAAGTATGCAGTGAAAATGAGGGCCAAAATTAATGGATTATGCAACTAATTGGGCCCCTTTCCAGAAGTTGGATCCAGCACATTCATGACCAGCCCAATTCTACACCACCCCTGGAATGACCTTTTTCAGGAATCTATTGCTGGAATCCCCCACCAGTAGCACTCTTCTCCCCTGGTGGAGATCACTATTGGGGTGGGGGATTTCAGCCTAGCTGATTCCTCAGCAGTGGCCAATATTGACTGTTGAGGGTAAACCTTTATTTGTGGGCTAAAAAGGAAGGTTATGCTTTGAAGTGTTCTTAAAAGCCATTTTTTATTACTTGTAATAAGAGATAAAAAAGGGAAAACATTCCAGATGGTCTTTCTTTTTAACAATTAATTGCAGCTTTTCTTTATTTAACTAAAAGTCACCTCAAATTTATTTTTTTGTCTTAAAAAAGCATGTTGACCGAGGTACTGGTAATACACATTTTTATTTAAATGTTATTAAGTAAATCCATTGCTTCCAACCTTTTTGCCTTAGGGTACTAAAACATTCATCCTGGATTCCACCTTGTTGTTGTTGTTTAGTTGTTTAGTCGTGTCCGACTCTTCGTGACCCCATGGACCAGAGCATACCAGGCACTCCTGTCTTCCACTGCCTCCCGCAGCCTGGTCAAACTCATGCTGGTAGCGTCGAGAACACTGTCCAACCATCTCGTCCTCTGTCGTCCCCTTCTCCTTGTGCCCTCCATCTTTCCCAACATCAGGGTCTTTTCCAGGGAGTCTTCTCTTCTCATGAGGTGGCCAAAGTATTGGAGCCTCAGCTTCACGATCTGTCCTTCCAGTGAGCACTCAGGGCTGATTTCCTTAAGAATGGAGAGGTTTGATCTTCTTGCAGTCCATGGGACTCTCAAGAATCTCCTGCAGAAGCATAATTCAAAAGCATTGATTCTTCGGCGATCAGCCTTCTTTATGATCCAGCTCTCACTTGCGTACATCACTACTGGGAAAACCATAGCTTTAACTATACGGACCTTTGTTGGCAAAGCGATGTCTCTGCTTTTTAAGATAGTCTCATTGAATAAGTAGAACCAGTATGCTTTGGATATTCTTGAGTTACCACACTCATACCCATCACTTGTTTGAAGTGGTATCTGCAACTGTGGACATACCCCTTCCTTCCATGGTCTGCATACATGGGGTTGTTTCACGTAGGAAAATGTTTATCACCTGAACCCAACTTTGTTCCATAAGCACCATTTGTCTTTTTGCATCCTGTGGTCTTTTTATCCATCTCAGCTGGTCTGCTCTTGCCAGCTTGATCCCTACAATTGGTGGGTCCTCTTTAATCTGTGTTCACCTTTGGACAAATCCCTCCTATCTCTCAGAGCACTGGTCCAAAGTTGCTGAAACAAGTGCAAAACACTCTCCTCTGGAGCAATAAAGTAGGAGCTTCACTTACCTGAAGTTACATTTATTGCTGGAAAAAGTTTTTTAGCAAGAAAAAAAAAATCCCTGCCCGACAATCTATATATCTTTTTCAATATGTGGGATAATTGGGGAACTACTGGTGTGAACTCATATGGTAACTGCATAATATATGCTGTCAATTATCTATTCCGTGACGTGAGTCACAAAAATAAGAAGCCACAATCTTGAGATTCAGTGGGTGGCCTCAATGACAGCAGGCGGCGTTTCTTGATACACTGTCTTTTAGGGCTCTCTGATTTTGCTCATCAAGCAGACGTGTCACGCAGCTCAGGTAGAACGTAGTTGCACATAACATTACAATTTTTGGAGCCAGCTCACCACAGGGGAGTTTAAGAGGAGAGACTTCAAAATTATATATCTAAAAATGAGACCCAAGTTGATATAATTCTAGCATGTCTCTTCTCTGTAAAAACAGGTGTTGAGTTTTGTTTTGTTTTTTTAAAAAAGAATTCACAATTCAAAGAAAATTTTACAATCTGCACTAGACCTGGAAACTAACAGCTAGCGCACACATGGCTACAACCTCAACAGATGGCTTGTGTGTGGATCGGCCATATTGCATCAACACTGCAGATAGAGATTTTCGATCTCTTCAAACGCCAGATTTTCCAGTAAAGTCAGCTGCCAGCCACCAACTGTACAGTAATGAAATTATGTCCAAACATGTATGAACAAGGCTTAAGAAGCAGCTCGAAAGGCCTATTAATAAACAGCATACAATGGATGGAATCCAAACAGCTGCTTGAGGCCAATGACTTCTGCCGGCCCAGTGAGGCTTTGGGTTGACTTTTTTCTTAGAACAGCTGATCCAGGTCATATCACAATCTGCTTTTGAATCTCCCTTAATTTTCAAAAGGAGTTTACCATTTAGCATAGGGAAACTCCTTTGCAAGGAGCCCATATTTCACGTTCCTTTTGGATCATAGAGTTCATTGCATTGCACCAGAACTCTGAAACTTAGGTTTCTGAGACTTTTGTATTTTATAGGGGTTGTGGAGTTCACCACTGTAATAATAATAATAATAATAATAATAATAATAATAATAATAATAATAATTTGTTATTTATAGCCCGCCCATCTGGCTGAGTTTCCCCAGCCACCCAATTGAGTGTTAAAAACAATACAGCATTACATATTAAAACTTCCCTAAACAGAGCTGCCTTCAGATGACTTTTAAAAATAAGATAGCTGCTTATTTCCTTGACATCTGATGGGAGGGCGTTCCACAGGGCGGGCGCTACTACCGAGAAGGCCCTCTGCCTGGTTCCCTGTAACCTCACTTCTCGCAATGAGGGAACCGCCAGGAGGCCCTCAGCGCTGGATCTCAGGCTGAACGATGGGGGTGGAGACACTCCTTCAGGTATACTGGACCGAGGCTGTTTTGGGCTTTGAAGGTCAGTGTGATGGCATGGGAATCTGATTCAGAGGCTGAACCGGAGGAATCCCGGCCTGCACAGGAGCCCCCACCTCCAGGGCCAGCTGAGCTGGGGCAGGGCCTTGCATCTGAAGTGTCTGCACCTGTGCCGGATCCTCAGGAGTAGGCACCAGGTGAATCCACTCTGGCTCCGGAGGTGATTGAGGACACATTGCCTACAGGTGCGCCTCTCCCAGCCCTGTCAGGGGAAGGTGAGTCTCCCCCTGGGTCCAGTAACCCTCCAGCCTCTCCTGAGCTGCAGAGGCTCAGGGCAGAGAGGCGGAGGGAACTGGTTTCTTCCAGGAGGAGTGCTCGCCTTAAGGCCAGGAGAGGCGGGTCTCCTGGGGGCCGGGACCGCCCCTGGCCTCAGAGAAGATAAAGGCCAGTCAGCCCGGTCCCAGGATGCGGGAGCAACGTCGCTGGAAACCTGCTACTGCCAGCACCCAGTCCTTTTCTTCCAGAGTTCCCGACCACACCCGGCTTCTTGCTTCGGATCCCGCTTTGCCTGTGTGGACTGTCTCTAGACCCGTGACCCAGGACCGGACTCTGACCACGTCTCACGGTAACCCCCCCCCCCCCGGGACCAGCACAGTCAGCAACACTTTGAATTGTGTTTGGAAACATACTGGGAGCCAATGCAGATCACTCAGGACTGGTGTTATGTGGTCCCGATGGCCACTCCCAGTCACCGGTCTAGCTGCCGCATTCTGGATTAATTGCAGTTTCCGAGTCACCTTCAAAGGTAGCCCCATGTAGAGTGCATTGCAGTAGTCCAAGTGGGAGATAACTAGAACATACACCACTCCGGCGAGACAGTCTGCGAGCAGGTAGGGTCTCAGCCTCCGTACCAGGTGGAGCTGGTAGACAGCCGCCCTGGACATAGAATTGACCTGTGCCTCCATGGACAGCTGTGAGTCCAGAATGACTCCCAGGCTGCGCACCTGATCCTTCAGGGGCATAGTTACCCCATTCAGGACCAGGGAGTGCTCCACACTCACCCACCCCCTGTCCCCCAAAACAGTATTTCTGTCTTGTCAGGATTCAACCGCTGGGTATAATTTGACATTGTTGCTTAGAAAACATACATTATGCTCAGTGCTGTTTTTCTATAGTAATAAAAAAGAGGTTTGGAACTCACCATGATTCCACCCATCCATGGAATGATTGTATGATTCCATCCATCCATGCAAAAATCCCAGACCAATTGAAGCTATTTTGAGTCCAAAAACAAAGTTCTTTATTATACCTGGAAGGGTGTAGTCTCTGCACTGCTTTTGAGGTTTTGAGCCAGGAGATGAAGGAGGTTCTATACAGCATTTCAGGCCATTAGCAGCATCCTTAGACACAAATGCCTCCTGCCAGCACCAGTAGCAACACCTCCCTAGCAACAGCTGCTTCCTAGAATATGCCAAATTTAAAAGCAGTTTAACGTTTTACGGCATGAAATGATTTTGTCAACCCAGGAAGCAATTCTCAAGCCACAACTTCCACAAAGGCAATGTGCAGAGCCTTTACCCATCGCATAAGATTGCCCCAAACACCTTCAGCAGAGCTTCTCTCACCCCCAGCAGAGGATGGCAGAGAGGACACTATGTGCCGTCCTAAAATTACCCACCCCAGCCATCCTAAACCGATTTATATGGGGAGAAGCCTCACTGAATTAAATGAGGCTTACTTTAGTGTAGACATATCATACTGTCCAAACATGAGTAAACAGAATAAATCTGTAAATCCTCAGCCTTATACAATACATAGGTACCTCGGGTTACATACGCTTCAGGTTACAGACTCCGCTAACCCAGAAATAGTACCTCGGGTTAAGAACTTTGCTTCAGGATGAGAAGAGAAATCGTGCAGCAGTGGCAGCAGCAGGAGGCCCCATTAGCTAAAGTGGTGCTTCAGATTAAGAACAGTTTCAGGTTAAGAACAGGCCTCCAGAATGAATTAAGTTCTTAACCCGAGGTACCACTGTACTGATCTTTCGAGGATTCTTCCTCCTCCCCCTCTTTCATCAGCTCCCCAAGTTTGTTCAAAATCTGATAAAATAAACATGCACTTTTCATAACTGGGAAATCCCTTTGTATTTTCACTGCTCTTCAATGTTTGCTCAATAGGAATTTCTGCCTTAGAAATATTGCTCCTCGTGAACAGCAGACCTCCTTTCTTATTGCCTCCATCTTGTTTTTTCTGAACAAACTTACTCGATGAGACCTGGTCGCTGCGCATAAACAGTTTATTTCCACTATTTCTTTTCTTTGTGCTTGCAGAGCTGGCTAGGGCCAGAACTGATGCGCAGAGCGTGGGGAATCAGCGGGAGTTTGTTCATCCTCTTTAAAGTGCTGTATTTTTCATCTGGGAAAGTTTGTGTTCCTCTGTTTTTCTGTGTGCTAACATCACTGCCTTATACGCTGCGGAAGATTGTCTCCTGCCAGGCAAGGCTCCCTGCATGATGCTAACTCTGTTTTCACTTTTCTCTCAGGGGACTTGTGTGAAGGAAGTTCAGAATATTTAAGGTTCAGTCAGCTAACTTGCCCAGCTCCACATCTGAGGTTTGAAATCACACCAGAAAATCTGTTTGCTCCGCTGTGTCAAGCCATTTCCTTTGAGCAATGACCAGCACCCACAAAAATCCTCCTCCCATCGTTGCTCAATTTCCCATGGTGGAAATCAGGGCCCAGGCAGGGAACCAGAGGTAGATTCACCTGCACAGGCAGGGAACCAGAGGTAGATTCACCTGCACAGGTGACTTGGACTAGCATGGAAAGTGACAACGGCTGTATTTACATGCCCTTTTGTGTTTGGGAGTTTAATCTTGTCAGTTTCTCAATCTTCACTTTGATTGTTTAAATCCTTTCAGCCCAAATAAGGGCTAAAGGCAAGAATGACAACAGGATTTCTTGGGCTTCGTATGCTGCAAGTGGATTGGGGCCCTTGCTCCACCACCCCACAATCTACTGGCAAGAAGTGCTGCTTAAGTACATATATTAATTCAGCCTAGCCCAGTTCACAGGGCTACAACAAAGATAAAAATGGGTATAGTATGGTAATGTATGCAGCCTTGATTGAGCTCCTAAAAGACAGAGCCTCGAAGTGTCCCTATTTTCTAGGGACAGTCCCAGATTTACAGAAGCCATCCCAGTTTCTGATTTGATATGTCCCACTTTTCCATAGGACGTCCCTATTTTCATTGGAGGAATGATGGAGGATATGGAATTACACGACTCCTGAGCCAGGGAGATAAGTAACTTTACAACGTTTATTTATTTATTTTTTTAAAATAATTTTTATTAACCGACCAATCAAATCAAATCAAATCAAATCAAATCACATAAATTCCAAATTACACAGCCAAATTTTAAATTTTTGTTGAGGGGACCCATATTTCAAGATCCGAAGGGGGATTCCGATCATCTTCTTGCTACTGCGTTCATATCCAAATCAGTCCAAATAAAGTTCATAATTCTATCCAGTCTCATCTTGCTGTTTCCGCATCTCATTTTGTTCGGATATTTTTTTCTTTTTTCTTTAAGATCTCTTCTGATAATCTCCTTAAGCAGAAAAACACCAATTATATCCTGTGTGGATTTTTCTGTTCGTCCAATCCTCATATCGAGATGGTTTCCATATATCATCACTTTCATAAATAACATCGCTCTTTCCATCATTAATCTCAGGATATGTCGTTCTTAAGTCCCACTGAGGAGTCTCACCCATAATATAAAAACAGCTCTTTTCCTCCTCCCAGACTCAAGTCCTCCGAAAGAGCTTGCCAATATGGCGATGGTATTTTTAACTGCGTCATTCCAGAGCTCTTAAACCTTCCACGCTCTTCTTAAAACATGCTTTGGTTAGAAAATTTATCTCCACACAGTCGTAAATCCACAGCTTAAGTCATTAAAACGGCATTTCTGACTTGTGTGGGGGGGGGGATTCTTGTTTAATCACATAGAGGAAAGAAAGGAAAGTTTTTTCCCCCTCCCCCATCCAGTCCCTTTGCCATACCGAGTCTTGGCATATCTTCTCATGATTGATTCTTGTTCCTCCGACTCGTCTTGTTTATCAGAGAACTCTTCAGTTAGCAGTCTTTACTCCCCCTCCTTCCTTGAAATATGTGCATTCGCTTCTTCCTAATTGTTCCTTTTGAAGTTCTTACAGCTAGCGGCGCGGATCAGAGACAGCGTTCAGGAGCACCGAGATCCACAGGAGGGCATTCTGGCTAGTGCCCCCACCCCCACAAATTCAGGGGTGGTATAGGGCACAGCAGGCAAGGGCAGCCCCCCCCCCAATCTTGGGGGGGGGTAGGGAGGCTATTTACTCCCATCACAGCCTCCTAATTACCCCCTGTGGGTCGGAGAGATGTTATTGTCAGCCATCTTCCAATGCACCCCTAGCGGCCCCCTACTTTACAACGTTTAGAAGACATTTGAAGGGAGCCCTTTATAGCGAAGTTTTTTAATGTTAAATGTTTGATTACGTTTTTATATATGTTGGAAGCTGCCCAGAGTGGCTGAAGCAACCCAGTCAGATGAGCACGGTATTATTAGAGTAGGACACCCCTATTTTCATCAGAGAAATGTTGGAGGATATGGAAAGGTTTGATGCAAATATATAATGTCAGTGTTCCAACCTACTTTCCTTGGTTGGACAGCTTGGGGTGGGTGTGGGAAGTAAGCTGCCCTTGGTTCCTGAAGAGTCTAGCCTAAGGATTAGACTAGGACCTCCTATTGTGCTTACGAAATGTGTCAGTAAATATCCCCTAAAACATCCACAGTGTGTGAGAGATGGTTCCATCTTTCTATTCAGCTCCTCCCAGCAATTTTGTTGCACCCATTTTGTGACTGGTGTCCACTGTGCTTTCTTATGTGCCCACTAGCCCCCCAAAGTTGACGACCCCTCCATTTCCGGACATCCTCATTAAAAAGCTGACTGACATGAACCTTTCTTCTACCATCTGTTACTGGATTAAAGACTTTCTGATAGATCGGACACAAACAATGAGGATTGGACATGTAACATCTAATTCCTTAAAAATCAGCACTGGCACACCACAGGGATGTGTTCTAAGTCCCTACCTGTATTCATTGAATACATACGATTGTGTAGCATCTGACCCGTCTACTGCAATTATTAAGTTTGCAGATGACACCACCATAATGGGTTTAATAGGTGGAGATGATTCAGCGTATAGAGGGGAGGTCCCAAAAATATCTACATGGTGCCTAGGGAACAACTTGGAACCTAATATCAGCAAGACAAAGGAGATGGTGTTGGACTTTTGGAGGAAGAGAGGAGAACTAGCCCCGCTATACATCGGGGAGGGCTGTGTGGAGAGAGTCTCCTCCTTTAAATTCCTAGGAGTTTATCTCAGTGAAGATCTTACTTGGAAAATAAATACAACCCAGTTGATAAAGAAAGCCCAACAGAGATCTCCTCAGAATATTGCGAAAGAACGATGTCAATCAACATTTGATTATCTCCTTCTACCGGTCAACAATAGAAAGTGTCCTTTCATACTGCATCACGGTGTGGTATGCTGGTTTGACATCATCTGATAGGAAGTGCCTACAGAGGGTGGTGAATACAGCACAAGCTATTATGGGCTGTCCCATGAATCCACTGGAAGAAATAGCAGAAGAATGTTGCCTCAGGAGAGTGAGGAAAATTCTCAGAGATGATTCACACCCTGGCCGGCACTTTCTTGCCCTCAGGCAGAAGATATAGAAGCATGATTGGTTTTACCAACAGGGTAAAGAACAGCTTCTATCCGTGGGCTGTTAGGCTGCTGAATGAAAAGATAACAACAGGGCAACTGACTTTCGGGTTTGGTGGGTGTGAGTCAGTAAATGAGGGGAATTAAGACTAAGAGAGCTGAGTGGGGGGTACTCGTTTAATCTCACTGTATACAAGTTGTACAAGTGACAATAAAGTATTTCGATTTCAATTCAATTTCAATTTATGCTGCCCTGCAGAGGGCAGTAGAGCAGACAGGGAGGCCCCAGCTCACTTTTGAGGTAAGCACACAATGAAAACATGGATCAATAAGATGGTTGATCCTGCAAGTTGAGCTAGAGTGGTGTGGTCTGAAACGGAGAAACAGTTGTCTTCTCAACCTTTAGGATACCCACACTGGAGTTAAGAAAATTAGGGAATATCGATGCTTGTTGAAGAGCCTTGCAAGTTAATACGGTAACTGTGGCCAATTCACCCAAGCTCACTCTCATGCCTTCATTCCAGTGAATGTCTGTGGTCTACCAGTGAGCTGTGTTGAAGTATAAAAATATTTCTTTTGGACTCAAATGAAATGCATTGTAAAACAAATTACTCCATCAAATCTAGCTGAAAGAGGCCATGAGCTTGATTGCCACCGGATGAAGCCAACTCAACTACAGTTTCCCCACTTCACTGCTGAGTGAAAGCAAAATGGCTGATGTGACATTATTTATTTTTGATCACCCATAATGACACTGATTTTTGAATGTCTCTGCTGAATGTGCGGAGCCATTTCTTGATATGAGACCAAGAGATACTGCCAGAGAGAATCAACTGATAACAATTTAATATCTTGATCTCTCAGCAAATCAGCAAAAATGGGTAGGGGAGGGATCAGGAAAGGGGGGGGTAAAAATGTTTGGCTGGAGAAGTTTGAAAGCTACATTTGATTTCTTCCTTCAGGGTTACAGTGGGTTATACTAGGACATAAAAGAAGAGTCCCTGCGGTCTGTCTTTTTCAAGATTTCTCAGTCTTCCCAGGTTTCTTCTTGAGACAACTTTTTTTTTTCAGTTGTAACCCGACAAGGTCTGAAAAAAGCTGACACTACAAAAAGTCACTTTTTACAATGCACAGAAAAGACATTGCTTGCTGCCCAGAATTTAGCATCACTACCAAGGGAGGCCTGTTAGCTGTCTTGGAGCATGTGCTGTGTATAAGAATATTTATAAAGGACCAGGCATTGGGTGTTCATCAGCCAGGTCTTTGTTCTTTACTTTTGAACAGGTGTCCTGTACTTGAGATTCAGACAAAAGAAGCAATGAATCGCAGAACCCACTGCCAAATGAGAGACTTGTTTTCGGGTTCAGATAGGAGGAACAGGAAGTTGGGGGTAGAACTA
Organism: Podarcis tiliguerta; assembly: GCF_965153285.1. Taxonomy (NCBI): domain Eukaryota; kingdom Metazoa; phylum Chordata; class Lepidosauria; order Squamata; family Lacertidae; genus Podarcis; species Podarcis tiliguerta. Next base: position 10,658,100 of record NC_139545.1, read on the forward strand.
GGTATGAAATGTGTCCCCAAGCCAGCCCCAGTCATACCTTGGATTGCGAACACCTTGCAGGTTTAACGTTTTGGCTCCTGAATCCTGCAAACTCGGAAGTGAGTATTCCTGTTTGCAAACTATTTTTGGAAGCCGAACGTCCGACAGAACTTCGGCAGCTTCCGATTGGCTGCAGGAGCTTCCTGCTGTGCTTTGGTTTCTGAACATTTGGAAGTTGAACGGACTTCCGGAACGCATTCCGTTTGACTTCTAAAGTACAACTGTATTTTAAAGGTAAAAGGACCCCTGACCATTAGGTCCAGTTGTGACTGATTCTGGGGTTGCTCATCTCACTTTATTGGCCGAGGGAGCCGGCGTACAGCTTCCGGGTCATGTGGCCAGCATGACCAAGCTGCTTCTGGCGAACCAGAGCAGCGCACGGAAACGTTTACCGTTTACCTTCCCTCTGGAGCAGTACCTGTTTATCTACTTGCACTTTGATGTGCTTTCAAACTGCTAGGTTGGCAGGAGCAGGGACCGAGCAATGGGAGCTCACCCCGTTGCGGGGATTCGAACTGCCGACCTTCTGATTGGCAAGTCCTAGGCTCTGTGGTTTAACCCACAGCGCCACCCGCGTCCCTACGACTGCATTTGATGACATCAAAATTAACAAATATTGTAATAAGACGATAAACAACAAGTGCTCCTCAATTAAACTTTTATTTCAATGCATACTGTAAATCAAAAAAGATATAATGAGGGCAAGGCAGAGGTGTCTATGTTGTGAATGAGTAGGGTCAAAGAAGCTATCGGAGACAAGAAGGCTTCCTTTAGAAAATGGAAGTCTTGTCCAAATAAGGAGAACAAAAGTGAGCGCAAACCTTGGCAAAAGAAATGCAAGCGGACAGTAAGGGATGTGAGAAAGGAAATCGAGGAGCGCATTGCTACAAACAACAAATTCTTTAAACGTAGCAGGAGATTGACTAGGGAGGTGGTTGAACCTTTGAATCATAAGGGAATGAACACAAAGGAGGGTAACGAGATTGCAGAGAAACTGAATCAATTTCTTTCGTCTGCCTTCATGGTGGAAGATAAAGGGCAGCTCTCCAGTGTTTCAGACAGGTATCATTTCCAGCCCAACCTGGGACTTCCTGCATGCTCTACCACTGAGTTACAGCCATTTCCTTCTGAGCTCCTCTGAGAACCAGGGAACTCTACAACCTCCGGAAACCCACAGAGAGTGCTTGGGAGTGATGCACTCAGTGGGCCTTTCTGACTCACCGTTCCACAGTTAGACTGTGACCTCAGCAGGGGCATCAGTCATGCCAGCTGGGAAGTCCTCTAAGAGCACTCCGGGATCCTGTGGATTCCACATATCTTCATCTCCCAGTTTTCTTTTTTAAAGATTTTTATTGATACAACAAGAAAAAAAAAAAAACAAACACAAGTACCAAATTACACACAAGAATAACCATAGACACCTAATTTTCTTAGCAAACAATAAAACATATATCGGTCTTAACACTAAAGACCCGACCTCCCGTCTATTCCATATTTCAATTTCATATTACTTATTGCCAATACACACTTTTATCATAATTAAATTTATTCTTAATAAATCCAATTTCTTATCTCTACCTTTCAACTATTACTGAAGTTCCTCGAATGCTGCAACTACTATATTTATTTTTCAGATATTCTTTGAAAACCTCCCATTCTGAAACAAATTCCTGTTTTGATTTATTCTTTATTTTTTCTGATAGACCATCTAATTTGGCATATTCTGTCAGCTTTTGGATCCAATCTTGTATAGAGGGGATTTCATTACTCTTCCTTTTTGCTGCGATCAAAACTCTTGCTGCCGCCGTCGCATATAAAAAGATACCCTTCCTCTTTTGTGGAATATCCAAATCTGTTATTCCCAGGAGGTAGGCCTCTGGTTTTTTATTGAAAAAGATCTTTAGCATTTTTTACAATTCTGCATGTATACTCTCCCAGAATACCTGTATTTTCCTACATAACCACCACATATGGTAGAAAGGTCATCTCCCAGTTTTCCATTTACAAAACAAAAAGAAAAGAAAGCAGGTCTAGGGTGTGTCATGCCACATGAATGGGGCCCATGATGTATTGAGAAACCCCGTGGTTGTCATGGCAGCCATGAAGTTCCAAGGTTGTTGTTGTTGTTGTTTAGTCGTTCAGTCGTGTCCGACTCTTCGTGATCCCAAGGACCAGAGCACGCCAGGCACTCCTGTCTTCCACTGCCACCTGCAGTTTGGTCAGATTCATGTTTGTAGCTTCAAGAACACTGTCTAACCATCTCGTCCTCTGTCGTCCCCTTCTCCTTGTGCCCTCCATCTTTCCCAACATCAGGGTCTTTTCCAGGGAGTCTTCTCTTCTCATGAGGTGGCCAAAGTATTGGAGCCTCAGCTTCACGATCTGTCCTTCCAGTGAGCACTCAGGGCTGATTTCCTTCAGAATGGATGCTCTTGATCTTCTTGCAGTCCATGAGGACTCTCAAGAGTCTCCTCCAGCACCATAATTCAAAAGCGTCAATTCTTCGGCGATCAGCCTTCTTTATGGTCCAGCTCTACCATACATCACTACTGGGAAAACCATAGCTTTTACTATACGGAGTTTTGTTGGCAAGGTGATGTCTCTACTTTTTAAAATGCTGTCTAGGTTTGTCATTGCTTTCCTCGAAGTTCCAAGGAGAACCTGTCAATTTATATTGGTCATGAACTGGCAGAACTTTGGGAGCTGGGGAGGGGGAAGGGGAGGGGGGAAGCAGGGCACATTGATGCACGAGGCACATTGATACACCAACAATATTTCAATATCGGGAAATGTTATTCGTGTCACGACATCACAAAAACGTGCCTATACATGTGTGCGTACAACAGTTGCAACCGCGCCGCCCGCCAATTAGCCGTTGGCGTTTGACAAGAGTAGGTGTGTTTTTAGGACAGCCAACTAAAAAATTACGTGACATGTAAAAGTGTTCCAACGCTGTTTTACGTCGTTTAGTTCAGATTTTAAAATACCAAAATACCAAAGGTAAGTAATCAGGATTACACGTGATTTTTAAATAAGTTCAGTGGTTTTATTAATAATTGTTAGGGTTTTTTGAAAATGTCCGTTGGGGCACTTTGAGACATATAAAAGTGCCCCGTTAGTGTACAATAGTGCCCCAATATACAAGTTTGCATGAAATCTCTAAACTCATTAAATTTGAAAAAAAACAAAAAACGGTTGTTTATTACGTGGCCAAAGTCATTTCTAAATATAATATGACCGTTTATCAAGTGTCATATCTCAGGAAAAAACCAGGATCTTGTGTGTTTGTCTTCCCCATTGTAGAAGGTAAGGCAAGCGCTGATTTCAAGGATGTTGTTTTGCCATTGCCAAAACCAAATTTCCCAAAGAGCACATCTTGACACCATCTCTTTATACTTTTTCTATTGACCTAAGTAGATATAATGTGCAGTAGAAGCTAAACATTAAGTAATTATCTTATTTTTTTTAAGCATTTTGTTTAAATTACTATTTTTTTATTACCTAATGTGAGTTCTTACACTTTTTAAGTTTTCCCAAAGTTTTTTTTCAATGGATAGGTGTTTGAGGACAGACTAATATAAGTTTTGATGTTTTGTTAAGAAAACCTGCCATAAAGTCTATGATATGTGTGAAACACTCTTAGTTTTGATGCATAATTTGGATTTTAAGTAACAAATTGTAAGGCTGATTATGATCTCTCACAATAAAAATTGTTTTTTTCGTGAAATTTTTGCAAATAATTACCATTCTCATACAATTTATGATTTGTATCAAAGTGCCCCTTAGGTGGGGCAGAATGATACAAAAGCAATTTTTTACTGAAGTCATTGTATGCTCATTATCTTCTAATTTTAATGGTTCTTCTGACTGCTGTTATAATATCCATTAGTTATGCCATGCATCAAGCCAAAAAAAAAATTATTTGACTCATTTTTGTTACATAAAATATGAGATTGAATTTTTCTGTATCAATCTGCCCCACTTCCCCCCCTAGAGGTTGTCATGGGGTGACAGAGGATGATGAGGGGCTAGGGGCCAGAGCACAGGAAGCTGAGCAGCGGGACCCCTCACCAAAACCAGAGAGGCCCCCATCCCCATGAACACAGCAGGTCCTGAGACATAGGGAACAGCAGGCAGGGTATTCCAGACCAGGTCTGGCAGCCTAGTTCCCCAGGTGAGGAAGGAGGCCTGTGATTCCTCAGCTGGGGCAAGCTGAGAGCAGGTGAGGGTCACAAGCCTCATCAAGCCCAGATGCTGCAATCAGCAGGCAAAGCAGAAAGGGGAAGCAGAGCTGAGGTGCTTTGTCTGCTCAACTGCCCATGTTGAAGGACCTTGCTTGAAGACTCCTGGACCACCATGGCTTTCTTCTTTGGGCGTGACGCTGGACTGCATCCTGACTTCGGAATTGCATTGACCCTGAACCTCGTTTCCTGACCTTTGGCCTTTGAATCTTGGACTGTGGACCTTGCAAATGCTGACTGACCCTCAGATTCTGGACTTGGCTTTGGCAGGTAGCCCAGGGGATCAGGACAATACTTTTAGTTTTGAGTCTTTTAAAATATGGGGTGCTTAAAGGTAAAGGGACCCCTGGCCGTTAGGTCCAGCCATGGACGACTCTGGGGTTGCAGCCCTCATCTCACTTTATTGGCCGAGGGAGCCAATAAAGGTACAGCTTCCAAGTCATGTGGCCAGCATGACTAAGCCGCTTCTGGCGAACCAGAGCAGCGCACGGAAACACCGTTTCCCTTCCCGCCAGAGCGGTACCTATTCATCTACTTGCACTTTGACGAGCTTTCGAACTGCTAGGTGGGCAGGAGCTGGGATTGAGCAACGGGAGCGCACCCCGTCGTGGGGATTCAAACCGCCGACCTTCTGATTGGTAAGTCCTAGGCTTTGTGGTTTAACCCACAGCGCCACCCGTGTCCTTTATGGGGTGCTTACTGACGTTATTGATAAGAAAATGGTAAAATGTGATGAGAAGGTCCTCTTTTAAGTGACTGTAGATATGTTATACGCATGATGGCTGTAGAACCATTTTGGAAAATGCCTAGTTTTCAGTGCAGTGGATTCTTAAAACAGTTTTTCCTTTTTAGACTTTCCCCTATCGTATCTGAGAATGGGAATGGTGTTTTAGATCAAGGAACTGATCTGTGAATATTGTGATCTGTAATGAGTAACACAGAGCAGGTTTATTACCTTTACCTGGTGGTTTTAATGTAACGTTATTCATGCAATATTTCTACACCCCAGTAAACTAGAAGGACAAGTTATGCAATAGCTATGCAAGCTATGCAATTCAGTTTATTACAATAATCCTTTTGATTATTGAATAATCCTTCATAATTTGGGCATTATAAGTACATATAAAATGCAATTCTATGTATAAAGTGCCATAACGCAGCGCATTTAAAAAATATACACACACACACACATTGATCATTTTAAGTCAATAGAATTCCATTTTCTGAACGTTTTGTGATGAACACTGGTTTGTGTGTTGCAAGAGAAATGAACCGATACACAAATCAATTCCACAATTTGCACACATTGCAGTATACAGTAGTTTGGGATATTTGCAGCCACAGCTTTTTGCTGTGCACCGTACACTGCAAGCACATCTCAGCACCTCACAGGATGTAACCCAATATTTCTGGCAGTTATGATCACTTTATAGCTGCCAGGGATGGTTACTCAAATACCCTTCCCTCTAACTTGGAGAGGAAAACCACAAGCAACATCTATTTGCTAGTCTCCAAATATGGCCACTGTTGAAATGCTTTGTGATGGTGCCGTGTGCTATTGAAGATGACCTTAACAGATTAGAGAACTGGGCCAAAGCTAACAAAATGAACTTCAATAGGGACAAATGTAAGGTTCTGCATGTAGATGGGAAGAACCAGCTGCACAAATAAATACTTCCTCCAGGCACCTCTGTAAAAACAGGACACTGGACCACATTTGGCCTTGGGCCTGACCACCAGGGCTCTCCTTATGTCCTCCTTTCGTTTTATGTAAACTGCTCAGAGGGTTTTGTTGATTAGAGAGGTAGAGGGACCCCTGACTATTAGGTCCAGTTGTGGCCAACTCTGGGGTTGCGGTGCTCATCTCGCTTTATTGGCCGAGGGAGCCGGCATATAACTTCTGGGTCATGTGGCCAGCATGACTAAGCCGCTTCTGGCGAACCAGAGCAGCACACGGAAACGCTGTTTCCCTTCCCGCCGGAGCGGTACCTGTTTATCTACTTGCACTTTGACGTGCTTTCGAACTGCTAGGTTGGCAGGAGCAGGGACCGAGAAATGGGATCTCACCCCGTCGCAGGGATTCGAACCGCCAACCTTCTGACTGGCAAGCCCTAGGCTCTGTGGTTTAGACCACAGCGCCACACGCGTCCCTTTGTTGATTAAGTCCCTTTGTTGCTAGACGAGGTTTAGGATCCTAGGATTGTGGAAATGCTTTTGTGAACAGGATTTGAACCGGGGCTGTCTGGTTTCAGGTGGTCTGCAGCAAAGTGCCCTCCCGTGGTTCCCCCTTGTACATAGGCCTGCTTACCAGCCAACGTTCGCAGGGGCTGCCGTGTTCATTTCTCACAATGCCCTGGAGCAGTGCTATGCCAGAGGCATTGTGGGCATAATTAAAATGATGGATGGCTCCCAGTCCCAGCTGCCTGGTGTAATGAGCCAGGGCATTGGAGCCCCAGCAGCTGCCAGAAAGCAAATGCTGACGCCGGGCCTGCATTGGACCAGCAGATTCTGGCTTGCTTGTTTAATGTTTGATGTGATATTTGGGGACTAAAAACTGGCCAAGTTTTAATCTGTGCATTAAACCCAGGGCATGCTAGCAATAGGAAAAATTCGAGATTTTGTCAGAGATTGTCATTTACTTTCATCCGAGAACAATATATACAAATTAGTGGTCAGGCTGTTGCTTTTCTCATCTCTGAGATGACCATCAGTTGCCTGTGTGTGTGTGTGTGTGTGTGTGTGTGTGTGTGTGTGTGAAACAAGAGTGCTAGAAGTACTGGGGGGCGGGGAATAGTTTGCTTCTAATTTCTGTTCCAATTGCTTTATTCTGATTGGCTCTGCCTGTCTTGGTATTTCTATGTTAAAGACAGTAAGTGATGTATGACATCTCCATGAAAATCAGTCTCGAGTCCGATCCCACATTCCCTGCACACTAGAGATTCCCTCTGTGGGTGGGTCAGCTGTAAGCATTCTAGGACTTGCTAATCCATTGGCGTTTCCCAAGCGATCAGATCAGAGAAAACAATACCACAGAGCTGCCCCACATGCTTTATGTAGGAAGATCCTATCCCCTCAAAGTTGAGCTGCGCCCATTATGTGTATTCTAATCCTTTACCATATATTAGCCCTGGAAGGTGGCCAAATAAGTCTCACAGCTGAGGTATGATGGCCCAGTGCTGTCTCATCAAATACATTTCTCCCCATTCCCCACATGAGAACAAGAGTCCAGAATGTGCGTGACTTGGGAACAAATGTTGTCTCAAGTATCATCAGCCTGGCAAGCTGCAGAGCTGCGGACTTATTTTATCCCGGCTGGATTTGTGACAGATGCTTCCATGCGAAAGCCATCTCTGAACGGTCGTAAGGTCACATAGTTGCCTACCTAAGACTGTCAGTACAAGCCAGTTGCAAACCAAGGGTAGATGTAAACAAAAAAGTGACTGACAGGAATGTACATCTGTTGAGTCAGTCACTGACAGTAAATGACATTTTCTGAGTCCCAGATACCAGCTAGGCCTGTGAGTCAGGTATGTTAGGGAGACTCATATTTTTGGTCATTCTTAGCCCTACGAAATATATATTTCTGGAATCTCTCAGTCTGGTGGCATAATCTGAGACTTTCACCAATATATCATGTCATATATAGTACTTCATTACACATCACCTAAAGTGACATGTGTGAGCCAAATTGACCGTTACTAGCGACTTTTGGATCCTCCACCTATCTAATCTAAAGCTGGAAGCATTATGTTTGAGGTAATTTTGGATACCTTCAAAGGTTTGAGTGGGGTGCTAGACCTGTGATAGGTCATTCACACATGTCAGTCATCATTTGATGTTGCAGTTAGGCATCCTGTCAGGAGCATGAATGTGTGAACCAAGCCTTAGTGACTGCTCTCCTAGACAAGAGCATGCATGGGGAACAGATACTGCTAGACTCCAACTCCCATAAGCTCCACCCAACACAGCCAATGGTCAGTGGCGATGGCCCACAGGTTCCCTAGCCCTTGACTAGAGTTGCTTCTTGTCCAAAAATGGCCTCTCAGCGCATTAAAAGCATGTGTGGAAGTTGTGGGTATGCCTGATGGACACAGGTTATGCATTTGGTGACTGTGGGGAAGTGCCTTAAGTGTGAGAAGGTGTCCCACATGTGAACTGATTTATGTGCGTTGAGCTTACCCACCAATGGTGGATTCTGGATAAGTGGATTTGTCAGTGGGTTTGGGGCAATATGTGTTTTTAACAACAGCAGTAGTTCTTTGGAAATCTCCTAATATCAGGGGAACTTAGCAGAAGATTCTAAACGTGTAACGTAGACGGTGGCAGATTTGGAGGTACCTGTAGTAAATGTAGAAGCCGGGCTCCGTGTGGTTGACGAGTCCCTGAGTATATATATCATTACCTCAGAGATGTGACTACAAACAATTTGTGTGTGGTAGAAACGTTGAAGAAAACATTTATAATTTCTATGACTAAATTTTCTTTCATTTTGTTTCTTTAAATGATGTTCATTTTTGGATGAAGAGAAGTGTTTTCTTTTTATCTTTCTATGGGCATAATTTATTAGAAATGGAAAACACTCTGTTGCGTTCGTTTAGGTGAATGGATAGGGCTCCCTGAAATGGGATGCATGCTCAGTCACATGGTAGATAAATCTACTACAGTCATACCTTGGGTTAAAGTTGCTTCAGGTTGAGCGTTTTTGGGTTGCGCTCCAAGGCCACCTGGAAGTAACGGAATGGGTTACTTCTGGGTTTCATCGCTCACGCATGGGCAGACACTCAAAATGACATCATGCGCATGCGCAGACGCAGGTTGCATTCTGCTCAGGATGTGAAGGGGGCTCCGGAACGGATTCCGTTTGAATTCAGAGGTACCACTGTACTGTAGAAAGAGCTGTCTATAACAGCCAGGTGGAGACAAACTTGGGAAGCTGAAAGGTGATGTTTTACTCAGAGTTGACCCACTGAAATGAATGAGCTTGACTAAAGTGAGGCCCATTAATTTCAATGGCTGTACTCGGAGTAAAACTCTCACCCAACATTGTTTATGGGGCTTTGGCTGGAGGCGACACAGAAACTATGTTTGGAGAGGGTGAGCGGGAAAGAATGCCATCTCCTTACGTCATCGTTTATAAGCTTAGCTGACAGAGTGCCAGGTGCCATTCCTGTCCTCTTGACTGGGATATTATTTTAGATTATGGACTCCAGATTTGGGATTGTTGGGCTTTGCTGCCACAGTCGTTGCCCTACTCTGGGCAATCGTGACTCGTGTGTGTGCTCACATTATCTGTCCTGTCTGGCCAGCAGTTTCACTGTGACGAAAGCACATTGCTGACACACCAATACTAATGTTTTGTTGCAGCTGCTCTTCTGTCTCTTATTGCTCTGCCTTGTATCTTGGCTGGTCCTTCTCCTGCCTGCACTTGCCAAGACGTGTGCTGCCGTCAGGGGCAGATTTTGGTAATCTCTTGTAATATGGTGCCCTGTGAAAGGCCAACATTTGACACCCTCAAATGGATATTCTCAGTTTTGCGTCTTCTGAGCTCGGTGCCCTGGGGGGGGGGGGACTACCTAAATTTGGCATTGCTGCTATGTTCTGTGCCAGCAGTTCTTAAATCATTTTCAAGGGCAACCTAATGTAGTGTGTACTACAGTAGTCTAGTTAAGAGCCAGGACATCACATGCAAAGTTCTGGTACAGAAATTACGGCTGCTTTAAGCCACCTGACTTGGAGAGTGTTATCACAGGAATTATGATTATGATGATGATGATGATGATTATTATTATTACCCCACCCATCTGGCTGGGTTTCCCCAGCCACTCTGGGCGGCTTCCAACAAAATATTAAAATACAATGGTCTGTTAAACATTAAAAGCTTCCCTATACAGGGCTGCCTTCAGATGTCGTCTTTGGTAGTTGTTTTTCTCTTTGACATCTGGTGGGAGGGCGTTCCACAGGGCGGGTGCCACTACTGAGAAGGCCCTCTGCCTGGTTCCCTGTAACTTGGCTTCTCACAGCGAGAGAACCGCCAGAAGGCCCTCAGCACTGGACCTCAGTTTCCGGGCAGAACGATGGAGGTGGAGATGCTCTTTCAGGTATACTGGACCGAGGCCGTTTAGGAAGAACAATTTGTGGGCTTTGACTTGCCCATTGCAACTTCATCACCCTATCTATGTGGCAATGGTTCAGCCATCCCATACCCTCCAACATTTCTCCTATGAAAGTAGGGATGTCCTATTCAATACAACTACTACTAACTTTATTTATACCCCCCTATCTGACTGGGTTGCTCCAGCCACTCTGGGTGGCTTCCAGAATATATAAAAACATAATCAAACATTTAACATTAAAAAACCTTCCCACTACAGGGCTGCCTTCAGATGTCTTCTAAAGGTTGTATAGTTACTCATCTCCTTGGCTCAGGAGTCACGTAACTCCATGAGCACTGAAAATAGGGACGTTCTGCCATACCCTCCAACATTTCTTTGATGAAAATAGGGACATCCTAAGGAATAGCAGAGCATTATGGGATCAAATCAGAAACCAGGACAGCTTCTGTAAATCTGGGACTGTCCCTGGAAAATAGGGACACTTGGAGAGTCTGAGATTTTATTGAAAGTTTTCAACATATCTAATCTAGATAAAAGCAGAGAAGAAAAAACGAGAGAGAAAGAAAAGAAAGAAAATACAGTGGTGCCTCGCAAGACGAAATTAATTCGTTCCGCGAGTCTCTTCGTCTAGCGGTTTTTTTGTCTTGCGAAGCAACCCTATTAGCGGTTTAGCGCTATTAGCGGTTTAGCGGCTATTAAAGGCTTAAGGGATTAGCGGATTAGCTGCTAAAAGGCTATTAGCGGCTTAGCGGCTTAGAAAAAGGGGGTGGGGAGCGAAAAAAAATCTCAAGACTCGCAAGACATTTTCGTCTTGCGAAGTAAGCCCATAGGGAAATTCGTCCTGCGAAGCGCATTGAAAAATGGAAAACCCTTTCGTCTAGCGGGTTTTCCGTCTTGCGAGGCATTCGTCTTGTGGGGCCCCACTGTAGGAGGGAAAAGGCAGATGGAGAAAAATAAAATACATTAAAGAGCCCTCTATCAGGGCTAGATCTTAACCCTTTTCTCACACCAAAGGGCGTGGACCCTCCCAGCTCTCACCTGACCATTTCCATTTCTTCCCAGCCTTCCACCCTCAGAGGTCTTCCCTTCCTTCATCAGTCACATATCCGCCAACAGTTCCCGGATGAAAATAGGGACATCCCAATTCCACAATGATAATTTTACTATTTATACCCCACACATCTTACTGCTTGCCCCAGCCGCTCTGGGCAGCTTCCAACATATATAAAAAGATAATAAAATATTTAATATTTTTTTTAAAAAAACTTCCCTATACAGGATTGCTTTCTGACGGATTGGGGATCAGAAAACTCCATACCCTTCAACATTTCTCCAATGAAAGTAGGGATGTCCTAAGGAACAGTGGGATATTCCATGATCAAATCAGAAACCAGAAACAAACAAACAAACAAACAGGAGCTCTGGAAAAATGATTACATGTAGTTAGACCAACAAGGTGGGAGAGTGAGAAAATATCAAAAGCAACCTCTACCCTCTCAAACTGGATCAGCCTAATGAAAATGTGAGTCAATAGGTTTTCAAATTGCCTATGTCGCTTACTCAAATCTCTCCCACGAGACTGCCATCATGGAAATACTGCAAGCCAAAGCAGCAAGTTCTGCCTGTTTTATGACTGTTGCAATTCATTCTGCATTTAAAAAAAGCAAAGCAAAGAAGCAATAATACAAATTTGGGTGACTTTTGACCATGCCAAATATCCTGAGGGGAAGAACCATAACAGAGAGGGTCTTTTTTAAGTGGGTCTCTGGAGACTTCTTTAGTACAGTTCAGTGTGGATTATTTATACTTTGTAAAGCGTTTCACTTTGTTATTGCATTGCCCTTAGCTTTTATTGCCCTTTTATTGCCTGGAGTAGAGGGTTTTATGCTGGCTTTGCAGTTTTAAAGGGGTCATTTCCACCTCCATTTTTTTAAGCTCCCAAGAGATTCTCTCTCTCTTCCTCCATTCCCCTCCACCTCTTCTCAGCAAGTGCAATTTGATACTTGGTCCAACATAAAAATAGGTTTGGCCCTTAGAGACTGAACAGACATAAGCATAGCTGTGAAAATTAGTTAACAAATCTTGATTAAAATTTTGTATGTGTTCTGCAAAAAATTTAAGTAAGAAAGGAGAGCACTGAGTAATAATCTCCTTGTGTGGAAATATGAGGAAAATACCAGGCTGATTTCTAATTAGGCCCAAAGTACACATTACATGCAAACACGTGTAATGGGAGCCTGGGGACCCTTTTTTACACACACAAAACTGGAAGGAAGATATTTGGATCAGAGGAGGGATGTCTAGGCTTAATCATTTTCCTGTTTATTGTTTCTGTGCTCCTAGTTCCTCCACCCTCAAGCAGCTCCTCCCCAGCAGTTTCAAATTTATGTGTTTGAAACTGTGTGTGTGTGTGTGTGTGTGTGTGTGTGTGTAGCATAGAGCAATTTAGGGCTAAGAATTGGTGAGTGGAGAAAATGTTAAGCACCCCTTCTAGGCACACTCCTAACAAAGAAGTGTTTCCTGAAAGTGCTGGGAGGGAGACTACTGGGATTTGTTGCATACCCTCTGTGATGTTAACATATGAGAGTGCTGGAGGTGAAATAGTTAAACAAGTTACCCAATCAGAACCTGGGGGGTGGAGTCAGAGGGACTATAAAACCAGCTCTGGGAGAGGCAAAGGGAGGAGTGATTTGGGTGGTTGGTTGGAGTGGAAGTGAATTGGGATAGAGTTTGTGGGTAGGTTGAGTTAGTGTAGTGAAATAAGCTGAGTCAGGAATAGTTAGGGGCTAGGAAGACAAGTAAATATCTGAGCGGTGGCTTAGTGAGTGAGAGCAGGTAGTGTAAGTTATAGGTCTGGATAGGTACCCCATGATTGTAATTGACCGATACCGTTTATGAAACCTCACGCTTGTTAAACTGCAATAAATAAGCAGAAGTTTATGTTCCAATTTAACCCTGACTGGACTCAGTATTGTACCAGGTAGGGCCTGGGTGGTGGCAGCGAGAAATAAAGTGGTGGCACAGGGATCAATAGACGCTGAAACGTCCGGGGACTCTGTGTCATCGCCACACCCTCCAAGTGTCCTGATTTTCAAGGGACAGTTCTGGAATTACGAAAGTCATTCTGGCTTCGGATTTGATCATGGAATGTCCCCATTTCCCCTGCCAGTGTTGCTGCCGTCGAGCTCGGGGGAGGATGAGGCGGCACTTGTCCTGAGAGACAACTGCTGTGGCTGCGAGGGAGCACCCCATTGAGGAGAGGCTGCTGCCACTGAGGTCCAGGGCAGGAAGAAAGGGGGCACAGAGCACAATTAAAAAAAAATTGTGTGTGCATTTGCATCTAATATTCCCCCTTTCTAAAATTTGTGTGTGTTTCTCTTTTTGTAAATTTACCAAAGAATAAAATAAAATTGGGGTTAAGGGGTTTTCTCTCGACAGTGGAGGGCGTGTGTGCTATGTCCCTTAGGTGTGATGGTTCCACTCGCCCTTTTTCTGATAGGAAATGCTCGGGGTGGTGGTGATGTGGGGTAAAGAGGGTCAGAAAGCTGAGAGTCCAAGGTCATGAGAAGCAAAAAGCAAGGTCTGGCCAGGAACGACAAATGTTGTATCCAGCAACTGAATGAGGCCTGAAACCCTGTTTAGCTGGATTAGCTGGATAGAAAGCTGGATGCAGCTGGTTCACATCAGGAGCAAGAAGGCTGATCAGCAGCAGGCGGATTCACCCTGCCTTTGGTTCCTTCAGGTGAAGCTGATTCCTGGCCCATGACACTATCCCCCACCCCAAAGCACCCCCCAACCCGCTGGCTGGGTGACAGCTTATGGGGGTACCAATGGTGGAACTGCCAGACCAACTGGGGACATGCAAGGCATCTTCCCATGAGCGTTCCTCAGGGCCATAGCCCTTTGAGTCTTCCAAATACTGGAAGCGCTGTCGCCATTGACGGGAGTCCAAAATTTGTGCCACTTCAATTCTGGTTCCCCTTCCACCAGGATGGGCAACGGAGGGGGAGCATCCGGTTGGTGCACACTGGCAGGGACCACAGGGACGAGCGAGGCACGGTGGAAGACCAAGTGTACCTTGTAGGAAGCTGGGAGCTTGACCTGGTAGGCCACCTGGTTGATCCACAGGAAAGGGACCGAGGAACCAGGGCCCCAGTTTCCATGAAGGGTTCTGGACGGGCAGATGCCGGGTGGAGAGCCAGACCAAGCCAGGGCCCCCTCAGCCTGCTGATGTTGGTCAGTGAAATGCTTGTAACCATCCATTGCCCATTGGAGCTGCTCGCAAAGAACCTGGTGGATGGCCCGCAGCTCCTGCAAAAACTGTTCTGCCACCGAAGTGTGGAAGGAGATGATGGCAGGGAGAAGACGCAGGGGTGGAACCCATAGTTGGCAAAGAATGGGGACAGGAATGTCGAAGTGTGGAGAGCATTGTTACAAGAGAATTCAGCCACCAGGAGCGAGATCCAGTTGTCCTGATGGAAGTTGACAAAGCACTGCAGATACTGTTCCAGGATCCCATTTATGTGCTCTGTTTGCCCATCCGATTGAGGGTGGTAGGCAGAGGAGAGATGGAGCTGCATCCCCAAACCCTTCAGAAGGATCCACCAAAAGTGCACAGTTAATTGTGGTCCTCTGTCGGACATGCAGGCTGTGCAAGTGGAACACCTCCCTCAAGAAGAGGTCGGCAGCTTCTTGGGCCAATGGGAGGCCAGTGCTAGGGACAAAATACACCATCTTGGACAAGGTACCCACCACTACCAAAATGGTAGTCGCGCCTTGGGATTGAGACAGGTCCATGATAAAGTCCAGGGAAATGATCTACCAGGGCCATTTAGGTAGACCTGACAGACAGGGCAGAAGGCCACATATTGCTCCACCTCGACCCAAAGATGAGGCCACCAAAAATCTCTGGCCACCAAATGAAGAGTTGAAGCATCTGAAATACCCTGCTGGAAGACTGTCATGGCATAACCGCAGAACAGTTCCCCGCAGTGGACCAGGAGGCACATAATAGCGAGGCGTGTGTTCAGTCCGGTCAGACAATTCTTGCCGCTGGTGCTGCACATAGGCGTCCTGCTGTTGCTCCTCACGCAGCTCCCACAGAAAGTTTCCATGAACCTGGCCCATAGCAAAGATGGCAGGAGGCAAGATTGTGGCCGTAGGTAATGCATCATCAGACCGCTCATACTCCAGCTTCGCTGGTTCTAGCTGCTGGAAATATAGGTGACATTAAAATCGAACAGGAAGAACTGGGACTAGTGGATCTGGTGGTGACTCAGGTTCTTGGCTGTCTGGAGATGTTCTAGGTTCCCATGGTCTGCCTGAACTTCAGCTGGATAATGGGTCTCTTGCAACAAATGACGTCGTGTCTCAAAGGCCACGTTGATAGCCAATAGTTTCTTGTCCCAAATGCCATAATTCTGCTCTGCAGGTTGATGTTTTCAGGAGTAGTACCCACAGGGGAAGAGCACCGAAGACTGTGGGTCAGCCTGTGGGCGCGTTGGTCAAGCCGAAGGGCATTACAGTGTACTCAAAGTGCCCATATTGTGTCCGAAACACTGCCTTCAATTCATCACCCTCACGGATGCGCAACCAGCCAAGTTTTTTGGGGTGGGGTGGGGGGACGTGCCTGGAGGCAGAGTCTGTATGCAAGGTTCAGTCCAGTCCTAAGGTGAGGAATATCTCGGTTCACATAGTCGGACAGTCCAGGGGTCAAGAAAGCAGAGAGTCCAAGGTCACAAGCAGCAAGGTCTGGCCAGGAATGACTAATGTTTCCAGCAACTGATTGAAACTGGAAACTCTGCTTAAGAAAACTGGAACCAGCTGCTTCCCATCAGGGGCAAGAAGGCTGATCAACAGCAGGGGGAGTCTCTCTGCCATCTGCTCCTTCAGGCTGCTGCTCAGCAGGTGAAGCTGATTCCTCGCCCATGACACCTGTTTTCAGCTGACGAATGTTGAAGGGTATGTTGTTGTTGGCATTCATCTGTCTCCAGAGGCAATGCAGGAATGTGCCTATGGGGGGTGAAGTCAAACTGTTGGAAAGTTTGGTAGCTGTGGCTATAGAGAGCAATATGGGAGAGACCTGTTTGTTGCTGCTGGGGCAGATGTACCATGAGATTTTATAAGGTGCCAAACTAGCCAGCTTTATTTGGGGAGGAAAAGTGCCTTTTGGAATTCTGTCTCAAGAATTGTGCTGGCTCTGTATACCCCCTGGGTATACCTGGGAATAAAGGTAAAGGTACCCCTGCCCGTACGGGCCAGTCGTGTCCGACTCTAGGGTTGTGCGCCCATCTCACTTAAGAGGCCGGGGGCCAGCGCTGTCCGGAGACACATCCAGGTCACGTGGCCAGCGTGATGAAGCTGCTCTGGTGAGACGGCACCAGCGCAGCACACGGAAACGCCGTTTACCTTCCTGCTATAAAGCGGTACCTATTTATCTACTTGCACTTAAGGGTGCTTTCGAACTGCTAGGTGGGCAGGAGCTGGGACCGAACGACGGGAGCTCACCTCGCCGCGGGGATTCGAACCGCCGACCATACAATCGGCAAGTCCTAGACGCTGGGGTTTTACCCACAGCGCCACCCTTTACCTGTGAATAACCTACAATAAATTCAATGGGGCCGACTTCAGAGTACGCATATATACATTCTCACCTTCATGGAAACCCTATGCCAAAGGCCAAGTCACAGAGTTTCATGGGTGAGCAGGGAACTAATCGAGACTTGCCCCTATCCAAACCCCAAGCTTCGTATTTTAGCTTTAACGAACCCCTCGCCAATCACATATCCTTTTACAAAATGGTGTGTTTGTGAAATAATCTCAGTAGCTGTTTTTCTTTCAAAGTAGTGTACCTCTTCGCTTGAGAGTTGAGGCATACAATGTGACTTTGCAGAAGTAATATGTGTACTTGCAACCATATTCTCTCTCCCTGCCCCCTGTGGTGCTGTTTACTTTGGCAGGAGTACAGTCCTTGCTCTGCATTACATTTGGCACTTGAATTGTCATGGTGACATGGCAAGTGTCTCACTCCCCACACCCCCATAGATAGAAACAAGCATCACTCACAGTAGGATTAGGTTTTCTATCATACAGCGCAGTGGTTTGCAGACTTTCTACTTCCAGAGGACCCTGAATGTACAGTTTGCTGAGGAATCCGTGTATGTTGCAGAAGATTATGGAGCAGGTTCTGGGTATCTGGCCTGTTCATGTGAAATGTCAGGCAGGGATACTCGACTTCATACTTGCTCTTCGTGAATGGAGAACCCCCAATTCTCAACTGTGATTTCAGGGTATAATTATAACCTTGCCTTCTCTCACCCACCCACTTTTTAAATGGAGGTACTTCATTCACTTGAGCCCCTCCTGCCTGCAGCATAAAACTGAGGCACAGCTTTTACCACCTAATCTGATTTGTGTGACGACGAGGTTTCTAACATATTGATATATCTCAGAACTGTTAGACATGACTGGAAGGGAAGTAGAAGCAGAATACTGAGCAACTTTTCTCCTGTGCATGAGATTTCATCAGTTCTTCAGGTAAAGGCATCTCTCCCCAAAATCCCCAGAGAGTGTCTCTCTCAAAATCAACATGAGAAGCAGTACTGGCAAGATCTGTGCATTTGTTTCAAAATACAAAGGAATTTGTATTTGCCTTTGAATCTCATATCAATGTAGTTTTATCAGCAAAAGAACAGCAAGGTGTTTTACTGATATCTATATTTCATATTTCTAGTTAATCAAGAAGCCTAAGTAAAAAGCGGTGAAAGAAACAGTCAAGCAAATAGTAGAAAGCTGACCTTTCTTCATGAGGTCAAGTAGCTTTATTGTGATTTAACACTACAATACAGTAGATATCCATAAAAAACTCTATAGTGTATATAAATTATTCCTTCCATTCAGCTTTTTTTTTTTAAATGTCCATTACAACTTTGGTACAATGTGATTTTATTATATTTTTTAAAATACTTTTCGCTTCACAAACTCAACACAAAGTACAAAACTAATCTGAATTAGGGATATTATAATCTACACAGTGGTGTTCAGTGGTAGGAAAAAATCTTACCTCAATGATTTCATGTCACTAGCTAAGCTACAAAGGCAGACCTAGCAGACATGACAAAAATATGCACCATTAACCAGCGAGAACAACTTATTACATTTTGTTGTTGTTTTTACATATTTCCAGCAGCACTGACTCTGTGCCCTCAACTGATAACTCTTGTGGTGTTCCTCATTTCGTTTGAAGGCCATGAGATAGTTGTCATTAAAAAAAACAAAAACAAAAAAACCAGCTACCTTTTATATATTGGTACTAAGGATTCACAGTTTCAGTACTTGACCTGCCATCCAGCATTGTTAATATTTGCACAGTTTGTCCTGCAGTTGGCAGAAATAACTGGTGGAACATTATTAGAAGGACAGTGTTGTGCAATCAATCGGAGATTATTCTGTGGGGACGGAGGTATGACATTACAGTAAACAGGCATTCCAGTGGCTGTAAGTGTTCCTTGACCTGATTGATTAGGTAGCATGAGTGGCTGTTGATACGACTGTTGTGGCAGTCCTTGAGAACCCTGGGTCATTGGCACCTAAAAGACATGAAGCAAAGTTAGGGTCTTCATACTCATCTCTAAAATTCCTAACAAGCTTTCTTTCCTTCTGTCTTGTTTTCTTTCATAATTGGTCTCCACCTTTAACTCATGTCTGTTCCAGTTCTATGAAATGCCCGCTCTTTAGACTGGGGTGCGCGATAGTTCACCAATAGCTGAAGAATTTAAGAAGTGAACATATTGTTTCCCGTATGCTTGGGCTGACAGGTAGGGACAGGGAAGCAGAAGAGACGGGAAATTGAACGTGTATTGATATATAGTGCTGAGCTGAGCTGATTAAAATGTAGTCCAGTATGTATAATTGTAATAACTCAGTTCACTTTGCATAAGAGCTCATTCCAGAACTAATTAGTCCACTTCACTGAAGTGGAAAAGACTTTCATTCATTTAGAATATGGCTTTAAAATCAGAATACTGGACTAGGCATCAGTTTAGTGAACTGGTAAAGGTAAAGGTAACGGGACCCCTGACCATTAGGTGTAGTCGTGTCCGACTCTGGGGTTGCGGCACTCATCTCGCTTTATTGGCCGAGGGATCCGGCGTACAGCTTCCAAGTCATGTGGCCAGTATGACTAAGCCACTTCTGGCGAACCAGAGCAGTGCACGGAAATGCCATTTACCTTCCTGCTGGAGCGGTACCTATTTATCTACTTGCACTTTGATGTGCTTTCGAACTGCTAGGTGGGCAGGAGCAGGGACCGAGCAACGGGAGCTCACCCCATCGCGGGGATTCGAACCGCCGACCTTCTGATCGGCAAGTCCTAAGCTCTATGGTTTAACCCACAGCACTACCCGCGTCCCTAGTGAACTGGCAGAGTGTTCTAAATGGAATTGGTGCAGTTCTCTCACTGGATGAGAGAGAGTCACACAGGTGATGGTTCTGCACTTATGGATTTGTCTTGAATTTTATTGTTAGGAGATCAGGAAACAAGATCCTCGCCCTACTGAGTGTTAGCATAGACACAAACGAACCATTTAGGTTCAGCTTTTCAGATTGTGCAATATTTTCCACCTTTGCCTTCCGAAACAAGTGTCTGGGGAGGTGGGATATTGCTTGACCAGGAGATGCTGTTTTGTTGGCAGTGTGACACAAAAGCAAAACTGTAAAAGCAGAATATCACACCACTATGTTTTAGTGGAGTTCTCAAATGCAGAATCAACAAATTACTTTTCAATACCCCAATCTCCGTTATTTTGAACTTGAGAGGGGACCAGGAAACATGCAGAGCCCAGAGAATTAAATCATATTCTGACTTCTTCTGACATTTAAATGATAAAAAATATCAGATCCTAAATGGAGGATGCCTAACCTCCATTACCCGACGCCCTTGTCTTTTTACTGCTTGTGTAGATTGACATTATTAACAGCAGGGCTCTTTTTCCCCACCATACAATGAAAAATGAAAGGAGGAGGCGCTGGTGGTTCTGTATCTCAAATGTGGCACAAGGGCAAGAAAGGTGTTTTATCTGATGGAATGAACTTTTGTAGCTCCCAGTCAAACCGCAGAATGGAAATCTGGCGTTGACAGAATGGCTTGAAATAGGGCTGATAAGATAAATGGCCCTCAAATGTTGGTATTAAAGCCGCCAGTCTAATAACAAATACTTTTTACCCATCATTTGAAAATTACTATTAGATTCATTGGGCTCTAAACCAGAGTTTTAAACAAGGGGTAAAGGGCAGGTATTTTGCTGCTTTCCCACTTTCAGAAGAGATAATATTTGGTTAAGTTAAAGTTAAAGGAACTAAGTTGAGTGGCAAATGTGAAACTATTTAGAAACACAGTTCTTGTTATGTACTACAATAATTTTATTAAGCATATTTCAATATTTGTAATAGCATGTTTTTATGTGTATGCTTTGTGTCAATTTTGCAGTTACTGTATTTCCTCTTGTAACAACAGGAAAAAATTATACAGATCAATTAGATTTCCAATTTATTACTTGAGGGAATTGTACGGTGGTGGTGATTTTTATTCCCAAATTTTCAGCTTCAAATAATTTTATGTAGGGACACATATGGACTTCTTATGGAATGGTGGTAGCCTTTATTTTAGCAATCCACATGCCCAAAATGAAGACATTCAATAGAGATGCTTTGTACCTGATACGACGACATGGTGGGGTATTGGACCATCATGCCTTGCACCTGATTTCCCTGTTGATTATTCATTAGGTTCTGACTTTGGGGAGGCTGCTGCATTCCCATGAGTCCTTGGAACCCTTGTTGTTGATTAGGTAAGACAGACTGGTAACCTGAAAGACAGAAACGACAATACATAGCTTCAGATGAGAGTTGCACTTCGGGAAAGGCAAACCTAGTTTGCAAAATAGGCTCATACTTCTTTCCCAGGTCCTGCAATGTCAGGGGAAAAGAAATCGATTAAAGGGGGAGAAAATAGCCATCAGCCAAAGATAACTCAACAGCAAGCATACAGTCTTTGCTGTATTTCAGGCATGGCCAAACTTGGCCCTCCAGATGTTTTGGGAACACAACTCCCATCATCCCTAGCTGACAGGACCAGTGGCAAGGAATGATGGGGTTTGTAGTCCCAAAACATCTGGAGGGCCAAGTTTGGCCATGCCTGCTCTATTGGGTTCCTTTCTTTCTTGTGGAAGACTGATCAAATGTAAGTTTCTCCTAGGCATATTAAGTGGAAGCAGGGATTCCTTCAGGACAGGAGATGTAGTTACTCACTTAGAAAAATGTATCTGGGTCATAATTTTAGGCTTTGGATTTCATCTTTGTGCATTATACAGTGGTGCCTCGCAAGACGAAAAGAATCCGTTCCGCGAGTCTCTTCGTCTTGCGGTTTTTTTCATCTTGCGAAGCAAGCCCATTAGCGGATTAGCGCTATTAGCGGCTATTAAAGGTTTAAGGGATTAGTGGATTAGCTGCTAAAAGGCTATTAGCGGCTATTAAAGGCTTAAGGGATTAGCGGATTAGCTGCTAAAAGGCTATTAGCGGCTTAGATCAGCTGATAAGCGGCTTAGATCAGCTGTTAAGCGGCTTAGGGGCTTGGGAAAAAGGGGGGGGGGAGGGGAAAAAAACCCCAGGAATCGCAAGACATTTTCGTCTTGCGAAGCAAGCCCATAGCAAATTTGTTTTGCGAAGCAGCTCCAAAACGGAAAACCCTTTCGTCTAGCAGGTTTTCCATCTTGCGAGGCATTCGTCTTGCGGGGCACCACTGTATTGTATTATTATTTGTAGTGTATTTTGTGTTTTCTTGAATATTCCTTCTTTGAGATGTGCATTTTTAAAAACGAAAATCACCAAGAGAAAGAATGAGGCAGATAAAGAAAGAAAATGATTAGGCAGAAAAACAACAGTTGAAGTGACACTTCTGGTCTATATGCAGACTTTTCAATTGAATTGTCAATCAGGGTGAGGTTATTTTGGGGTGGGGGGGGGGAAGTGACCTTACAATATCAATCAGAGATATATTTTTTAATATGAGGCAATCCAGTACTCCCAGCCAGATGTGCTGTACATACACAAGTCTTCAGAGAAAAGTTATTAGCTCTTGGTGGAGTGACATTTGCAGTGATTTTGTTTGCTTTCTATTTCCTTGCACAATGGAGAGATGCCTAGCAGATGATCGCCGAGTCGTGAGGTATATTGAACAACAAACTACTCATGAATAGAAATTGGGCCGCCATGACACTCATATACTTTCACATGGAAATAGCACACTATTTGCTTGCTGAAGAAACTCTTATTTGCCTGAAGTGAGCTTATTTTCTGAGCGCCACCACAAAGTTGATAGAATGGCACTATGCATAATTGAAAACAAAAAGAGGCTGGGAGAGAGACCATCACATATTAAATGATAGCAGTGCTTATGTGAAAAAGCTGTCCTTGGTTCTCTGGCTACCTATTTTAGAAGATGGCAGTATCCAGATTTAAATAATCTTCCCACCTCTCATTCATGTGCATACTTCCACAGTGCTCCTGTATTTAAACAATACAATGGGATACCTTTCTTGGAACTAAACCATGTCCCTGCATCATATTTTGGGAAGATTTATCTATTTTACTCAGTTGTAATGTTTAATGTCATCACAATGTTTCGCTTGTGACGTACGGTAACATGGGTGTTGGTGTTTTCTTATGTATGGAGAAGAAGAAGAAGAAGAGTTTGGATTTGATATCCCGCCTTTCACTCCCTTTAAGGAGTCTCAAAGCGGCTAACATTCTCCTTTCCCTTCCTCCCCCACAACAAACACTCTGTGAGGTGAGTGGGGCTGAGAGACTTCAAAGAAGTGTGACTAGCCCAAGGTCACCCAGCAGCTGCATGTGGAAGAGCAGAGACGCGAACCCAGTTCACCAGATTACGAGACTACTGCTCTTAACCACTACACCACACTGGAGGGTAATGTGTGATTGGATTATATGAGAGCATATGGGATGGTGTAAAGAAAATCCTGATTTAAGATGGTCTTCTGCAGTGGTGAGCAGTGTGCAGTGAATTTTTTCATAGGGGAATAGTTAGGGCCAGAGGCCCCGGCGAGGGCAATGGGGGGAGGGGGCGACGCACACATGAACATCATGCTTCCCTTCCTAAGTTGGGCAGAAGCTTCTTGGGCTTTGGAGGTGACAGGCTTTAATTCTCTAATTTACCAGGGACATTTAGGGGACTAAGTCCACTGACCGCACGCCACTAGCCTTTAGATACATTCCAGCTTGGTACATATCCATTCTAAACATCTGTGCACATAATTTGTTTCAGTGTCACTATGGCCACGTTGGGATGTGACACTAAGCCAAACTAACTATGCTGCAACTAGGATGTAGAATGGAAGGCAAGGGACCCTGAATTTTGGCACTGCACAGGGCACCGCTGAAGTGTGAGACCCCAAGGTTCACCACTACACCACTGGGCTGAGTATAGAAGAAAGATGAAGTTGGAACTAGGACAGTCCTCCACCAGTTTCAGCCTTAAGAACATTCTTTGCTTGCCACAAAGTATACAGTGGTGCCTCGCAAGACGAAAAACTCGCAAGACGAAAGAGTTTTTTGTTTTTTGAGTTGCTTCACAGGACGAATTTCCCTATGGGCTTGCTTTGCACGACGAAAACGTCTTGGGCCTTTTTCAATGCATTCCTATGGGAAACCGTCAATGCATTTCCTATGGGAAACCGTGCTTCGCAAGACGAAAAATTCACAAGACAAAAAAACTCGCAGAACGAATTAATTTCGTCTTGCGAGGCACCACTGTATTACTGATGCCATTTAGGAGGCAGGGGTGAGGCACAAGCCAATCGGAACTGCATTTGAACCACACTGGTTCTTCTGCATCGGGGTTGGCAAGGTTTGCCTCACCTGGGCCGGTTCACTCCAGCAGAGATATCTCCGTGGGCTGGATTGTGTGTGTGTGAGAGAGAGTGAGTGAGTGAGAGAGAGAGAGAGAGAGAGAGCACGTGTGCCCATGATTTCCAGTCCCACGGAAGCGAGTCCCCACGCAGCGCTGGTTTAGCGCAGTACGCAGGGACTCGCCGAGCGGCAGCTTAGTTCGGAGGGCCGGTTAAACAGCCCCCGTGGGCTGCTTGTGCCCTATGGACTTTAGGTTGCCGACCCCTGTTCTGCATGCTCAACCCTGCATGCTGTTGCAGTTTCCTATTTTTAGGTAGCCTAGATATCAGGATGGTAAGGAAAGGACAGGGGCAAAATGGAAAGGCAGGATGAAACTTATTCAAAGTACTTCCACGTTTCAGGAAAAACTAGCAGGGTATAGTGGAAGAAGCAGAAGTATGAAACAGGTTTTCCTCCATGCTTTCGCTGTTCCTCATTAGTTTTCATACTACATCTTGTGTACTCCTTGAAAGCCTCTTTACTATCCCCCGAGAACATACATACAGGGCTGACGGCAGCACACATCAGATGAACCACCCTATTACTGCAAGCTCTGGGGCCTCTTTACTGCAATTATATCATCCTCCATGTTATATCTGCTACAAAGACAGGGTGTCTCCCCCCCTTAATCAGGACAAACATGAGACACATTGTTAAATGGCCAGAGAAATGAGCCGTGCATGGATTTTCAATGAGTGCCTCTGAGGAAAAAGGGAGCATTGGATTCCCCGTGTAAATGGACGAGGCTGTCATCTTATTGAGGTAATTCTTTGAACTTTTATGATCCGTATCGCTATGCAGACAGTCAGAAAATTTAAAGCATCCCCAGAGGGAGTGTTGGCTCACCACTGTTTTAATTTCTTAATGAGCCTATAGTGCTTAAAAGACAAAGCACAGCAGTTGCACACCTCTGCCAGCCATGTAACCCAGGAGTGTAATTAAAATAGGTTTGCTGCTTTCATTATCTCAATCTAGATCCTTTTGCAAATAACAAGTCTATTTTGGAAGGGCCAGCCCCCCCTTCCTCTTCTAGATTTAGCTTTGGAGGCAAATGTCAGCCCAAAATCCCAGGCCTGAATTCTGCTTTCCTTTAAGATTTTACTGGCCTTTGCAGACTAGCAGACTTAGCTTTGACTTTAGCCCTGGGGCAGATTCTGAGGCTTTTTAATCTATTCATATAAATGTCCATGCCACAAAACAGTAAAATCCTGCTCCCTCAAGTCTAAGTGGCTTAGGAAAAGATAACCCATTGTCAAGAGTGATTTACAAATTTTAGTACCATGCTGCCACCATGGTCTTCAGAAATACTCCACAAGTACCGAAGCATTGCAGGGTCTCTGGTTTCTTCCACTTACAAGTGCCCACCACACAAGCCTCGCATAAGTCATTCTATACAAATGTGCTATATCTGCAAATAGGCTGCCAGGCTCTAAGACACGTACGGACAGTCTTGCCTAACACATCCCCAATTATATCCCCATGAACACCATGAACAGTGGGACTCCTTCTTAGCCCCCTTTTGCCAGAAAACTACCAAAGTATTGCTCCAGGCACATGTGATCCAGATTAAGCCGCTCTGAGCCCCGCCTTGGCTGGGGAGGGCGGGGTATAAATAAAAAATGATGATGACGTTATCATTGGCTTGCCTTCAGTGTAATGTCTTATTTTTTTTGCAAGATAGAGGACAGGGACTTTCTTTGGTGATTTGTAAGCTGCTCTGGGAGACTTGTCTTTTTTGGGGATGAAGAGCAGGATTAAAATAAACTTTCTTCAATTACATAACTAATTAATTGTGCCTACTCCCAAGGAAGTAGTGCAGAATTGCAGCCTTAATGTGTTTAGTCACAGCACAAAGGGCAGTGTGTGTTAGTGGGTGCCCTCTTTGAGATTCCTGCTCGGCTAAAGATTTATTATTTGGCTTGGGGATACTCACTACTTTTCAGTTTCTGTCGTGGTAAAGCAAGAATAATGAGCCACTTAATAGTGTCATGACTGCGCGATTAAACAAGGCTTGTGAAACACCTAGCACAGATTTTAAAAACTAGTACATTAACATTGTATACATATACCCTCAGAGTAGATTTACAGTAGAGAGTGGCAACAGCACTAAGATATCTTGAATTCATTTGCGTGCTGAGGTCCCCCAAAACACCCCTACCCCAATAACTCACATATCACTCATAAATTTTTGCTTAAGGTTTTTGGCATAATTTTGGCCACAACTTTATTAAACATACAAATTGTGAGTGGTTGCTTAGGCATTGGTTATGACTATCTGTCCCCCCCGCCTTGAGGGACAGCACTGACTCCCGGATTCCAGCAAAAGCCAGTGTGGAGGAACAAGATCAGGGGTAACTGGAGCTGCGGCACAGACCCTCAGCTTCTCCCCACATGCTCCCAGGGGCTTACACGGCCCAAACCTGATTCCAGGGGTTTTGACGAGAGGGTGGTAAGCCCCTGAATTCCTTTAATGGAATTCCCATGCAGCAGCAGCATTGGAGGGGCAGGCACAGCCAAACCATACCCCTCCACCAACCAATTTAAACCAATGCCTAACCGCCAACCTTACAAGTTGTGACGATTTGCTACGCAGTATGCAAAAACCAAATGGCACACACTAATCAGCGCAAATGGAAAAATTCCTACCAGGCCCCTGCACCAAGGCGGACGACCCCATGACAGGCATAGCAAGGTCAAAGCACAAGCCCAAACAAGGGAGGGCGGGAGGGTGATCCGGTGCCCACAGCGAAAGAGAAAGCAGCTTGCTGTGAACCTTGTTTAAATAACCTCTGTTCCCACCCCCAAATTGGCAACATCAAATTTACCCCAGCAACACCAACCACCAATCCAAGCCAGGCCCCTTCAATCTATCCTGCCTGGCAACTACGGGGTGCTTTGCCTGGCCCCATCCGCAACACGTGCTCTCCTTTAGTGAGAACATGCTTTTTCACACCCTCAAATGCCAAAGAACTTCAGTCCCGATAGTCCCAAAGAGATAATACGTACAATGTGACATTAACAACAATACACACTACACTAGAAAAGATGTTTTAGAATTAGTATGATTTCTAAAATTGAAAAAGGTCTTTGGCATTTCTCAAGATTATGATTCAGGAACCTCCAGGTATGTACTGCCGTCATCACATATTCATATTTTTGAAAAGGGGGTTTGAAGAAATATTGCATCTGGCAGTTTGTTAAATTGTACGTTAAAAGCAACATTGGCATTGGAAGCACTGAAAAATAATTCCAATATTGTGATTAAGCCAGCAGACAAAGGAGGAACTACATATAGTTATTTTGGAAAAGAGGGGATTATTTGAAGGGAGTATAAAGACAATTCAATGATTCTTCCTGCTACATGCATATTAAGCATAATTCTACAGAAGACATAAGGATTATTATTAAACTACTGCTACTGGTAAAAGAGGCAGAAGCTTTCAGATATATAAATAAGATGCACAGTATTTAAGTAGATGGTTCCAGTTTGTTACGTATTACCAAAGATACAAAAAATACTCCCTACTCCAGGAACACAGACTGTATCAGGATCTATTTTGGAATCTATACCATGGTTCCATTTTGTTTGGATTTGTAAAACTCCTTCCAGCTAGTTTCTTCTGCAATGTTCCAGATGCATATTTGCAAAGAGAAACATGTCTTTGCAGCCTTGCAGGGGAAAACCAACACAGGCCAGGGAGATATAGAACAGGGAAAATGATCAGCATGAAAAGGACCAGGCACAACTTCTTCTCTTTTCAAAATTTCTTCTTTAAAAGTAAACACCTGCTGCCATGACTGCTACATACAGTGAAGGGGGGAGGGAAGTATTTGATCCCCTGCTAAATTTGCCCGTTTGCCCTCTGACGAAGAAATGACCAGTCCATAATTTTAATGGTAGGTTTATTCTAGCTGTGAGAGACAGAATAACAACAGGAAAACCCCCAGAAACCCAGAAGACAAAAGTCAGAGACTGATGTGCATTATAATGAGTGAAATAAGTATTTGATCCCCTATCAACCAGCCAGATGTCAGGCTACCTGGTATCTTCACTGTATGTAACGAGCTGAGATTAGAAGCACCTGCTGTAAGGGAGAGGTCTTACCTGTAATCCCAGCTTGTTACAGTACCTGTACAAAAGACACCTGTCGACAGAAGCAATCAATCCAGCAGATTCCAAAGTAGCCACCATGACCAAGACCAAAGAGCTGTCCAAGGATGTCAGGGACAAGATTGTAGACCTGCAGAAGGCTGGACTGGGCTACAAGACTATTGCCAAGCAGCTAGGTGAGAAGGTGACAACAGTTGGTGCAATAATTCGCAAATGGAAGAAACACAAAATAATTGCCAACCTCCCTCGGACTGGGGCTCCATGCAAGATCTCATCTCGTGGAGTTGCAATGATCAGGAGAACGGTGCTGAAGTAGCCCAGAACTACATGGGGGGAACTTGTCAACGATCTCAGGGCAGCTGGGACCATAAAGTAAAGGTAAAGGTACCCCTGCCCATACGGGCCAGTCTTGACAGACTCTAGGGTTGTGCACCCATCTCACTCAAGAGGCCGGGGGCCAGCGCTGTCCGGAGACACTTCCGGGTCACGTGGCCAGCGTGACATCGCTGCTCTGGCGAGCCAGAGCCGCACACGGAAACGCCGTTTACCTTCCCGCTAGTAAGCGGTCCCTATTTATCTACTTGCAACCGGGAGTGCTTTCGAACTGCTAGGTTGGCAGGTGCTGGGACTGAACAACGGGAGCACACCCCGCCGCGGGGATTCGAACCGTGACCTTTCGATCGGCAAGGCCTAGGCGCTGAGGCTTTTACCCACAGCGCCACCCGCGTCCCAGCTGGGACCATAGTCACCATGAAAACAGTTAGTAACACACTACGCTGTGAAGGACTGAGATCTTGCAGAACCCGCAAGGTCCCCTTGCTCAAGACAGCACATGTACAGGCCTGTCTGCAGTTTGCCAACGCACATCTGAAAGACTCAGAGAAGTGGGTGAAAGTGTTGTGGTCAGATGAGACCAAAACCGAGCTCTTTGGCATTGACTCAACTTGCCATGTTTGGAGGAGGAGGAGGAATGCTGCCTACGAGCCCAAGAATACCATCCCCACCGTCAAACATGGAGGGGGACATATTATGCTTTGGGGGTGTTTTTCTGCTAAGGGGACAGGCCACCTTCACCGCATCGAAGGGATGATGGACGGGACCATGTTTCATCAAATCTTGAGTGAGCACCTCCTTCCCTCAGCCAGGGCATTGAAAATGGGTCGAGGATGGGTGTTCCATCATGACAATGACCCAAAACACACAACCAAGGCAACGAAGGAGTGGCTCAAGAAGAAGCACATTAAGGTCCTGGAGTGGCCTAGCCAGTCTCCAAACCTTAATCCCATCGAAAATCTGTGGAGGGAGCTGAAGGTTCGAGTAGTTACACATCAGCCTCGAAATCTTACTGACTTGGAGAGGATCTGCAAAGAGGAGTGGGACAAAATACTCCCCGAGATGTGTGCAAACCTGGTGGCCACCTACAAGAAACGTCTGACCTCTGTAATTGCCAACAAGGGTTTTGCCACCAAGTACTAAGTCATCTTTTGCAAAGGGATCAAATACTTATTTCACTCATTATAATGCACATCAATCTCTGACTTTTGTCTTCTGGGTTTCTGGGGGGTTTTCCTGTTGTTATTCTGTCTCTCACAGCTACAATAAACCTACCATTAAAATTATGGACTAGTCATTTCTTCGTCAGAGGGCAAACGGGCAAGTTTAGCAAGGGATCAAATACTTCCCTCCCCTCACTGTACATCTATATGCAGCATGCAATTTCCTGAGCTGCTCAATCAAAAGACAAAGCCTGGGAAGGTCTTTGTTTACTTCAATGGGAGAATTCCCTTTATCTTAAAATATCCCACACCCCTGCAGTGAAGCTTGCCATTAATGCAGGATTTGGCTAATTTTCTCTGGTGCTAATGATATCGGTATTCTCTCAAATTGCGGAAGATCAAAACGCTCTTAAGCTGGTGGCACTCTTCTTAGTTTCACTGAACATAGCAAGTGTGGCAAATAGTCTTAGAATTATTATGTCAAAGATTCCTCTATTTAGCTAGAGCTGCACAAGAGCAGAGCTTTGAACTAGTATCCTCTGTAGATTATTATTGTTGGTATATTATCTCCTAATGCTATTGATTTTAAAATGCCCTTTAGTTCTGGTATAGAAATCCCAACCTCCCAAGACTTGTTTTCAGCTAAGCAGCGGTATATTTATAGTAACACTGTCACTAAAAGGGCTCTGTTCATCTGCACTTACTGAACCCAAGATGCAACTACATCATTCTAAGGGGATGTTAGCTTAGCTGTGTAGGGCTTCAGTGCAATGAATAGAGCAAAACTAGAGCATCTTTCTGTTCGCTTGCTTCCAACTGAGAAAACTCCTTTCTACTAACCACAACAATACACTAAAGTGGTGATTGCAAAATTAAGTATAGTAGTCTTAAAACATACTGCATATTTTGGCCATGTAATCTTGAATGTTTGCAAAAGAAGGCCTTTATATTCCCGGCCTCCTTCCCCTAGTGAAATTTTGTCTCTTTCGCAATTTAAACCAGGACCACTAACAGGAACCCCCGGCCTCTTAGCTTTATTTAATTTTTTAAAGTACAGTGGTGCCTCGCAAGATGAAATTAATTCGTTCCGCGAGTCTCTTCGTCTACCGTTTTTTTCGTCTTGCGAAGCAACCCTATTAGCGGCTTAGCGGATTAGCGCTATTAGCGGTTTAGCGGCCATTAGCGGCTATTAAAGGCTTAAGGGATTAGCAGATTAACTGCTAAAAGGCTATTAGCGGTTTAGCGGCTTAGAAAAAGGGGGTGGGGAGCAAAAAAAAATCTCAAGACTCGCAAGACATTTTCATCTTGTGAAGCAAGCCCATAGAGAAATTTGTCCTGCGAAGCGCATCGAAAAATGGAAAACCCTTTCGTCTAGCGGGTTTTCCGTCTTGCGAGGCATTCGTCTTGCGGGGTACCACTGTACGTCAACCAGACACTTTTAAAGAAAGTTATAAAACAAAACAAGACAATTCTGAGGCTTTGGCACTTGGCAGGCAGGCAGAAGCATTCCTAAGTACAGAACAGGAAACCACTTTCCCTGTTGCTAAGCAAGAAGAGGAAGGAATTTTGGACATTCCCACCTGGGACTTAGGAGGAGGCCAGAGCAGCAGAAAAAGCAGAAGAAGCTGGACATAGGAGGACAGTGGAGTTTCCTTGTTTATGTACTTTCCTTATGCCTACATTATTTCATTCAATCTGCAGGTGGGATGCCTGTACAGAATTAGACACAACTGGCTGGCTTTGTTTCAGGGGGCAGTAAGTCCTTTGAAATAAATGGTGCTTTAGTCCTACTGGAGAGAAAAAAAATGGCAATATTGCAGTATTACCAAAGAATTATCCATTACCAAAATGGATAATTCTCAATTATCCATTTCCCCCCACCAGCCGCTGCTGGTCTGCTATTTATTAATATACAGTAACCATAAATAAAAAAAACCTGGTAACCTTAATTACACAGTAATTTCACTCCACCTCAGTCTCTTCAGCAGGGCATGAATAAAATATTTTGGTCATGCTAACTCATCAAACTACCATTCAAACAAAAACATACACTGTTGTGTGGTAAACTAGTTTTAATTAGTCTTAATTTCACTCTTAATTTCTACCAACAGAAAAAGCCAAAACAAATGCGCTTGTGGTATGTGTCCATGATTTGCGTAATAAAAACATATATATTTGAAACCTTCTTTTTTTTAATTAAGGTAGGTTGGCATTTCAGCTTATTTTCTATTTTCTCTCCAAGGGAACAGTAGGTAAGGTCAATCCTGTAGCTTATGTGAGGAAATTGAATGAGAGATGGCTCCCAGGAGATGTGGCATTATTAACAAGAACATGAAACAGGGCACAGTTGAACAATTTAAAGATAAATGATCACACTTGGGTTTTGGGGTTTTTTTGCCATCAGAATACGGAACGCGAGAGAGCTTTCATTTGACACAATTGTACCTGAGTAGGTATTTGAATGGAGAAATACGGATTCAAGCAAGCTAGGTAACTACTTCCCCAGTGCAAGAAAGCACCTCGTCTGTTATTTTTCTCATACAAAAAAGCACTTCCAAAACACAGTGCAGCTTTGAGAATGTCTTGATATTGGAAAATGGTTTCCTATTGAAATCCAACCTTGCGCCTGCTGTTTCTGGGCTTTATGCTCCTTCAGGTACCCTTCTGTTTTTATGCTTCAAAATACCCCTTGCTTTTTCAAACACACCTTTTTTTTATTAAGTTAAATATTAAGGGTACCTTTTATATAACGTGGAACTCAAGGCAGCCACAGAATTCTGAAAAGAAACATTCATTTTTGTTTCTTATTTAAAAACGAGCCTTTCTGGGGCTGTGACCGTAAGGCGAAGCAACTGCAATTATTTTCGCTTGCAACATTCTAAATCAGGGGCTTCAATTATAGCAGTATAATTTAGGCAAATCGGCTTGCCTAGAGTCCTGGAAACTATCTGTAGCCCTAAACCTGGTGCAAATGCATTACCACTGCAATCCATGCATGGATATCGGAACTAAATGAGTACAACATTCCAGGTCAACTTGGAATAAGTCAACCAACTTAGGAGTAAGCACAATGAAGCTCAGAGGAACTGACTTCCAAGCAAACATCTACATGGGAACAATGAAAGCTAGTGAGGGCACTGGTTCCATCTGACTCAGTATTGTCTACACAGACTGGCAGCAGCCCTCCAGCGTCTGAGGCAGGAAACATTGCCAGCTCCACCAGGAGATGCCAGGAACTGAACCTCAGAATGTTTTGCATACAGACCAGATGCTCTAGCACTGAGCCACAGCCCTCGAACACTGCCTAGGCAGACATTTTCAGTACTCTGAAATCCTTGGATTTGATAAGAGACAAAAGCATCACCCAGCCAATAAATGACACAAGCAAGAACAGAGTGAAAGAAAGAAAAAAACGTTTCATGCTGCTGAGTTCACTAACGCCAAAGGACAGTCTGCGGCTTTGTGGAGATGAGGGTAATAAAGATGTTTCCACCAAAGCCAGCATTGTGCGAAACAAAAATAATTTTGCATTGTTGGCAAATGCAGTCTCTATAAGCTATGTCCCCAAAATATGATATCTGATTTTAAACTTGTATTTAACTCAAGCTTATCATCGGAGGAAGACTTGTCAGTGGGCAAACGCCTATGCATTTGGGGGCGAGAGAGAGAGGTCTTTGCAACCACATTTGAAGAATACATTTATGAGGGGGTAGGTTGTGGATTTGTTTTGTTCTTGTTCGTGCTTTTATTGTGTATTTTGTGTTTTTATGCTGTGAACCACCCCATGGTAGGCAGGGAAGAGGCAGCAGCACACTTTTCTCTTAAAACAATCTACTGACCACATGGGGGTGTCCAGAATTTATTAGAAGACACACTAACTGATTACATTTAAATAAAAGGTACTCGCATTGCCAGTATGGTTCTCCTTATCTGGGTTGGGATCCTGGGTTGGGGGCTTTAGCACTTTGCCCTCTGCGGTGGTCTTGCTTCTGACCAGGGGTGGGGAGGGCACACCTGCAATTTACATTGCGATGAAGTCTCCCATTAGCCTCAATGGGAGGTTTCCATCCTCTATGCACAGGACCCCCAATCTGAATCTGGATAACAGTGGTTGGCAATGGGTTCAAGTACCCTGCCCCTCCTCCCCACTAGACTCCATGTTTCTGCGCCCTGGAAGCCCTGGATCAGTTATTTTCACAATTGAGTCAATAGGGGCAGGTATGATCTGGCATTGGTGGTGATGGGGAAATGGTACAACATTTTTGCCATTTTAAGGATATTTATTTTATCAGAACTGACTTGCTTGTATGCACAGGCTTTCTCTCTTTCCTCCTCCGATTCCTGCAGCAACTCACTTTTCCTTACCTCTTGTCATGCAACTTTCTGTTCAGCTACTTAGGGACCAGTCTGAACACTGAAAAGCACATTGGAGCTGCAAGAGGAAGTGGAAATGAGCTCTTCCAACTTCTCCCTTCCCATACCTTTATCTACTCTTCAAAGGTAAAAGGACCCCTGACCATTAGGTCCAGTCGTGGCCAACTCTGGGGTTGCGGCGCTCATCTCGCTTTATTGGCCGAGGGAGCCGGCGTACAGCTTCCGGGTCATGTAGCCAGCATGACTAAGCCGCTTCTGGCGAACCAGAGCAGCACACGGAAACGCCGTTTACCTTCCCGCCGGAGCGGTTCCTATTTATCTACTTGCACTTTGATGTGCTTTGGAACTGCTAGGTGGGCAGGAGCAGGGACCGAGCAACGGGAGCTCACCTGGTCGCAGGGATTCGAACTGCCGACCTTCTGATCGGCAAGTCCTAGGCTCTGTGGTTTAACCCACAGCGCTACCCGCGTCCCACCTTTTCAAAGGTAACCACCCTAATAACACAAAAAAGGGGACAACAAGGGGTGCTCTCAAATGTCCTCAAGGCCACTCGTGCACACCATGTTGGCGACCCAATGGAATGGACTTACAAGGACCTGCTTGGCTTTAGTAAAACCATTTGTGAAACTAAGCAATGGGAGAGCCTAGTCATTTATATCTTGGCTTCTGGGCCAGGGCCATCTTAAGTATATCCGGCGCTGTTGTACAAAGCTCCCTCCAGTGCCGGTGCCCCCATTTCCCAGAGTTTTTTTAGGGAGGATGGCACTGCTGGCGGGGCTGGAGGAGGCGGGGAGCAGCTGGAGAGTGGCTCCACCGGTGGGGAAGAGGCGGAGGCTGGACGCAGCACCTCCCGGCTCAGCTGGCCGCTTTGTGCCGCGGTGGCCATGGCAGACGGAGGCTCTGGGCGGAGCACTGCTTTGGCGCGGCATGGAGGAGGCGGGCGAGGGCAGCGAGCTGATGCCGGGAGGCGTCGCGTCCAGCCTCTGCCTCTTCACTGGCATCCTTGAGAACTTGGCACCCCAGCGCCACTAGCATCTATGGGTGAGATGCCCATGCTTCTGGCCACACATACAGATCCTTCACAGCTCCCTTTATGCAAGCAGGAATACCATGAAGTCTCCCATTAACAATAGTTTTTTTGTTTCATCTGAGCTGGAAAATTGTGGTTAACAGCTTCATGATATTAAACCAACTTAAAACCATGGTTTTATATTCTGGGTTTGCTCTAAAGCTGTTAGCCATTGTTTATCAGTATCAGATGGAATGGGAAAGTATATTTAATGGGAGACCTCCTGGGAGGAAGCAAAGAGGCTGAGTGAATGGCTAAAAGGGTTGTCCATATTTTGGCTTATTGAGATACGATTATTTAGACAAGGCCAATCAATTTATTCCTCTGCAAAAACTAATATTAAAAGCACTTAAAATAGCTAACTGCACAAAAAAAGCACTTTGGTTTTTTAGGAGGGTGGTGGTATATGATTATATTAATTCATCTAAAGCTTGGGCAGCATTTGCAGAAAGATCAGCTCCCACCAAGATCCACCAAACAACAAATCACCACTACAATATGTAATTAAAAGTAACAAATGTTTTTCCTAATGACAAGGAAATGTAATATGCAGAATGAAATGTTCCTTATGGTTTTAGCTATTGTCCTATTTTGGCGATTAATGTGACTTATTAAAACAAAAAGATATGACAATTTAATCCTCAAGTTAAGCTATATATTTCTAGCAAATATATCATTCCTAACTTCAAAAGCTGCCTTCTTTAGAGCTTGTTTCTTCAACATCCCACTCTATATTAGAGCAAAAACTTCTGCAAAAGTGTAAGCAAACTAGGCTGCAAGTAATGAACAAATAAATATTCCATAAGAATTTTAGCAAGGCTTTTGTTTTGTATATAGCAACGGTAATGTTTAAAGGGGGAAAAAATAAATCTAATGTTCAATCATTGGAAATGTCTAGATGTAGCAAAGCTCTTGAATTGGATACCAATATTATTCATAATGAATGGATGCTTAGTACCCAAAGAGCTCATTTGCTCTTTGCCCACATGCCTTGACTTAAGCATGGCTTTCTTTCCTTAATCACAGTCAAGCACTGTTTGTTTGTTGACAGGGTAACCAAGCGTGAGATGTTGCTGAGCTAATTCCCATCATCCTTGACCATTGGCCATGTTGTTTGGGGCTGATGGGACTTGGAGTAGAGCAACAATTGCAGGAAATCAGGTTGGCTACCCCTGATTTAGCACACTTATACCTCATTTTTCTTCCACCACAGAATGAAAGGCAACTTCCATGAGGTTCTCATATGGTCTCCCATTAAGGCATTGGCCAGTCCCAGACCTGCTTATCTTTAGCAAAGTGGCTGTGTTATAGACTCTCAGAACATGCCCTGGTTATTGAAAGAGAAAGACACTTTTATCTGCTGTACGGTATCTAACTAATTTTGTTTGTGTAGCAATTTACAGCATAGGAGTTGTTAGGGGTTAGTTAGTAGGAAGATGGGTAATGTTTATTGGCATCTCTTTCTCCAGCAAAGAATGATGCATATAAGCCTCAGATTCTAAATGAAAATACAGTCTGCAACATAAACTATTTAAGAGGATGAAAATGAACACATTAAAAACAGGCTTCAACCACTTTTATAGTCAACTGATAAAAATAAAACCCTAATTGCGACTATAAAACAAACCCCACAAATGGGCCTTCTTTATTCTGAAGCAAACTTTCCATCTTAAAATGAAATAATAAAAGAAGTCATCAGAATGCGCTTTGCATAATTTCATGTTATGATGCATTACAATTTGCACAAATAAAAGTCCCGACAGGCACCCAAAAGCAGGAAGATAACATATTGTCCCGGCAAATGATCAAAACGCTGACATTGACAGCTGTGATTTATTGAGGCAATTCAAATACACTTTGAAAGTATATTAGCTTTGCCTCTGCCCACAAAGGGCACATTTCAGCAGGGTAGACCACTCCAATGATAAATGACGTACCAGGACCCAGTGAAGGCAATTGCCACATCAGATGCCCAAAGGCCCCAAATTACTGCGATAATGTGGTTTTCATGATAATGCCTCACATTTGGTGGCATCCAGAATAAGTGAAGAATAATCTTTGCTGTGCTTTGAAGGCGGGAAAGGAAGATAACATTATGACAGCGACTGTGCCTCTATAGTCACATTTTCACATTTACAATGGCTTGCAAATGGCATCTGGAATTAAACATGACCTCTGAGGTCACAGATGGTGCCCTGTCTTTGAAACCAAAAAGAAGAAAGGACTACAATAATCAGATCTTAAAAGCATAAGGATACAGAATGCCACCAAAGGAAAATCTGCCCCTGATGTGCCATTCAGGAGAACGAACAAATTGAGCTTTATGTATGAAGGCAACTGTGATGTGCCATAGTTTTAAAAAAAGACTAAGGCTGCAATCCTGTACCCACTTCTCTGTATGTAAATCCCATGGAATGAGACATGTATAGGATAATAATAATAATAATAATTTATTATTTATACCCCGCCCATCTGGCTGGGTTTCCCCAGCCACTCTGGGCGGCTTCCAAAAGAATATTAAAATGCTGTGATACATCAAACATTAAAAGCTTCCCTAAACAGGGCTGCCTTCAGATGTCTTCTAAAAGTCTGGTAGTTGTTGTTCTCTTTGACATCTGGTGGGAGGGCGTTCCACAGGGAGGGCGCCACTACCGAGAAGGCCCTCTGCCTGGTTCCCTGTAACTTGGCTTCTCGCAGTGAGGGAACCGCCAGAAGGCTCTCGGTGTTGGACCTCAGTGTCCGGGCAGAGCGATGGGGGTGGAGACGCTCCTTCAGGTATACTGGACCGAGGCCGTTTAGGGCTTTAAAGGTCAGCACCAACACTTTGAATTGTGCTCGGAAACGTACTGGGAGCCAATGTAGGTCTTTCAAGACCGGTGTTATATGGTCTCGGCGGCTGCTCCCAGTCACCAGTCTGGCCGCTGCATTCTGGATTAGTTGTAGTTTCCGGGTCACCTTCAAAGGTAGCCCCACGTAGAGCGCATTGCAGTAGTCCAAGCGGGAGATAACCAGAGCATGCACCACTCTGGCAAGGCAGTCCGCGGGCAGATAGGGTCTCAGCCTACGTACCAGATGGAGCTGGTACACAGCTGCCCTGGACACGGATTTAACCTGTGCCTCCATGGACAGCTGTGAGTCCAAAATGACTCCCAGGCTGCGCACCTGGTCCTTCAGGGGCACAGTTACCCCATTCAGGACCAGGGAATCCTCCACACCTGCCCGCCTCCTGTCCCCCAGAAACAGTACTTCTGTCTTGTCAGGATTCAATCTCAATCTGTTTGCCGCCATCCATCCTCCAACCGCCTCCAGACACTCACACAGGACCGTCACCGCCTTCACTGGTTCTGATTTGAAAGAGAGGTAGAGCTGGGTATCATCTGCATACTGATGAACACCCAGCCCAAACCTCCTGATGATCTCTCCCAGCGGTTGCATATAGATGTTAAAAAGCATGGGGGAGAGGACAGAACCCTGAGGCACCCCACAAGTGAGAGCCCAGGGGTCTGAACACTCATCCCCCACCACAACTTTCTGAACACGGCCCAGGAGGAAGGAGTGGAACCACTGTATGACAGTACCCCCAGCTCCCAACCCCTCAAGACGGTCCAGAAGGATGTTATGGTCGATGGTATCAAACGCCGCTGAGAGATCCAGCAGAACTAGGAAACAGCTCTCACCCTTGTCCCTAGCCCGCCGGAGATCATCAACCAGTGCGACCAAGGCAGTTTCAGTCCCGTGATGAGGCCTGAATCCCGACTGGAAGGGATCCAAATGGTCCGCTTCTTCCAGGCGTGCCTGGAGTTGTTCAGCCACCACTCGCTCAATCACCTTGCCCAAGAATGGAAGATTTGAGACTGGGCGATAGTTGGCCATCGTGCCCGCATCTAAAGATGGTTTTTTAAGAAGCGGTTTAATAACCGCCTCTTTCAGCGGGTCTGGGAAGACTCCCTCACGGAGGGAAGCATTCACTACCCCACGAAGGCCATCGCCCAGCCCTTCCCAGCTAGCTTTTATAAGCCAGGATGGGCAAGGATCCAGGAGACAGGTGGTTGGTTTCACTCGTCCAAGCAGCCTGTCCACATCCTCGGAGGTAACAGATTGGAATTGATCCCACGCAATTTGACTAGACAGGACTCTAGCACTCTCCCGCCCCGGCCCTGCTCCCACGGTGGCATCGACCTCTTCCCGAATCTGAGCGACTTTATCTGCAAAAAACTTTGCAAAATCATTGCAGGAGATCATGTGGCCCGTACTGGGCCCCGATGTAGCAGGTGGTTCCACTAGATTGCGGACCACCTGAAAAAGTCTCCTGCTGCTGTTTTCTGCAGATGCAATAGAGGCGGTGAAGAAAGTCTTCTTCGCCGTCGCTACTGCCACTTGGTAGGCTCGACATTGAGCTCTAACCTGTGTCCGGTCAGCTTCAGAATGGGTCCTCCGCCACCGGCGCTCTAGCCGTCTCAACGATTGTTTCATTGCCCTCAGATCCGTGGAAAACCACGGGGCTGTCCGGGCTCCATGCAATCGGAGAGGGCGCTTCGGAGCCAAACAGTCAATAGCCCTGGATAGTGCTGTAATAGTAAAATCCCAATTAATATACTCAAGAACAAGGCTATAAGATCATGAAATAATTCATTTGCCGATTTTGTATAAGATCACGAAATAATTCATTTGCCGATTTTGGAACTGATCACCTACAGTATCCTGAGAAGAACTGAGCCAGATTTACACCTCAATATTACATATGGATTATGTGGAAGTATACATAGTTAAATACAACTAAGCTCAACGAAAGCCTGCTCAGAATTGCAACTATAGTTTCATATCATTTCAGTTCCATTGTCAAATTATTTTATGGATCTAATTTAACGATTAGGTAAATAGGAACATAATACGCAATGACACTGCTTGCTATCAAGCTGCATTTATTTCATGCTGCAAAGCATCTTTTAGGTTTTTAGATGCATTTGCAGGAATTTAAGTGAGTACATGTAAAGTGTAATTTTAACAGACTTTTTATTGCTAGCTAATGAAAACTGGATGCAGTCAGCATTATTTTAAGCTCAGTGCAGCGTGAAAAGAATTACTTTAATATACCATTATTGTGATGAACTTTGCAACAGCTTTTAGAAATACACTAGTACAGCATGTAAATGGACATGCATTTTCTGGTTTCCCAGGGAAAAATGAAGGGCACTTTTTGTACCCAAGTACAGATGTCAGCGTCTGAAATGCACAGACATTTTAACAGGTACTAAAGGGGTGTGTTTTAAATTCATATTTTTCTTTCAAAATAATCACAAATGGGACCTCAGTTCTTTCAAACATAGTTTAAACATGTACACACCCTTCAGATCTCTGAATTTATGAACAGATGGCAGCAATGATTTAACTCTTTTCAGGTTTTTAAAAAACCCGTAATTACAAAACACAGGGCATGTTTCCTATAGATGTATCAAAACTGTGCTGCTGTTACCATGATATTTTCAAAATGACAACTAGACATAAAAGCCTGGGAGGAATGTTCGCTTAGCTCATTTGCTCAGTTCCCCCATTTAATACACAATTTAACAATGCGAAGCACCTCTTATTTATACTGCTTTATTATACTATTATTATTTCTTACTGTTGGGGGAAAATGTATATCACTTTGGGGGATTTGCTCCAAACGTTTTGAGGCGCATAGCCTAAACTGAGTCTTACAGAACTGTTCATCAGTCATTGTTGAGCTTCATGTAACAACCATTGACAACCGTCACACTTCCCCTTTCAGCTCAAAGTAATGTATGCTAAAACTGATATTCTAATACTACTGTTGCAAAAATGTACTCCTATACTGAAGAGTTATTAGGAATCCAGTTTTAGAGGGAATAACAAGTGGACCCACCCAGATCCACTTTCAAACTCCATTTTCCATGGTTCTCAGCACCATTGGACGCTATGATGAATTTAGACCCATTTTATATCAAACTGGAGCCTGGACATTCTGGACTCCAGGATCCCAAAGCATTTCAGAGTTCAATACATCTCTAATCGGGGTAATAAACCTGGTTGCAATCTAAGTTTCTGGATTTTAGACAGCACTCTTGCATCCAGTGACTGAAAAGTTATGAACCCAGCTCCTCCTTTCATACACAACAGTGGAAGTGAACCCACATGCTGAAGATACAGAGACAATACTTATTGCAGGACTGCCTAAGCACAATAAAGCTCACAGAATTTGCCCCTCGTTCCAATGGGCTTCCATCAAGATTTTCCAAAAACTAGTAATCACACCAAAGTGACAAACTAGGAGCAAATAGTTCTGAATCAAGTCATAATGCGAAGAATCAATTCCAGGGGATACTTCCTGCCTCCAAAAACATACAGAATATTTTTAGGCTCTTAACCAGTGCACAGAGCCAAAGTAGAGAAAAAGCTTTTCTTAGGGTCTAGTTGCCTTTGGGGCATGTAAGTAAACAGCTGCAAAATGGCAATACTTGACCTGAAATCCTATACCTACTTACCTGCGAGTAAGTGCAATTTACTTCGGTGGGATTTCTGAGTATATTGTGGTGGCAGTGATTGTAGATTGCTCCCCCCCCCGAACTGTAGAGTCTATGGTTTGAATAAAGCAACAAATCCTTAGAAAGGGCAAGGTTTTGCATAAAAAGGAAGGATCTCAACACGAAAATAAATACATAAAAGCCACATCCCTAAGCAATCCCGATGGAATAAAGTTAACTGATTTTCACAGATGAACTGTTTTATGAGAGAGAAATACATTTCCCTTTACAGTACTCTCCCCCCCCCCAATATAAAGGTAAACGCTTTCCCCCAGGATTGATATATTTGCACAAACATGGCCAATATATATATATCCACATATTGACAAAACTACATGTTGAAAGCTATTTTTCCATACATTTTCATATAGATATAATTTCATCAGCATTACACTTCTGTCAGATAATTTTCCTCTTGTTTAGCATAGGTTTTTTGATCTCTATACCTATAGGTGTGTAAAGCAGAAATTTGCCAAGTTGTAATATAACTATGGGACGAAGGTGGCGCTGTGGGTTAAACCACAGAGCCTAGGGCTTGCCGATCAGAAGGTCGGCGGTTTGAATCCCCGCAATGGGGCGAGCTCCCGTTGCTCGGCCCCTGCTCCTGCCAACCTAGCAGTTCGAAAGCATGCCAAAGTGCAAGTAGATAAATAGGTACTGCTCCGGCCACATGACCCGGAAGCTGTACGCCGGCTCCCTCGGCCAATAAAGCGAGATGAGTGCCGCAACCCCAGAGTCGGCCACGACTGGACCTAATGGTCAGGGGTCCCTTTACCTTTAATATAACCATACGGCATACTGTATATGTGGTAATTCAACCATAAGCACAAATTCACCTCACATTGGCAATGTGGTGAAGTGGTTTGCCATCTGGTTAACTGCATGCTGGGTTATATTACTTATGGTACCCACATTACTTGGTAAATGCATCTATAGTAACCTTGGCCTTAATACTGGGTTGAGATTTTGTTGATTGCTTGAAATCTATTTTTAAAGTGCAGTCCTCAGAAGTCACACTGATAAATGTTGCTTATTCCCTAGTTTAGGATTGAAGCCTTAGTGTGGTACATTTTCATGATGCATAAGGTTATCACTAGCAGGAATACAGGTCACCACTATGGTAAGATGTACTGGATTTCCATTTAAATTATGCTAGTTATTTCTAAATTTGCATCTGTACATATAAATCAGCATATGCAAATTTCATGCATATCTCTGTCCTTTGTAAGTTTCCACCCTAGGGAGAATTTATTGGAGGGTGGCTCAATTCTTTCCTTTCCTTTTTTCTTTAAAATATCTATTCAGATGCCACTGGCTGGATACCAAGTCTGTTCCTTACTTTCTTCCTGAAAACGAAGCAAATGCTGGTTGATTAATAGCAACTTGTCTCGAAACAGCAACATATGCCATTTTGCTAGTCAATTACAAGCATCTCTCTGAGGC
The DNA here is from genome assembly GCF_965153285.1 of Podarcis tiliguerta. Classification (NCBI taxonomy): domain Eukaryota; kingdom Metazoa; phylum Chordata; class Lepidosauria; order Squamata; family Lacertidae; genus Podarcis; species Podarcis tiliguerta. Next base: position 10,701,487 of record NC_139545.1, read on the forward strand.
AAACCATTCTTTTAACGTGCTCACACCTGTTTCCTCAATAAATCATAGTAGTCTATATTTACCCAGTGGGCCACATTATGCTGCAAATGAGAAGCTAGATGCAGTTCCAACTCCACAGTACCTTTGCATTATGTATCAGGAATGAATATATGAGCAACTTCTTCACTTTTTTTGTCCAAAGCTTGTACTGCCTGTGCAGTAATGGAATAAGCTATAGTACATAAAAGTGTAATGAACAACAACAACACACGTCTGAGTTTAAGAAACAGAAATCCACAACCTTAGAGGAATTGCGAAAAATGCCTATTTTTGGGGGGTGACATATCTAGAATTTATTCTTGGAAGTAATGTCACAGTGCCAAACACATGGTGGTGCCTGTTCTTTTTCCTCTTTGGGGTCTGAGACAATAATGCGAGTTTCATCTTTTTGCCATATAGTTTAATTGCAAAACTAGAGAATGGTTTGGGAAAGTATTTGAAGTGTTTTCCTTTCACCACTGAATAAGCAAATCTAGGTTTCTATATCTGGGATTAAATAAGGCCTGCCTCATTGCAGTAATTAAGCACTGGTGATCAGCATGTAGACACACACACACACACACACACACACATTTTTAAAGCTTAGTAGAATCAGACTATAAGCACTTCAATTATATAGACATGCAAATTCTTAAACTAAGGATCTTGTTGTCACTTTGTTTCTGTCATTCTAGTTAAGCCCATTCATTAAAATACATCTTTTGCCTCTTTGAAAGCTTGTTTATGAATAAGAGTATCAAGGCAATAATCTTCCACCCCCTGAGCAGTGGCTGTAAATGCTAACTGTACATTATTAAGACAGATATATTGCCCTTCATTTGAAGAAAAACGTTTGGCGTTTAAGAATACGCGCAAATGCCTGTCATGGAAGGAACTATGTATATTTTAAATATGTATCTGCCTCAGGTAATTGCAGCCTATTGACAGAGATGCTATTGTATGCAGTCAATTGTTCTCTGTTCTCAGGAAAAAGGCAGAGATTATTTTAAAAGGAGAAAGATAATGTGTTTGAGTAACACAGGCACATTTGAATAAGAATAACCTACCTTAGGTCAGAGGAACACAGCAATGAATTAAAATGCCAGAATTTTCTGCTTCTAAATTTCTGTGTTAATCTTCCTGAACACCTTAACTCTTCTAGGCTGTGGTTCAACCAATAGAGTATAATACCGATAAGTCTTTCTTTGTTCAGTAGATTGTTTTCAATAATGATCTAAAGCAGATTCTGTAAGATTTAGTTATTTTGGACACAATCCAACCATTACAAGCAGGAGTGACAAACTGCTTTGCATCATTGTGGGCTAACAGCATCCCTGTCACAAGCCTCACCAGGGGCCTCAGCAAAGAACTTCTGAATAGACTTGCATGCAGCAGCTATTCAGTATGAGGTGATGGCTTCCATGAACTATTAGATGGATGGTCAATCTTGCTCCTTCCACCTCCTCTCATTCCCCTAGTAGTGAATCAAAGTTGCTTCCTGCCCCACCCTCCTTTACAGAAGCCCAATTCTGTCCTGAGCTTGTGACTCTCTGAGTAGCAGTAATCTACACACTCAGGCTGGTTCTGGTTCATGCTGCTACAATTCATCCTAGGAAACAGTTAAAGGTAAAGGGTAAACAGCTAAAGGTAAAGGGACCCCTGACCATTAGGTCCAGTCCTGACCGACTCTGGGGTTGCGGCGCTCATCTCGCTTTATTGGCCGAGGGAGCCGGCGTACAGCTTCCGGGTCATCTGGCCAGCATGACTAAGCCGCTTCTGGCGAACCAGAGCAGTGCATGGAAATGCTGTTTACCTCCCCGCCGGAGTGGTACCTATTTGTCTACTTGCACTTTGACGTGCTTTCGAACTGCTAGGTGGGCAGGAGCAGGGACCGAGCAATGGGAGCTCACCCCATTGCGGGGATTCGAACTGCCAACCTTCTGATCAGCAAGTCCTAGGCTCTGTGGTTTAACCCACAGCGCCACCGCTGAGTAGCAGTAATCTACACACTCAGGCTGGTTCTGGTTCAGGCCACTACAATTCATCCTAGGAAACTCTGATAGGTACATGTCTACTATATGTATACCGCACTGGAGAAAGAATTCTAGGAGCAAGCTGACTCCCAAGGAATGGGTGTGGATTCTGGCAGCGCAAGTATAAGGCCCCAAGGGCTGTTTGCATGTTTCCACGTGCATGGCTCTCTACCCTTAGACCTCAATGCCTAGACAAAAAAGGACTAGGTTTGCATCTCTAGAAATGGCAAGATTAGCCATAGTTATGGCAAAGTCACTGTTCCACAGCCAGCTGTCTCCTCTTGCTTCTTTATGAACATAACCCACCAGGTGTTCTGCCAACACTGCAGGTTCTTTAAATGATCTCTGGTAGTCAATATAGCAGGGAAAAGACATTTCTACTTGAACAGAATAGGAAAACCTCCTCAAACAGCCACAAAACCCCCTCAAACAGCAAACCTTCTTAAAAAGCAATAAAAAACCCCCTCTTACACTGAGAAATAACCCCAAAGGAACAATTCCAAAGAAACAATTTACCCACCAGACTACCTTCATCTATGTACAGCACCAGATTCAGCCACAGGAAGCCTCGGCAGTGTTTGGTCCATCTTCCCACTTGACTATGTTGCTCTGCACCATTTGTACCTGCCTCAACCAGGTGGAGCTGAGTGTTTCCACAACTGTGAGCTGTTCCAATTAGGGCTCCTAATCTGGGCAATCAAGCCCCAGCTGGGCCAGAGTTTTTCACTGCACCAGGTAACTTAATTTTATTCTGCAGTAACTTGGCCTGTAGGGACACAGGTGGCACTGTGGGTTAAACCACAGAGCCTAGGACTTGCCAATCAGAAGGTCGGCGGTTCGAATCCCTGCGACGGGGTGAGCTCCCATTGCTTGGTCCCTGCGCCTGCCCACCTAGCAGTTTGAAAGCACATCAAAGTTTGCCTGTTTCCACGTGCATGGCCTCCCTACCCTCTGGCAGGAAGGTAAACAGCATTTCTGTGCGCTGCTCTGGTTTGCCAGAAGTGGCTTAGCCATGCTGGCCACATGACCCGGAAGCTGTACGCCGGCTCCCTCGGCCAGTAAAGCAAGATGAGCACTGCAACCCCAGAGTTGGCCACGACTGGACCTAATGGTCAGGGGTCCCTTTACCTTTTTTAACTTGGCCTGCACCTACAACCCCAGTCTATCCTTTCAGCAATCAGTCTAGGGCTTGGGCCCACACTATGTAATTCTGACTGTTCATAGATTTCCCCACTAGGGCATGCAAGCAAAACTATCCCAGCCCGCCACTTGTCTCCCCCACCTTCCAACATAACATAACCAGAAGGTGTAAACATACAATTCTATCACACTGTGAAGCTATTTGTACCAGAGAAGTTAAATGACTCATCCGTCTCTGGTTTCTTCATCTGGGAAGGTGAACACAAGACCAATTGCCTACTACAAAGGGGTATACGGAAGGGCTTCAAAGTTTAGATTCGGAAAACGTTTTGAAGACAAGTGCTGCTAAATCATGTCCCAGGGCTGATTTCATCTATTTGTAGAGTTGGAGGGGGCTGGGGAGGGAAGAGAGACTCATTTTTATCATGCAGCCAGAAAAGCCAGACTCCGATGGTTTTGAACTACTCACAAGGAAAAGTCAAAGTTCAAAAATAAAATACTGATAGTGGCAGAAATGCAATTTGTACAGTGCAGCCTGACAAGAATGCAAGATTGTTTTTATCTTTTCTGGTCAAGAAACCTGGCATTGCTTGACAGATTTATTTGCTCAACTAGATGCTATTCCTTAAACAGAATATGTTGGGGAGATGTGGTCAAATCAAGTAACCAACATGCAGGGAAACCAAGATGAGTGTCACAGTTCAAGGGATTACTGGTGAATATTACAGAAAGTCAACACCACATGTAATTGTCACAATAAATTCATCATAGGAATTGAGATATTTGAATCGGGGAGATTAGAAGTTTCATCACTTATCTTCCATGTAAAATTATATAAGAGCATTTCCTGTTATCATAATCCTTTAGTAAAAAATATGTATTGAATATTCTTGCCTGTCCTTAATTTTTGTTTACATATGAATGTTAAAGTTAGGTTTCTTAGTAAATGGATTTAACTAACAAAGGATTAAAAAGCAATGCATGAGAAAAACATGAATGACTTATGACAAACATAAAATAAGAGCAGCACAGCCACACAATTAAAATTTCTCCAAGTTAAAAACCAAGCTGCTAAAATGGCTGCTCAAGACCAAAATGCCTTCCCACGTGAGCTCATGGGTTTTTGTGTGGAAGCACCCCAAAGGAAGGGTGAGGAGCTTTGGGAGAATGTTGCAGTCATAATACAGAACAAACGTTTGTATTTTGTTTGTAGGTTGCCCAGCGAATGGCAAGCTGGCATTGAAGGTGCAGGGTTCACATTTCAGAAATAAATAGAATAAATAAACGGCCAGAGACAGAGCAAGGCCTCATCTGCAGGGGAAAGCACCCTAACCAAAAAGTTAATCTAAGGCCAGACACATCTTTTAATTCTGATTTTTCAAATAGAAATGTTAGCAGGGAAACGGATATGTTATTAATACTACACATGTACACTAACTGAGCTAATGACGAAAAATGCAGAGCATGGGTTGGCCAAAGATAGATCCTTTAAATGCCAGTGGGTTTAAGACATAAGCATTTGCAGAATTCTTCTATGTAAGTCAGTTGGAGTTAACTCAGTTAAATGCGCCCTGGAACTCTGATAATGCCTCACCTGCTTGGATGGAGGATAGAGAGGCATGTGTGAAATTAGAAATTGTCCTCCAGTACACAGGCATCCGGGTGGCACTGTGGTTTAAACCACAGAACCTAGGACTTACCGATCAGAAGGTCGGTGGTTCGAATCCCTGAGATGGGGTGAGCTCCCATTGCTTGGTCCCTGCTCCTGCCAACCTAGCAGTTCGAAAGCACGTCAAAGTGCAAGTAGCTAAATAGGTACCGCTCCAGTAGGAAGGTAAACGGTGTTTCCGTGTGCTGCTCTGGTTCACCAGAAGCAGCTTAATCATGCTGGCCACATGACCCGGAAGCTGTACGCTGGCTCCCTCAGCCAATAAAGCGAGATGAGCGCCGCAACCCCAGAGTCGGTCACCACTGGACCTAATGGTCAGGGGTCCCTTTACCTTTACCTTTACACAGGTAAAACCCACATTTTATTGCGCTGTCCACTTTTGCAGCTGCCCCACTCAGCATATGAAGCACGTGGAAGGGAAAGGTTCTTGGAAAGGAAAGGTTTTTCACCTCTGCTCCAGATGGTCAACACCATTCAACTTCCTACTCATGCCATGACTCAATTTGAATGGGGAGAATACTTGGAGACCCTTCCTCTGTAGCCCCATCCATTTTGTTTTTGCTAGAGTCCAAGTCTGTGCAATAATGCTAAAACAACTGTGCTGCATACTAACTGCAAGCCTGATAAAGTCCCTGCTAACCAATGGGCAGATTAAAAATAAACAAATCTTCCATTGACTATGGATAATGCAGATTTGCTGGAGACAGATTATTTTAATTACAATGCTGCTGATGAAATGAACTAAATCAGAGTCTAGAAAATTGAATGAAGTTGTATAACAAAGCTTTTCATTGAGTAATAATTTAAACAAGGTGCTCCTGTGACGAATACTTTGTGAAGCAGAGTATTCTGGAAATGTGTCTCACTTTTTTAACAGCCAAGCTGTATTCTCCAAAAGCACATACACACGAGTTCTCATCCTTCTTGCAAAATGATTTATTGCTGTCAGATTGTAATCTAATTTTAGGTGAGCTCATCCCCCCCCACCTGCCTTAGAGCCATTTTAACTTCATATTGCTCCCTTACCATAGCCATGAAGAAGAAAAGATACACACTCCCTCGTGTATTAAGGATGCTATCCTGACATTTTGCTTCAGCCAATTGCTCTAGAAATCATCAATATTGCTCTACTCCTAAGCAGACCTTTTCTGAGCACAACAAAAACAAATTGCTTGTATCAGAGCTTGCCTTGACCTCTATATCCCACAGTGGGAAAACCATATGCTTTAACAAGCTTGCAAGAGAGATGAAAGCTTCCTAGCCCCCAATGGGCAGGTGAACTTTCTTTTTGTTATACAGTGTGTAAGCTCCTAAGGCTCAGAAATTCTCATTCATTGCATTTGCTATTCTGCTGGTAGGCACTGCTAACATTCCCATGGGTTTTGCCATACTGCTGCAGCAACAAAGAGTGCTACTAAATCTTTAGGGAAGCTGCTTCGGAAACAGTCATCCATCTACACACAGCTCCACAACCACCTCTTATGTGATATATATTTATTGAAGTCTTACTACTTGGTATGCCTCTTACTCTCCACAAAGCCATTCACGTCAACTAAATTGTTTCAGCTTCTGTTTTGCTCATATGTTGCATGCAAGCATGTGAACAGTGGCGTAGCGTGGGTTGTCAGCACCCGGGGCAAGGCAAGTAATTTGCGCCCCCTAACCCGTGGATTTGCGCCCCCTAACCCTAACCCCCAGATGTTGCGCCCGGTGCGGCCGGCCCCCCCTGCACCCCCCACGCTACGCCACTGCATGTAAACAGGCTCGTGCACGTGCACACACAGAACATCTCAAACCTTCTGCAAATTCTTGGACTGAGCAAGCATTTCCCCTCTTTGCTAGTGGGATTTGTAGCTTTCCTCAATCATACAATTTTGATTTAGCATAGCTACTAAAGTCCCCAGCCCTGATTCCAGTTCTGTAGTTCTAGGCTCCATTTTGTATGTTAAACATGTTATAAAAGTGGTTAACCCTTTGGCATGTATGTTTCTACTCTCAGCCACTGAGAAGGTGGTCCACCATATCCACAGCCTGATAGGAGGAAAGAATGGCTTGCAAGACTTGTTCAAACCTCTGAACTGCCTTTCCTTTACTAAATTGTGGAAGTCATATGTTTGTTAATAATAACAAAGGATGCTTAAAGATTAGTTCATCCCTCTGAATAGAGTGCAGAAACTACAGCCTGAAAGAAGATACAGCAGCTCTTGGTATCCAGAACTCCCAGAGAAGATCAATGTGTTAATTGGGACACCTCTTCGTCACATATTACATGCTTCAGTGCTATGAACATTTCAGAAAGGTTGACCCAATAAAAGATGTCATCTTATGCCCTCTGCAAAGATACAGATACCATGAAAAGCAATTAATTATGAGCCACATAATTTAGAGATCAAAGTGGTAATTTTACATGGAAGAAATACTAGAATGTAGCTACATATTATTGTAACAAACGAATGACAGTGTTTCTCTCGCTCTAATGAATCGGTCAACTAGCACAGCAAAGAATACTCTGAATATACACAACAGAATTCAGGATATTCAACATTCCAGCCTGAAAATTGTCTTTTGAACATACAGTATATTAACTGTGGAACTGGCAGTGTTAAGAGGTTTTACCACCATCAAGTGGTATATAATTTTTGTTTAAATAAACAAAACAAAATATAATTAAAACTAAAATAAAATGGGTAAAAATAAGAGATGTTTTCTTATGATCAAATAACTTCCCAGAACATAGCTGGCATAGTTCAGAATGTTCCATATATGGTTTCTTTAAAGCGATTTCCACATTACCGATGCACAATTTAACTAATAGGTTAAATATGGATTAAGAATCACAGGGCAGAAGAAGATAATTTCATACAATATATTTTGCATTTGGTTGGAAGCCTTAATGTAAATCAGTAATAAATATGGAGCAATGCTGTCGGGACAAGTGAAGCAAAACGAGCCATTGTTTTTGCGTAAATGAATTCTCTGTCTCTCCCTTTCAGTGACTGCATTTGCTAAAAGGTATGAAATGAGGGAAAGAGTGTCACTGATATTGAGAATGCTCATCCAAACCAGTATGGCAGAGCTTGGAAGTTACTGAAACAAGAAAATGGTACAAAACGTATATGCTCGTGGTAAATAGCAAATCATTATTTGTTCACGATAAATCATACAAGTCAATTATAAAGGTTTGCTGGACTACAGTAACATGAATGATAATGGAAGGATGACAATTCTATCTCTATTATATTAGAGAGACATGGAGGCCCTTCTCATCTCAGAACATTTAGTATGTAATACGTTTATAACTTATAAGCGCTATGTTATCACAACCTCTTGAAGACCGGTTTTAATTTATTTGTGAATTCATGAGAACTTCTGATAAAAGTAGTAGTAGTTTGGTAGGCAACACACATATTTTTATAACTGGATTAACACTGAATAACTTGAACAGGACAGGAAACTTTTAGAACCCAATGATTCTTCTTACTCTCGCGTTCCCAAGTTCTGTTTAACAGCAACACAGTGAGTATCTCACCGACCAGTGCAAACACACATCAGCAGCTTTCTTTCTTTTTGTGCCAATTGCCATTATTAGGCGCGATGTGACACAGTAGGAAAAGAGACCGGTTCACTGTGAGACCTGCTACTCACTCTCTTACAGTGTAACGGCCCCCCTTCCAACTGCTCATCATTGCAGGGATCTAGACCAACGGGGCACCACATAGACTGTAGAGACCCTTGTTCATCACGACTAACTCAAGATGGAGAAATCGAAAACAGCATAGCATTATGAAGACAAGTGGAACATTCAGGTGGCTGTCTCCCTGTTTCAGAGTTTCAGGCCTGTACACATTGCAATCACCCTTCATTGCTTTCTCTCCACCAGTACCTACTTTAAAAAGATCCAGGCACCTCATTATAATGATGCTACTCAAGTTATCACTGAAATATTAACAATTCTAGTAATATACTTCATGCCCTAGCTTTGATCCAGCATTTTAAGAATTGATGCTTTGAGGACATACCGACTTGCAGCGACAGAGCAAAAAAGTATGAATATCCTTTGGATATTTAGTTATTTAGGATGAAGCATTTTTAAATATTTAAGACCCTTGCAAAGGGAAGGAACGGTACAGATTTAGAAAACTATTCCATAAGTCAAGGGGAAAAAATAAGATGCAATAAGCCTGTCAAGGCAGAAAGGGAATATGCTTTTCCCACCTCATCCTCAGTGTAGATTGGAGGGTATTCTTTCCTCAATGGGCCACCATTTATCTCTGATTTTTACTGCCACACTTTTCTCCCTGTACCATGTATTTGTGCATGTTTAAACTGAATAGAATCCAGCTGAGCTCTGACAGAAGGGTCTGTGTGAAAAGATTTGACTGGCAAATACATTGTTGTGGAATATTGTTTGCAGAAACAAATTTGGGTCAGGTCTTCAGCTGGGTAAAGAGTTAAGGGTTTAAGTGGGGCCGGGGATGTAATTTTGGGAGCCAAGGCTGCTTCCTCTCTTCATACGCAGGCATACTGACTAGACTGCGGCACCTATGAATTCATCCAGACACATAACTTGGAAGATCTAGCTGAAGAATCAAAGTAGTAGATGAAAATACCTGCTTGCTGTGCGGTCTGTGGTATTTGTGGGCTCCGTTGTGTATTGTATTGAACAGAGGCCATGGGTCTGTACTGCTGAGTTGCTGAGGTAGGGTATTGACCAGAGGGGTAATAGTACACAGGCATCTGTGGAAAATAGAAAAGAGGAAAAATGTATTGTAAAGCCATACACAGCTCAAGCATATCAATACACAGCTCAAGCATATCAATTCGATCATGTACAGAATTATTCATGAAATGTAGTATTTTCGAGCTTAAAAGTCTCCTGATAATATTAGGAAAAGCTGCAAAATTGTAATTTTTTTAAAGCACATCAAATAGTCTACCAAGTGGAATATTGGCTAATCCACAGGGGTGTGTGTGTGTGTGTGTGTGTGTGTGTGTGTGTGTGTAATGCCAACCACCTAGAGAAAGCAAGGAACTTGCTGTTCTCTGGATTCACCACAAGTTCAGAATGACATCCTGCAAATCACCAACACTATTAGATACAGTTATATAAAAAGAATATGACATCACAGAGAAAACTGCAAGGCACAAACTACTTCAGCTAACAGGGATGATTACAAAGGTGGGGAGAAGGAACAGGAGAGACCATTGGAATCAGGTGAGAAGAGGGAATGCAGCCCCTGAGATGACTCACTGCAGAAATGGGGAAAGGAAACAAAAATCTCCAGGACCAGGAAAATTACAACAAGAGGAGGTAGCTTGTGGAAGAGCAAGTTCATCAGTTTGACAAATCCTCTAAACGTTTATGAACAAACACTGCCTGCTCTTTCTTTTTCAAAGCCTGATGGAAACTGGAGTCTCATAGGAGTCTGAAGGGCCACAGGTTTCCCATTGCTGCTTTAGATACATTGGTACCTTAGGTTACATACACTTCAGGTCACATACGCTTCAGGATACAGGCCCCGCTAACCCAGAAATAGTACCTCGGGTTAAGAACTTTGCTTCAGGATGAGAACAGAAATCGTGCTCTGTTAGCGCGGCGGCAGTGGGAGGCCCCATTAGCTAAAGTGGTGCTTCAGGTTAAGAACAGTTTTAGGTTAAGAACGGACCTCCGGAACGAATTAAGTACTTAACCCGAGGTACCACTGTATTCTGTATTCAGAGCCTCCTCGGGCCAGGAATATAGAGCCAAGAGTAATGAAAAATGAAGAGGGAAATGGACAAGTTTTAAAAGATGACTTTGCTCCACCTTGTAATCATTATTAACAAATTATAGCACCTTTGATATTGAAAGGAGAGCTTGCTGGCAAGGCTACATCCCGCAAACCGTAACACACCTTTTTGGATAATCATAAATTGGTAGCTTACATTTAGCAATTTATATTTACAGAGTATTATAGAGACATAAATCAATTTATCTCTGTAGAATTTAGATACTCTTATCTGGATTTAGCCACAGGGAAATTATTTTTTTTAAATTGACTGCAAGATAAAGCATATGTTATAGACTCCATTTAGTGACACTGGAGCTGCCATTGATCTTTCAAAAGAATGCCATTTGCTGGATATAATATTAGGTGGGGGGGAAACATGTCGTTTGGGATGATTGATGGAGTAACTTTTTACATTATGCAAATAACATCTATACTATCTGAACAAGATGAGGCGGTGCAGTTGCTGGACTGGAGTCTGGGGGCTATAACTGGCTGAACGAAGGCCAATAAACTGATGTTGTATCCTGATAAGATGGAGATGCTGTTGGTCAGTGGTTCTTGTGTCTGGGAACTGGAGATGAATCCTGTTTTTCTCCCCCTGCCCCAAGAAGCAGCTTCATAGCTTGATTCAGCACCATAACTGGAAGCCCAGGCAGAATCAGGGCAAGGGTGGCATATTTCTAGCTCCAGCTGGTTCTACCTGTTTATGGACCAGGATAGTTCGCCACAGAAATCTTGAATGTTCTGGTAACCTTGCAGTCAGACTACAGTAATATGCATTATGTAAGGCTGCCTCTGGAAGTCACATCTAGGGCAAAATGTGGACACAAGACTGGTAAGCAGCATATTTAATTAGACAGTGCCTATCCTGTGTGAACTGCACTGCCAATATGGCTCTGGGATCAATTCAAGGTTTGGACGTTATCATAGTCCAAGCCCTGAATGATTTAGGTCTCAAATACTTGAAGGAACACTTTTCTCAATATCTGCTGTCTGAAACACCTTCTTGTGGTCTTTCTGGTGGGGTAGCCCTTTGCGTGGTGATGCAGAATAGGGACCACTCTCTTAGAGGTCTGGTTGTCAACTTCCAGTATGGAGTTTTTGGTGCAGCCTAAAGAAACGTTTCTTCACCTAGGTCTTGGGGACAGATTGAGAAGTTCAAGGCCTGTGACTTTTTAATGCTGTGCTTTAGTGATGTATTGAAGTAATTTCTTTAAATGTTATTTTGTTTATATTTCAGATTTTTCATTGAATTCTTATGGTATTGATTCTATTTTGTAAACCACCCTGGGATTTTATTAAAATTATCAGCAGCAGCTGCAGCCGCAACAACAGCAGCAGCATTAAGGTCAGTTTGGCTGCTGATATCTCTGATATCTCTGATATCTCTGATTGAAAAGTGATGCTGGTTATTGACATAATGTTCTTGGCCATGATTACTAAGGAACATGTGAAGAAAGAAGTGCAGATCAGAAGGATGTGCAGCACATTTTTCTGAAGTGGGGAGAGTAAAGTGGGAATATTCTCCCACTGAAAATAAAAACCAGGCTGCTCTAGGCATTTTCTAGTCATCAGCTTGCCACAGAGAACTGTCACAGAACAATCAGATAAGAGGCTGGACAGCAAAAGAGAACTCCTGTTAAGCTTCTAAAAGGATGTCTCAGCCAGAGCGAGACAATGCAGGGCAGGAGGAAAAAGCAAGTGAAGAACAAATGCTTTCCACTCCTCTTAGATGTGCCACTTTTAAAATCTATCCGCTCCTTCTTTGATGCAAAAATGGGAAACTGAGCTTTAGAAGGCAGCGGCAAAGGAAGCTTTAATTAAACTTTAATATATTAATGTGTGATATCTTTAGACTCCCAGGCTCAGCTAACTTCCATCTTTTTCCTTCAAAGATAATCCCACACTGACTGGACATGCTCACAAATTGCCTACTGCCAGCTGCATTCAAGGCTATGGGATCCGACAGAAGAAAAGCCTCTTGGGCTGCTACAATTACAGAAACTAATTAGACATTTACACACAAGCCGCCCCATTATGAGACCAAATCTGACAGCAGGACACCATGGAGCAAAAAGATAAAATAAAAATGATTTCACACTGATTATATTCTGCGGATGGTTGCATCACAACAGTTTGCAAGGCTAAGTAGAGTAAGTACAAGGGTACCTCGGTTTACGCTTCAGGTTACAGACTCTGCTAACCCAGAAATAGTACCTCGGGTTAAGAACTTTGCTTCAGGATGAGAACAGAAATTGTGCAGTGGCGGCGCAGCGGCAGCAGGAGGCCCCATTAGCTAAAGTGGTGCTTCAGGTTAAGAACAGTTTCAGGTTAAGAACAGACATCCAGAACGAATTAAGTTCTTAACCCAAGGTACCTCTGTACATTGAAATCTCCCTGTCTGTCCCCTGCAACCAATGTTAACAAAAATAACTTGAGTTTATTCAGATCTACTTTAAGCTACTTGTCTCGCTCGACCAGTTGAAAACAGCAGTGAAACACAGAATAAATTTTCTCAGGGTGACTGCTACCCGATTCTCAAATTATCAAGGCAGTATCATATCTGCCTTCATAGTTCAGAACCTCTTTGTTTCCAATATGTAGGAAGTTCTGAGGCACATGGGGTCATGCTGACCACTCTGTTTATTCCATGAGATTGGCTAAATGGAAAGTTGCCACATGAAAAGCATGGCCCTGCATGATTCAAAGTTTCATACTTTACTGAAACGAAACTTGGGGTGGGATGTGGTGGAGGAACTATAACCTCAGTAAGACTCTGCATATTTCCAAGTGGCAAAAGGGAAGAAATGGAGCAGATCATGCAAATACATATTTACTGATCACTATACATTATCATGTAGCACCATAATTCAGCTCCATAATTAAAGTTACACCATACTTTTCTGAATGCTCACAGAATCTGCCGTGTGTTAGGTATTAGCACATAGGAAGTAAAAGTTCGATCATAGAGGTATGGGGAGTATATTTGAGTGGGATAACAACCAGGAGAAACCAACTCAGATAAGAAGGAAATGAAACTGGATAGATTCTGGGAAGATATCAAGATCAGGAAATGGTTACAGAAGGGGCAAGGGGAGGAGGGGGAGGAGTATCAGGTACAAGGCAGAGTGTATTTTAATATTTGCTTTGGGGTATTTCCAGTTCTCCACACTTCTACTCCATAAATTAGTTAAGGATAATTTTTTTTACAATTTATTTATTACTAAATTCATATCCTGCACTTTTAACTTCAAGGTAGCTAACAAACCAAAAACAAATAGAACCAATGACTAAAATTAATAAATAAGATAGAGAAATAAGATGATAAAAAAAGCTAAGGAGCAGTGACTTTAAAAAAAAAGGTCCAAAAAAGGTTTAGAACCAGGGAAAATGCTAGCCTGGCAGTTAAAGAAAAAACAGAAAGAAAAGACGATAGGAAAGTTGGTAGAAGGAGGGAAGAAATTTGATGAGCCAGAGGAGAAAAGTAAATTTTTCATAAACTACTTTAAGGATCTATACCAAGCAGGAAAGGAAGAGGAAGATAAAATAGAAAAAAAAAATATTTAAGCCAAAGTAAATTTCCAAAGATTGCAAGGGATAAAACAGAACATTTAAACTTCTCTATAACAATGTTGGAAATTCATTAAAGGTAAAGGTACCCCTGCCCGTACGGGCCAGTCTTGACAGACTCTAGGGTTGTGCGCCCATCTCACTCAAAGAGGCCAAGGGCCAGCGCTGTCCGAAGACACTTCCGGGTCACGTGGCCAGCGTGACATCGCTGCTCTGGAGAGCCAGAGCCGCACACGGAAACGCCGTGAATTGGAAATTCATTAGGCAATATCTAATGTGAAATCAGGAAAATCACCTGGACCGGATGGATTGCCTGCAAGTTATTACAAGAAATTGGAAGACTCACTTTCAATACTGCTCAAGACAGTTATGAACAAGATCAGAAGGGAAACTGCCAGAATCATGGCAAGAAGCCTTTATAATACTGACTCCAAAGCAAGGGATGGATTTAACATCAACTAAAAACTACAGACCAATATTTCTTTTAAATAATGATTATAAATTATTTGTGGATATTATGGTAAATAGGTTAAAGAAAATACCAAAAGAGGTCATAAATGAAGATCAGGCATGTTTCCTACCAGGAAGACAAATGAACAACAATATAAGAATGTGATTGATATATTAGAGTATTTGGAAATGAGATCGGATAAACAAGTGATACTAATGTTTGTGGATGCTGAAAAAGCATTTGATAACGTGTGTTGGAAATTTATGAAAAGAACTATAGAGATAATGGGCCTAGGGAAATTTTTTTGTAGATGTATAGAGGCGATTTATCAGAAGCAAAAAGCCAAACTGATCCTAAATAATGAAGTATCAGAGAGCTTTAGAATAATGAAAGGAACTAGATAAGGTTGCCCTCTCTCCCCATTATTGTTTATTATGGTACTTGAAACACTGGCAATGACAATAAGAACTGATTCAGAAATAAAAGAAATTACACTGGGAAACAAATTTTATAAGCTAAAAGCTTTCACAGGTGACCTTATAATAACTACCCACTAGAAGAAAATCCACTAGAAAGTATACTTTTTTTTTTGAAAGAATATATTAATTTGGTCAGGTGGTGGGATTTGAACTGAATAAAAACAAAACCATGTTGCTGGCAAAAAATATGTGAGATCAAGAAAAACAAGAACTGCAGACAATGTCTGGCTTGACAATAACTAAAAAGGTCAAATATTTGGGTATCTGGATTACAGCAAAAAATATAGGTTTGTTCAATGATAATTATATCAAGACTTGGATAGAGATAAAAAAAGATTTAGAAATTTGGAATAGGTTGGACTTTTCATTCTGGGGGAGAATTTCAACAACCACAACGAACGTGCTCCCACAGATGTTGTTTCTGTTTCAGATGATTCCAGTGGTAAGTGGGGGTGGGGGTGGGGGTGGGGAGCACTTCAAGGAATGGCAGAGGGTTTTATCAAATTTCTTTTGGCAGGGGAAAAAACCTAGGATAAAGCATAAACTATTAGGAGATATTAAGGATGGAGGTGGTTTTGCGCTGCCAGGTTTGAAACTTTACTATGAAACATCATGTTGGATAAAAGAGTGGATAATTTTGCAAAATACAGACATATTGGATTTGGAGGGATGGGACAATAGATTTGGGTGGCACGCCTATCTAGGTTATGAAAAAGTCAAGGTTCACAGGGGTCTTCTGAATCACATAGTAAGGAAATCACTATATACGGTTTGGGATAGGTATAAAAACCTATTAGAAGAAAAAACACCCTGGTGGTTAACCCCCCTAGAGGCAATTTCAGTAAAGAGGAAAAATATGGCGGGGGGGTGTTACTGGGCAACCTATAAGGAAATATTAGAGGAAGAAAAACAATTAAAATTAAGCAAGTTTCAAGAAATTAGATGTCATTTCACGGATGGGTTGCAGTACCACCAAATAAATGACACCTGTAAACTAGACAGAAAAAAAGGGTTCACGACAGAAGTTTTGAGGCTGGAAAAAGATTTAATACAAAATAAAAAGAAACTATTATCTAAAATGTATAGACTCCTGATAGGTTGGGAAGTAAAAAAGGAAGAAGTTAAAGAAGCAATTCAAATGGTCAAAATATTTTGGTCATACCATTCAGATGGCTGCTTGGGGAAAGATCTAAAGTTCACTACTTGTTATACATTAAAGGAAACCTTCATGAAAATGTTTTATAGATGGTACACAACCCCCAGCAAATTGGCAAAAATGTACAAAACAAATTCAAATATATGCTGGAGGTGTAAGCAAGCTGAGGGAACAATGTAACGTATGTGGTGGGGTTGTACAAAAATAAAAAAAAACTTTTGGGATATCATCTATGAGGAGTTAAAGAAATGTTTAAACATTTGCAAAAAAAATCTGGAAGCTTTCTTCCTAGGCATTTTGACAACATATATTCCAAGTGATAACAGGGAGGGTATTCCTATATGCAACAACAGCAGCGAGAATGTTGATTGCTAACGATTTGAAGGGAGAGAAAACAAAAAAGGAATGGCAGATAAAACTGAGTATTTGGAAGTTGCAAAGATGACAAAAATAATCAGGAATCAAACAAACCACAAGTTTATAAAAGAGTGGGATTGTTATAGAGGGTACTTAAAAAACATTGTTCCCAAGTAAAATCTTTAGTGTGCTTTGACTAATATTCGCAAATTAAACGACAGATGGATAATGTATCTCATACAATATGGATGATTGATAAGGTAAAAAAAAGGACGCAGTTTCAAAAGGGGGGGGGACGACCCGCAAAAAGTTGAAGACTAATTATTTTTTATTTAAGGTTCCTGGAGATACAGGGTGTTGAAAATTTTTATTATGCATGGGTGTTTTTTCATGATTATTTATCTT
Source organism: Podarcis tiliguerta (assembly GCF_965153285.1). Lineage (NCBI taxonomy): Eukaryota > Metazoa > Chordata > Lepidosauria > Squamata > Lacertidae > Podarcis > Podarcis tiliguerta. The sequence continues at coordinate 10,718,536 of NC_139545.1, forward strand.
TTTTGTATCCTATTTTGCTTTTGATGACGAGTTGTAATATCTAATGAAACCAATAAAGAGCATGGGGGGGGGGGGGGGAGAAAAAAGAGTCTCCTTAGGTAAGGTACCATATTTTTCACTCTATAAGACGCACCAGACCACAAGACGCACCTAGTTTTTGGAGGAGGAAAACAAGGAAGAAAATATTCTGAATCTCAGAAGCCAGAACAGCAAGAGGGATCGCTGCGCAGTGAAAGCAGCAATCCCTCTTGCTGTTCTGGCTTCTGGGATAGCTGCGCAGCCTGCATTCGCTCCATAAGACGCGCACACATTTCCCCTTACTTTTTAGGAGGGAAAAAGGGAGTCTTATAGAGCAAAAAATACGATATTCCACATGCAAGACACTGTAGCTCAAAATGCCCTCTCTCCACTTGTCTCAGAAGGAGGAGAAGAGCCTCAGATGATGGCCTAGGTGGTTAGCATGACTGATGCAGGAAAAGAAGGTGCAACAAGCATCTTAGTCACATGCAGATTTTAAACAACAGAACTTTGAACTGGGCTCCTTTAGCCTGGTAATTTGCAAACCCCAAAATAGCAGGTGAAGATCTCACCACTTTCAGAAAAGCACAGCTCCCAAACCGTTAAAGGTTGCAAACTAATTTAGCAGAACGGCTATCACGAGACCACTTGGGTTGTGCGGGGTGATCTTCAAAGCCACTACAGTGGTACCTCAGGTTACATACACTTCAGGTTACAGACTCTGCTAATCCAGAAATAGTGCTTCAGGTTAAGAACTTTGCTTCCGGATGAGAACAGAAATCGTGCTCTGGCGGCACGGTGGCAGCGGGAGGCCCCATTAGCTAAAGTGGTGCTTCAGGTTAAGAACAGTTTCAGGTTAAGAACGGACCTCCGGAACGAATTAAGTACTTAACCCGAGGTACCACTGTACTGAGTTTTGGCATAACTGAAACTCAGCTCTTCTGCCTAGCAGATTCCCATTTAGTCTCTCAGCAACCAACTTAGCTGCTCTATCTGCGCTAATGACAACAGCAGCATGTCATCAGCATATACCAATAGGTTCACAAAAATAAGACCAAATGTGAAACGGGGAAGCCAGAAGTATTTTATATCTCTGGGAGAGCAGCAGCAGTGTTGGGAGGTGTTGTTCAACTGGCTTCCCAGCATGGAGGTTGTTGCCAGTGACCAAGAGGGAAAGGGAAAAGGAGGAGAATGTGCTGCAGGCACAGCAGTGGAGCCAATTTGATGCAGCTGATATTGCATCCACACACTGTTGCTGGCAGCGACCCCTGTTTTGGGAAGTCAGCTGGGGAATGCTGCTCCACCCTGCTGGCTGCTACTGCTCTGGGATCAGTTCATTAACATACAGATTGGAAAGATTTTTGATCCAGCATATGGGTAGGCAAACCAAGGCCCGGGGGCCCTCTCTGGCCCAATCGCCTTCTAAATCCAGCCCATGGACAGTCCGGGAATCAGCATGTTTTTACATGAGTCAAAAGTGTCCTTTTATTTAAAATGCATCTCTGGGTTATTTGTGGGGCCTGCCTGTTGTTTTTACATGAGTAGAATGTGTGCTTTTATTTAAAATGCATCTCTAGGTTATTTGTGGGGCATAGGAATTCGTCCATTTTATATTTTTTTTTCAAAATCTAGTCCGGCTCCCCACAAGGTCTGAGGGACAGTGGACTGGCCCCCTGCTGAAAAAGTTTGCTGACCCTGATTTAGTATTTATATATGGCATCTTGATCAGTGTAAATAATTGTCTGCTAACCTGCATGCTCCACAGTTCTAACCACAGATTATGGCGTCTGACCCTATAAAAAGCAGCAGTTCTTTTGAGAAAAGCTGTTGCCTCAGGCTTTTGCTCAAAATGTAGTTTGGTATGAAAAATTCAAAGCGAGAATTGCATGTGCATGAATTCTGCCTTCTACTTATGCCACACTTACAGCCAGACTCCAAAATGGGATCGTCCACCAAAATATGGTGTGTGTTGGGCTTTGCCTGGAACAGCATAAAATGCATCATAAACATAATGGGATTCCAAGCAAGCTTCAAAACTTCTTCGTAATTTCTTCACCAACTATGGCTGTTAGAACTTGAAGTCTAACATCCAAGCAAAATCGATGTAAGTACAAATGTGAAAACTGATGCCAGTTTAGTCTATGAGCTGGCAGGGTTCTGAGTGAAGGTGAACATTTTGCAGTGAAGCGTGAAAATAACCTGAGAAACCACTTAGCGGCAAATGTTCATAATAATAATTTTTAAAATGCTGTTTTGGCTCTTTTTCTCCCTCCCCCCTATCCTATCAGTCACAACTCAGCCACTGTGGAATACTGAAATGCATCTGTGATGTTTGTTAACTTTTCATGATGGTAGAGAAACATTTCTGGCTTTGGGACAGATACAGTGAAGATAGGTCAGTACTGATCAGGACTCTTGGCTAAGAGGGCTTACAGATACAGCCTTAAATCAAGTATCTTATCATTTTTAGGCTGCTTCTACTTTCCAGCAGATTGAGGCTGAAAGAGAAAATAAGCATTCCTTGCCTGCCTCAAAATGTGTGCTAAACATTAGTCAGTTAGTAGATGTTATTTTTTATGCCCAGTAACGACCACAATACAGTATGAGCACAAATCACACAACTACAAAATGAAAGACACTACATGGCACCAAACCAGGACAAATCTATAATGTCCAGAATTTAAAAACACTTCTTCTAGTTAGCATCCCTAGGGTTTGGCACTTGCACTATCCAGAAAGGTTGCCGTTATCTTTCTTGTCACTAGTGCAAACAGCACCTCCTTATAGCTGATGCACTTATTGACATTTGCCAACAGACATTTAATTTTCAAATCATCTGGTTCACCTTCTAAGGAGATCTGAAAAGAGGAGGTAAATGTAACTCTGGGTGAGTCATACAATGGACAATTAATATCATTAGTATCAGAAGCCGGATTGGAAGGTGGTGATTGAAAGCAACTAATATGGCTTTCCCCACATTATCTGACTTCCATGTCCATAAACTTCGGACCTGGAGTGGATTCATACCTTGCAGATTTTTGACCCTGGCAGTTCTTGGTATGGGATGTAGCCACAGGAAGGAAGCTTCCATGAAAACCTAATTGTGTATCAGTCTCATACTTGCTATATCAACTGAGACCGTTTCCCTTTAAGACTGGTCCATTCTAGGGGCTTTGTTATACCAGGATAGAGCAGAAGAGAGAGAAAGAATGAAGATTCACTCCACATTGCTAATGGCCTTATAATTTGCATACTTCAGTACCACACTTAAGAAGACTATTAAAAATTGGTGTAGGAACACAGTTCTGCCTATCAGCCCACCACATATACAAAACACTTATTTTGAGATTTTTTCTGGTCACTGCATTAACATATGCAAAGTTGCTACACTAGAAAGCCAATTGATGCAGCGATCACCTACGAATACCAAAATGCTACAGTTCTGACTCACAACCTTTGACAAATAGAAATGGTAGAATCATGGGGTGTCCTGAGATGAACAAAGAGTAAGTTGAAACTGTCAGCAATAAGACCAGACCAGACTGCAGCAGCACTTATTGTGCACACACTACTACAGGTAAGTGTGGCTTGACAGCGCTCAGTGAGGGAGTGAAAAATGTTATTTCCTCAAGCATTATAAAGGACCAAGTTAATATGGAGCAAGGTGAAAAATTTGCTCTCACACTTTATAATTTTATGACAGTTCCCTCATACACTTGAATGACCAAGAAACGGAAGCCAGGCTGGATAGCTCAGTCGGTAGAGTGCGAGACTCTTAATCCTGGGCTTGTGCGTTCAAGCCCCGTGTTTGTGCATTGCAGGGGGTTGCAGTGGCGGAGCGTGGGGGGTGCAGGGGGGGCCGGCCGCACTGGGCGCAACATCTGGGGGGGCGCGCTCGCACTCGCAGCTCTCTGCCCCTACCTGGCTCACTCACTCTCTCTCACTGCAGTGCTGGCTGTGCGAATCCGATCCGAGCCGCCGGGTCGCCGCCCACTGTGGAGGGGAGGGTGCCAGGCGTGCGGTGCGGTGCGGAGAGAGAGCGAGGGACTATCTGGGGGAGGGACAGTGCAGGGGGTGTGCAAATTACTTGCCCCGGGTTAGGGGGCGCAAATTACTTGCCTTACCCCGGGTGCTGACAACCCACGCTACGCCACTGGGGGGTTGGACTAGATGACCCTTGTGGGCCCTTCCAACTCTGCAATTCTATGAAACTATGAATACAGAAGGTATGTCTGTTAGAGACTGGACTTGCTAGATGTTTTAGCTTGTCCAAGCAGTTTGCGATGCTGTAGTGATTAGCACAAAATATACTCCTCACTACCCTAACATTGGGTACCCTGGGCCTTACTGATAGCAGTACAACACTTGCAATATGTAAACCTCTTTGTGATGGACAGATCAGTCTATTTCTGGTCCAAGTCAAAGTCACATGTGGTTTTTCATCAAGTCTATTCTGTCTGACTGCGGCATTAATTTGCATTTTTTATTTAAAAAAGTATTTAAATATGAACTTTGATGTATATTAAAATAATATTTTATTTCAATGTACGTATTTCTAAGCACATTTTATCCTAAAATATCCAGTTTTAATGCGTTCTGGTATGCCTGAATTGCAAAGTCCAGAGAACTGTAAAATTCATAACGTAATTGCATTCTTATCTGTGTATTAGTCCAAAAGGTCAGTTTGCTAAAAATGTGAACCCAACAAAATTCTCTGCTCCTGCTCCTCCCACACAATTAGCAAGCTCTATTTGTCCTAATGACAGGGGGTTTTGATACCACTTTAAAAATTGTTGCTGTCTTCTAATAGCTAGGCTCCTTATTTCAGAATGACGCCCCTAAAATTAATTTCTGAGCAGCAGGCACCGAGAAAAAAATTAACACAATTACTGGAGGTATGGAGAGAATACTGCCTTTAGTGCAAGCATGAATTCCTGGAAGTAACACCTAAGGATAATAACAGCAACATAGCTGACAACTGTACCTGTCTTAGTCAAAGGAAACCGTTAACATAAATAAAGCAAGGGGGAGAACTGCCATATTTCTTTATTAAAAAAAAAACCCCTAACCCCCTCCAATGTTTCTGGACATTAAACTGAGAGAATGAAAGAGAGATGTGCTCTTTGGCTGCCGTTTGCTGTAATTAAGCTTTGAAATCTAGCGTTCTAATAAAAAATGCATATGGTAAGAGTTGGCTAGAAAATTCCCTGGACATTTTGCTTTCCCTTTCCTTATTCTGTGAGGATTCTCAGGATGCAGACAGGGAACTTTGGTGGCAAACAATAAAGCCTAATCAAGAAGACAGAACACATTAGAGATCTGCAGTGCCTTACATGTTCAAGTTAATTAAATATGATTCACGGCTAGTGCTTCCATTAGAAGCTATGCAGAAGCTCATACATGGAAAGAAGGGAAAGCATGGATGTAGTATCTTTATTAATAATAGTATGCAGAAATATCACGAAGCAGAGCATGTGTCCAAAGCCCTGGACTGAAAAGACTGATTGGTACATGCACATACATCACTTGAGCTCTCATCACCAGGGGTGCCAACTTGACTAAAATATGGGGGAGACCAGGTAAGCCTTGTCCTGCATAACTGATCACAAGATGCACACCATTTGAATGGCAATGCCGATCAACTTGGGTGGGGCTGCTCTCTCAAAAATTTTATTGGGGGGGGGGGGACCAAAGGGAGTCGGCTCCCATGCTCATCACAGTAAGATTCAGCAATGATAGCTCTCAGTGTGGGACTTTCCATTAACATAACTGTATTCCCATCTTCATGCATGGAAGATGCTACATGATGCTATGGTCCATGAGCCTTGGCATAGGTGTGAACCTGACCATAATCATAGAATTGCAGAGTTGGAAGGACCCTGAGGGTCATCTTAGTCCACCTCTCTGCAGTGCAGGATTCTTTTGCCCAATGTGGGGGGATTAACCCACAACCCTGGTCTCATGCTCTACCAACAGAGCTGTTCCAGAAGAGTTGCAGAAATGAAGGAACCACTTTGAGGGGGTTCTTCTACACAACCAAGCAGTGCATAAATGTTAGGAAATACATAAAAAGTGAAACAAATAGAGAACCTACCCAAGTGACACTGACAAAACCCCACACGCTAAGTATTACTAGCCCCAACCCCTCCCCCCTCTCCCCCATCTTCTTCAACCCCAACCTTATTCTGTAGGCAACACTAATGTCTCACATCAAATGTAAAAAAGGCTCTACAACCTGAAAAAAGAGACAATACATGTTCTTCTGTAAACCAAGAATTATTAATTTTTTTAAAAAAAGTGAGTCCGCATGGCTAATTAATGCATTTGCTTGTCCACATGAACCCCCTCCGCCCCCTTGTTAAGCAACGAGAAGGCTGATGACATGTGATAATGTAATGTCCAAAAACCAAACAAACCATGGGATAGAAAACTATCCTGCTATGTAAATTGACCTTATGAAAATCTCACTGCCTCACATTTTATGCATTTAGTGGTGACGTACCTCTGAAAATGTTCCTTGGCTGTCTTCACTTCCTTCAAGACTGTGCTACTGAAATAATGTAAAATGGAGGCTCAAGGGTGGAGGGCATAAGAAACCACAAATCTATGCTTACCTGAGCAGGTGGCGGCGGCTGTACATAACCCTGCGGTGGAGGTGCAGCTTGCAGTACTTGCTGGGATACGGGTGGACCTGAACCTGCAAAACCTCCGGGAGGGAGCTGTTGGCTGGATGCCATGACGTAACCAGTCTGTGGGGAAGACTGCTGTATAATAGGTGATGGGTAGACAGGACCAGAAGGCGAATCAGGGTTGTCTCCTGATGACTGACGACTTAAACTCATCTGGCTAAACTGTGTTGTCATGTCATCTCGCTGTGAGGCAAAAGTCAGTTGAAAATGATCAACAGAGATCTCTGCAGCGAATATTTAGAAAACAAAAAAAATGGGTTCAAACAAGCATGCACAAGAAGCAGGGGAAAAATACATTTAAGCACATACGCACACAAACACAAAATTAAGTGAAAACAAACAAACATAATCCTAAAAGCAAGTAAAAACATCTCCATCACCCCCCATTAAACCACTCCCCTTCCCGAATCTAAATGGGGAATTCTACATTTGTCTTGATGACACCTTGAAAAGATTCTCCTCTCCTGGTATTGATCTGACCCCATAACTTTTGATGGCAAACATTAACAAGAACAGTTTCCCAGCCACCCCCAAAGGAAGATGAATGGTTTACAAACATACTTTTTTAAAAAGACTTCGGCAGATCCTAATTGTTTCTACTCAGAAGTAAGCCCCAGAGTTCAGTGAGACTTACGCCCAGGCAAGTGTGTATAGGACTGCAGTCTAAGGGTTTTAAGGGGCCTGGATGTTCCACTGCTAATACACAAACACTTGGGCTACTAAAGGCACCGACTCCTTTAAGGAACCCAGCTGATCAGCCTCATCCATAGAAGTTCCCTGCAATGGTCATCTGGCTATGGCAACATATGTGCTTCCTCATCAATTCAGTGTCAATGATAACGCCTCAGGAAAAACTATTTCATAAGCAGAGCAATGAAAGTTGAGGCCTGTACTCAACAGTAGCTCCATACTGTAGCTGACTGCAGGGGAAACCAATTAATGAATGCAGGTTTATAAAAATATGACAATCTACCAATCGTTCATCTTATCAAGTGTATTTCCAAACAATTCTCATGAAGGCTACAAAGGCAGTTAATGGTATCTCACATTGCTGAGAAAATCTTTTATTGGGCATTGTCAGTAAAAATAAATAACTTTTAAAAGAAAAAAATAAGTCATGGTTTTCTCTTTGATTTTAAAACCTAAAGGGTTATTTATTGTTGCTTTTGTCTCATTAAATGACTGGAGAAAGTGTGTTGTTTTAGAATGACCTAGAAAATGAAGGGAAAGAAACAGCTGGGATGAAGGTCTAAACACACATGCCAGCCTACCTAACCTATTAAAATGTCAACTGTAATCAACAGTAACTTAATTGCAATCCTTAAACTGCATGTCAAAGTTAGCTTCACACGGACAGTTTGACTTTTACATTTGGGATGCCCTATGTCACAAGCCTCTAACCAGTGCAGAGCCCTAGCTGCCTCAATGTTTCCATAGCTCATTCCCTTAGTTCATCTTTGCGTCCTCTCAAGTTTTTACCTTGGGCAATCGCTTGGCTAGCATACCTAGACTGAGAATAAGAAAATGCCGAAGTCTATTTGGCTGTCTAGGCAAATCAGACAAGAGTTGGGGAAGTTACTGAACTTGACAAGAGCAAAAGTACATACGCCTGTGCTGGGGAACGATAAAGGAGTAACCTCTTCCAGCAGCAAATGGTCAAGGTCACTTTGTACGAGTCTGTAAGCCCTTTCAGGCATTCACCAGCTCTTCCCACTATATGCACGGTCTCCTCAAGTGTGCTTAGTTATTTTGCGTTCTACTAATAAATCAAGTTTGTTCTTGCTTTGCCATGATACAGTAAGCCTCACCATATTTCTCTGCTATTAATCAGTGATGCAGCAGCTGTTTTTCGTGGAGTATGTCACAGAACACACCACAAAGAGAGCTGGTGCTCTTTGTCCCTCGTCCAAAATCCTGTCTCTGAGATGGGTATCTTTTTGAAATTATTTGTAGGAAACCTGATGCGTCTTCAAAGAGATACACTAACTCCCTTCTGCCTTGTTTTGGTATGGTTTTGCCCACACAATATTTTCTATGTTGTACTCTTGCATGTACAACAACATGCATTCACACACAGCTCTTCGTCGGGAAGCACTTTGTCGTTTATGGTGCTACCTCTGCCTGCGACCATTGAGAGCTCCAAAGGAGACAGCTAGAAGTGGTAACAGAAGCAATCAAGTGCCCCAAGCCCCTATTTACTGAGATGAATCGGACTCACCCCACCACAGTTGGTGCTGGTTGCTTGGCCTACATTGCCTGATATACCTGTTCCACAGTAACCTTCACCAACCAATTCAGATCTCCTCCAGAGGGCTGGGGGGAGGGAATGTGGAAGGGTTGGTTCTCTGCTACCTGGTTCCTAACTCCCCTCTGAAGTTCCTGCAATGATGATGATGATGACTTCTCCTCGTCAACTGACCTTTCCAGCTTCTTTGCCTACCCCTCTCTCCTTTTCTGACTGAGGAAGGTCCTGCCAGTGCAACTGTGGTGTTGGGATCCTTCCCTACCTGCAGTGTAAACCCCAAGGTATTGCAACTCCTGCCACTGTACTGTAGGGGCTGGAGCGAAGTATGTATGGGCATTCATTTCCTACTGCAAAGTATGTTTCCCTTTCACATGGCTGCAAGATACCCCATGTTTCCGTTTTGAAAAGAAAAATCACAAGGTCCATGCAAATACCTTCTGCGCCAACCACAACATCTTGTGGAAGCCTTACTGAATCCTGAAATTCAGTCCAAGCTCTTACAAAACAAACCCTGAACTACTTCCTAACCGATGTCTATGCGCTCAAAACACAAGTAGCTAAAAAACAACAACACAGGTGTAACTGTAAATGCTAAAAAAGGGGGAATTAGTCATGCTGGTCATGCCCTATCTTTAGCGCTCTAAACGCACATGAAAATAGCACAAATTGAACCAGGAGGTTTAAAAGGGCAACCACCTTAGAATAATAATTCATCAATCATTAATTTGGGAAGGCAGACAAACACACGCTTCCGGGAATCTTGCACCATTTTCTAGATATATATTTTTTGGCTGTGCAGACCTAAGTGACAAGCAGTTCCAGCATCACTGAGTAAGACAAGAGATTTACAGCAATTATCTTCTGTTTCTCTCCAGTTCTCCAGATAGCAATGCCCCCAAACAGAAAGCAAGCTCAGACAATGTAATCAATCCACATAAAAAGTAATAAAATCTGTAGTACCACAGGAAACTGCTGTGTTGGAGACACCGCCAGAAGATGCTGAGGAGGATAGGAAACGGCTGGATACTGTACTGACTGAGAAGAAGGCTGCAGAGCCTGAACTGGCTGAGGCAGAAAGGAAACAGAACAGAAGCAGGGAAGGGAAAGATTCAATTATTGTCCTCAGACAAAGACAGACATTTCTTAATTTGAGCCAAGGTCGGAACAATAGCCTGCAAATAAAGATGACATCTTCCAGCTCATCTAGCATCGGGCGCAATAGGTCAGATATAGTTGTTTTAAGACGGCATTCCCCGCTCCTGCATGCCTGCAATACTAACTCAGTGGCGAAAAGCCTGTTTGATTTAACACTAAGAAACACAACACTTTACAATGCAATGCTGATGTAATGCTCTTACTTGGATAATGTGAGGGCTTGTACAACTGTGCTGGCATTGGGACTGATGTGGAATTTACTGCTGAGGAGCAAGCCATAGAAATGGTCCTTTGAAAATGTGTACTTAGCACATTTTCTTGGTGTGAGTCTCTTATATTACTGGGGGAAACTGGCAAGGATCCTGTTAACACTTAGCTTTACTGTGCACAACCTAGCAATAACAACCAGGATGAAATCACCATCATGCCCATTAGGAGAAAAAGCTGGGTCACTTAAATAAAGGTTCTGCATATACTCTGCCTTTCTACAAGTTTAGTTCCCCACCACCATCTGCCTCAGTATCTGGAGATATGCGTGCGAATAATTTGCATGTCTCCTAGGCATTATTAGCATCAGAAAGGATGTTAGCTACATCATGCCAAATTCAGTGACAATTAAATTCCAAAGCAAATTTGTATCTCAGATAGGATTGTTCCTCCTCCTTTTCTTTTGTTTGGCAGAGCAGGCAAATCTTTTCCTAGCATGGAGATCACTCCCCCCCCCCCTTCCAGTTTCACAGGAGCTCTCTAGCTAGGGTCCTTCATTATGTGCCCCCCTCCATTGGGGTAGGGGAGGGAGCCAGGCAACAAGAGAACGGGTCATTTCAATGGTGGCCCACCATTTGCGGAATGTTTCCTCTGGGGAGGCAAACCTGGCACCATAGATTTAAATGCCATGCAAATACCATTTTCCCCCTGCGCTTTTGGCCTCTCCTAAGTGCACTGTGTTTTCATTAACTGTGCATTTTTGAGTTTTTTATTTGAATTGTTCTGCTTTTAGGTTTTTATTGTTGCTTTAAATAGGTTTTAATGTAAATCACTTTGAGTGGATTTATGTAGGATTCAGATGATGATGGGGTGGGAGGCAAGGGAAGCAGAGAGCGCCAATGTCTCAAACAAACGGATAGCACAATAAAGGACCCCTTCAAGAACATGCATAGCCACTGCTGAATTGGCCTTGTGGATGGGAGACATTATATACAGAAGTGCTGTTTACCTATGGAGGAGGTACATGCGGCTGGTGCAATGCACAGCTTGGAAGGCTGCCATGGTAATGCAAACAAACCTCCTAAATTATATCGGTTTGGGACCGGTGACAAGAGGAATCCATGATATTTTACAGGCTCAGAGGGGTGCACTGGATGACGCCTTGCAAAGCTGCTGAGGGAAACAACTATTTGTGTGTCATCTGTAAAAGTTGTGCCTTAGAGTCATCAGTGTTTCAAGGTGTCACTGGATGCAAATCTTGCATGATGCGCTACTTCAGTGCCTTAACTGCTCCTTGTCTGGCTGGGCCAAGAATAAGGCAGCACCAAATAATACTGCTCTAACAGACTCACACTGGATCCATAGTTGCTAGCATATAGGCAGACATTTCCCCCTTACCTGCGTGACAAGGTGACTTGTAATTTGTTGCTGTGGTTGCTGCACAGGTTGCTGGGACGAAGGCGGTTGCTGAGACTGTCCAACTATCTGGCTTCTGATAGGCTGTTGACTGCTGGGTGGGTTGTATATTGCAGGTGTACCATCAGGGTTTACAAATGGTTGACCTGGAGCAAATCAATCTTTAATGTACTTTTCAAGACAACTTTACAAAAATAAAGCAACCACCAAACAAAGAACTAGCGCAACACATTTAATTCTCTTACAAATGTATGGATATCTTCCCCAAACCCTTAAGTACTGATTAATGGAAATGTTCCAAGTTCAAAGGAACAAGGTTAGATTTTTGTTTTTTTGCCATTGAGACTTTGTCAGCCATTAGGCAATCTTTTCTCTTAAAGTGCACTAAATCAGAAATTACAGAATCTGAATAAATTGTTAAGTTCACTATGCTTGTTCTTCTCTAAGACAAATGAATTGAGTGCACAATTAGTTAAGAATGCCTCCTTCATTCTGTGATTCTATAAAGGAATGGCCATATCACTAAGAGATATAGGTAGGTAGCCATGTTGGTCTGCCATAGTCGAAACAAAATAAAAAAAAAATCCTTCCAGTAGCACCTTAGAGACCAACTAAGTTTGTTATTGGTATGAGCTTTCGTGTGCATGCACACTTATTCAGATACACATATCAGTTAGTTCAACTGACTGATTAGGAGTGCAATCCTACATGCCTTCTTAGCAGTAAGACCAAATTCAAAGGGACTTACACTCAGAAAACTGTATATAGGATTGTAGCCTAATGTGGAACTTTAACTGATCTTTAGCTGAAGCCATCAGATATTAGTTCAGCATAGATAGATGCTTTCTTCCTTTTGAGAGCTTATGACCCATGCTGATCTTCTTTCAAATAATAACTGCATTCCAGTAAGCTCTTAATGCATTAAGGGTTCTTAATGAAAAATTTAACTCCAGGTATCCATTCGTTCCCTCTGTGCTGACATGTTATGTATTAGGTCTCCACATTTTTCTTTTGGTGGTACATTATTAATGGCGCTGTTCACTGCTCATGAAATACCTATTCAGTGCATAGTATACTGATGAGGTAGTTTCTTTGTCCAAAAGCACGAACTCTGTTTGGACATTGCCCTTCATGTGATTGTAACTTCACCTGTGGATCCCCAAGGAAAGATGTGGTCTCTCGCTGCAAGATATCTGTCTCTTGGAAACTGTAATTTCTGTTTTAGTAATGATCAGCACCCAGATTTTTCTATGGGCTGTGGTTTGCCAAAATATTAGGAAACATGAAACCAACTGACCTGTGTGTGGATTGAGCAGGATACTTCCTGGTGGAATCCCTGCAGCTTCAAGTGGAAGTATGATGTAGCTGGTGTTGTTTGCTACTACCTGGCCACTTATTCCATTGTCTGTATAGGGAACATTGCTAGAAGAGGTGGCTGTAACTCCAGGGACAACTGATGCACTTTGGAGAGGTTGATGTGTTCGTGACAGAGATCCTGAGGACCCAGCACTGCTGGAAGACTCTGAACCTGGGGAAAAAGCCAGGTTTACTGTAATAAACACTACATCCACAGGGTAGACAGGGCTTATGGACTAAGCAACAGCCACATTACTAAGTAACTTCTACAAAGCAAATTATTTATCTGTAACCTCATCTAAAGCATTTCCCCCCAACTGCAATCTTGAATGAGTTTGCAAAGCCTGCTAGTATCGCTTCGGGACCATGGATGTGACAGTGCAAGCACCTCATCCAACATGGAATAGAGAAACCTGTGGGTGGCATATATTGCCGATGAAAATTTCATGTTACAAATGAGAGCTAACTCCTGATCATTGACCAGGTATAATATGGCTATGCTCTACCAGGTGTGTGGATGTTTAAAATGCATTTGATGACATCCAGTCAGCTAGTTTGTAGAACAGACTTATGCTCATGCAACTGAGTTTCCATTTCTCTCTCCCTTCCCACAGTCCCTGCTAACCACCCAAAAATCAGCTCTGGAAAGCTGGGAGACCCCCACAGAGCAGATTCAAAGTGCAGGGGGCTACAGGGTGGAGGAGAGGAAGTCTCATTGTGCTGGTGGAAGTCTGCTTGCACAGCACTGGGTATTACCCATGGGGCTGGATCTAAACCAGTTATAACATTACTAGTAGAATGCAGCAGCTTTAGCTGACTTCCTAATTGCAAGCCAAGGTCGGTGTCGTGGTGTGATTCTGGGCTTGTTCAACATGAAGCAGGATCTGCGCAGGGCACCCAGAGTCAAAGCAGCTCCACCCCCCAAAAAAACACCTTGTGGTATCCAAAGTCAGTGAGCAAAGCCAGGGATAAGGTTTGGCAAAGAGTGGCGAGATTGTGAAGCATCCTGTGGCACTAGCAAATCACATTGCCGGGTCAATGGGAAACAAGGTGTTTCAATTTTCCAGCTCAAAAAGAGTCTGCATTCATTAAAGCAAACACCCATAATACAGACTCCAATATAAAAGCAATGAGGGGAGATAGAAAACTCCTGACAGTTGGCATTACTAGGCACCTTCACCAGTTTGTGGGTACTTTCAGTGCAGACGCAGTTCATCACCTGCTGTTAAAGGAGCTACAGTTCAGCACTATTCCTTGGCACAGAAGTTTTCAACCTTTTTGAGTCCACTGCTCCCTTAACCAACTATATTCTTTCTGTGGCACCCCTGTGGAGCTCAGCAGCCCAGTTACGTCACCCCTTGCCTGTAGAGCCAGTATCCTCTCACCCCTTTTCAAGCACCCTTCCTTGTGGAGCGTTCCCTCAGCCTTCTCTCTGTTCCCCTCTCCTTGGGAATCCTCCAGGCAGCTGCCGCAGCCACCCCTGGTCTCTGAGCCATCTCAGCTGCTGGCAGCCAGCACCCCCTGGCCAGCCCCAGAGGTATCATTTGCCTGGGGAGTTTGCAACCAGGGCTGCTGCGACAAATAGCTGTGCCAGCCTTTGGGGGGCAGAGATGCAAGGGGGCATCAGAGGAGGGAAGGAAAGAGGGACAAAGGCCAGTTTGGCCCATGGCATGTCTGACCATCATTCAAGGCAATCCAAGGTGCCATGGCACGCTGGTTGAAAGCCTTAGCAAATCCACACTGTAGCTGGAACTCAACATTTCTACCATTCCTTATTTTAAATTTCCAGGTTTTTAGATGCCTCTGGTGCAGATTACAATTACAGATTACAACACTAGCAATGGCCACTGTGTGGTTCATATAACTACACTAAAGTTGTGTCCATAGTTGCTTTGACATAGTGTGCTATTGTTTACGAAGAGGAGGGGGTGGAACCAACAATTTTTTTAGCTCTCATTAATGCTCCCACCCCATGTGATGCAAACATTGCAGTTGTATAGCTGCATTACATTTACATCGTTTTAACTGAATATTTTGATGATGTCATACATTGCAGGAGTGCAGCCCAAGTGATTTGTTAAATTATTAACTTTCCCAGCCTCAGTATTGATTTATAGCTTTAATAATGCATCCTTCCATATCCATTATAGCTCACAATATGCGAGCAACAAGGTAGTATATTATTGGCAAGGGATAAACTATGCTTTTAAATTAAAATGGATTTTTTTGGGGGGTCAGCACAACAACATGTGATTAAAGTGTACAGGGAGGTTAGTAATAATGTTTAGAGATGCTCAGCTAATTGTGGTGACTGAGTACTGTCATATCACTAGAGTTCTTTGCCGTTTGCTTTGTGGGGACCAACAATGTAGTAAATGAACGTGGTGGTCTAATGCAGAACATTCAGGATGATGAATGCCATACAGGAGGACCCAAGGGCCATAATTGCTGTTGGCCAACTTTCTGAGGGCCGCATGGCCAACGTGAAAGTGAACATAACCCAGGTTTGAGCACAGAAATATGCATGGATGTAGACAGACCTACACAGGGATGCACACAGGCAGGCAGGCAGGCACACTGAGGCATACAGACCCCCAGCTCCATTGTCAATCTGTGCCCATCAGTAGAGGAGTGGGGTGGGAATCATCCTTCCCATCACAGTACTGAGCTTGGCAGAGAGGTTATTCTCCCCCTAGCCACTGATTATTTTGAAAAAGTGCCTTTTATCTCATGCATTCTGCTAGTGGAAGAGAATAAAAGTGCCCAGGAAAGCAGAGTGTGCTCACTCTTTCCTCTCTCTGGAACACTCCAATCTTCTAGCCATGATGGCATACAAGAAAGAGGATTTTGCTGCGCATTGGAGAGCTACATCATGGGCAGCAGGTTCACCACATCTTGTTGTATAATTTACACATTTTTTTGAAAAGGGTGCACAAAATCTTAATGTATTTGTCTGCAATGAAATAATTCAGTCAGCTTTCAATGCCTGTAAATTATCATAATCTTCAGCCAACTGTTCTTCTTGGAAGTGTTTTTTCTTGTTATCATCTGGAGTGTAAGAACTGATCTAGCTAAAGAAAATATTCATGTGTGCATATGCATAGGTTGGCTAGGCATCTGGCTTTGTGCAGCTGCTACTGATATATGCAATTTAACATGGGTATCGGCTGTGTTCCATTCTAACAGCTGAGATTCTTGAATTGCAAGGGGTTGGGCTAGTTGACCCTTGGGTCCCTTCTAACTCTACAATTCTATGATTCTATCGCCCTATACCTATTTTTAAAATACAAGGTTTCAAACGAAACCTCATCTGGTAGCCTCAGGAAACATCAATAAGAGACAAGGGGACATCATGACAAACAACTATATTCTTTTGCAGGAAATAACATAGGAAAAAATTAGTTACTTCAAAATATAGTGACATATAAATCAACTTCAGGAGAATAACAGGGAAAAGTTATCATGAGTTGACTCTTTCCTGTTGAAAGAGACTGCATAGACTTAGCACTTTTCCTTTATGATGTCTAAAGTATTTGTTTTATGAGGAGTCTTACAAATATATATTATAAATAAATTAGTCTCCTTAAAATGATTTGATCTATAAGAACTAACACACATGAAGTATAGGTGTGCTTCGGCAGGGAACTGATGTAATCAGCGGTTGAATTTTTCTACCTTTCTAAATCATCCATAATTAGTAGAGTCTTGTGAAGAATCAGTTACAGACTTGCACTTCTTTAGAGTGCAGGCGAGGAATTGGTTGTTCGAATATTCTTCCACATCAATAACTCTCTGCACATACCTAGGTAAACTATCACACTGGAATGGGAACCCTTTTTATATGGGGAAGCATTTTTCATTCAATCCTCCCCTCACCTACAGCCTGAAGTAATACAATCTTGCAACAGATAATTTATGCTTGTCTACAGAAGAAAACTTGAGGCTCTTTGTCAGTGACCACAAATAGATGCTTTTACTGGAAGCGACTTAGCCTTTCACTACTACAGCCAAGCAATCTCAAAAGCAGCAAGTAACAATAATCCTCTGCATGAGTAAGCTCTACTGAATTCAGTGGCATTTAGTCCCAGGTAAATGTGTATTGGATTGCAGCCTGTGTTTACCAGGGCTATGTTAGCTATCACAAAATTAAACATAATTCTCAAAGACCAGTAGGTTAAATATGACAAAGGGAACTGTGATGGGTGATTTTTATGGCAGGGGTTCCCAAACTGTGGTCCATGAACCATCAGTTGTCCATCAGCTTCATTTGGATGGTCTGTGGCATGTCTGTGGATTTGTGGTTGAAGATGGGAGATGACACATCCATTGTATTAAATATCCCTGCGGATTTCAATTGCTACAGCAAGGAGGGAAATCTGTAAGTGGTCTGCCAAGACCCTCAGCAAAAGTTTGTGAACCAGTTTTATGTTCCTGGAAACTGATAATGAATGCTTGCCATACGTAAACAGAAAACCAGTTTGGCTTCTTAACTTGTCTATCATCTGAACTACTAGACAGTTACAAACAGAAGACAAGTATTGGTGTTTGCTGGATGACAGATTTTTACCCCATGAACCCCACTTATAAACTTTTCCTGCACTATCAAGAATGTTGCAGTATGCCGTAGCAGGGACACACTTTCTTTGAGCGTTCAGACTAAAGGTCCATCTAGCCGAGCCTTCTGTTTATGACAGAATGCCTCTTCCAAGTTTGCAGGCAAGGGATGAAGCCAACAACCTACCACCACCCCCTGTTGTTTGTTTCCAGCACTTGATATGCGGGAGTTTGCGACCTCTAAATAGGAAGGTTCCATTCAGCTGCCGTGGACCTATTTTACATGCACGTGTGTAATCCAGGGATGGGGACCTGGAGCCCACCATATCCCGTTGGGCTACAACTTCCACCATCCCTGACTCTGGCTCATGCTGGCTGGAGTTAAAGTCCAATGACATCTGCAATGCCACAGATTCTTCCATCCCTGGTCCATTCCCTTTCAATGACATCAGTATTTTTAAGAATTTAAACATCTGAACAGTCCCTATATAACCTGAACGACATGTGCCTTCACCTACAGGCTTTGATTACTGCAGAGAAGCATGAAGTAGAATTTGGGGGACAGTGTGTATTTATTATTACTACTATCATTATTATCAACACTTTGAATAATCCTCCTCCTGGTTCAGCAATCCCTTCTGAATCCATTCCGCACAGCCTTATTTTTCCTGGCTTCCCCAGGCTGACTGACAGCTTCACTTTATGTTCTGGCGTTGGAAACTACGAGCTTGTTTTGACAACCAGTCTTGCTCTCTCGCCCCCCCTTCCTGCACCCTTTCATTGAGTTACTGCAGCTTTCCCCCCCTGTTCCAGGTCTTGACAAGCTTTCAAAATTTAAAGGGAGGGGAGCACTCAACATTTCTAATCACCCTGCAATGGAGAGGATATTATCACTGAAGTGGTTTTAAATGTGTCATAAGAGATTTCATTTGGAGGTTAGGCGAATACCTAGGGTAGATAAACTTGAATTATTGGTGCTCCTCATGTATTTTTCTTCTTCTTGGGAGCGTTGATGTATAATTTTAGCAACCAAAATGTTATGCAAGTTTGGAGATCCTTTAATGTGTGAAGTCTGGATGCAGGGAAGCCAGGGGAGTGAAAGGGCTGGGAGGAATGGAGTGGTCGGGCTGGCTTATTTCTCACTCCCAATCCTCCCCTCTTTTGCCATTAAACCACTGCAGCTGAATGAAATGCTTTTTCCTTGAACACCTATGTGAACTAAGACCTATGTTTAGATCCACACCTGCTCACTCCACCCTTCATCCTGCTTCTACCCATCTTCTGCACATAAAAACCTATGCGCCATGCCCATCCATGTGCAGAGAGAATGGATCGTTGGTTTTTTGTTTGTATTGTTATTAAAGATTATCTTGGTATACAAAAGTATGTGCAATGTCTCTCTTTTTTTCCAAGTTACATTTTTTACAGATCAGTTTCATTTGTTGAGACATTAGGAAGAAAAGGGGGAAAGAGGTGGAGAGGGGAAAGGTGGGTGGGTATGGGGTCGGATGGCGATATTTCTATTTTACTTAATATATGTGGGGTTTTGCGTCAGCGTCGCTTGTGCAGGTTCTCTGCTATTCCCTTGTGTTCCTTTGGTGATGAGAGAGGTTGGGGTTGCCATAGGGGGTGGTTGTTTGTTTGTGATTGGCTGTGGTGATCTTTGTTTTCACGTGTGAGTGGGGTGGGTGGGTGTTTTGGATCAGGTTAGGAGTATCAGAGGGGAGGAGGATGTTGAGCTGTTGAATCTGAAAGATCCTGTCGGTGGTTCAACATTAATCTGCATCCCTGGGTAGCATCTTAGGCACCAGTTGGTTAAATGTTTGGCTAGCCTAATAGGCACTTCGACCACAGTTTCCCATATTTTATATAAGCTACCTTGCTTATATACTCTTGCTTAGGTCAGATATAAATGTATAAATCAAATTTAAAATGTTATTAAGGATTTTCTTTAGCCTTTTGCATAGTTAATAGCTAAAGATGTTTCTTCAGAGGATATTAATGGCTAGAAGATGCTTCCTTAAATGAGCATTAAAGGCTTTGGGTGCCTGGTAACTAACAGGTCCTTGATGATATACCCTATTTGCCAGAGTGTGAGCTGGAAGGAAATTATTTGGAAGTTAAAATGGAATAGATGTCTGAGTTATTGCAGCTAGATTTCAAGAAGAGCCTTCTGTTTGGGGGCTCCAAGGATATTCTGCTATTTTGGAGGGAAATGTAGCGATATGGGTGCTTGCCTGCTTCCCTTTGTTTAACTTGCACAAATTATAAATTTCTATTCTTCAATGTGTCAAGAGGGAAGTCTCCAACACTAGAAGAGTTCCCGTTTTGGGCTGGAGGAAAAGAGCAGCACCTGGCTTCAGAGATTAGAACCGACAGCAGAAGCCCATAAACTATACCTAAGCACAAGAAAATATTTGGTAACTAGATGGAAGCTGCAAAAACAAGAACCCCCTACTTCATCCACATGTGGCTAAGTACAGACCTGGACACAGGCAGCCCTCAGGACACATGGGAAAGTGGGAAGTTCCACTTTAAGCAATTTAAGCAATGTTTTAAGTTATAAATTCTTTGATTTTTTTATTCTGAAATGTAATGAAATATGGAAAACTTAATAAAAATTATATTTAAAAAAAAGGAAAAGTGGGAAGTTCCTTTTCCCTTCCCTATCTCTAGAGAGCAGTCCCTATCTCTGGGGTGCAGAAAAGTACATTCATTTCACAGGACTGGTAAAACCAGGACACATCTTAAAAGTATCAGAAACTTACTGCAGAATTCTGTATTCAAAAGTCACATCATTAAATCCTCCTTTTAATGATCATTCTATGATTCTGTGTGGACCAAAGCTCATGATGCAGTCCTACAAATCACTTCTAGAGATAACCTCCCGCAGCTTCCCTTACAAAGGGAGCAGAAACTCTCTGTGATGAGGGCTTTCCACTATCTCAACCATGCAGAAATGGAAGTCACTCCAGCTTCCATCCCTTGGAACCTAGATTGGAATTTTGGAGTAGACCTCGAGCCTAACAAGCTAAGCTTCAGCCCATAAGGCAGGGATCCCCATTCCTTGATGGCACAGACTGCCTTCTGGACAAAAGGGCAGGAATAAACACATACTAAAAGGGTGCCAAAAATTTCCAGTATGTATGCATTATTTGCTAGACTTCCATTCCACCTTTCCTCCAATATCAAGCCCAAGGTGGCATACAAAAGAAAGAAAGGAAGAAAGAAAGAAAGAAAATTCTTCAACCAAGCTCTTGGAGAAACAACAAAAAGTGTTTACCGTATTTTTCGCCCTATAGGGCGCACCGGCCCATAGGGCACACCTAGGTTTTTTTTGGGGGGGGGGTAAAGAATTTTTTTTTATTTCTCCCCCAGGTGCGGGGCTGGGGCGGACGAAGCCCGAGCTTCCCCCGACCCCAGCCCCCAGAACAGGCTGCTATCCGCAAGCCTAGGGAGCCCGCCGGGAATTCCCGCAGGGCTCCCAAGGCCTCGCTCTCTAGGCTTCAGCAAAAGCCTGCATTCGCCCCATAGGATGCACACACATTTCCCCTTCATTTTTGGAGGGGGAAAAGTGCGTCCTATAGGGCGAAAAATACGGTACTTGTTTCTTAAGTAACAAGGGAAAAGGTGCTATAAAATGCTGGCCTTGGAACTTCCTGTCAATCCTGGATGTAGGGAATGTGAATGAATGTCAGTGATGGATGATGCTATATCACTACTATTAATAATGTCTTTTGAAAGTAAAGTCATTCTAAGTGTGAACCTGCGGATCGATAACTTGTTAGAATTCACCGTGCTGCTGCATCTAAAGCACAGAACATTATCAGAACTTGTATAAGGTAGCCAACATTTTCAGAAATTTAATTTTAGTTAGCTTCTAAAAACTGAAGAATGTTACTTTTATTATTATAGCAATATTTTTTAAAAAAAGAGGATGTACTTTATTTAAAAATGCATCATGTGGCTGGTTGGCATAGCATTTATACCAAGCTAATAACTTGGATCATGAATGACTGTGCAAAGCCCATTCAAAAAGTCTTCCACTCCAAATATTAGTGATTCAGTCACTACAGGGGAAGTTAACTGAATGATCAGAGGGGGTTTTTTTTTGGAACGTTCACCTCAACTTTTCCTGGATGTGCAAAGAGAAAAAGAAAGAAAATTTGGACTTCTCACACTAACAGTTCATAGCTGGATGAAAAACAATGGTGTTTTATTCTATCACACCATACTACATCAAGGAGCAGCTGATTGCTACAAGTTTTAAGGCTCCCTAACTTTCAGAAAACTGAACATGCACTTAGGAGTCTGGTTAATATTTTCTGCTTTCTCTGCTGCCAGCCTAAGGTTGGAATCTTGGGCCTTACGTTGTATGAGGTCAAAGAGGGAGTATTTATTTCCCCCTTCAAACTTCCAAGCAGAGGTTATGGCCAGGACAGGCCTCAGATTTGGATATGGCATGGGCTGGCCAGTGGCTTTGCCAACAGCCCACTGCCAACTGAGAAGATCTCTCATTTCTTAATGGGAAAAGTAACTGGTAACTGTTGAAACAAAGTGGGAAAAGGGAGATCACCCTAGAAGCAGCTGTGATGTTGAGGGAGCCTCTGTGATGACCTCTGTGATGAGAGCCAGTGTGGTGTAGTGGTTAAGAGCGGTAGTCTCGTAATCTGGGGAACCAGGTTCGATTCCCCGCTCCTCCACATGCAGCTGCTGGGTGACCTTGGGCCAGTCACACTTCTCTGAAGTCTCTCAGCCCCACTCACCTCACAGAGTGTTTGTTGTGGGTGAGGAAGGGAAAGGAGAATGTTAGCCACTTTGAGACTCCTGAAGGGGAGTGAAAGGCGGGATATCAAATCCAAACTCCTCTTCTTCTTCTCTCATTTCCTAGGGGGAGTAGTGCAGCAGGGAGAGTGGAAAGCTTATTTGATGGGGACATCTGAAAAAGGGCCTCTGAAGATGACTCCAGGTATAAGAGGAGGCAGCACTTCTGACCCTAAAATTATTCAGGGACTTAAAGGGCACCTGTTTCATTGCAAGGGGCTCAAGGATGATCTCCTGCTGAAATGTGTGTGGGAGAAAGCAGGGCAGCGATTCTTTCATGTTCATTTTACCCCACCAGCACTGTTAGGGCGAAAAAGTGTGTGCACAACAATTGTGGGTGTATGTGTGAAAGGATGGAGGAGAGCTGCACTGTAAAGGGGCCACTAACACCCTGTGCTCAAGGGCCCATAAAACCCTGCACCAAGCCTTCTTGCGAAGGTCATTAGGTTAGGGCACTGGCATGAGCCCTGATGGTTGCAAAGCCTGGACACACCATAAGATGAGAAGAGGCAGCGATTCCAGAGATAAAACTGCATATTAATGAAGCTTAATTAACTTTGCTAGGTTCCCCCAGGTCCCCCCACAAAGGAATGAGATCCTCTGTATTCCACGTATGACCCAGAACATTTGTTTGAAAAAGAGGCAAGTGGGGAAACTAATGAGTTTCTTCCAGCTTATGGACCTATGAGCAAAAACTCATTTTTAGATTCTCCTGTGTTGCATTTGAACTGGGGGGAGTTCAACTGATTGCTCCCTTGTATCACAATATGATCTACATATCTCAGTGGACAGTCTTCTTCCACTCAATTTACCGACAGTTCTCCACTGAACAAATAACAAAATCTGAAGCACAGTAAAGAACATACTGCAATATGTCGGAGTTTAGTGAGCTATTGCTAACAAAGGTTTGGTAAATTGAGCTTAAGTTTGTGTCCGTACAGCCCTCAGAAAGTGAAAAGCAGTAAATGCTAAAATCAATTTGTAGGCATGGCATTATTAAGGATTACATCCTATAAATTACAGAGTATTCTTATAAGCACAAACTTTGAACCTATACATGCCCTTCCATCCCACAACTGTAGATTTCGTTTGACCTGAGGGCCACTGAATCCTGAACTTAAGCATCTTGTAGAAAAGTATTAAAACGTATCTATTATATCTGGCTTTGGGCAGCTGAGGCTAAAGAGGTAAAGCTGTGGTGTATTCTTTGTATACAACGTACACGAAGAACAGATTTAATTCCAATTTAATATGGATTTCCTTTAAGATCATATGTTTAATAGCACATGTAACATTGCAGCTAAAGAAGCCTCTTTGCTTCCCGTGTACAAAATCCATCTCCAAATCACAGCCAGAGTTAAAATCAAAACTACGCTTTCTTTTTATTTGTACTTCCAGAATGAGAAATTAAAGCAACATGTGAACACCGAGTGCACATTGCATGCATCCCATTTCACATGGAAAGCGACTAATGGAACCTGTATGTTTTGGGCCCTTTTTGGCCAGTTTCTTAAATCCATTTTACCCACTAATTATAAAAACCCTGGAGAAGTTGGCATTACACCCACAAATGAAGGTGAAAGACGCAGCGCTAGCCTATTTACTGCAGCCAGCTCAGATGCAGAACAGTCATGCAGAACACCCATCCTCTTAGCAGACAAACCTTCTGACAAACCCAATACAGTACTAGCTACCTGTTTTAGACAGTTTGCCGGTGCTCCTGTTGCTTGATGAGCTGTCTCCTCTCGTCAGAACAGTTATTCCACCAAAACTTGCTGTCTTTGTTATGGCTGGCTTCAAATTGCGATTGGAGCTGTCCGAGTCTGTGCTGCTCCAGGGCCTCTGGTGGTCTGCCCATTTTAGCTCATTATCAGTACTGCTTTGCCGGCTGCCAGATGTCTTCCCTGTACTATCCCTGTTACCCCTACCATGCAAAAGTGGGGAGGGGAGAGACAAAAACAAATGTATCAGGCCAGAATCCATTTTTGCTCAAGCCGCTGCAAATCTGAAAGAGATCGGAGGTTGGTACACACATGAGAATACACATGAGCAAAAAAGCCAGGATATTTATTGAGTGATTGGTGGGTTGCTGCAAAGGGCCGTTGGGCTGCGTTCAGCTGAGGGATAACAAGATGTGCAAGAGGAAAAGTAGGTCAAAAATTTATCTTTGCCTTTGCTGTTGTGCATGCTTTAGCAAGGAGCCCAACAAACTTCTTTGCCGAGTTTGAAATGCAAGAGCAAATCTGAGGGCACAAAACCATTTATGCTGAAAGAACAGCAGGATGAGATGTAGCCGGATTTTTTTGAACTACAACTCCCAGCCAACATGGCCAGTGATTTGGGAGGATGGGAGTTGTGGTCCACAGCATCTGGAGAGCACCACATTCCTCTGATAGATATTTAAATAATAGTTGCATCTTCACTCTCTTTGCACAATTTAGAAGCCTATAGAATTAACACCGTGTTCTGCATTTCAGAATCACCATGTTAACAGCTAACAACACAACCATGCAATCAGAGGGGCTGGCCTCTTTTTTTTACAGGTGTACTTTACATTTCCCTGCAGTTTTGACACTTCTCCCACGAAACCTACTTTCACTTCGGCTTCAATTAATTCAAGTTCCACATACAGTCAAAAGCATCAAAAGCACTTGTAAAAAATAATACACATAGCAGTGATAGTCCACCTCTGTACCTGAGTGCTACATGTCACTAATAGATACCCCTAAAACCTTGCTTCCACCCTCATCTTTGTTGTCAAAAACTGCCATTCTGAGGGCCAAACGAGTTGAACCATTAAATGCGTGAATGCATTTAACGTGCTTTGTTGTTGTTTTTTTAAAAATAGTAACTGGTAGGGGGAGGTAATGTGGGATATTGGGTGGGGAAGGGTATTTAAGGTGCAGTAATTCGAATAAAATATTTCCCCTGAAGCTCCTATTTGCCCCACTTTGGTGGGAAACACAACTTTGAGTGGAGGAACATTGCATGGGAGGTCAAAGTTAAATGCCCTTCCTTGTCCGCTGCAGTCCTGCTAGGTCCCTCAGTACAGACACATTAAATGTATTCACACATTTTATGTACTTCAATGTTTGTCCTGGGCCAACTTTGAATCTTTCAAATATATCTTCTTTCAACTCCTTTCAGGGTATTTCACCACACACTTGTACTTCAGTGGCTCTCTCTTCTTCTATAGCCCATCAAATAGATTCTTGCTGTAATCTTAAACCTCTTAATTCTGCTTTGCTATAATTATCCTTTCTTATTAAACTTTGAGTTGCCCTTTGCTCTTACCCTCTTCAGTAACCTGCCTATTTATCCACTCCTCACATAATTGCCTCGCTGCCGCCTTCAGGCCTCATGTGCTCCGTACAACTTCTACGAACATTCCCCTCATCTATTCATATTTCCTAGCGTGACACTTATGACAATGCTCCTGGAACTCAAGCATCTATTAGTATTTCTCTGAGCTCCTTAATATAGAAGTTGTTTTCTTGAATCGTTTGTGAAGAAATCAGCAAAATATGCTCACTGAATGCAAACGGTGACTAAGTATATGGTATTGTATCCAATACCAAACCCTCCACAAAATAGGGAGTGTGCCATTTCTCAAATTGTTATCCGGAACTTCACACTTACACGTTAGAAAACAAAACTACACCCTTACCTTCTAATAGGCATATCCAGTAAACATTACAGTTCACCACATGTAGCTGAGGCTTACATTTCTGTACAGTGTTTGCTGTTTTTCAATTTGACGCACAGAGAAGGAGACTGAATATCATATGCACCAAGTACATTCAACTCACTCAACTTAAAATAGGACCCTTTACCTCTAAAACATAATAATTAAAACTATTTTCTTCTTAAGGGTCTCATATTTGTTGCTGCCACATGCTAGCAGCAGAAGGTGCATCTCAAATCAGAGGAGAGCAGATTGTTCTTTTTAAAAAAAATCAGCATTGCAATGAAATTGCCTTTTAAATACTCAGGGAAGCCTGGCTATAATTTTCCTTTTGTTAAGCACACAAACCAAGATCCAGAGATCCATCCCACGTACAGGAGGTTCCAGTGTACACAAAAAGCTCCTATACACATTAAGGCTGGATATAATCCAAAACTGGTTTGAAGTCCATATTGTGATACCGGTTTCATAATTGTTTACCTGGCAATATATTGCGAATCATTATGTCTATGTGTGCTATGCAAAAATCACAATGTGGGAAAAACCATGAAGCCACCCGGTGCTTCTTAATAGCTCCATCTTTATTTCAGACATTGTGATATATCAGTATATCGTGATGTTTAGCTGGCGATATATCATGATGTTAAAAACCAACCCCACCACTACTGCAGACTGTTGTATGCATCTCAGTGTTCCAGCAGATGTGAGCGTTGAAGAGCAAACCCACTGCTCCCATGAGCTACCTGTGTAGAAAGTGCTTTCTAAATACAGTGGTACCTTGGTTTAAGAACAGCTCAGTTTATGAACAACTTGGATTAAGAACGCTGCAAACCTGGAAGTAGGTGTTTTGGTTTGCCTTGGAAGCAGAACATTTTCCACTTCCTGTTGAGTGTGTTCCATTTGTAAATTGAGTCCCCTGCTGCTATGGGAAACCATGCCTTGGTTTAAGAACGCTTTGGATGAAGAATGGACTTCCAGAACAGATTAAGTTTGTAAACCAAGGTACTACTATATTAAAAATACTAAAAATAAACATAAACTAATAAAATCAGGGGTAGAAGGGGGTGCAGATATGAAATCAGCACAATCCTGGCCTGTTTCTCTGATTTCACTGACATATTTAGAGATTTCAATAATAGATGCTGAAATTTCACTTCACCATGGTGAAATGACTCCCTAGTTACTTATAAAACTAAAGCCTTCTCTTCCCTTTGTCCTACCAGGATCCCTAAAGTCAACTGACAGTCTCAACCACAATTAGGTATACTATCTATGTACTAGATCCATATATATATATATATATATATATATATATATATATATATATTCAACTGTGTAACTCTGTCCCTTTGGAGACTAATTTAAGACTCAGTCTTGAGGCACTTCTGAAAGCTTTGCTGGATATGACATTTCCAGGAGAGGAGCTGGGTGTGGTGTGATCAATCTGAGATCTTCTGAAGATTATCTGAATATTTTCAATGGTTTCATTTAGGTTTTGTTAATGCCATAGCCCACTCTGAGGTCAAAGATAAACATTTAAACAATGCAAAATTATAAATATATCCTCAATGATCTGCATTGTGCATACCTGAAGAGCTGCCTTTTCTTAAGGGTTTCATTGCATATGCTATCCTCCAAGAGCCTGATGAAAATGAAAAGGAAGGAAACACATTCAAAAACAGGGCATTTTGAAAACTTGGATTTAACTCAATGCTTCAGCTGTTATAGTCATTTTTTTTATCATGCTCCTTATTTTTTAAATAAGACTGCAGTAAAAGGCACAACAGCTTTAGTGCAGGAGCCATAAGGATGATTTTGGACTCTCTTCTTTGATATTGATTTGTGCACACTGAATGGCAGTCCCTTTTCTATAAATTATTTTTGCATTGGTTGCAACATGTTTGCTAGAAAAATATATATATTTATGGTAGTGCATCACTCCATAATGTGACACTAGAGTAGGCTCTGATAACATTAAGACACTCATTATTTTCCAGTAATGTAATTGCAGCCAGAATAATTCCATTTTCCACAAGTCAAGAGCATTTATATATCTGAGAAAGACAGCATGAGCTCTCCTCTGAAACTCAGAATATTCACATACTGTATGTTGTTCTAAGGTGAAATGGCCACCACTGGTGGCAGATTTTACCTGTCATTAAGGGTGGGAGAGATCCAGATCAAACCCTTGAGGCTGTCCATTTGTGAAGTTCCCATTTATTCCAGTGACGTTTCCTTGCACTGGAGACCTTACTAGTGAATTCTTCCTCACATTAATTAGTGGAATGAGAAAAGAGCCATTTGGATTTTCTAATTCAGTCACTATGATGTCTTGTGACAGCCTTGGATATTTGGTAAAAACTAGTTACATTTCCCCAGTGTGTCTGTGTGCATGCATTTGTTTGTTTTTAATCACTAATATAATATGTAACACACCTAAGAAATTAGTGACTTAAGTGCATCCCATCAATTAAATGATATATCATCTTAATACCCCTTCGCTTATATTTAAACTGAAAACCTCTGCCAAATGCTATGTATTCCTCTGCTCTAATGTTTGCGCATACTCCAGGCAGAGGCAAACTTGGCCCTCCAGATGTTTTGGGACTACAACTCCCATCATCCTTAGCTAACAGGACCAGTGGTCAGGGATGATGGGAACTGTAGTCTCAAAACATCTGGAAGGCCGAGTTTGCCTATGCCTGATATACTCCATGCTAGCTACTTTAAGTTGGGACAAATTAACTGATCCCTCAGCCAAAGTAGCATTAGAAT
Source organism: Podarcis tiliguerta (assembly GCF_965153285.1). Taxonomy (NCBI): domain Eukaryota; kingdom Metazoa; phylum Chordata; class Lepidosauria; order Squamata; family Lacertidae; genus Podarcis; species Podarcis tiliguerta. The sequence continues at coordinate 10,747,460 of NC_139545.1, forward strand.
ACAAATTGAGGCTATTAAAACATACTGACTTGGGTCCAGATTTCACCTCCCATGAATAGAAGGAATCTGTGGAAGGCTCCTGGTCTATTGGAGGAATCCCACTGAGAGAAAAGGGGGAAGAAGTAATTTTCATTTGTCCCCCCCCCCATGAAGATCCTATGACCACCCCCTAATCTCTTCCAGGAGGCAGCACAGAAGGCAGCAGGAGAAAGGCTTTTAATACCAGTGGGATCATTCTGAGCTAAACTCCACAACCGTTGCTTGAGACCCAGGTCATAGGAGGACTGCCTCTCCCATTACTTGCCAACACATGCCTTAAATTCTGCTGATAATTTCATCTATAACCACAGCAAATTCCATGGCGACTTGTAGAATGGCCTTTTTGGGTTATGGAACTCCCTTCCATTAGAGATGCATTTGTATCTCATGTTGACATCTTTTTGACAGCTCTTAAAGGCATATCTGTTTCATCTGGCTTTGGGGGATGTAAGAGTTAGTTGGACATTTCCCCTTTATTGTGACTTTGGTGTTGCTGCTATTTTGTGGCTGACCTGTGAATTAGATCATTTTGTGGCTTATGCTGTTTTTTCACTGCAATATTTGAGAACTCAAGTTGAAGGCCTGTCTAAAATATGCCAAATAAGTAAATAACCCAATATATATACAATGCATATGCACATTTTTACCTGTTATCCAGAAAAATGTTTTCTTGGGAGCAAACTGACTGGAAGACAAAACAAATAAACAAATAAAAAAGCATTTTGGTTGGTAAACAAGGTAACCCTCACATCCGAGTTTTCCAGGTTGAAACTAGAATTACTTTCCATATTCATGCATCATGGATACAATGAATGCTCAAACAATTGTTAACAAGGAATCCATAACAGGTTGTTTTTGTGGAGGTAACCATATATCAATATTTCTTATCTCAGAAGAGTTCAGAGCAGTACAGGTTTCAGATATTTTTTGAGAAGTATAGGAAGTGCTTAAGCAACAATCCCAAAACAAAGATATCTAGAAGTGCTTAAAACCTGCTGAAATCAGAGGAACAGGTATGTTGCAACTAATTTATCAGTTTCAGTGGGGCATAAGGAACTGCTAACTTCTTGACTGGAGCCAAGAAGTCAATGGGAGACAAATGGAAGGAAAATATGCTGAGCTAATAAAACACAGAGTGAGTGAAGCTGAAGCAGGTAGAATAGTTTTAAATCCTGCATGTTTCAATTATAAGAAACAAATTTAAGAAAGCTAATGGTACTTTAACGTGTCCTGGATGGAAAATAATTTGACAAGAAATAAATTCCATTGCCAAGAATCTATCATTTTAATGTTGTTTGAATCCATGAATTATTCTCATTGCCTTTGACTCTGCATTTCCCATTTGTTTTTTGTTCATAACGAGCACAATAGATGCTTTCGGAAAGAAAGAAAAAACCCTCAGCCAAACTTGCAGTGAATTTAAACAAAAGAAGTGAAAATGAATAAGAGACAGAGAGCAAGAGAAGCAAGGAACAGATCAGGTCCATTGCTTCCACAACTATGAAACTGCAGATGATTCAAATTACATCATAAGCCACATCAAATTCTAGTGCTATGAAAGTCCAGATACTGTGTACATTTTCATTTTCAATTTTTTTTACAGGATGTTCAGAAAGGGGCTTCCGAAAACTGTTGTGATAAATCACAGACATCCATGTTCATTTCTAGTTTTCCCTCATGAAATACATATGGCTGAAGCATTTTGCATAAACTCAGCTGCTGCTTGGCTGCGGCCAAGGAGGCTGTGGCAATTTACAGTAACAGATATTTTATTTACAAGCTGTAATAGTGATGATGATCCCAACTCCCAATGTAATAATACAGGGTCTCTCACAGAGTATATGAGCCTGACTCATTAAAACTTTTGTTTGCTGTTCAGTGTTGATCGCACAAATTTCACACAAGAAAACAAGGCTGTAAGGGCACATAGTCTACAGCATGGAGAGAATAACAAATATGTTCATGTGGAAAAACCCCCCAATACTTTCCCCTGTTTTGCTGCTTTACTTATCTTAAGCTGCCCATTTTATTTAATTAACTAATTTGTATTTCCTAAGATGAAACAAAAACATGCAATATAGTTCTCCACCTTTGATGGCATTCATTTTCAGAGAGGCCATAGTTGTCAGTTGTGTAAATGTATTAGTGTGTTGTCTGTGTTTCTGCACTACATGCTGGATGTAAAAATTGGCTCAGAAATCTGTGTCAGAGAAGACTAGAAGAGCTCAGATGTGCATATGAGGTCAAGTTTGCGGAGGGAACATAACTTATGAAAATTGCTGTTGTTCATGTGAGGAATCAGGGTAAACAGCACTAAATAGTTATTGAAAAGTGTAAGATGACGGTTACCTCTTCAGTATCTTGAAGGGTATCGGTGTGATCAGCATTACAGTCTTATGGATAAACTCTCAATAATAGCTCCGTTCATCTTCCATGCTGCAGAAGCTGGCACGAGGCCATGCCATCTCCTGGAATATGCATTTATCAGTGCTGATGTGGGTCTCCGTGGCACAAAAGACAGACACAGTTTATTACATTACCCTTGCTGTTGTTGTCTTTAAGAAAGAAAGAGCTGACAAGCTTTAAGGGAAGCAAGTTAGCTATTATCATGTTGAGTTTCACTTTGCTCTTTTATATGCAATGCTCCATTTGCTTAATGCTTGTGCTATCATAGCATAGCAATTGCTAACACTACCTTTAAATGTTTCACTTGCCCGCCAATCGCAAATTTAAATGAATGCAGGACAAAAAACCTCAGTATGCAAATGCATTTATGCATTTGCTTAAAGTCCCGCAGAACTATCTCTATATGCTGAAAACGTCCTACAATCTCCCGTGAAAAGTCTTTTCTTCTGACGCTAATTTCCCATTTCCCTCCCAATCCATAGTGTTAATATTTCTGGAAGACGTGTAAGCTATTTTATCTGTAATCAAGTGCTTCGTTAATATAACCTTGTGAAACTATTTGAATGGCTTAAGAAGAGCTTGGGCGGGGGCGGCGCAGACAATAACCGTGGGCTATGTCGAAAGCAGTGTGGATAAAGAACTCAGTTTGGACCTGGGGTTCAGGTGGCCTTCAACTGTAGCTTAAGTACCGTATTTTTTGCTCTATAAGACTCACTTTTTCCCTCCTAAAAATTAAGGGGAAATGTGTGTGCGTCTTATGAAGCGAATGCAGGCTGCGCAGCTATCCCAGAAGCCAGAACAGCAAGAGGGATCACTGCTTTCACTGCACAGCGATCCCTCTTGTTGTTCTGGCTTCTGAGATTCAGAATATTTTTTTTCTTGTTTTCCTCCTCCAAAAACTAGGTGCGTCTTGTGGTCTGGTGCGTCTTATAGAGCGAAAAATACGGTAAGCAATTCCCTGTTCAGTTAGTCATTCTCTCCCCCTTTCCCTAATATCATTACCACTGTATGAAGGAGAGGATAGGGGGAAGCCTCTTCCTCCATGTCCCAGTTACTATCCTTTGGACCACAGGACCCCATGAGCTGCAGCCTGAACAACTGTGTCAGGAAACCTGCTATACTTGAGCAGGTGCCCTGTGGGACTTAGAACCCTGATCTTGTAGGATCCTACCTTACACAGGGAGTCTATCTGTTACTACCCACCACAGAAGGTCAGCCTCCAATACTTTAGCAATGGGGGCATGGGTGATGGTGGCATGTTGGCCCACTCCGACTTGTGCAGTAGTAGCCACATGGGGGGAAACAACAGAAAAGTGCTTATATGTATCGTAAAATCAAGATTCTGAACTTGCAGCTATCACAAATCTACAGATAATGATTTAAAAAAATTATTACCTGCATCCAGACTTAGCTGAATCCCACCAAAATCGATGAATCAAGTTGGCCATGGCTTAAACGCCATTGATTTCAGTGAGGCTTAAGCACAACCTTCTAATATGTTTATTATGGTATATAGTGTGTGTATGTGTCTGTCTGTCTATCTATCTATCTATCTATCTATCTATCTATCTATCTATCTATATCATCTATCCAGCTGAATGAAACTGGGACAAGGTGGATTGCCAGAATGGTATGGACATCTCTGCTCCAAACTCACAAATAAGTAGCCTGCCCCTCCCCCCCTCACTTCCTTGGCTTTTGCTTGTTCTTGTTTTCCTTTGTGCATGCGCTCTCATGCTCTCGCTCTCTCAGTTTTGAACCTTCCTTCTTCTGGAGACCACATTCACTCATATTACTTAACTGAACTATGTTTTAAATTGTTCCTGTGACTGCTCCATTACTCTCCTCAAGGTATGTATTTATTCACAAAAAATCCTAAACAACATCAAATTCATTACATATTCGATTAAACAAAATAAATAGATAATTTCATGGAGGATTGGTCTGTCAATAGGTACTGCATGAGAAGTATGGTGGGCACTCCATGATAAAATATAGCATCCTTCTAAAAGAAGGCCGTGTCTGGATGCTGCCCTCAAATATGACTATTGATAAACAAAACCAAGACTGGCCAGTACAGCAAGATTCTTATGGAAACAATGGGAATAGATCTTATTAATGTTGCCTTCTAATAGTGCTGTGATGATTTGCCATGGCTGTAAATTTAAGTAATAATAGGAGAGTAGTAAAGCCTTTCCTTAAGAGGTATTGAGGCGTTACATATTTATAAAATAAATTTACACATTCCGTGATATGATATTCATGAGAAACGTGTGCACACACATTTAATAACAGAGGGTTTTGTGTCACACAACCTCTGCTGCGCAACCAAACTGCTACTCTTGCCTATTTCCCTCCTTGCAAGAGAGTGTCCTTTGTATGTTTCTTCTGCAATTCTTCCATCACCCACCCCTGTATCTTCTGTTTAGCAACCCAAGCCTCTCTGTTTACACAGCTGCCAATCTGTTCAATTTTCTCCTGACAGCATCTGCTTGTAGCGATGCCAAAGCAGATATTTGAGGCGTATCAGAAGGGTGGGGACAGCATAAATTAAACACAATTTATAATTAAAAAAAAACAAGGGAAGTTGCTACGGTGGTGTTATTCATGTTCATAATTTATTCATTGCAAATTTCCAATTAAAATGAAATGAAAAAGCTGCTGTATGTAATTTCTGCTCTGCTGTCCTTAATCGAGATCTCTCACTGCCAGTTTCAGGGTCTATATTGGCAAATGTAATATAAACACAGGGCAGGACTTTGCTTTCAGCCGGAACTCGCTGGAACTCAGTTCCAGCACAAGGGAGTTGTTCATGGTGAGCTACCGCACCTCTTTTTCTAGGAAAATAGCACGGATACAGGGTCATATATATTTAGCAAACATGGACACTTTAGCACAAGCTATCTAATGGTTATTGATTGCTTTCATCATCCCCGTGGTGAGTTGGAGCTGGAACAAGAGCTGTATATTTGCATCCATGAAGTGTGAACTTTTGCAACTGGTACATCCAGATTGCCTGGAGATGTCCCAGATTGCAGGCACTCCCCCTCTCAACGCCACACCTAGACCGGATTTTGTTCTTGGTGGGGTTTATTTTAAAAAGGGGGTTTAGAAAAGTTAGTGTTGTGGGTTAAAACATTCGGACATGGGCAGCTACAGTTGTGAACCTCATCTCTGCAAATATACTGCAGTTGGTAGAAGTTTGCTTTGGATAATACCTAATGGATGCAGTAATTATTAATTGTTTAAAATCTAGAAAGTCGAGAAATCCAAAGAGATACTATCCTATCCTATTAAAATATCTACTCTGTACTCTACAGCAAAACAGATTTCATATAGAACTGGAGGAAGGGGAACTGACCCACAAACAGGTGCCTGAAATGGGTGGAAGTTGCCCCATGCTTAAGCACCAAACGAAGAGTTTCTTCTCCAGAGCAGGAGAAGTGGCAGTAGAGAGACAGAGCGTAGATGACTTGGGAAGGGCGTGAATGTCATGTGGTCATACATAGCTGCACATTGTACAGAGTCAGACCATTAGTTCAAATAGCCCAATTTTGTTTTCTCACCAGCACTTGATGCTTCTGGGTTGTATTGAAGTACCGTATTTTCAGCTCCATAAGACGCACTCTTCCCCTCCTAAATATAAGGGGAAATGTGGAGCGAATGCAGGCGGGAGGCTTTGCTCAGCGCTCCCTTTAAAGAGCCCCGTGGAGCATTTGTGCGGCTCTTGGGGGCTTTTCCCCAAGGAAGGAGAGGGGCTGCCCTTCTCCCTCCTTGGGGAAAAGCCCCCAAGAGCCGCATACACACTCCGTGCCCTCTTTAAAGGGAGCGCGGCTCTTGGGGAAGCCTTCCTCCCGTTGCCTGGGAGAGGCTGCGCGCGGCTATCCCATAAGCCAGAACAGCAAGTGTCTATCCCAGAAGTCAGATCCCTTTTGCTGTTCTGGCTTCTGGGATTCAGAATTTTTTTTTTTTCTTGTTTTCCTCCTCCAAAAACTAGGTACATCTTATGGTCTGGTGCGTCTTATAGAGCGAAAAATACGGTAAGTCATTGCATGAATGGAATAACTTTTGCTTGCGCAATGGATTTTCCCTTCCCTCTCCTTCCCTTGCATCCCCCCCAACTTCAAATCTGCTCTGCTTCCCCTCACCCTAACCATCCAGAGCAGGTAAGGGGAAATTCTGTTGTGCAAGCGGAAGCCATTCTGCTCTTGCAAATTCTTAGTTTGGTTCACTCCTGAACATTTATCTGGAAATGTGGACTGGACCTTGGACTGTTTGCATGCAGAGCATGTGCTCCACCACTGAGGTACCAAAATATGACTTGCTGGTACTTGAGACAGGTATTAGAGAACACAGATATCTGACAGCGCGCCTTAACAGCATTGTGATCTCCCTTTTTATATTTTGTTAGTCTTCGGTTTTATGTTCCTGTTAATGAAGGATGGAGGCAGCTACCCCCTCCCTCAGATGATGTATGAAAAATGCTACTTCTCAGGCAGTGAAATATGATTGGACTTCCATATCCCTTTCCTCACTGCCTCTGCTCCATACAGCATGAGAAGAGGTGACGCACCAGCTGAAAACAGTACTAACAGTAGCATAGTAATTAATCTAATTTGCTCAACTGCATATTTGATTTGCATAAGATACAATGCCCTGTTTTGGGAGATTCAGAAATGGCAGCCCTAGTTATAAGATTTAATTCACCTCTAATTTGAATAGCATGACATCATGTGATCATTCATTACATTGGAGGGGGAAATTTTGATTTGTAAACATGTTTCTAATGTAGCATATTAGATTCAAATCAGCCTGGCAGCCCAACTTTCACAAAAGGAAAGGGAATGCCACAGCTACAATATACTTTATTAAATACCTTTTCTAAACCTACTACAATATTCATTTATCCCTCACAGAAGGGTTGTAAAGAATTATTGCTTTGACAATACTTTTATATTGAATTCTTACAAAGGTGTAATTGGTTACCGTAGCTATACGTTTGGGCTGCCTAAGATTAAAATGTTTGTGCTCTTACCTGGTAGGCTGAAAAAATGTTTTTGCTTTAGTTTATATCTAAATGAATAAATATTTGTACAATGATGGTGGGATTGGCTTACTTTACTAAACACTTTGAACAACCCCCCCCAAAGCTATCCTGATAGTTATTGATGTGTTGTTGAAATGGGATTAGTTTGATTTCATAATCAACTGAATGTATAAGAGACTGGAGGAGAAGTATCTGCAATGCTAATCTTGAAAAATATCTAGTCACAATTTCATCATTTCATCATTTTCATACAGGCTAAAATAGACCAATCTGCTCTCTTGATTCTACTGAATGGAAAATCCCAAATGCCTATTAGATGCCTAGTATTATCTTCTACTCTCAATCATAGTAACTGAAAAACTCAGTGCCTGCCTCTCATTTAAAAATTGAAAACTGGACTAAGGCATCAACTCAGCAGTTCAAATTGGATTCAATAAATAGTTCAAAAAACAATCAGAATAAATCTGGACCAAAAAAATAATTCAACGAAGTTTTAGGGCCAAAATTTCCCAACTAGGAAAACACATTGCAGCAAAAATATAAGTGCAAGAAACAGATTTAATTTGGGTTTTAACTTTTTTGATGCACAATCTCTGACCTTTTAGCATGTACTATCATTTGACAGCACATAGGTACAAAAGAAAAGGACTCTTATACAGTTATCAACACCATGCTCTAAGCAACTGAGTTGGGCAGAAGTCTGGAGAAAAGTGGACTGGAGAGGGTAATTTTGAGAAGACAAATGGGAGGAAAGAGTTAAGCAGCCTTCCACTCAGCTCAACTTTCCTCTGCTCAAAAACAAACTTCTGATGCTTTTCATTTTCATTAAAATAATGAACATTTGGGAGACTATAAGTTTTCACCTGAGTAACAACTAGCTTGGGTCTCAAGCTGAAATTATATGACACAACCAAACTCTTAAGTACATAGGAGGCAGCCTCATATCAGAACCAAACTATTTGTCTGTCTAGCCTAGTATTTCAAACTATGGGAAGGCTTGGGGGTGAGGGCTTGGGCAGGGCATCAAATGATTGCCTTGCATCCCCATGTGACAAAGCAGTGGTCCCATGGCCCATCGGTTCCATGTTGAAGTATGGCCCACTTGGCATGAGAAGTTGGACCACCCTGATCTAGACCTATTTCAATCCGGGTTCATGTCTGGTTTGGGGACTGAAATACCTTTGGTTGCTTGGTACAGAATCTACACTGGGAACCAGAGAGGTAGGACATTTCTCTTTTGCTCCTGCTGAACATATTAATGGCATTCAGTACCATTGGCCATGGCATCCTTCTGAACTATCTGACAGGGATGGGTTTGAAGGTTACTACTTTGCAGTGGTTCCAGTTCTTCCCCAGGGGTTGGTTCCAGAAGATGGTGATGGGAGTTTTTCCGTTTGGTACCTTGGTCACTGGTGTACTATATGATGTCAGACAGGGACTGATTCTGTCCCTCACCGAGAATGGCAGTCTGAAAGTCTGGGCTGCATTTTCACTGAAATATGAATGATATACAGCCCCTTTTCTCTTTTTCATCTAATATCAATGAAGCTGTTGCAGTTCTGAACTGGTACCTGAAGGAGGCAGTGGGTTGGATGGGAGCTAAAAAAATAAAACTGCAGTTCAGTCCAGACAAGACGTATCTGCTCCTGATCAGGAAGAAGACTCTGGAAGAGGCTTTTAGCCTTTTATGGATGGGGTTTGACTCCCCCTGAAAAATTAGGTTCACAGCTTAGGAACACTTATGGAAGTTCAGGGGGCAGGTGTTCCTGGGGTGCCTTTGCTGAGCTTTGGCTGCATTGTGAGTTGCACTCATTCCTGAGGAATCAGACTTGTTTACATTAATGTGTGCCTTAGTTGCATCAAGGTTGGATTACTGCAATGGGGATGGGTGGCTGTCCTTCTGAAGAGTCTTTGGAAGCTGCAGTTGGTCCAGGAATAAATCACTTGTGTGGTGGATCCATTGTAGGCTAATATTCAATGGGAACTTAGCCTTAGCAATTAGATTCAGTCCAACACCAGCTCCCAAAATATTTCTGAAGCCACCCTTCCACCAAAACTGCCCTTCCTATTTTTGTTAAATGCTTGTTCATTTGAGATTACTTTTTGGACTGAGCTTTCAGCATCCACAAACGATGGCATGATCTGCAAGGGTGCATACAGATATACCTAAAAATAGGAGCTCATCGCGGGGACTTTTTCTGCAGGGACAGTTCATGCTGCAATGAAAAACGTATCGGCTTCTGCTTGAGATATTTCTCCCGTTTTTAGATAGTCTGTCAGTTTTGCTTTCTTTCTTTCTTTTTAGTTTAAGTACAACTTATGCATTCATTAAATTAAAAGTTCACAAAGCATTTTCATTTTCTTTAAGTTACAAAACTGTTCAAAGGGTGGGCAGAGGATCCTGAAAACAAAGATCTCAGCCAATGAGCATAGGAGAGTTGGCCTCTGCTTCCAACTTACAGAACTGCTGCCTCAATGTCAGCCCTAGAAAGGAACAGTCATATCTGGCAGAAACATGGTAAGTGAAGTACCTCGTGGCATTTATCCTAATACTGTTGTAAGATGATGGATTTATATATTCCCCCAAAATGGCTGCTAGATCACACGTTTACTATTCCACACTCCCATTTGAATAGTTCTAACAACTTTTTTAAAAAACACTCCTGGATCAATGAAACAAGATGGTGGATGAAAGTGTCTATTTAAATCCATGTTCTGCATCTGGGTGTTACAGAATGACTCCTATGCACTAAGATTTAAAAATTAAAGGAAACCAAGTTCAGCACGCCTGCCCTATTAGAGCTAATCTTATCTAATAACTCTTCTGTCATTTCAGTTTCTGTCCTCTTAAAAGAAAAAGAGCAAAAAATAAATAAATCCATAATCAAACTTTCCCCCCTCTCGCTCAATTCACATCCCTCCACTGTCTCCTGCCACAAAGTGCAATCTTGCCACAGTGTCAGAGTGGGAGGCTACTGGCTGACTACTGATAAAGATATGGCACTAAAGAGGCAATTAAAACAACTACTCACATCTTGTGCAAATATTCTCTCCCTCACCCTCTGATACTCCTCTTCTCTCTCTTCAATTGATTTACTTCGTCTGTCATCTCTAAATGGATGAATTCTGTTTTGCTGAGCATAAAAAAAAACCAGGAGGATTATATAAGTTGAGCTGCTAAAAACTGCAGTTAAGTAACTGTCAGCCGAGAATAATAAATGTTCACTTAAACAAATGAGGCACGAGAATGATTGTGTTGTCTCATTCCTAAAGTGGCACGCGACTCACGGTGTTATGCTATGCACCTTACAGCATCAATCTAGATGCTACTGCAATGTTTCTGCTTTGCATTGGCTTGGTGGGTTCTTCTCTTTGATCATATGAAGTTGCCTTATACTCAGCCATGCTGTTGGTTCATCTAGATCAGTCCTATCTGCTCTATCCGACAACACTCCAAGGTCTTTGGCACGCCTTGATTTACTGCACTGCTTTTATTTTTCATAGTTAGCTGCACTGGGAACATGTGTGTACTAAAGGTGTACCAGATAATAATTTAAATTAGTGTTCCCCAACCTTGGGTCTCCAGCTGTTTTTGGACTACAACACTCATCATCCCTAGCTAGCAAGGTCAGGGATGATGGGAACTGTAGTCCGAAAACAGTTGGAAAAGACTGGTTTAAATGATGTTTTAGCCCCCTCTTGCTTTCTGAGACCTTGTCAGCTGGAATTGCCAGGTACTGAACCCAGGAACTTCTGTTTGCAAAGTATGCATTCTACCACTGAGCTCTTTTGTATAAGAAGAGATGAGGTAGCATGATTGATTTGGAAATCAATCCGCAATCTAGAGTAGAGGTGTGTTGGCTCCTTCCACTCAGGATGCTCCCAGCTAGTCGGGGGGGGAAAGCACATTTGTCAAACTTCCCTTGTTAATTTATTGAAGCAGAGCTATCAAATCAAGTGAAGGAAAAGAACGTGGAAAGGCGAGTGATATCAAAGGCCGAAAAAGCCTCACAGATGAGGAGAAATGATTCTGAGAATATTGTGCACAAGAGTTCTAATCATTTCTGTAGTAATCCTTAGGCTGTTACCGTCAACTGGAGAGGAAATGCAGACTTTCATTGCAGTGAAGTCCAGAAAGCAATAAAACATGTTAAGGTGCTTAATGGGGAAGATATTGCCCTGTACAAAGCTTCATATCTGCTATTAGCCTGTAGCTGCAATTCTCTCGCCTTCCTCCTTTAACTGCGATGTACCTTCCCTCTGCTCCTTTACCTTCCTTGCTTGCAATCTGTGCTCCCTAAACCCTTCTTCTCCATTTCTGAAAACCAGCTGTGTTACCATGTGCATCAACAAACTGCAGAAGAAAAATGGGAAAGGAAACAGCATCTTTTGTAGGAGGCGGAGAGATGCTCTCTGGTGCCAAGCGGCTGGATTTACCCAAAATTAAAAGAGAACATACACATTAGCTTACCTTCGTGAATTTTCCTTTAAAAACTCCTTCAGAATCAAAAACCCTTTTTCAATTCTTCCTTTTAAAAAATGTTCTTTTGAATTAAAACCTTCACTTCCATCACAGGTTTATTCCCGCCCCCAAAAGGCTGTTAAACTACCTAGCATTCATATATTCATATATTAGCATGTTTCATAAGGCTACCTTTAGTGGTGCAGGAGGACACAACAAGCAGCACACAGAAGGGGAGATTTCTGCCACATGCATGCAAAAACAAGCAATCAGGTTCCATTTATGATAAGGGAGGTGGTCCTGAACCTTTCAATCATTTGTTTGTTTGCTACTTCGTGACATTTATACACTGATGGGGGAGGGAGATACCTCAAAGGAGTTTGCAAAGAAAATCCACCCCCCCCCCGCAAGTCAAAAATCATGTATTGATGGTTGCAAAGTCAATCTGGTCTCGTCGTAACATTTTACCCGTCGATGGCTGTTACTAGTCCGTATTAATCTCTAACCAGCTTGGCATGACTCTAGAAGTTTGGAAGAAGTCCCACAGAGACACAAAGACATTTGCCAAAGCGCAGCTGACAAAAGTTTCCCCAAATGGGCTTCAGGGGGCCTTTGGAACATTCCAAATCACTCCTCAGCATGCAGCATGTCCTGTGCCAAGCAAAACTGCCCATGCAAACTGCCACTACTGAAGCAAACACACTTATGGCCGATGCTATTCCACTGTGTGCCAGAAACAGGGGAGCAGAAGAGGAAGATGTGCAGGAAGGAAAAGCAGCAGCAGCAGCATAAACAACAACAAAGGAACATCAAGAACACCAGTCAGCCCACTTCCAAAAAGAAAAAAAGGAAATAAAAAAATGAATTTCAGCAACTCTCGAACCGAGAACCAACCTGATTGTCTTCTTTATCAATACTAGAGTTATCTCGCTTCAAGATAAATCGCTTCTGGGAATCTTCACCTTTTTCATCTTTTAAATGTTCAGAAAACCTTTGCTCTGGTCTGCCAGCAAAGTAAAACATATCAATAAAAAATCTATTTTGTTTTGCTTTGAATTTGTCAGCACTTTTTTTTCTTTTTTAAATGGAGGCATTTAGTGCAACAGTTGAGGCTGCTGATGTTGGTAACAATATGTAGCATCTGTTCAAATGCTGCTGTTATTGCTATAAATATATTTTGCTGTTGTGTGCATGGCAAGGTGAATTTGAATGATCAGCCTGTGCAGTCCGTTTGCAGCGACTGAATAATAAGAAAGCAAGCCAGCAAACAATAAATTAATTGGCTTTTCCAGTTATCATGACCTCCAGCAATGCTGCAAGTTAATAAAGGCTTATACAGATTGAAAGGGAAAGACAAATTTGATGGGGGTCTTCTACAGAACTTCTCATAATGTGAACTGTGCCAGGGGAAGGGTCCAGTAGTATTTTCTTTAAACAAACAATTGTCCAACAGTTGGGAAATTGGGGAGGGGAGATCAAAGTTGTCACATTGTATTGATTTGCCAATTGATTTAAAATCCATCCAGATGGTTATTAAATGGCCAGACATTACCAGCTGACGACTTCACATTTCTAGGTTCAGAGACTGAAATAAATTGCTCTGTGCTCTGCTATGACATTGTTTAAAAAGGATATGGAGAAACGTGTCTCTTTACATTGAGCTAACAATTGACACAATTGCAGACTTAGGGAACGTTTTAATCTCCAGGACACTGTGCATCTTAGTCTGTCATTAGCACCCCAGATTTTGCATTTTTCTGCCAGAGCGGCAAGTTGGGTTTGAAGAGTACAGAATCACATGTTGTCACATAACGTGTGCGTTGTTAATTCAGGAGCATTTATAAAATGGAAGGAAAAGTGTGAACAGAAGGATTCTTTCGCTGCTCAGTGCACATGTGTCACTTCCACAAGCATTCGCAGGAGACAGACAGGACTGTCAAGGAAGAACTGAGAACCTGAGTATCATCAACAGCACAGTAACGGATCCAATCTGTGCACAGATCTCCTCTCAACACGAACAGCATGACAAACATTGTGGGCGAGTGGGAGGATGGAGGAGTCTCGTTAGAAATAGCTTCCTTGCCAAAAATTTGAAAATTCAGATTTGCACACCTTTCAAAAACATGTTTTCCTCCCTTCCCCTTTACAAAGATAAAGAAGAACAGGGATTCCAAAGTAAATACATTGTTAACACCCAGCATTGAAGGATAGCATCCCTTCTTACTGTTACCGTATTTTTTGCTCTATAAGACTCACTTTTTCCCTCCTAAAAAGTAAGGGGAAATGTGTGTGTGTCTTATGGAGCGAATGCAGGCTGCACAGCTATCCCAGAAGCCAGAACAGCAAGAGGGATTGCTGCTTTCACTGCGCAGCGATCCCTCTTGCTGTTCTGGCTTCTGAGATTCAGAATATTTTTTTTCTTGTTTTCCTCCTCCAAAAACTAGGTGCGTGTTGTGGTCTGGTGCATCTTATAGAGCAAAAAATACGGTACTTTTCTCTCCCTTCCATCTGCAGTCCCCCCCCCCCTCCTTTAGAGTGTAAGCTTCTTGGGATATGGACCTGACAATTTTTATTTTTATTTTGCTGATAAATATGTACGTTACCATGTCAACGGTTAGGCGCTGTGGTCTAAACCACTGAGCCTCTAGGGCTTGCTGATTGGAAGGTTACCATGTACACTTGAGGCACATATAAATAGTCTTCCTTAACCTCAATATAATAAATGTAAAGGCAATATGTTAATGCATGCATGCCAACCTGTGACCATTTCGACTGCAATTCATAAGCCCACTTCATCGTGCTGCAGCCAAATCCTAACATAAATGTAATACGCATCTCAGCCCACACGCTGCTGATAACAATTGATGACATTAAATTCATTGACGTGAAGGGCACTTGATACAACACTCGAAAATTAATAATGTTTCTGCCATTCATTTTTACTCATTCGGAGGGTATTCATCCACATCACATTCTTTGCCCACGCCCACCCGCTTTTAAAATAAAGTGCATTGCATTTCAAATCCCAGTAACTCCATCCATTTCATGGTAGCTGTGAGTATTCTCTTCTACAAAAGCCTCCTGATGAAAAATTAAGAACATGTTTCCTGGAATACCAAGGTCTTGGTTATAAAAAGTTCCAGGAGAGTGCATTAATACACCATCATTTAGGCCTGGCTTAAGGGATTTATCAGTGGGGAAAGTGCTGTTGTACTTCGGTCTTCCTTCAGGGCTTCCCATAAGCATCTCATTGGCCACTGGATGCTGTTTTAGTATGTTTCAATTAGTGAAAATAAATACAAAAAGATTTGGCAAAAAAATATAATTGGTCCTTTGGTCTGATCCAGCAGGAGTTAGTAGTTGGAATTATAAATAATAATAATGATGATAATTTATTACTTATACCGCATCCATCTGTTTGGGTTGTTCCAGCCACTCTGGGTGGCTTCCAACAGAATGCAAAAAGCATGGTGAAACATCAAACATTTAAAACAGGCATAGGCAAACTTGGCCCGCCAGATGTTTTGGGACTACAACTCCCATCATCCCTAGCTAATAGGACCAGTGGTCAGGGATGATGGGAATTGTAGTCCAAAAACATCTGGCGGGCCGAGTTTGCCTATGCCTGATTTAAAACTTATTGATACAGGGCTGCCTTCAGAAGTCTGCAGAAATTCGTATAATTGCTTATCTCTTTGACATCTGATGGGAGGCCCTCTGCCTGGTTCTCCGTAAGTTCACTTCTCGCAATGAGCAGAATGCCAGAAGGACCTTGGAACTGAACATTAGTGGGGTTGGAGATGTTCCTTCAGATATTGAACTTTACCACTTCAAACTGCAGTTGGGGACATTTCTCCATGTAAAAAGGTTCTGTGCATGTACTAAACTACCGTATTTTTCGCTCTATAACATGCACCCGACCATAACACGCACATAGTTTTTAGAGGAGGAAAATCCGTAGGCATACCACCCGTAGGCATTCCCTCCATAACACGCACAGACATTTCCCCTTACTTTCTAGGAGGAAAAAAGTGAGTGTTATGGTGCAAAAAATACGGTAGTTCACGGGGGAGAGGGCTGCATGAAAACTCCCTCCTCACGTTCCTGTTCCTGTTTTGCAACGTACAGTGAGGGTTTCTCCCCACTTTTATGTGGGGGGCGTTTTAAAATATAACACCATATCTGCAGACCGAGTGGCATGATTCCCAATTTGATTACCTCAGTCAACCATCTCTCTCTGAATAATGTGTAGTCTGACTCTAAAATTCTCACTCAATTCCTGTTGGCTAACAAAGCAGTAATGATTCTCTCTGTTGCACAGGAGATTGTTTTTATTTTTAGCTACTTGACCTTCAACTATCTATCTATTACAGCATGTAAACAAAAACATCATTTCCACTCTAAGAGATAGGTAAGTCTAAGCATAAAAGGAAAAAAAAACTTTTTGCAGTAGCGCAGTGACTGGGAAAGAAGATGCTAGAACGCGGCACTATAACTAAAAGCTTGGCCTTCCATTTAAGTATATAGCTGAATTAAAATTCTGAAGTTGATGAAACACTGATGGAATACATTAGCATGTGAAATATATTGCTATCTTATCTTATCTTATAGCACATGTGCACAATTTTTAGTATACTGATTCAACTATACATTTTCTAGCACTACATTTTATATATGTAGCAACACACCTGCTTGTGAGAGAGCTACTACGCACACATATGTTAAGAAATTCAAACTACATGCAAATAATCTTCTCTGCATATACAGACTATTTCATGTAGATAATTGTGTCACTGCAGACCTCATTTTTGCTTACTCGGGTTCTTGCGAGAGGAAAGTTGTGGTATAATCATTATTATTAATAGTAATGATAATGGTAATAATGATCATGATATGGGGGGGGGGGGAGGGAGAAACCCTGAATGAATTCTCCTGAATGAATTCACTCTGAAAACAATTCCAGGTAATTATTAAATAAGCAGTTCACAAAGAAAGGGGAGTAATTGGTCACAAGTCCAACTACTTGAGTAAATTCCCTAGGGAAAGGGCTCAATATAAACAACCTTGCAAGTAAAAAATAAAAGAAAATCCCAGTGTTGTACATTTGATGTTCAGCTGTTCTGAGATCAGCACAAGAGTTCTGAGTGATATCAGGGGCGTCTTGCCCATAGAGGCAAGTGGCGCAGGGCGCCAGGGTGCCAAGTACTGGAGGGCACCAGGGAAGAGGCAGAGGCTAGACTCCTGGCATCAGCTCACTGCCCTCGCCCGCCTCTGCCATGCTGCACCGAAGCAGCGCCGTGCCCAGAGCCTCCGCCTGCTGTGGCCACCACGGCACGGACGTCAGGGAAGAGGCAGAGGCTGGGTGTGGCGTCTCCGGGCATGAGCTCACCACCCTCACCCGTCTCGCTGAAGCAGCGCTATGCCCGGAGCCTCCGCCCCTTCCCCGCCGGAGGAGCGGCCCTCCAGCCGCTGCCCACTTCCTCCAGCCCCGCAAAGCTGCCGGCAGCGCCGTAAAAAGGTTGGCAACTCTGGGAAACGGAGGGATCTTTGCACCACGGCGCAAAATATACTTAAGACGGCTCACAGGCTAGAATGTACAGCATTGCACTGGAAGCCAATAAGCATTAGCTATGTGGTGCCATGCGATACTTCTAACCATGTGAAGAGCTGCTGGCCAAACAGTCAGGCAATATCCATCATGGTCCCACTTTCCTAGATGGTCAAGCTGCAGCATAAGGGGACAATCCTTACTTGTCATATAGCTAGAGACTACAGACAATCGCTTTACCTCTCTGGGTAAGGAAAATTACCACACAATATGCTTTTAAGCTGCTATCCAGTATTTTTGTTACCTATTCCCATTCTTCTTTCTGGCCGGAGCAAAGAAAAAAGACATTGCAGGTGGGAGGTAGAATGACATTCTCACGAGGGAGGCCTATCTCATGTTGTTTGCAGAACCATTATTTCAAAGTATCCTTCAAAGGCCAGTGCTCTAGGAAGTGAATTCAGCATCTTTATTGAACAAGTTTGCTTTATTATCACTCTGTAGAGTTGGTTTCTCCAGTACAGCAAATGAAGGAATAAGTCAGTTATGATTAAGCAAAATTATTCAGTAAGTTGTTGGTTACATTTGCTACAGATTGCTCTGATTCTTCCTTCAAAATGGCAACCAGATGGAAGAATGTGTATTTTACCATATATTTCCTTTTCTAGCACTGCTAGAACTATTAAGGGGGAGGAACCTAGACCCTAATTCATTTTATTGATTTACAGTATACTGATTTTATTGATTTACAGTATACTGAAGCATGTTACATGTACCGACATAAAAATAGAATGAGCACTTGTTCATTATCTTAAATAACTGAGGTGTGTTCTTCTAATAATTGATGAAAGCTCACTTTTCCTTCATTGTCTTCTTTATCTAATTAGTGTTTAACCATGTCAATGTATTTTAAATGTACGTGGCAAAGGTTTGAAGAAAGATGGAAGAATGAAGGGACTCAAAGGCTGCAAAAAGACAACATGGTTGAGGAAAAGGAGCATGGATGAGATAAGAGGAACAAGACAGTTTAGCAGAAGATGAAGAAGATACCATGAACTTGTATTGGCCACAGTTGGAAACAGAATGGGATTTGTGCCAAGTGGTGCTCAGCCACTGTAATGTAAGGATGAAAGGAAAAGATAAAGAAACTCGTACCTGAATATGAAAAAGGAGAGATGAAAAGAAGACAGAACAGTCAGTACAGGGATCCATATATGCCCAGTTCTTTAGCTGCTGCCTCAGCATGTCATTTTAAAGAATTCGGATGTCAGATACGTCTTTGAGGGAAATGAATTGCAATCCTCTAAGC
The DNA here is from genome assembly GCF_965153285.1 of Podarcis tiliguerta. Lineage (NCBI taxonomy): Eukaryota > Metazoa > Chordata > Lepidosauria > Squamata > Lacertidae > Podarcis > Podarcis tiliguerta. The sequence goes on from NC_139545.1 coordinate 10,766,268, forward strand.
TTACTGTACACAAAATGGAAGGATACCTTCCCAACAGCTTTCCCTGGATCACCCTTTCTTGAAATATCTTGTGCATCCCCACCTAGATCCAAAAGTGGTGCCCTGTGACCATGAAAACCACTTCTCACAGCACACTCCTTGAGTAGAGTGATAGAACAATGAATAAGATGCTTGGACTTCATCAGATTGGCACTGGGGGTGCTCCAGGAGTTGGACAGAGGGGCCTGGTTTTCCTAATAGAGGCACAACCTGCATGTTATAATCATCAACCAACAAGACCTGCCCAAGGCATTTTGGAACCATAAATGGTGCCCACCTCAAACAGGGAAGTTGGGGTGAAGATCTACACCAGGAACAAGGGTGGGAGGAGACCAGCAGCACCTCCTAGTCATCAAGAGGCCACTGTAGATGTAGCATGGGGTGGGCCACTGAGGCAGATCCAGCTTCCAAGCAGACACCACAGCTGTTGCTGCTAACACAACAGGAGCAGTTGCCCGCCCGAGGCAGTTGCCTCACCTTGCCTCATGGGTGGGTCGGCCCTGTCAACCCCAGACTACTTGAAATGGGGTCCACATGAAGACTTGCTGCCTCCTTTCCCCACTATGTATAGAGATGCCACCAGGTTGTACAGTTGTATCGTGTGCGTATGTTCTACGTCAAAACTAGCCATGGCTCGGAACCCGAAGCACTACATATTGTGGAAGGGCAATATGGCGGTGGGATGTTGCTGACAAATCATAATGCAGGTGTCATTTCAAATAGGCAGGGCCTAATGTGCAGGAGAGTAAGGGCAGATGGAAAAGAGAAGCAAGGACAAAAATGAAGAGAAGACAAGAGCCCTGTTCAAACATGCCCTCCATAAGTTCTCAGAACACACTAGTCTTGCACACAGAATGCACCTCAGCATATGCGCTAGACCTGCCCCATCAGCTCTGTATACACTAACTCTACTCCTGATACTCATGTACTGAAGCAGAAGGCCTGAAGAAAGAATCTCTATGCATCCAGCTAAATGCACCTAGGCTCCAAGTGCCTCCATCTTATGGAGCACTTATTCTCATGGAGAGCTGACTCCAAAAGGTTCCTTAATGCTTAACAGGGATATTCAGCACTACAAAGGACAGATAAGAAAGACAGAGCCCCCCAGATTTAGAACTGTTTGGAAAATACTTGGGATGGCAGTGCCATTCGGTGACAATTAAGAGTACATTACTTCTAGAGAGCTGCAATACTTCATTAAGAGATCTCAGAAACCTCAATACATAAATGTGTTATTAGAATGCACTGGATGTGGAAGGCGAGCACACTAGATGTTTTCAGTGAGGTTGGTTGCAGAATGAACGGAAACCTTTAGAAGCAACACTGTTGAAAGAGGACAGCAGCTGCCCAGTGTGATTGCAGGATAACCACCACAAAACACATACACATCCCAAATACAAATCTAATTATAAAAATATACCAACAGGCGGCTAATGCAGCTGATATATGTTCCCCCCACCCCAGGAGTTAGAAAATTGCTGCTACAAATATAATTCAAATGAATGGAAAAGTACTGTGCAGATTTAAAGCCTGACTATGAAGGTTTTCAACTGATTTTGCTGCATTCATCCCTTCCTCCCTCGCCTCCCAAATTTCTGTTTGTCTTTAATTCCAGTCAGCTTTTCATCATAATGCCTTCTGTTTTCAAGGACTAGGGTGGCATAGCATAGCTCACTTTCTTACATTATTTTTGTGCCCATGAATCATGCTTTTATAGAATGCAAGGTGATCTCATCCTTTAAAAAAAAAATGTTAATGGCAATTAAAAACTTGTGAACTACATCGCTGCAGCAGTGGGCATATTTTCTATGACAACCACTCCATAAATGCATACGTATGATGAAGCAGAGGTGGCGAACTGATGAAGAATAGCTTTGGGATGTGTGACTGGCTGTTTGAATGCATTGTCACAATAAGGAATCGTAGTGTTACCTAAAGGATAATCTAATTCAGGGGTCAGCAAACCTTTTCAGCAGGGGGCCAGTCCACTGTCCCTTAGACCTTGTGGGGGGGGCGGACTATACTTTGAAAAAAAACAACGAACAAATTCCTATGCCCCACAAATAACCCAGAGATGCATTTTAAATAAAAGAACACATTCTACTCATGTAAAAACACACTGATTCCCGGATCGTCTGCAGGACAGATTTAGAAGGCGATTGGGCCGGATCCGGCCCCCGGGCCTTAGTTTGCCTACACATGATCTAATTCAACTCCGGCACAGATTAATTTCACCCATTTAGTTTCTCATTTCCACCCTTTTACATTCAGTTGTTTCTCATTTCCACATCAGTTTGCAGATTTTAAAACAAAGTTTACACAGAAATCCATACGCATTCGCATGTGGATGTTTTCCTAATATCATATTTTGTATGCAATTTGACACAATTATGTACGCATCTTTGGTTGGGTAACTGTATCTCAAAATTTCAAAAAGTGTGAATTTCCCAGGATAACTGTATTTTGAGATCACATGCTAGTTTGGGAAGTATGAATTAAATAGGTTTGCATTATGATGGAAAGTAAGTGCATTTCTTCCCTGCCACAACCAGGCCAATGCAGGAAATTCACCACCACGGCACCCCTGATAGGTGGCCACAAAGCCCCCACTTCAATAGTTCCAAGGGAGGAAAGTCCACCATCTTTCCACTGTCAAACAGCTCCTACCATCAATATTCACAGTTAGCATGAATCCCCAGTGATACCTTATCCCTGCTTCTCTTAATTGTTTGGTGGCAGTCTTGGAAGCCCTGCCTCTCCTTAGCGTCTCCACAGTGGCGTAGCATGGGTTGTCAGCACCCAGGGCAAGGCAAGTAATTTGCGCCCCCTAACCCATGGATTTTAGCACTCAGAGAGCTGCGAGTGCGAGCGCACCCCCCCCCCAGATGTTGCGCCCGGTGTGGCCGGCCCCCCCTGCACCCCCCACGCTACGCCACTGCGTCTCCGCACTCAAATCCTGCAAAAAGAGAATGTGGCCTTTGTTCCTAAGGGTTTGCATAAGAATGTCTTTATGCAGCAAATAGTAACAAATGCTACTATTACATCCCTTGAAGGGTGGGTTTTTTGGCTTCAAGCTGAGGCTTCAGTGAGCTTTCTCAATACCAAGTCTGAAGAGAGTCAAATTTGGCACCCAATCTTTCTACCAGGTAGGTGGGAATCATGTTATCATTTTCTAGCTGCAGGTCCTAACAGTCTTCTCACCCAGTCTTCCTGATCAGCAAGCTTTAAAATTAATTCTCTCTGGGTTTTAATTTTTTTAATCTGGCTCGTTCTGGTCACTAAAACCTAGCCTAGGCATAGGCAAACTCGGCCCTTCAGATGCTTTGGGACTACAATTCCCATCATCCCTGACCACTGGTCCTGTTAGCTAGGGATGATGGGGGTTGTAGTCCCAAAACATCTGGAGGGCCAAGTTTGCCTGGCCTAGCCCACTGTTTTTTCTATGTCTATTAGCCAACCTCTTAATTTCTTGATTTTATGTGATGAACTTATATTGCCTCTTTTTAGTAAGTTCAACATGCAGGTTAGCAATTTGGCTGGAAACCATCTCAAGTGAGTCAGAAACAGGGGTTGCTGTATCTCCTTTACCTACATATTTATTCTTAGCTGTCATCTGAGAGGCTTCAATTATGCTGCCCATCTGATTCCCCACTTTACTGCTGCTTAAAGTATGTAGCAAGATTAATTAATTTTTTTTACTAGTCGGTGTGCCTTGTTGCATATCTTGCCTGAGTGGATATTCTGAGAACGGTTTTTGTTGGTATAACCAGTTTATGGGGTGCAATTAAGTCAGGAGAGGAGAAGAGCTCTGGGCCCAAGCTGTTTCCTTAGCACCCAAACATATGAATCCCTCAACATGATACTTCTGTTAATAGCTTTTTAAAAAGGTGGTTTTTTTTAAGCCTCTGCACTACTCGTGTTCACTTTGTGGTCTCTAAAACTCCTAGATCATTTTCATGCGTACTGCTGCCAAGCCAAGTGTCACACATCCTGTATTTGTGTCCTTGGTATTTCCTATCTAAAGGAAGAACTTTATATTTATCTCTGTTGAAATGCATTTTGTAAGTTTGGGGCCAGTTCTCCACCCTGTCAAGATAATCTTGAATCTAGCTTGTGTCTTCCCAGGAGCAGCTGAGATGCAACTGAAACAGATGAGGACCACTGAGGCAATCATTGATGAGTTGAAAAGCCCCCCAAAATACCCATCATAGTGTAACCCTAAGTTCTGAATTTCCTGGGGTTGCATATGCATGGTTATAAACAAAACTTTACTGCTTTTCTTATTTCTTTATCTTTATTTGCATCAGCCCTCTACCTTTCTAATGCACATATGTGTATTGAGTGAGAACTGGGGAAAGGGAATAAATTGGGGGGGGTGTCTTATGGGATTACAAAAAACTTTCAGCATCACAGAATTGCTACACTCACGTGCAGTGTAAAAAATATATGTTATTTTCGACGCCTTTAAATCAATGAATTTGAAAGAGGGATGGGACGGCACTAAAACCCTTTTGACATCACAGTATCACAGCAGGAGACCCCTGGGAGCAGTTGTAAAAAAAATGTTTTTGTTTCTTTTCTTTAAAAGATCAAATGGAGAACAGCTGACCCACACACAAAAAAGTGTAATGATGGCATTTGAAGTGCAAGACCCATGGGAGCTATTATTAATTACTACTACTACTACTACTACTATTACAAATTTAGGAGGCCTTGGGCAAGTCAAATAAAGTTTTAGGGTTAGCCACTGCTCTTTTAAAGACTGTATCTACTTTATTCCAAAACTGGTAATTTTAGAAACCAACACTTCTCCAGTAACATAGTATTATATATAATATTGTATTGTATAATATCTCTTCCATAACCCAAGAATAACTTTTCTTCTCAACTGATGACAATAGAAACCATTTTATGAATGGATGTGGTATGGACATTTCACACCACAGGTGGAAATCCACAGTAATTTTAAAAGCACTGACAATGAGCCAGTTTGCATAGAATGCTAAGCCGCCAAACCATGGCTTAGAAAGAACTAGTAAATGTGAGGGTTCCCAAAGTGAATGCTGCAGTTGCAGCTGCCGCACTCCTCCCTTGGTCTAGCTGCTTCCACACAACTCAGGTTTGGCTTAGGGTTACATTTGAGCTTGAGCTCATGGCTGGGAAAACCCAGCCAGATGAGTAGGGAATGAATGAATGAATGAATGAATGAATGAATAAAATAATTATCATGGTTTCTCACAGTCCAGAGATATCACAAAGTGCAATCGAAGGTTTGCTCTTTGTTTATCATACGTGGATTGTCTCTAGTGAGACAAACGACAATCCTAGGTTTGGACATAATGATGATGATGATGAGTCAAACAGTAGTTTAGCCCAAGGTAGCACAAGGAACAGCACAGCAGCTGCAGTCCTCACTTTAGATACCTGTATGTTTGCTTGTTCGTGATAAGCCATTGTTTGGCTTAGCATTATGTGAAAACTGGGCCAATGAATGGCAGTTCCAATGATGTGGAAGCTTGCACTCCTAAAGAAGTGTCTTTGGAAGTATGCCATGGACTAGTTTAATATTGACTCATAAAATAATGCAATTTAGGGAAGTTTGCACTATTATGTTACAGTACATTACATTTCCTTTGGTAGTTTTCCGTTTTCCAAGGTCAGACTAAAGACTAATTATTTAAATTTTATTTATGGCAGGATTATACCCTTGAATTGGCAGACTGCAGTGTTTAACAAAGACTGTAATGATTGACTAATATTTAACTAACATTTTATTACAGTGTAATAGTTATAAAGTACATGGCCACCCTAATTCCAAACAAATTAGTTTAGGTGTTACATTATACTGAAAAATTAATATCGGGGACATTAGAGATGGTTCATTACTCCCAAGTTCTGTTCTTGGATACATGCAGAACAACTTTTTGGAGGGTGAGGGAGCGCTATACGTCAGGGCTAAGTTGAAGAAACAAGAAACCTCAGAGAGCAGCAAAATCTGTCAGATAACCATAATAGCTGCAGAGTCAAAATGGTTACAATTCTGTGCAATGATGAATAAAATGGCAGTCCCTCCATTTTTCTCTTTTAAATGCCTTTTCAACACTTTGTATCCACCGCAAATCTTTCCTCACCCTGCTTAAGATATCTGGAGTGCTATTCTGGAACAGATCATAATCTTAATCACTCAGAGCAAATATCAGTGCTGAGCAAATCCACAGAATCACATTAGCTACTGGATCAATAGATTACATTTTGTAAACCGAACAAAAATAAACACCTATTCCTCATAACTTAGGACAGGCACATTTGATGCCAGAAGGTGACTTTGGGCATTCGTGTTATAGCACAGTTCCATATGGCACCTACTCCTGTGAGTTCAGAGTGTTCAGGTGGCTCACTACCACATTTATGGCCAGCTTAGCTTTGAGCACTGGCTCCCCTGCGGCCATACTGTTGGAATCGCTACCAAGTTAATTAATAAACTGACTACTCTGTGGGATTTTAGAAATGAGAAGGGCACACGCTTTTCTGAGCTCCTCCTTTCTCATGTATAAATGAGCCTGATGATTCATTCCCTCTTAGGCAAATGGGTGTATTATTTATGGATAACATTTATGGGGTAAAACACTACTTACTCAAACGGATTTAGGCATGTGGAACCTCCACCAGCCCCTCACATTTTCTTCCAGTGTGTCCTTGTTAAGGCTGCACATTGGCTTGGCAACTCTGGCTGTGTTCCCTTAGCTTAGCACAATAACTCAGACTTTCAAGCTTAGCGTGATTTACTGTAAACAAGCAGCATGCTGGTGTACACTGCCCAATTGCTCCCCCGTTGTTCCACCTCTAGCACAAGCAACTTAAACAGCTTCCTGTTATATCTGACCAAGGATCATAGTTTCTTGCTCCCTTGTTGTTGCTGGCATCCATCTGTCTTGATAGGCAATGGAGTGCACCTTTGGGGATGAAGTCAAACCATTGTATTAGCAGAACCAAAGTGACCTCCCTGGGGCACAAGCCTGGGCATTGTGTATGGAGGTCCTGGGCTGCCTAGACAACAAGGCCCCTCTTCCTGGCCTTGCTGTTGTGGAATAAAGGAAAGCAAAGCAATACATTTAGCAGTAGCTTGGCTGCCAGAGTTGCCAGGAGGAGGAGCACATGATGCCATCCAACCATCTTAGGGACTCCATTCCAGATTTGTGTAGGGTTTACTGCTTACCCTTTCCTTCTCCTGAAGATATCCCACAAGGCAATGGAGGATTAGGATCAGAGTTTTCCCTCTCCTAGATGGGCAACCTTCCTAGGCTGATGAGCCCTATCTGCCCCTCACTTCTCTCTACAGGATGTGCAGAAACCACCTTCTTAACCCCTGGACCCATCACTGGTCTCATCCATTCAATCCACTGGAGCCTGTCTTCACATACAAGGGAAGTCCCTAACTCATGGAGGATTTAAGACTCTTTGGCTACCCTCACCTGGTTTAGCCAGTCAGCTGAAGCTGTTTCCCGGGGCGCAGCTGCTGTTGCATGCTGACAGCTTCTAGGAGCCACAGATGAGAGCTGAGTGCATGGTTGGGACCAAAGGTGGACAAACTATCCCACAAGGAGTATGGTGTGTCCACCACCAGAGGCACTACGCCTCCCCTAACACCCCATGCACCCCTAACAAATCACAAAAACAGTGTGCAAGAAGAGAGCAAAGCATACAAGCCCATGAGTCCTTAAAGGCTAGTTCACATAGCACCCAACCATGATACGCCATCATGTCTGAACATATGTGGAATTTATTACATTGCTCATATGACACAGTGGCACAGTTTGCATGTGATGCCAAGTCAAACCATAGCTAAGCATGAACATACAGTGGTACCTCTGGTTACGTACTTAATTCATTCCGGAGGTCCGTTCTTAAGCTGAAACTGTTCTTAACCTGAAGCACCACTTTAGCTAATGGGGCCTCCCACTGCTGCCGCCACGCGATTTCTGTTCTCATCCTGAAGCAAAGTTCTTAACCTGAGGAACTATTTCTGGGTTAGTGGAGTCTGTAACCTGAAGTGTATGTAACCTGAAGTGTATGTAACCCAAGGTACCACTGTACAAGTGCACAGGCATTCACAATAAACACCATGGCTGCTTTGCTCCTCACCCAGTTGAGCTGCCATCAGCTCTCCCTACCCTGCCCCCTGAGCATTACGTCTGAACCTGAACTCATCGTTTGCTTCCCCCAGATAAACTACAAGCAGTAAGCCAAGAACAAACCTTGGTTATAGGCAGTGGGTTGTCTGGAGACAAACAAACCACATGCTGAGGTTTGGACATGACTGCAAACCAAACTAGTTTAGCTCCAGGTAGCCCCAGGAGAACCAGGCAGTGGCGTAGCGGGGGGGGTGCAGGGGGGGCCGGCCGCACCGGGCGCAACATCTGGGAGGGGCGCGCGCTCGCACTCGTAGCTCTCTGCCCCTACCTGGCTCACTCACTCTCTCTCACTGCAGTGCTGGCTGTGCGAATCCGATCCGAGCCGCCGGGTCGCCGCCCACTGTGGAGGGGAGGGTGCCAGGCGTGTGGTGTGGAGAGAGAGCGAGGGACTATCTGGGGGAGGGACAGTGCAGCGGGGTGGGGCGCAAATTACTTGCCTTGCCCCGGGTGCTGACAACCCACGCTACGCCACTGGAACCAGGGAAGGAGCAAAACAGCCATGGTTTTATTGGGACTACCCCCATGTGCATTCATACTTTATGTTGCAAACCTGACCAATAGGGCACTACATGCCACAACAGACCACCTGAACTTATGTTCCAAATGAAACCCAAAATATATTTTGCTTTGATTAGAAAATGAGATCCTTAAGGCTAAATTCTCTAGGTATGAACTAGCACAAACCTAGGGGTTGTTTTTTCCCCCTATTACCTAATTTCCCATGCTTGCATATTGCACTTCTTAACAAATTAAACCTGCAATCCAATGCAAATTTACTTCTGAGACTTATTTCAGAGCAAACATTCAAAACTGAGCAGTAAATATAATATCTTATCTTTGGGAATTTTCACGTTGCTGTTTTTCAATTCCTGCTGTTTGCTAAAATCATTTTCAACCTTACTTTGTCCTTTGCCTCCCAGTTTTGTTTAATCTGTAGATCTGGAAACCATTTTTTTCTTTCAAATCATTAAGAAAAATGTGCAAGCCCCACGAGAAAAAGAGCTAGAGGATCCCACATATTACAACCTATCTGACTGACACAATGGCTTTAGTAATTGCTCTCTGAAGTTTTCAGTCAACACCTAATGGGATATACCTTGTAGCCCACATAGCTCCAGCTTCCACAAAATTATAGTTTTATTTTGCATTTTAAAGAAATCATTCTATTAATGACCAGAGCTTTAAGAGAGTGCAAGCTGTGTTAATGTGAAATTAAGAGGTTTTCTAGAATAACTTTATTCTGTTCTAGTGGAAAACTTTTGGCAAATTTACTGTAATTGGTTTTAAAGACATCAAGTTATCAAGGCTGGATTGCTTTATGGTAGATTGGGAGATATTATCTAGGTACATATAGAGAAAAGATAAAGGAATTGTACATTGTTATTTGTTTGGAAACCAACTTGGTACTTGTTCAGATGTAACAATCAGAGTTCAGTAAGTCATGGGAAGAAGTATTTGTCCAAATAAAAGCAATTACCTTACAAAACGTATCTAAATGTCCAGAGCTGGCTCTCCTCAATCTTTTCACGGGAGATAATATTAACTTAAACCTTTAATAAGACTCATAACAATAAGATGCTGGGACAACTTAGTAGGTGCTGCTTGGACAAATTGGTACAACAAAGAGTGGCAAATAGCACTTGTGGAAAACGGAAAAAATAAAATTAGCACAAGGCCAGAAACTTCCTTCCTTCCTTCCTTCCTTCCTTCCTTCCTTCCTTCCTTCCTTCCTTCCTTCCTCTCTTTTCTTTTGTAACCAGCTTCAGAAAATTTATCTTACAGTGCAATCTGATATATGGCTGCTCAAAAGTAAGCCCCACTGAGTTCAATGTTAGATTTACGGTCAAATAACTGGGCAAAGGATTGCAGTCTTCATTTCTTAAGCCATACTTTCCTCTGATGTCCGAACCAGGAAGCTGTGGTTTAAGGGCCCCAATGAGCCAAAATAAGAAAGAAGGATCTGAGTCTGGTTTGGAGGGTGTCCTTAAACCAGAGTTTCCTGTTTCGGATGTCACAGGAAACTGTGGCTCGAATGATTATGATGGTAGGAGGGAAGGGAAGAGATGAAGATGCCACAGAGTGCAATCAATACATCTGAACTGGCCTACTGCTTGCTGCTGAATTTCTTAAAGAATAATTTAAATAGATATATCTGTATAGCTCTAACGGATGGCTTCTGCACCCATGTAACTGGTACAAGATGTTAGCAGTGAATCAAGCCCCTATGTTGCTGACACGAGGGATAACAGATTCAGTGTGGGCAGTACTACCCACATTATATTTCAGCTATGACATATTTGGCACAACGGAATATGTAACATTCTGCTAACATAATTCTTATGCATTATAATTTTGCATTAGGATGCTGGAGGAGCATCAAGGATGCCCAGAGCCTGTGTGAATCATAGAATAGAATCATAGAATCATAGAGTTGGAAGAGACCACAAGGGCCATCGAGTCCAACCCCCTGCCAAGCAGGAAACACCATCAGAGCACTCCTGACATATGGTTGTCAAGCCTCTGCTTAAAGACCTCCAAAGAAGGAGACTCCATCACACTCCTTGGCAGAAAATTCCACTGTCAAACAGCTCTTACTGTCAGGAAGTTCTTCCTAATGTTTAGGTGGAATCTTCTTTCTTGTAGTTTGGATCCATTGCTCCGTGTCCGCTTCTCTGGAGCAGCAGAAAACAACCTTTCTCCCTCCTCTATGTGACATCCTTTTATATATTTGAACATGGCTATCATATCACCCCTTAACCTCCTCTTCTCCAGGCTAAACATGCCCAGCTCCCTTAGCCGTTCCTCATAAGGCATCGTTTGATAATGCAAGATACAGTCACACCAAAGTCAGGGATGCAAAAGAGACCTGTGAACAAGCACAAAGGATTTCCATGCAAGCACAACCCTTGCCCGTCGTACTTTATGGCATGCCACCACAGACCTTTCCTTAATGTTTTGTTGACTGGGGTGGGGGTATGGGATTCACAGCCCAATGACTTCTAGTCAAACTGAGCATAATAAAAATATGTTCCGGACACTAGGGCTCTGAAATCTATAAGGTGCTGTACCTGACACCTCACCCACCCTCTGAGACTGGCTTCTCATTCATTTCAAATGAAGGGTTATATTTAACCAGAATTCTCCATGAAATGTATGGGAGAACATACTAGTAAATAAATAAATAAATAAATCCAGGTATACTGAGTTATTATTGAATGGCGGCCAAATTTTCCACCCCATTCATGCATGGCAAAACAGGAGGGCTACTTATTTTCACATAGTTATTTTCATGAATCATTTTAAGGAGGGCAATGTTCTAGGGAGAGAATCATGGGGAAGAAATGTGAGTGCTTGGTGTGGAAATTGTAGGATTTTTTGACATTGCCAGCACACACATGGCAGCAAAACAAAACAAAAAAGGCTTCAAGAAGAGTGACCTTCAGCCTATGGGTATGTATAGTTTAGTGCCCCATCCACTTCCTAGATTTGAGCACCCATTTAATCTCCAATAAACCTTTGGCGTGAAGTCAAAGCTACAGTCTCTGTTTTGGATCAGCTCCAGTGTGTACACAGGTCAGTTGAATGGGGGCATGTCTGCCACTAGCTAAAAACCATGAAGAATAGGTGAACTCCTCATTCACTACAGCCTCTTTCAAACCTTCATAAATATGTTGATTGAATGCACATAAAAGAGTGTTATTGTACGTGAATCCACGGCTTGTACATGCACAGCCAAAGGGAGCTCGTAAGTGCATATGGTTCACACATTTAGCCAAATATGTGTATGTTGTGGATGGGCTAACCAGCAGGTTCCTCTCTTCTCCCTATAAGTTTAGTGAATATAACTGTGGGAAACAGTTATTCTTCTTATAATAATAAGTTGACCCTCATTAATGAAGAGTCCATGGAATCTGTGTATCATTTCCTGTTCCAAGCATCACATGAAAATTGTGAAACTAACACAGAAGGGGAATAGAGTGGTAGGGAGGCAAAAGACAACTACTTGTTAGGTCAAGGAATTCTGGGTATGTGATAATATCACATAATTAATTTTGAATTAAACAAGCAGTTCTTTGGGAACAGGTTTCAAGGTTAAAAAAGAAACCTGGGGTGCTGAGTCTATGCAACGGTTAGCCAAAAACATTCGTGTCACCTTAAAGCCTAAGAAAATGTGCTGTTTGGGAAGCAAACCATCTAAATTTTATGGCTACAATATGTGCTATTGAATATTCTGGATGTATGCTAAGAACCATTTCCAAAACTGACTTTCTTAGAGTAAGATTACATGTTAGACACAGATGAAAGCCTGAAGGCTTCTTCTTCTTTGCAAAGCAACTTCCAGAGGGGGTAACAGAAAAGTATTTGGGGAATGCTTAACTCTTCCCCTGTCAGACACTTTTCTGCTGCTACCTCCCCCAGATAATCCACCTCCCCATGGAGGTGAAGGAAAAGAAGAGCTGTTGTGTATGATTGCTGGGCCCAGAGCATACCGTATTTTTCGCTCTATAAGACGCACCAGACCACAAGACGCACCTGGTTTTTGGAGGAGGAAAACAAGAAAAAATATATTCTGAATCTCAGAAGCCAGAACAGCAAGAGGGATCGCTGTGAAAGCAGCAATCCCTCTTGCTCTTCTGGCTTCTGTGATAGCTGCGCAGTCTGCATTCGCTCCATAAGACACACACACATTTCCCCTTACTTTTTAGGAGGGAAAAAGTGAGTCTTATAGAGCAAAAAATACGGTAGTATACTCCTGCTTCTTATGCACTGTTAATTGTTGTTTCTGCAAGCTACTTAACCTAGAAGCAACTATTTGCAATGCATGCAGATTTACAAACTTTTTTGAATAAGCCTTTATGTGTGTTTTCTCTCTCAAAGTAATTTAAATGTGTGTGTTTTCTCTTAGATACATATTTCCATGTGTGCGCAAGGCAAGAACTGCCAATAATTGCAGGGAAACATTCAGAGAAGTGAGAAACTAGGGCATTTCATATAGAAATGTGCAAATATTGAATTCATCAGTTATCCAGACTTTGATTAGCTGAGCCAGTGACATAGCTGTAGAATGTTCATGGTTACAGAATGTTCATGCACATTTCAAAGGTCAGGAAACCAAGTTGTCAGAATGTCTGCAGTCCAGTTTCTCTTAAGTCCTGCAAAGAAAGTTGTCAGTTTGGGTTGCATTAGAAACTCAGAGCTAGGGACAGGAGAGCTTAGTTGATCAGGCTGAAAACTTCGAAGAAGCAGAGAAAATAGGAACAGGGAGCCAGAGGCAAACAGTATGAAGGAAGGAGCAGAGAAGGTAAGAAATTAAGAAACAGGAACTAATGAACTAAGGCAATAAAGGGCTAATAAGTGAAGTGGGTATAGGGGCTAAATTTCAGACATTTATCTGAACCAAGCATCCCATTCTTTGGATGCAGACTTGAAATTTCATGCAGGACGAAACAAGTTTCCATTATTTGCTTTATCCAGTGATTTCTTAGAGAAGCAGGGACACCAAATCATCCAGAATTCCTTCATCTTCATGGGGTGCCTAATTTATTTTAATTCTAGTAGCAAATCAAACAGCAGTTTTCAGTTCCCTACGCTGAAATTAACAGAACCTGCATCCACCAGAGTTCAGCACAAACAACAGAGCGATTGCAAATCAGCTTGATCAGGCTGACATGTCTCTTATAAACAGAGTGCACTCTAAGATTGTACCATTAGGCATCAGACATTAGTGTGTATTGTGGTATTGTCATTTTAAAATGGTGGTCTGTGCCTTCTTGTTGTGAGTTGCCTTGGGTACCTATTGAGGTGGAACTGGAGATAATTTTTTTTTAAGAAAAAGAAATAAATGAAAGCATTCCTGCCTACCCAGTGATATAAGAAGCAACTCTTTGCATTTTCTGATGCCCATTTTCTACACAACAGATGCTCTTAGCTCATTTATTATGCAAAGTGAATTAATTCAGAGACAATTTCTCAACTGTGAAAGGGTAATGATATATATGGAAAAACGTTGCATTGGAAGAACAAAAGTGGAAACCAGATAAGGAACTCATTGTTCAAAAGGAGAGTCCTGTAAAAAGAAAATAGGGAAGAGAATGCCACACAATACATTTACCCTTTCGAGAAGTATTACACGTAATAGTTCGCAGTGCTCCAAGTAAAAAGAATAGTCCACAATTTACTTTTTCTACGCTCCAACATTACAGCGGTAATGAGGGGCTAGGAAATATAACATTCCATTCCAGAGGCACGGCACAGCTTTCTTATCAACAAACAACAGTTAGATTGATTTGCTTCAATATATTTCATGTCCTCAGTGTTCTTCCAAGGACAGGCATAATGAGACTCCACATGAGAATGAATGGTAAAATAAATATTTTTTAAAAAAATGTATTACTCAAATAGAACGAAAGAACAAAGGAAGAAAACACCTGGGATGCGATAAAGGGAATGCACTTCAGCCGATTCTTAGCAAAGGGAAATAGGAGGAGAACAGTGAGGTGGCACTTACATTCTCATATTGCTGGTCTTGTTGATAATTACAGATTTCCCAGTCTGATCCACGTTGTGATCCATGCCAAAGTAAGCTGCCACTCTGTGCACTAGCATTCGCTGATATGACGACATCTGGGGGAACTTTTTATAATGATTACTGGAACAAAACGTCAAAGGGCTCAATATGATGCAGCCTCTGACATGATGGAACAATAGCAGTCCACTTTTAAAACAAACAAACAAACAAACAAACAAACAGCAACAGCCACCCATGATCTTTTAAAGCATTAGTTAATGGGCAGTTGTCAGATCTGGTATGCCAAGTCTATTATTTTCATTAGTTTCTTTAACAATAACTCTCCCAGTCATTCATCCCAATATTCTGCATGTGTCAAGTCTGTGGTTAAAATATAAATATGCAAAATGTTTTACGTTATTGCTTTTTATGAGCAAAACAACCTGCATTATCTTATAGCTTTATTAAAATTGTCGAAGGGAAGAAATTGAATTGTTTAGTGTGATACTGGGTCTTGTTTTGCCCAAACAGGCAGGTAGGTATATTCTGACTAACATCAAACAAGCAATTGCATCAAACAATCTCTTTTTATTTCAAATAGCTTATGCAAACTCCTTTGAAATTAATGGTAAATGTACATCAGAAATAATATGAGCAGTAGAGCTCAGAAATAAATATTTAGCAGTAATTATTTAGTTGTATCCTGTTCTTCCTCCAAAGGGTTCTGGTGGGTATATGTGAAGTTATCTCCTTTGTCCTAATTTCAACCCTGTGGGGTGAGAATGCCCAAACTTTGCACTGGGACAGAGGAGCATTTTGAACCTTAGTCTCTGAAAAGTCTGTAGGTCTGGAGCAATTGGTGCCTCCATCCTTAGCTCCGAAAACATAGGACTGTCTGGGGGCATTTGCCAGTGAAACCAGCACAACACAATTAAGGATCCATACTAAAGACGTTTATCTAATTTCTTAGGGATGAATAATTACTAAAGACATTCGTTTTGTTAAAAGCTTGGTATTTTCATATTGCAATAATATTGCTCAAAACGAAAGTCTATGGGTGCCTGGTATAGTAGACAGCAAACAAGAAATCAATACTGAAAATTAACTTACCTGTTGTCACTGATAAAATCAATAATTTCCTGTTCCAGTTTTAACAGTATCATTCTATCCCTGTTAAGAAAATAATAAGAAAATCACTACTCAGGGTTTTTTTTTAGGAGGGAAGGGCGCAGAGAACTACAACTACTGAAATAATTTTGGTGTCTCTTTGCTCTGTCTCTTTACAACAAACCCAAATACTTGCTTATGACATGTAAAGATATTACAGTTCACATCCTGACGGCGGGAGGCTGATAATCCTGTGGCCCTCCAGGAGCTTTTGGAGTACAACCCCCTTATCTCTGATAATTGGCTATGATGGTGGTGACTGATGGGTTGGGAATCCAGCTTCGTGAGTGGCTCATGGTGGCCACCCATGTTGTAATAGAACCCCTGACATATCGTAGTTTCCCAATACCTCTTCTGCAGGAGTCCATAAAGGTAAAGGTAAAGGGACCCCTGACCATTAGGTCCAGTCGTGGCCAACTCTGGGGTTGCGGCGCTCATCTCGCTTTATCAGCCGAGGGAGCCATCATACAGCTTCCGGGTCATGTGGCCAGCATGACTAAGCCACTTCTGGCGAACCAGAGCAGCGCACGGAAACACCGTTTACCTTCCCGCCGGAGCGGTACCTATTTATCTACTTGCACTTTGACGTGCTTTCAAACTGCTCAGTTGGCAGGAGCAGGGACCAAGCAACAGGAGCTCACCCCATCGCGGGGATTCGAACCGCCGACCTTCTGATCAGCAAGTCCTAGGCTCTATGGTTTAACCCACAGCGCCACCTGCGGCAGGAGTCCATAGAACAATGCTAATACACTTTCTCCTTATGTGCATAGTCCTTTGCACCCAAGCCCTCATTATTTTGGTTCTGAAATAATGTATTACAGCCGGGGGGGCCCCCTAGTCTATGGCCCTCCAAATCACTACTCACATAATCACTGACCACGACCCATGCTGATAGGAATTACAGTTCAGCAATATCTAGAGGGATTATCCATGGGATAATCATAATGATAACAATAATAGTGATGTTTTGATACTTATCAGAAAATGAGAACTTGATATTGTTTTCTAATCTTTCTTGGATTGGAAATTGCAATCTGCATCAAATCGGAAGCCATCAAACTTATTTATTCATTCATCATAATGCATTATGATATACTATAAAAATGTATGGTGATATAATAATAATAGGACTATTAATAGAGTAAATAGTAGTTACAGAGTTGGTTTTTTAACTTTGATCATATATAAAAGTAAGGCAGATGTAGAGTCATATGATATAAGATTTCCTAACTCACTGGAGTTCTACAGGACTGTGATATCTGGGGATGGGGGTGGGGAGAAGGCATTTTACTCTTCCAAACAAAAAGAGGAGCTTTAAATGCAGGGATACCTGATTACCTATGTCAGTGGTTCTCCATAAAACTGATGTGTAAGAGTGTCTAAGGTGTAGCAGTTAAGAGGCTGAAAATGTTCACAGGACCTAGTCTGCATTGCAGCTGGAACAGATTATTATATTCTATTTCAAAAGCTGGTACCAGACTGAAGCATGATTAACCATTTCAATGGCAGAAAACATATGCTATGCTAAGCCGTAGTTCAGTACATGAACTTGTTATTCACTTCCCCCACCCCCCAAAATCCTTATCATCTTGTGTGACCACAAGGAGCCTGAAAGCATTTCCTTCTATTTTCAATGAATCACAGTTTGTCATCAGGTCCAAAGTAGGAAATGTTGGATAGAAATGGTTGTTGCTGTTAATTTTACCTATGATTTGACCAAACAGGAAACAAATGCTGTACTGAGGGTGGGGTGTGTGGTGCGTGTGCCCAAGACTCGTTCCTGTGGCACTAAACCAGAGTTTTGTTTTATGACAGCATAAGCCTAGTCAGCATTTCTGCTTATCCTGGGATCTGAAACAACTATTTTAAGCTGGGCTCCTCCTTATTGGGTATCTGTATTCTAAACCTTTCTGCCTGTACCCACCAGGTCTCTGAATCCTAACTCCACCAAACACACAAGCCTTGCATAATTCTGTGTGGGTTTTTTTTACTTGGCTCCCCTTATCACTGGCCATTTATGTTCACTGGGCATTAGCCTTACATTGCCAGAAATGTGTGATTACATGATCACAGATGGTTGTGATCGATGTCGATTTTGGCTAACTAATGTCAGAGCATTGAGGAGCTGCCATGACAGTGCCCACATCACATCTTGCAGTATGGCTATATTTGAGAAACACTGACATAGATGGCTGTGGGTTTTTAGATGCTGTGTTGCAGAGAGGTGTGTGGATGGATGTGGCTAACTCCCTGAGAAAGGAATTCAACTATGGGGAAAGGGAAAGCTTATGGAGTACTTATAGGGGTTTGTGCTAAAAATCAATACGCTTTCATAGCGGCATAGGTATTATTTTCCACACCACAATCACTCTAGGACTAACACCACATTGCTCCCAATTACTAAGTTCTCAAGCCACACACAAAAAAGGCCTACTTACCTGGGATTATTCTTTAATGTGTTAACCAGAAATTCGTGCAAATCTATGCCTGTTGAGTCTGTGTATTCTTGGCTGCAGTCTGAAAAAACACACATTACTAATAGTTTCATTTTTTTTTAAGGTAAAAAAAAAATTAAAGCCATTGTGTGGAGGAAAGTTTTCTCCTTCTCCAGCTGTCTGAAAGAATACCTAACACATGCAGGCTGTGACTTGCATCAGGAAAAAATACCCCATAGAACAGTGGGAGGGCACCCGTTCTTTATGTTCACTGTACCAACAGCTACAAGCACCAAGTACAAGTGGATATTAATTTAAAGTGCTGTGCTTTAGAATAATACAAGGGATGTATAGATCCACCTAAAGCCTTTCAAACTATTTGAACTGTTAATCTTGTGCATATGTGTGTGTGAAATACCAGGCAAGTTTTGGACATATTTAGTTTTGTTTGGGCAACCATGAGTGAGATAGAAAATCAAAACAGATGTGAAAAACAAAATGGCAAATCAGAACCACTTTGGGGATTTGATTGGACACAATGTGGGATTTTCCCCCTGACCATTTTATAAATGTGTTCATCTAGAACTGTACTGAATTTCACTTTGAGCAAAATTTCAGTGTGAATGTGGAGACTTCTACTCAAGGAACTGAATTTTGAAGAAAACAGAAGTCTTTTACAAACACTAGCACATTTCTCTGAGGGATATTTCACATCCCAAATACCCAAAGACAGCAGGGTGTGTTTTTAAATATTCTGTCCAGCTGAATCAGCCAGACTGATTCATTTTACTGCATTCACCAATGAAGTATACACCCTTTTTGACAATCCATAAAGCACCCATTATAATGTCACATGATGCATTTAAACGTCATTACACTGGCAAAGTGCCTTGCAGACTGCATTCCAAGCTACTTGTTGCATGGTATCAATAGAATGATATTGGATATGAATAAGAATCTGCATCATGCAACACTGGGAAGCAGTGACATGTGTGAATGTGTAGATAGCAATGAAGTGCATATATATATATATATATATATATATATATATATTCACAGTGGATTTCTAACATTGTCCATAGAGATAAGAACAAAACTTCATTCAAAAAAACCTATTGTAAATAAGCTGGGCAAGATTGGATAACCACAAATAAACCAGCCATCTGTTGACAATCTTGCACATTTCATGCGTGACATTTAAAATGCGGCAGGCAATTTAATTGTATATTAACTCATATTTAAGACTTAAGTCCATTTCCGAACAAAATATAAAAAGACAATGGCTCTGTTAGCAACAAGTTTCTGTGCTTGGACCTCACTCAACACATATGGAAGACTCTGCAAGAGCAGTGATAACTTCCCCTCCATACAGCAACTCTGGTTTTTTGCACAGATAGAAATATCTGCAGTTGCAAAAGCTCCCACTCTTCCCCTTTCTAAATATTGGGAAGAACTCATTGTAGACACCTGCCCTTCCACCCAACTGCTGATAATGATCATGGATCCGAGTCAGCATGAAAATATGGACATTGGCTTTAGAGTGTAGTGTGCCGCTAACAACAAATTATATGGCATGGCATGTGTTAGCAAAATTGGGTAGCTATTCTTACATTCATTTTCATGCAGTATTTGAAGTGGGCTCCTTGCAATCACATACAATAATTGTGTACATGCACCACATACAAACACACACTGAATGAAAGCTGCCCCTATATGGTTTGGTTGTGGTTACTTTTTCTCTACAGTGACGTTGGGGAGGGAGCTACTGCCTAAACCCAGGGTCCAACACTGGTCTCATTCCAGGGACATGCGGTGGGAGTGGGGGAAAGAGGTGAGTGAATAAGTGTATTGTCCTCCCCAAAGCAGAATAATTAATCCTCCCTCTTAATGCAGTCACTTATTTAAATTTGAAG
This sequence comes from Podarcis tiliguerta, assembly GCF_965153285.1. NCBI lineage: Eukaryota > Metazoa > Chordata > Lepidosauria > Squamata > Lacertidae > Podarcis > Podarcis tiliguerta. The sequence continues at coordinate 10,786,522 of NC_139545.1, forward strand.
TTAGCAGTATGTGTGACCCTCCAGTCTGAACAGAGACCACTGGCCACATATTAGGACCAGCAGAGTTCTTCACAGTTCCCTTGCTTTGCAGTTCCAGGCAGCAAGTCAAACCAGATTGTTTAATGAAGCCCCCTGGATTGGCTTTGCACTTGAGTTTGTGAGTCAGATTCAGGAAACTTGGCTTCCAAAATGCATTATGAAACTGTGCAGGCTTGTTAGATAGTATAGACATACTGCATATATTCCACAAACAATGTATAAACAAATACATACACTACAATCCCACAGACGTATACATAATATCAAATATATAAGCAACAAAAACAAGCAAATACATTCTTGCATTCCAAAACGTCTTCATACGTGACTATGATAGATGACTGAATAACGACTTAAATATTTTTGTTCACCTTTTGATAACATTCTTATCTTGGGTTTTTCACTGTTTCTATCTTTCTCTTTGTTTTTATTCTTTTCTTTTTCTTTCTCAGAGTCATCTTTACTAGATTTATCCTCTTCTTGTAGGCTGGGGAAACTTGAAAGCTGCAGTTGTATTGATTCCTGTTGAAAAAAATATAATAATTTAGGGCCAGATTCAGGAAACTTGGCTTCCAAAATGCATTATGAAGTGCATGCTTAGAAAAGCTGAAGCCAAACTGTCTTCTGTGAACTTAATATTAGGAAAAAAATTATTGTACTCTTAGGGACAAATTTTGCTTCCCGATATTTATTTTGCCTCCTGCTACTTATATAGTTTATGTCGTTTATATACCTCAGAGGATTAGGATTTAATTCTGAATATATCCTAACTTATTTGCTTCAGATTAATTATAATTTCCTTGAAGCAGATCCCACTGGACTCAGTGGGAAGCACTTTTAAGTAAAAGTGCCTAAGGAAAAGTACTCAGGAATGAGGGGGTTACAACTAAAATCTTAAAGATCAAAAGCTTAGGTATAAAATACGTTCCACTGGACTCAAGGTAATGCCTTTCAAAGTAAATGGACTGAGGACTGAGGCACCTAAAACCTAAGCACACTTAATTTATTTCTGTTTAAAAGTGAAATAAGGAAATTGGTGACGCCTACTTAGAATTAAGAAGTTAGAACTTGCTGCTGGTCAAGTGCAGCAGTTAAGTCTGCATATTAGATTACAAATAACTCAAATGTCCATACCTTCTATAAATATATGTATTACTGATGGGATCCCAATAACGTTAACATTAATCTCATATTGCTAGATCCATCAACTAGCACATTAAAATATATCTGAATGAGTTCTATCCAACGCCAGTCCTACTTGGAGTAGACCCATTGAAAGGGACCTAGGTTAGCCATGTTCATTAATTTCAATGGGTCTACTTTGAGTAGGACCAGCATTCAATATAACCCAAAGTGTAGTTCTTAGGGAATATGTTTTAAAATGTGAATGGTGGCAGGAGGAGGTTAACTGTTTATGAACCCAATACAGTAGACAATTACGTACATAATTGTCATTGAAATCACTGGAGCTTAAGTGGACATAACTTTATGTTAATTTACGGTCCGTGACTCTGAAGGTATAGTGAATTGAACTGAAGATTATTGGGGAGAAATACACAGTGAAAATGCATGGTTTATAGTTAGTAGCTCTGTCTGAATTTGTGGTAAACTCCCTGCAAGTAATCTGGCAAGCTGATAAAAGTGCAATTGTGTTGTTTAATTAAGGGAAACAATTAGAATTGCTTCTGCTATGTACACTCTATTATCCTGAAGTCAAAATGATAGTTATAGTGCACTTGCATTTTTACAGGGGATGGAAAGGAAGACAGACTTTACATATAGTCTAAAACAGACATGTAAGCATACAGCATATATACTTTGTGCCATACATATAACATACCATTTCTACATATTCATTGCATTTGAAATAAACACACACAGAAGTGCTGCAGAGTCGTGAAAACAATCTATTGTTTTTTCTTATATTCACTTTTTATTGATATTTTTACTCAATAGTAAAATTACAACGTTGATAAGTACATTCATACAGGAAAAGTTTAGCGAACAACAGGAGATGTTCAGTTTGCAATAATACACTGATAAACCAATATCATAACATTAGAGGCAACATTCCTTTAAAGTAAGGACAAAGTGTGCGATCAGATAAGCTTTCATGATCAAGTAATACAGGTAACAAGATTTTTTTTTCCTACACAGGAAAATCAAGGCAAATTTTTAAATATAATACAAACATTAGGTTTGTAGTACAATCTGTAGTACTGGCAATGTACCATACATTCTCCGATAATTTAGACCCTGTGCTTTGTAAACAGCTAAAATAAACTAACAAAGAAAAAAAAATCCAAATTAACTTAGAGAAAAAGAGAGAGAAAGAAAGAAACAATTTCCATTGGCCCAACACTTCCAGTATCCTTCAGTCAGCTCAAAAAGCAGAGCACAGCTCTAACTTTCCTAGTGCAAAGGTAATCATTATAAAGTTTTAAATCAAGTATACTTCCCATCGAATCAAAAAAAGCCAATAATCCTTAAAGAGGAGACTTTGGTGGCAGAAAGTATTTTAATCCCTGCATTCTTTACATTATACTCAAATCATTCTCCCTAGTACTGGACGAAACAGTGGCAGGAACCAGAAGAAATGTGAATCCCAACCTTGTTCTGCCTTGCATTGTAGGCAGTTTAGGCTGAAATCCTAAATATACACTTAATCTAGAAGTGACATCGAACTCGATGGGATTTAGTTTTGAGTAGGCATGCATAGGATTGCACCATTAGAAGAGGTATCTAGTCTTTACCTCCAAACCTGCTAGCCTCTGAAGTGTATAAAATTCCTTTTTCTTTTTTTGCAGAGTACATCAGTAACTACCATGCAACATTGAATATACTGCGATATATTTATATTCTCCTCCTTTCAGTTTCCATTTAAAACGATAGAAAACACAAATAAAATGCAGAACAAAAGCCATACATTTCTGATATGCAAGTTGAGTCAATGTGTCATAGTATTGTTTTCCCCCCTCTCAAAATATTTACCCACAACTCATAAAATAATCTATCTAGTGTCCTACTGCATAAACTGTCATTGTAGAGCAGCGAGAAAGTACAAAAACCCCACAGCGCAATAAGATATGGGGTGGTGGGTTTTTTGGTCTTTCAAAAAAATAAAACCCTCCGTAGTAAAGAGTCCAAAGAGGAGAGTTTGATTTGTTTCATTTCAAGTTAGTAGCGGAAAGTCTTAGAAAGTACACTTAAATGTGAGAATTATTTTGTGCTAACAAAAGTTCATCTTTCGTTTTCTGTCTCCTCTCCCTCTCTATGGCTGATCTCATTCTTCAAATAATGTCTGAGTCTTCAAGTAAGAAATACTGGCAAGAAGCTTACTTTTTTGGTTTATGTTCTTGATAAATTTGCTTTTATAAGCAGACAATGTAAGCTTTTCTTTCTTTTTCGTTTCTTTTTTGCAGTAAGTGTAGAAGAAAGGTTTTGCAAAATTCTAAAGTCTCTTAGATCAAATTTTCCTGATTTGATCCATATATTTGTTTCTTTGGAATAAATGGTATACAACACCAATACAGACTAAATCAAACACATGCATTGCAGTTGGAAAAGTGGCACCAAGAATCAGAAGAATGAACCATATGGAATACAATGCACTGTCTTTTAGATCATTCTGACTTAAAAGTGTCAAGAATTTGGATGTTACTATGAAATAGGTTCCGGGGAACTGATACGTGGACCTTGCATGACTTAGATGCCAGAGTGAACTCAGAACTATGTCTGGTGTAGTCTTACAAGAGATAGCCTTAGAGAAAATAACAATTCTATCTTTTTAAATTTTTTTTTAAAAATAATTAATCTGAATTCTTTTGAATTCTTTTCCATTTGTTGAAATTTTCAGGGGGTCTGGAAAAAAAAGAGAGCAAATAACACCCTGTGACATACTGTAGAGCTACTCATTTATTTCAAAATAAGTACACGCTAAAAACCAGACAACTTCTAAAATAATAATTATAAAGTATGCTCTTGTGAAAGGTGATTTTGGTTTCCCAAAATCAGTAAATGCAGTTAAAGCCCACATATGCCATCATGCACATGAAAAGTTAACCATGCAGTTAATGGCTTGGTCTTAGATACCTGGTTGTCATTCTCTGATTCCAGACGAGGGGATGATTCTTCGCAGACAGCGAGACTTCGGACCAGTTTACCTTTCCCTCCTGACTGAAATATAGAAGAATAAGGAGATCACTTTTGAACACCAGTGTGTGTGTGTGTGTGTGTGTGTGTGTACTAGCCTTCCTCACTGTGTTTCAAAAAATAAAAAGTAAAGAGATAGACCTCAAAGTAGGGGAAAATATTGTTTCATGGACATAGGGTTCTGTGTTGCTGGGATGGCATGAGGTAGAACACAGATATAGTAAAGGTTGCAAATAATGTAATCCCTATGCATAATTTAATATAAAATGGAGGTTCCCACCAAAATGCAGGTATTCAAATGAAAAAGGATCTTAAGCATTTACACAATACAAAGTAAATAGCTAATAACTCAAGGAATTCCACTAACCTTATTGTAACTATTGCACAAATGAATAGAACAGGAATACGCTTTCATAATATATACATGGACCTTTCCACCCCCAGCTAGTTTATCGTGACTCTGAGAAAGTAGTCAAAATCTCTACCTTGAGTCTCTTTTTCTGCTGGTTCTGGTTAGCACCTCGTTTCTGCAAACAGCAAGTGACAAATTATGCATGTCTATGGGTGGAAAATATGCATAACAGGAATAGCAGCAAGTTCATTAAATCATTCATGAAGTACCAGTTTCATGTGGTGATTGTCAGGTAACTTGGTAACTTGTGGACCTTAAAATGACTCCTTAAGGAGCCTTAGCATTAATATCACTGGTGGTAACTAGCCACAATCATTTCCATTTTTATATGCACATAAAAGCATTATTTTTACAACGCAAGACTAAAGAAACCCTCTGAAACCCCTTTGTTTTCATCTCTCCTTGAGAATCCAAAGCAGTGTGGCATTTTATTGTTGCTGTTGTTTTTTAAAAAAATAATTTTTCTTTTCATAGCAATCTGAAGCCAGAGACAATAGGCACTGCAAAAGTTCTATCTATTCACAGTGGTGCTGATAACTATTTTCTTCTTCCTCCTTTCCACTTTCATAAGTGTTTCCCAATGGGTTTCTCACAATATAAGCAGTTTCCTCTTTTTTGCATAGCTAGGAACTGATCTGATATGCATTTATACAACGCAACAATTCTAATGATGAATGCAGTTAACAGAAATACAGATCTTCCAGAACTGAAAGGGAAAATCTAAGACATGCAATACCTACTAAAAATGGGTACGGAGAAGGTCTTTAAAAATTAAAGAATGACAAAATTGTTTTTTAAAAGTCCAGTAGTTTAACAGAAAAGTCGCTTTTTGTTCTTACCTGGTCTGATTTGCCATTTTCATCTTTTTCATCTACCTCTGAGTTAAAGATGCAGTTCTCTTGCTGGGAGATGGCTGAGTCTTGCTCGCTTCCAGTTTCTTCTGTTTTACCTTGCTCAGACATTCTCCCAGGTAGAAATTAATAGAACAAGATTTGATGACCTGAAAGGTCAAGACATTAAAAAACAAAATAGGAGGTGATATTTGCCATCTGATTCCCACGAGAGATATTTTTATTTCCTCCATGATGAACTAACAAAGCACAGCAAGAAACTCAAGAATTAGGGCAATGCAATTCAGCAGACGGCAATGGGCTGAAGTATTCTAGGTGAACGTTGAATTGTGTAAAAGCTAACAAGTAGAACAGCTTGCTTTCAAGTACTCATTGTGGCAGAAAATACGGACGTGAAATTCCTCCCCCTACCCTTTTTGTCCCACAGCTAGGGATGTGGGATGGAAGTGAAGTCTTTTACCACGTAGGTGATGGACCAAATAAACGATAACCTATTCGTGCTTTTCTGTTGGGGAGGCGTCAAGCAGACCAGACCTTCCGCTAGACTGTCAATCGCTTTTTGGAAAATGGAAAAAAAAAAAAACCTAATCCACACCTCTACCAGTCAGTCATTCCCCCTGTGTACACACAACAAGGTTATAAGCACTCCCTACAAGAAAGGGAGAAATTAAGCCCTGGATGAAGAGGAATTCAACATAAACATTAATTCTAAATTTGGCAATAAAACCCTCATTGTCACCATTTCAAGCCCTCAAATTGACAGCTCCATTATAAAAAATCATGAGCCTCCTCCAAACTCCATGTCACTCTCCAGCACAGTAAAAAATCCTCCTGGAAGCCCTTGGCAGGGAAGCTCTGATGAAGATATCTTAACTGCATTGGTCTCAGCTCACATTAGTGTGCTGCACAGGAGCTCAATACGGCTTTTCAAAGTTAAAGCCTATTATTATTTTCCCTCTTCCTCCCCATGAAATACCCCTCAGCACCGAACACCTCCGCTACTGATCAGTTGTCAGATGTATCTCATGAATAATTTAGCACTTTTTGTTCTTCTCCTAACACCCCCCCCCCAATTTGCCTTTTTATTTTACTTTTTGGGGAGAGAAATCTTAAGAAGAAAATTAAGTGTGGAAGAGAAGAGGAGTTATTTCAAAACAGGTTTCAGTATTTGCCCTTCTCACAATTTAATAACGGTTATTAGATAAATCGAGTCTTCATATTGTTTCTTTCGCAGGTTGCAATTAACACTGAATAGATCTTTGTGATGCCGCCTTTCTTTGTTTATTTCAAAAGGAAAATACAATGTGCATTGAGGGTAATTTTTTTTAAAATAAAGAAAATCAGAAAACTGGGTATACATTTATCCTGGCTGCATTTACTTTGTCAAGTTTAACAGAAAGATCACAAAGGGTCTGGTTCCATAATTAAATTTTCAAGGGGAACATGATTTGTGAAAAGAATTGGGGCTTTGAACAATGAATGTTTTGTTTTTGTTTTTTAACCCCCCCCCCCCCACAAAAAAAACACCATTTACAATATATTTTGTTTCTTTATATGTGAACACTGGGGCAAAAGTTGCATGATTTAGAGAGGAGGTTGGTAACAATCAAATAAACCCATTCTTTATCTAGGCTATTGTGTTATACTGTGATGTTATTACATTTTCTTTTCTCGGAACACACACACACACTTTCCCCTACAGCTGATCCGTTTATTTGCAGAGCATTCATATCTGAAATGAAGCCATTCTTTCTCATAAATTCAAATATAACACCATATGTTACCTGAATCTTAACCAGTATCCCTGGTATGCACTCCAGAGATGTTACACCTAAAGCAACATGCTCACAGACCTGATGTGGCTGTATGGGCATGGCGCAAATCCACAGAAATTATACCTCCTTCTGCCAATGGGTACGTAACAAAAAGAAGCTGTTTACCTTCAGTGCTGTGTTAATTCTGGACGCTTTTCTATCAGTTGCTGATGCTGCTCCTCACTGGTTAAATCCACACAAGTGATCAATGACAATGTGAGTCCCATGACCCCATTTAACAGTTCAGAGTGCCAATCTCCATGCTGTTCCTTTAAAGAGTTTGACAGATCATCGTCATCAACCTGGTGGGGAGGGGGAGGGAAGACAAAAAGTAAATACCAATAATAATAGATATAATCATGGTAGGGTTTAAAAAGATAAAATAGAGACCAGATTTCTAACACTAATGACCAGCTTCAAGCAAATCAGTTTCACAGCTTGATCCGGCTCCACCTGTCTCAAAAAACTGTGAGCTTCTCCTCTAATGAAGGCTAGAGCCGGCTGTTCAAGTCATAACAGCTCCTACGCACGGAGCTAAAATTAACAATTGCATATTATGTGCCGAAGATTACTCACTTCAGTTTTAACCTTTTTAGTGAATTCTAGCACTTTGCATTTTAAAAAAGGCTCATCTTTGCCTCAATGGAAACCAATATTGTCACGAAAGAAAAAATAATAATGTCTCTGCTGTAACTAAAGCTTCAATTTTCAGAATTAATACTCTCCCTTTTCTGTTCTTTCCTAAAGTGACCTCAGCAGCAGGTATAAATGAGCTGATTGTAATAAGATAGAGCCATTAAAAATGGCTAAGAGAGAGTTAACCATTCTGAGCAATGGAAATTAGGGGAAAGTCAGAATAAGTGGGATGTGAAAAGGGGGGAGATTGCTTAGTGAGAGAGACAGAAGGCACAGTTGCTTCAAAAATGCATTACGCTATGTTTATACCGAATGTTGCTACCAGATGGGCATTTGGTTAAAAAGAAAAGTGAGAGGTTAACAGGAAAATAGAAACATTTACAAAGTACTTAAATATCATGGCTGCCTTTTCAAGAGCTGGATTTGGCAACGGACTGAAAATCTGACAACCCAGCCACTTAAACCTTCATTAAATCTTTAGGAAAAGAGATGTCACGAACCAGGTAATTCTAATGCACAGCAGTTTCTAGAGCGGGATTAAATTGTGAACAGTGGCAACAACTGTAAGATGCACCAGTTCTGTTGTCCAAAGAAAGCGCGAAAAATTATTTCAATAACTGTTACAAAGTAGAGTTTTTATTTTCCTCCAATTCATATTCCAATCTCTTATTATGCTGAGAGCTTCTCAGACAAATTGCCATGAAGTAAATGTGCTTCTCTCACCTCTTCTGTTTTATATGCCGCAACAGTATAAATGTTATCTACTCATCCTTGGCTGAAACTTATTAGCAGCAACACAGTAATTGTCCTTGCAGGGAAAAAAACCCCTTAATGTTAAAGCAATGGGAGTGGCTGCAGCACCTTGAGAACAAACCAATTACAGATTAACTCATCACTGCTTATCCGTTCTCGCTAAAAAAGAAAAAAAAAAAACCCTACCAAATAGTAAGAAAATGAACTGGAAACCAGCTCCAAAGAAAACAAAATAAAATTCGCATTGTGCTTCCCTGATTTTATGACAAGAGGCAGAGAAAAATAATTGCAAAAAGCACAATCCATCAACAGACTTCCATGCTGGACCAGAATAAGGAGTGTTTGTTCAAGAGCCGTTTAATAAAGCAATCCAAGATTCAAAGGTCTTTGTAAAAGTGCTAGTGCCTCCTTATAAACTCACGAAGACATTACAAGCTGTTGATTGTTTGCTGCTGATGGCGCCAAATAAAACAATCCTGTTTTGCTTGAAAGAAGTATAATAAAACGTTAGGACTGAATGAGGGTCGAGCCATTCATTGGACTACAAACCCAGAGTGCACTGCCTTATAACCAGAAAGACACCTAGACTTGTTCAAATGCATATAAAATATTGGAGAAGAAGCAAACATTCTATTTTGGCATTCCACAGATCCATGTCAGTGAAAACACACGGAAGTGGTGCATCAGGTAAAAATATTACTAAGTCTGGATACCTGCATGTTTTGTTTTTTAAAGATAAGGCTTTATTAAGATTTTCAGGGCCCAGTTTTCAAAATATGATGAACCCTGTTACCTAAAACAACAACGATACACATGTATTTCATGATGGGGAAACATGCACTGCTGATATGAACTGCAATTCAACCTGCATTTAAATGCTTTGATTATGCAAGAAACAGATTCCTCAATGAGTTTCCAAAATATACACTGTTTCATGTGAAAATAGTATGTTATTTCCACTGTGGCTATCTTTCCCCAATTCTCACTGGAGTGAAAACATAAAGTGAGTATCATGTATCAGAATCATATATGAAACATACATTCACAAACTGCTTGTAAAATCTGTTTTAAGTGAACTAGCTTCTTTAACCATCCAGAAACTCAAAGCTTAATCTTATGGCCTTTCCAAATAGTTAGGTTATCAAGCAGCAAGTACAGAGTTATTCCCTGTTTTGTAAGGATCAACATGCCATCCTTCGACACTTCTATTTCCACGATATCCTATCCCTAGTGCTCACACAGCTGCAGTGTGTCACTTTCTCTGGCTAAGAATTTGCTTCTACTTGTGCCCCAGGAGCTATAGGTGGGATGGGATCAAACTTCTCATGAGTTTTGGTACTTTCAGTCCCAACCAGCCATGTAGAATGATCAAATCCATCTTTACCTGGGAGTAAGTCCCACTGTGCTTATTCCCAAGTGGTGCATACAAACATCAGATTGTACCTCAGTTGGAACTAAACTCTGTTAAAATGAATAGGGCTTGCTTCTAAATAACGAACTTAAGATCAGAACATTGAGTTGCAATTTTAAAAATGACATAAGCAGGCATGCCTGCCCCAAAATCAGTTTAAGTGCCATTGAATTCTGTTGGTCTGGAGTAGATATAGCTTTGAAGGCAATTCACACAAGCATTTTTAAAAATGTGGTAAAGTTATTTAAAGCTTACTTTTGAGAGAATTTTGCCATAGTGATTTGGTTTTGTGAATCTGGGTTAAGGTTCAGTTATTTGCAACCTACCAACTTTCCCCCCTTTAAAACTCAGCTCTAATCTATCTTCCAAAACCACACCATTACACCCATCAGCCTTTCTACCTCACTGAATAGAGTTTCAATGGGTCACAAATCATCATCACCATCAATTCGTTGTTGCTTCTTCTTGATCATAGTGCACCAGGGTGAGTTACAACAATATAAAAATAAAATATTCATATCAGTTAAAATAATATAAATAATCTCCACATTTATTTTAACAATCCTGATTTCCCCAGCACTAAGCTCATTAGGGTATAAATCACTGATTTAAACAACCAAGCAAAAAGGCCAATTTAAATAATTGATTCTTACTAAGTAAAAGTGCAGACTAATTGCTTGCTATAAACCTAAAACACATTTATTTAAAGCTTAAAAGTGCATTTATACAGCTTCAGAAAGTACACTACAAATTTGCTAAATACTTATCATTATGTTTACAAATTTTGAAATAAATATATACAAAATACTGCTTAGTTTTAAAGCAATCCTTCAAATGCCTGTTGAAGGCTGGCTGAGGGGAGCTAGAATGAAGCACATCTGCACCTCCATTGGTGGTGAAGTACTCTGCCAACAGTACAGCCCATTCATCCCAATGGCCACTGGTAGACCCACAGAAAGCTTGATAGGCACAGGTCTACTTCTAGTGGTTTTCCTACAGGTGACATGGACCACAATATTCCAATGGATCTATCTATCTGGGGTGGCCTTGAATCCAAAATTTCCTTGATAACCCCCAACATCTTCTGTCCTGGCCACAGCAAACTTGGGAAGTGGTAAATCATCCCCAAATTGGGGATGTGCCACAATCCTTTGCCCTCTTTCCTGGGAGTACGTCTCATTGAGTTCAATGGGGCTTACGTTTGAGTAGACAGGCATAGAATTGAGCTGGTAATGCTAATGCTCATGATAATGTCAAGCTCCATCAGAATTATCCATATTCATGCCATGTATAAAGCAAATAATAATAATTGAATTTTTATTAATGTTTTTGTCATACAACTGCCCTGTCTTGCCTTACCTCAAAAAACAGGCAAATTATCTCAACTAGGGTTACTAGGCATTAATGGGAAGACTACTTGTCTCCATGAGATGGAACATAACTGTGTTGTCTAGGTTCAGGTAGTTCAGGGTGACAGCTGTAGGGACTTGCCTCCATAAGCAAATAATAATAATAATTTAATAATTTTAGTATCTATACCCAGCCCATCTGACTGGGTTTCCCTAGCCATATCCGGGAAAGACAGTTGCAGTTAGCCACCTTTCCAGGTGCAATGTGTGCAGGGCCCAGTGGTGCAGAAGAGGAGTTTGGATTTGATATCCCGCTTTATCACTACCCTAAGGAGTCTCAAAGCGTCTAACATTCTCCTTTCCCTTCCTCCCCCACAACAAACACTCTGTGAGGTGAATGGGGCTGAGAGACTTCAAAGAAGTGTGACTGGCCCAAGGTCACCCAGCAGCTGCATGTGGAGGATCAGGGACACGAACCCAGTTCACCAGATTACGAGTCTACCGCTCTTAACTACCCCACCCAGCAGGGCCTGACAAGCAGCAAATGAGAAAGTTCTCCTGTAGGCTATTTTGGATTGGGGGTGGTTTTGCCCTGTGAGCTACCCACCCTCATGTTAGATCCTTCACTGAGCAATTTGGATCACTAGTTGACAGGGCTGGAAAGGAATTTTCTCTCTCAAACCTTGGTTGGGTTGTTGTTGTTGTTTTGCCTTCTCCCCAAGGAACATTTATGGCTTCCTTAGGTGGAATAATGTTATCTATGTATAAGTGCACTGGGCAGGGTTAACACAGTGAAGTGGGAAGCCCATAAGGGGTCTAAGGGAGGATTGGCCATGGCATGTCCCAAGCTCAGGCTGGGTTCTCTGGCTGGCTGGACTCCTCACCCTGGTCACCCAGTGAAACTTTGGAAGCTTGGCTTGCACCATGATAGGGTTTAGAACTGGGTGACTCCTATGAAATGGGTATGATGCGGTCCAGCCACAGTTGAGCACATTTCACCAGCAAGGGGTGGGTGGATTGATAAACTGTTCCTGGCCATGCCGCCATGCCAATCCTTACCCCTGCCTACTGCAGTCAATAAAGTTTTGGCCTGATTGCATCCCAACATCTGGTTGTTTGCTGCTGCTCTGGGTTGCATAATATGCCTGCTCGGGCAATGAAATGGCAAATGATTAAATAGAAAACACCCTTCAAATTCAATTGATTGAATTTGAATCCTGCCTCTCCATTAGTGATCTTCCCACCTGTTAATCCAGACTGAAATGGTGCCATGCCCAGGCAGCAGAAATGATATGTCTAACGTAGTTCTTGCTCAAAAGGTGACTCAAACAAGTGAGCCCAACAGAAGAAAACATAAAGACACCTCAGGGTCACCAGTATATTGTGGGGTATGATTCCACATATGTCAGCTACATAGATCAAAGAAAACCCATACACCTAATTCAGCTGAAAGAATCACCCAAACAGTGGCCTCATTTGGGTGTAATGCTACACTATGATTTACCATTACACAAATTAACCTCAAGCTCATCAGCAACCAGCTCACCTCTCCTCCAGCATGGCCAGCAGCTTATCCTTCATTCTGAACCTGGACAAACTGTTTTTCAGTCTTGGCTTGGACTGAAACAAGACAGCTTTAAAGCAGGGCTCACAAAGTTGCTTTGCTCCTCTAAACTTTATTTGAAATTAAACACATCTTAGGATTCAGACATAATGATGAATGGCATTTAATTTAAAACAGTCACAGCTGGACCAAAGAAGAGGGGAGAGGAAAGTGCATGATTTAGTGCTAAACCACAGTTTATAGTGTTATCAGCGGTACTTTGTCTCAGTTGCTAGTATTTGGGGTAAAGGTTCTGGTTAGATATGAAGTTTCATTATACAGAAGGCCCGCAACTTATGCATGGGTTACATTCCAGGCATTGTGTCTAAACCCAAAATCACGTACAGTGGTACCTCAGATTACAGACGCTTCAGGTTACAGACACTTCAGGTTACAGACTCCGCTAACCCAGAAATAGTACCTCTGGTTAAGAACTTTGCTTCAGGATGAGAACAGAGATAGTGCGACAGCAGCGGGAGGCCCCATTAGCTAAAGTGGTACCTCAGGTTAAGAACAGTTTCAGGTTAGGGATGGACCTCCAGAACGAATTAAATTCTTAACCCGAGGTACCACTGTATAGTCAAAACACACTGAGCCAAACCCCTTTTCCCCACTCATCCCCTTTCCGTCCCCTTTTTAATTTATTTCTTTTTTAAAAGAAACCAAGTGTATAAAGCTGAATGTGCACAAGTTATATGTGTGCAAGCTTCAGGCTTATGGTATATGCCATTTGAGATGTATCTATATTCTGCTAATCATACATGAGTCATGGAAGGGAGCCTGTTATTCCCAAGTTTCTGTACTTTGAACGTTATACATATACAGGCTATATTACCTCACAATACATCACAAAGCATTATCCGTATTTTAATACATTATGCCGTACAACCTAATAGATATTCTTTATTGCACACAAAACTCCTCCCAGCCATTGTCCTTTAAATATTTAATCTGCCAATCCTATTAGCAAATTCTCCTGTCATTGACTTTTATAACTGAAGGCAGCCCTGTTTAGGGAAGTTTTTAATGTTTAATGCTGTATTGTGTTTTTAATATCCGATTGGGAGCCGCCCAGAGTGGCTGGGAAAACCCAGCCAGATGGGCGGGGTATAAATAAGAAGTTGTTGTTGTTGTTGTTGTTGTTGTTATATACAATTTCAGCCTTGGAACACAGTCAGTATGTTCAGATATACACTAGAGCCTTATTTTGAACATGTTGCTTGCATATAAAGGCTGAACATTTCAACTGTTTGCCATGGCTTGGAGATCAAAGTCTAAAGCAGGGAGACTCCTCTGTTCATATAGATTCTCTTGAGTGATTCAGAATCCTGGGAAAGTGGGGCTCTATAACATGCCTCTAGGAATAAGAAGCAGCTCCCCACTTCAGACTTCGAACAATGACTTGTGGGGAGTGAAAAGCAGAGTGATGTTGTGAAGGAAGGGTGCAGAGCTTAGCAAGCTCATCTCCATTCACTCTGCTTGCTTGCATGCCCGAACCCGAACAGAAGTAATTATTTGTTATGTACTGAAGTTCTCACCCTGGGCCAGCAGGGGGATACTGTAGATAGTTATGCAAATGAAGGATCAAAAGTGACGTTCAGTGATTGGATAGTTTGTATGCAAATGAAGGATCAAAAGTGACGTTCAGTGATTGGATAGTTTTTGTTTGTTAGTGATTGGATAGTTTTAGAAAGTTGCAACAGTTACATTGTTCTGGAGCTCTATATAAGCAGGCTGACTGAGCTCCTCAGTTCAGTTCTGTTCCAGCTTACAAATAAAGAGCTGCTTTGGAAGAATCGCTGTGTCGTCTGATATATTTGCCCACAACTTAACAATATTTGTTAGGTATGTCTAACCCAACACAGTGAAAGAAGATGGCTTTTGTCAAAAAAGACAGTTGCACAAGCTGGTGTGGCTCCCAACAAATTTGAGTAGATGCTTTATCGGGGAAATGATTTTATGCTACAGTGGTACCTCGGGTTAAGAACTTAATTCGTTCTGGAGGTCCGTTCTTAACCTGAAACTGTTCTTAACCTGAGGTACCACTTTAGCTAATGGGGCCTCCCACTGCCACTGCGCCACCGCCACGTGATTTCTGTTCTCATCCTGAAGCAAAGTTCTTAACCTGAGGTACTATTTGTGGGTTAGCAGAGTCTGTAACCTGAAGCGTCTGTAACCAGAGGCACCACAGTATTTATATATTAAAAAACTGCTTGGGACTGCCCTTTGATAAAACCAGCACAGCAGAGCTCAAGGTTCGGTTGGTATGGTGTGGAACTATAACATAGCCACTGCAGGTAAAGAGATACTCTTTCTACTAGTTCAGCAGTGGTTTGCAGATGGTTCCTCAGCCAACTGAAGAACCAAGCCCAATACACACCCACAGAGACAAGAGGGGAAAGAATCAAAGGCAGCTGCTTGAAAAACTACACTCACTTTCCCCATTTGAACTTTCTGCTTGAACTTTGCTTTGATAAGTTTACTTCCCTTCCATTTGCATTATTTTGCTGGAATTAATTTATACAAATATTTAAAATGTCGCAAAATCACTCATTTCACCATTCAAATTATATTACTATATCAGCTGGACTAGATACCAGTGTCTTTCTAAACCCAATTCAAAGTGCTGGTTTTGACCTTTGAAACTCTAACCAGCCGGGCCCAAGCGATTAATTGGACTACTCATACCCATATTATCCAGCCTGCACTTTAAGATCCTCTTCAGAGACTCCCATGGTATTTTCACCCCCTAGGTTGATGGAGGGGGTGGCCACGAGAGATCCTTCTCTATGGTGGCCCTATTGCATTAGAATTTCCTTCTGCTGGGCCTAAACCAAAGCTCTGTGCTGCAGGCTTTCAGAAGACCCTAAGGCTAATTTGTCATCTATCCTTCCAGGCATGATGGTTGTTAGCTGGGTGACAGCCTGTCTCAATTATATTCCTTCTGGTTCTGTTTTGTTTTTTTTAGTCAAAAGTTGATTTGCAGTATTCTAAAGTTTCAAATTTTGGACTGTTGTATACCTTTTAAAATCTTTTGTTCATTTGTAAGCCGTTCTGGGCAGATAGTAATCCAGAAAAGTGGCTTAAAATAAAAAAAAGTATGTGTGTGTTTGTGTGTGTGTGAAAATTTATTCGCATCAAACACATTTAAAGAAGTTGAATTTAAAACTCATAGCGTACAGTAATTCAGCTCCGTTCTTAATCCATACCATTTGGTGCAATGTGAATTAGTCTGCACTGTCAACTCATCCACTGAACAGTAAATATTCAATGATTAGGAATAAAAGGCAATATATATTATATTATCAGAAATATATATTCCTCAGAGGTTTTGGGCTCCTATCCTGGGCTGAGTTTGCCTCTTTCCACTTGACACAGGCTAACCCTTGAATTTATAGTTTCACTCCAAAAGCCCAAGTGACAGAAAGGGATGATGTAATATGTTTCTATGGTTGCCTCCTAGTGGCCAAAAGGCAAAAGTGATCTCTCAAGAAATAGTTGGAGCTGAGCGCCATCAAGACCTGTGATCCTGGCAACCATTCCAAGATGGATGCCAAACTGAAAACTGTGAACCCAAAACCAATAAATAAAACCAGTTGTTGTCCATATTGCTGGTGTAGCCAACATTTATATTGCTGGTGTAGCTGTTATGTACTGAAGTTCTCACCCTGGGCCAGCAGGGGGATACTGTAGATAGTTATGCAAATGAAGGATTGAAAGTGACGTTCAGTGATTGGATAGTTTTAGAAAGTTGCTACAGTTACAAGGTACTGGAGCTCTATATAAGCAGGCTGACTGAGCCCTTCAGCTCAGATCAGTTCTGGCCTCAGAATAAAGAAGAGCTGTTTGAAGAATCGCTGTGTCGTCTGATATGTTCACCCACAACTTAACACTAGCCAACTTCTATTCAAATGTAGAGACCCTGGAAGCCACCATTTAGGACATCAACTGCCCATCGTTAAGAGTGCTGCTACTCACGGCACACCTGAATGCCTGTGATGCTCTCTGGAAGCTTCAGGTTTTGTAGGACACAATGGGAGAAGATACCGCAAACGTACTACATTACTGCTCCAGCACACAGACTGCCACCCTGCTGTCTCAAGGGCACATATGGATCCTACCCAGTGCTGTTTTGTTTTTTTTTTAGAAAAGGAGGTGTTGGAATTCACTATGAGCACTCCTTCTCTTGGAATGGCAATGGCGCCCACCTGAGTGCTGCCAGGATTGAGTTCCAGCAAATTCCAGCTGGGGAAAAATAAGCCCTGATCCCACCTCCCTCTTGTGTCCCATTGCAATTGCCAAAACCAAGCAGTTTTGCCAAGTTCTCACTACATTGCAAGGTATAGAATTTCTACCCAAACCCTCAACAGGATTCCAAACCGGCATATCATTTCGGAAGTGTCTAAGAGTTGGGCCAAGCTTCAGGTGTGGGCTGGAGATCATTTTAATGTTGCTGCTTAAAAAAAACCAAAAAATCTTCACACTCTCTTGGCTGTATCTAGATATCAGATAAACCTATTTATTTAAATAACCTCTGCCTGAAAGACTGCATGACTAAGAATGTTTTAAAAACTGTTCATTAGTCATATTTCAAAATCGGAGTTTTTTAAAATTCCTCACAACAAATAAGTAATAACACAGGGAGAGCCAGAGAATCGTGATACCAGAGATGTGATGACACATCTCTGACTGCAAGATGGATTTCTTCTCTTATAACACAGGCTTTAAAAGGTATCAATGGCTACTAGCCAGCCACAAAGACTATGCTCTACCTTCACTGAATACCAGCTGGGAATAGCAGGTGAGCAGAGCACTGTCGCATTCATGCCCTGATTGCAGGCTTCCCACAAGCATCTGTCTGGTTGGCCATTGTGAAAACATGAAGCTGGAAAAGATGGGCATTAGCTTGATCCAGCAGGCTCTGGTTATGTTCTTATCAATAGTCAACATGCATGCAGGTGGGCATGAGGTAATGAAGAAAAAAAGAGATGTGCCAAAAATTATACAAAACTGGGACACCTTCAGATGTCCATTTACTACACCAAAGTCTGTATGTTTCTGTACAGAAGGTGGTCACCCCCCAAATGTGTGTGTTTGAGATCATAGCTCAAATGCTTATTGACATATTAAGCTGGGGGGAGACCATATAGTACATCTGAGCATGTTAAAAGGTAAAGATAAAGGTACCCCTGCCCGTATGGGCCAGTCTTGCCAGACTCTAGGGTTGTGCGCTCATCTCACTCTATAGGCCGGGAGCCAGCGCTGTCCGCAGACACTTCCGGATCATGTGGCCAGCGGGACAAGCTGCATCTGGCGAGCCAGCGCAGCACACGGAACGCTGTTTACCTTCCCGCTGGTAAGCGGTCCCTATTTATCTACTTGCACCCGGGGGTGCTTTCGAACTGCTAGGTTGGCAGGCGCTGGGACCGAAAGACGGGAGCTCACCCCGCCGTGGGGATTCGAACCGCCGACCATGCGATCGGCAAGTCCTAGGCGCTGAGGTTTTACCCACAGCGCCACCCACGTCCCTCTGAGCATGTTAAGAACTGTCAATTTATACACAATGTTTGAAGGTTTCAGAGGATTGCTAACAAAAATATTTGCAACTAAATTATTGTGTTAGTAATTGTTAGATATACCTTACTCAGTTTCCATAACATAAAATTTCCAATTTAAGGCAATGCAAATCCTGCAAGGTCGGTTAATTCAATAGTGTTTTCCCTTACAGTATTTTAGACAATATTCAGATGATTGCTGCAGTGCTATATTGAAACATCAAATAAGAATAGTAAGATAAATAGATTTGAGGTTCTCAGCAGGCTTCTTCCATTTGGGGCAACGTGTATGGAAATGGCTTTCCAGAGTGATGTTTCGTAACATCTATTTTCATAAAGATATTTGGACAGTTAATAATACTAATTTTAAAAACAGGTTAAAAAAAATTCACTTCCCTGGAGGTGTCACCTGAGACATTAAAAATGCAAAAATATCTTCCCACTATTAAAGGATTGTTCTCATACCACTCAAACACAGTAATAAGGATACAGGTTATACATTGCCTTCTAGTTCATGGGCACACAATATGTAACAAATTTGCTAAGTTACCATTCCTTTCTATAAAAGATTTGCAAGCAACTTTTACAAAACACTTAAGGGTTCGTGCTTATTTTAATTTTGTTCTAACCTATTGAAAGATGATTAGGAAATGTCAGTAAGCTTTTTTGGTTTTTTCCTCCCTTTCATTCTTTCGAATATATATATATATATATATATATATATATATATATATGGAATTTGAAGGTTATGCATGATTAATAACCTTGAATGGAACGGAACACCAATCAATGAAAACAACACAATGCTAATAGCTGAGCTTAATCACTCTTTTGGAAATAGGTAAGAAGCAGGAAGTGGTTTCCTGACCGCATGTCAAAATTTCCAAGGACCTTGCATATGATGCAACCCACATCATCAGCAGTGCATTCCTCTAATTACATGGAAGAGAGCAGTTTGCTGTTGCTAGTATTTGCAACGGTGAAAGCACTTTTTCCAAGTGTGTGTATGGGGAAGGGAAGACATATTTCTTCCTGGCACCCACATCTGGAGATCCACATATTCTTCAGGTGACAGCCAACGATAAGAACCAGCCCTCGGAGTTTATGAAACTGTAACGCTCGCTAACACAAGAAAGGCTGATCACCCACCAGCACCTAAGAAATCAATTCATGCAATCCAGACCACAATAAAGGAAGAAGTGTGCTAGAAGAAATAGATTCATGAAATTCAAGAAACCGAATTGATCATATTCACATTTCTGTTCACTACTTACAAGTGATGAATGTATACTAAGGCTGTCACTGCTCAAGTGATAGTACTAAAATGTAACAGTACTAATGAACAAAATAACTAATAATAAAAGAGAATCGTTTGGATCTCATTGAATTTGCAAAAAAAGGAAAGAAAAAACCCCTGCATTGGCCAGATTGGAGGAAAGAGTACTGAACATACACTTCCTCTGCCGCCTTTTGCTCACACTTAATGCAACAAGTGATAAATATCGCCAATTACAAACAGAAGCCTTCACTGCACACCCACACAACCGAAAAATCACAATAGGATGAAAAATCATAGACAAGTGACGATAATGCTAGCTCATTGATGAAATATAGCAGCAATTATAGGCATGATTCAGAAGCAGTTGGAGTTGTTGTGTTGAATACCCTTGCGTCACTTTGAATTCTAAGAGGGTTCTCAGCAACTGCCTGAATGACGTTGACTAATTTTGCCAATATTTTATACTCTTCCTCGTACATTCCTCCAACTAGTCAAGTCAAATCCTTATTACGGCCATAGGCTAGCATATGGTAAAAGCATCTACATACATAAATAGAGCATGCTAAATAGGTGACAGGGCAACTGTCAAAATAAGGGGTACATATATGCATTCTCTCAATTATGATAGACAAGGATAAGATAAAAACACATAAGGCACATAAATCATACAAAACATAAAATGTATAGGTGTAAATTTTCAGTTTTAGACCTGCTGCATGGCACATGCCTACCTCTGATGGATGCCAATCACAGCAGCATAACTAAATTCAGAAAAAGATGTCCCTGAAATAATCTCTTATTTTCCCCTTAGATACAACACTAACCAGCTGATTTTCCACTGCTAGTGTTTAGGGGCCTTTTAATATAAAAAAAGAAGGGTTGCCACTAAAGCAGTCCATAGGGAGGAACTAGATCTCATCGTTGACACAACTAGCGGCAAATGAACTCTGCCAGAGATCAAGTGTGTGCACATAATGGGAAGAAACCTCACGGCAGAATTGCTTCATAAAGCAACCTTCAGGCCTTGATCACACAACAGTATTCATCCCATAGTATTTAATTCTTCTGCAAGGTATTATTCTAAATGCTGCATATAAAATGTTACAGTGACTCAAGGTTTCCTTGACTAAGGAAAGCCCTCAAATATTGGGCAAATTAATGCAAAGACTCTTTATCAGCACCACGCTCTAACCGACAGAGCTACCCAGCTGATGGCCGTGTTGCACTTGTAATGAGGAAGGCTCAGACACCAATTGGCTCAGCTGCTGCGAAGGCTTGGAATGTCCACAAACATGCCAAGTGCTGGTGAACAAAGCTGTCAGAATGTTCGCAATCCAATTCTGCACCCACACACAGTGAAGCAAATCGTGCAGGAACAATGAATTCAATAAGGATGGCATGGGTTTAAAGTTGGCCGCTTTATTGTTTACAGCTTACCAGAGTTTGGCATGGCACAGGGCAACTGTCCCGTTATCAGGCAGCTCGGTTGTTGAACAATGGCACCCTCCCAGTTAAGAGTGCTGGATCAATATTCAGGGAGCCACCATGGGCTCTCCAAGCAACATAGGAGTGTAGCAACCGTGCCAGCCCCCTAAGCTGGGACTGAGGCCATAGTGTGAAACCCCCAGACCTCCTATGGGGATCTCTCAAGCAGAAAACAGATTCCTCCTCCCCACTTACCCCATTTATGGATCCTGCCCAAGGCTCACCCACCCCACTTGCAATGAAAGTTCTGATATAGAGCTCCATCAGGTCCAAATCCTGCAATTGCTATAGGGATAGCTGAACCATCACAATTGCATTTGTGTATAAAATTCCTTCTTGGCCCCAGCAACTGTTAGTTACTGTATTTTTCACTCTATGAGACACACTTTTCCCCTCCTAAAAAGTAAGGGGAAATGTGTGTGCGTCTTATGGAGTGAATACAGGCGGGAGGCTCTGCTCAGCGCTCCCTTTATAGAGCCACATGGACTGTGTGTGCAGCTCTTGGGGGCTTTTCCCTGAGCCCCCGAGAGCCGCACACACGCTCCGCACACTCTTTAAAGGGAGCGCGGCTCTTGGGGGAGCCTTCTGCCTTAGCCATTCGCAGCCTCTTCCGGGGAGGGGGAGCCTTCATTCCGCTGCCCGGGAGAGGCTGCGCGCAGCTATCCCATAAGCCAGGACAGCAAAAGGCTATCCCAGAAGCCAGATCCTGCTTGCTGTTCTGCCTTCTGGGATTCAGAATATTTTTTTTCTTATTTTCCTCCTCCAAAAACTAGGTGCGTCTTATGGTCTGGTGCATCTTATAGAGCAAAAAAAATACGGTAATATCGGACCATAGCGATGACAATAGTAAGATATGGAGGGTGAATAGGGAAGTTACTGACAGCAATGTCAAAGCTGCAGCCCAATGCCTGTGCTTTCACCCCCATTTGCAGCCCAAAGTTCTCTCCTCACCACAAGTTCCAATTTG
Source organism: Podarcis tiliguerta (assembly GCF_965153285.1). Taxonomy (NCBI): domain Eukaryota; kingdom Metazoa; phylum Chordata; class Lepidosauria; order Squamata; family Lacertidae; genus Podarcis; species Podarcis tiliguerta. The sequence goes on from NC_139545.1 coordinate 10,808,828, forward strand.
GATGACACACAAAACCAAAACTTGGCTGAGGGTTTTTCTACACTTACCTTTTCTCAGGCAGAGCTTTAATACTCTATGTCTAAGTGGTTCCCCCCTGCCCCAAACTTCCCCCTATAAAGAACCACTCTTTAAAACTCCATCAGTTCGGGTTTTCCATGGATTGATGTTTGCTCCGACTGAGCTTTAAAGAGCAGGTTTTTGCAGGAAAAGCTCCAGACCCCCCAAAAAGGGGGGGGGGGCTCAGACACAGAGCTTTAAATGGCAGACCATGCCTGGAAAGAGCAGAAGAAAGGTAAGTGTGGACAAGTCCTTTGTTTCATGCTGTGGCCTGGCATCAAAAAGGCTCAGGAAGTAGCAATTTAGCTGTGAGCTCCTCTCTAGGAGCCTGCACAGCCCACTGTCTAGCCAGCTTTTCTCATAAACAAAGCCAAGGTTGGTGTGAGTTCAAGTGACATTAACCTGACTGAATTAATGGTTCTCTGCAAAGGGGTCTTGAGGATAGGGCACTGCAAAAGAATAAAGCTTGGCATTGCTAAAATGATTCATAATGGTCAAATACAATGAATTATGCTTACACCATCAAGGAAAATGGGTAAACGTATAATATTTCATAGACGGGTGTGAGTAATGTTCATAGGATAATAAAATCTTAAGAGTTGGAAGGGACCCTAGTCCAACCCTCTGCAATGTTACATGTTTTTAGGTCTTTGCTGCTGATAACAAACACTCAAATCAACATGTCCCGTATAAGAAGAGGACTGTGGTACTTTGAATGAAGGCGCTTTATATTATTGAGATTCAGCTGTAGTCTGTGGGCAAAACTACCCAAGTTGTTAAATAGTGTTGCAGTTTCCCAAACCTAATCCAAATAAAACTTTGACAAACATAATATTATACTGGAAGTCTTAACAGGTTTAAAAAGAAAGCTTAGCAAATTTGGTCAAATGGCTACTCAAAGCACCTCTGGGAACTTGGATATACTGCAGAAAATTGGGAAACGGAAATCCAATCAACATCCCCAAAGGGATTAATTCTATCTAAGCCACTGAAATTTTAACACATAAAAATATCCATCTAGTTTAAAGGGGAGAAAGAAAAACATTTTTAAAATATTTTAAATCTTATTACCCGAACAGAAACCTCTAAAGCTTCAGCTATGGTGTTAAAATAAGGGAATTAAATTATCAAAACTTTGTTTACTTTCCGTGAAACAATCTGTCTTGTATTAAACAAGATAACTACATCAAAGAATCTATAATGCTGAGATTTAAAGTGTAAGAAACATACAGAAAGAAACTTAGGTAATCCACAACATTCCATTTCTATGTGAAATAACCCGTATCATCACTAACTGTGCATTGCTCTTCTAAGTATATCAGATCAAGCATCAATCCAACTGCAAAAAGTCCTTTAACAAAGTTATTGAGAGGCAATCAGGCAAAAGTATTGCCACCCAATACTTAACATGGTCAAGTAAAGTACATTTAGGTTGCAAAAGAAGTATCTGTAATGCACAGCTATAATTACTACTGTTTGAATTGCAGCAAAAAATTAATTTTCAAGCCAAATTCTGTAAATTGTAACATACGGTGGTATACTCTGAGGGCAAAGATACAAGAACAAAACGTAAGTATCAGTGGCGTAGCGTGGGGGGTGCAGGGGGGGCCACCCGCACCGGACGCAACATCTGGGGGGGGGGGCGCTCGCACTCGCAGCTCTCTGCCCCTACCTGGCTCACTCACTTTCTCTCACTGCAGTGCTGGCTGTGCGAATCCGATCCAAGCAGCCAGGTCGCTGCCCACTGTGGAGGGGAGGGTGCCAGGCATGCGGTGCGGTGCGGAGAGAGAGCGAGGGAGGGACAGTGCAGTGGGGGGGGGGGCAAATTACTTGCCTTGCCCCGGGTTAGGGAGCGCAAATTACTTGCCTTGACCCGGGTGCTGACAACCCACGCAACGCCACTGGTAAGTATAAGCATTGCAAATATGAATTTCCCTTAAAATATGCACAAGTAGTAATGGGAAAGGATGGGGCCCCATTCACAAGCATTTTACAAAGAAAAAGCAGTGATGTATGCATGCATGTACCATTCATTAGTGGCGCAATTTGCACATGTTTTGTACTTTTCAGAAGTAAGAAGAGCCTACTGAAGCAGGCCAATGGCCCATCTAATCCAGCATCGTGTTCTCACTATGACCAGCAAGATCCCTGTGGGAAGCCTGCAAGCTAGACATGAGCACAGCAGCGTTTTGCCAACCTGCGGTCCCCACCAACTGATGCTTTCTTACAGGGAGGGGAGAACATGGCCAGAGGAACCCTCTCCGTCACCCAGGGCAGGTCGAACCACCTAGTGATGCATGCATGATGTCCTCACAGACTGTGCATGCGCAGCAGCCTGTACAGTCGCCACATGAGAGGCAACCCATACGGACACCCGTACAAATGACGCACATGAGCGGCAGCCCGTACGGACGCCATGCGCAAGCGGCAGCCCGTATGGATGCTGCGTGCGAGCAGCCCGTACAGACGCCTGTATGGACGCTGTGCACTAACAGCAGCCCGTGCGGACTGCGTAAGCGTGGCAGCCTGTACGGTCGCTGTGCGAGCAGTGCAAGTGGCGCCCACACTGACTGTGCTTGTGTGCCCTCTGCCGCTCTGTGGGGAGGCAGCGAGCAATCTTGTCACCCCCCAGGCAGTACCCGGAGCGGCAAGCTGCCTGCGACCCCCCTTCATACGCCCCTGAACACGGCCATTGTGGCTAGTAGCATTGTCCTCTATGGATTTGTCTAATCCTTTTTAAAAAACCATTCAAGGTGGTGGCCATCACTGCCTTCTGAGGGAGCCAATTCCACAGTTAAACTATATACTGCTTTGTCTGCCCTGACTAATTTATTATTTGTACTCTGACCATCTGACTGGGTTGCCCCAGCCACTCTGGGTGGCTTCCAGCATATATGAAAGCATAATAAAACATTAAACCTTAAAAAGCTTCCCTATACCGGGCTGCCTTCAGATATCTTCAAAAGGCTGTATTTATCTCCTTGACATCTGATGGGAAGGCGTTCCACAGGGTGGGCCCCACCACCAAGAAGGCCCTCTGCCTGGTTCCCTGCAACTTCACTTCTTGCAGGGTGGGAACTAGCAGAAGGTCCTCAGGGTCCGGGCTGAACGATGGGTGTCAGGTATACTGGGCTGAGGCCATTTAGGTCTTTAAATGTCAGCACCAACACTTTTAATTGTGCTTGGAAACATACTGGGAGCCAATGTAGGTCTTTCAGGACTGGTGTTATGTGGTCTCGGTGGCTGTTCTCAGTCACCAGTCTACCTGCTGCATTCTGGATTAATTGTATTTTCCAGGTCACCTTCAAAGGTAGCCCCTTCTATCTTACTCTCATTTTCTCTAAACTAAAAAGCCTCTGGTCCTGTAAACCTTCCTCACAGTGGAGTTGCTCCATCTTCTTGATAATTTTCTGAACATTTTCCAATTCCATGACATCCTTTTGAAGGTGAGGTGACCAGAATGGTACAGAGTGTTCCAAGTGTGGTCACGCCATAGATTTGTATAATGGCACTGTGATATTGGCAGTTTTATTTTCAGTTCCCTTCCCAATGATCCCTAGCATGGAATTTGCCTTTTTCACAGCTGCCACACACTGGACTGACATCTTCGTCCAACTGCCAATTCAGACTGCGTGGATGTATATGTGAAGATTCTTTTGCCGGACATGCATCACTTTGTACATTGTTACAACACTGAGTTAGTTTTGTCATTTTACCATTCATTCAGTGTGGAGACGACCTTTGGGAGTTATTCACAATCCCTTTTCATTTTAATGACCCTGAACAACTTAGTATCATCAGCAAACGTGGACACCTCACTGCCCAACCCTAACTCTAGATTATTTGTGAAAAATGTGTGAAAGCATAGATCCCAATCCTTGGGGAAGACTTCGCTTTCTACATCTATTGGGAGAAATGTCCATATATTCCTACTGTATGCTCTTGTTACTTGACCAGTTTCTGAGCCACTAGAAGACTCTGCCTGTTATTTCCAAGACTACTAAACTTACACAGGAATTTTCAGTAAGGTACTTTGTTGAAAGTTTTTTGAAAGTCCAAGGGCTTTTCTATACTTCTGCTTGTTCTGTGCACAGAAAGCGCAAGTCTGAGCAGTTCCCCCTTGCTCCAATCCTTTCCCAGGGAAAACCTGTTCTTTAGCTTTAAATCGGAACAAAGAGCAATCCTCAGAAAAATAGACGGCCATTTGCTCCAATTGAACACTAAAGAGTGGTTACCCCTAGGGGAAAGCTGTGGGACAAGAGGAAGTGTGAATAAGCCCTAAGTATACTATGTCAACTGGATGACCTCTATCAATACACTTGCCAACATTCTCAGAGAACTCTAATAGGCTAGTGAGACAGGACTTACTCTTGCAGAAGCCATGCTGGTTCTGCTTCAGCAAGGCTTGTTCTTCTTTATTATTTGGTGATTCTTCTCTCTAACAATACGTTTGACCTGTTTCCCCAGGACAGATATTAAGGTAACAAGCCTGTAATTTCCCTCCCTCACCCAATCCCCACTTTAATAATAATAATAATAATAATGTGTTACATTGGCTACTTTCCAGTTTTCATGTATGGAGGATGGTCTTACGGAGATGTTACATTTTCTTTTAGAAAATCAGCATTTTCACATTTGAGTTAATTTGAGTATTCTCAGGTGAATGCTATCCAAACCCAGCGACTTGTGGATCTGAACATAACAAATGCAGGCATCAGCAGCAGTCCAGAGGGCATTTCTGTCTTAAAGCACAGAGGACTGATATTGTAGGGATTATCATCTGTACTTGCTGCCTTGGGGCTAATGAAGGTTTCTGAAAACAGGCTCAGAAGTGAATTTCAAGTGCCCGTTAAAGCTCACCTCAAATGAGATGAGGCTGTTACAAATACCAAAATTCTTCTACAGCTAGGGTGAGGATCTGAGCCATGAAAAGAACACATGGCTTCTGTACTACCCATCCCCACCACAACCCCTCCACACATCAAACCCCAAATACATCCCCTGCCCTTTATTTACTAGCCATGTGGCAGTGACTGGAGTAGCAGCAATGATACACAGGGAGAGAAAAGGGAGGGTGCTCGCCCCCTTTGCCCGTCATCATCATGTGCTTATTAGCAGCATACAGGGTGCAAAAACCTGGGGGACAATGGATTAATGACATCTGCTGTAGTTACCCAGGCTTTTGCACCCTGACACACGGCTAATTGGCATATCAGAATGACAGACAAGAAGGAAAGGCAAGAAAAGGGAAGAAGGTAATACTGTATTTTTTCGTGTATAACACACCCCCATGTATAAAGGTAAAGGTAAAGGGACCCCTGACCATTAGGTCCAGTCGTGACCGACTCTGGGGTTGCGGCGCTCATCTCGCTTTATTGGCCGAGGGAGCCAGTGTACAGCTTCCGGGTCATGTGGCCAGCAGGACTAAGCCGCTTCTGGCGAACCAGAGCAGCGCACGTAAACGCCGTTTACCTTTCTGCCCGAGCGGTACCTATTTATCTACTGGTGTGCTTTCGAACTGCTAGGTTGGCAGGAGCAGGGACCGAGCAACGGGAGCTCACCCCATCGTGGGGATTCAAACCACCGACCTTCTGATCGGCAAGGCCTAGGCTCTGTGGTTTAACCCACAGCGCCACCCGCGTCCCATAAAATATAGAAAATGTATAAAATAGACACCCCCTATTTTGGAGGATTCAAAATTAAGAACATGGGGGGAGATTGCCCAGAGTTGCTGAGCTTTTTTTAAGGGGGAATTGCCAACCAATCCCACGTCCCTCCTATGCACTATCCACGTATAAGACGACCCCACATTTAAACATAATATTTTAATAAAAAAAACCCTCGTCTTATATACAGAAAACTACAGTATGTTTGGGGCCTGCAATGACTGGCAGGATATTTTTTTTCTGAGCCATTCAGTTGAGATCTTCTATGTCTATATAGGGTGCACAGAACCTGCCACTTGCCAACGTGAGCAGAGATCACCAGCCATGCACTGAGGACTACCAGGTGTTTGAGAAATCCTTCCCTTGGATATGGCAATCTCAAGCAGGCAACAAAACTAATTTAGTGGGTGACTGAGTTGGCTACACAAACTGACAGAGAGAGTGACATGCCCTGGCTCAGGGAGTAGATTTTGGGTCGCCATTCAAATGATAGCAGATTGTCTTTCGTTTGAGGGAGGGTATTAATATATTGTATCACCACTGGGGTTTAAGAGTGTGGAAACAGTTGGATTTCCTGCCTCAGACACCAAAATGTCTAGCGCTCTCTCTAGTGGGCTGCCATATATGGCTAGTACTTTTGACCAATGGCAGATGATATGGCATTGAACTCCAGGCAGTTGTGTCGCTGCTGCTTACTGGAAGGGAAAATGAAAGGTGTGAGGAAGTGGGGAGTTTGGTACAGTGCAAGTGCACATGCCCAGGGTATGTGCACTGTACTGTCTTTGATGCCACTTCTGTCTGCTTCCAGGTAAACAGCAGTGGTGCAACCAACCAGAAGTCAGGTGAGCTGCATTGCACTCCACAATGTTGTCTGCTACTGCTTTCAACTTAGTGGTTCAGAAATATGAAGACCTGATTTATACCTCTGCCACCACCCCCTTCCAAAACACAATATATGAAAGTGGTTTTATGTATAACTCGCTGCTTTCATTGTGCAGCAGGTTACAAATGGCAGTACGTGTGGATTGTTATGAAGGATTTAACATTTCTATAAATACCAAAAGACAAACCCAACAAAACTGTTTTGCATATTTAGTGCTCCTATGTTAGGGGGAATAAAATAATTAATGGAGCTTTTTTCCAAATTATTGTAACTATATACCTTGGGATTTACTAATTATTGCATCTACTGAATACAAACAATCTCACGTGTATTCTAATTCAGCAAAGAATACACAAAAGTAATCCTACACTTACAACTCCTTGGGCTTTAATAATGCATGACATTGAAATGGCACCTCTTGATTGAAGGAACATTTGAATTTGTCATTGAATCCTTATCTAATTTTAACAGATTTCTCTTGTTTAAATGCCCTAGGAATGAGTGATAAGGCTGACAGTGGAGAATTATTACACTGTACCTTCATAAAGCAAAACTGGCACTTTCAGTGACAGATTCTTTAAAAAAAACCATTGTTGTTATTATTTTGCATTAACAAGCAAGAAGCTGAAAATGTTTATCTCATTTTAAAGCAGCTATGCTATTCAAAATACGGAACCATATTAAAATGTTGGATCTTGTGTGATGTTGAGGAGAACACTGCAGTGAAATGGAAGCATTTTCACACTAAATAAGTTTATAATGCTTGGTGTAGATTGCGGTCCCAGTCACAGGGCCACCCTCCCCATGCAGGGGCTATAGCTAAGGTGTGATGAACAAACTCGAGCAGACAATGATCTGCGATAGGAGTGGCCACAACTTTATTGATTCCAGATGTAGGTGGATTTTGGCTCAGGCTGGCAGACCAGAGTGGCAGAGGCAACTTACAGCCTCCAGCGAGAATCTTTTAAATTAAAGATATTTGCAGACAGTCCTGACTTGCAGCAGGACAGGGCAGAAAGATTCTCAATGGCCGACCATGCCTGCTTGTCCCAGCTGCGGGGGATGGTGGCTAATCACAAGGGGCCCCAACCACTGCCCACCCAGGAAAGCAGGTAAGCAGTCATTCCTACTCTCTCACATCTTGTTCACATCGTGCCTGGTTTTTGAAAGCTGTTGTGAGTCAAACTACAGAAATTGAAGTATGCTTTGATTATAGTCCAGGGTCTCTCTAAGCAGCTCACATAAAGTAAAACATACTGGCCTGTTTTGTGCATCAGAATAAGCCAGTTTGTCCTAAATTATGGTTTAATTGTGAATATTGCGGTACAGAGACCCCACAGAGCTCTAACAAGTCATAGACTGTCTTGTTATGTTGTGCGTATCCCCACCCCCCAAATCGCCCTCACAAACTGGTGCCTCTGACCCTAACTGTTCCCCTACAAAAAATTTCACCACACACCACCGATCTGTTGCCTCCTTCCACGATGGGTACCTTTGTCTGACAATAAGATGTCCTGAGTGGTTGGGCCTTTGAGAATGTGGCATGGGTCTTTTCAGTAGAAACTCATCATCTGAAGTCACCAGGTATGAATGCTATTTGACTTACACTCTAGTCCTGCACCCTGCAGCACAAGCGCTCTGGCAAAGTCACAGTATGGCTTGGTGAGGTCATGCAGGTAACTTTTTGAAGTGAGGAGAAGATGGAGATTGGGAAGGGCATGAGATTTTTCCACTGCATCCCAAATGCCCATCCTCCTAGTACCAGCACAGTGAAGTGAAATCTCTCATAAGGAGATTTCAGCTGCTCTTTAGAAGCAACAGAACAAGGAGCTGGACATGGTACTGATTTAGCTGTTGCAGCTCAAGCTTCTGCAACAGAAGGAATGGCAGAGAACAAGTCCCAATGTCTGAAATGCTACTTTGTGTACAAACAAGTGATTTTGCTCTGGCTAGTAAAAGCGAATGGTAGAACATCCTTGTAGTTGCCTGCTACTACAAGGGGTCTGTGTGGAGAGGGTAACAACGTTCTGATTTTTGGGCATTGAATTACAAGAGGATCTGTCCTGGAGTGTCAACACAAGGGGGCTTGTGAAGAAGGCGCAGCAGAGACTGTACTTTTTGAGAATACTAAGGAAAAACCATCTTCCACAGAAACTGCTGCTTGCCTTCTATCACTGTGCCATTGAGAGCGTGCTCACTTATGGTTTATGTGTGTGGTACGGAAGCTGTACTACCCAGGACAGGATGGGGTTGTGTAGGGTTGTTAAGGCAGCAGAGAGCATTGTTGGCTGCCCACTCTCCACCTTAGAGCAGATTTATGCCACAAGGTGCCATAGGAAGGCACTGGACATAGTAAAAGATCCATCGCATCCTGGTCACTGTCTCTTCGAGCTCTTGCCGTCGGGACAGAGATACAGGACGATGAAGACAAGAACGAGCCGTCTTAAGAACAGCTTCTTCTCCAGAGCGATCTCGGCCCTGAATGGGAAGCCCGGACTTTGAAAGTCATCTAATCTCCCTTGCTGTATTTTACTATATTGTTTAATTAGTGTTTTTATGGAGCAGTCAAGTAATTTCGTTGTCCCCAAAGGGGGCAATGACAATAAAAATATTATTATTATTATTATTATTATTATTATTATTACTGCGAAAGAAGCTGGGATACACTGAGCCAGTTTCTTCTTCATTCCAGTCCTGTTAATTCTTAACTACAGTTACATGATGGCAGCAATCCTTCTACATTTCAGGAGATAAAAGCGAGTGCGATACAGATGTTACTACTGGGTGTGTTCAGAGAATTCTTATCCATCAATGATCAGCAGCAAAAGATGAACTCAGATTGCAGGAGAGGAACTAGTGTTCCAAAGTGGAAACCGATGCAAGCCTTGAGCAGTGATGAAGTGATAAGAAGTGCAGAGATGAAGAGAGATTAATAGTATTGGAGGCTGGTAAAGCAATTCAGGTCTTGTGATAAATGTCTTAGATGGACACGTCTAAGGAGCTCATTTTTAACTTGAGGGTCTGGGAAAATGGATAATCCTAGCATGAATGATCACTTGAGTGAAGATATAAAAATCATACCTAATTTTTCACCTGTGTTGTTTACATAAAGTGCACTTTTTAAGTAAAAGCAACTCTCCCTCCATGTCTGGCTGATTTGGTTCCTCTTAGCAAGATTAGGGCAATGTTGTTCACACACACAAACACATTTCAGTGTACTCAAAGATTGCACTATACACCCAAAGAACTACCTGCACATGTAAAAGCACACATGTATCTAAAAATGTAACACATGAATTTTATAAACACATGTTTTCAAGTATGTGTATCATAGGGATACACACATCGCGAGGGTGTTTGCTGTCAGCATATGAATGAAGCTGTAGAGAAAACATTATGGTTGAGTAGGAGGCACAAGCTCTTGTTCAAATTTTCTCTTTTTCCTTTAATCATCCTCTTTTCTATCACTGCAAGATTGAACAGTATAGATCGATGAAAAAATAAAGCCTATTTTTATTACCTTTACACTGAAATTCTCTCCCAAATGATCTCGCTTTCATCTATCATCCTCTAGGGCACAGATTCCTAAGACTTGGGACAAGGATGTTAGATCAACCGATTTGGTTAGTATGACTAACCGATTTGGTTAGTATTTTCTTAAAGCAGAAAACAAAGTTGCTGTTCAATTCCATTTTATTGTTCAGAAACAGCTACCATATCCGCCTATAATTGGTAGGGACTACATTTTGCACTGAAAAACATTTGCCACTTAATTGTTGAGTTTATTTATTTATTGATTTTCTCTCCTATAAATAAGAAACTTGGTTCAAGGGCACCATTTTTTTATTTATTAAAAAATTATGCACATTTGCCAAAAATAGAACCACAACAGCGTTATCTGTTTTCTCCTCTCCATCATGTATTCATATATATTCTTAAATGAAAAAGCTTTATCTGAAATATCTGCTTTCATTAGGGCAGCAATTTTCTTTGTGTAGCTTCCACAACCACAAAATGGTTGTAGCCACAGTAACCAGTTCATATTAAATGGTTTTGTGCTGTTGTGTACCCAAGTCTATGATCACATGGCAAAATAAGTGCTGCCTAGTTGTATTAACTTAGTTTAGTTGTGGCCCTAAGTGACTTCAATGATCCAAGTATCTCTTTGCATAGAGCATCATGTTACTTCCTCCCCGCTCAGCTTTTGATACCCTATAATAGGATAATGTGTACATGTGTGTTGGAAAGAGGATGTAACGTGGATACAGTTTAATGTGAATTGATTTGTATGAGCTAGAAGTTGGAGGCATGATGGTCATGGTCCTACTTGCATGGGTCACTTTCAAACAGGTGATCAATTGCACATCTCCAAAAAGAAGGAAATGCAACACACACACTCCATGGATTTGAATAAGCTGATTTGCAGTAATTATTTCTAAATATAATGTGAATAAAAGCAGAATGCATCACATTATACAGTGGTACCTCTGGTTATGAACTTACCGTATTTTTCCGTGTATAAGGCTAGGCTTTTTCCTTAAAAAAATAATGTCAAAATTTAGGGGGCGTCTTATACATGGATACATCTCCTCCCATTTTCTTAAATCGGAGTCCCCCAAAATAGGGGGCGTCTTATACATGGAGGCATCTTATAGATGGAAAAATACGGTAATATGTTTTGGAGGTCCGTTCTTAAGCCAAAACCATTCTTAACATGAGGTGCGCTTTCGCTAATGGGGCCTCCCGCTGCTGCCGCACCACCAGTGCGCAACTTCCGCTCGCATCCCGGGGCAAAGTTCGCAACTAAGAGCATCTACTTCTGGGTTAGCAGAGCTCATTGCCCAAAGCATTCGGAAGGAGGATGGTACGTAACCCAAAGTTCCACTGTAGTGGGAAAGCTGTGATGAAATGACCTCTGTGCCAGCTAAGTCCATTGTCCAAGTACTGTTCATGTGCAACTTCAGGACAACTTCTCTCTCTTTTTGTGGTTCTTTATCTTTAAAGTAGACTTGCATCAAATAGCACTTCAAACAGAAAGGTGCCTTCAAATGGAGAACTGTCCTCTGTAAAGTAGGCCATTTCTCCATCTACTGCTTGGGGTCTTCTGCTCAGCCCCACAGTCTCATGGCATCTTCTCCCATCTTGCCTCCTTTGTTTTTTCTATAGCAGATGTCAAATGAACACCCGGCTCTATTATCTGTTTTCATCTAAATTAGGTGAGGCAGTAAGTGAAGTGATCAACAGGTACTTAGACTCAAAAATGGGAAAGATGAGGGCCAGTAAAGTGAACCTCTATGCTTCTGTGAGTGGAAAGTTTCCTAGTTTAGGGGGATGGTTTTCAGTGTGCCTGCAGAGGCACAGGGTCTCAATTTCTCCAAAAGATTAGCTGCGCAGCCTGTGCCTGCTCCAAAATCCAGCTTTATCACAAAAGGCCAATGACTTTGGCAGCATAGAGCATCTTCTACCAGCTTAAGCTGCTATGTTTTCTGGCTACCTATGGCACCCAGGCTCTGAACCTATCTGAACTACTACCAAGTGTTACTCATGGTGCTGCCTTTGAAGACTGTTCAGAAATTACAGTTAGTACAAAAAGTGGCACCAGATTGCTCATAAGAATCACACATTGGGACCATTATCTCTCCAGTAATAAGAGCTTCACAGTCTACCAGTCAGTTTCTGGGATTAATTGAAACTGCTGGCTTGCCTAAAAAAAGTCCTCAGTGGTTTGGGACCTGGGTACCTAAGGGATGCCTGTTCCCCTAACAACTGGCCAGTAAACTGAGGGTATCTACCTATACCTTTCTCAGAGTGTTCCCACTATGAGCAGTGAGATGGGTTGCATTGAATAAAAGGGCATTTGCAGCTGTTACCCCATCCGCAATATCCTCTTTCCAGTGAGTTTGGAGTATCGTCTTCATTTCTGATCTATTTAGGAATCACCTTTTACATGCGTGTCAACCAATTTATAAACATATAATAACTAAAAAATGGTTTACAGAGAGGAAAAAAATAACTGAAGATAAGTTTAAAAACGAAAGGCGTATTTTCACCCAGCCAGAAAAAGCTTGTCAAATAAAAAAAACAAAACAATTTTATTCAATTGTTTCTGGAAAGTACAGATAGGAATGCTTCTCCACAAAATGGGGCAACCACAAAGAAAGCCCTGCTTAGAGTTACATTGGAGCAGGTTTCTGATAATTCTCCCACAGCATTCTGTGAGCTACTAAGTATATACGGGATAAGGCAATTTATCAAGTATCCCAGACCTGAGCTGTCTAGGGCCTTATGTGTTGATACCAACACCTTGAACTTGACCAAGTAGCCAGTGCAAAATCCTGAAAACAAGGTGTTATATGGTGGGTGAAGTTTGCCACACACCAGCAATTTAGCCACCACATTCTGCACTAGCAGCAATCTCTATACCAACCTAAACGGCAGTGGCGTAGCGTGGGTTGTCAGCACCCGGGGCAAGGCAAGTAATTTGCACCCCCTAACCCGTGGATTTGCGCCCCCTAACCCTACCCCCAGATGTTGCGCCCGGTGCGGCCGGCCCCCCTTGCACCCCCCACGCTACGCCACTGCTAAACGGTAGCCCCACAAAGTTGTTGCTTAGGCACAAGTAAAGACTTTTTCATTCGTCAAGTGTTTCCGTTATGTTGACTAGTTTCAACTGGACTCTATTCTGCTGTTTTGGTGTAGTTGTGGAGGTTTGATTCTATATTATGCAACTGTAAACTGCCCTGAAACCAATCAACAAAGCATGACATAAAAAATGAACAAATGCATAAATAAGACATGTAGGGCAATTAGTGACCTACCAGGAGGTACATATCCAACCAGCCCAATTTGTTGGCTTACTGGCGCTCAGTAAATGTCCTTTTGTTTTGCTGCCTGTTTCAATCTACAGCACGAGGGCAGTCAAACACCTGGCAGAGCAAACAGGCTGCATTCATCTTAATTGGTTCGAAGTTGCGGAGGTGCAATGCAGAGGATCCCTGCCAAAGGGTTGGATTATGTGTACTTTATATGCCATTTAACCATATTGTTCTAAACAACAATAATTATAGAGCCCCTTGCTATCATAACAAAACACGAACCTTCTGCTCTATTTTGCAGCTAACCCGTCATATCTACATAAGTAGAGGATCTTCAGCGCTGGGTCAACGCAACAATCCAAATAGACACTGGCCCTACTTGCATGTTCCATTTGCAATGAGAACCCACCTTTGCAGACTTCCTAGCCCAAATATGACAGCAGGCAATAGTTGCAACAATAAATTCTATCAGAACTTCCTACTGTCAAGGGTTACAGACACTGTGTGAGTGAGACAAAATAAAATAGGCATACAGAATATTCAGCCAAGATAAGGTATTTTGATATATTTTAGAAACACTTGCCCTTCGTAGTGACAAGGCAGCCCAGAAATAATCTCAATCACAGAGGTTACAATATGCAATTCACGTTTTCCCTTTCACGAAATGAGCTTACCAACTTAGAATGCCAAAATAACTACTTATTCTCCATTCTGCTGAAATTAATTTGTCTTTTTACTTTATGGGCAATCAATATACGCAAGTAGTGCCTTGCAGGCTTAAACAGTGCCTCTGCAGTCAGAAGCTGTTCTCTTCTATCACATTTACTTAAAACCTTAGGGAGATGTTCGCACAACATTTGTTAAACCGAGTGCCATACCTCTAGGAGTTGAGGAAGCCCAGAAAAAGAACACTGAATCTCCAAGAGACTAATAGAAGAACTTTCAGACAAGATAAAATTGCTGAGAAATAGCCTTAGAAACACAGCGAAATGGGCTAATAAAGATTGCTAGCATCAGTGTCCTGGAACAGTTTTCATCATGAACAGTTCAAACTGTGCACTTTTTATACCAGAACAGCACTGTAGACATGGAGAACAACAATTTACTAGTATAGGGTTGTTTACCACAGTGGTTGTGCTGGGTTCAGATGCCTCTAAAAGAACGAGGTGCATAAAATGAATCTCCCAGGATGGCTTCAACTCTGCTCTTAGCTGCGAAGGCATTAATGCAAAAGCACAAATGGAAGCACCTCAGAAAATGTTACCTTCTGTTTCAAGGGCTTAGCAGAACTCTCTCTGTTTTGATTCAACAGTTGCAGTGCTGCCTATGCTCATTATATTACTCTGTGTTCATAGCAGCAGTTGCCACAGTATTGATTCGCCCAAGCATGTGATCTGGAGAGGATCGGTGCACTGATACAGTGCAGATCACTGCAAAACACTGGTCTCAGTTGAGTGTGATATAGATAGTATCAGATCTTGGTCTACACATGCTACAAAATAATGTGGTAATGATGAAGAAGAATCCTGAGGAACTAGAATGGACTGTAGCACTTCAGTCTACAGGTAAGGAATAGTACATTTGAATGTAGGAGAATGCTTGTTCAGTTACGGTACTTTACCTATGCAAATCTTATCAAAGCAAACAAGGATTCCAGCTTAAAACCAAGACTTGGGAAATGCAAAGTTTCATTGTTGTAGTCTGCAAATTTTTGGTAATCTGTCCTATCATTCCAAACTACTAGCTTAAACTGCAAAGAACTAAAATGTAAAAAATAAATACAGAAGATATCTCTCATCTTCCCTCCTTTTTCAACAGAGCTTTTTTGCTCTCTATTTTTAATGAGCTTTTGCTGCTTGGGCTGATGCAGGCTCAGATATATCATTTATTTCATACTGATAAATTAATATATTTACACTTAATAGCTACTGATCACAATGGTACAATAAGATACCAGCAGTTGGTACTTCCAGGAGGCTGAGAAAGGGACTTACAATCACTGTTCTCCCCAACATTTGCCTTTTTGTGCTGTCAGCCTCCTCTTGAGGAAAGATGTGGGAGCCATGCCAGGTGTATCTCATCTACCCCTCCCATCCAAACTGTATTTACGCCAGGCTCCTTGGAGTGTGGGACGCGGGTGGCACTGTGGGTTAAACCACAGAGCCTAGGACTTGCTGATCAGAAGGTCGGTGGTTCGAATCCCCGCAACAGGGTGAGCTCCCATTGCTCGGTCCCTGCTCCTGCCCACCTAGCAGTTCGAAAGCACATCAAAGTGCAAGTAGATAAATAGGTACCACTCTGGCGGGAAGGTAAACGGTGTTTCTGTGTGCTGCTCTGGTTCGGCAGAAGCGGCTTAGTCATGCTGGCCATGTGACCCGGAAGCTGTACGCCGGCTCCCTCGGCCAATAAAGCAAGATGAGCGCCGCAACCCCAGAGTCGGCCACGACTGGA
The DNA here is from genome assembly GCF_965153285.1 of Podarcis tiliguerta. NCBI lineage: Eukaryota > Metazoa > Chordata > Lepidosauria > Squamata > Lacertidae > Podarcis > Podarcis tiliguerta. The sequence continues at coordinate 10,824,700 of NC_139545.1, forward strand.
CCTAATGGTTAGGGGTCCCTTTACCTTTACCTACCTTGGAGTGTAGCAAGATTGGTACTGTTATTTTTGGTTAATTTTCATTTTTTTCTTTGTATTTATGTATTTAAGATTGGAGGTGGGGGTTTGGGTGTAGTATCGCAATTATTCTGTGCTTGTAAATTGTCAGTTTTTGCTATTTTGAACTTACTAACATGCTTTTGTATATTTGTATTTCCAGTGTTCTCTATTTTGATGTTTTAAATGTTTGCTGTAAGCTACTTTAGGCACAGCTTGTTGTGGGAAGGTGGCTTATACATGAAATCAATCAGATCACAGGGTGGTTCACAACATGAAAAAACAAAACAAAATGAGAATTCAAATTCATAATGAAACAAGAAGACGACAAAAACCCCTCCTCCCACAAAGGCCATAGAATGTTCAGTCAGCCAAAGGCCTGGTTACAGAGATACATTTTTGCCCGGCGTCTAAAGATATGTCACAAAGGTGCCAGGCAAGCATCCCTGGGGTGAGCATTCTGCAAATGAGGAGCTGCCACAGAAAATGCCTGTTTTCATGTTGCTGTCCTCCAGGCCATTGGTGAAGAGGGCACATGAAGAAGGGCCTCAGATGATGACCACAGGGTCTGGATCAGCTCATATGGGGAGAGGCAGTCCTTGAGGTATTGGTATTGATAATCTTAATTAAATATGTTGCGAATAAGATTTTAAAAATGGCTTGTTCACATTCATTAACTGAGGACATAAGAAGAGCCAGTTGGATCATGCCAATGTCCTATCTAGTCCATCAAGGGCCAACCAAACGGCCACAGGATGTCTTCATCAGCAATTGTTTACCCAAAACTTTAATTTGGGCTTCCTTCCATTGACACTGCATTTGCACCAAACCACATTTGATTTGGAAGTTTATTCAAAATTTTAGCCCACCCTTTGACAAACAACTTAAACATCAGCAACATAAAAATCACAAATTAAAAAGAACACAAAGGAGAGCAGCAACAGGGAACAAAAATGAAATAAAACCAATGAAGGCAGACTAGTGATGCAAAAGCTGGCCCTTTGAGCCCCCAGACTCTTCATGTAAGGATCAGCACTCTGAATTTTGCCTAAAACCAGACTGGCTGTTAGTATAGAGAGAACTGCTATATTCTTTACTAATAGAGGTTTCTGAGAAATCTTCAAAGTCGGCCCCACGTACAATGCGTTATGGTTGTCTAACCTGGAGACTGCCAGTACATGCAGGGCCCATGCATTAATTTTGCTTCTTATGCTCTGTAGAGACTGCCTACGCACATACTATGGGGCTATCCCAGACATGTGATATCAAGGGTCATGAAATAAAAAGTTTGTACATTAAGAACGGACCTCTGGAATGAATTAAGTTCTTAACCCGAGGTACCACTGCACTTTGGACACACCCTTGCTCTCCACATCACTCTGCTGGGAATCTCTTCCTACCCCGCATTGTGTGTTTGAGTATGTGACCCAGCGCTCTCTCTCTCTCTCTCTCTCTCTCTCTCTCTCTCTCTCTCTCAGACACACACACACACAGTCAGAGAGTCCTATGCAATGCTGCAAACTCTTCCCACTTTTGGTTCTAGCTCCACCCACCGCCAGCATGCAGCCCCCAAGAGCTTATCTCTGAGGACCTTTAGCAGGGGAAAAAAATTCCCCATGCCTACCCTATAATGTGGGACGTGGGTGGCGCTGTGGGTTAAAGCCTCAGCGCCTATGACTTGCCGATCGCATGGTCGGCGGTTCAAATCCCCGCGGCGGGGTGCACTCCCGTTGTTCGGTCCCAGCGCCTGCCAACCTAGCAGTTTAAAAGCACCCTGGGGTGCAAGTAGATAAATAGGGACCACTTGCCAGTGGGAAGGTAAACGGCGTTCCGTGTGCTGCGCTGGCTCGCCAGATGCAGCTTGTCATGCTTCCCACATGACCCGGAACTGTCTGCGGACAGCGCTGGCTCCCGGTCTCTTGAGTGAGATGGGCGCACAACCCTAGAGTCTGGCAAGACTGGCCCGAACGGGCAGGGGTACCTTTACCTTTACCCTATAATGTATGGGTAGGCAAACTAAGGCCCGGGGGCCGGATCTAGCCCAATCGCCTTCTAAATCTGGCCCGCAGACGGTCCAGGAATCAGCGTATTTTTACATGAGTAGAATGTGTCCTTTTATTTAAAAAACATCTCTGGGTTATTTGTGGGGCCTGCCTGGTGTTTTTATATGAGTAGATTGTGTGCTTTTATTTAGAATGCATCTCTGGGTTATTTGTGGGGCATAGGAATTCATTCATCCCCCCCCCCCAAAAAAAAATATATAGTCCAACCCCCCACAAAGTGTGAGGGACAGTGGACCGGCTCCCTGCTGAAAAAGTTTGCTGGCCCCTGCTATGATGTCTCCTACTTGCCTAAGGCTTAGTTCGGCTGCAACAGCGTGGAGCAGAACTATGCTATTAGGCAAGTACTTCTCAGGGTTGCAGCCAATGCAGTATCATAAATGTTTAAGACGAGGGTGTTAAAGCTGCAGTCCTCTGCTTGCTTACTTGGGAATGCATCTCAGTGGAACTTCCATATATACACATGCTGCGTAACCTAGAAATCAAAGTAAGAAAACGCATCTGTGCCAATATCCTAGCTATATTCATAAATGCTAAAAAGAATGCCAGAATATATTCCACAAATGCATTATAATTATAATTGGTATCTAAAGCTACTAAGGGGTTCAAAAAATCAATCTATTTTTTAAAAGTAAATAAGCTTTGTATTCCTAATTGTCTTTTAAATTATCAGATTCATTATTTGAAAGGAGAGCAGCTGCTTGGAATTGCAATCTGATGACAACTAAGACAATGCCAACTTCTGATGCACAGGACAAGAAAAGGAAGGGGGGGGAACCCTATGTATTTTTTATATCATTTTATCATGAAAACTCACACACACTCTCTCTCTCTCTCTATATATATATAGTGGTCCATGGACCAACAAAACAGTTTCAAAGCAAGATACAGTTAACACAACCAAACAATAGGCGAAAGAGACCAAGGTAGTAATTTTGTTATGTCTAGAGCATGATGGTCTTTGTTTCTTGAGACCTCCGAAAGAAACTTTGCCACGGTCAGTGTAGTATCATTTGACCTATCCTCCAGAAGGTATTTAATATGGGAGGCTTCAGATTTTCCCGGCAAATTTGCTAGTAAGGGTTCGATCAGTTGTTCCCTTGCTTGCTCATACTTATTAATATACCACAGATGTCACATAAACGTCATTTTGTTACATAATTCTATTTGGAAGCATAGTTCACCTATGCCAAGTGGCAAGATTTTGTGGGATGCAGTAGTTATATGTTTAATTTCTCTTCTTTCTACGTACCAACTGAAAGCATGACATAATCAAAGCTTTGTTGCAGTCATAAATCCTTGGACTTCAGCCATAAAATATTTCCCTAGGAATCGTGTTGTGTGCGTTATCATGTTTCCCCTGCAATGCAATAGGATGCAAAGTTTCAATTCCATCTCAGCATGATAACTACTGAACTAGGAAGAGAAATGATGGTAAATGTCATTTCATCCTTTCAGCACTCAGAGATGATTTCATTCCCAAATATCAGGGGAAATTATCGCCTTTAGACTTGATTTTGTTCTTCTAGTCTACTATTGTAGAAAATGCTCATATTTTACAGAAACAACTCAATTTTTGGTCTGTGAGGTGCTGATGATACCAATGATGCATTTCTGCTTTGAAATTAGGGTGTTATTGCTATAGTCACTTCTTGTCAAGACACTCCATGCTGCAAAAAATAAAGTGGAAATATTGCTACTCTAGTTGCTTGTGTATGACCAAGCTTCCAGAAGGTTCTCATGGGGAGCATGGAATTTGGGGAGGGGGAGGTGTTCTTTATGATGGGAAGAAGACTGAATTGTTGAGATCTCTTTTATCTTGGGCTCTTCTCCATTTAAGACTTACTTTCTTTTTAACTATTTAGTGGGGTGCCTGCTTGAGAGATTGACGCTTAGCGAAGATGTTCTCAGTTGCTGAACCCCTGACCTTTAAAGAAACACATACCCTTTGAAGGCATTAAGGGGCTACAACATAGCTATGCCCATAGCTTTTAAGGTATTCATATAGCTCAAGGTCTGTCTTCTTGCAGGCATTCATACGGATAACCTTTCTCTCGTCACTACGTATTGTCCCCTCTAAAGACAGACTTCCCACAGAGAGGGGCATTCTTAATCATAAAATTTCTAAAAGCGCTGGGGAGCATTTTTATTTGAAAATACTTTCCTTTAACCCCATCCACCCTTCTTTAAGTAAAAAGAAATATATTTATACCTTGTACAAGGAGTGCCAGTACATGGTGGTTTCTTGAACTAATTCCAGCAGAAAGCCCTTTATCATTCCCACATACAAATTGTTGTTGCATTCTGCCACTTCTAGAGTATTCTAAATCATACAGAATAAGAGACAGGCAAGAACTTTATGAATAATGGCTGCTGCAGACAGCTATTATATTTTATTTAAGAGCAAACAAATGGGTGTTAAGGCACGCAAGCCTTTGCAAGTTAACAGACTCAGTAAGCTGACAAGGAGGGCTGCAGTTAACACTTGTCAAGATCATTATGTCAATTAAGTGGCCAGACACACTCTTTGATATTCTATTGACTGCATGAGTTGACACATTTTTAAAACCCGGCTTCAAATTGACTTCAGCTTATTAAACACCACATGTCTAGGGCACTTACCAACACATCCTCAGCTTTAGATTATGTCCTCCTTTTCTCACTGAACTGTACATGTTAGTAGATCCATCATTCAGACTTCGTAGGCTTTTGAAATGCAACTTTGCTTTACAAAAACTATTGGAGTTCTCCACACTTTGCGTATCGGCCATAATCTAGCTGCCACCCAGCAATGAGACACTGGAGGGGGAAATGGCTTTAGAATTGTTTTACTTCATTTCCTCCTACAATAGGGCATGCAAACGGGAAATTTAGATGCATCTGAAAATGCACACACACAGTGGAATTTTAATAATATCAGCTTCCCTTAAGGGTTTTTATGTAGGAGTTGGATCCTTATGTAGGAGTAGGAGCCTTATCTGACAAGGACTTCTTGGATTCTACAATAACAAACATTTTAAAATGGAGAGAGGTACAGAAGGATAATGAGATCAGGCATAGGGAAAACTCGGCCCTCTGGATGTTTTTTTAGGACCACAATTCCCATCATCCCTGACCATTGGTCCTGTTAGCTAGGGATGATGGGAGTTGTATGCCCAAAAATATCTGGAGGGCTGAGTTTGCCTATGCCTGGATAAGATTAATGTATTGGCGGCAGAAACAGGAATGCTGGGAAAATGTCCTGTTCATGTCAACAGGGTCAAGACCACTGCCAGCTGGATAAAACCTAATTAACTTTCAAGAGTTCTGCAGAAATGTAAACTATTGCTGGCAATAATAAAGCCGGGGTATGAGCCTTGAAGCCTAGGTAGTCAATGAGGTCCCAATAAACGGCTACATTTTGGGTTTTTGTTTTTTTTTAAGGGTCAAGACCAGCAATTAACTATGTGCCTTTGTGCTAGAAGTGGAGGGAAAGTAGAATGTCTTTTGCATCTTTAAAGCAGGCATCTCTCTTCCTGCAGATTCACACTGATGACCTTTCTCCAGTAGGCTTCGTATATCTCCATCTTTCGACCTATCCCCAAGTTCTAGACAAACCTCATGCCAGCTTGAGCTTTGGCAGTGATCAAATGTCATGCTAAGCCAAAATGTATGGCTTGCTTAATGATACTGTGCACAAGTTGGATGCTAGGTGCATGATGTTCAAGCTCTCAAACTTCACGTTTCCCTTAGCCAAGCACAGAAACAAACCTAGCAATGGCTGGCTTAGTGTTATTGACAGCCCATTTGTTTCTTTCTGAACCAAAGTCTGAATCCAAGTTTAGTTTTTGATTTACTCACCATGGTTTGTCTGGGAGAAACAAACCATGAGTGCTGGTTCGGATATAACGTTAGGCTAGCTGCTCTGCACCTTGTTTTCCTGTTTGACTGAAGGAAGAGGAAGGCAGGAATGCTCTGAGTTGCATGCCTAAACAAACCACAGTTTGTGACTTGGTTTTATGTCTGAATGCTTGCTCCATGTACGTGGGAAACATCATGCCTCCAATTTGATGCAATTTAGCCTTGCCTTTTTACTCACCTTTTCTATTTGTGGCCGCAACGTCTCTACCAGCAGTTTATCTTCTTTCAGCTTTGGTAGAAAACTGCCTTTTTGTACCACCTTTGTTTCTCCTACAAGATCTCCACTCTCACCCCTTGCACACCTGCTTATACTTGAACCCTCTTAGCCTATCCTACAAACTCTGAACACCTGCTTGCCACGGTGAGGCAAATTGATCCACCTGTATGCTCCTTCAAACACCCTGCTGAATTCCCACATGCTTTTATCACTAGTATTTGGCAATGCCTCTAAGCCAGAAGTCACCCATATGATCTATATATCATTCCCAACACATATACAGAGAAGAAAAATTGAATATAGGTCTCTAATTCTCCATGTCTACAATTATAGTTACAGCCTAGCTATTAAGGGGGCCGGGACAGCTCATTATGTCAAAAAATACAAAATCTGCAAAGAATCTGGTTTCAGTTTTCACAATTTTGATGCTTCCTTCCTTCCTTATGTTAAGGAGGAGGATATCTTTCCTGTTTCCTGTCCAGTCTTACACTACATATTCATTTGAACAGAAATCCTTCCGTGTACATATTTCCTATAGCTCCAAATATAGCAAGAACTTTCTTAGATCTTGGAGGCCCTTAAGCACCACTGATGCTGTAAGTTACAATTCGCATTAGAAAATATCTCCTATTGATCTACATCAGAAATTAAATGTTAGCATTCCTTTTCAATTTGCCCTTGTTAAAATCCTGTGTCAATGGAAGTCAATCGTTCTGCAGCACTCCTCCCGGGCTATTAAAATATCTGTCAATGTGAATTGTAATTAGAGATGGCTAGTTTTGTATGATCTTGCTGTATCCTACCAAGAGTTAACCTTTTCTCAAAAAACAACAAAAAACAACAACACTTAGAATGGGGGGGGGGGGACCTTACAAAACTGTTGAAGAAAATTCAGATTGTGGTCAGGAAATTACATCGGTTAGATCAAGGCCATGTAAAGGTAAATGCATTTGCCTTTCATCTTGAAGTTACATATAAATGAACAAGTGTGCCATGTGTTTTTTATTGTTGTTTGCATTCATTTCTGCATTAAAATGAACAGGAGGTAACAAAGGCATCAAGAAATCTGAAACTGAAAGAGATGTAAGACTGCAACATACTATCCCTCCTGTTTTGCAGGATAGACTATAGAACTGAAATGAATTTATATAATCAGATGTAGATTTGTAATTTTGAAGTGATATTTTGAAAATATATATATATATAAAAATCAGAACAATGAACTAGAAATTTGAAAATCTAAAATTCACCGTGTCAGAATGAGTCCATAAGATGTTTATGTTCAGAACTGATGCTTTGGAAGTTAGCAGATTTGTCAGATTCCAATTTTTACTTCAGCAGAGCTAGTAATGGATCAGACATTATAGGCCAAAGATATGCAAACTGCAGAGGTTACAGCCATAGCATCAATATTTTGGTTAAATTGCATTGTAAAGTTGAATTAAATATAATACTTTGTGAGTCATAAATAAGCACATCCTGATAAGTTGTGCTCGCCCTCTCTTCTAAACCAGCTCCCTGAGGAAAAGGTTTTGGTCCCATTTCTCTTTGGGAGCAATCCCTGATGGGAACTGTTGCTGCAGTAAATCGATGTGCATATAAACATGTTACAACATTGCATAATCCAGTATCTTCTATAGGCTTCCTCTTTCCTGTAATCATGGGTATCATTTCATATTCCAGAAGTATAAAATGTTTTAAGAGTAGTAAGATTCTCAGCAAAATCTAAAGTCATGAAATTATATAACTTTAGTCGAGGGTGTCCCAAGGGTCATTTAATCCAACCTCCTGCAGTGCAGGAAAGTCCTAGTTTTAGAGATAATCAATATTAAAGGGGAGGGCAAGTGTTGTAGTTACTTCTTTATATCCCATAACTACAGCAATGCTATCAACAAGGGTCAATGTTCATACCTACTGAATAGATCTGTTTCATCATTTATAACAAAAGTCACTAAGCAATCAGTACGTTGGCCAGAAAAATAAGCATGCCTCACAAATAATCACATGTGCTCCAATATATCTCCCTTCCCTAAATGTGCCCCTGCTGGCGCACATGCACATAAACATACATAGCTTGATTTGACATCATTTCAGCACTAAGTTGAGGGTTTGAAGCAAGTCAACTAAAGAGCACTGCATTGTATTCATGGTTTTTCCCTACTAGGTCCAAGATACGGGATTCCACATAAAAAGCCCATGAGAAGAATATCATAGGAAAATATTTCTCCCATATAACATACCCCCTTGGGATGTGTTTTGGAGAACAATTCTTTCAGGTTTGTCTAGTGTCAGAAGCGACGTTCTCCTCGACACAGACAGAGTGTTTTCAATTATTTCTCTGATATCCTCATGGAAAAAGCTCTCAAGAAAGCTTGTGTATGTTCTTGGAGTATGCTGCATTCCAGCTCTTTGTTGCTCTTAACTGTTTCCATTTTTTAAAAACAACATGTTTTTAATTGTATGTTATTGTTATCAATTGACTGTGTTACATTGTTTTACAATGTGACTTTATTATTCTTGTATACCACACGTTGAAGGCTGTATTTGGTGGAAATGAGACATATAGAGTTTGATGTATGAATGAAATATCTGTCCGTGGCATTTGGTGATTCCAAGAGACTGCAATCTACTCCCACTATAAATAAACTGGCAGTGATCCACCCATTGGATTGACCAGAGTTGTTCAGCTTTTGGGGGAGAGGATGACCAGAGTTGTTGACCTTTACTTTTTTGGTCGATCAATCACCATCGCGTGATCAACCAGGATTGACCAGGGACACCCCGCAATCGACCAGTACATCACCATCGGCCAGTTGGACAGTCCTGGTTTACATGAACAGACTCCCAAAAAAGTGAGAACAGGATTGCAGACTTGGTCACACATGCAAGTCACTGCTTGAAGCGACTTGAAGCGATGAACAACTAAGCATGAAATAGTCCCTAGTCTTAAAATGCACACTCTATCAGGGTGAGCTGGATGCCTGGTTCTAGGTGAGAAGACAACACCCTTCTGTTCAAGCTCCTGTTCAGTCGCTGCTGACTTTAGTTCTGTCTCCTTCCACAGCAGATCAAAGCCCTTCCCAGCCTCCACAGGAAGATGTGTCTGCCAAGGCAGATTGGCATACCTGCTCCCCCTTCCCAAGTGGCTGAAGTTGGGGCAGAGAGGGGAGACATCCTGTTCCTACAAACCAGGCTTCCAGAATTTCTTAATGGCTGGTCTTTCACACATTTCTGGTCATGCATTAAGTAGAAAGCACATAAGTGGGGAGTTGCCTGAATTTCAGGCTTTGGATTGTTTCCCTTAAATGTCACATAAACACACATCTAGTGGGCTAAAACATTCTGTTTCAATGAATGAGGCAAGTATGTTTTCTTCCAGGGGAAATTGCCAAAAAAAATCACTCTTACTAAGCCATTCATCTTAAAACCTAACAGATTGATAACCACATAAAAATGTATCCTGTAAATTTCAAATTCCAATTCCCCCACCCCTCCCACAGAGTGGTAGCATCTGAGTGGCAGTCACCATATGACTAAGGGTTATAGCCAATAGCGGCTTCTGTGCACAGAAGAAGGGAGGTGATTTTCACTAGTTTCCCTTCCCTGTGCCCTTTCCCAAAATCTGCCCTGGGAAGTTGTGGGTTCCTCTGGTATAGTAGAACAGGGGGAGGGGCTGCATGGCATGGGGAGGGGCTGAATGGGAAAGGGGGAATGCCTCCTTCCTTTCATTCACAGAAGCCTTTGATGGATCAAATAACTTTTTCTGATTGAAATTACACCTTTGGCCACATTCCTGAGCTGCAGACAGCTCAGTCCTCAGAATGATTTATTCAACATGTGTCCAATCTGCAGGTCAACCCATTATCACACGGCATTAAGACTGAGGTGGTCTAAATGAGGTAGCTGATCTCAACCACTTACTTTTCAAAGTGTAAAGGCCATAGCACCTGCTGGCAGGTAAAATGTAGATTTCACCAAACAAGCACCTCATTCTCCACTGCCCATTTTTTGCTGAACTTATTTAAGAATTATATTATGAGAAGATTTAATGTAGGTTTTGCTAGAAGCCAAGCTAAAGGTCAACTTTAACTAAAGTTCCATTTGCTAACTCCAAAACATTAATAATTATGAATAGTGATAGATTTCTTTTAGGTGGGAAATAGATTTAAAGGATTGTATTAAAGTTGTATTCCTCTAAAGGTTCTTTGATCCAGCAGAGTTAGTGGAAAGGGGGCTATTTTCCCTGAATCCCCCTTCCCTCTGCAGCTTCCTATGCCCACCCCAAATATGTTCAAGGGGATTGGGAGACCCTTCAGTACAGTGTGGTAGGTGGGAATTGTGGAATTTCCATAATTTCCACACACACACTTTTAGCTCATCAAATTCTCCACGGGATCAAAGAGTTCTCCATCAGTGGATGGACACAATTGGACACAATCCATAGACACATTTTAAAGACAAATACATCTTCATATGAGAAAGATTGCAGGTACAATAAGACTAGGTAGGAAGTATAGACTCAGCATACCAAACCACATGCTGGAACCTCTCAAAGGAATCAGGGTGCACGTTACAGAGCCAGGATTCTGTTTAAGTTGCTAGGTGCAAGGAAACCTGTTCTGCATATGGGTACTACCTCTTTGTTACCCCAATCCAGTTACAAAAGCACCTGGGAACCAGAGAGAAAAAGAAAGAAAAGTAGAAGATCAACAGAAGTAGAAGAAGGCAAACCGAAGGAGAGAGAAAAGGGACCAAGCACTAGAGCAGGCATCCCCCAAACTCAGGCCTCCAGATGTTTTGGGACTACAATTCCCATCATCCCTGACCACTGGTCCTGTTAGCAAGGGATGATGGGAGTTGTAGTCCCAAAACATCTGAAGGGCCGAGCTGGGGGATGCCTGCACTAGAGGCATGGTGATCGGTCCTTTCTAGGAAAGGAACACGCTGTAACTCATGGGTGAGGCATATGTTTTGCATGAAAAACGTCCCAAATTCAGTCCCTGCTATCTCCTGATCTGACTTGATATAAATAAGGTCACCTTCTATGATCCTAAGAAATTTTCTTTAAAATGATGGCATTTTGTAGATTACTCTTTTTCCTTATGTAGTCATGCCTCCAATATTAGCTGAGACTAGAAGAAGTTATCTGGCTTTAGGGGTTAATGTTTGGCACAAACACCAGATGCAGCTGTATTGTGTAACCTGGAAGGCAGAGAGGAGCTGCACGATTTTGTTGTACTCATTTCTTTGCAATGAGGAGAATCGAGACAGAGACCAAAAAAAACCCCTTCCTAAGTGATCTTTTTGTGTTTTGGAAGCTTTCCCAAATGACCATTTAAGTTTGCTCATTAGGCTCCCAAGTTCCAAAAGCCTTAGTTTAGAAAAAGGCAGTGGCCTAATAAGACTTTCCATTCTACTGCAGATGTAATATTTATGAAATGATTATAATGTACCTGCAGCTAATTTGGGGGCAACAGGCTAAAATGGAAGCATATTAACAAGCAAAATGTAAAGCTTTTCTATTGCCTTCTTTAAACATAAAAACTAAAAACACCTGTGACTCATTTTTGAGAAAGGAGGTGAAGGGAGGTGCTCCTCTGCAGATAACTGTGTCCAATTCATTGACAACATATTCCTTTTACCATGCCAAAGATGTGAACATCCTTAGTCAATGCAGTTTTGGTATAGGGCTCAGTTGCATTGTCCTTTATTGAGTTGGCATGATTCGCTTGTGCTCCAAGCAAAATATGAAAATCATTTGAGAAAAACAAATTAATATTTGAGTATATTTTGCTTGAGGCACAAGTTATATTGAGTTATATTGGTGAAAAGAAAAAATTATAGTCTTTATACACAGGTTTTAAAGAATACACGATCAAGAACTATGAATAAACTAAAAGAAAAAGAATTCCTGATGCCTTAGAATACACGATCAAGAACTATGAATAAACTAAAAGAAAAAGAAAAAGGATTCCTGATGCCTTATTTTCATCTGGATTCACATATTTAAAGAGGTAATTGCCAAAATGCCAAAAAAGAGAGAGAAAAGATGAGTCCAAATATTAATGCAATATCTCCACTAAATACTGCTTATGATTATGTCAAATTACCTGTCTCGAGGCCAGCTATTTAAAATAGAATATCTCACATTTGGACAAACTGTTTATAGATTTATTTGCTTTCTTAAGATAAGAGACCATTGTTTTTTAAACAATAAAAACCAGGGTGTGATCCAAAGTAAATCAAGTCTTATTGGAAGAGACCATACTTGTGTTTACATCCTTTTGGGTGATGATATACTCAAAATACAATTTCAACCATCCATATACAAAACCATAATACTCAGGCATCTCTTGCACAGTACTGGAAAACTGTACTTACATCATGGCAATGATTCACATTGAAGACATCTTAGAGGAAATTAAAAGTGCCTAATGTGGAAATAATGTAAATGCTTCTAAAACATTAAGGTTTCTTTTGCAGTTATCATTTTGTATGCATTCTTTAGATGACTATGACAGTTGAAATGATGCCATCACAGAATTTTTGCATGAAACACTATGCTCAACTAATCAATAAGAGTGAGAGAAAAAAAGTTCACAGTATTCTAATCGCTGTAGTTAACCTTTAGTAATCCCCCCCCCCAAAAAAAACTGCTTTACATGAATGCAATCCTCTGTAAGAGATTATTTTTGGTAATGCAGTTCTTTCTAATCATTCAGAATATTAGCCTAAAAAGTAACCAAAATTATCATTTGAAAAACATATTTGGCTAGAAATGTTCCCACTCCAATAAGCTATGGTTATCCCTTCAGAAAGCAGTCTTGCTATATTATGCCAATCTTATTCTCACTTCACTATGTCTTGCACTATGAACAGTGTAAACAATATCACTTGGCCCAAGGCAGATGTGGCTCGACAGAGCCCAAGTAATTATAAACAGTGGAACAGATCTGTTGGTACTGAGGTTTACCATTTGCTGTGCTGTATGGTAGAGAACTGGCCAGTCTCAGACTGACTAATCTCCTGCTTTCAGTGAAGTGGCTCATAGATTTCCAAGCTCATCGTATCTTACAATATTTCATACTAATAGCATCTATATAAGCCATGGTAGTTAAATGGAATCTCCATGTTCAGAAGCAGTGTAATTTTACACACATAAATGTGGAAGAAAACTACAGGACATGGCTATCACTTCCATGCCCTGCTTTGGTTCCTGAAATATCTGGCTGGCCACTATTAGAAAAATAATATTGGACTTGAAGGGTTTTTATTTGATCCTGCAAGACTACACATCTGTTCTTACATGGTGCAGAAACCATCTATAGTCCAGATCACCTACTCTTTGGGCATAATGTCAGGCAAAAAAATTATTGAATTGTGCTCTTTCTCTGAAAAGTAAGTCCAAACAGGATTCCTCTGAAACCCATTGTTCCAATCTAAAAGAATGAAAAATATGTCTGAATATTATGTAGTTATTTTGCTTCTGCCCTCTCATTCTTTGCATTAGTAAGAAAAGGGGGGGGGGATCAAATTGTGTTACCTATCTATACTTACTGATACTCAAGGGACATTTGACTCATTTAGCAAACTCCCAGAAAGATCAGTTCTTGAGCCAATGGGGGAAAAAACTGCTGAAATTACATTTCAGATTGTTTAAGTAGATTTTTTGTCCATTGTTGTGGAGCTGGGTGTGCATAAAATATGACAACTAATCTATTGCAAAGTCAGATAACCTTGTCACATATTGTTAGCTCCTAGACTTTTATGGCATTTTCTGGCACTTTGATGCCCATAGCAAATTTCCAAACCTAGACTGTTCAGGTCACATTCTAGAACTATGACAGATACCCTTCTCCTTTTATATTAACTAAGCTGTTCTCGTTGTCCCCAGTTAACACAAGGACCTGACTCCTTCCTTGTAGCATAAATGCCCATTTTGGAAGGGATGGGTAAGAACAACATATGGTAGCTTCTTCCTCCTTGACAATCATGGTCGATAGTTTAAAAGATCTGAAACTCATTCTCTACACAATTTATAGTAAATGCTGCATAAAGTGGCCAGTCCTCCAAAAATGGATACATCCTTATGCCTGGGCAAATGGAGAAGTGTTAATGCGTTATCTGAAAACAATGTATTTGTCTGATGATCTGAGACAAGTAATTATTTGTCCCAGTTGGCTACTCTGGAATTGCCCAGTCAAATCCCAATATCTCTTCCATATACAATTTTCTGATCCGTTTTAGATCCTTTCCCCTGAATCATATCTGCAGATACCCAAGGTTTAGGACTGCCCTGTAATGTACACACACTAATATTCTTGTGAGCACACACACGCTCACAAGCCTTCATATTGCAGAAGGCTGAGTTACTATCACATATAGGGAGTAAGCCCCATTTAATTAGCTAACACTTTATTTCAAGTAAACACCCAACAGACTTCGAAACTTGATTTAGGCAGGTAACGCTTATTTATGTCACTTAAGCCAGATTTAGTCAACAAGGATAGCACACACACAAATTAAGATGCACATTAGCACTGGTTCACAGTACTGAAATGTTCAACATTATGTAGAATAAACATTTATAATACTTTAGGTAGAGAATACAGAACAAAAATGTTTTTACATGAAACAGACTAGCCTATTTATACAACAGACAGAACTTCTGAAAATACTTCAGATGCAATGCATCAGATTTATGAAATGATACTCTAACAATGTGCACACATGTCATTATGTTGACTCTCCATGCAAATTTACAATTTGCATTTTGTTTAATCCATAAATACCACCAGAGGTTTGCCGCTGATACCTTCTGCGAATCCCAGAAGCAATGATTATGAATGACAGAAATTGAATAAACTTCAAAGTCTTACACAATCATAGCATGATAGTGCAATTGGCACATATTGAATTGCCTATATTAACAAAATTATTTAACATTGCTATTCCAGAAAATATTTGTTAGCAAAAAAAATTTTGGGGGGAAACAGTGTTAATATATGTTTGTACAACATAAAATAACCCAGATGAAGCAACAACTTTCCATTACAACTTCAAAATATCTTTCATTTAAGTTATCCCGCACACTCTCCCCAACCACTGAAAATATTTGTTAAAAATATACTGCCTTAATACTGCCTAGCATAATAACATAAATGGAATTGGGAATGATGATTCACCACAACCCGCAGACCGCTTTTACCTTTGCAATCTTTTTCTTTTTTTTCCCCAGTAGCCATAGCCAATCATTGCTCTCCTCGTCCATTATGCTTCTCTATAGCAGAGTGAGATGCTTCTTCATTAAGTAGTGTTACAAATAGAACACACCCGAACTCCCAAGTGGAGAATGCTCTAACGACGCTAAGGCTACAGTTCTCAAGGTAACCAGGCTCAGTTGGAAACTGAGAGCAAAGTCAATGTAAGATTAGTTATTTGCAAGCCTTAATTGCACATTGCAGCTTGCCTCAATCCATGATGAACTCTCTTAAGAAGAACGGCATTCAGTTAAATTTTTAAGCAATGCAGATAAAAAAGCAAAACAAACACACAACACAAATTTTACCATTCTCATACCTAAAGCAACATAAAATTTTAAAGTTTTTTTTTAATGTACAGCACAACAGACAAGCCAATCCAGTTAGTCATAAAACAATATAGTTCTCTTGTTGCCTTACACAATGTGGACAATTGTAACACTGATGGATTTAAACACAGCAGCAGAAAAGGGGAAAGCATACAGTTCAGAAAAAATGCTTCTGGCTCACAGAGTTCTGGATGAAGAAGAAGAAAAGAAGAAGAAGAAGAAGAAGAAGAAGAAGAAGAAGAAGAAGAAAAAGTTGTTCTCAACATGAACCTGGTTGTACAACAGAAGAATGGTGGAATGAACCCATGCTTTGTTTATCCCCAAGAAAACAAAGCATCTGGTGGATACAAATGTTCAGATAAAAGTGTAACATAATAGCAATGAAGTAACTGCAAGCAATGAACACAGCAGAGTTCAGACAGCTGACTTTTAATTTCAGATACTTAAATGAGATACAGCAAGCTGCAAAGCTATTTCTTCCACGACATCATATGGATGCTAACCCAAATGTACTACTTTCTACCAAATCAAAACACAGCAGCTAAGCATTAGGAATACCTGAAAACAATACAAGATGCTTTACTGTCTTTCTGACAATTTTAAGAAAGTTTTATGCATTATCCCTCCTCCCCTTCTTTTACACACTACCTGGAAACCACTGGTGCTAAGGAAATATTCCGATAATCATAATGGCAAAAGACAGCTGAAATTACCATGCTTCTCCAACTCCATTGTCAAATCAAAGCATCTTTTTTGAAGTTTTCCTATCATCTGGGATCTAATCTCTGGCGTGAGGGTGGGATATCTTGAGCTGTCATTTTGAGAATGCTCCCATGTTGCCAACGCGTCCTGAATCTTATCAGGGAAGCGATGCTTCCAACAGATTTCAAGCCACCTACCCAAACCTGTGCGATTTCCCCATCGCTAGCAATTCTGCCAGTCACTTCCAACCTCACTCCTAAATTATCCGCCATCTGTTATTTACTGCGCAAGTGGAAAAGGGAGAGATGAAGCAGCACGTTCATAACAACACGCGAGACGCGTGTCTGTGGGGCACGTATGTTTGGCAGAGAGGATCGCGGCTCAGTGAGGAAACTTTCTCAGCGCCTGCCTGTATTTATTCTCCCCGGAAAACCCAGCCCACCTTTTCAAAACACACGCATAACAGAGACAAGGTTGGTGTCGACACCCCACCACCCACGAGTCCCCCTGAGTGGAAAAGGCATCTTCCGGAACCTCGCGTCGACCTGTGCAGAAGAACTCCCTAAAAATGCTCAGCCCGAGCACCATTCGCTACAAACCTCGGATCCCACCGAAAGCGAGCACGGAAAAGACACGCGTCAGAAGCTCCACACAACCATCTGGCCGCGCGCTAGACCCACCCTGCCTGCCCGCTTCCCTGCCCGCGCTGATCGATCGCAGACGCGCGAGAGGCTTCGGGACAAGCGAGACAAGAGGCGGGTGCGAAGGCAAGGAAGACACGCGCGCACACGTCCACACGTAGGCGGGGAGGGGGGTGCTTAGCGGGGAGGGGGAGGTCGCTTGGCGTTTACCTGCAATGGACACGGCACCGGCTTCTTGGCGGAGTTTGGGGCTGCTCGGGCTGCAGGGCAGGGCGCTGCTACAGCGCAACGCCTGCTTTCCGGGAAGGCATGGTCTGCTCCTCCTCCTCCTCCTCTTCTTCCTCGCACTCTGGCTCCCGGGGCGGCGAGTCCTCCGCTCGCCTCTCTCTCTCTCTCCCCCCTCACTCACTTCCCCGGCTTCATGGCTCCTCCACGCCCCGCGCCCCTTCCGCCTCCCCTCGGAACTTCGCCTTTATTGTCTCGGCCGCTCGGCTCCCTCACGCCCCGCCGCGCCGACCGCCTTCTCCCGCTCTGCCTCCGCTCCCCTCAGACTGAGCCGCCCGCCCGCCTTGCCTTCCTTCCCCCTCACGAATGCCGTCCTCCCGCCGCCGCCGCCTCCGGTCGCTATCCTCCCGCCGCGTCGGCCGCCTCTATTTCTGTCCGTCTCCCACCCCTCCCCTCGCGCGCTGCCTCAGCCTGTGGCCCAACCCTTCGGCGGCTGGCGGGCTCCTCGGCGTCCTCCGCCCTGCTGCTGCCGCTGCCGCCGCCGCCGCCCCGTCGTCCCCTCCGTTCAACTAGCACTGGCTGCTGCTGCTGCTGCTGCTGCCTCCCCTTCTCCTTCTCCTTCTTCTTCTTCCCCCTCAGCCTCGCCTCTCCCCGCCCACGCGGCCCACCGGAGACAACGTGCCAGGCGCTCGCCCTCCTCGCCGGCTCGGCTCTTAGCGCCTCTCGCGCTCCCGCTCATTCTGCCGCCGGCGGCGGCGGCAACAGCAGCAGCAGCAGCGGGAGAGCTGCCGACTCTGCCGCCGCCGCCTTTATCACGGGGCGGCTGCTGCCTGCTGGCCTCTCCCCTCCTGCTCCCTTAACTCCACGAGCAGAGACGCGCGCACGGCGCGGCGGGCTCCTGGCTGCCTCATAAATGTGTGTGTGTGTGTGTGTTTTTGCCGGCACGTTGTGTCATCCATTCGCCATGCCCCCCCCCTCAAGCGCTCGCGCCCGCCCATCCTCAGCCTGTAGCCGTGAGACACAAAAGCCCACGAACAGCGCTAATAAGGAGAAGCTTCATTAATCTCTGGCAGTTTTTCTCCAGCCCCCAAATATGCCCCCAACCATTCAAATGTAGAGTTGTTGTTATGTATTGCGGGTTTTTTAAAAACAACAACAACACCACAGGGTTTTGCTTTACCTCAGCAGTTAAGTTTTCAGCAGGGTTGTGGGGGGGATTCTGTATGAAGCCTTCCCCCCCCCCGGAAAGATTCATTTGGGGAATAATTTGCATTTCTCTGTGTGCCCTGTTTTAAAACGGATGCTCTTTATTTTGGCAGACCTTGCAGAGCAGCCCACAGATCTAAACACTGGAGTCCCACAGGACTGATGGCTTGGGGAGGGAGGCGAAAATCACCTGGCCACCCTAGAGATGCAAGATGTGGGTGGGTGCAATGTTTGCATGAATGTATCTCTCTCTCTCTCTCTCTCTCTCTCTTTCTGTGTGTGTGTGTAGGGCTGAACCCTTAATAATGCAAATAGAAAGCAGAGAATCTGAGCAGGATGGAATGAGCATGTCTTGTTTTGAAATATCCCAAATCCACAGATCCCGAAGAGGCAACAAATAGGACAGCTCCTCAGTATTCCCTTACTTTTGAAGTTTTCGACTGGCAGCCTCATCACCAGTCCTTCCATCCCTCCATCGTCTCAGTACCTGGCTTCAGTCCTGTTTCTTTTAAGCATGTTTCTGTGTGCAAAGCTGACACAGAATATGAAAACGTGATAATTGGCGCTCATCTGGCTGATGCACCACTTATTTGCCCAGCTGAATAAATCCAGAGCGCTCGTTCTCTGCCCAGCCGAGGAAGGGGCATTCACCTCTTTTTTGCTAGGTGGATATTAATATGTAACAAAATTATAGCTGTTGCAGCCCCGGATCTAATTGCTATAGATCATTTCCAGCAGTCCCAGAGAGCCAGCTGCTGGGAAACGGCATGTTTTAGTGAGTGCCTTGTCACACCAACACACCCCACTAGAATAATCGGAAAGGAGGCAGAAACGTTTAATACCACTAGCTGCAGTTATTAAACCCATCACAGGAACGAGAAAGTGGAAACAGGCATATTGCCTACACTGAGGTAAGGAAATGCTTTCACCCTCTTTTGCCCAGATGAATCAGGAGGAAAGGTATGTTTCTGATAGCTCTTAAGTTTGCTAAAAATAAATAGGTAAAATGTAAGTGTGTGTGTGTGTGTTCTGTACATGTACACATTTGTATATTACAATTGTGTGTTTCCGGAAGGATCACAGCTTTTCAAAGCTGAGAAAAATGCAGGAGACCACAAACCAATAAGGAACTACATAAATGCAGTAGGAGGCGGCAATTACATCCTTTATGAAGCTTTTTTTTAAGAAAAAAAAATCATTGGAATCTCCCTGTGGGATTCTTGGAAGTCAACACCTGCCTTTCAAACAGTCTTGTACAAGAATGACCCCCAACCGAGTGTGGATTAGCAAACTGTGTACACCTCAAGTGATTGGAGGCTTTCAGCCAACTACACCAAAAGTGGCCTATACTAACTAATGTACCTCCTGAGGAGGCTTGTTTCTGTGGGTAAACTGCAACAAAGAAGTGACCATAAACAATCCTTGCTTATGTTGTAAGTAGCCTTCCTCAGCCTGCTACCCCCTCCTGCCCTTGGGGCTACAAGCATCATCACCCCCTGTGGGAAAAGACATTCACATAACATAATTTCCCAGTTAAAGGGTATCATTCTCCACCTGCTACCTACTCCCCCTAGTTAGATAATTTTAGACTATGGACTTCATGGTATCACTGGAGAGCTCTTTGGACTATATTTTCACTTCTTTTAAAATGCTTGCTTATTTTGGGCACCTGCCTAAGGCATCTGCAATGGCTGCTTCTTCACCACGAGACAATTTAAAGGTTTGGCTACTTGCATGCAAAGCCTTAAATAACCTTGGACTAGGTTATCCAAAACAAGTAGTCTTTTTCCATGTCCAGTAAGGGCAGGACAATCGGCTAATGGAACCTGGTTAGTTTTGCCACAGCCTGATGATGCTTGTGGTGACACGGAGCTGGCCTTTTTCACTGCTGACACCCTGCTGAAATAAGAGAGGCCACATCAGTGGGACGCGGGTGGCACTGTGGTCTAAACCACAGAGCCTAGGGCTTGCTGATCAGAAGGTTGGTGGTTCGAATCCCTGCGACGGGGTGAGCTCCCATTGCTCAGTCCCTGCTTCTGCCAACCTAGCAGTTCGAAAGCATGTCAAAGTGCAAGTAGATAAATAGGTACTGCTCCGGCAGGAAGGTAAATGGCGTTTCCATGTGCTGCTCTAGTTCACCAGAAGTGGCTTAGTCATGCTGGCCACATGACCAGAAGCTGTATGCTGGCTCCCTCGGCCAGTAAAGCAAGATGAGCGCCACAACCCCAGAGTCGCCTGTGACTGAACCTAACGGTTAGGGGTCCATTTTACCTTTACCTTTCAATCAGTATTGGCATTCCACCTGCTCCGGAAGACGCATAGGTTTTTAGACAAGCATTCCATTGAACTTGTGATTTGATGGTTTTAACTGTTTTTCAACAGTTGTAATTCACATGCTTTTTAATTGTTTTATTGTATATTTTAGTTAAGGATGTGTTGTTACTGTGTAGTTTAGTTATGGATTTATGTTATTGTTGCAAACAACTTAGAAGCCATTTTGGCGTATAAGTGGTATATAAAATAATAAATGATTATAATAAAAACTTCTCCACCCTCAAAGTCTTGCCCTGATAACACCACTGACTTTTCTTTCTCCATACTGGATCTTTTGTGTTCTTATGGGAAGCAGCAGCAGGAAAAGGTGGTTAGGTGTGAAAGAGCAGGACTGAGCTGGACTGTACAGAGGACACCAAACTGGATTGGGGTATCCAATATCTTAGAACAGTGGTTCCCAAACTCCCCCTGCAACAGATCACTTGAAAATTGCTGAGGGTCTTGGACCATGTAGTGATTTTTTTGCCTGTTGTAGCAATGATTTTAAATGCGCTTTTATTGCTTATTTTATTTCTTATCTATTTTATTGTATTCTACAGAATTAAAATTGCAGTGCAATAAAATGCAACATAAGAAATAAAAGAAGTAGTGAATATTTAATGTGTTGGACATGCCATCTCTCATATTCAAAGACAAATCCACATACACACTGTGGACCACCTGAATGAAATTCATGGACCGCAACGGATCTGCGGACCACAGTTTGGGAACCCCTGTCTTGGAATATAGGAACAAGGTTCAAGATGGTTTGGACAGAATGCAGAACTGGGGCAAAAACTAATAGCATGAATTAAAAAGAGATAAATTAAAGATCTTTATTTAGGTAGGAAGAATCAGATGTAGAAATACAAAATGAGTTTTGACAGCAGTAGATGTGGAAAAAGATCTAGGGGTTTCAATAGACTATAAGCTAAAGGAGTCAGCACTGCAACACAGTAGCTGGAAGGGCTAATGCAATTCTAGACTGCATCAACAGTGTAGAGGAATAATAGTATACTGTGGGTTAAAGCCTCAGTGCCTAGGGCTTGCCGATCGAAAGGTCGGCGGTTCAAATCCCCGTGGCGGGGTGCACTCCCACTGTTCGGTCCCAGCGCCTGCCAACCTAGCAGTTTGAAAGCACTCTCGGGTGCAAGTAGATAAATAGGGACCGCTTACTAGCGGGAAGGTAAATGGCGTTTCCGTGTGCGGCTCTGGCTTGCCAGAGCAGCGATGTCACGCTGGCCACGTGACCCGGAAGTGTCTCTGGACAGCGCTGGCCCTTGGCCTCTTTGAGTGAGATGGGCGCACAACCCTAGAGTCTGTCAAGACTGGCCCGTACGGGCAGGGGTACCTTTACCTTTAACAAGAAGTAATGGTACTAATCTATTCTGCTTTGGCCAAATGTTACCTGGAGTAATGCGTCCAGTTCTGGGCACCACAGCTGACAACTTGGAATATGTCAAAAGGAGAGTGACAAAGATGGTGAGATACTTGGATACCAAGTCCTATGAGAAAAGGCAGAAGGAATTGAATGGGGAGGGGAGGCGCATGGTTTATGAACACGGCTGATAACACAGTCATCTTCAAAGATTTGAAGGGATGCCACTTAGGTCAATGAGCAGATTTGTTTTCTGTTGCACATGAGGATGAATGAATGAATCGGTTCAAAATTATATGTATAGAAAATGTATACTAAACAATTAGAAGGTCGTCCTGATGGTACAAGGAGCAGTGGAACAGACTGCCAAAGAAGGCCTTTAATCAGAATCTGGGTGGGCACCTATGAGGGATGCTTCTGTAGTCCAAGAGTCTTTTGTTATGGTCCACTTCAATTATGACTTCACAGGGCAAGTCTAATTGCCATTTACACTTTCAGTGATTGATTGCTCAAACTGATGGCACTCTGTTGCCCTAATTTTTAAGTAATCAATAAAAGCTTACAAACTTATTATTATTATTATTATTGCTCTGTAATAAAACATCACCATTAGGAAAATTTGGAGGCAAACTACACATTACACAAAAATGCATTTAATGAATCCAGTACCTGCAATTTTTAGCAGAACAGTAGTGGGTACAAGGAGCTGTGCAACTCTTTTTCTGCTGGCTATTTTTATGCTCAAAAGCATACATAAACGCACACACGAAGCTATTCTAATGGAGGATGGCATGCAAGGCAGAGAAGTCTAACATTAATGAGGGACTGATGTTGTCAAATGCTACGTAGTCAACTTGAAGACCAAAATGCAATTCAAAAAAATATAATTAAAATCTTGTCTCATCCATTATTTCACTAGCTAGATTTAGGTAAAAGCACTGTCTTGCAGCATTGATACCATAGCTACATTATAGTGACAATTAATAATTATCTTCTCTAAAGGACTGTAAGGATTACTTTACAATTGTAAGAACTGACCAAAATAATGTATGCAAAGCTCTTTGAACACTATACATATAGTATATATGGTAATTCCATGAAAATGTCAACCTACAGTCTCATTTTTCATTTTCATATATAGTTAACATGTTCTATATCATTTTAAAGATAATTTCCCAAAGTTTCAAAATGTCACTTTACAGATGAATAAAACAACCCAGGACTCAGCTACCTTAGTAAAGAAAAAGCATTTTATATGCGTTAAAACGCTGTGGCACCAGATGGCGCTGTGGAGTTCTGTCTTTTGCCAATGTGATTTCCCACTTTCAGGTTTACAACACATTTTCCTGAAGCATTTTTTTTTTTAATGTGTCTCGATCCAGCCCCACAGTGTGCTATGCAAGATGACTCTGAATCTCTCTTAAGTTTCTTCTTCTTACGTAGCATGCGTCATTTAAACCTCTTTTTAGGACTATGGGAAATGTGATTGTGCTGTAATGAAGTGCGGAAGAAGAAACAGCCATTGAAGTGCTGGTGTCAAATTGCAACTTTGTTATTGTTAAGTTTGAGATTGGGAAATTGAAAATAAAATTTGTTAGCCAGGTGGTGCGAGATGGTATTTATTAGTATGGAATCCTCTTCTTTCTTTTTTTAAAAGGAGACTGCAGTAACATCTGTCATGCCTGCAAATGATAAATGTGCCATAGGTTGAAAAAACCAAATTGTTCGGGTGTCGCCACAGCTAGGTCCTAGGCGCTGAGGTTTTACCCACAGCGCCACCCGCGTTTACCCAAGACAAACTATTGGGTAAAAAAGCTTACAAATGTAACATTGCTACCATAGAATTGCCTTATAATGGCTCAATAGCAGTGCTTTTTGGGGGGAATGCAGGGATACGCATACCCCTAAACATTTTGTGAATCTAAGTTTGGCCTCATTGAGGGGCAGTATTTCAATATGAGTAGGAAAATGAGAGTACCCCTAAACATTTCTTAAGAAAAAAAAACTGCTCAACAGTATACCACATCAGAGACCAATATGATTAATTTTAAATCAACAAGGAACCTCTAACAATAATTTGCTTTAATAAATAAATAAATTAAAATTAATATTGAGCATTATATTAAACAGTACCCTCTTAGTCCTAGAAAACAAAAAGGCTTCTGGTTTGTTTGCTTAGCAGAACACAAAGCAGTTCAAATAGTGGTCATCACTGTGACTCTGGATAAAACCAGTCTACGAATGAGAACTGATATGAAAGAAAATCAAGTGTATTATTTTCTGCCCTGGTCCTAGAAAAGTAACATTCTTGTTTGTTCCTCAAGGTATTATTAACTATTGTTGCAAAGGGGTGTTGAATTCTGTCCAAAGAACTGTAAAGTATTGGAATGAAAACTGTACTTAGGTTTTCTGAAACCATCAATTTATAAGACACCATAAGAATGGGATATTTATGCATTGTGCAAGAAAAGTGTTTGCAGCTAACAGTTCCCTGTGTTCCTGTTACTGATCCGGATGCTGAGAAACCAGATTTGGGAATTTAGACCCAAATATTTGTCCTTAACTCGGTGATACTCTTAGGTGATACTATTCTGCAGAAGTGGGATGAAGAAAACCCCCTGGTCTGATCTTGTAGTGTTATCACCTTTCCATGACTCAGCTCAGCAACTTGCCAACTTGAAAATGTCATTAAAATGTCATTGCAATTTATGACATGATAAGTATGTATTTGCTTGCTTGCTTTGAAGCCTTCTCTGGTTGTGATGCTTCCGCACATCATAGTTTCATAATTTGTCTGAAGCTGGGAGATATAAATCTGTAACTGGGCTATGCATGGGTGAAACAGACTTAAGATGGCTTGTGAACCTTTCATAAATTTTCCTCAGCGGGCTTGGTCTGTTCCATCGCTGCACAAATTTTAAGGGAATAATCCTTTAACAACCCTTAAAATCTTCATGTTTCTAATTGTATAAGATATATTTCTTCTTCTTCTTGGTATTAGCTGGAAAGTGAGGATCCTATATTTCTCAGCTTTGAGTAAGATATGGAGGTGTGGTTATAGGAAGCATGAGTTTCTCAGACTTCTGTGCTTTGTCATACCAAAAGCCATCTTCTGTCTCCAGGGAAACTAGGGCTGTATTATCAAACCTTTATTACCTGGAATTAAGGCAAGTTGAAGTCACTGGACCTTACTTATGAGTTCAGTAAGTAGTTAAGATTGTGCTTTAAGAGGTATTGATCAGCAAAATTGGGTTGAGGATATGTCTGTGTGGATGTTGAAGATGATCACCCCAGAATGGAATGGAAGAAAACTTTGGTCAAGAGACTTTGGCTCATGATGGAAATACTCCTGAACGCCTGTCTTGAGGGGCAGAAATGTTTTTCTTGCTGGCTGACAAGGCCTTAGATGAGTTTAGACAATGCACTTGGGTGAAGAAAGTACAAGGTTTGTTTCTCTATGTGGCTAGCAGTGCTGGCAACTTTCATGACTCTTCCTGTCTGTCTCTAGAACAACACAAAACTGTTTCTGCGCAAGTCTGCCCTGTGACCAACAGAGAACCAAATTTTTAGTGGGGTGAGAGAAAAGGATCAATAAAATTTCAGAAACTTTAGTGTCAAAGATGATGAAAAAGAGACTGTACTCCATGGAAGAGCTCACTTTCATTTCTTTGCTTAATTTTTTTTTTTTTTTTGAGCTCCATGTTCTTCCCCTAGAGTTTTGTTCATTTGCCTTTTATTTATTTTCTTGAGAAGAAGAGATTTGAACTTGTCTCTCCTTCAGTTCTGAAGCTGTTTGTGGACATTTGGGGATATGGCCCATAAACCATTTTGAACATATGTTGCCTTTTATTCTTGCTTGCTCCCAAGTGCTGTTTTTACTTTCCCCCTTCATCTGGATTCTTCTAGATGCCACCCATTGATTGCATCCTGCATTTGTCTCTCAGCTCTTCTTGGAACCCAAATAAATGGCTTCCTTTGAATTCCTGCCTACAAAGATAGGACTTTCCTCTTTTTTAAAAACTTAAGATAAGTTACTATATAGCTGAAACACAGTAAATCATTTAACTAGTTTCGACTGTCTGATGTCCCTAGGGCTTTGGAGCATCTGGCTTGGTTTGGTTACTTGAAACATACAGAGCTATTTGACTATTCTACTGGGATCACCCAACAGAAAATGTACTTCGCAAGGCTGACAAATTCTGGTCTGGATTATACGTGTTGATTTATGGATGTGCTAGTACATAGGTGATCTTGCCTGCCTTGTGACTTGAATTGATTTCCTGAGCCCTTTAAATCTGGTTCAAACTGTCACTTCATACTTGCATAGTCATCACTTAATATTGTTAACCACAATATATTGAATGTGTGAAAGGGTCATCACAGATATCCACCTTCCATTGATTTGAGCACAAAACTTTTCAAACCTGGTTACTTCACAGCATTGGCTACCTAACATCTAGAAACTGAATATACAGAGATCAGATGATGTGTAAGCATGGGTCAACCAGCCGTAGATAATTACTGTTGCAGATATTCCTCCGTTTTCTAGGGTTGCATAATATTTTCCATTCTTCCCAGAACGTTTCCCATTTCTCTAACAAGCAAATTAAGCTGTCCTAGTCATTCTGTAGCCATAGAGGACATTCCAAATGGCTGACTTCTCCTGCTACCCTCATTCCAAAGACTTCAACACAAAGATGGACTTGATCGGTACCTGTCTGTCAGTTCATGCTTTTTTGCTCATGAAGTTTGGCATGAGACCCATATTCATGCTCAT
Organism: Podarcis tiliguerta; assembly: GCF_965153285.1. Taxonomy (NCBI): domain Eukaryota; kingdom Metazoa; phylum Chordata; class Lepidosauria; order Squamata; family Lacertidae; genus Podarcis; species Podarcis tiliguerta. The sequence goes on from NC_139545.1 coordinate 10,851,762, forward strand.
CTATTATAAAGGAGTTTCCATAAAGAGTGAACTGTTGCTAATCTTAAATTTTCATCTGCTTAGCACCAAAGGACACTGGCATGAAAGCACAACACAGTTCACCGAAGGAGGGATATTTAGCTTCTGCTGCCATTGGGCCCTCAAACCTGACTGCCAAGCAGCCTTATTTATCACTCAGTGCCCTCAACAATAACACATTTCCTTTATCCCTAATTGCCTCAAAATTTCCTCCAGCTGCTGCTTCCCCCCCAACTTTGCCTTATCCATTAGACATATTTAAATTTTCCCTTTGTTTTGTAATCTACATTTTTTCACACCCTAAAATTACAGCCCTTTCAAGGCGCAAGTCCCTCCATTCAAATAGCTGAACACGGTGTAATTTTAGCATCATATAATTTCCTCCATAATTGCTAAATCATTTTCTTCCTCTTCTGCCACCCTTCCTTTTTATTTCTTGTTTTTTAAAGAAGAAGGAAGCATCCAAGGAGGCACAGCTAAAAGAGACAGGAGATTTAATAAAGCTAAGACAGCCTCGCCTTATGTTGCACTATGCCACTGAATCACAGAGCCATAAAACAATATCTCCTCTGTGTGCAAACTTTTCATATCTGCTCTTCCATTCAATAAATCTTAAACTTTCTGGATCCACAAGTCATCTTAGGTTCACAAGTGCAAAACTCTTTCAAGTGTATCAATGAAATTCCCAAGTAGCATGCAACAAAAAGTATTAAAAACATAAAATGAAACTGTTTGGGGCATTTTTAAATTAAATTAAATTTTGTTTTACTTTTCACTAGTGGTGCCTTAGAGATGGGGAGAACTGACATTTATCAAAATAAAAGTCACACATTTTCACTCTCTTGTATCATGAATGTTTTGTCATAATGGATTTTCGTTTTAATGCTCCAATTACATTTGTAACATTCTTTCAAACTGAATAGCACTAATGACTTCCATTATTATTTACATGCTTCTTTAATTATAAGGTTTTGCATCTCACTCATAACATTCTCTTCCTTTCTCGCTCTCTCCACTATCCCAGATATAAGGCAGATGGATTTTAGCTTTCTGACGCACAAAAGCTCGTGATGATTTAGCCTACATTAATACCTCTTCGCAATGTGCCCACAATCTGAGCCCCTCGCAGAGTTGTAAATTAAATAAAGGAAGAAGAAGAAGTGGGTACGTTTCTCCTTAGGAAAATCACCAAACACAGAGATATATCAAATCTCTTTAAAGCAGTATATATGCAAATTTAATTGAAAACAAATATATATCAAACGGCTTCCCAGGAGAAATGGAAATTTCTCTAAATTAGTAGCGCACAAAGCAATAATGCCTATTCTTAACACGTTTAATTTTGCCTGACAGTTTCCTTTTAGTTAAGAATGGTTGCCATTCACTTGGATGGGGAGAAAAGCAAAGGTTGCATTTGGGGACATGGTTATACCCATGTGAAAACCCTTTACATGAAGGAGCGTCTCCTCCCCCATCGTTTTGCCCGGACACTGAGGTCCAGCTCTGAGGGCCTTCTGGCGGTTCCCTCACTGCGAGAGGCCAAGTTACAGGGAACCAGGCAAAGGGCCTTCTCGGTAGTGGCGCCCGCCCTGTGGAACGCCCTCCCATCAGATGTCAAAGCAATAAACAACTACCTGACATTCAGAAGACATCTGAAGGCAGCCCTGTTCAGGGAAGTTTTTAATATGTGACATTTTAGTGTATTTTTCATCTTTGTTGGAAGCCGCACAGAGTGGCTGGGGAAACCCAGCCAGATGGGCGGGGTACAAATAATAAATTTTATTAATTTAATTTAATTAATTTATTTATTTATTTAATAAATATTATTATTATTATATTGGATACAGCAGTCATTGTATTGTACAAGGCTCCCATTTGCACTCACCTCAACAATCAAAATAACAAGCTAGTAAAAGTACGGTATATAACTGATCCAGGGAGATGCCCAGAAGTATTTTGCTGTGCATTGCTGTGCAAAACAAGAGCATAAGAATATCCTGCTGGATCAGGCCACTTGGTTCCTCTGGTCCAGAATCCTGTTCTCACAGTAGCCAACCAGATGCCACTGGGATGCATGAAACCCACAATCTCGCCTCCTGTGCACAACAACACTCTCACCTCCTGTGGTTTCCAACAACTGGTATTCAGAAGCCTTCTGCCTTCAACAGTGGAGGCAGAACAAAGCCGTTGTGGTTAGGCAGTTAAACAGATTTATATGTTAGAGAATGCCACCTGTCCCATGTTTTACTCTGCCTTAGGAACTCAATCACGTTTACAATGCTGTGGCACACATCAGAGCTGGCAGAACATCCTAATTTCCCAGGCAGAGCTAGCCTACTGCATGAATACTAAAGGTGTCAAAATCCACGTCTCGATAAGCCCTAAAATTTGGTGCAGCATTACTAGAAAAATCTGACATGGAGAATATTTGCACTTATCCATCAAGATGGGGGATTCAGACTGCACTGCAAAAACAGCTACAATGTTTTCAGCTTCCAGGAAAGCTGAAGTCTTGCAGACATTGATTTCTATAAAAGTCTGGAAACAGAACATTTGCAGAAGTATATACTTCTCGCCCAAATAGGGAGTTCGTAAGCACTCTGCAATGGTTAAGATACCTCCAAGTCAGTCAGAAAGCTGGAATTTGAAACACATATAAAAGATATTGATTAGTAGTAGAAGAGGATAGAAGGGAGAGAGATTAAGATAGCCCGGGAAACCCTGAAATCTCAAATTCGCATTGCGCAAAGCCTCTTCAAAAAGTCTGGAACGAGAACTTGTTTGCACTCAAGTTGCATGAAGTTTACATCATAACTGGGAAAAGTGGATTAGGCTCATGCACCTTTGATAACTGAGCCAATGAGAAAATTTCAGTCTTGTCACACAACTGCACTTGCTGAAACTCCCTCTTCTACATACCCCCCCCCCCATTTTGTAATTTTTATTATACAATACAGTCTCCACAGAGAAAGCAACATAGCATTAAGTTTATGGTGTCATTTTACATGGTCTTAAAACATTAGCAGTCCATATAGGTTCCCCACTGACAGAGATGTGGGGCTGGTGGGAGAGCTTTATCCCCCCCCCCCGCCTTATGTATGAAACGAGGGGAGACCAGGTTTCATCAAGGTATTTTCCTTTATAACCCAATCTGCAACTCTTCTAAGCCCAGTTAGTCATTCTGAACTAGCTATATCCCAAATATTATGGAAGCAGATCTCAAGCGATAGCTTCACCTGGGAATTCCAGTGAGATGCTATCACTAGACATGTGGCTACCAGTAGAAAGAGGGAGGGGGGAATCGAATCTTTCTGTTGGATAGTAGGGTTGGAATCTGGGCTTAGTGAAAGCAGGGCTAAGGCTGGGTTTGGCAAGAGAGATAATTTGGCAAGAGAAAATAATTGCATTATTTTCATTGTGCTATGGAAGCTCTTTAGCACAAAGTATTTGTCCTCTCAGGTATGTCCCCAAATGTGCCTTCGTTCAGTAATAATTGAGATCTGTGGGGACATGTAATGAAGAAAATGAAAAATGGGGTGATCTGGGTAAGAAGAAAAATGTAAGGGGAAAAGCTGTTCTAAGGAAACCTGCCCTGTTTTGTTGCTGAAACCAGTTTGTTTGGGGGCGGGGGGGGGGAGTATTGTGTATTAGGCTCACAGCCAGTGATGGGCAAATGCCAGTTTCTTCTTTTTCCACATCAGTTGAAAGTCCTTATGAAATTCATCAGCATTTTAGTGCATTTTTTTGCCTTATATACACATTTTTGCAAGTAATTTCCGACGTTCGGTATATCACCCTTTATCTGTTGAGCACAGGGTGGTTCACAACATAAAAATACAAAATGAGGAGAACCCAAAATATATTTTAAAAAACCCAGGAAAACAAAAAGAAACCAATAACCCCCTTCCTACAAACACATTTAGAAGGACATAGATTGTTTGCAGAGTACCTGGGGGAAAAGAAAATTGCTGCAGAAAACTTAATCCTCAAAGGATGACTAAAAACATTAGCATTAATATTATTATTTCTTTGCAGAAAACCATGAGATTGTATAGATAAAGGGAATAAACCCTATTACATGGATTCTTAGATGTTAATTTCGACTGGCAGAAGCCTAGCCAGGAGAACTTACTAAGCAAGGGTATAATATGATCCAAGTGGATAACTACCATCAACCACATTCTGGGAAAAATAGCAGCTTCATTACTGTATTCAAGGCCAGCCATACATAAAGGACATTGCATCTATTTACCCTGGAGGTAGTAAAAGCATGAATTGCTGGGACCAGGTTTCATTTCTTCTGAGAAGGGCACAATTGGTGTGCAAGATAGAGTTGATGAAACATATGCTTTATCTGAGCATCTGGGTGTGGAATTGAGTCCAGGAGAACTCCCAAATTGCAGAAACATTTGCTTCAGGGGGAGTGCAACTCCATCCAGAACAGGCTGAACAACTGATCTGAGATCATCAGGACCTCCAAACAAGAATGCTTATCTCTTATCAGGATTGAAACCCATTACATCTATTGCAGGCATTCAAATTTTGATGTGTTCCCTATCAAAATATAAATATATTTTATTTATCAACTGATAAGTATTCATTATTTTATTTTGTTTATTTGTTTATTTTAAAACACCTTATATCTTGCCTTTGTCCTAAGACTCCAAGAATGGTTAAAATAATAAAACAATAAGGAATGGGGAGTGAGAGTGGAAATTAACACTATCGTAAAATAGAACAATGCAGTGAAATATTGCAAGCAAGCAGGTTTTCTAGAAAGCTTGATGTTTATCAAACTGAAAATTCTGAACCTGTGCATCAAAGAGGTAAAACATATGTACCAGATTTGCATGTGCACACATACAAGCCAGTTGCATTAGCTTTGTGGCAAATGACTAACTGTGGCATCATGTCTACTCAGAAATAAGTCACATTGAATTCAAAGGGGATTCCTCCCAAATAAATGGTTTTAGACCTTCAGGCTAACTTGACCAGATGTGTCATTTTGAAATTGCTAGTAGGCTTCATAGCTGTTCTAGCAATGCAGGCTTTCTTTCTTCTACCAATACATAAAACTAGGAGATCAATTAACAAGTACAAAAAGACACACTCCTCAATGAAAACGTACAATAAAACTGTCCCCAATACACAGACAAATGGATTCTCAACCTGGAGGGGCTGGTAAATATGTCAGTATACTATAATCAGAAAGTGGCAAATAATACAAATAATTTTGCCAATGTGGCTAATCTGCCACAATGACTGGGCGTTCAGTGCAGAGGTGCTGGTGTTGTTTGGGTTGTAGATTAAGCCAACAACATCACATGCTCATGCAGTTCCAAGAAAAACTCACCTCTCTGGAAATAATGCAGAGTACACATCACATTGCAGTAACTCTTTTCCTGATAAAAGTCATACATACCACTTACCTTCAAAAGAAAAGTTGCGCAAGTACACAATCTGAATTGATTTCAGAGGAGCTAATGGAGAAATCTTCTACCAGCTGAACAGAAGCTTTGCTCATTTTATTCAAGGTGTTCGGCAAGCTAAACAAGATGCATGTCTTACTGTTTGCAAATGCTTGGTTTCAGTTATGCATCTGTTACACAATTGCTTCTTCTATATTCTGAGTCATTGGTGGTGTCCAAAAATAGTCCTTTCATCTTAAATTAAGAGAAGAGCATTATAGATCATGCAGACGGAAAATCCTGTCTCCTTGCTACTAACAAATACGCTACAGGGCCTTAGACTAAGAAAACTGCTGTATTATATCTTAATGCTAACAGATGCTACTGCTGGCCTGCTTAAGAGATCGAGAAAGGAAAGAAGTGGGTGGAAAGAAAAGAGAGAAGGATGAGGGATTTACAAATGAATACATTATTTGCACACATGTAGGTATTGGGGAAAGGAAAATTAAAACTTTGTGCATAAGAAGGGCTGTTCACCTGTTATGTTCAACAAGAGTACAATCTGTGTACCTATGTACACATAGTTGAGGTGTACACTTGTACAATTGCCCACATGTAGGTGTATAGTTTATGTAGGTATGTACACAACAGTTGAGATGTACAACACAACAAACATACACCCTTTCACACAAACACTTGTGCATATGTAGACAACAGCTTGTGCCTGCATTCAGTGCAGAGTGAACAAGCATTATGCTTATAAGTATGGCGAGCTACTTCTGGCTCATAAGACATGTGCTTTTCAGTTCCTTGTTCTACTCTCCAAAGTTTCATGATCAATTAATTTTCCTTGACAAATTCATACTGTATTGGTTGTACCTTTCTGTTTCCAAAAAGATGTTCCGAAGTGCCTGTTAGTTCCTGAGAGGAAACAGAAAATAAGCAGACCAGTACCCTAAGTTAGCTAAAGTTGAGTCAAGACCATTGGGTTCAATAAGCATGTTTAGGTACTGAAGTAAGATTATTTGCATCTGCCCAACTTTGGCAGGCCACATTTTGGGAATAATTCACAGGACTTGATGCTAGGTTCCATGTCTCTAGGATCCTACTTCAGCCTTCATCACAACAGTGGCTCCCTAACTTAGATTTATCTTGTCAAGTGTGTTAGAATCAAGGTCCTTTCCAGAGATAGATTCCAATTTATACAATAAAAATCCAGTTGATTCAAAAGACTACTCAGTTGTAGCCTGCACATTGAAAAAGGAAAATTGCCAATTAACAGCCCTGGGTTTTGTGTGGTTCTTGTTACACACGCATTCCTTTGGCTTCGACTCACTTTGTAAAAAGTTGCAAACGTGTGTATTTCTGTAGCCAGATGCCCATATTTTATACAGAACCTAGGGTAGTATACATAGTTTTGGTCAATGTTGGATGGCTGATTCCATTTACCCAACCTCTCTTTCCTCTTCCAAAGATCACACTCTTGGAAATGACTTGTATCCCATCTCCTGTAACAGGGCTACACATTTTTTTTGTTCCAAACCAAGTTACAATACCTGACCTTTAGCAAAACTACCAACCTGTCCTTAGCTGAACTAAGTAAGATAAAGATAGGAAAATACCATCCTTTCAAAAACATCTTAACGCAACTCTTCTGGGGTAAGGGGAAAAAAATAATAATTTAATCAAGGCAAGCGAGGATCAATCGTGCTATTTGAAAGGATTTCCTGATGAATGACAAGTCATTAAATGGACCTGCTGAGAAAACAAACCAGCCCATGCAAGGTCTCAATAATGTGATCTTGGAATGTCAAATGGAGGCGGGGAATTGAGGAGCAAAACTATTGAACCAAAGGGAAATATTAAAAGTAAGGATTGTTCAGTTTTCTTGTGAACTTGTAAAGAACAAAGCTACAACAGGTGCCTTGAACTGTTTGATCAATGATTGTTAACTCGTCTTCATAAAGAACAGTTTGTTCAGGTCTTTTTCTTCTTCCTCTTCCACACCCCAAGCATTATGCAGTTATAGAAAGGTGCTTTTTAAATGCATTTTGGCTGAGACATTATGCAGGTGCGCAACAAGCTAACCAAAGGCTGCAAATTAATAGCTTAGGACTAATAATTGCTCATCCTCTGTACAGCAGAACATTCAGCCCAAATCTGCATGTATGCCTATATTTCATTAACTCTTTTGCCCCAGATACTGTTCTTCTTGCCTAAGTTCTGATGTGACACTTGATTCAGCACAGAAACTCTGTGGATGTTAAGGGTTATCTGTGTGCTCTATTGTCCTTTCTTTTCTGTCAGAAGCTACCTAGGCTCGCCCAATATAGTTTGCTGCCTGAGATAAAGGGCAAGATGCTGACTCCTCTCTGTTGCCATATTTTGAAGAGCAAAAAAGAGGACACATTTGCCGACTTCTGCTTTTAACTATGGATCGCTATGATGACTCTCATTTCAAAACAGAGGACGTGTCCTGGGAAAAGAGGACATATGGCAACCTCCCCATACAGAGGATTCCCATGTTACTTCAACAATGGTGGTGAGATAGCATCATCTACTGAATTTCAGATAGCATGGTTAGTTTAGGGGGGTGGGCCAGGGAGGACTCATGGAATACACATATTTTTCACTTGAAAGGGAAATGGTTGTGAGGGGGTGACTTAGAAGGAACAGCTAGAGGGCTGTCATCACCCCCCCCCCCAGCATTTGCTGCCTGAAGTGGTCACCTCATTTTGCCCAACAGTAGGGCCGGCCCTGGAAGTTACCATAATAGTGTACAACCAACCCACATGTAGCCCATCAAATGAAAGCCTGGAATGTCAGGCTGAAACTTCACAACAACACAGGGAGAAGGGTGGGCGCTGTAAACCCATACCTTCCTTCATGCGTTGTCCGGTGACATTTAGTGGGAAAAGTGTGGGTGACGTCATCACAGTAGCATGTCCTCCCCACTCTGCTCCATTGGCTGACACTGGGGCTATGAAATGCTACAATCCTGGCATCATGCAAGGCATTTACTTTTGAGTATATTGCTAGGAAAACATGTATGGCTGGCAAGTACTTGTCTCCCCAAAGCAGTCCTTTGGGAAAGTGTGTTAAACAGAAAAGAAGGAGCTGGGGCCATGCACCATTGCACCAAGCCAACAGTGCAGGGTGGGCCTTTTTGGGCAGGGTGGGGATAAGGCTTAGTGTTGTGCTGAAACCCATCCCCCAATTTCTTGCCCTGAGAAAGCGTTCTTTCCCTGAGAAAGAGGCTGCTGTTTCTCCACGATCTGCCTTTGTCAGAACACCTTCAAATTCCTTTAGAATTTAAGAAACTGCTGGATGAGGCCAAAGGTCAATTGAGTTCAATATCCCATGCTCACAGTGCCCAACCCGATGGCTGTGAGGAACCCACAAGCAGGACCTGAGCAAAGGGGCACTCTTTCCCCCCTGCTGTTTCCAGAAACTGATATTCCAAAGCATTACTGCCCCTGACCAATGAGGGCCCGGTGGTGATGACATGTGATACTATGTGATCCCTGTATGGCTGCCAACATGCTGTGAAGAAGCCATTTCAGGTTTCTCTCTTCTCAACCTGTGGGTCCCCAGATGTTGTTGGACTACAAGTCCCATCATCCCTAGCTAGCAAGGCCTGAGCTCAGGGATGATGGGAGTTGTAGTCCAACAACATCTGGGGACCCACAGGTTGAGGACCACTGCTTTAAAGGAAACATGCTGAAATAGCAGCAGACGAGGCCGTCTACAGATTTGAAAAGATGAATTTAAGCTTAGGCCACAGAAAGGAAATGGAGCTTTAACCGCTTGCCCTCCTCTGAAATGGCACCTTTCACACTGAAGATCAAACCTCTGAGAAATTCAGAACCTGGGCGTCGTATCCATAGAGGCTGGTGGCACGGGGCACCAGGGCGCCAAGTTCTGGAGGGTGCCAGGGAAGAGACGGAGGCTGGACGCGGTGCCTCCCAACATCAGCTTGCTGCCCTCGCCCACCTCCGCCATGCCATGCCGAAGCAGCACAGCACCCAGAGCCCCCATCTGCCATGGCTACCATGGCACAAAGCAGCCAGCTGAGCTGGGAGGTGCCACATCCAGCCTCCGCCTCTTCCCCGCCAGAGGAGCCACCCTCCAGCCACTGCCCGCCTCCTCCAGCCCCGTCGGCAGTGCCGTTCTCCCTAAAAAAACTCTGGGAAAGGGGAGGTGCCTGAGGGAGCTTTGCACCACGGATATGCTTAAGACGGACCTGATCAGAACCATACCAGCCATGACTAGATGCAGCAAGTGCAATGGACAATAATGTGAGCTGAGGTCGTGAGCTGAATGTTTGCTTCAGCAAGGCATTCACAAGATGGCATGAGCCAAATCACGCTGTCTTGTGCCCATCCCTTCTCAAACTGTCCTGCTGCCCTGAGCTCCTTTGGAGGGAGGTATGGAATATATACCTTCCTGAGAAATATATACCTTCTCCTGAGAAATCTCTATGTGGGACAAGAAGCCACAGTTAGAACTGGATATGGAACAACTGATTGGTTCAAAATTGGGAAAGGCGTACGGCAAGGCTGTACATTGTCTCCCTGCTTATTTAACTTATATGCAGAATTCATCATGCGAAAGGCTAGGCTGGATGAATCCCAAGCTGGAATTAAGATCACCGGAAGAAATATCAACAACCTCAGATATGCAGATGACACAACCTTGATGGCAGAAAGTGAGGAGGAATTAAAGAACCTTTTAATGAGGGTGAAAGAGGAGAGTGTGAAATATGGTCTGAAGCTCAACATCAAAAAAACGAAGATCATGGCCACTGGTCCCATCACCTCTTGGCAAATAGAAGGGGAAGAAATGGAGTCAGTGAGAGATTTTACTTTCTTGGGTCCATGATCACGGCAGATGGTGACAGCAGTCACGAAATTAAAAGACGCCTGCTCATTGGGAGAAAGGCGATGGCAAACCTAGACAACATCTTAAAAAGCAGAGACATCACCTTGCCAACAAAGGTCCGTATAGTAAAAGCCATGGTTTTCCCAGTAGTGCTGTATGGAAGTGAGAGCTGGACCATGAAGAAGGCTGATCGCCAAAGAATTGATGCTTTTGAATTATGGTGCTGGAGGAGACTCTTGAGAGTCCCATGGACTGCAAGAAGATCAAACCTATCCATTGTTAAGGAAATCAGCCCTGAGTGCTCACTGGAGGGGCAGATCCTGAAGCAGAGGCTCCAATACTTTGTCCACCTCATGAGAAGAGAAGACTCCCTGGAAAAGACCCTGATGTTGGGAAAGATTGAGGGCACAAGGAGAAGGGGACGACAGAGGACGAGATGGTTGGAAAGTGTTCTCGAAGCTACCAGCATGAGTTTGACCAAACTGTGGGAGGCAGTGGAACTCAGGAGTGCCTGGCGTGCTCTGGTCCATGGGGTCACGAAGAGTCAGACACGACTAAACGACTAAACAACAACAACAATGGAATATAAATTTTAACTCAACAAACAAACAAATGTGAGGATGACAATACTGGCCTACATCAGAGGATTGTTGTAAGGATAACTGAGATACTGAATGCCAAGGGCTCTGAGCACCCTGAAGCACAGTGTAAATGTCATTAGCTTTGAGCTACTTATTCTGGGCTGAGCCATTGCTCCTAGATCAATTCTTCTTCAATTCCAAAATAATGAACTGCCATCATATCTGTAGTTGAGATAGCACCTTTGTGCTTTGAGCAGTCTGCAACACTAAGTATTCTCTGGGAAAGTTAAGATAGGAAATGTCACCTTTATTGTAGCATCTGCCATAACAGATTACAATGATTCTCTCGTACCGTTCTGGGCAAATACAAATTTTACACTGTCTGTTTTTAATTAGGGATTGCACTCTCCTTTATACTTATTTGATCTTGTCAGTTTCAAAGCTGTCCTTTAATGCTTGGCTGGCAGTTTTTAATTGCTCGCCAAATGCTTATTATAAAGCTTTCGTAAAAACCGCGCATTGTTCACAGTGGATAGGTATTGCAAGAAAAAAACCCAACCTGTTGCTACTGCAACTGGTGACTGAAATTATTGTACATAATATGATGGTCATTTCAACCTAGACTGCCAGTATCAACTCTACCATTTTACCTTATAGAATCTCTAGGAGTTGGGAGTTTAACACAGACAGTCCTTTCCATGGCTGCAGAACTGCTCCATCTCTTGACTTTCTACCTACCAATGACCAGGATCCTAAGACAAAGTAACTTAAGGAAACTCAAGGAAAACAAGCTTCCCCTCTCCCCCCCCCCCCACTGCAACCAGCTGTGCCCTGCCTCTCCAAGACCATATAGAACATGGCAATGGGGGCTTAGGTGAACTTCTTTAACTTAGAATCCAACCCTGATTTTGAGCAATTCCACCCTCACAAAGAAAACCCTGATGCCCAAAATAAATTGTTTAAGGGGATCCCTTGATCTTTCAGACAGACCTTTCAGAGGGGGTGCAAGTGGCTGTAGGGAGGAGGAAAGGAAAGGAAAATTCCCCGAATTTCCTTAAATTAACTTATCTTCAGTTTTGAGCCACAGTCTGTTAAGAGATTTGGCCAGCAATTCATTTTAAAGGTTCTGAAAGGTCACCAGCACTGAAACGCTTTTACTCCCCTCCCCCCAAAAAAACAACCCCTGACATGTTTAATTTGATCTGGAACCTCCAAATGCCTCTTCCCTTAAACTCAGGTGAAAGTTGGGAGCAGCAGAACTCAACCGAGGAATTTCTCAATCCCTATCAGAGCTTCTTTATTTTTCTTTGAAATATCTTGCTTATCAGGACTTGAGCAGGAACCTCCGTATTTGCATTGCACGTTGCTTTAGGTGAAGATGCAAATCTGTTTTAGGCGAGGATGTAAATCCATCAAATTCTGCCAAAAGGCAAAGGGAAGGCCAGTGCAAATGGTTCAACTCAGCTGAAACACATGGAGACGAAGTTAAAAGAATTTCCATCGGTGCTGCTCTGAATATTCTCTGCTGAAGGTGAATATTCTCTTGCAGAAGGTAAGTTCTGGGTAGAATTTCCCCATCCTCATTTTTATTTTCATTTTAAAAAAAGAACATTATATTGTAACAATATGTAGCCAAACCAATTAAACGTTGAAAATACTTGCTTCCAATGCAGAAAAAGAAAACAAATGAAGAAAGAGAAAATGGAATATGAACTGGGGGGAGAGGATAACAAAACTCTACAGGCACCTATGAATAAACTAATAGGAAAAATAGCATCATTTTTGATGTTATTCCTGAAATGTAAAAAAAAAAAAAAAAAAAAAGCCCCACTCATCCTCATTGCTTATTTGTTTTTAAGTATGCTTCCCCCAAATTTCTGCTTATGGGAATGTTCAAGGAGGCAGGAGAGGATATATTGTTTAATAATATCGTCCCTAACTTGCACTAGCAAGTTCTATAACTTAGCAGAGTTCTAACACAGCAGTTAGCTTGTTGCAAGCTCGTTTAAGTTTCTCAGTATAGGATTCCTGGTAATCCCCTTTAGGTAAAGGTAACCCTGACCATTAGGTCCAGTCGCGGATGACTCTGGGGTTGCATGCTCATCTCACTCTATAGGCTGAGGGAGCTGGCATTTGTCCACAGACAGTTTCTGGGTCATGTGGCCAGCATGACTAATGACCAGAGCAGTGCACGGAAATGCCATTTACCTTCCCGCTGGAGCAGTACCTATTTATCTACTTGCACTTTGACGTGCTTTCGAACTGCTAGGTGGGCAGGAGCAGGGACTGAGCAGCGGGAGCTCACTCCATCACAGGGATTCACATTGCCAACCTTCTGATCGGCAAGCCCAAGAGGCTCAGTGGTTTAGACCACAGTGCCACCCGCATCCTGTAATCCCCTTTACTCCCCCTTAAAAAGAATAGACACAACACAATCTTGTGTAAAAAGTATAAAATAAGTTTACTCACACATTCAGTTCACAGATGGATCCCTGAAGGCCTAGTTACAGAAGTACATACATGTGGAATCTATCCCATAATGAGATAGTCCCTTTGTGCTCTGTTGGCTGGAAGCCAACAGGGCATCTCTAGCTGAAGAGTTGTTCCTTCTGCGAGGAATGGAGTCAAAGAGAGGAGGAGGGCTGTGCGCCTGGTCCTTTTGTCACCTGGACAGGTAAGGTCACGCCCAACTCTAGTCACATGCAGAGGAAGTTTGTCCCAGCCCAGGAAGAAACAGGAAGTTTTCTACTGGCTGGAGCAAACATCCCTTCTCATGTCCACTCTAGGAATGTTGTATCTCATTACTATCTGTGTTTCACATTCCACACTGTTTGGTGTCTGTCGGAACTGCTTTGCTCAGTAGAAAGCTGGTTCTTTCTCCTTCTTGAATTGGTTACATGGATGATCCCAACCAAGCATGGAACGTATGACAGCAGAGCACTATGCATCCAATCAGATCTATGTGGTGATGCCACTGTGCGTAAGTAAAAGAACCCTAAGTGGGGAACTTGGCAAGAAAAGCTGAAATGTCATAGAGAAGGAGTGACATGGGAAAAAATGGTGCAAATCCCAGCCTAATTGGAATGACTTAGCAATTTTCTTTCAGGAGTAGAAGCCGAGGCTACACTTCTGGACCCACTTTTGACACTAAAGGAAACAGAGGGATAGTAGGTCTCCATGTTAGGTGAGTTTATCAGCTATTACTTTCCCCAAATATTATCTGGACTTTCTCTTTTGCTGCAGGAAGGACCACCAACAGCAGCTGCCATGGCAGAACAGGGGGCGGGAGGAGCCTTCAGAGTTATTTGATTCGTCGAGAGCTGAATTTTGCATGTTGATTTGAAGCAACAGCCCAGTTCCTTAGCTGTAAGCTTCTAGTATACAGTAAATTACTCATACTGTTTCTGCAGCACTCCTCGTTTTGCGGGCTTTTAATAATGCATTTGAATTTCCTGACCCTTCATGCAAATAAAGAAAAACTCTTAAAGGAAAGGGAACCCAGAGTATAGTCTGGGAACACTAATAAACACAGCCGACTGTCTCTAGGGGGAGAAAGAGCTGTTGAGAAAACTAGGCAAGCTTTAAATTGTCTTATGAAAACTAATTATTGGTACATGACAGTTTAAATCTGGGAGGTGTAATCAAATAACTACACAATGAACTGTGTATTTTATAATATGCTAACATGATTATTCTCTCTGCATAGTACATATGTATATATGTAGATGAGCTGAACTAGCACTCACAAAAAAATGCTCCAGTTACAGGGGTCAGCAAACTTTTTCAGGAGGGGGCCGGTCCACTGTCCCTCAGACTTTGTTGGGGGCATGACTATATTTTGAGAAAAAAGTAAAAATGAATGAATTCCTATGCCCCACAAATAAACCAGAGATGCATTTTTTTTTAAAAAAAGCACGAATTCTACTCATGTAAAAACACACTGATTCCCTGTGGGCCGGATTTAGAAGGCAATTGGGCCAGATCCGGCCACCAGGACTTAGTTTGCCTACCCATGCTCCAGTACAACAAATTACTTCATCTAAAGTGTGGGCATCTAAGTCCCTTTTCCAGTCTGGTAAAGGTCATCACGTTCCTCATCAAAGCATGCAAATGGGTGTAGATTCAAGTGGAATAGAGACAGCGAGCAAGCCTATTTCATACATTTATGATTGGAAGTCCAGTTGTCCAAGAAGATTTCCATTATGAGTGGGCAAATATCACTGGATATTGCCCAGTAAGTCTAATTTCAAAACAAGCAAGCAAGCAAACTAACAAGCTAACAAAATCATACACATTCCCAATCATGAGGGCTACAAAGATGATCAAAGAGAAAGACAATATCAAATTTGGGTCGGGTAGCCAAAGGCCACAAAAATATATGTTTTGAGCGGCTCCTTTGGGTTGTGATGGTGGCCTTCTTCCTAGGCGAGAGATCAGATTGACTTGAGGGAGTTAAGGGAGATCAAACCTATCCATTCTGAAGGAAATCAGCCCTGAGTGCTCCCTGGAAGGACAGATCCTGAAGCTGAGGCTCCAATACTCTGGCCACCTCATGAGAAGAGAAGACTCCCTGGAAAAGACCCTGATGTTGGGAAAGATGGAGGGCACAAAGAGAAGGGGATGACAGAGGACGAGATGGTTGGACAGTGTTCTCGAAGCTACCAGCATGAGTTTGACCAAACTGCGGGAGGCAGTGGAAGACAGGAGTGCCTGGCGTGCTCTGGTCCATGGGGTCACGAAGAGTTGGACACGACTAAACAACAGCAACAACAAAGTTATCTGGCAGTGGAAGCTGGAATGCCGCTCACAATTGGTAGTTGGTATTTTGTGATTGGTGAGTATTTTGCGATTGGCTTTGCTTATTGTATTGTTCTGGTTGTTTTCTTGTACTTTTCCTGTACCTTTATTTTGTCACTTATTGCTTTGGGGGCCATTAGGCCGAAAGTATATTCATAAAAATAGCATACAAAATTGTGTCAGGAGGAATTGCTTGCAAAAATGTATACATTAGTCAAGACTGCATACAAAAATGTATTTAAGAGAATTTTATACTAAAATGCTGAAGATTTTTCATGTATTATTATTCATTTCATTTCTATACTCCTTTATATTTTTAAGGGGGGGGGCGATTCTCAGCAGTTTGCAACCTGCATTAAAACATCAAATAAAACAATCTAGACTAAAACATTACAGAAGAAAGTAAACTATAAATATTCAAGTGACATATGAGGAAACTAAATTATCTTACCAATTTCAAAACAAAACAATACAAAGGAGGTATAAACAGTACAAATTGTGTATAAACATAGATTTGGCATGGACAAATTTAATACTTTTTAGTTTTCAATAAAGAATATTGGCCCCCTCAAAAAAAAAAAGGGGGCCCAAACCTGCCTTGGCCCCTATGGAAGTGACTGTTGCCATGACGATGCTCAGCAAACCAACACTAGGATTTCCCTGCGGCCACTAGGAGTGTTGCATGGAGTTAAGCCCTTTCACATTTGAATTCATCATGGCTAGCTGCTAAGGGGTAGGCCTTGCAAGAGAAGATAAATTCCACACCCCCAATGGCTTATTCTGATGCTGATGAAGGCATAACCACATTTCAGAATTCTTGATTAAGACCCCAGGAATCTGGTTCTCTTCATATTAGATCTTTCCTCTCCACCTGTTCGCCCCGCCCCGCCACACTCCACTAGTTTCCATCCTTCATGGGGATTAAAAAAAAGAAAAGAGAGTTCACAAATTGGTGCAAAAGGTAGAGAACTGAATTCAAGATTGGAAAATTGAGAAACTCACGATTTCCAAAATTGGCAGATCCTTCTATTCCCACTCCCAGGTCACTGTAGATCAGACAGCTGCTTACATAACTTAAATACATTAGGAGCTATTTATTTGCAGTTTCACTATTCTTCACAAACACCCTTTAGACCCCCTCCTCACAACATGTTGGCTTTGCATCTAATAAAAGGGCAACATAGTGCTTAGTGAAGCAAACAGTGAATTACATAGTTAGTCTCTGCTCCCAAAATGAATAACATTTTAAAAAAACACACCAAACTATAATTAGACTAATTGTGAAAAGCTGGAAGTATGACATCTGTCTTCAATCACTGACTCATAACTATGCATAGAAATGAATTAACTAGTAATGATATCAGGACTTTTACTCAGTAATATATTTTCCTATTATTTTAGATGTCCACCATTAGGTTTTATGACTCATAAAAGTCTCTTTGAAACAGCCTATGCGTATTATTTCTTTCAAGTGAAAAGCAGCCTTTGTTCAGGTGTTTAAAATGAACCCCTTGAATGATTCTTTGCTGATTCTTTTTCTTCCCACACCTTTTGTCAATTAATTAAAAACATCATCTGTTTTTGATATATCTGATGGTTCTGCTAGGCAAAGTTCATAGCTATTAATTATTCCCATCAAGAAAACTAGTGATTTTTATTATTACTTTCTGTTCCAGGCTGTTTGCTGTATACATGTCTTGACCAATCAATGAACAACACCAATATAGGCAAAACACAGGAAGGAAAATATAATATGTTAATGGACATGGTAAGCAGGGCAACCAGGAGTTGAGATTTAGTGTTTTCATGATGAAATCCATGCCTTTCAATACAAGGTGGCAGTGCAGACAAACTACTGTATTTACCTCATCTTCTAACCATAGCTAGGAAATCAGGAGCATGCTGTAGTCTCACACAACACCGCCCCTTAAATGGATTGCTTCAACCATGGTGTAGTGCCTGATTCCTCAATCTCAGTTGACTAGCATAGCCTCTTCAGTTCAAGAGAATTTGGTTAGCATAAACCATGGTTAGTGATGATGCTACACTGCAGATACAGCAAACCATAGAAGGGGAACATAGTGTGTTAAGTTGTGGGTGGACATATCAGACGACACAGCGATTCTCCAAACAGCTCTTGTTTATTCACAGGTCAGGACAGAACTGAACTGAAGGGTTCAGCCAGCCTGCTTATATAGAGCTCCAGTACAACGTAACTGTAACAACTTTCTGTAACTATTCAATCACTGAATGTCACTTTCGATCCCTTATTTGCATATGTGGACCTGAACCATCTACAGTATCCCCCTGCTGGCCCAGGGTGAGAACTTCAGTACATAACATAGTGGGTGTTTTCTTTTTCTTTTTTTCAGATCTAAATGCTCCTACAATGTTCATGATCAGGGGTCAGCAAACTTTTTCAGCAGGGGGCTGATCCACTGTCCCTCAGACCTTTGGGGGGGGGGGCAGACTATTTTTTTTGGGGGGGGGGAATGAACAAATTCCTATGCCCCACAAATAACCCAGAGATGCATTTTAAATAAAAGCACACATTCGACTCATGGAAAAACACACTGATTCCTGGACTGTCCATGGGCCGGATTGAGAAGGCGATTGGGCCGGATCCGGCCCCCGGGCCTTAGTTTGCCTACCCATGTTCATGATCATACTGCTAGAACTGGGATCTTTCAGTTCTGACTGCCCTCCAAGTCCCTTAATGGGGGGGGGGGATGACAATGACAAATTTGCATAACAATTGCATATGCTAATTTATATGTATAGGTGTACATTTAGTATGGATTTGCACCAAGATTTGCTACCTCTGCCCCTTCCCCCTTATTTAATCATGATATGTACTCAAGTGTTAATTAATACCCTGCATCTGTCTGCCTTACTAAACAGCTGAATGGTATCATAACTGAGAGCTGCTTTTTGCTTTCTTTTTAAAAACATCATTCTCCACTATACATTTGCAGTGCATTCAAAAGCCAGATGTCTGGTAATATGATAACCTTGCCATTCCAATTAACGCAGGCACTCTTTAATACAGGGTACATAGTAGCAATGAATAATGCAGGGAGTCTGCATCCAAATAAATAATGTAGAGAACAGAGTGAACAAAAATATTGCAGCCCACAACAACCTTTCCATATCATGTTTTACAGCTCACATCCATTTAAACATTTCTGAGAACGGAATAGCCATTACTTTGTGACCATCTATTGGCGAAAAAGGTTCTTGCTTCATGCATGGTTTATTAGGACCAGACTTCTATCATAATGCCTCTATTAAAAAGTCTGTGTGAAGGTCTTTAGAATATTGTGTTCAATTTGGCTCAACTCTTTTAAAAAAGGACATAGCAGAAGTGGAAACAGGACAGAAAAGGGCCACTTACGGTGCAATCCTATATATATATCTACTCAAATGAAGTAAGCCCCATTGATGGGACTGACTCCAATGAAAGTATATATTTAGGATTGCAGCCTAAGGCAGGGAGGGCTAATCCATGGCCCCCCAGATGTTTTTGAATTCAACTCCTGCCAATCCCAGCCAGCATGGCCATTGTTCAGAGATGATGGGGGTTGTAGTCCTACAGATCTGGAGAGTGGAAAATGAGCTTCAATTTTGCTTTAAAGGTATAGGGTATACACAGAGTGTATTTCTCAATACATATTTTTATTTGTTTTATCGTGTTTGGTTTTGATGCCTTGCACCACTATCGTATTGCTAAATGCTGAGCAGGTTTTAAATATGAATTTAAAAACAACACCAAAGCAGAAATACACGGAACATTGTGACATCACAACTAGGGTTGGGTGATATCTGGTTTTCCACACCACGACAAATCACCAGTTAAATATCTATATATCACGATGTCTGAAATAAGGATGGAACTATGCAGAGGCAAATAGTAGGGCCAGGTAGTATCTGGGACTCAGCTACACAGCTGCAATTAGAATATTATTAAGTGTGTTATAAAAATGTGACACCATATATTTTAGTGTTTTTTTCCATAGCATTTGCCTAGTGTTTTTTTTTTTATATCTGTGTAGATCCAGCCCAGGTTTTCAACATTGTGATATATCACCAGCTAAACATTGTGATATATCAATATATTGTGATGTCTAGAATAAGGACGGAACTGTGTAGAAGCATTGTCGAGCGTCACAGTTTTTCCCACATTGTGATTTTTGCATAGCACGCACATGCACACACAAACACACATAATGATTGGTGATATATTGCCTGGTAAAAAATGATGAAACTGATATCACAATATGAACTTCAAACCAGTTTTGTATATATATATTGATATATCACCCAGCCCTAATCACCAAACAGGTAATTTCATAAATGTTGGGGAGATAAATGCGCAGCTGCTGTTTTATGTAATGACCCTAAAATGATCAAGGGATTGGAGCATCTTTCCATTCAGGAAAGGCTACAGAGTTTGAAGATGTGGAAAAGCACATTTTGATGCTGCTCTGAACATTGAACACTCTTCGGGCCATTGGCATTTATTCAAAGGGAAGTGCCACATTTCAAAAACCAAGCTGGAAAAGGAACTGATGGAGCCTTCAGCGATCACAGCCACTCTGAAATGCACACCCACACCCCTACCCCTCACACTTATTATTACTGCTGGGGGTTGCTGGGGATAATGCCAGCTACAAAGCAGAAACAACATATTCCAGATAAAGCAATGGTAACGGTGAAATTGCTTAATGTACACAAGGCTGAGGATTTCTCCCCTGCAAAGCAACATGAAGCAATGATTTTCAATAAATGATAATGCAGAGAAAACCGAGCAAAGAGTATCTTGTACACTGAAGAGGCCTCAAGTCGAAAAAGAATTAGCTATAATAGGAATCAATTTACAGATTAAGATGCAAGGTACATTGGAGCTGTGCAATCTGTCGTAAGGTGGGGGGCCTGTAATTTTTGGGAAGACTCTGGCAGTCCTCGGAGTGAAAACTTCTGGGAGCCTCCAATTACACAAACAGAAGAAATAAGGCTTTAGCTAAATATAGGCCTTTCAGCATGTCTTTAACAGCCTGTGTCATTTGCAAAGCTCCCAGATGGCGCAATAAGGTTCTAATTAGGAGTTCAGACTTGATGTGATGCGATACGAGTTACAAATTTACAGTGCGGCATTAAATTATGTAAAAGGCTACAGACTCTCTTCCACTTCCGAGGCCGCTAGCTTTTGTGGTTGCTTTAGCTGATGGTGGAAGTCACAAATGGCAAGGTTCTGATTGGTTAGCCTATTAGGTGGTGGAAAGAGAGCTTAATGCTGGCCAGTTGAGAATGGCAGACAATACTAGCCCTTTGTCCCATGTGTGGAGAGGGAGGAGAGAGGGGCCGAGGGGCTGGACTTCTGGCCCAGCCCTTGCCACCCATGCATTAGCAGCCTTAAGGTGGAGAAGCAAGCCCAGCACCAGCAGCTATTCAGATGGGGCATTGGCTGAGGGCCCCAGGGCTTGGAAGAAGACTCAGCCCAGTATGCCTGAAAGAGCATCTCCACTCCCATCGTTCAGCCTGGACACTGAGATCCAGCTCTGAGGGCCTTTTGGTGGTTCCCTCACTGTGAGAAGTGAAGTTACAGGGAACCAGGCAGAAGGTCTTCCCAGCAGTGGTGACCTCCCTGTGGAACACCCTCCCATCAGGTGTCAATGACATAAAGAACTATGCAACTTTTAGAAGACATCTGAAGGCAGCCCTGTATTGGGATGTTTTTTATGTTTGACGTTTTATGTTCGTATATGTGCTGGAAGAGTGGCTGGGGAAATCCAACCAGTTGGGAGATGGGCAGCGTGTAAATATTATTATTATTATTATTATTATTATTATTATTATTATGAACAACAACAACAACAACTCAGCTGTACCACCCTTCACAGCCCTCCTCATGGAGTCAGCAGTGGGGGATGGTGTCGCTTTTGATCAGGAGAAAAGATCAGCTATATAAATATTTTGCATTCTACAAAAATGCAAACGCAACACGCTCGCTAATAACTATTAGTGAATATATAATTGGGTATGATGTCATAATATATATTCGTATATTTTGAATGACATCATAACCAATTATATATTCACTAACAGTTATTAGCCAGTGTGTTGCGTTTGCATTTTTGTAGATTGTTACATTTTGCAACACAGGGGGTTTGTGTTTGTTCATTTAGTTGGGAGCATGGCAGCTTCCATTGCCGATACTGTGGCAAGAGTCTGGAACCAGCCCTTCAGGGAAGTCTTGGTGTCTTGACTTCTCCATGTGAAGGCTTCCCTGTATTCTGAAACCTCTCATGAGCAAGGTAATGTATGGAAATAATTTCTGGTACATACTCTGAGTCACCCTACTATCAGCTTTAAGAATGTTCACTATTATTCTTCTCTTACATTATTTCTTCCTTGTGTCATAGAACCCAAGGAGACGTCCATGTCATTCCAAGGCTGTTGCCTATCCAGGTATTGACTGGACTGAGCAACATGGAAGCTGGGGGGAAATACAGGAGACCAGGGAGAGAGGAAGAAGAAGAAGAAGAAAAAGATGAGCAACTCAGAACTCCATCACCCCTTACTCTCTCCAGAACTGCAAGACAGAAGCAATGGCTTCCTTGAACATACTCTTCGTATTGTAAATGGTTAATAAACTTCAACTTATATTTATGGACATCTTGGATTCGGAAAGTTACTAATACAAGAGCAACACACCAAAAAACCCCTGACTTCCTTAGTTTCAGCAAGATGGCAGAACATGTGCCTTCAGACCATATACTGGGATCTCTCCATGTTCATGTACATATTCCCTTGTGATCAGAAGTAGGATGCAAATGCAGATTTTCACCAACTGAAAAAAAACACCACGTGTAGCTCCAGTGTTCCCATTTCTCTAAAATAAAATGGGTATAATTAGGGTTGTTGATGAGTTATTCCTAAAATACAATTAGGGACAAAATGGAGGAGTCATCCGAATTGCTTCCAATTCAACAGGACTACGAAGACCTTTAAAACTTTAATGTAGTACAACTGAAGACACTGGGTAAAAATATTGATATGACTCAGCAAAAATGTTATTCTACAATAGGGGAAACGTTACACAATAGGTATGTTCAGAAGATATAATACTAATCATATTCTTTTTCACAACGAGGAATTTAAGGTAAGATGAAAAAATATGGAATATACAAAAATTAGGAATTGGTGGTGCTTCTATGGATTTTGGTTTAGAACTGTGAAATTCACCACTATCAAGATGCATGTGACTGATCAGACCTCTTTCAGTACTTGTCGACTCTGGTATTTGTCGTTGCTGTTAATACTGCTAATTCTGTTACTGCAGAAATAGTAAGAAAGCTTCTTCAAAGTCTGAAAAATCATAAAAGTTGAGCAGAATGATTATGGCCTAAAATGTTGGGCCTGGGCCTGGGCCTGGGCAGCTACTTTTTTTTCCATACAAAGTACCTGGGAGGAAGGGGATGTCATCCTATCTGCCAGAGTTCAAGGGACATTTTTGGTCCATTTCCAAGAGATGTGGTCAGTGCAACAGCACCCGTTCCAGTTTTAAAGCTTCTCCAATTAAAATAAGTTAAAGACATCACCTTGCCAACAAAGGTCCGTATAGTAAAAGCTATGATTTTCCCAGTAGTGATGTATGGAAGTGAGAGCTGGACCATAAAGAAGGCTGATCGCTGAAGAATTGATGCTTTTGAATTATGGTGCTGGAGGAGACTCTTGAGAGTCCCATGGACTGCAAGAAGATCAAACCTCTCCATTCTTAAGGAAATCAGCCCTGAGTGCTCACTGGAAGGACTGATCGTGAAGCTGAGGCTCCAATACTTTGGCCACCTCATGAGAAGAGAAGACTCCCTGGAAAAGACCCTGATGTTGGGAAAGATGGAGGGCACAAGGAGAAGGGGATGACAGAGGATGAAATGGTTGGATAGTGTTCTCGAGGCTACCAGCATGAGTTTGAGGAGACTGCGGGAGGCAGTGGAAGACAGAAGTGCCTGGCGTGCTCTGGTCCATGGGGTTACGAAGAGTCGGACATGACTAAACGACTAAACAACAACAAAGGCAGCCCTTTAATCACCATGTTGAGTTGTGAGTAGGGGAACATATGGGGGATTTGGACTTCTTTTAAAGAAAATATGCACATTTATGCAGAAACGAGACAGAATGGACTGAGCAGGGAACAAAAGGTAAACAGAATGGAAATAGCCCGATCTGTCCATTGCTATTCAATGTACAATCTTATCATTGATGCTCAAGGCCAAGCTCCACCACTCGGAAACTTCCACTTTCTCCAAAGCTTCCTTAGTCTTCAAAGAATGGATATTTTGAGAAAAGTTAATGAGACTTATGACAAGATGATGGAGTAAGGTTTATCAATTTGTCTTGCTTTACCAATCAAATCAAACACTTCATTTAGAGTTTCCATTTGCCTCATAAAGCTAATAATGCATTTCATCTGCATATTCACCGTCATTAACTTCTGTCACAGCATTTTGCCAAAATAGAGCCTGTCGACACTTTCAGTGCCGGTGATAAACATCACTTAATTTATTTTCAATTAAGTACACTCTCTGTAAAATTGTAACACAGAAACAGTTTGCCTCCATTTTACAGGCAGAAAAAATGAGGCAAGGTGAAAAAAGCCTTTAATATCTGCTGTGTATCCCCTGAGATACAATGGTAGATGCTATCTCATTGGGTCTGATTAACACACACCTCACAAGAGCAGCCGTGTCAAAGGTCCATTTAGCAAAACAACCTGATTCACACATTGGCCAATTAGATGTCTTCAGGAAACCTACAAGCAGGAAATACAAGCCCTCTAACACCAGCAAGTGATATTTAGTGCTTCAGAGCATGAAAGCAAAACCCGTATCTTCCATGAATTTGCCTCAGATAAGCTGGTGGCCATCACCACAGCAGATGGCAGATAATTTCATACATTCAATTGCCTGTCTTGAATCTCAATACAATTGGTTTCATCAGGTCACCCATTCCAAGTTCTAGTATTATGATCAAGGAGGAAGACTTCCCTCTATCCACATCATGCATTAATTCAATAGATGCCTATCATAGTCACCCTTAGTTGCCATTATTGGGAAAAACCCAAAACATCCTTTAAAAGTTTAGTAGTTTAGCCTTGACTCAAAGCGATGGTTCTTCAACACCTTGATAATTCTGGATGCTCCTTTCTGCACCTTTCCCAGTTCTACCTTTTTGAAACGGAGAGAATAGAGCTCTGCAAAGCATTCTGAATGCTGTTACACCACAGATTTATATAAAGGCAATGTGATGCTGATTGTTTTATTTTCAATCCCTTTCCTAATACTCCCTGTAATAGAATTTCCCCTTTTCACAGCTGCTGCACGTGAAATTGATGCTTTCGCTCACCCATCTCCTAGTTAGTTCAGACTCCATCAGTGTGTGCCTGAAGTAACAACTTTGTCCCAATGTGCATTCTTAATGGAAGAAAGTTGTCACTAAGTGGTAGGTAGAACATTTGCAGTGCTTGCATACAGTGGCGTAGCGTGGGTTGCCAGAGCCTGGGGCCGTGCGGAGCAGTGGATGGGTGGGAGGGAAACAGATGGAGTATGCATGCACATTCAACTGCCTAACAGCGTCCGCATCACCCAGCAGATTGCAACTGCAGAGATAAGAAGTCATTCTGTTGTCTGGAGAAGTCATTTCACCGTTCGCATGGAGAAGATCTTTTCAGTGCAGCCCAGAGAGGGAAGCATGCAACTGCATTGAGGAGCAGCACTGGGTGTTGAATTTTGCGCCTCTATTTTGCGCCTGGGGCAACCGCCCCGTGGCCCCTCCCACGCTATGCCACTGCTTGCAGATGCTTCCAGGTTCAATCCCTGGCATTTTCAGGTTAGAGGCTGAGACCAAGAAGATTCGCTGGACAATATTGAGCTAAAATGGACCAGTAAAGCAACTTCCTATGTTTATATCACCTCAATCATCCTAGTGCTGAACCTGATTTGCTCCTTTCTTGCCCATTTACATGTGGAACTTGCTGCTGTCTGCTTGAGTTTCCACTTCCCTGAATCATTTAGTGTCATCAACAAGCTTAATGACCTCTTTGCCCAACCCAACGGCAGGTTGTTTTGAAGAAGCTAATAGCACCAGTCTCAGCACAGATAACTAGGAGAACCCACCCACTACTTTCCTGATATTTGACTGCCTATTCTGACCCCCTGGTCCTGTTCTTTAGCTTGTATTTATTACAAAGCACGTTTGCTCAGTTCCAGCTAGTGAGCTATTCCTGGGCAGAGATAATTTGGCCACATGATTTATGCTTTGATAAGCTCCATGTGGATTACTGTAGGGTACTCTATGTGTAGCGTCATTTGAAGAACACTCAGAAACTGCAAATCCAGTGGCTCATCTTTTGCATGGCTATCATGTGGAGTCCCATAACTCTGATTTTAAAGCTCTACCTTGGTTGTCAATACGTTTCTAGGTCAGATTCAATGTTTTACAGAAGACTGACAAAGTGCTGGATGCCTTGAGACCTAAAGAGTTGAAGGAGCACCTCCGTATTTGCACACTACTTCCTAGGAGTTAAGATTGGCCAAAATTTGGGGGGCATAGTTAAAGGCAGGTATTCTTTTAAAATCTGGAATGAGGCAATGAAGAAAAAGTATCCCTTAATGCTTCAAATAGGAAAAAACCTACAGATGTTTTGGCACAGAGTCGTGGCGGTCAGAATTACAGCTTAGAAAAAATACAGTGGTCACACTCTTAGACTAATTCTCTCCCTCCTCTATCCCGTAGAAACACTCTCAGAGCACTCCTAGGTGGAGTTGGGGTGGAGCAAAATGGTGGCTCCACTCGCACATCCCAAACTAGGGCAGAAGTCATGGGGCAACCCCATCTCCTACAGTTTTGCTATGCCAGCTCCATACTGGTATGGCTGATGGTCTCCCAGACTGGGCTGGCTGAGGAATCTGTGGGGCTTTGGATCAACTGGTTTGCCAGCCCTAGATCCCCTCTTTCAGGACTTTTGTCCTGCCGTCCTTGGAGGAAGAACTGCTGGCAGCATCTTTCCACCAGCCTGGCCACAGCTGGGACCTCTGCCATGGTGGGTATTCCACTCCTCATCACCACCAGTGACATCTTCTCTGCTGCAGGAGGCCAGCAGAGAGCCAGCAACGCACCGTCCTAAACCCCTCCATCCATTTACATGGAGGAGGGGGTTGTGCTTTAAATCCGGTGCCAAAAGGATCCTTTTCCATGTCTCTTCCGTCCTCCCGCCCTCACACCAGGCTGAGCGTTTCCTTGCAAAATCTGCTTCTTGAGCGAAGGAACCAAGGTCATCGCAGCAGAAACCATCAAATTACCATTGCCAGATCACAATTAGCCCAGCGTAGCCTTTCCCACTTTTTTACCCAAGCACCCCATGATGTGTTTTTGCTGCATCACACTCCGTAAACGTGTCCATTTTTCATTTCCCCCAGGTGCTCAGCATGCGGCAGCGTTCCACCTTTCAAAAAGAGAGAGGAGGGGATGCAGTATAATATGCTTTGATTTAAATTATTAGCCCTCTGCACCATTTCTTTCAGATGCTATTTTCCTGCCCGTTCCTCTGCCTGCTGAACACAATTGCTACAACTCAATTATTAAAACAGATGCTAAAAATAGCTGCACAAGAGCTTGTCTGCAAAGCAAAATCTTTCAAACACCACCAGATAATCCAGACAGAAGCTGCTTAGCTTTTTAAAATTCTTTTCTGTTGTTTCCTTTTTTAAAAAAATGCCCCCTAAGTGACATAACACTAAAATCAACAATATAAAAACATTAATCAAACTGCATACGTGTTTCTTTGAGGTCCTGGGAGTCTGCAATTTCTTGTCCGGCTTTCAATGCCAGAACTACTGCTCTAATGAAATATGCAACCTTGTCATGTTCACTTACGTCTCCGACTGGCAAGTCTGGGACACTACGCATATTGGGATTCCAGCTGGTACCCCTTTGAATCACTTCTCAGCTCTTACATTCCAGAGCCAACCCGGTGGGTACAAAATTGTACTGGAGTTTTCAATTGGCAAAAGGAGGTGTACGGCTCGAAAATGACCGTAGTCGCTCACAACATGCACAGAGTCACACAGGATACAGGAGAATGTGCTACAGGGGTGAGGAACCTGAGAGCCACATCCTTTCTGGGCAAACTTTCAAGGACCATGTGACCACAGTCGGCAGGCCAAGATACAAAAGTGAACAGAGCACTGAACATAAATTTTACCTGTGTGCAGTAGGCTACTTTCCACCACATCCCTCTCTATCCTCCATCCTGACTTGAAAGATGCATCATCATCATCATCATCATCATCATCATCATCATCATTGTGTGTCAGTCACGTTATCTTGCCCAGAGTACAAGGGCATATTCCGTTTTGCAGGGTGTTGTGGGGAGTCAGTTTTAATATTTTGCAAAAGAAAAAAACCAGAATACTAAATATTAAAATTATGAAAAATCAAAGTGTTGTGTCTGCTTTAAAAAATAATAATCTTAAAGCAGCATCACAAGATGCATAATGATTGGATTTTTTAATGAACAAATCAAGGCCTAATGCAATAAGAGCTTACAATTAAGTGACTATTGATTACTGGCTGCTCTCCTTGATTTAAATAAAATACACAACTGCAGTAAAATTGTGTTTCAGGCAACCTGTTACTGCGTGGGGAGTCGGGGTGTGAACTGGGGTCAATGAAGGGGCCTGTTCCTGGGGTTCCCCAACCTTGCCATACTAAATGCAAGCCAATTAAGATGGGAAAAAGCTTTGAAAATAAGTCTGTCAGTTATTTCATTATTAGACTTCCTGTGGCTATTTACAGATTGAACATGGTGCACCCACACCTACCATTTTAGAAAAGGGCAAAAAAATAACCGAATCTCAGTTTAGAAACATGTGATTGGAACCATTAAAATATTATTTTTTAAAACTGTTTTTTAATAATATTTTTATTAGTTTTTTAACATATCATTTCCAACATTCATATAACATAATTCTTTATCTTATACAATGTTTTTGACTTCCATCAGCTCCTCTGGTGATTTTCTGTTTTTATCACTTATTCTGCATTTCCTAATTTTCCTATTACTCTTAATTATCATTAACTAATATTTCTCTTCATACTCTTTTTTTGCAATATTTCAAATAATCCTCCTTACAAAACTTCTTGCAATCCTACTAGCGTAATCTGTTCATTACAATTACTTTTCAAATAGTTCGTGTATTTCCTCCAGTCTTCTGAGAATCTCTGGTCCCTATTTTTAAAAATTGATCTATAGTAATGGGTGAGGTCTCTCAAGCAATTGACAGGCTTCCATCCCTCCTGCTTACAGGTGTTAACGCACAATATTGGGATTTTAGGCACCATACCTGAAGCCTGCAAAGCTGCCTGAGATGGTTTTGCAGGCATGGTCAAACTTGGCCCTCAATATGTTTGGGGACTACATTTCCCGTCATCCCTGACCACTGGTTCTGTTAGCTAGGGATGATGGGAGTTGTAGTCCCAAAACATCTGGAGGGCCATGTTTGGCCATGCCTGGTAGGAAATGGGTGGCAAGCTATAACTTAGTGTAATTACATAACATGAGCCCTGCTAGATCATATCAAAGGTCCATCTAGTCCAGCATTCTGCTTTCATTGGGGCCAACCAAACACTTATGAGAAGCCTGCAACAAGGCCATGAGTCTAACAGCCCTCTCTTGCTGTCTCTGGTCTTGGAGGTAGCATAACCATCACGATTTGTAACCTTATCTGCCACAAATTTGTCCAGTCCATTTTTTAAGCCATCCAAGTTGGTGCTCATCACTAAACCTTGTGTCTAAGAGAGAGAGATGGTACCTATAACCATTAAAGCACTGGGAGACAACCAGTATGAAGGGATGAAAGGTTCTGCCTATTTTGCTTCTAGCAGTTTCTCATTTCTTCAGTCTTAAATTCAATTCGGCCATTCGTGACTCTTACTAAAATTGTTATAATTAATCATGAAAATTCACCAGCATTTTTCTGCGAATTTCTCCTAATAAAAACATTTTTTGTACAGAGCTTTGACTAACATGGACATTTTTGCTTCACTTTCCCCTAGAATGCATTACAGTGAAAATACCATCATTAGCATACACACTGTCCCCTTATGTCTATGTTTCCAATAATTGTTTGCTGTATTTTTGTGTCCAAAAATTCCAAAAAGCAGGAATTTCAAAGGATAGCTGTGTTTCAGTTCACATATTATTTCAAAAACTGTGAATTTAGTAGATGTGGCTTTAAATGCAAACTGGATGGAATTTCTCCCCATCCCTACTGGCAAGGGAGTGGCTCAGGGCCATCTGCAATGGGCAAAGGCTGTACTACATATTTCTTTTCCCTTTGTAACTCAGCTTGTTTGGATGAATTGGTAAAAAAAAAAGTTGCTGCAAGGCTCAAAGAAATGCTTGCGAGAGGATCTGATCAATATGTACCACAACGAAAATGTGTGATTGAGATTAAGGATCCCTGGATTACTTATTGACTACTATCTTTGATTTAATTTATTTTTTAATCAGACATGCAAAATATGTAAAATAAAATCAGGCTTAATGTTTTGTAAAAAAAAAAAAAAATCCTGTATACTAAATATTAAATTTATGAAACATCAAAGTTTTGTGTCTGCTTTACAACAAAAAACTTTAAGCAGTATCACAAGATGCATTACGGTGGGATTTTTTTTAATGAACTGATCAATGCCTAATGCAATAAAAACTATTGATTACTGGCTACTCTCCTTGATTTAAATAATACAGTAAAATCATATTACAGGCAACCTGTTACTACTTGTCTATCCCCTTCTCTCCCCCCCCCCCCCAAAATAATCCAGTGAACTAGCATTTATTTCTGTACTTCATTTCTTTCATTTTTTTGGGGGGGGGAGCTTCACACAGTTAGAATAATTTACATGTAAGAGGGCAATCTGACATTTTGAGCAAATACAGTATATGGATTGCACCCAAGCGTGGACACGGTGCAAAGACTACCAATAATTGAAAAAGCTATGACAATTGCAACAATAATAAAGTTAAGTCCAGTTGACTCTTCCTCCCTCTATTTCCATTCCAGCTTTTCATTATAAGAACCACAATGGAACTTGAAGACACTGTGCCTGAGTTTGCTTATTTTTCTCTTCCCTCCTCCTCCCCCTTTTCTTTTGGCAGGAACTGTTTTGCTTCTGTTGATCTTATGTAAGCTGCTCTGGGGGCATTTTTCAGAGTGGTACACAAATGCTTCAAATGAATAAAACCACCAAGGCCAGTCTCCTCTCCAGACTTCAGGTTATGCAGACAAACTGAGTGCAGAAATTGGAATGTTTTGTCTGAAATACCGCTAAGGGGAAAAAAGTACTTCCTTATCCATTCTAATCATCTGTGTGACCTTTTTGCTCCTCTGCTTACGTGAGCTAAACTCCCACCTGCAATTGGTTTAAATGGAAATAAAACTCTTGAAAATAATTTTGTATGGGTATTTTTCTATAGTCACTGCACAGTACTCCACGGCTCAAAGAGAAGTGGTGAAAAGATAAAGATTTTTTCCCCTGCGTGTAGATATACCTGAACTAAAGCTTCTATGTGCTCCAGAGGGAATTCAGGGTAACGGTTAAGAAACAAAATGGGCAAAAATAGTAGAACATAGTGAAGGCTGGCAGATTCCTGTGTGTCCTTGAACTGGCTTGGTTTTTCACCTCCCTTTAGCTCCCTTTCCAAGCCAGTTATCGGACTTCAATCCGGCATGTCTAGTTTTTTTCCTGACCACAATAGCCCACAATATTACATATTTATCCTGCTCTTCCCACAAATGACTCAAGAGCATACCGGGTTCTCCACCGCCCCAACCACATCATCACAACAATCATGTGACGCTGAGATAATATCTGACTGGCCTCAAATCACACACATCAGGGCTTCCCAGGTATCACGCTTAATCAACACTGGCTGATCTTTCTTGAAAACCAGCAATACTGTTCACACATAAGCTCGTCCCTAAAAACTATTACTTCATTCATTTCTTTCTGTCTCGTCTTCCTTTTTCATATCAACACCATGAAAACATTTACCTCTAAATGAATAGTCTTAGCATTCCTCAGTCTGTTGTTCTCAATATTCTATTAATGGAGTTTGTGGAAGCTAGATTGATCAGCTCTTACAAACTGCAGCAAAGTGGAACCTCCATGTTCAGTAAAATATACCTCTGCATAGCAGGTGCTGAGGACAAAATAATAGAGGAGGGTTTTTGCATTTAGGAGCTGCATGTAAGATTCACATATGGCCGGTCACTGTTAGAACTAGATATACCATTATTGCAGATCATGAATAGGCAGAAGGTAGAATGGGAACTATCAGTAGATTTCTTGGTGATTTGCTGTGGATTGGAAAGAGTTTCCGACTCCTAATTGTCTAACAGTAGCAGCAATAAAACAGCTTCTCAGCTAAACTAAGCTGCTGAAAAATAATGCTTGAGGGGAATAAAACGAGGGATTGGCATGAAAGGACATGTGAGCTTGGTTCAGGCACCCATCACAAACCCATGGGCTGAGCATGTGCTCAGAGGTCCCCAGTTCCATAATTCTTGGTCTGGTGAGAGGACCTCAGGGTTCTAGAAAAAAGCAAAGTAGGTCTTGCAATCCTGAAGTCTGCCCACTCCTAATCTAGATAGATCATGAATGTGTTCCTCTAGTTTTTATTTGATTCCAACTCCCATCAGCCCCAACCACCAAAGCCAATGGTAAAGGATTATAGGAGCTGTAGTTTAATAACGTCTGGAAGACCACAGGCTTCCAGTCCCTGAGATACATCTTTGTATCATATGCAGCCTTACCTGGAAACAAGTCTGATTGAACTCCAAGGGGCTTACGTCTGAGTAGACATGTATGGGCTTGAACTGAATATGCAGTTTTAGTTTAGTGGTGCATATACTTGGGGAAGTGAGAGCTGGACCATAAAGAAGGCTGAACGCCAAAGAATAGATGCTTTTGAATTCTGGTGCTGGAGGAGACTCTTGAGAGTCCCATGAACTGCAAGAAGATCAAACCTCTCCATTCTGAAGGAAATCAGCCCTGAGTGCTCACTGGAAGGACAGATCCTGAAGCTGAGACTCCAATACTTTGGCCACCTCGTGAGAAGAGAAGACTCCCTGGAAAAGACCCTGATGTTGGGAAAGATGGAGGGCACAAGGAGAAGGGGATGACAGAGGACGAGATGGTTGGACAGTGTTCTCGAAGCTACCAGCATGAGTTTGACCAAACTGTGGGAGGCAGTGGAAGAGAGGAGTGCCTGGCGTGCTCTGGTCCATGGGGTCATGAAGAGGTGGACATGACTAAACGACTAAACAACATACTTGGGGACAGTGGAAGAAAGTCTTTTAAGGTTTGAGCACTGACTCTTTTCTCATTGTGCTTATTTCGAGCATGCCCAAATATATTCTAAAATACCAATGGTAGATTTGTTGAGATTGGTTTCACTTCACAGTGACTCAGAGGCTGACTGGATGTGTCATGACAAATTTGCCATCCCCTCCAAACCCTTTCATTATCATAAGATCAGTCCATCCGGCATGGGGCATTCTAAAATTAAGCGGGTGGCTGGCAGTGTATGATTTTTCTGGAAGGAAAATTAGCATGATGTGTTTGGTGAGTGGATACCTGAGTGGGGGAAAGGAACGAGTGGGCTCTCCAGCAAAATTCCTGTCCTCTAAGAGGAGTTCTCCTGCTCAAGGTTCCCAACAGCCTAGAACATGAACCTTATAGTGCTGTTTAGCCCTGTCAAGGTGCAAGAAAGATGGACTTTCAGGAGTTGGAGCAGATAAAGGAGAAGGCGGGTAAAGGACACTATACCACCAGGTCAGGGATGCAATTTATCCCCCCCCCCCCCAGTCAACATGGATTGGCCAGGTGGGCCAGCTCCCTGGGAGAGGCCCACCCAAGCCCACCAGCCTGGCCAATCACTGACAGGTGTCCAAACCCTGGCTCCTTGCTGGATCACCACAGAGCCTGTGGTCAGGCTGCAAAACTGCCCACCAATGAAGGTAAGTGAACTTTGTTGAACATTTAAAAGTACAACCGGTTTACAAGTCAATGCAACAGGAGGCTTCTACATATAACCAAGTGCTAGAGCTGCATACTTTCCTCTAATGAACACATTTTCAAACATCTTTTTTGGGGGGTTGGATAATCTCATCAGAAAATTCAGAGAAGTAAGAATAGCTTCATTTTGGTTTCCATATTGTTTGGGGAAGTATGAATCAGGCAGAATCGCATTAGAGTACCAATCATACTCAATTTCCTTCCCCATTTTTAGCAAGTGCTCCCATTTTTCCACATAGGTTTAGGCACTCTCCTCCAGAGACTGGGATTATAATATTTCATGCAACCACCAACCTGCAGCTGCCTTCTTCCTTGAAACATTTCTTTCCAAGTCCTTGTCAAGGCATCAGGTATTGCTAGACCCGATGCTTAAGATTTTCCTGGCTTGCAAATATGACTGTTTTCTTAAAGCAGGGGTTGGGAATCTCAAACCCAGGAGCCAAATATGCCCCCCCAGGCTCCTCTGTCTGGCTTTTGGGACACTCTGCACACCACATCCCCTCTTCTCAGCCCATACCCTTTGAAGGCCCCTCTTCTTCCCCCTCCTTAAATGATTTGCCCCTCATCTTGCTTGTTGCAGTGGTGGATACAGGTGCAGGAGAGTTTAGCTTGAATGCACTCTACTATACAAATATAAAAGTCATAGCCATTGCTCCACCCACTTTGCGTCTCTGGCCCCACCCACTTGGGCTGAAAAGGGTTTCCCACCCTTGTCTCAGAGTTTGTGGCCTCCGAAGCAGCAAACCATTCTTAAACCTACAGGGTGGTTTTGCCTAGAGGCACGTTCAGGCTTTTCTTGGTTCGTATGCTAGAGGAATAGGAGTGCCCCTCTGCTCTTGTCACAGATAAGCTCCTTCACCTGGATTCTTCCATTATGCAACATGGGTGTCAGATTCGGCCTCTGTTTTACCATCGAACTCGGATACAAGGTTAATTTAATTGTTTGACAGCTCCAGCAGTCTCTCCCTGCTCCTTTGTAATAGTGCCGAGAGAACAAAGAGGTCTCAGATATTATCTTCAGACAAGAGAATCTCTTGCTTGGCAATTTTCATGCTGTCAAATATGAGATTGTTAAGGAACTTATCAGTAGGTGGGTTTTGATCAATATTTTGTTAAAGCAAAGACAATTACATACCAATTTAGCAAATATATGACGAGCTTTCAGGAAAATACTTTCTGACACAATCTCGAGGCTCCTGTTCAGAAAGCCACTCTCCTTTTCAAGTGAAATACCAATGTTTTCAACATGCAAGCCCTTGCAAACTTTTGACAGGGCGCATTCTACTTAAAAATAGAGCCAAGAAGAGCTAACATGATCTCCCATGGACTCAAATTTAGGGCGTGTGCTAAAATGAATGCTTGGCCCACATGAAGTTGCATCAACTTCTTTCTGCTTATTCCTGTTTTATTTAAAATCTTTGGCATCAATAGGGAATGATAGCTGGGTTACACAGTGAGTGAGAGAGGATGTGAATGACTGCTTTTCCAGGGTGTGATATAGTAACCTTCCTCATTCCTTGACAGGGCTTCACCCAGCTGTGGAAGACCTCTAGGAACCAATTGTCAACTTTTGCCAGGGGAAATATTCACCTGTCACATTCGCCTTTCCCCTCTAGGAGTTCATTACCACCCTGGTAGGTGAAGTCAGACTGGAAGGGAGAGACTGGTCCAAGGAAAAAGAGTTAAGACATGTTAAGCAGAGTTTTGTGCAGTGGTTCCTTGGGTGCTTTTTGGTTTTACATGAAAAGCAGCTGACTGAAGTTGCATCTACGAGTGCAGGAGGAAGTGCCGGATTTATGTATAAGCTAAACAAGCTATAGCTTAGGGCCCCATTCTCTTGGGGGCCCCCTAAAAAAATAAAGTAAAAAACCTGGATGTACATTTACAAAATATAAGATAAAAAGCAAATAAAATAAAACCTACCTACAGCAACAGTGTTTTGTGTTGTGTAGGCTCCTGTGATGTAAGTCATGGGCCCCGCCTGCTAGCCTGCTCCCTAAAATATCACTGGTTTGCTCATTTCTATATATAGGGTGCCTACATTCTGCATGTGCAAATGGCTTTAGATACCATAAATTACATAATAAATAATAATAATAATAATAATAATAATAATAATAATAATAATAATAATAATTTATTATTTATACCCCGCCCATCTGGCTGGGTTTCCCCAGCCACTCTGGGCAGCTTCCAAAAGAATATTAAAATACTGTGATACATCAAACATTAAAAGCTTCCCTAAACAGGGCTGCCTTCAGATGTCTTCTAAAAGTCTGGTAGTTGTTGTTCTCTTTGACATCTGGTGGGAGGGCGTTCCACAGGGAGGGCGCCACTACCGAGAAGGCCCTCTCCCTGGTTCCCTGTAACTTGGCTTCTCGCAGTGAGGGAACTGCCAGAAGGCTCTCGGAGCTGGACCTCAGTGTCCGGGCAGAACGATGGGGGTGGAGACGCTCCTTCAGATATACTGGACCGAGGCCATTTAGAGCTTTAAAGGTCAGCACCAACACTTTGAATTGTGCTCGGAAACGTACTGGGAGCCAATGTAGGTCTTTCAAGACCGGTGTTATATGGTCTTGGCAGCTGCTCCCAGTCACCAGTCTGGCTGCTGCATTCTGGATTAGTTGTAGTTTCCGGGTCACCTTCAAAGGTAGCCCCACGTAGAGCGCATTGCAGTAGTTGCATATAGCATATATTCAACACAAAAAAGCAGCAACAATTTGTTGTTGACAAAGGACAGCTGGACATGTAAACAGCTCCATTACCTCCAGTAGCTTAGGGCCTCATCAAACCTAAATTCACCCTGGCAGGAGGGACAGGGTGAAGAGGGAGTGCTTTTCTTTTCCTCTGGTGATCTTTGCTCCTGACAAAATTGCTCCCTGTCCTCCCCTTTCCCTTTTTTTTAAGAAGAGGTACAGCAGTGGTGGGGAACATCTGGCCAGGAGGCCTACTAAGTCCTGCCAGACCTCTTCATTTGGTCTATGAGGCCATTTTCGCCAAGTCACAAGCCCAGCTGCTCTACTTCTGATGTCATAGATGACATCAGGTGTCGGGCAAGTAAAGACTCAGCTGGACCAAAAAGGGATTTGCAAGCCCCAATGATCAGCTGATCCAATACCTATCTACACTTCTTTCCATTCCTGTTTCAATTTCCTTCTCTTCTAAAGGGCCCCAAAGAGAAGAGGCGATGAACCACAGCCGTAGTTAATCACAATGGTAAAGTGCTTCCCTGCTGGACAGAGCAAACTTTAAATGGCATAGGAAAGACGGAGCTAAATTTCTGATCCAAGAATCCACCAGGGCTTTCTTTTCAGCCGGAACTGGCCGGAACTAAGTTCCGGCACCTCTCAGGTGGGCACCATTGGCATTCTAAGGGAGTGAGGGAGGTGTTCATGGTGAGTTCCGGCACCTTTTTTTCTAGAAAAATAGCACTGGAATCCGCCATGTGTTGGTCTTCACAATTAGGTGAATGTGCCATTTTAATAACAAAGTGAAATAACTTGCTAATTGTTTTCATTAATTTAATATTTTCTGAAGCATCTGTTTAGAATGAAGCAGAGAGATCTGAATGAAATCCCACTGAACTGTGGCTTTTAGAGGGTGAAACATAATGCATAGCGTGTGTTTTTTTTTAATCAGCTAAACAGCTTAGGAGAAGTAGGAGAAGTCATACTTTCAATATAGACACAGCAGCTTTAATTACCCATGGTTGTTATACTATAAAAAGCATTGAAGAGCCATCAGCAGTTCAGCCGATTTGCCAAGATGAGCTCCTTTCATTTTATGTAGGATCTGCTTTTGACATCTCCCAGCTGAAAAAGCCCAAACATCCTCACAATATTAAAGACTTATATTGTCTTCTGCTGGAAACGGTGAAAGCAGAGTAATACAATGAACTGTCAAATAAATAAATAAAATAAAAACATTTCCTTTGTGGTTACTTTTGAGATGGCAGACAACTGCATCAAACAGCACAAGCCAAGAGACTTATATCCAGAATTCACATTCACCATGGTTTTGAGCTCTATGCAGCCAACATAAGATTCTGATCTTTACAGGGATGCTGTGAGCTATTCTTCAGCAGCCAGTCTCCCATGCAGAGAGCTTTTTGTGTGGTTCGACTCATTATCAATACAATACTGCCATCAGAAGAATTCAATATATCTGTCTTCAGTTATTCGAACAATGCATCCTAGATACCAAAGGATGACCTGCTGCACATTAGGGTCTACTTTATGTAGATTTATTTACTGATCCCTTATTCCACGCCAGTCTCCAACCTCCCTTCTCTCAGTGTCCCCTCATCAGATCCAGACACCATCTTTGTCCAGCCAGCCTTTGACAGGCATCAACTGCAGAAGTTGGAGTCCTGTTCTCACACCAAAAGGAGTGATGGACAATACACACTTCAGCATTGAAATATTGTCTAAAGCAGACTGGGCAATGCACACTTTTATCAAGATAAGTTGACTTGATCCCCAAATCCTGATAGATCATTCTGAGAGACTTGAGGAAATTGTTTGGTGTATTTCCCAAATTATCTCAATAATTATCTGAGCAACAAGCACATTACACACAGAAAGTTGGATGCCTCCCATAACATTTTCTAGTTCAATTCTTCAATCACCTCCTCCATCTCCACTTGTGACATTAGCACTGCTGATGCAATGGGGAGATAAAACTAAAACAGCATTTTATCACAGATCAACATCCGTATCTCTTGGCAGGAAACAAATGACCACAGGGGCTTTATAATGCCCTCAGGCACAGGAGCTTTTGCAGTAATCTGTGACAAATAAAGGAGGCATGTTATGGAACTAACTCCTAACAGATTATGGTACAAATGAAAGATTCTATGCATTTTCAGTGGCACTTGCAAAAAGAGAGAAACAGATGCCCAGAGGGAAAATGTGTACATTTAAAATGCCACTGCATGCCTTCTAATACATATCCCTGCTCCTCATAAAAGTAGCATTTCAGAATTCAGTCCGGATCGTCTGCAACTTCAAATCAATAAAAGGTTGGGGGTTTTTTTATCAGCCGCAATCAGCACTGAAAAATGCACTTGATTTCTAGCCATACAACAAAGCGGCGTGGACTGAGTAATTATGCATATGAGGGAATTTAGAAAACAAGAGGCATTTTAGCAAGTTTGAACGATGTATGAACAAGCAAAATTGGGACATTGCTGAAAAGTGAAACAGAATGCTACTTTATTGGGTTGGGGAAAAGGGAACGAGAACAATTATTAGTTGATATGATTTGGAGCCTAATCACTGTTCCTTTTGAAATGGCTGTGACAAAATTTAATGCTTAGGATTTGTCAGTTCACACATGCTGGCCCTGGCCCTCTCCCTGCCAGGTATGCACCTGTGACTACAGGACAATGTGCTAGCATGAACTCGGAAGCACATGGACACAGCTACAATGACTCCCACAACTGTGGCTGGAACAGAACCTCTGCTTGCTGTATTCATGAACTGCCCAGGTCACTAACCTATCTCCAGGTGCTTGTAAACACAAAGAGAGATACACCCATGGCTGATGAGGGTATGTGGCTGTAGAGGCTGCAATCCTAGACACACTTACCTGAGAGTAAGTCCCCTTGAACTCAGTGGGGTTTGCTTCTTAGCAGAAAAGGTAAAGGTAAAGGACCCCTGACCATTAAGTCCAGTTGTGGACGACTCTACGGTTGTGGCGCTCATCTCGCTTTACTGGCCAAAGGAGCTGATGTTTGTCCACAGACAGTTTTTCTGGGTCATGTGGCCAGCATGACTAAGCCGCTTCTGGTGAAACCAGAGCAGCGCATGGAGACACAGTTTACCTTCCTGCTGGAGTGGTACCTATTTATCTAATTGCACTTTGACGTGCTTTCGAACTGCTAGGTTGGCAGGAGCTGGGACCAAACAACGGGAGCTCACCCCATCATGGGGATTTGAACCACCAACCTTCCAATTGGCAAGCCCAAGGCTCAGTGGTTTACACCACAGCACCACCCGCGTGCCCTAGCAGATCTGTTTAAAAAGGTAAAGGTACCCCTGCCCATACGGGCCAGTCTTGACAGACTCTAGGGTTGTGCGCTCATCTCACTCTATAGGCCGGGAGCCAGCGCTGTCCAGAGACACTTCCGGGTCACGTGGCCAGCGTGACAAGCTGCATCTGGCGAGCCAGTGCAGCACACGGAACGCGTTTACCTTCCCGCTAGTAAGCAGTCCCTATTTATCTACTTGCACCCGGGGGTGCTTTCGAACTGCTAGGTTGGCAGACGCTGGGACCGAGCGACGGGAGCGCACCCTGCCGCGGGGATTCAAACCGCCGACCTTTCGATCAGCAAGTCCTAGGCGCTGAGGCTTTTACCCACAGTGTCACCTGGGTCCCAGCAGATCTGTTTACTTCTCTCCAAATGCTTCACACTGGCTGCATCATGCTTAGTGTGACCTCAGAGGCTACTGTGCCAGGAAACCCAAACTTGCTTTCCTAGACATTGCTTGAGAGGCCGTTGGAATGGAATGAGAGGTTAATAATTTGAGGAATTCAGAATTTGAGTACACTTCTCCCATCAGTAGATGTGAAGATGACATCAGTGGGAAGGGCTGCCAACTCTGATAGGATTGCCAGCTACAGCCATTTGTGGACTGAGAGAGCCTGGCATCAGCAATTCATACTATGGTGACCTCATGTTTGGATCGTTGCAATGCTATCTGCAGGAGGCTACTCTTGAAAATAGTTCAGAAGCTGCAGGTAGTTCAGACAGGATCAGTTATTAATTGGGGCAGGAAGCTGAGAGAACGCAACACCAGACTGAATTGGCTGCTGGTAAGCTACCGGGCTCTGTTCAAGGTGTTGGTAAATGTCTATAAAGCTCTAAATGGCTCAGGGCCCAACTATCTCCAGGAGTGCCTCCTCCAAAACCAGCCATTTTTGATCCTTATGATCCATGGAGCGGTGGGAAGGGCTCTGAGAACTGATGAAGGGACTTGTAGAAGAATCTTTTCTGTAGTGTGGCCTCAACTTTGGGACAATGTCCCCTTGCATCTGTCCCCTTCATTGTTGGCAGACAGTCATCCATGAAAGACACTTTGGTTTACCAAAGTCTAATAGGGTAATATTTGTCCTGAACAGCAGTCTACAGGGTTTTACTCACTCTATGAACATTTTAGTTCTGTACTACATGCAGTGTTGTTGTTTATCCTTTGTTGTTCATTGGCCTGGGCTCTGTGGAAAGAATGGCAAGTCATACACAACAACAACAACAACAACAACAACAACAACAACAACAACAACAACAATGCAGAGATTAGAATTCTGTCATTTGGTGGTTATTTTCACGGGAAGCACTGAGATTTTATCATGGCACCACTTGACTTGTTTTCTGGGCTGATGGGAAGCTGAAAAAACATTATTCCTATATGAAAACTGCTGAGCAGCTATATCCACAAAAGAAATGAAGACAGCAGTCAAGCTGCCTGATTCTCTTTCATCTTGAATTTCGAAGACACATTACATAACATTGTTTTCTATATTTGCAGAAGTACTGAGTGAATTTCAGGACCCCAGGGGATACAGACAAAAATGTGTTGCGCCTTGGGCCGCCTTAATCAGCTCATCTGTTATGTATCCGTGGACTAAATGCAATTTTCAGGGCTTTCAGGACTTGGTAGGAGGTCCTGTACAAGATATCATTCTGCCTGAGGCAGAAATAGACCCAGTCCTCCTCAAGTCAAGGAGCATCATGTTGTTGTTGTTTAGTCGTTCAGTCGTGTCCGACTCTTCGTGACCCCATGGACCAGAGCACGCCAGGCACTTCTGTCTTCCACTGCCTCCCGCAGTTTGGTCAGATTCATGTTTGTAGCTTCGAGAACACTGTCTAACCATCTCGTCCTCTGTCGTCCTCTTCTCCTTGTGCCCTCCATCTTTCCCAACATCAGGGTCTTTTCCAGGGAGTCTTCTCTTCTCATGAGGTGGCCAAAGTATTGGAGCCTCAGCTTCACGATCTGTCCTTCCAGTGAGCACTCAGGGCTGATTTCCTTAAGAATGGATGCGTTTGATCTTCTTGCAGTCCATGGGACTCTCAAGAGTCTCCTCCAGCACCATAATTCAAAAGCGTCAATTCTTCGGCGATCAGCCTTCTTTATGGTCCAGGTCTCACTTCCATACATCACTACTGGGAAAACCATAGCTTTTACCATACGGACCTTTGTTGGCAAGGTGATGTCTCTACTCTTTAAAATGCTATCTAGGTTTGCCATTGCTTTCCTCCCAAGAAGCAGGCGTCTCTTAATTTCGTGGCTGCTGTCACCATCTGCAGTGATCATGGAGCCCAAGAAAGTAAAATCTCTCACTGCCTCCATTTCCTCCCCTTCTATTTGCCAGGAGGTGATGGGACCAGTGGCCATGATCTTCATTTTTTTGATGTTGAGCTTTTGATGTTTGTGCTCTCCTCTTTCACCCTCAATAAAAGGTTTTTTAATTCCTCCTCACTTTCTGCCATCAAGGTTGTGTCATCTGCATATCTGAGGTTGTTGATATTTCTTCCAGCAATCTTAACTCCGGCTAGGGATTCATCCAGCCCAGCCTTTCGCATGATGAATTCTGCATATAAGTTAAATAAGCAGGGAGACAAAATACAGCCTTGTCGTACTCCTTTCCCAATTTTGAACCAATCAGTTGTTCCATATCCAGTTCTAACTGTAGCTTCTTGTCCCACATAGAGATTTCTCAGGAGACAGATGAGGTGATCAGGCACTCCCATTTCTTTAAGAACTTGCCATAGTTTGCTGTGATCGACACAGTCAAAGGCTTTTGCATAGTCAATGAAGCAGAAGTAGATGTCTTTCTGGAACTCTCTAGCTTTCTCCATAATCCAGCGCATGTTTGCAATTTGGTCTCTGGTTCCTCTGCCTCTTCTAAATCCAGCTTGCACTTCTGGGAGTTCTCGGTCCACATACTGCTTGAGCCTTCCTTGTAGAATTTTAAGCATAACCTTGCTAGCGTGTGAAATGAGTGCAATTGTGCGGTAGTTGGAGCATTCTTTAGCACTGCCCTTCTTTGGGATTGGGATGTAGACTGACCTTCTCCAATCTTCTGGCCACTGCTGAGTTTTCCAAACTTGCTGGCATATTGAGTGTAGCACCTTAAC
Organism: Podarcis tiliguerta; assembly: GCF_965153285.1. Taxonomy (NCBI): domain Eukaryota; kingdom Metazoa; phylum Chordata; class Lepidosauria; order Squamata; family Lacertidae; genus Podarcis; species Podarcis tiliguerta. The sequence goes on from NC_139545.1 coordinate 10,894,724, forward strand.
AGCATCATCTTTTAAAATTTTAAATAGTTCAGCTGGAATACCATCACTTCCACTGGCCTTGTTATTTGTCAAGGAGCATCATACCCAAAGCTGGTTCAAGTTATTTTGGTACCTGGGACAGAAAACCCCCAACTGCCTCTCCCCAGGAGTAACAACAACAACACATTACAAACTAATATTTGTACACCAAATATAAGATTTGATTCAGAAGAAGAAGAGGAAGAAGAGTTTGGATTTGATATCCTGCTTTATCATTACCCAAGGGAGTCTCAAAGCGGCTAACATTCTCCTTTCCCTTCCTCCCCCACAACAAACACTCTGTGAGGTGAGCGGGGCTGAGAGACTTCAGAGAAGTGTGACTGGCCCAAGGTCACCCAGCAGCTGCATGTGGAGGAGCAGGAACGCGAACCCGGTTCACCAGATTACGAGTCCACCACTCTTAACCACTACACCACACTGGCTCTCAGTTTGATAACTCATAAAGTGGTCCAATTTGGCTTAAGTCCAAATCAGCACTTTATTTTGGAAAAATGGCAGCTCCATGTCTTCATATACACTATTATATATTATTTATATAATATATATATATATATATATATATATATATATATATATATATTATATAAATAATATTATTATATATATATTATTATATATATATTATTTTCTTACATGGCTAAAACTCTTTTATGTTTTGACAGAACTGTGTGAGATTCAAAACCCATTCCGAGTGGCTAAAGCTTACAGACAAAATGGGTGCAGGATTTGATATCGCTGTTTATGCAATAAAACACGATCCTGTTTAAGGGGCGGTGGTGTTCAATGAAGGAGAGGCCAGGCCAGTGCAAATATGAACTGAGTAGCAAGAGCAAACTGTCTCCTATGCATTGTGGATTTTTGTAGGGATATTACTGAGATGTTTTGTGGGTCCCTTAGGATGTCCTGGCAGCCACACTGATGCCCACGGGCATCATATTCATGAATACTGCCTTATGTAGGCGAGCTTAGAGACAATACATTTTTTGACATCTGGACTGCTAAGGTTTTGTGAAACATTTTATGGGTTCTCATATAGATCCTGTTTTGCCTCTGACAATCCCAAAATCTCTGAGGCACCTCACTCAGGCTCAGGATTTGAGATTCATCTGAATCCAATGCAGACCCCTAAGAAGTTCAAACTATAATAGAACATGGTTTAGCAATGTGATACAGTGAAGGATTGGCATTTAATTTTTGATATTATTAAGTATCAATATTCCTGGTATTTGGCACTGTCGAGCATGGATTTGTGAAATGGAAACTGTTGGCATTCATGAGATGCACCATAGCTTTCCTTGCTGAATGTTTCTGAGACATCTAGCAACTAGAAAAATGCTTTCGTTTAGGCTACTTTGGATCCACATTATTCATTCATTTATTTTTTGTTGTTGAGAAGCAGCACTTTTGCTAGCACGGCTGACGTTCTCTATTTCCAATAATGTTGTGTCTAAGATTAGTTGTTTATTATATTGATACTTGCTTGCTATTTCCCTTTGGAATACACCTGTGGGTTCGTTAGCTGACAATCAATTGAAGCAAGCAAAGAATTTCCTGGTGGGTTCAGCAGAGGTCGGCTTTGCCTATAATTCATTAAGTTTCAAAGATTTTTTCTGAGTAAAACGGCAGGTTTTTTTTCTTTTTAAAATAAAGTAAAACCACTTTACCCTTCTCTTGATGATCAAGAAATGAAAAATTCCAGTCATGCAGCCTAGCAGTTGTTCTCCTAAAGGTAAATGTGGGGATACAAGGCCATAACTCAAGATTGAAAGGCGCTTTTTGCCAAAATATGTGCTTTCAAATATATGGACCCAGGTTCAATATCTGACATCTTCCTTCATGGGATCTTAAGGAGAAAAACCTATATATTTGATCCTAGATTGCTGCTGCTAAACTCAGTAAACAGTATAGGTCTGGTGGACCATTCATCTAATTTAGTATATCATAACATCTATCCATCACTCTGAAAAATTATACACCTGGCCCTCAGTCACTAGCCTCAATCAAGCTAATACTGAAAGCTTCTTGAAACTTTTAAAATGTGGCTTAGCATGCAAGGGAAGGCAGTGGGAATAAGTGAGCCAGCACAGTAATCATCACCACCCACATGTTGAAGGGTGAACATTTGAAGCAGACAGTCTCCTATGCTAGAAGAAGCAAAGATTATCAGAGTTGAAGCAATGATTCTTCAACATCAACTTCGTTGGACTGGTCATGTTGTTCAGATGCCTGATTATCGTCATCCAAAGCAACTACTCTATTCTTTACTTAAAAATGAAAAGTGTAATGCTGGTGGTCAACAAAAGAGGTTTAAAGACTCTCTCAAGGCAAATCTTTAAAATTGTAGTATAAACACTGACAACTGGGAAACACTGGCCTGTGAGTGCTCCAGTTGGAGAACAGCCTTTACCAAAGGTGTCATGGGCTTTGAAGATGCTTGAACTCAGGACAAAAGGAAGAAATGTGCTAAGAGGAAGGCACGTTTGGCAAATCCTCAGCGTGATCAACTCCCACCTGGAAACCTATGTCTCCACTGTGGAAGGACGTGTGGATCCAGAATTGGCATCCACAGTCACTTACGGACTCACTGTTAAAACTGTATCATTGGAAGACAATCTGACTTAGCTACGAGTGATCGCCAAAGAAGAAAAAGACTCATGGAGGGTTCATTGCCATGTTTCCCAAAATTGGGTCTCTGGCTGTTTTTGGAGTACAACTCCCATCATCCCTAGCTAGCAGGACCAGTGATCAGGGATGATGGGAACTGTAGTCCAAAAACAGCTGGAGACCCAAGAGAGGGAAACACTGCTCTGTCATAAAGGCCAAACGGTGTAAAAGAAGAAGAGAAGAAGAGTTTGGATTTGATATCCTGCCTTTAACTCCCCTTAAGGAGTCTCAAAGCGGCTCACAATCTCCTTTCCCTTCCTCCCCCACAACAAACTCTCTGTGAGGTGAGTGGGGCTGAGAGACTTCAGAGAAGTGTGACTAGCCCAAGGTCACCCAGCAGCTGCATGTGGAGAAGCGGAGACGCGATTATGAGACTACCGCTCTTAACCACTACACCACATTGGCTCCCTGTGTCACACGTTCACCTTTCAACTTGGGGAGGACAACTAGAACAGTGTCCCGGGTGGTGGAGCCAAAGCAGTCATCCCTGCTGTCCTCTCACATGTGGCTACTTGAATGCCTGTCAAGGGCTTCATCTGAGTGGAGGATGGTGCCCCATTCTGATTACGGTGGCTATAATAATAATAATTTATTATTTATACCCCACCCATCTGGCTGGGTTTCCCCAGTTACTACAGGCGGCTCCCAACAGAAAATCAAAAACACAATAAAACATCAGACATTATTTCTCCCCGTCTTTTGGTTTGCCTTAACTTGGAGAGCTTATCAAGATTGTACTCCTTAACACCTCCCAAGTTCTAAAAGTGAGTTGCTAGTCAAATATGAACAAAGACTGCTCTTCATACCTCCTAAGACTATGTATATATAAAAAAGACCCTCATCATATTTTTTCCATTTTCTAAAATATTGATTTTCCCCCTAATGCATTTGTTCAGTGACACTTTTATTACCAGACACCATCTTGCTTAACTACAAAGCTGATGTAGCATACAAGCTGCACCTTGTCATTGACACATAAACTTTACTTATTCATTTGCATCAAAGTCAGAACACGAGCAACTATGCGCCTTTCAGCCGGTTATTGCTCTGACAGCAAGGAGAAATGCTAAAGCTGAAAGGCTGCTCTCAGGGACAAATTGCAGGGACAAACACACAAACGCATACACTGTAGCCCAATGAATCTTCTGATTTAAAAGCTGCTTTGGATCAGAGTCTCTGTCTACAAGTTGCTGTGGGTTCAAGAGGACCCTTGTGCTCCTGTCCTGCATGTGATCTTCCTGAATGCATCTGGTTGGTCTCTTTTTATACATTGTTTTCACTATCCCTTAATATATTCTCTCTCTCCTGTATTCATGCTCTGGTTAGAGAACTGCATCACTTAATCTGGCAGAGTGAAAATTTCAAAAGATTAGCTATGTTTTAGTTCATGTATTGGTTTGGAAAGTATGAAATAGATAGCTTGTATGAAAATGTGAACTGAGGAAATCTATCTCCCCCCCCCAAAAAAAAACCAACCCTGGGTCAAATAGGGCAATAGTTCGTTGCTAGGGAATCTCAAAGTTTCCTTAACAAAGTCAAATAAGGATTGTTAAAAAAAAAGAAGAAAAAAAAGATTGAGTTTCTGCAATTTCCTTTTCACAAAATAGTAAAAACAAAAAACAGATTCTTAAATTTTAAGCGGGAACCTCACATCTTAAGAAAACTTTGCACATATTATCTGTGAGAATTAAACGCCCGATAGTAAACTCAGTCCTTTACAGTAGGATGCAGCAGAAGCAACTGTGGTTGGAATAGTAACATCAAAGGTTTTATTTATAAAGCAAATAACAAAACAACAAGACGACTCTCACATCCATCTTCTTCAGCAGAGGAGAGCAGAGAGGGAGGAGACATTTAAATAGTTCCCATATTCATACATCAATTAAGCAATTAAAGACAACCCGCAACGTTATGCAATGTGAGAATGAGACATTACAATACTAACAGTATCATGGGCCACATATAATGCAAAATTTCCCCCTCTTTTTTAAAAAAAAACTAAAATTATGCCACTGCAAGTGTATCTTGATCTATCCATATTCCCCTAAATGTTGAACCATCCCTGTATTCTGATTATAAGCTTTATGAGCCTCTATTGCCATGCCAACACATTCTTTATTTTCCCCATGGTGTCCAGATAAATAATGTCACACTGTTGGTAACCTTAATTGCAAGCCATATTGGAATTAGCTGCTTTAAGCAATTATGTGATCATTATATGCATTGGACTCCAAAGACTCGAGATATAATGAGCTTGGAAATACAACACAGAACTGCAGAAACTTATGTACCAATTTAAGGCTACATATTCCAATGGACCGGAAGACAGAAATAGAATTTTATGGTTTGACTGAATGCTAAAATCCACTTTCACACATCCCTAGGTTGCCATTGAGTGCTGGAACTGAGGAATTTGGAGGGAAGCTACAAGAGTTTGAATAAGGCTCACGAAAGCTGCGTATGTATGTGTTATACATCCCGGATGATTTCCCCTTCACAGTTCATGCCATATGGTAGCTGTAAACGATAATTCAGCTCTCGCATAAGTGTATGCAGTTTTAATTATATAATAATAATGCCACAGGCTCCCCGATCAAAGCTTGCTTCCATCCATATTGCAAGCTGAGTGTGCATCTGCCCCATGGTTTTATTAATCATATGCTGGACTTCCTTTTAACAAACTCCTGGGGCAACTAACAGTCAAGAAAACAATAACGTCACAGACAATAAAATCAACAGAAGAAGAGCAGGACATTTTGGTAGCAGGAAATCAATTCAGCCAGCTTGGTAAAGCCTGAGAAAATATTCTGTGGAAAAGATGTGAGAGTAGGTGGCTGGTGAGCCTCTCTGGAGAGGGCATTTCGAAGGGGAGACACCGCAGCTAAAAAGAAGTTGTTGTTGTTGTTGTTGTTGTTGTTGTTGTTGTTGTTGTTGTTGCTGCTGCTGCTGTTGTTGTTGTTGTTGTTGTTGTTGTTGTTGTTGCTGCTGTTGTTGTTGTTGTTGTTTTCTATCCTGCCATTCTTTCAGAAAGGAGCCCAGGATAGTAAGCATACCTACAACAAACCATTTTCTAACCCCCCCCCCCCCGGCAGCATTTCAAATAGTCTTAAAAGAGTCACGGTCCCACCATTTAAGCCCAAGGGGCTCCAATAACATCATCAGGAGCAAGAGAGGACATAGACATCTTTGGGAGCTTTCCCCTAAACTTTTCAGAGTCTGCACCCTTTGCACAATGTTCAAAATGGGATTGGTTAAAAACTGACCTCCCACCTGCTCCCAAAGGTGGATGAATCCGAATCTGTCTTGGATTCAAACAATTACTTTTCCGTGCAGGTTTCTGGCTTTCACTGCCTCCCTTGCCAACTTCTAGACCATGGGTAGGCAAACTAAGGCCCGGGGGCTGGATCCAGCCCAATCACCTTCTAAATACAGGTTGCGGATGGTCCGCGAATCAGCATGTTTTTACATGAGTAGAATGTGTGTTTTTATTTAAAATGCATCTCTCGGTTATTTGTGGGGCATAGGAATTCATTCATTCCCCCCCCCCCAAAAAAAAATAGTTCGGCCCCCCACAAGGTCTGAGGGACAGTGGACCGGCCCCCGCTGAAAAAGGTTGCTGACCCCTGCTCTAGACATTTAATACAACCCAGTGCGCCCAAACCTTTTCTCTCACTCTTATACAAACACACACGCACACATGGGGGGGGGGCACAAAAAGATATCACAAAAAGAGGCAGCTTAAATAAAACAATGAAAGGAAGCAAATGTAGACAATTTTTCTTGTCTGAACAATTCCAGTCTCAAAATTTGGGCTTTCTTTTAATAAAAGTTGGCCTGTTTTGGCTCGCAGGCACCTATTTTGCCCAACATTGTTCAAGATGGTAGCATCAAGATGAAGTCCCCCACAGCGTTAATCAGCAGCTGCATTACCAAAGGATTCAGCAATAATATTCCCCTTCTTTGCTTATCACCAAATTAGAATTATTCTGGCCACCTAATGTGTTTACAGAAGCAAGGGGAGAATAGCAGCACCGCTTAGAAATGCAATTGCTTTTTCTCATGAAAGGCTGCAGAATAATTACAAGCTAAATACCGAGGACATTTTAAAAAGAGGGTGGCAGGGCATGTTAGGGGTGTAATGTACTATATAATGCAACAAACTATATGGCTAAAAGATCAATTTTCTCTGAAACTGTAGCTATAAATAAATGCTGTGAAAACAAACATTAGAATCAAATAAGAGAGCTGTCGAGAGTTTGTAATGTAAACTTTGTTTTGATATGCCCTCTGGCTTCAGACCTAAATCAGCAATTCACTGAACATAAAACAGGTGACATTCCCCCTCCCCTGAAAGCTCTGAGTGCCAGAAATTCCATATTAAGCAAAATTAAACAAAATCTTCATGTTTGTCTATGTTATCCAATTCTTTGTACACCTCAAATCAGGTCCTCCCTTAAAGAGGGCACGTATTGTGGTGAGATCCGGCAAACCGACACCCTGTGTTGTGGATGGGTACAATCAGTCAGCCACAACACCCGATTGGTAGGTCCCTCGAAGCTGGGTACAATCTGGCCAATGGGATGCAGTCCAAACAGTTCGAGGGACCTATTTATGCCCATGCACGTGACCCAGAGCTTCCTCTTTCGGCGCGTGCATTCAGAACACCTGCCCACCTCTCCCTACTTTTAGGGCTTTGCTCTTGACCATGCTATGCTGTCGTCTGTCATCTGTCATTGGGACAGGGGCACGGCAGGAATTTCCCCCACTTGGCTGATTGGCTGTTGCCATTTGGGTTTTGCCTGCCACGTAGCAAATCGTCACAACTTGTAAGGTTGCGGATAGGCTCTGGTTCAGGTGATAGGGATGGGAGAATGCTCTCGCCATCCCTATGTGAAGGGTATTCCATTAAAGGAATCCAGGGACTCGATGGTTTGGTCAACCCCTGAGAGGGGGTTGTGCCCGAGTCCAGGGGGGACATTTGGGTGGCGGAGGTAGCCCGTTCCTGGCTTTCCGCTTATCCGGGTGTTCACCCTTGGCTGACCTATGCTGGTGACCTGGGTCGGCGCTACCTGCATGGCAGGGAGCTAGTCAAACCAGAGCCTATGCAGCCAGTCACTTTCTGTAATCAATTTGTGGCCTAAATTCTGCCAAAAAACCAAACCAAAAATTTGAGTCATGTGTGAATTTATTTAGGGGGGAGGTTTCAGGGTCTGAACACGCAATTAGGGCTAAGCCCGAAGCACTCACAGAGTTCTGCTTTCTCTTTCACATACAGGAAGCATCAGCTGCTGTTTTCAATTAACTCGTAATTCCCCAACAAGCTATACAGCGAGCTCAAACCAGCATGCCTGATCCACATGAATACTGCCCAGTTCCTTTTTAGTGCTTAGCTGGCCACCTGTCCTACTTTGCAGAGGACAATCCTCTTTTTGCAGGAGTTCTCTGTTTGAAGATGAAGAAGCATAAGAAGAGAGAGCAGGAAGGACCTTGAACCTGTCCATCTATGGTTAGCATAAAAGAACTACATTGGCTCCCAGTATGTTTCCAAGCACAATTCAAAGTGTTGGTGCTGACCTTTAAAGCCCTGAACGGCCTCGACCTAGTATACCTGAAGGAATGTCTCCACCCCCATCGTTCAGCCCTGAGGGTCTTCTGGTGGTTCCTTCACTGTGAAAAGTGAAATTACAGGAACCAGGCAGAGGGCCTTTTCAGTAGTCGCACCCATCCTGTGGAATGCCCTCCAGTCAGATGCCAAGGAGATAAATAACTATACAGCCTTTTGAAGACACAAAGTAGTTTTTAATGGATGATGTTTGATTGCGTTTTTACTATTTTTGTTGGGAGCTGCTCAGAGTGGCTGGAAACAACCCAGCCAGATGTGCAGCATATAAATAATGTATTATTATTATTATTATTATTATTATTATTATTATTATTATTATGCATCTGGACAGCCAACAGAGCAGGTGCACAGGTCACCTTCCACACTATGGCATTTCTCTTTAGAACTTAGTCCTTATTTCTACATCTGCATCTAGGCACAAAAGTTAACAAATGCCAAGTTATGCAAATCTGTGCCTTCTTTTGCTCCTTTTTGTTCCTGTTTTTGTATGTCGCCACTGTCTCCAGGATTGGAGCCCCACCAAACTCATGGCCCTCAAGTTCAGTTTTGAAGACTCCTTCACCTACAACTTTCTGCAGACCCAAGAAGCTGAAAATGGTTGCATTTGCCCATTTGTCCATTTCTACTATCTTGAACTGGCAGATATTTAGGGATTTGAGCATTGTGGTGAAAGCCCAATCCATTCTAAATTGGTCTTGCCCTTTCAAAGGAAGCCAGCAAAGCTTTTGCACAGAACCTCATCCCACAGCAGCAGTTTCTAAAGTTAGCTATGCTTTGTATGAAACTGTGCTTCTTTCTTGTCTATTCTCAACTCTCTGCCTATCAATTTTAATGAGTGGCCTGAAATACTAATATAATGAGACACATAGAGAGACAGAGAGAAATCTCTTTCTCCTCCGTAAGCACTTCATACTATCGATAAATTTATAAACTGCTATAGTGTACTCCTTAATCATCTTCCCCTCCAAACTAAAAAAAAAAATTGCAAATACTTTATTACCCTTCCCTTGCAGTTAAGATGCTCAAAGTGGATAGTGTCATTATACAGCTGAGTCACCAGGTGGCGCTAAAGTTAGCTGTACCTTTGTAGAGTCAGGAGTTCCCTGGGCTATTATGGTCTTGTTTAAGAGAGACAACAATGGTCTCACCATCCCTCGTCATTTCAGTTGCTCTTTTCTGTCTTTCCCAGGAAACAATCCTGAGGTGAGGCGACCAGAACTGAATCCCAAAATGTGACTCCATCGTATTTCATATATCTGAAACATTTATATTCAGCCATTCCACCTGAAAGGGTGTGTGTGCAAGATGTCCAACCACAGTCTCAAGTTATAACATGCTTAAATAAATCACGTTTAACAGAGCTAAATAAAAAACAAACAAACCCTGCAAACTGACAGTCCGGCATAAAAGCAATAGAACAAGAGAAATAGCACTAAAAGAATACTGCCAGTTTTATTTCCTAATAATTCCCAACATTTACTTTGCCTTTTTCACTGCCACTGCACACCAAGTTGACGTTTTCATTGAGCTATCCATTCCCCTCCACCTGCCGATCTCTGTCCTTCCTGGTTAGTCACAGCAATATCAAATCTCATATGGGTATATGCATGATATTAGAGCACTGATATTTTTTTACAAAAATTGCTCTGGTATGAAATTCACTGTGCCCTTACATACAAATTACCAGCAGACGTATGAAACCCTGTAGCAATACCTTTCCAGTTGGCCCTTGGCATGGAACAAGTGGTATTACCAGGAAATTATCACTTGGCAGTGCCAGCCAAGACATTTTGTTGTCTGAAGTGGGGCATGGCTGGCACTGCCTCCCTGCTATAGCAAACAAATATTGCTTCACTATTCCTGACTTTATATATTTCTTCCACTCACCATGGTGTCAACGGAAGCAGGACACTTCACTCTGCAACAAGGTGTCAGTAGTCTTCTACTGCTGACTGAACAACCTGAATTTAGTTTCCAGGGACCTCCTGACTATATTTTCCAGTGTTGCTGCTGCTGTGCAGTATTTGCCACCTGAGGCAGCTGCCTCAAATTTCCTAATGATAGGGCAGGGCTGGCTTAGGTTTAAATCCCTGCTCAGGAACTATAGCATGGCCTAGCTTACTTTGCAGGGTTGCTCTAAAGATAAAAGGGAAAGAAACCATGTGTACCGCCTTGAACAGCTTGGGAGAAAAATAGTAATAAATTATTCTGTGTTATCCCCTTTTTATGAAATGGATTTTCCACTGTGTGTTAAACTCTCCCAGCAAACAAGCTCTGATGCTCTCAGCTTACCATGCTCTACCACAATGGCTCTCATCCTGTACACTAGGGCTCCCCAAACTTGGAAACTCTCTGGCTGTTCTGGACTACAATTCCCATCATCCCTGACCAGTGGTCTTGCTAGCTAGGGATGATGGGAGTTGTAGTCCAACAACAGCTGAAGACCTAAGTTTGGGAAACCCTGCTCTACACAGATAACCAAAGCTCCTGCACAGTGTGCTTATTCTGCCCCCTGCTGCAGCCAGTAATTGAGCCTAGGGGGTGAAACACACTCTTAATCCTAGGGCTAGTTACTCAGATCAGATGACTCAGCTGTTACAGCTAAACCTGGAATACGACCCACTGTCTGGCTTAACGTAATCAGCCATTTAAATTTAGAACTGAGCTAAAGGCTCAGATAAAAATTGGCTGTCTATGAATTGTTTTAAAATTTAGGTAAGCTAAGTCTCTGGAACTCAAAAACAAATGGTTAAAAGCTCAAGATTATGTAACTTCCATAATTTAGCTTAAAAATGAAAGGAGACAGGTAGATTCTAACAGATACCCATCTACACACCTTCTACATTTAGTTTCATGGTGTGGCTTTGCATCAAGGTTACAAACTCTCATTTTGATAAGGGTTTTCAAGCCCTGCTTCCAACAGCCATTCAGGACCCATTACTACCTGGAGCAAAGAAATCTCCTCCTCTGTGCTTCTGGATCTTCTCAAGTCTCTTTCCACCTGTCTTTTTACACTAACTCTCTTATTCATGCACTTTCTTGCAAGTTTATTATACTTTTTTGGACACCGTTCAAGTCTTTTTGACTTGCTGATGTGTTCGCCCCCGTCCCCCAAAAACGATTTAAGTATTAGTATTACTACCACCATTAACTAAAACCCAGTAAATTAAGTTGGGCCTGCAAATACACTGGCAGCTTATGCAGCTGGTACATAAGTGGTGCTATTTGCTCCAATAGCTTGGAACCCACAAGAAACCAGGCAGCTGCAGTCTTCACAAGCCAAAGCTTCCAAGCTATCTTCAAAGGCAGCCCCACATAGAGTGCATTACAGTAGCCAAGCATGAATGTAATAGTGTCAAGAACGATTGTGGCTAAGTCCACTTTCTCTAGAAGGGGGTACAGCTAGGGAAGCCCTGATAGCACTGACTGCAGTAGAACTCTCAAGCTAGACTTTCGGGGGGCCATGAAACTCCATCCAAGATCGGTTCCACACCTCCATGCAGATCAGCTTCCCGACTCTACCATACCTCCGTCTTAATTTAAGATACCTACCAGAGGTCCTCCCAATATATCTGATTTAAACAGATTCATTCTGAATCAAACACCTGCCATCACCAAGGGTAGATTGTTCACTGCTTAAGTAGGCAATCATCTTAGATTGCATAATCCAGTGATATACGTTCACATGTAAAGCAGCCTTGAAAAACCAATCACAAATATAATAATTGAATCAACTGAGCCTGCATACTGCAGCAATCATACCATGACAGCTATACTGTGTCAGTTTACACACTGAAGCTATCTCATCTATCTAATGCATGTGCGTAGTGGAAACCATATGGCACATTCTGATGCCAATATTTCTCCCAGTTTTCATCTAACCTAAATGCCCCTACCTCCAGGATGATTTTTACTTTCACCACCAAGAGCTTTCAAGTCTTAGGCTTTAAGGGACTGAGAGCTTTCAAGCCATCTGCCCTTGAAAAATCTCCCCTTCCATTTAGTTCATATTATTGTATATTACTGTTCGTCATTATTAAATGTATGATCACCACTTGGTCATCATTGGAATAGCAGGGGGGAATTCGCATTCTAAAACGAGATACCTCATATAACTCACAAACCATAATACACAATTTCAATGCAAAGGTATAAAAGGCAGCGTGGCTTTTTAAAGAATGAACTGAATTCCACGTGCTGCTAAAAAAGAATCTGCACTCAAAGAATTGCGCAACCGACATTCAATATTTCTCCTTCAACCCCTCTTTCAGAAACTTTCTTTGTATGACCTCAACACCATTCCTCCATTCACAAGAGCCCCCTTACCCTTTTGAGAAGACAGAATGAGTTCCACCAAGAAATGTTGCTTGTTTCCAATCTTTGAAAGAGTTACAACTTCCTTTCTCCCACCGGCCGACTTTTAGCAAGCACCATGAATGGCATGTGTTCCTTCGGCAGTCGAGACAGATATGTAAGGGGAAGGGCACAACAGGAAAGTCGCAAAGGCATGTCTTGATAGAATAGTGGAGGCCTGTGCCAGCAGCAATATCAGGCCGTGCCAGATTCCAGGCGCTGTGTTGATCTAGCACCTGTTACGGTTCGTACACATTTGACAATCAGCTGTTCGGCTAATATTAACCAATGAAATGTCTGTTTAAAAAAATGGGGAAGTCAGTGCCTCTGCACAGAGAAGCAGATTTGTATAGATGCACAAAGATAAGCACATTTTTTTTAAAAAAAGAAAGTTTACATCCATATTGTTTCAACTACAGATGGCCATTTAAAATGGGTAACATTAGTAATGGGTGAACTCTGCTAGCTCAAATTGGAATCAAAAATTAAGTTGTCTTCTGAGAGCACCCTCCCAGTTCAACCATACCTCCCAGTTCAACTGCTGTATTTCTCCCCTGCCCCCATCACTCCACAACTTCTGAACACTAATCACAACTCACCCAGAGGTATGCAAAGGCTTTTGAAAAGGATCTCTAGGAAACAACATTAACAACTTATTTCATTTGCAAATTGTTTCCCTTGATATATTATGGAGTGATTTAAAATATAATAAAAACATATACGTATAAAAATATTGCATGTATAAAAACAATTCTTTAAAATAACCAGATTACACACACACACACACACACACACACACACACACACCTTACTATAACAACACATACATAAATTTACTTTAAATCCATGCATACTTTAAATGCATCAGTTGAGATTAAAGCTCTCCATTTAGAAGGTTGTCTTTAGCAAGAACCGAATTCCAGGGGGCAAGTGTCACCACACTAAAGGCCTGATTCTGATATGAAGTACGGATTCTGCCCCCCAAAAGTAATGGTCAAATCAGTATGGTACACAGCCAAATAGGGTTCAAACAGATGTCATACATGGCTCAGCAACCTATACAATGTTGATCCAACAAATGACATGTCCCATTGAGTCCCTTTATATGAGCATGGGACAGGCACAACTTCAGTTTCGAAAGCAAATGGGAACTCCTTCTGGTGGGCTGAGCCTGAGCTATGTGTTTGTGGCTCCCTGACCTAGGTGATAACAACAGTGCTTCCAAACCAGACTGACAGGACAGACCATGGGCAGGCTTTGGCAGCTCTGGAGGGGGTGTCAGGATTGAAAGAAAGGCTGGCATGGGAACCAAGGGTGAAGTGGGTGATGCTACAAGGGTCTATGTTGCCTGGACTCTTGCTGGTATTTGGTTTCTCATCTGTATCTCCTCCCAGGGTGGCTTCTCTGTTTCTCAAGGACATGGCACAGCCCATCCCAACTCGCAAGGCCTCTTCCAGGAGTCACCAGGCAGCTCCTCCTATGTCCACCCCTGCACCCTGTGCTGGTCTGACCAGACCCTTCAGGATGTCTCCTCATGACCTTGCTGATAAAATGGTATCTGCAGGATGGCCTCTCCTGCAGAACAGAGCAATCTGTTGGGTATGTAAGGGCAGAGTAGTCTCTGAATTACTTACACACAGCATACCTCAAGGCAGTTCCTAAACCCTGGGAGCAAGGGCACATTGTTGATCTCTTCCCAAATTCCAGTTCCTTCTCATTCCTCCAAGATTTGGTTCCCATTGATTTTGGAAAAGACTATCTCTACTTACCCACAACCCCTTCATGGATCACTGCCTTGCCGTGGCGAAGGGGCTTGAAGAACTCAGAAGCTATGAACTATGCCGAGCAGGGCACCCAAGATGAACAGGTCATAGTGGAGAGTTTTGACCAAACGTGATCCACCTGGAGTAGGAATCGGCAAGCCACTCCAGTATCCCTGCCAAGAAAACTCCATGGACAAAGACAACAGGTATATAAAAGTTATGACGCTGGAAGATGAGCCCCTCAGGTCGGAAGGCGTCCAACATGCTACTGGGGAAGAGCGGAGGACAAGTACAAGTAGATCCAGAGCTGATGAAGCGGCTGGGCCAAAGCCGAAAGGACACCCAGTTGCGGATATGCATGGAAGCGAAAGGAAAGTCCAATGCTGTAAAGAAAAATATTGCATAGGAACCTGGAATGTAAGAACCATGAACCTGGGTAAGTTGGATGTGGTCAAAAATGAGATGGCAAGAATAAACATTGACATCTTGGGCATCAGTGAACTAAAATGGACGGGAATGGGCGAATTCAGTTCGGATGACTATCATATCTACTACTGTGGGCAAGAAACCCGTAAAAGAAATGGAGTGGCCCTCATAGTCAACAAAAGAGTGGCAAAAGCTGTACTGGGATGCAATCTCAAAAATGATAGAATGATCTCGATACGAATCCAAGGCAGACCTTTTAATATCACAGTAATCCAAGTTTATGCACCAACTACTGGTGCTGAAGAAACTGAAATTGACCAATTCTATGAAGACTTACAACAGCTTATAGAAGTGACACCAAAGAAGGATGTTCTTCTCATCATAGGGGATTGGAATGCTAAAGTAGGGAATCAAGAGATAAAAGGAACAACTGGCAAATTTGGTCTTGGAATTCAAAACGAAGCAGGGCAAAGGCTAATAGAGTTCTGTCAAGAGAACAAGCTGGTCATCACAAACACTCTTTTCCAACAACACAAGAGACGACTATACACATGGACATCACCAGATGGGCAGCATCGAAATCAGATTGATTATATTCTCTGCAGCCAAAGATGGAGAAGCTCTATACAGTCAGCAAAAACAAGACCTGGAGCTGACTGTGGCTCAGATCATTAGCTTCTTATAGCAAAATTCAAGCTTAAACTGAAGAAAGTAGGAAAAACCACTGGGCTGGTAAGATACAATCTAAACCAAGTCCCTTATGAATACACAGTGGAAGTGAGGAACAGGTTTAAGGATTTAGATTTGCTGGACAGAGTGCCTGAAGAACTATGGATGGAGGCTCGAAACATTATACAGGAGGCAGCAACAAAAACCATCCCAATGAAAAGGAAATGCAAGAAAGCAAAGTGGCTGTCCAATGAGGCCTTACAAATAGCGGGGGAGAGAAGGCAAGCAAAATGCGAGGGAGATAGAGAAAGATACAGGAAATTGAATGCAGAATTCCAAAAAATAGCAAGGAGAGACAAGAAGGCCTTCTTAAATGAGCAATGCAAAGAAATAGAGGAAAACAACAGAATGGGAAGAACCAGAGATCTGTTCAAGAAAATTGGAGATATGAAAGGAACATTTCGTTCAAAGATTACCATAATAAAGGACAAAAGTGGTAAGGACCTAACAGAAGCAGAAGACATCAAGAAGAGGTGGCAAGAATACACAGAGGAATTATACCAGAAAGATATGGATGTCTCGTACACCCCAGGTAGTGTGGTTGCTGACCTTGAGCCAGACATCCTGGAGAGTGAAGTCAAATGGGCCTTAGAAAGCATTGCAATTAACAAGGCCAGTGGAAGTGATGGTATTCCAGCTGAACTATTTAAAATTTTAAAAGATGATGCTGTTAAGGTGCTACACTCAATATGCCAGCAAGTTTGGAAAACTCAGCAGTGGCCAGAAGATTGGAGAAGGTCAGTCTACATCCCAATCCCAAAGAAGGGCAGTGCTAAAGAATGCTCCAACTACCGCACAATTGCACTCATTTCACACGCTAGCAAGGTTATGCTTAAAATTCTTCAAGGAAGGCTCAAGCAGAATGTGGACCAAGAACTCCCAGAAGTGCAAGCTGGATTTAGAAGAGGCAGGGGAACCAGAGACCAAATTGCAAACATGCGCTGGATTATGGAGAAAGCTAGAGAGTTCCAGAAAGACATCTACTTCTGCTTCATTGACTATGCAAAAGCCTTTGACTGTGTCGATCACAGCAAACTATGGCAAGTTCTTAAAGAAATGGGAGTGCCTGATCACCTCATCTGTCTCCTGAGAAATCTCTATGTGGGACAAGAAGCTACAGTTAGAACTGGATATGGAACAACTGATTGGTTCAAAATTGGGAAAGGAGTACGACAAGGCTGTATTTTGTCTCCCTGCTTATTTAACTTATATGCAGAATTCATCATGCGAAAGGCTGGGCTGGATGAATCCCTAGCCGGAATTAAGATTGCTGGAAGAAATATCAACAACCTCAGATATGCAGATGACACAACCTTGATGGCAGAAAGTGAGGAGGAATTAAAAAACCTTTTATTGAGGGTGAAAGAGGAGAGCACAAAATATGGTCTGAAGCTCAACATCAAAAAAACGAAGATCATGGCCACTGGTCCCATCACCTCCTGGCAAATAGAAGGGGAGGAAATGGAGGCAGTGAGAGATTTTACTTTCTTGGGTTCCATGATCACTGCAGATGGTGACAGCAGCCACGAAATTAAGAGACGCCTGCTTCTAGGGAGGAAAGCAATGGCAAACCTAGATAGCATTCTAAAAAGTAGAGACATCACCTTGCCAACAAAGGTCCGTATAGTAAAAGCTATGGTTTTCCCAGTAGTGATGTATGGAAGTGAGAGCTGGACCATAAAGAAGGCTGATTGCCGAAGAATTGACGCTTTTGAATTATGGTGCTGGAGGAGACTCTTGAGAGTCCCATGGACTGCAAGAAGATCAAACACATCCATTCTTAAGGAAATCAGCCCTGAGTGCTCACTGGAAGGACAGATCGTGAAGCTGAGGCTCCAATACTTTGGCCACCTCATGAGAAGAGAAGACTCACTGGAAAAGACCCTAATGCTGGGAAAGATGGAGGGAACAAGGAGAAGGGGACGACAGAGGACGAGGTGGTTAGACAGTGTTCTCGAAGCTACAAACATGAATCTGACCAAACTGCGGGTGGCAGTGGAAGACAGAAGTGCCTGGCGTGCTCTGGTCCATGGGGTCACGAAGAGTCGGACACGACTGAACGACTAAACAACAACACTTACCCACAAATAGGAAGGCAGCATTTTCAGTTCTGACATCTATTTGTCACAAACAGCACTGTTTCTGTTCTTCTACCTTTCAGTTTCTGCCAAATACTACATCTCACTGTCCGCAATTTAACTTATCTTTGTTTCAATGTAAAGGAAATGTCAACACTATGTAAACATACAAACCCATGATTAGTTGTGTAGCATTTGTGAACTTAGAAACAACAACAATTATGTGAACTAGTATACATAACATTTGCTTGATGGATTTCCATTCCTGACCTCAAATCAACATGCAAACTACAGCGATTTCTGCTTCCCTCTATGTTTTTGTCAAAATTCTCCAATATCCAATTCTGGGCTGCATCAATAGGAGTATAGAATCTAGATCAAGGGAAATAATAGTGCCACTGTATTCTGCTCTGGTCAGACCTCACCTGGAGCACTGTGTCCAGTTCTGGGCACTACAGTTCAAGAAGGACACTGACAAACTAGAACGTGTCCAGAGGAGGGCAACCAAAATGGTCAAAGGCCTGGAAATGATGCCTTATGAGGAGGGCATGTTTAGCCTGGAGAAGAGGAGGTTAAGGGGTGATATGATAGCCATGTTCAAATATATAAAAGGATGTCACATAGAGGAGGGAGAAAGGTTGTTTTCTGCTGCTCCGGAGATGCGGACACGGAGCAATGGATCCAAACTACAAGAAAGAAGATTCCACCTAAACATTAGGAAGAACTTCCTGACAGTAAGAGCTGTTCGACAGTGGAATTTGCTGCCAAGGAGTGTGGTGGAGTCTCCTTCTTTGGAGGTCTTTAAGCAGAGGCTTGACAACCATATGTCAGGAGTGCTCTGATGGTGTTTCCTGCTTGGCAGGGGGTTGGACTCGATGGCCCTTGTGGTCTCTTCCAACTCTATGATTCTATGATTCTATGATTCTATCCATAGCCATGAGCAAGCTTCACAGAACTGAAAGGGTCTCACTTCTGAGCAGATATGCCCAGGCTTACACTGTAAAATAACAACAGCATGCCTGCAGTGAAGGAAAGATTCAGTTGCATTATATTCCCACTATTCCTCTCCATTATTCCACATTTCATTTCCCATGGTGTTGCCATTCTGTATTGTTGTAGTTCACAAATTTTTCTTTCTATCTTGCACATTTTTGGTTCCAGTAAGCTTGAAAGCAGGTCAACAGCTTGTTGAGAAAGCTGGTAATGAAAATCCAAGGTCTGTGGAGGGGACTGAATGGAAGAACGGGATCCTTTTAATTTGCTACATTCATTTTCAAGTCAAGTGTACTAGGGTCGCCATATTTCAAACAGTGAAAATATATATATTCCAGATATATCCGGGAAATTCTGGACATGTGGCAACCCTAAGTGTACCAATGGCCACTTGACAAATAATTTGATGGTAACCTTTAAAAGGGATGTGGGTGGTGCTGTGGGTTAAGCCACAGAGCCTAGAACTTGCTGATCAGAAGGTCGGCGGTTTGAATCCCCGCGACGGGGTGAGCTCTGGTTGCTTGGTCCCTGCTCCTGCCAACCTAGCAGTTCAAAAGCACATGAAAGTGCAAGTAGATAAATAGGTACCACTCCAGTGGGAAGGTAAATGGTGTCTCCATGCACTGCTGTGGTTCGCCAGAAGCGGCTTAGTCATGCTGGCCACATGACCCGGAAGCTGTACACCGGCTCCCTTGGCCAATAAAGCGAGATGAGCGCCGCAACCCCAGAGTCAGTCACGACTGGACCTAATGGTCAGGGTTCCTTTACCTTTAACCTTTAAAAACCATATCTATACAATCTATACAATTGATTTGGTGAAGGATATTTCCTTCATAGGCACTATTACAGAAATGGTCTTGGAAGATTGTTGCTCAATGGTTTTTCAATAAGGAACATAGGAAACTGCCTTATACCCACTTGGGTATGTTAACCCAGGATAAGAGGAGACAGAGGTGATCTTCAAATATCTAAAGGGCTGTGACATGGAAGATGAAGCGAGCTTGTTTTCTCCTGGGACCCAAACCAATGGATTCAAGTTACACGAAAAGAGATTCTGACTAAACACCAGGAAGAACTTTCTGACTATAAGAGCTGTTCAACAGTGGAATGGACTCCAGTGGAAGCTGGTGGACTCTTCTTCCTTGGAGGTTTTTGAGCAGAGGTTGGATGGCCATCTGTCATGGATGCAGGAGGCTGGACTAGAGTCCCAACTTTTCAATTCTATGATTCTATGAAATATAGTAGAACATAAGTTGTTCTTTCTACTCCTTTATGTGTGTTGAATGCTCTGTCACCAGTTGTATTTGATGTGGGTATGTTAAAACAAAAAACAATTGTCTCTACATGTGGAAATGTGGCACTCGAAAGCACTAATAACAAGCTTGTAAGATGCAGTGGGAGAATTAGATGATATAAAGTCTTTACTGTTGACAAAACGCAGGAAGTGTCACAATTCATCTTCAAAAGCAATAGAATCAATGTCCTCTGGGTAATTTTTGGATGTTGTCGTTGTCGTCTTGACTTGCCTCATCAATGTGCTTTACAAAAAGCACCTGGAATCAGTCCAAAATTGATTTGAATAGGCTTTTTTTTTTTTAGGTGCGCAACTGGAAATTGTGTTAAATTTCCAGAATTAATTTTTGTTTCCCTTGTAAAACAGGCTCCTTTTTTTTGTCTTCAACTTCATCAGAAAGCCTTTTCTTTTTCCTTAAACATTCCTCGCCTGTGTCTTCATCAGGACTGACTAAATATCCTGTTAAAGGAAATGGTTCCTTTTCGATTGACAGAAAATCACTTCTTACTTCAACAACTAAAGCAAATTCTACAACCATCAATAAGTGATCATCTTTCAGCTGTAGTGATTTGCTAACAGAATTCATCATGTGCAGCAAATGATTCCACAAAACTGCATTTTTACATTCCTCAAACCTTTTTGCCAATTTCCCCCCTTAAACCTTTGCAAGTCTTTTCATTTTCTGCTGCAGTGCTATCACGGAGGGCATACTTAATCTCATTGTAACTCTCTTTGAAAACCAAAATGGTTTTGGCTCTTGCAGACCACCTCAAATCCGGTACTAACCTTGCTCAGAGTAGGTCCATTGAAATTAATGACCATGATTAACTTAGGTCAGCTAATTTCAATGGGTTTGCTCTATAGCATTGGATACAATCCTTCGTTGCCAGTAAGTTATGATACATGGAATCACTGCTAGTCTTTTATCAACATGCCAGGAAAAAACCAGCAACCCAGAAGCAAATGTCTCTAGCCCCAGTGATGTAACATTAAGAAATCCACTTGGTGTTTTATGTGTTCCATTTCACCAGAGCCTTCATCATTTTCAGTCCAGGGTTTACAAAAAGTTCAAAGGCTCACAGCATCAAAATACACTGAGATCCAGCTCCAAGGAAAGCCTGGCGGTTCTCTCATTGTGAGAAGTGAGGTCTTAGGGAACCATGAGGAGGGCCTTCTTAGTAGTGGTGCCTGCCCTGTGGAATACCATCTTGTCAGATGTCAAGGAGATAAGGAACTATCTGAATTTTAGAAGACACCTGAAGGAAGTTTTTAATGTTTGAAGTTTTACTGGGTTTGATGTCTGAATTTATTGGAAGCTGCCCAAAGTGGCTGGGGCAACCCAGACAGATGAGAGTCATCACCATCATGACTACCTGGGTTGTCCTAGCATTGGGCAGGAGGCAGGAAATCTAAATTATTTTCTCTCCTCCCCTCTTAGCATAATTTTGCTATCTTCTTAATTCCACCAACTTTTAATTAGGTAAACTAATTTAGGAAATGAGACAAAAACATTTTTTTTTACAAGTCATCCTGTCCATTAAAAAAATGGTATAAATAAACAAGAATAACTCATTTATTTTACAAACAAGAGACTCAGTGTGTGCAGAGGGGCTCACTCAAATGAATAGTGAAGAAATAATAAAGAATGGAATGAGGCAGGTCAGGGAAGCTGGGTCCTGAGCTTTGCTACTGTGTAGGTATGGCCTTCAAGAAATGCCTCTAAGCATGCTCAGAAGAGATGACTTGGCTCATTCTTAGTACAGAAAGTATTGATCTGATCTTTCCTATTCTAATTAATTCAGGAGTATTCTTCCTTTCTATGTGAGAGAAGCTTGCAGAAGGTTTTTGTTTGGATTATTTCTTCTGGGAAGCTGAGTACAGCTGGTTTAAAGTGGTTCTGTTATCTTTCTGTCAAGATGGTACTGACTATAATATTTGGACCAGGAGGAGCCAGGGTCTCACTCACTTTCTCTTTTCTGTCTCTTTGTTCTAGTGTTCTGATCTGTATGCTTAGTGTTAAGGTTTAGACTTATAATTATAAGTATTGTAAGTTTTGTTGTAAGTGCTGCAACTGGATTTCTTAGGGACAGTGCCAATCCTGAATGTACTGGATTTGTGACCATTATGCTCATTTGCCTTCAGTACCAGTAAAGTTCTGCTGGATGAAGTACAATGATCTCTGGCCTATTTTTTGGGAACTCTGCTACGTGTTTCAGTTTTTTTCTCCTCCGGCACTGGCGTGACATTCGTCTACCAGGAAAGTATATCTGCTACAGTGGCTAGATTGTTATCATGACAACAAAAGGGAAAGGGGAACTGCAGGAACCAAGGGTAAGAGTCAGTAGCTCCATTAAAATACGAATTTACTGTCTGTAATGGTTCTAGGGGTTGCTCGTGCGTAAGTTGCCACCACTCCTGGATAGTTTACCTGGTTGAACCCTTTCTGTCTGGACAGCCTCAAGTTTCGTGACTGCCTCAGTCGCTGGCAGAATCCGTCAGTGGGCGTTTCTTGAACCTTTTCCAGAATAAAAGCTGTTTGACGCCCAGTCTCCTTCTACTCTCCCTGCGTGGAAGTCTTCTGCGCAGGGAGGGTGTGGGCAGCGGAGTACCCGTACTCTCTCCACTGGTCTCCGGTGAGGAGTCCTGGAGCCACCTCTCCGATTCCCCCATCTGCCCCCCTTCTCCACTGGTGTTACGCTGATTTCCTTCCCCAGCAGATGGGCTGCCTCTCTCCCTACTGGGACCCTCTCCAGCATCCCTCTGGAGCCTTCTCTCCGCCTCCAGCTCCAATGGCAGTTCCCTGACACTGTCTCATTGTTTTTCTCCCTGGAAACAGATGGGTGGGACCTCCTGGTGATAGCACACAGTCACATGCATGCACACACATGATCACATGCACACGCATACAGTTTAAGCTTTGCGGAAACAAATGCCCTTTTAAATATCAATTAGGTACTACTTGTGGGCTGGGTAATACTGGATGTTGCTGGATTGCTGTTGTTTTTTTCCTCTTCTACATATTACAAAATGAAAATATCAGCTGGCGACACGTAAAGCCAAGATACGTAGTTCTTTATGCATCACCCAAAAAGGTGGCAAAAGAAGACACTGATTTGCATACAGTTTGCACAGGCTAACACATGTAGCTGTAAATTTA
The DNA here is from genome assembly GCF_965153285.1 of Podarcis tiliguerta. Taxonomy (NCBI): domain Eukaryota; kingdom Metazoa; phylum Chordata; class Lepidosauria; order Squamata; family Lacertidae; genus Podarcis; species Podarcis tiliguerta. The sequence goes on from NC_139545.1 coordinate 10,917,843, forward strand.
CAATTCATTGCTGTAATTTTAACAGAAATACCTCTCACTGTAGCGGAGGGGCCTGTTACCTGGCGACAGGCACAACTGCTGCTTAGTCTGCTGTCCAGGTGCTAAATGCACAGTCTAACGGCAGAAGAATGGGCAGATTCAAGGCTTAAGCCGGACTTGGACTGGAGAGCTCTTCAGATATAGGAGACCTTGCAAACAGAGGATTGACCTGTCACAGCTCTTCCAATGTGGATTGTTGCCTGCCAAGTAGAACATGTGGCCACCCTATGTAAAGCCAACAAATAAAAGTAAATGGAATTCTTAAAAAAAAATGCAATAAATCCAGCTAACTTCCCCATGTTTATGAACCTCAAGTATCATAAAATAGGCCATAGGAACAGATGCTGTCCCCCAGTCAGAACCTGAGCCAATTTTTCATGAGTGAAAGAAACCAAAGGCCTGAAATTTGGAGGAGTCTTGCTTCGCCAGTATCACACATTCTTTGAAGTTCAGGTCCTCAAAATAACCTTGTGCACTAGAAAACTTCCAGACATTTGGCTTCAGCAGCCTGTACTTCCAAATCTCACAGTCCAGCAATTCTGAGCTACACATCTTCTGACCGCAGGCTCTCTCATAGGATTTGTCATTTCTGGCTTCTGTTGATGTGGGAAATAATATTTCATACCTCCGCAGAAGTGTAATGGCATGGCACACTGTACCAAGTTCACAGTCTAATGAACTCCCAAGTCAACCTCTTCCTGGGCTGATACTGATAAATTAATGTAAAATAATATCCCAAAAGCAACTCTTTGGGGGTTGGCTCATCATAATCCTCCATTCATTAAAAAAATCCCTACAGCTAATTAGGCCATAGCAAGAGCAGAATCAGGACGCGGGTGGCGCTGTGGGTTAAACCACAGAGCCTAGGACTTGCCGATCAGAAGGTCGGCGGTTCAAATCCCCGCAACGGGGTGAGCTCCCGTTGCTCGGTCCCTGCTCCTGCCAACCTAGCAGTTCGAAAGCACCTCAAAGTGCAAGCAGATAAATAGGTACCGCTCCGGCAGGAAGGTAAACGGCGTTTCCGTGCGCTGCTCTGGTTCGCCAGAAGCGGCTTAGTCATGCTGGCCACATGACCTGGAAGCTGTACGCCGGCTCCCTCGGCCAGTAAAGCGAGATGAGCGCCGCAACCCCAGAGTCAGTCACGACTGGACCTAATGGCCTTTACCTAAGGGCAGAATCTGGATGGAAGAGTTGACAAGGCAGCTCTATGATTAAAACAGTGGTGGAGTCCAACTCTTACCAACCCCAGCCAGAATGAACATTTGCAGTCCCTCAAGATTCCCACCAGCAGAAACAGAAGGAGACCCCTGCTGGATCCATCCTATACATTTCAGTTCATCTTTCCATCTACTTCTGTGGTTCTTTATGGATAGGTTTGTATTGTGTGTGAGAGGGAAACAGATGCCAATAGATATGCATGTGAATTGTACATCCTGATTCTGTATTATGTTAGCTAGAGCACCATATGAAACAAAATTCCACTTTTAGCACTTCAAGTTCTTTGTCCTCCAACCTTCCTCCCATCACACGATGGAGCTGTATTCATGTGCATGTGTCCCCCTGTCTCTTTATGCATATCTTTAATTCACCTGTATTAGTCTCACTGGGTTTCATAGGACCTATATACAGTAAGCATCTTCATCCTTGTCCATAAGGTCTGATTCGGAATCTAGCAAAAATCATCCATCCCTATTTTGATCATATTGACATCAAGCCAGGCTTCTGTTCCAGAGCTGTAAAATTATACAGAAAACACAGAATGTGTCAAAAATACACCTCCATTTAACACCCATGTTTGGCTCATTAAGAAATGGTAATGGGTCCTCCATTTTTATAGAACCTTCTTCCCATGTGATTTTTCTAGAAAATGAGGTGCCAGAACTTACCACAAACGCCTCCCTTGTTTTCTTGTAATGGCAATGGTACCCACCTGAGAGGTGCCAGAACCAAATTCTGGTGAGTTCTGGCTGAAAAAAAGCCCTGCTTCACTTCATGTAAATTTTACAGGTGAGCCCTTCTAGTTAAAACACCACCAATGGCCTGATGTGGATTTTCAGGTGATTTAGCTCAGAAGCATCAGCCAGGTGAATAACCCCACATTTTGCTATAGCACAAGGTAGCTTCTCCAACACAGAGGCATCCTTCTTGAATCCACCTATCTTAGGAGGTGTCAAATTTAAGTCCTTAAGTTATAGTAAGAGGCAGGTCCTTCTCCAAGGGTCTTCTGCAGGTTCCCTGACTGCAAGAAGCAAAGTTACAGGGAACCAGGCAGAGGGTCTTCTCAGCAGTAGTACCCTCCCTGTGGAATGCCCTCCCACCAGATGTCAAGGAAATAAAGAACTATACAACTTTTAGAAGACATCTGAAGGCAGCGCTGTTCAGGGAAGTTTTTAACGTTTGATGTTTTATTGTGTTTTTAATATGCTGTTGGGAGCCGCCCAGAGTGGCTGGGGAAACGATAAAATTATTATTAGTATTAGTATTATTATTATACCTCATGTGCACACAAGCACACATGCCTATGTTTTTAAACTTCACAAGTGCTGTGCTCATTAAAAAAAGCTCCTTGTAGCTCAAATCTTCTGGCTAGTGACAGTAGAGATAAATTCACAAGTGGCAGCTGAGCAAAGTTCATTCCTGCCACACAAAGTCTTCACACTCTTGTTTCCCGCAAGTGCCTTTAAAGGTGAGAAGTGTGGTTTGCAAAGTTTAGACTCTGTAGCCATTCAGTCTTTAGCCTTTCTCATCACACAGGCTGCTATCTCTTGGGAACGAGACTGACATCGCCCTGAAGAGTGCTTTTACGTGCATTTTCCCTTCCAAACCAGAATTGCTGTGTGAACATCTGAGCATGCCTGAAATAAAGAAGCCTTCCCCCGGGAACCTTTTTCTTCCTACAATGCTAAAGCTAAATATCCATAAACACACACACAGAGAAAAATAAGTATGGTAGAAACAAAAACAAAGACAAAGAAGCAGCTATCTAGAAAAAGGTAGTTTTAGATTACCCCCCTCCCGAAGCTACAACTGGAATTTCTCCCAAAGTGAGATTTGAAGTGAATTTTGTTGTGTGGGGACAGTTTGACTATATGGGGAAGGTTACCCCTGCTACAGATATATCCTTATCATTACAATGTTATTGATTATTAGACACAGGGAATAGCCACCTGCACTGAATGTAAAGTATTATGAGGGATGTCAAAATGCAAATTTCCCTTGAGTGGCTTAAGCAGTTGTGTGTTTTCCTAGAGGAGTCTTTCATTTCCCCTTTCCCCTTAAATGAATCATTTGCTCTTGCGTTGGGTCTGTAACACATTAAGAATGTTTATTTCCCCCCATTATTAGCATTTTAGAGCATTCATATTTCACCCTTTTAGTGTAACCAGTGCTATTTTTCTAGAAAAAGAGGTGCCGGAACTCACCATAAACTCCTCCCTTGTTCTCTTATAATGGCAATGGCTCCCACCTGAGAGGTGTCAAAACTGAGTTCCGGAGAGTTCCGGCTGGAAGAAAAAAAGGCCTGAGTGTAATACACCATTCGGGACAGCTTACAATAATTATAAATAACAATATTCTGTCAAAAGGTACAAAACAATTAGAAGAAATTGGGCTGTCTGGTAAAAAAACCATCCACAATATGACCTTATTTCAACCAGAACTCACATGCACTACAGGTATCAAAAGCCTGTGGTTTAAAGTGAGGAGACATGATTACCTCAGTTAAGCCTTTCACTTCATTAGGCCTGCAGACCAAGAGAGCCTGGCTACAGTGATCCATACTCTGGTAACAACTAGGTTTGACTACATGGGGCTATCCCTTGAAGTTTATTATGAAACTTCAAGTGGTTCAAGTACAGATACAACACTGTCAACAGGGAAGGGCACATTTCGAGAAAGTCTCACTAGTATTCAATAGTTCAACCAAGTACATTGGTTTCTAGTTCAGTTCCAGCTAAGTGCTGGTGTTAATGGCTTGGGACTGGGATATCTCGAAGTTAGACCACCTCAGTGGCGTAGCGTGGATTGCAGGTGGCCAGGATGGGACAAGTAAATGGCTTCAGAGGCTTAATTGCCTGAGTTAGACCACCTCAGTGGCGTAGCGTGGATTGCAGGTGGCCAGGATGGGACAAGTGAATGACTTCAGAGGCTTAATTGCCTGAGATATTTTATGCAAAATCCTGGCAAGTTGTGGGAAAGTTGCATTGCGTGGACAGGCGGAGTCCCCAGATCCCGAGCGCCCCCCCCCCCGTCATGTGGAATAACGACTCAAGACAACGTGGTATGGGATTAAATTGGCCACAACTTTATTAAATTTCAAATGTGGGTAGACCTTGGCTCAGGCATTGGGCATTCTCCCTCCCCAGTCCCCAGCCTGGGACCTAGGGAGCATCAGGGTTATCCAGTGTTTGTGTGGGGGATGGGCCGGCTCATATGTTCAAGCAGAGATAGCCACCCCCGTTACGCTGCCGCCACAGGGGAGAGCAATGACGACTTTTCAGCGTACGGTCAAAGCCTCCCTTCAGAAACCCCTTTAACGGGGAACCCTGATATCGCCGCTGCAAAGAGGAAGATGGACAAAAGGATTCCGCCCAAGGCCTGATACCGCCAAAGTTGTGACGTTTTGCTACGGGAAAGGCGAAACCTGCCAATGCAGGGAAATTCCTTTCCGGCCCTTTGACAGCGACCTTAACGTAGCAGCGCCGGCATACCTGTGAAGAAAAGTTAACCTGCAAAATAAGACATCAACTAAGGGTGGGTAGGGTGGGAGAAGATCTGGAGCCAAGTGAGGATTCCCAGGTAAGATCCTCCCTCTATTGTGTGGGCAGGTAATCCCTCCCCTACCTGGCCCGATCTCCTTGGCAATGCTTCCCCCAGGTGGGATTGGACAACTGACTAGGGTAGGCAGAGACCTCCAGGTATCCCACCTGAGGGAAGGCAAAGCCAAGCCTATGCTGATGGAGCCGCTCCAGATCCAGTGGCTGCGCGCATCCACGCAAAGGTCGCCCCCCGTTTTATGCAGGGAGCGGTCATTGTAACATTAGTTTCTCCAGTTATGTTGGGGAATTGGCAAGTAAATCCTGCTACTGCTCATTCTAATGGGTGTATCCCATTACAGACACACTTTCCTTCAACTTCACAGGGGATGTCAACATGGAGATGCACAAACAGCTTTTGTAAGCTGGCTCCATTCCCAACGTTTCCTCTTTCATGGCCAGCATGGTACCCCTATAAGCAATGTAGGATTAGCCAGTTGCCTTTTAGAGCAGCTGCTTATAGTCATACCTCGGGTTACGAACGCTGCGGGTTGCGCGTTTTCCGGTTGCGGACCATGCCGAACCCGGAGGTACTGGAATGGCTTACTTCCAGTTTTGGCGCTCGCGCATGCGCAGGATTGCAAAAGGATATCATGCGCAGAAGCGCCGAATTGCGTCATATGTGTGAGCAGACGTGGTGCTTCAGGCTGCGAACGCTGCGGGTTGCGAATGTGCCTCCTGCACGGATCACGTTCGCAACCAGAGGTATGACTGTAGTAGGATTTTTTCTGACTCATGCTCCCTAATTGGTTTTGTTTGTTTGTTTAGTCTATACTGCAGATCTAAAGCCGAGTTGCCTATTATGAATAGCAGCAACATGGAGGTATTTAGCAGGGCACATTGGTGTGAACCTGCAAGGACGTCAACTCATGTTCAACTCAACCAATCCCTATCACCAACAAATTAGAGCAGAGGGAAGAGGAGGAGACAAACCTGGGGCACAGGAAGCAGATACCCTTCGAATGCCAGACAGCAGGAGGAATGGACCTCTTCTATATCCCCTTAGGTGATATTTTAAGCAACTAGGCAAAAAAACAGGCACTGTTCAGTTAACCATCTGATTTGTGGTTCGAGGACCCGACCCCCGCAAAGTGGAATGAATACACAAGGACACGTGATATAAGGTTTATGGGCAAGGAAAGGCCACAACTTTATTGATTACAGCAGTGAAAAGGTATTGGCTTAGGCATTGGATGTCCACAACAGAGGGGGTTTATTCACCAGTAGGTGGAGCCTGTTGATGCTAATCCAACTATAGGCTCTCCCCTGATGTCACCGAGGGTCATGCCATGGCCCCCCACCACACAGGCATTGGACAGAATACACGACCGCCAGATTCCTTTAACGGAATACCCAAAAATTGAAGGCATAGGCGATGGCCACACCTAGCCCTTTGACACCACGACACATTATTCCAATGCCTAACCTACCCACCAATACCACGAAAGTTGTGATGATTGCTACGAGGTAGGCGAAAAAACCAAAGGCCTAATGCCAAATGGAAAAATTCCTACCAGGCCCCCCAGGCAACCAGGGCGACCAACCTAAGGTCCATAGCAAGGCCAAGGAAAAGCTTAGACCCTGAGCTAAAAGGGAGTGGGTACGATGGAGAATGAGGCTGAGGGGAGGGCTGGCACCTCAGCATATAGGCTGCAGAACACGCCCCCTCGGCGGCACCTGGTTGGGTGCCCGCCGATGGGCGTGGGAGAGGTAGGGGGCTGATGCCCCCTGCTAGGGGCGGTGCTCGGGCTCCCGCCCACAACCACTCCCCTCTCTTCCAGGGAGGAGAGTCTCTAGTGCCCTTGGCTGGGCTGGCGCTACCCAGGTAAAAACCAGGAAGACAGCCGGTCCACACAGTTAATAGTTGCATCCTCTGACAGACCCTTTATGATTCAATAAAGTTGTAGCCTTTAACCCCACACGTCTTGCATATTCATTACAGGTTCAGGGACAACCGCTGAGTCACAATTTGGGGCCAAACAAAAGGCATTTATTGTTAACGGCAAAATAATGACATTAATGAGTAAAATGGCTTTGTGGCTTGAATTGCCAAAATGCAATAGTTACAAAAGATCAGAAAGGTTAGCTAGAATAAAATTGTACATGGGGTTGAATCACTTAATTTTGTCTAAAGCAATGTTCAAAGGGAATTTAGATGTTCCTCCTCGTGTGAAATGTCTGAAGCCAAAGGAGCTTTGATGACGAGAAGAATTTTCTAAGAGGGATTCATCCTGAGCCTGGTTTGTTTCCATTCTTTCCGCCGTCAATCCACTTACAAAGCTCTCAAACTGTGTTTAAAACAAAATGAAGCAATATAAAAATGCACAGACAATGAAATTCTATACAAGTTGATTCAGAAATAAGCCCCATTAATTTCAATGGACTTACTTACAAGTAAGTGTGTAAATGTTTGCAGTCTAAAATATTCAAACAATGTCAAATCATTCAAACACAATAGGATAGTTATACATAAATGAAAGGGATGCAGGTGGTGCTGTGGGCCACAGAGCCTAGGACTTGCTGATCAGAAGGTCAGCGATTCAAATCCCCACAACGGGGTGAGCTCCTGTTACTTGGTCCCTGCTCCTGCCCACCTAGCAGTTCGAAAGCATGTCAAAGTGCAAGTAGATAAATAGGTACCACTCCGGCGGGAAGGTAAATGGCGTTTCCACGTGCTGCTCTGGTTCGCCAGAAGTGGCTTAGTCATGCTGGCCACATGACCCGGAAGCTGTACGCCGGCTCCCTCAGCCAATAAAGCGAGATGAGTGCCGCAACCCCAGAGTCGGTCACGACTGGACCTAATGGTCAGGGGTCCCTTTACCTTTACATAAATATAAGAAGAGTGGTTTGACAGTCAACCCCTCTCCCCTGGGAACTCTAGGAATTGTATATGGAAGGAATAGGAGTCTCCTAACAATTCTCAACACCCATAACAAACTACAGTTCCCAGGATTCTCTTGGGGGAGCCATGACTGTTAAAGTGGTAAATAGTGCTTTAAATGTGTGGGTGTGGCCTAAGTGTTCATACCCTCCAAGTACAGTGGTGCCTCGCAAGACGAAAAGAATCCGTTCCGCGAGTCTTTTCGTCTAGCGGTTTTTTCGTCTTGCGAAGCAACCCTATTAGCGGATTAGCGGATTAGCGCTATTAGCGGTTTAGCGGCTATTAGCGGCTATTAAAGGCTTAAGGGATTAGCGGATTAGCTGCTAAAATGCTATTAGCAGTTTAGTGCCTTAGAAAAAGGGGGTGGGGAGCGGAAAAAAAAATCGCAAGAATCGCAAGACATTTTCGTCTTGCGAAGCAAGCCCATAGAGAAATTCGTCCTGCGAAGCGCATTGAAAAACGGAAAACCCTTTTGTCTAGTGGGTTTTCCGTCTTGCGAGGCATTTGTCTTGCGGGGCACCACTGTATACTGATTTTACTCCTTCTATCTGGGATGGTCGTCCTCTTCCACCGAGCGCGCAGCTTTGGGAGGGACGCACATGGAGCGGTGAGGGAGGAAGGGGACACCCGCCTAGCCAGCCAGATCAGCTGAATAACAGATGTCACAGCCAGATCGCCCTCACATGGCAGAAAACCATGCCTAAAAAAGCCACCTCTATTGGTCTGTCTCCCCCCCAACTGTATTGCCTGGGTTATGAAGGCGCCCAAAAGATGTTAAAGCAAAGATTATGGGATAATGCACACAGTGACTTGTGATCTCGATCACACGCAGTCTGTAGTCCGCTGGCAGTAGAAGTACAATATGGGTATGTCTTTAAATTAACACCTTACATTAAAAACCTGACAGTACCAAACTATTGAAGGCTTTTCACCAAAGCCAGACTAAACGTCTTTCCCTCTGCAGTGTTGGATGGCAGGTTGAGAGGAGTTCCCTACCAGGACAGACTTTGCTCGTGTGCTCAAGACATCGATTCCATAAAACATATTTTGTTGCATTGTGCAAAATATGAGCAAGCCAGGGCTGAACTGATACTACCCTTGCTGGTACCTTTCCCCGGAAAATCAGAGGCTCACTATGTCAGGTTCCTACTGGAAGACCGGACAAATGCTAGAACATTAGCAGTGGCCAAGTTTTTATCGGTGGTTGCAAGAACCAATGATCCCTATACTCTAAACAAAATGCTTGTTTAACCTGGAGGTAGGCTGTATGAACTGTGTATTGCTTTGTAATGATTTGTTGGGTCTCTGGACCGTAATAAAGATTGATGATGATTTTACAGGAACAGGAATTATGAAACCCATCCTGACTTCTGATTTGATCCCAGAATGTCCCTGTTTCCCCTGCCAAGCTCGAGGAGCAGGATGAAGCTGGTGAAGCAGAGAGCAAGCAAAGCGAAGGAGTCTGGATTTAAAAAAAAAAAAGTTTTGTGTGTCTGCATCTGATCTTCTAAAAACTTATTTATTGGTGTGTGCTTTTCTTTCTGCAAATCCACCAAAGAATAAGATTAAATAAAATCTGGATTCAGGGGTTTTCTCAGGACAGTGGAGGGTGTGTGTGCTGTGTCCCATGGGCACGATGGTGGCGCTTGCCCTTCTTCTGATAGAAAATGCTCGGTGGTGGTGATGGGGACTAAAAATGGGAGTTCGAGGAGGGTCGGTTGGGAAGCTGAGTGTGGAATGTCCCTATTTTCATCTAAGGAATGTTGAAGGGTATGCGTGTTTGAGTGTTTTGGGGTTAAAATCAGGGCTGGATTTAGGTTTGATGAGGCCCTAAGCTACTGAAGGTAATGGGGCCCTTTATTTGTCCAGCTGTCCTTTGTCAACAACAAATTGTCACTATTTTTTGTGTGTTGAATATATGCTGTATGGTAATTTATGGACCTAATAGGTATCTAAAGCTATTTGCACATGTTGCTGTGCAACCAGTTCATGCAGAATGTAGACACCCTATATATAGAAATGAGTAAACCAGTGATATTTTAGGGACCAGGCTAACAGGCAGGGCCCATTATTTACATCAAAGGAGCCTACACAACACAAAACACTGTTGCTGTATGTAGGTTTTATTTTATTTGTTTTTTGTCTTATATTTTGGAAATGTACATCCAGTTTTTCCCCCTTTAAATTTTTTGGGGGCCACCAAGAGAGTGGGGCCCTAAGCTATAGCTTCTTTAGCTTATACGTAAATCTGGCACGGGTTACAATCCTATGCACACTTACTAGGAAGTATGCCCAGTCAACATATTGGGGCTTAACTGTGAGTAAACAAACACAGGATTAGGCTGGTTTTAACCTGTGACTTTGACCTCAGAACTGAGAATCCTATTCACCATCGCCAGAATACAAATCTAGAAATGAGGAAATGGAGTAAAGTACAGTGGTACCTCGGGTTAAGAACTTAATTTGTTCCGGAGGTCTGTTTTTAACCTGAAACTTTTCTTAACCTGAGACACCACTTTAGCTAATGGGGCCTCCTGCTGCCGCCGCGCCGTCGGAGCACGATTTCTGTTCTCATCCTGAAGCAAAGTTCTTAACCTGAGGTACTACTTCTGGGTTAGCAGAGTCTGTAACCTGAAGCAGCTGTAACCTGAAGCGTTTGTAAACCGAGGTACCACTGTATCCATCAAAAGCATTTCTCTTCATTCAGAGGTGAGATCATAATCTCATCTCATCCCCATGGCTTTTAACCAAGCAATCCCGGAGGATTCTGGGATGTATTCTGTAACACACACTTATTTGCTCTGCACTGCCACCTTAGTAAACTGCGCCCTAGAAAGTGCACTGCCCTATGGAGAATAATGTTGATAGTCATAAGTAAGCGAGGTTATTTTAAACCTTTGTTTATCTCATTTTATAGATGTGCATTATTATGAGGTGCACATATGCGAAACTATGTCTGAACCTTATAATGAGTAAAAACAAACCTCATTCAGTCAGTCTGCAGTGTATCACAGTCCCTCTTGGCCTTATTAGACGACATTTCTCGTATTTTCTGAAAAGCAGCAAAAAAACAAACCAAAACCTCCTTTGTAAACTTGATAGCAACCTCTGCTAATAACACTGGTCCTTAGGTGCTGAACATTTCAATTACAGCTATCCTTGTAAACACCTCTGTGTGCGTGGTGCTGTTGTTGTTTAAAAGTGTCGGGCATCTTCTAGAAGCAAGATTACAGGCTGATGGAAGTTTAATTTAAAATGGATGATATGTGAAGAAGAGAACAAATGCTGAACATGAGGCAAATGTGTAGTTTGACAATTTATAATGCTACCTGCCTTCTATTTCCTGGTTATTTATGCTTAGATGGGAGAGATACAAACAAGAAGGATGCAGGCCCGGTAGACAGCTTAATTTAAAATATTGTTGCTTCCTTCCTCTGAAGTCAAGAGTCAGCTCTTCAATCTATCTAATGAACCTTAGTGCTGTGGCTACAAGCGGATGGCACAAATAAATAATGCTTTAATTCCTTCCAGACTTTCTGTAAAGTTAAAGGAAACTAGAAGAACACGGAAGGTAGAAGCCAGGGTCTGGAGTGTTCAGTATAGTAGTTTAATTTGCTGAAATGGAAAGGCTAAAATTTATATTGCTGTGTGTTTAAAGAAAGCACTTTTATTTTTTTTAGGTTTTTTTTAGTCTTCTTAAGCATATTTCATGCTTTCAGCCACAGAAGCTTGTAACATTCTGAATGTGGCAAAAAAAATGGCCAAGGATCATATGGATGAACTGTGAACTGAACTTGAGCCAAACTAGTTAATTTGGTAACCAGGACAAACGTAAACTGGGATTAGTTCCTTTTTGGACACGTTGAACTTGAACTCATTACTTTTAAAAATGAACTTTCCAAGCTCGGTTCTTGACCCTTGGCCATATCAGTTGGGATTGATGGGACTTGTAGTCCGGCTATTCTTGGACTACAAGTCCTGTCATTCCCCTTTATTGGCTATCAGGTGGGACTGATGGGAGTTGGAGTCCAGCAACGTCTGAAGCAGTGTTTCCCAAACCTGGGTCTCCAGCTGTTTTTGGACTACAGTTCCCATCATCCCTGACCACTGGTCCTGCTAGCTAGGGATGATTGATGGGAGTTGTCGTCCAAAAACGTCTGGAGACCCAAGTTTGGGAAACACAGGTTCCTTGCTCCTGCTTTAGGGTATGCATGAGGCCTGATTTAAATGAAGGGCAAAGCATTTCCCTGTGTAAACATATGTTGTCATATCTAAATGCATTTGCACTGATCCATTTGTGGACAGCATTAGCATTTTTCATGGGCTGTCAGCAGCTGACATGCTAATACTACAGCACAGTGTCATCACACTCACAACACTAGGATACAAATTTAGAGAGGGGGGAGCACCGTATAGCATTAAGTGCAGTGAAATTAATCAATTCACAATGGAAAAGAAGGATGGGGAGAAGTGGAGACTCTTATTTATTTGTCAGACCATTTTATCGCTGTCTGGCCACCATGGGGAATTCGCACAGTGCTCAAGGTCTTCATGCGATGTTCTCATCTCGTGCAATTTATTGAGCTGTGCAAAATTTAGATTTAAAGCTCTGCTTAAATGAACTTCTTTTAGAGGCTGCATGAAAACTTTTTTTCTCAGCACTTGCCGTTCTAAATATATTTCTCACTTGGCATTCCAGCTCCAAGAATACACCACGGATGCCAGCCTAGTATTTGTATTTTGAATGACTCTGAACAGATGAAGCACTGGTCCAGAGACAAGAAATCCTCCAAACATCTGTCAACCATTTCAGCTTCTAGGGTTGAAAACAAATTCATCCAGTAACTGTGCCATTCCCATGGATTTCAGAGACCAAGAGTGATCAATATTCCTCTGCAGCCCATGAGGCAGTGGAGAATTAGATGGGGTGGGAGAGATAGCAGGTCTTGATGCCACTGCAGTGATGCTCTTAAGTTCACTGATTATGGTGGTGGCAATGATTTTAAAAATATGTTTTGCCAGCTGCTTTTCTGTGGAAGTGTGATTTAGCAATAAATGAATATTTTAAGCGCAGTGGGAGAGGGAGAATTATTGCACCCACACAAAGATATATAGCATTATAAAAGGGGAAAAGTGGAAAGGATGCCATGATTACTTAGACCCAGCCTGGGTTTCTCAAAAACAAGTCATGCCAAACAAATTTCATTTCTTTTTTTGATACAAGTTACAAGCTTGGTGGATCAGGGGAATGCTATGGATGTAGTGTATCAGGATTTCAGTAAAGCTTTTGACAAAGTGCCCCATGATATTCTTGCGGAGAAGCTGTTAATATGTGGGCTGGACGAGGTAACGGAGAACGCCCTAAGACCTGTGGGTATAGGGCAGTATACAAGTTAATAAATAACAACTGCAACTATGACAACTGTTAAGTGGATTTGTAGCTGGTTGACTGACTGAACCCAAAGAGTACTCATTAATGATTCCTCATCATCCTGGAAAAAAGTGGCAAGAGGGGTGCCGCAGGGTTCTGTCCTGGGCCCGTTGTTGTTCAACGTCTTTATAAATGAATTTGATGAAGGAATTGAGGGGATGCTTATCCAATATGCAGATGACACCAAACGGGGAGGGGTAGCTAATGCCATAGAATATTATTTATTATTGTTGTTGTTGTTGTTGTTGTTGTTGTTGTTGTTGTTGTCTTTGTCCATGGAGTTTTCTTGGCAGGGATACTGGAGTGGCTTGCCGGTTCCTGCTCCAGGTGGATCATGTTTGGTCAAAACTCTCCACTATGATCTGTCCGTCTTGGGTGTCCCTGCATGGCATAGCTCATAGTTTCTCTGAGTTATTCAAGCCCCTTCGAGAAGGGGATTATTATTATTATTATTATTATTATTATTACTAATTATTTGTACCCCGCCCATCTGGCTGGGTTTCCCGAGCCACTCTGGGCAGCTTCCAACAAAGATTAAGGTAAAGGTACCCCTGCCCATACGGGCCAGTCATGTCCGACTCTAGGGTTGCGTGCTCATCTCGCTTAAGAGGCCGGGAGCTGGCGCCATCCGAAGACACTTCCGGGCCACGTGGCCAGCATGACGAAGGTGCAGCTGGTGAGCCAGCACAGCACACGGAAACGCCGTTACCTTCCCGCTATAAAGCGGTACCTATTTATCTACTTGCACTTAAGGGTGCTTTCGAACTGCTAGGTGGGCAGGAGCTGGGACCGAACGACGGGAGCTCACCGCGCCACGGGGATTCGAACCGCCGACCTTACGATCAGCAAGTCCTAGGCACTGAGGTTTTACCCACAGCGCCACCTGCGTCCCACTGCGTTCCAACAAAGATTAAGAATACATTAAAATGTCACACATTAAAAACTTCCCTTCAGGGCTGCCTTCAGATGTCTTCTAAATGTCAGGTAGTTGTTTATCTCTTTGACATCTGATGGGAGGGTGTTCCACAGGGCGGGCGCCACTACCTAGAAGGCCCTCTGCCTGGTTCCCTGTAGCTTTGCTTCTTGCAGTGAGGGAACCGCCAGAAGGCCCTTGGTGCTGAACCTCAGTGTCCAGGCAGAACGATGGGGATGGAGATGCTCCTTCAGGTATACTGAACACTGAAGATGATATCAGCAGCCATGCACCTTAGTGGCTGGGCCTGCCCCTCTCTCATGCCCGCATGGGGGCACAAGAACAGGGTCCTCATGCAATGTGGAGTCCTGTGACTTCTTGTGCAGGATTGCAGGATCTGATAATTCTCTCTCTCTCTCTCTCTCTCTCTCGTATCCCCCACACCTACCCTGCACAGAGGCTCAAGAGAGCTTACAGCAGTTTCATTTCTCTCCATCATTATTAGGTTGGAGTGGTTTGAGGAACAAGAGAGTTCAAACTAAAAAAAACCCCAAAATACCTTTCTACTCATTGGCATTTTTTGCTTCCTATTGTTTCCTTCCTGCCAAAATGCCGTTCTTCCACACAATTCATACTTTGTTTGGGGCTGCTTACACACCATATATTTCAAAGCACATTTTCACCCAAGAATACTGGGAACTGTAATTTTCCATCAAGGAGCAACAATTCCCATCACCCTTTACCAAACAAACAAACTTGTTCCCTTTTCTCCTGCTCCTGGGACCATTAGTTCTAATTTGCCTGTCCACTGTGAGGGAAGAAGGGCCCAATCCAGTAAAGCAGCAAGAATGGAAATGGTGCCAAACCTTTTAGTGCCTGAGGTGGTGCAATGAATGACTCCCTCTATACAAGATTTGTGTAGTGCTCAAGGCCAGTCAAGTTATCTTGGTACCTGAGGCAGAAAATCGTACAAGCACCCCACCTTCTTGACAGTCAAAACAGAATGATAATCAATTAAATAATTAACTATATGCTGCTCTTTTTTCCTGACACCCCAATCTCTGTCCAATGGTAGGGCTGGCCCACATTACAGTTTGCTTTGCAGAGGCTCCTCCATAAACAGGGAAGCCTTAGAAGGAGATCAGGTCATTCACTTGCTGAAAACAAGTGCTAACAGACCATATTCCTAAAACCCACATCTTCAGTCTCGAACTGTTCCTTTTTCTCAGGTTTGGCTTCTTTGACAAAGCCTCCTCTCAAGGACTGCTGGGCTGCACTTCAAAACCATTTAAAGGCTTAAACATGTAATAACCTTAAGATCACTGAGGCAATAAAGCCAAATCTCTAGGAGGTACCAATTTTATAATACACAGCTTAGTTAGGTCTTATACACTGAACTGCTGAGCCCAGCTGACAATAGCTGGTCTTAACAGTCTACAGAACCACTTCCTAGACCTTCTACAAGGAGAGTCCTTCATCAAAAAGAGATTCTAAGGGACACGTACACTCTCCACATGAAGTCAGTTTTATCTCAGTAAGCATCCTATAAGGCCAATCCTTTTTGGATGGCAATGATAAAGCTCCTATCAATTTCTCCAGGAACGGATTACATCTTGTATTTGTGAGATGTAATCACTAGGCAGAATTGTGATCACAACTGTCATTACAATCCCCCCTCTCTCCCTATTACATTTTTTATCACCCCAAAATTTCTATTTTTGAATTATATATTTAAATTGTTTCACTGAATCAGAGACCTAAAGTGGTCATTGGTACATGCTAGCCCCATAGGAGGCGATTTTACTAGTCCTGATTTTACTAGCCCCACAACCACATGGGCACTATCAGAAGCTGGCATGGCTATACTCAGGAATCAACAGCTCTCTGCACAGTAGCCCTATATAGTGAGCCACCAGGGTTACTGGATCTCCTTGGTAAAAAATATTCCCAGGTGCTACTGGTTAGTTTTCACAGGATTTCTTGTTCATATTGGAACTTTGCCTGGGCAACTTAGTTGCTAGTTCTGAGTCTTGGCTTATCACTTGCTGCTGTGGCCCCTGGCCTGATCTTTTGGCTCCTGGTTTCCAGTTCTCATTGTGCACATGTACACAACAGACATATACACCAAACAGACATGCTTCAGATCTTCAGCTCAGAGTCTTGGGCTGCCATGAGGTAAACCACACTCATAACAGGGAAGCAGCAATCAAACTAATGTGTCTACCAATAGTAGCAGTCTTTCAAAGCATGCACCTTCCTCCTTCAGGGCTCAAGGATGATCAAATCATGAAGTGTCTGGGATGACTTAACTAGTTAGAGGTTGGGTAGAAGAAGAAAAGCACTGGCATACTCGGGAATTCTCACCTTGGTATGCATAACCAGCAAAACCAATTCATTGTGGATTAATATATGCAGAAGACAGCACATATCAGCTGTATCTTTCTTCTTCTGACCACCCAAGCTTTTCCTTTCCATACCTTTCCCATGCAACGAGGAGTTTTCTGGAGTCAAGAGGCTGTTCAAAATGGCTGTGGGGCTGGGCACCTCGGTAACATACCCCCTGGCTCCCACTGAACTGAAGCCTTGAGCTCAGTCACATGAAAATGGAAGCCTCCTGGAAGGGCTGAGCCCGCCACTTCATTTCACCGGAAGGAAATTCTGTGGCAAATATTAATGTTCCCCTTCAGTAGGAACATCTGGAACATGCTGAGGAAAGAAACCAATGTGAATGCCAGGCAGATTTCACAGTAGGGTTCTGCACATCCATTTAAATACAGTCATACCTCGGGTTACAGATGCTTCAGGCTGCGTGTTTTCGGGTTGCGCACCACGCCGAACCCAGAAGTACCGAAACAGGTTACTTCCGGGTTTCTGTACTCGCGCATGCACAGAAACACTAAATCGTGCTTTGCGCATGCGCAGAAGCGCTGAATTGCAACCCGCGTGTGCGCAGACACGGCGCTGTGGGTTGCGAACGTGCCTCCCGCATGGATCACGTTCACAACCCAAGTGTCCACTGTACTCAGTATCTCCAAAATTTCTATTCTTTTAAAAACAAACAAATCAAGGAGGATCCAACCAGTCTGGTTCTCAGCTCATTAGAAGCAACTTCCAGCCATTAGGACTGCCCTCCAGAACATTGTGATTTGGACCTTTTTAGCTTAAGTGTTGATCTCTAGCCGCTTCTGCCACCCCACCCCAAATTAATAGATCCCCACAAGCCTGCCTATTTGTCACCAACTACTTCGAAAGTTTCAAGTTCACATGCCGAATTAAATTTCCCTGCGTGGTGGATCTCACCGCCTGGATGCTGTTGACCTTGGTGCTTTAATGGAATGGCACAGATGGAAGAAGAACGTTTTCCCAAGACAAGATAATGCCTGTAGTCTGTGTTCTTAAGTCTCAGTGGGAAATGGTTTTAGTAGTTATTCTTGGCCTCTCATTTGTCTATTGTGTCGGTAACCACCATGTGGTAAATGTGATGCCTGTGCAGGATTGATATTGTTCTACCAGCACCTTACTATGCAGTAAGCACTCTGTAACAATGTATATGTTTCTTTCCCCTCTGCCTCAGACACCAGTTGCACATCATTCCCCAGATTTATATCAACATTCTCACTTCTACACCTTCCAGCAAAAATGCCTTCATGGACAAATCAGAATCGCACAAAACTAAAACGATATCCGAGCAACAGAGGCTACAATCAATAGTCGGGATAAATACAAAGTAAATTCAGAGTACATGTATCCTATTCTTTTACCGTAAGCAAAATGTAGATTCTCAAAAGCAGCGTACAGCCAGGGCTATATGGATCTTGCTATTCCATACGGGTGCAAACGAAGTGCAGAATATGGTACTAAGAGTGCAGAGAGAGCCCCTTCCTCACTAAGTGATGTTGGACTACAACTCCCCAATAATAATAATAATAATAATAATAATAATAATAATAATAATAATTTATTATTTGTACCCCGCCCATCTGGCTGGGCTTCCCCAGCCACTCTGGGCGGCTTCCAACAAAGATGAAAAATACACTAAAATGTCACATATTAAAAACTTCCCTGAACAGGGCTGCCTTCAGATGTCTTCTGAATGTCAGGTAGTTGTTTATCGCCCATGTCATACCCTCCAACATTTCTCCGATGAAAATAGGGATGTCCTCATTCCGTAATGACAATTTTGCTATTTATGCCCCACACATCTTGCTGGCTTGTCCCAGCCACTCTGGGCAGCTTCCAACATACATAAAAACATAAACATTGAGAGAACTTCCCTATACAGGATTGCCTTCAGACAGCTTGGGGGGCGGGTAATGCTGTACCCTCCAACATTTCTCCAATGAAAGTAGGAACATCTTACTATACCCTCCAACATTTTCTCCATGAAAATCCTAAGGAAAAGTGGAACATTCTGGGATCAAATCAGAAACCAGGAGGACTTCTCTATATCAGGGACGTCCCTGGAAAATAGGGACACTTGGAGGGTCTGCTATATTGGAAATACAACAACAGGGATCATAAAAGGCCAGTTCTGTTACTGGTGTCACTAACAGCAGATTCTGGCCAAAGGTTATAGTCATTGGGGAGTTTAACTGTCCCAAGAGAGAGAATGACAGCTGAGATCAGATAGTTGGAGGAGCTGGGGGGGGGGATGCAGCTCTGAAGGTGGTTTACCTCAGAATGTGTAGCTGAATATGTCTCCTTGCTGTCAACTTGGCCTGTAAATAATATTCTCCACAAGTTATGTATTGTTCTTCAGTTTGTTATCAGTAGAGTATTATCAATTTCTTCTCTCTCTAGACTCCATCTGCTTTATTCTAGTCACTCTGCTAACACCTTAATTATATGTTGGCTGGGGCTGAACCCTACTCTTCTTATAGGAATTGTGTATGTTTCCATTCTCTCTTTTCTTTTATTGCCTTTGTCTTTTCCGTATTTGTAACCTGCCTTTCCTGGTATTCAAGGATGCTCACCACAAAGCATATACAAAGGGGCATGATTAAGGATGAGGGGAAAATCCACTCCATTCTGCATTTGAAAATGAACTTATCTAATGTGCACCTTCCAAGACAATGTGAGAAAAATGCAGCCATTTTCTTCAAAATTCCCAAATTCAGAATTTTGCTGTATTCTGGTTCTCATATTGTCTTGGAAAGTAATGTGTGCTAAAATGCATACACACTGGTAATGTGTCCAGAAAACTGCATATGCTCAGGAAAATTACATGCAAAAATATATTATTTTGGGGAAAATTGATTTGCAAAAAAGATGCATATTAGGAGAAACTGCATACAGAACATGCATTCTAGGATAAATTTGCACTAAAATGCAGTTGATTTTTAATGAATACTTAAATCCTCCCCCCCCCTCAACTTATGTGAAAATGTGAAGAACTGAATAATAATAATAATAATAATAATAATAATAATAATAATAATTTATTATTTGTACCCCGCCCATCTGGCTGGGTTTCCCCAGCCACTCTGGGCGGCTTCCATAGAAACAAAAAATACAGTAAAATATCACAGAACTTAAAGATGGAAAAATGAGAAACTGAAATTTACAGATTCACCTAGCCAGTGCTTTTTTTCTGGGGGTACGCAGGGGTACGCATACTCCTAAACATTTTGTGAATCTAACGGGAGAAGAAACTATTTAAAAAATTGTTTCTTCTCTAGCACGGTGAATTGCCAGTTCCATTGCTACCCTTGATGGTGGCCTCATTTCCTGTCATGGTGTTTCCTGAGTCTCAGATGGAAGCGAGTGTTTAATGTGTGAAGTAGGAGTTGGAATCTAACACAGTGATTGGTCAGTTTAGAGAAGATGTTAGTGCACACAACCTCATGCCAATGTGGAAGTTACTGTGAGCTGTCAGTTGTGCAATTTGAGGTAATGCGTATTCTTTGTACTTTTGTCCATTTACTGTATTTATTTCCGCCCGATTTGAACTATAAAACGGTGAGTCAAAATGAGAGAACCCCTGAACATTTTTTTTATAGAAAAGAAAGCACTGCATCTAGCCATCCCTGTTGGTTTCAGTCGGTTTCTCAATGGGACTAAAATTTAACCAATCCTATGCATGTCTACTTCGAATTCAGTTTCACGCTGTTTAGGTGGGCTTACTCCCGGTTAAGTGTGCTTAGGACTGCAGCCTTAGTTCGAATCATCCCTATTGTCCGGAAACACAACTGAATCACAGTGCAGAAATCAGAGAAGCTGGGACAAAGTCTGCCAAAGCAGGAATGAAGGGGAAACAAGCCTGAGGCAAAGCCAGCAGGATGCGGTCCTCACACATCTACTTAGCTACAGCATATACACACACACATTTGGTGACCATCTTCCTAGTTTAGTAGTGTAACACATCTGCCTTAGAGCAGTGATTTATTTCTATTTACAATAGAGACCTTTGCCAACAGGCTTGCACATGACAGTTAAAGAAGCATCCTGTTTCTTTGATAGGACACCTGCAGAGCTTCATCAGGGCAGAGAGGCTGCAAACATAAAAATGGAAAGGCAGTAGGAACAGAGTATAGCACATCACAGCATCTGTCTCAAGCTGGATGGTACAGAGCAGCAGGGGGCATGGGGAAAATAACAGCCGTCAATATTTAACTATGCTAGGAATCTGAAATTTAATGAATATTTAGTAGCACAGCCCATCTTTGATTCAGAAAGCATTAATGGAGCCTTGACTCTTAGCATCTGTTACTAGTGCTGATTAATCAAATCTCTGTTGTATGTTGCTTATGATGGAAATGTGAAGGGGGTGGGCAGAGAGAGTAGAAGCTCTGCACAGCAGCAAAATAATAAATTGTTATTTGTATATGCAAAACAGTTCAATTATTTAGTGCAATTAAAATAATATCTTGAAAATCACTTGAAAGGGAAGGTGGCGCATCTTTATCAAGACCAAACTAGACTACATGAATAAACAAAGCAAATGGATGAGCCATAAATTGCAGGCTAATAAAAACCACACAATGGAAAGCCAGAATCAGTTGCTCACATTTAAGGCTTATTGTTTTTGTTTTTTTGGAGTGGGGAGAGAAAGGGTAATAGACATAGGCCCATCATCTTAATTAAAAATATACATCTCTCAGGTTATGAAGGAAGGAACACTAATCTATATATTGCATTCCTTTATTTGTTCAATTTTTAAAAAATGCCGGTATTAAATTGTACGTGACTGTTCCTGGAATCAAAGGACAGGGTGCCTTTTTGTTGTTGCTTCAGATCTAGAATTCAGTGTTGGAAGAACAGCAATCCATGGGGCGAAGGGAGAACTAGGCATCAAATAAGAAGAGTCTGCCTCGTCTCATCTACCCAATGTCAGGGACTGGCAGGATACTGATGAGTGCGTACGAGGGCAAGAGGGGCTGGAGTCTGACTAGGGAGAGGAGGGCAGTGGTCTGTGGGGACCTGTATCAGGAGGCAAGAATCAGAGACAAGAGAAGCTTCAGAGCTGGAGGACAAGGAAGAAGAGGCAGGCCAGACAAGTGAAGGGCATACCTTCCAACATTTCTCTGATGAAAACAGGGACATGCCATTCAGGGGCAACAATAATAACTCTTCTTTGGTAGGGCTTGCCCCCATGAAGCAGTTGTTGAGACTGAAGGTCCTCACCTCCCCACAGTTGCCTAAGTCCCCTCCTCTCCAAGGTTCTCCCCAAGCAATCTGAGACTCTGTCTGCATGACATTAATTTCTCTTCCACTCCCTTCATGCCTCTCCTGGTTCTGGGAGGTCGAAGGGGAGTTTTCACAGCAGGCAGGGGAGGCATCCATGCCCCTTCACCAGCCAGACTCATCTCTGCCTTTTGGACTTCTTCATCTCACTCTCCTGCTTCTGCAGGGTCAGTAGGTCATGTGACTTGAGGACAGTTCTGAGGGGGCCAGATGGAGAAACCTAGAAAACCACATTTGGCCCTCAGGCCTGAGGTTCCCCAACCCATTCTACAGGGCCATGGGTTCTCTATAATCTAGACCCTTCCAAGGGAAATGCACCACTTGTTGTTCCATTCTACTGCCATACTGTGATTTGCCAACGCTGAATAGACAAACGAGGGTGGAAACAAGTTGTGGTTGAAGGACTGAGCAAACTAGACAGTTCTTTTGCAGCTGACTTTTTTGCAGACATTTTTCTAATGTCAAAGTCCAGTTTTCCCAGCGCCTCTCTGTAATATTGTTATTACCATTAGTGCTGAGCATATTTTTTCAATTTGCACATTGAAATTTGCCCTTTCAGGAAGGCAGAACCTTTTTGACAAATCAGTATGAAAGTTAATGCAGTCCCCCCCCCCCGCCCAATTCCACAACACACAAACACATACACAAACACCAAAAGGAAGCCAAGTTCAGGTTTCAGGTGAAGTATGAATACCAGTATCTAACATATAAGGGATGCGGGTGGCGCTGTGGGTAAAAGCCTCAGTGCCTAGGGCTTGCCGATCGAAAGGTCGGCGGTTTGAATCCCCGCGGCGGGGGGTGCTCCCGTTGTTCGGTCCCAGCGCCTGCCAACCTAGCAGTTCGAAAGCACTCCCTGGTGCAAGTAGATAAATAGGGACCGCTTACTAGTGGGAAGGTAAACGGCGTTTCCGTGTGCGGCTCTGGCTCACCAGAGCAGCGATGTCATACTGGCCACGTGACCCGGAAGTGTCTCCGGACAGCACTGGCCCCCGGCCTCTTAAGTGAGATGGGCGCACAACCCTAGAGTCTATCAAGACTGGCCCGTACGGGCAGGGGGACCTTTACCTTTTCATCTAACATATACCTGTAACTGCCTTTAGGCTTATGCAGGCAATTAAGAAAACACTTTCTGTAACCTTCAGCTGGTGATCTGCTTTAATTTATGTGTTACTCTGATCATATTTTAATTGTTGTCAACAGCTTCATACTTTTTTATGAAATTGCAGTATACATTTTTAAAAAATAAACGAACTCCTTGCACAGACAAAATTAGCAAATTAAGGAACCTTCTCACTGACCTGCCAGGGCTGCTGTTGTTTTTAAATGTGTAGTGAAACTCCTTTTAACAGAGAGAAGAGAATCTGAATATCTGATGTCCCACCTGTACTCTGAAACAAAGCAGTCCAGAAGTATCATGCATTTGCTTCCCAAGTCAAGATAGGCAGATAACACTCACAGCCAGTCAAATTATTTTGGCAAGTGAGGCATAAAATCCCACTAGCATTTCTCCCTGGCAGCAAAAATATGATGATAATCAATTAAATAACTGGCAATTTGCTGCCCTTACATGACACCTAAAATCAGCTGCCGGAGGTGACCTCCCACTGCCTAATGATAGAGCTGGCCCTAAGCACAGTCCTATGTTTATTCAGAAGCAAGTCCAGTTATAAGAAGGCTTCCTCCCTAATAAGTATATTTTACAATGTCAGACTTAGGTGAATGTATGTATAGTTGACCAACTGTTATAAAAGCTGCGGAAGGGGCAGAATCCCAACCATTCTGCTTGCCCCATAGCAGCAGCCATCATTGTCTTTTTGCGGCTAGTACTCATGTAAGGCATAACATTTGTTATTCAGAAAATGAGCCTGGGGTGAATGTGGGGAGGAAAGAATAGTAAGAAGGTATTGTTTCAGATTCTTATTATGTAGATTGGTTTCATGAGCAGACAGAATTAACACCAAACCACAGCTGTCGGGGCTGAAATTACAGATCAATCTATATTATGAAAACTTTGAAAATCTGCCAAAGGAGAAAATTATATGATTGAAGAACTGCTTTTGTAGAAGGCAAGTTAAATATATCAGATAAATGTGTTTGGGGGTTTTGTTGTCATTGTCGGTTGGAAACTTCGATCAATATGTTTATTCTGATGTGGTGCAGCAAGGAGAATTTTACACATCTTTTTTTTTTTTTTTTATAAATTTTTTTATTGCGTTTCTTTCCATAATTTTATAGGTTTATAAACAAATAAAGTAGTTACAAGAAACAAATTTTCTCTTTTTTAACAACAAAAACAAAATAAAACTTGGACTTCCCCACCCCTTCCGATTCTGCGTTCTTTGCATTAACAATGTCAGCATTTTGTTACCTTATTTCATACCTTGTTGTAACTTTCGAATGTTATGTATCCAAATACAATATATTATATCTCAATTTCAATACCTTTAAAATAAACATAACATATTCAATTTAAATTGTCTCCTTTTCTCTTTTGTCACTAATTTTACCATTTACTTAATCATATTCGCAGAAGCTTATCGTTTCCTAATCATGCACTTTCTTAGGATTCATACAGCTTATAATATTTTTTCAGATAATCTTTAAATTTTCCCCAGTCCTCCTCAATTGTTTCTTTATCCAAATCTCGGATTCTGCCGGTCAGTTCAGCTATCTCCATGTAGTCCATCAACTGCGTCTGCCAGTCCTCCAGCGTGGGCAAATCTTGTGTCTTCCAACTCTTTGCAATGAGTATTCTTGCTGCTGTGCTAGCGTACATAAACAAAGTTCTATCTTTCTTTGACATTTTCTGGTCCACCATGCCCAACAGGAAGGCCTCTGGTTTCTTAGGAAAGGTATACCTAAATACCTTTTTCAATTCATTATAAATCATTTCCCAGAAGGCCTTCACTTTTGGGCAGGTCCACCAGAGATGGAAGAAAGTCCCCTCTGCTTCCTTACACTTCCAACATTTGTTGTCAGACAGGTGATGCATCTTGGCTAACCTGACTGGGGTCATGTACCACCGGTATATCATTTTCATAATGTTTTCCTTCAAGGCACTAGATGCCGTGAATTTCATTCCGGTGTTCCATAACCTTTCCCAGTCTTCAAACATAATATTATGTCCAACATCCTGTGCCCATTTTATCATAGCAGATTTAACTGTCTCATCCTGTGTGTTCCACATAAGCAGCAAGTTATACATTCTAGATAAATTCTTGGTCTTTGGTTCTAACAATTCTGTCTCTAGTTTCGATTTCCCCTCCTGGAAACCAACCTTTTTATCCATTTTAAAAACCTCTTGAATTTGAGCATAATGTAACCAATCTCGCACCTTGTTTTTTAATTTGTCCTGGCTCTGCAACTTCCAACCGTCTCCAATTTTTTCAATTAATTCCCAATATTTCGGCCAATAGGCCTCCATATTGGGTCTTTTTCGAGCTTTGGCCTCCACCGGTGATAGCCACCTCGGTGTTTTACTCTCTAATAAGTCTTTATATTTCATCCAGACTGCAAAAATCGCTTTTCTGACAATATGGCTTTTAAACAATTTGTGAACTTTAACCTTGTCATACCATAGATATGCATGCCAACCAAATGCATTATCAAAACCTTCCAGATCTAGGACGTCGGTGTTTTCTAGCAAAAACCAATCTTTCAGCCAGCAGAAGGCTGCAGCTTCATAGTACAACCTCAAATCCGGCAGGGCAAACCCCCCTCTTTCTTTTGAATCCGTTAATATTTTATACTTTATTCGGGGCTTTTTGCCCTGCCAGACAAACTTAGATATATCCTTCTGCCATTTTCCAAAACATTCCTCTCTGTCCACGATCTGTAGGGTTTGAAACAAAAATAACATTTTCGGCAATACATTCATTTTAATTGCTGCAATCCTTCCCAACAAGGAAAGTTTCAATCTTGACCAAATTTCTAAATCCTTCTTTACTTCCAACCAGCATTTTTCATAATTGTCCTTAAATAAATTCAAATTTTTGGAAGACAAATAGATCCCTAGGTATTTCACTTTCTTTACCACATTTAATTCTGTTTCTCTCTGAAACCCCTCTGTTTCTGTAAGTGTCAAATTCTTGGTCAAAACCTTGGTTTTTTGTTTGTTCAACTTAAACCCCGCCACCTGACCAAACTCAGATATAAGTTCAAGAACTCTTTTTGTACTGGATTCTGGCTCCTGCAATGTCAAAACTAGGTCATCTGCAAAAGCTTTAAGTTTATATTGTTTCACTCCGACCTCTATCCCTTGTACCAGCCGGTCCTCCCTTATCATGTTCAATAGCACCTCCAGGACTGAAATGAATAAAAGAGGGGATAGAGGGCACCCTTGTCGTGTCCCTTTTTCAATTTTGAACTCCTCCGTCACCACATTGTTCACTATTAATTTGGCCTTTTGCTCTGAATAAATTGCTCGTAACCCATTTTCAAACCCCCGCCCCACTCCCATCCCTTCCAAGTTTTTCTTCATGAACATCCAAGATATATTGTCAAATGCTTTCTCCGCATCAACAAAAATTAACACCGCCCTTGTGTTCCTGTCAGTTTGTAAAAGTTCCAAAATATCGATGATGTTTCTGGTATTCTCATATAAATGTCTACCAGGGAGAAAGCCTGCTTGGTCTTTGTGAATTACTTCAATTAAAACTTTTTTAAGTCTACTTGCCAAAATGTCTGCAAATATTTTGTAATCCACATTCAGGAGTGAGATGGGGCGGTAGTTCTTGAGTTGAGTCTTTTCAGATTCTATCTTAGGTATCAATGTGATGAACGCTTCTTTCCACGTTTCTGGTGCCCTCTTCCCATCCATGATCTGGTTGCATACCTCCAACAAGGGTTGTGTTAAATAGTCTTTCAAAGTCTTGTAGTATTTGGAGGTAAGCCCATCCGGGCCTGGAGATTTGCCTAGTTGCATATTCTGAATGGCACTTTCAATTTCCTGGGTGGTTATTGTAGAGTTCAAGATTGATCTTTTATCTTGAGTTATTTTTGATAGTCCATTTGTCTTTAAAAAATGATCTATCTCTGATTCTTTCTGAGGCCCCTGTACATAAAGTTCTTTAAAATATCTGTGGAAGCACTTCCTAATTTCCTCTGGTTTCTGCACCGTTCTTCCTTCAATCTCTAGATTTGTAACTGTGTTCAACTTTTGTCTTTTTTTCAGCTGCCAAGCTAGCAGCTTTCCACATTTATTTGCTGATTCAAAGGATCTTTGCTTCATCTGTTTTATTTTCCATTCAATCTCCTGATTAATCAATTTTGAATATTCTGCTTGATGGAATTTAATTTCTCTCAACAGATCCTTTGACTTTGGTTTAGTTCTCAATTTTTTCTCTCCTTGATGTATTTTCTCCAGTATTTTATCTTTCTTTCCATTCCAGAGCTTCTTCTTAATTGTATTCTGTTGTATCAGAAACCCCCTCATGACAGCTTTGCTTGCGTCCCAGATGGTTCTTTTTTCTACTGTAGTATTCAAATTTATCTCAAAATAGTCCTTTAATGTTTTTTGGGCCTTTTTCACAATCTCTTGATCTCTTAAAAGAGTGTCATTCATTCTCCATCTGAAGGAACCGGTTTGAGTAAGTCTGAGATCTAATTTCAGAGCGTTGTGGTCGGAGCATGTTTTTGGGCAGATTTCCACCTTTTTAGTCTTGGGTGCCAGCCCCCTGGAGGTCCAGATTTGGTCGATCCTTGACCAGGACAGGTGGGCCTCAGAGAAGAAAGTTCCTTCTTTACCTAGGGGGTTCTTTGTCCTCCATATATCAATCAAATCCAGATTGTCAGTCATTTCAAAAAAAGTTTTAGGCAGTCTGCCGTCTGATGTTAGATTTTGGTTATAAGACTTATCCATATGTGTAGACACCACTCCATTCATGTCTCCCATCATTATGATGTTAGCATAGTCCAGATAGTCCAGCAGCGTCTCATGCAGCTTCTTGAAAAATTCTGATTTCCCGTCGTTTGGAGCATAAATTCCTAGTATCAATATTTTTTCTCCTTGGGTCTGGATTTCAATTGCCAGAATTCTTCCATATTCATCTTTGAATAAAAATTTAGGTATCAGGCTCTCCTTAGCATAAATCACCACTCCTCTTTTCTTTACCTTGTCTGAGGAAATAAACTCTTGGCCTAGTCTTTTGTTGACCAAAACTTTCCTGTGGAGCCTGGTCACATGGGTTTCTTGTAAACAAATAATATCCAATTGTTCTTTCTTCAATATATGAAACAGTTTCCTTCTTTTCTCCGGGGAATTTCCGCCATTTATATTCCAACTGAGTAGCTGCAGAGACATCCTGAACTATTCTGTTACACCTAGAGCGGTGTATCTTCTTTTTCCTCTAATTCCGAGGATTTAGGCGTCCCTCCGCCTGCTGGCAGAGTGGGTCCTGGTTTAAGTATAGGCCAAAGGGCTGCTGCTTCTTTTTGGAGATCTTCTCCGTGGTCGTGCTGGAACTTTTGTAGATCCTCTGGTGATCTTATTTTAACCTTCTTCTGTTTGTAAGTAAATGATAGTCCTTGTGGGAACTCCCACCTATAAGGGATTGAGTTAAGTCTCAACAACTTAGCCAATTCTGAATAGGTGGCTCTCAGATCCAATAGCTGTTTAGGAATATCTCGGTAGATTTCCACCCTTTTCTCTTGTATCTCAATTGAGTTTTTGAAGTGTAGGCCTAATATTTTGTCTCTCTCCTCTCTTGATCTCAAAGCTATTAGACAGTCTCTAGATCTATCTTTTCTTACCAATCTTCCCAGTCGAAAAGCCGATACTATTTTAAAATCACTTTCTTCTTTTAAGCCCCAGAACTTTGAAAATTCTGTTGTCAAAAATCCAATCAAATCTTCTTGTTCGATTTCTGGGACCGCCCTAAGCCTAAGATTAGTCTCCCGGTTTTTCAGTTCCACCAAAGAGAGATAGGTTTGTTGGTCCCCTATCTGTTTATGCAGAGGCTTGACTTCTGCTTTAACTTCCTCAACCTCTTTTTTAGCTGATGTTGCAATTTCAACGGCTTCCCCTGCCAATTTACGGTTCTCTTCCGTTGCTCCTTGCAATTTTTCAATTGCTTGGGTGTGTTGGGAAACCTGATCTGTCAATTTCTGGATCGAGGATGTAGCTTGGTCAATTTTTGTTGATTGGTTATCAATTTTTTGATTTAATGTTGACAATTGTTCCAAAACTTGTTTCAGTACTGCCTCTGCTCCTCCTGATGCCATATCTTCCTCTTCAGATTTTTCAGGCTTTTCACTTTCTACTTTTTGTGTTGCAAGCACAGCAGGCACTGATAGTCTACGTCCCTGAGTTAAAGTTGTTTGCAAAAGCTGTGCCTGCTTTTTTGCTTTTTCTTTTTCCTTAGCTTCCTTAGCTTTGGCTGCTCTTGTCTTTCCTGTACCACTCATCAGTCAATGTTCAAGGTCAGATGTTGTAATCCCATGGGAAAGACAAGTCCAAATTTATAAACAGTCTGGAGAAAGAAAGTAAGCAAAAAAACTTTTCCCAGGCCTTTGTTATCCAATGTCCTCTAGGGGGAGTGCCACCAAAAGTTAGTAAGAAGAAGGTAACTTTTCCGCCATTAAAGTTTCCGTTTTCAAAAACAATTTTAAAAGCAAATTAGTTCCAAAACACTAAGAAAAAAGTCCTGCAGAGCACTTTAAAACGTTTAACAATGTTCCAACAAGGTGCCTGCAATTGTATCCACTCAAACTAAGTAAGCCCAAAAGTTGCACTTCAGTTACAAAAATATCTGGAAGTTTGTAACAGTTCCGCAGTCAAGCAACTTCACCCGGCCACCCGAAGATTTGGGGTTAGAGTCTTCCCTCGCCCCATGGGGGACCGCTCCAAGTCCAATTTAAACTGTATTTTTTCTTCCTTTAAGAATAGAATTTCAAGTGTGCACGAAAGTCCCACTTTAAAGCCTTAAAGCTTCCCTGTTCACAGCGCTTTCCGCTCTTTAAACAGTCTGCTTTGATCTTATAAGCAGTGCCGGAAGACGGACTTCCTCTTTCTCGTCTCCCGGTTTCAGCCAAATTTCTTCAAGTTATTGTAACAAATCTTAAGTCCTTACTCACGGGTTTGCTGTTTCAGAGTAGTATTTTTTGGAAGAAAGGTCAGCGCTCATCCGTGACAGCCGCGCGGCTTCGCCTCCGCAGAAAGAGCGATGAACTCACAGCACCGCTCCCCCTCCTTCACTCCGGAGCCCCTTACGGGGTCCCTTCCGCGAATTTGGGGTCGCTCCAGGTGCCCGCCGAGTCCCACGGCCACGGACTCTCTCTGTCCGTGGTTTTTCTTAATGGGTTGCCGCTGCGCCGTAGCGAAACAACCCTTTTCTGCGGTGCCCCTCTTCAGAGCTCGAAGAGGTCCGCCATCACGGTTTCGCGCCGCCTCCGGAAGTCAGAATTTTACACATCTTTTAAACTCTTTACTAAGAATGAAGAATAAAGTTCACAAAATCATTAGTCCTTTTATAGCCCAAGCCCCAAACAACTCTTGCTGAGACGTACACGTTTGTTGTAATTTCCCTTGAACATTTCTCATAGCTAATGTTTTGTTTTGTTTTTAATTTCTCTGGCCATCTGTGGGGTGGGGGGAAAGAATACAATAATATCTTAGCCCTGGGGGAAAATGTTGGGGAAATGTCTTAGAAATAAATGGAAGTACTAGATACATGCTGATGTTTATCAGGAAGCGAAGCAATTCTTTAAGAAATTTACTTAGGGGTTGTCAGCGCTTTGCATCTGAATAATTATTTTGAAGGAAGACCTCTGTTCTGCAACTTTACTTCTTGTTAATGTGTCATATCCAATGACAAAATTGCAGCACGAAGAATGCTTAGAAATGGTTTGCATTAGCTGAGTTTGTTAGCAGCATATGTCTGCCTATCATAATATAGGATATGTTGTTGTCCGGATATCTTAGAAACAGGCCATTGCACCACTAAAGGGTAGCATCTACTCAAAAGCAAGTGCCATTGCATTCAGCTTATTCCGAGGAAACTGGGTGTATAGGATTGCAACCTAAAAGCCTATAGCCCTTTTCATACACAGCAGCTGTGACACAGGAATTGCTTCACTATGGTGCTATCACATGGCACTGCAAAGCGTGAGCCTGGGGACCATTCATGGAGGCCTTTCTTATCTAGTTAGCACCTCCGTGACAATGGGTAAACTAAGCACATGGCTTAGTTTGTGAGTCTCCTGTTTACAGCTTTTGCCCAGACTGAATCTCAGATAGCAGAAGTGAGCCAAGACAGAGAAATTTGCTTACAGCTACACAGTACAGCAAGGTAAGATGGGAGCAGGTTTCAGTCTGCTCTCTATGCTCTTATTTTTAAGACCAAATAGGCCCACCAAACCTTGCTTTATTTGGGAATGGGATCAAGGTTTAAAATACATACACATCTCTTTTGCCCCCAAAGACTGGCACAGCTGCCCTTCATGCAATTGTTGCCCACACCTCAGTAGCATGAGAGAAGAGAAGAAGAAGAGGAGTTTGGATTTGATATCCTGCTTTATCACTACCCGAAGGAGTCTCAAACTGGCTAATATTCTCCTTTCCCTTCCTCCCCCACAACAAACACTCTGTGAGCTGAGTGGGGCTGAGAGACTTCAGAGAAGTGTGACTAGCCCAAGGTCACCCAGCAGCTGCAGGTGGAGGAGCGGGGAATCAAACCTGGTTCACCAGATTACGAGTCTACGCTCTTAACCACTACACCACACTGGCTCTCAAGAGAGCACGATGGAGAAGCAATTCTCTTGCCATTGTGTGTGTGTGTGTGTGTGTGTGTGTGTGTGGTGATGCTAGCTGTGCAAACCAAGTAGACTGAAGAGTGGGAATCCTGAAGAAAAAGACGCTTGAAAGAATGTATTCAAATCCATGCTGTTAGAATTACATGTGATTCTGGGGGCATTAAAACCCCCACATCAAATACATTAAACTAGTACATCAAGAGTTGGGAACTATTTGCCCAACAGATGTTGGACTTCAACATCTCAGTTCCCACCAGCATGGCCAATAGTCAGGGATGATGGAAGTTGTCGTTCAACATCTGGAAGGCTGCAGGTTCCCCATTCATGCAGCAGATTAATCAACTCCATACCCCTAATTACGGTGGATCTCAAAGCTTTACAGCTTGGTCCCATGTTCTCTCAGAAGTAAATATCACTGAGTTCAGTAGGGCCTACTCCCAAGTAAGGGTGCATAGGATAGCAGTAAAATCATTGCAATATATGTTATTGTATACATGCTTTTTTCTGCAAGCTTTTCCAGCTAGCTGTTCATTTTTGTTTTCAAACCTATACGATCCCCCCTGCTATCCCCAGCAAATGATATTCAGAGGAATACTGTGTTTGACATTGGAGGTAGAACACAGCCATTATAGCTAGTATCCATTTGTAGCACTAACTTTCATTTGTCTCATCATCTTTTAAAGCTGTTGATTGCCATCACTAGTCCTTGTGAGAGCCAATTCTTTAGTTTATGGCCATGTTATGTGATGAAATACTTTTTGTCTGTCCTGAATCTCAGGATAGAAGAATTTATCAATTTTTGTTTCTCTCCAGTTCTCCACATTTCCAGATCTGTAAGTGGTTGTTTTTTTAAGTCTTAATGAGAACTCATCAGTATTTTAGTGTGAATTTTTCCCAGTATACAAATTTCTGCATGCAATTTTGACTAACACACACACATTTTTGCAAACCAACTTTCCATAATATAATGCATTTTGTATGCTGTTTTCATCCATGTGTGTGTGTGTGGTTTTGTACACCTGACTTAGCTGGAGAACGGCATTGGAAAATTCAGAGAAGTGCAAAATTCAAAAGTTGGCTGGGTTTTGGCTTACATATTGTCTTGGAAAGTTTCAATTAGTTAGGTTTGCCTTTAAATATTAACTGAGTCACAATCCCTTCCGTTCCCTACCTGAATCTGACTTCATTCAAAGAAAGTACTCAGTGTGGCTTACTTAGGAATAAACTTGCTTCAGTTGATCAATCACTGAGGGCAAATGATAATTGGTGAGGCTGAGAATAAGCACATATTTTAAAAGGTTATTCTGGTCCTAACAGTATCCTGTAAAAGGAAGGAGACCGTGATTAAATGAGGCCTTTTGTTTCGCGGCTTCTGCTTATTGAATTGTACCTTGTTTTCCAATTGTTTCAATATCTATACTGAGATATTAATATGCAAATGTTTTGAATTAGAATTGATTACTAATTAGTTCCAAGATTATTAATCACCTAAAAGGTCTTTAATCACTTGATGGCCCTATCTCAATACAAAACCCTAAATTTGGTGGGGGAAAAACTTTTTTTCTCTAGAGAAGAATGTAGCAATCAGCTGAAGGTGTATAAAAATTAGACAAAGCTACTATTTAATAAAACAAGAGAAATGTCAAAATATAACCCTCAGTTGCTCATTAGAGGAGATGCCATAACCTGTGGCTGACATATTGCAATCTAGAACAGGTGGCTTCTCTCTCTCTTGCAACTTAATATTGCATGCAGTGCCGTGTGCCATAAAACTACAGTTCATTATATAGAAAATGTGACAGTTTCTTTCCCCTAAGGAAGACCTAAGATTATTCAAATCTGCAGTGTGAAATACCAAGGCCTGTCAACCAAAGTGCACAGAAAAGAAGCTCATTTAGCAGCAAGGTTGGTGACATATAAAAATAGCCAGTGGCTAAACTAGAATCAGGATGTCATTAAATAAAAAATAGCCCCAAACATCCCCCCCAATTGCACACATTTCAAAGTCTTAACCTCTTGCAAATCACCAACTTCAGTGCAATTGTTCTTGGATGTTAGATTATGCTCTGACCCATGTAGAGCAGCTTGACCTCTGTAGAACACTGAATGTAATCCTTAAAAAAATAAAAATAAGCAAAATATGTAACCCCATCTCCATAAGTTACTTGGAGCTTTGATTTTTAATAACTTATGTCCTATTCAGTGGCCTTTTTAGTGGTGGCTCCTCATTTGTGAAATGCATTCCTTCCATCACGAGTAACTTTCAAAATCTATTTGAAAAAAAATCCTGTTTTCTGTATTTGGTGGCTGAAGAATACTACTCCCAGCAACAGCAAGATCATGGATAGAACTATGTTTTTTATTGTAATTGTTTTTCTGTTGTTTTCAGCTATAACTGCTTTTAGATGCTTTTAAACTATTTTTTAAAAAGAATATTTTGTTACATTTTTAGAATGTTTCTGCTTTGTTTTTAAATTGTGAATTTGTTTGCTGCCCTGGGCTCCTTGGCGAAGGAAGAGCAGGGCATAAATTCAGTAAATAAATAATATTGCTCTCAATTGGACTTAATTGCAATTAAGTTCAGACGCAGTGAGGGCAGGATGTAATTTAAAAATAAATAAATGGCAAAAGCAATAAAAAAAAGTAAGTACTATGTTATGTACATTGGAGCAAAACCTGTTAACTTAGCATGTTACTGTAACCATCTCTCTTTTTGAATTGCTGTGGCAAAAATCACCAGAACCATTCAAGAAGCCATTTCCTCGTAAGGCGTTTCAATGTATGACCATGCTCAGGTCAAAAATAGTGTTTTCAGTGTAGTGTATATTTCTAAACTTCTCATTCAACTTCCCCTTCTGTTTTTGAAAATTGGGCCTACCTCCCATTTTTCTACTTGATTGGGGTAGTCTTCAAACACAAAGTACTTCCTTTAGTTTTCTCCTTTAGTTGTGCCCTTATTATACACAGCCATGTTAGACCCACAAATTTGAACACTTATAGAACAGCAGAAAGTTGTGTGTGTGTTTTTGGGTCAGCTGGAGCTGGAGAAAATTTACTTTGGCAAATGTGGTGTTGAAAGTAACCTTTGACTCACTAAAAATGACTTAAAGTAGGAAGGCTGCATCTCAGCCAACGTTTTCTGCAACTCTCAACATATTTTCTTGGAAATAAGTAGAACTGTGAAATATCCCTGGTGCCTTATCATTTGGGTAGTGAAAGAAAAAAAAAGGAAGAAAGAAAATGAGTTGTTGGAACTTAATAATCTGTGATAAAATTTGATGTTAATTCCTTTTTTAAAAAAAGTATTTGAAACTAAGTTTGCAATGCCGAACTTTATCATCTTGTCTCTCGCTTCACTGGGGATTTAAAAGGCACAACACACATCTCTAAGCTGAACCTTGACACCAGAGACAGCCCAAGATGTTTCGATGCTTGAGGCAGAAAATCCAAATGGAGCCCCTCACAGTGGTAAAAATACAAACCTAAATAATTGACAAATTTGCTATCCTTTAATGGCGTGTCAAAATCTGCCACCTGAGGCAGACTGCCTTACTCTGCCTCCTGGTAGAACAGACTCTTTCAGACAACCCTCTGTGAAACAGAAGTACAAGTTGAGTTGATTCCAGCTCAACTTTTTTCCAAGTAGCAGAAGAATCCGAAGTCTTTTCTCCCATCCAGTCCAAGAATTTAGACTAGAGTTCCTGTAGTCTGGTTTACACGATTGGTGGATCATTCTGCGAGGAAGGGGGAAGCAAACAGAAAACATCTCTAGAACCTGGACTCGATGCAGCATTTAATGGAGAGCATGTGCGCATTGCAATATTCCAGTCTAATGTGAATGACTGAGAGCTTCATAATGATGTGCAATTATTCTTGCACCCAGCAAATCCTTTATTCCAACTCCTTCTGTCAATTAAACTCAGGCATGCTATTTAAATGTTGTTGTTGAGGAAGAAGCCATTTCATTTTTCAGGATGTTCAGCGAGACTATGAAATACCCTTTCCTTTAGCTTGGAGCTAAATATTGATTTATTATACAGCTGCCAAGGTCTTCTCATCATCTTTTTTTTGCCCATTTGTGTATAAATGGCTGTCATACGCACACAGAAGTACTTGCTTAGCTGCCCTTCTTCCACCTCTGCCCTTCAGTGGTCAGTTCATTTTAAATTGGACCACAAAACATTTGCTGACCCAGGGCACATAAATTATACCATTACTTAATGAAGTGTTGCAGAATTCACTCAAATAGAGACAGTCTTTCTTGGGATTGTGATTCTTCCCTGTGATTAAAGTGTTTCAGATAGCAGCGTAGTTGAGGGTAGACAATATTAATTTACAGATGAGTCATTGTGTCCAACACCACTCTGAAATCTAATGAGCTGATTCAAATTCATTTAGATCACTGGGGGCGGGGAGGGAGACACAAATTAAACAAAAAAAATTGTGGCGGGAATGCAGGGCAGAGGGGCTGCTTCCCTGTCATCCACAGCAGTCAGGTTTTGGTCTACACTTAATGTTTGTTCAGACAAGCACAGAGGGGTTCTGCCCCAGAAGTCAACTGAATTCAATGGGATTGATATGAAAGCTTATCGAATTGATTCTTTCTTCTTCTTTTTAGAAAAGTGACTTGAGAGGTAGGATTATGCTGATGAAATTGTCAAAAGCCAATACAATGGTTGGGGGGGTTATAATATATGCCTACAAGGATCGTAATATTATGCAGATAAATTGGGGTATCTTGGGAACTGAAGTAAAAGAAATAAAAGAGAATTTAGTTGCATACAGACCCACTTTTGACACTCAAGAGCACATTTGTGGGCTTAAAGAAGATAGAGAGACATGTGCAAGCCCTCTCATGGCTGTATCATGATATTTTCAGAAAGTATTATTGGTTTCCAACATGAGTAAAGGTAAAGGGACCCCTGACCATTAGGTTCAGTCGTGACTGACTCTGGGGTTGCGGTGCTCATCTTACTCTATAGGCCGAGGGAGCCGGCATTTGTCCGCAGACAGCTTCCAGGTCATGTGGCCAGCATGACTAAGCCGCTTTTGGTGAACCAGAGCAGCGTACAGAAACGACGTTTACCAACATGAGTAATGGACCTTGAAGGCCTCCATTAGAGAAGGGGGTCCTGCTACTTCCTCTTCCACAAACAAGGTGAACATGAGCGCAACACCACTCTCCTACTTGCAGTTCCCAGCAACGGGTAATCAGAGGCCTACATATAGCCATCATGGCTTCTAGCCACCAAGAGACTTATCCTTCATGAATTTGTCTAAACCTCTTTGAAAGGCATTTGGGTTAGTGGTCTTCAGTCCATTAGGGTGGTGGTCTTCAGTCCACTTCTGCTCCATGTCACATATGTACAGTGGTACCTCGGGTTAAGTACTTAATTCGTTCTGGAGGTCTGTACTTAACCTGAAACTGTTCATAACCTGAAGTACCACTTTAGCTAATGGGGCCTCCTGCTGCTGCTGTGGCACTAAAGCACAATTTCTGTTCTCATCCTGAAGCAAAGTTCTTAACCTGAAGCACTATTTCTGGGTTAGTGGAGTATGTAACCTGAAGCATATGTAACCTGAAGCGTATGTAACCCGAGGTACCACTGTATGTATTCATGCCTAAATCTGTTCATTTCTGTGTTAAACACACACACACACACACACACACACACACACACACAAGTCTGCACGAGAATTCATATTGAAATATTCATTTATATGCAGTGGGTGTTAAAAAACGTAAGAATAGCCCACTGGATCAGGCCAATGGCTCATCTGCTCCAGTAATCTTCATCTCACAGTGGCCAACCAGATGTCTGTGGGAAACCCACAATGGACACAACAGCACTCTCCCTTTCCACGGTTTCCAGAAACTAGTATTCAGAAGAACTATTGCCTCTCACTGTGGAGACAGTGCATAGCCCATGGACCTTGTGGCTAGTAGCCATTGATGAACTGGACAATTTGTGATTGTAACTGCAGCAGTATGCAATGAAGTTGTAGAGAAACAGTTTCAGCACTGCTTGGGCAACTTATGAACGAGAACCTAAATGCATCCTCCTTTTCACCATAATCTCAAAATGTAGAGAGAGGAAACTACAGTGGTACCTCAGGTTACATATGCTTCAGGTTACATACGCTTCAGGTTACAGACTCCGCTAACCCAGAAATAGTGCTTCAGGTTAACAATTTTGCTTCAGGATGAGAACAGAAATCATGCTCCAGTGGCATGGCGGCAGCAGGAGGCCCCATTAGCTAAAGTGGTGCTTCAGGTTAAGAACAGTTTCAGGTTAAGTATGGACCTCCGGAATGAATTAAGTACTTAACCCGAGGTACCACTGTACTAGCAAGTCTGACACATGGGTATCTCAG
Organism: Podarcis tiliguerta; assembly: GCF_965153285.1. Taxonomy (NCBI): domain Eukaryota; kingdom Metazoa; phylum Chordata; class Lepidosauria; order Squamata; family Lacertidae; genus Podarcis; species Podarcis tiliguerta. The sequence goes on from NC_139545.1 coordinate 10,955,729, forward strand.
TTTTGTCCTACAGAGTAACATTAGACCTTTCAATATTTTTCTTTGGTTACCAGCATTTTGTATCTGTAAATACCAGACCTGCAAGAAAGTGGGGTCTGTGTGGAGGGAGTGGCGCTCTTCCCTCTCTAAAACCTGATGCCTAATAAATTCAATAGGTGTCACTTGTGTGGATGGGTCCAGATTCTTTGGCCGTCATTTGTCACCAAGGAGCAGTTTCGGGGCATTCCACAGTTGTATGCCATCCTTTATTTCAGGCCTTATCGTCAGCGAACATTTCATGCTAAAAGAAATTAATTCCCTGCATCTGTCATTATGTGAACAATGCAAAAGCACTTGTTACAGAAGGCCATTACTCAGTACATTAGGCACCAATGTGACAGCTTTCTTCATCTCATACTTGCATGCAACAATAAGTAACCTCTCACCAGTCGAAGTATTGTTTATTGGTCTCCCTACCCCAACTCCTGGCCCAAACTGTGTCAAAATTAATTTTACGAAGGCAAGGCATGGGTGCGATGTTCTCTTTTGTGAAATCTGTTATATGTGCTAGCCTGTAAGCAGAAGTTAACATCGCAGTTTAAAAGTTGGTATTCCCATTTATTTATTTGCTTATCTGAACAATAAGAGACAATACATTTCCCTTCCAAATTTCCAGCTTGGTGCCCTATTAATCTCTGCCTGTTCAGAGAAGCTCTGAACACTACTCAGAAAGAGGGGGTAGAATTCTTTCTCCTGGGCATGGTTGGCCAATTGGTGTTAAAGAAGGACAGAACTTTCTTTATGTATGCTACAACAGCAGCAAGAATACTCATCGCGAAGTATTGGAAGACACAAGAACTACCCACTCTGGAAGAATGGCAGATGAAGGTGATTGACCATATGGAATTGGCGGAAATGACCGGCAGAATCCGAGACCAGGGAGAAGAGTTGGTGGAAGAAGATTGAAAGAAATTTAAAGACTATTTACAGAAATATTGCAAAATTAATGAATGTTAGAATGATGTTGGATTGAGGTTAAGGGGTTTTTAGCAATAATGTTATGAAAGAATATGCAAAAATGGAATGTTAACAGGTAAAAAGTTAAAGCTATAATATGTTAAGACCAAGATAAGGATAAAAGTAAAGAGGGAAAGGATTTGCTAAATAAATAAATTGAACTGGAATACAAAGAGGGGAGGTCCGGGAAACAAGCAAATACAAGATATGTTATGAAAGATCTAATTGTTTTTAATTGTTTTTTAATTTTTTGTATTTTTCTTTTTTTCTTTTTTTTCTTTGTGATGCTTTGTTAAAATCTTAATAAAATATTATTTAAAAAAATAGAATTCTCGACTGTATCGATTCTGATGGCAAAAATAAAAATGGCTTTTTTATATGATATGTTACAGAGAGGACTATGTTAAAGCTTTCTCTCTGATATACTTGTGGATATACCCTTTTTTTAAAAAAAAAATGGGGGTGTCAACCACTTTTAACCTAGATGCAGTGGCACAGTACATAATTTCACTACCACTGCCTACCATCAGATCTTCATAATGTGGAGCTGGGAAACCTCCATTGCTGTTTCCTTGTCTTCTTGTGGTTCTGCCTTTCAGATTCACTGCCATTATCCTCTGCTACTCTCTTAGTCCTATTTTCCCCCTCTTTCAGCTGTGTTTTCTCCATACACACCCTGCTTCATAACCCTCTTCTATACCTGAAGTACTTCTGGGAAGGAATCATGGCTGTTTAGACGTCTCCTGTCGAGACTCAATCAACAGAGATAATTAGGTGGTGATTAACGATGGCTACTGCCTATCATATTATTTCTGAGGAACAGAGACAACGGGGTTAATATCCAATGCTGTGGAAGGGCTACTCTTCTGCTGTGGAACTGAAAAATCTTCAAAGAACCCAGAGAGATGCCTGGACTTGAAGACTGGAAAAATCATCTAGCAGAAGGAGGAACAGCTACAATAGATGGCACCCTGGAGTGAACATCTGAATATTTTTGGAAAACTATTGGAAGCCCCCTTTTACTTATTTATTGCTCTTCCTTTTAAAAATTCCTTTATTATTTTCTTATTCCTTTAACATTTTTTTATCTCTGTTCTCTTTTCTTTTCCTTTTTTTTGCTTTGTTCTTGCTTCTGCTTTGCTCTGTTCTTTGGTATATTTTGTCGTCCTCTGCTCAGGGTTAATGAGGAGTTTGCATGCAGATGAAGGTGATGGATGGTTGGTGGACGACCCTGTGTGAGAGGCAAGCAAGATCTCCCAGGGTGAGAAGCTGGGAGAAGAAATCAAAGCCCCTGTGTAGGAGCTGGGAGGGTTCATCTCTTTCTGTGTAACGCAACTTAAGGTCTACCTATGAGGGAGGACTTTGCATTCTTCTTTTTCTCCTTGTATTTTTTTTTTTGTTAGATTAGGTTTATTTATCGTAATGTGCTAAGAAAGGTCTTAATAAAATCTTAGTGGGGAAAAACAACCTTCTTCTATACCTGCATACATTTGAAACCCTAAAAAAGCCATGTTGAGAATTTTGAGAGGATGTAGAGTACCCCCTTATCCTATGTGACTAAGAATGTGTTCCTTCCTGTGTTCCTGTTGCATCTCTCAGAGGCCTGCGTAGGTGAAAGTTCTCGCACTGTGCCTCTGTATGACCCTGGCACCCCAGATGGGACCCTTATCCTATGTGACTAAGGGGGTACTCTACAAGAGACTGTTGAGAGCATTTCTCATATGATGGATGCCATGCTGGGGTGGGTGGGTGGTATGACATTGCTCAAAATGGGTGCCATGGAGCTTGGCAAAAGATTAAAATGGATCTCATGGGAGGATGTGGCGCAAAATGACTGCTACATCTTAAAAATGAGACGGGACCACAATGGGGTGTGGGCATGCTTCCCCAAAGTCCCCCGACCCATCAATGGAATGAAGGCATCTGCACAAGCCATTGCTGAGAACCTCATCCACAAAGAGAAGCTCTTTGCACTTCTTTGTTCGAAACAGAAGGGAGGGAGAATGTTCCCTCCTGGCATCCAATGCTGTGTTGGGCATGTCTGAAGGATTATGTTGAATGTAGAAGAGACCAAGTTAGTGCAAGCAGGAATTGAGCAAGAAGAGCAAATAGTCTCTCGTGCATTTGTGGATTTAATGGCATATAGGCTGAGACTTTTTTAGTTGTAATAAAAAAATTTAAGGTCTTATATATATAATAAATGTTCATAAATGTACCAACCAAGCATGTACATAGATATGTGAACCACATGTCTGGAGCAGCACAGGAAGACCGTCCTGAAACCATTTTGACTCCCAAACTGACCAAATGTTTTCTCTGCAAGGAGGGAGGGGGTGAGGGAACCTTCCCATTGTCTCAGGAATTGGGTAATCACCATCTCAAAGGAATGGGCAGACTACCAGGAAAGGCAATCAGATAAGGCATTATCAGATAACCTGGCAGACAGGAAAAACAACATTCAAATTTCTGTTGTAGACCGCCTTTTCTATGATGTAGGTATGATGTTTGTGGGGGGTGGTCTTTGGTTTACACCCCTTCTGTGGTGTATGTATGATGTATGGAGGGGTGGTCTTGAGCTCCAGGGCAGGGAATTTAAAATGTCTGTATAAGGGCAGGCACACCTTTGTTCTGGGTCCTCTCTCCTGTGTGTGAGAGGAGCACCCTGTTGCAACCGCTATAATAAAGATCAGGCTTATTAACTGCTTTGCTTCTCAATCTTCTCTGGTTGGCCTCTGTTATTTTCTCCTACCGATGGAGAACCTACAAAGGATTCTATAAAGGGCTCTTGCATACCCCATAAGAAGAAGAAGAAGAGAAGAGTTTGGATTTGATATCCCGCTTTATCACTACCCTAAGGAGTCTCAAAGCAGCTAACATTCTCCTTTCCCTTCCTCCCCCACAACAAACACTCTGTGAGGTGAGTGAGGCTGAGAGACTTCAGAGAAGTGTGACTAGCCCAAGGTCACCCAGCAGCTGCATGTGGAGGGGAGGGGAAGCGAACCCGGTTCACCAGATTACAAGTCCACCACTCTTAACCACTACACCACGCTGGCTCTAAGGGAATAAGGGAATAAGGGCAGATTTTGTTTACAAAAAGCTGTAAGAGGCACCACATAGGTGGTTCCTGCAGAGAGAGAAATACGAGCTGCAGTGACTGTGGGTGCTGAATTAAGGGGTGAGAAATTAAGATTTGGAGAGAGACTATATCATCACACACGAGCTACTTGCCCCCCAGATGTTGCCTTCTTCAAAGAGGACCACCTGGCAGGCATGGCTGGCGGATTTCCTTCAGATCTCCCAAAATATGGTGTCCAGATCTCTGAGCTGGTCATCTCCATTAATCAAGGAACTCCACGGAAACGGCTGGTAGGGCAGCTGCCTGTTACATTGCTGTTACTCTGCTGGTGGGGTGGTAGGGCCATTTTCCTCCTCCCTTGTCTAGGAGCTCCACACTGAAGTGCAAAGACCAAGAAACAAAACAACAACAACAACAAAGTGTCTGTGTTCCAGGTGAAATTCAGCTGCTCAGCCCAGGCAGATCAAGACAGTTAATCTGGCCAGTCTCTCTTGTATTGATACTGTCAGCTTTGTAGTTGCAAAATTATGAGCCTGCCAGGGAAAAATTACGAGCTAGGCTTTAACATTCAAGCCATTTGAAAACATAAATCTCTGAGGTCTTTCTATAGTCAACCCCTCCCCCCCCCCAAGTTGTTGTTTTGTAATATCCATTACCATGAAAGCAGTAGTGGCTCCCCCTTGTGGGCAAGTGAGAGTGTGCTGGGCTGTTTTTAAAACTGTACAAAAGAAAACTTTCTTTGTGTGTGTGTGATTACTATTTGACTCAACACTGCACTACCATGGTATAGAAAGCTGCTTTTGTAGGAATTCCCTCTTTGGTTGTCACCAAAGACATCAGAGTCACCTCCTCGTCTGCATTTCATCCCTGTCCCTGTCTCTTTCCAGCCTGACACTAAGTATATGTTTCTTTGGAAGTTAAATCCTACTGTGCTCAATTGGCCGCTTCTCTGCATGCTTAGGCTGCAATTCCTAATTTCAGATTTTGCCAGGAATATGCCCCATTGCACACAGTGAGTAACCATGCATAGGACTGCAGTGTTAGAATTTTGTTCCTAAATGCGTATCATTTAAAAACAGCTGCCATCTTTAACTCTGGGCAAAGGAGAGGGAAGAAATATACCTCCTGTTTTTAATTGTGTAAGACCCTTCCTAGTGTGAAATATGATCAGGAATGCCCTTGTTCACATTTTACATCGGCAGTTGGTAAACGACATCAAAGCTTTCCAAACTTTTCATGTTGGTGACACTTTTTAGACGTGCATCATTTCGCGACACAGTAATTCAGTTTTACTAGCAAAACAGAGGTTAAACTAACCCCTTTCCAGGCCCTGGAGGAGTGCAGGAAGTGTTTGTGTGACACACCTACACACTGCAGCCAACACACTAATGTGTCAAGACATACAATTTGGAAAGCTCTGAAGTACATGATCCTAATTGAGACATGATATTTCAGCCTTAGCTCTCCTGCCTGCAATATGGGGATGAAAAGGCTGGCCAACTTTAAAGGGTTGTTGAAAGGATTTAGACAATAATAGGGACACAGGAAGCTGCCTTATGCCGGAGTCGGTTCCCTGGTCCATCTGACTCAGCTTTGACTACACAGATTGGCAGCAGAATGCCAGGATTTCATTCAGAAGTCCTAGTCCAAATTGGAGATGGCTAGGACCCAAACTGGTAGCTTTCGCAGGCACTACTACTGACCTCTCAGTAGGCATTAGGGGAACAATTTGCATTTAAAGACCAAGCTCTATCATATTCAAACTTTCTGATATAATACTTGAAGGGAAACACAGAGAGCCCGTCCCCATAAACTGTTAGCAATATTATCTAGATGCTGAATGCTTATTCAGACAACCCTAGACATGTCTACTCAACAGTGGCGTAGCGTGGGTTGTCAGCACCCGGGGCAAGGCAAGTAATTTGCGCCCCCTAACCCATGGATTTGTGCCCCCTAACCCGTGGATTTGCGCCCCCTAACTCCCAGATGTTGCGCCCGGTGTGGCCACCCCCCTGCACCCCCCCACGCTACGCCACTGCTACTCAACAGTATGTATTCAGTAGGACTCACTCCTAGCAAAATTGCTATAGGATTGTGTAGCCTAAGTATATTAGATGTCGAAGCATTTTCAAACTTTTTAGTCTCCTTGTTTTTACAGATGTATTTGAAACTCTAAACGCAGAAAAAAACCCAAACCTGCCTGTGGCTTTTCTGTTTAGCATGGGTTTTTTTGCCTGTCCTGTTTCCTTTATCTAGATCTTCAATCACTCTGAAATATCCTGGATTCCCTCTAAGGGCTACACCAATGCCCCTCAAATCTCCCAGTCTTGTTTTCAAAGAAAGATGCCTAAGGGTTTCTAAGTGATTTTTCACACACTCTGGCTTAACATCTGAGTTATGTCCCCCCCCCCTTTTCTTTTCTTTTCTTTTCTTTCTTTCTTTTTTTAAAAAATATGCCCTTTGTTTGTGCTTTTCTTCTTCACTCGCAGTCTGATATTCAGAGCGAAAGAAAACAAGGTTTTCAAACCTGTTCTCCTCAGGATTTTTTTTTTTAAAAAAACCCATTGTTGTGCAAGCCGGTTCCATATACGTAATATAAAACATAGGAAATACTTGACTAAAAAGCATATGGATCTCTGAAGCGCAAAAGGTGCAGTAACATAAAAAGGGGGTCAGAGAAAGGAATGTTTTCCATTAGAGCTGCTTATTGAGGTCTTTCCAATGGAGATGATGGCAGGAGATTCAGGACAGTTGTGCTATGAAAATTGCTGTCTCAGGATCTGAGGAAAGCCATCTACTAAAAACGAAGATCATGGCCACTGGTCCCATCACCTCCTTGCAAACAGAAGGGGAAGAAATGGAGGCAGTGAGAGATTTTACTTTCTTGGGCTCCATGATCACTGCAGATGGTGACAGCAGTCACAAAATTAAAAGACACCTGCTTCTTGGGAGAAAAGCAATGACAAACCTAGACAGCATCTTAAAAAGCAGAGACATCACCTTGCTGACAAAGGTCCGTATTGTTAAAGCTATGGTTTCCCCAGTGTGCTGGTCCCGGGGGGGGGGGGTTACCGTGAGGTGTGGTCAAAGTCCGGTTCTGGGCCAAGGGTCTGGAGACTGTCCACCAAGGGGGAAGCGGGGTCCAAAGCAAGAAGCTGGGCGTGGTCGGGCACTCCGGAAAAACAGGTCTAGGTGCTGGCAGAAACAGGTTTCCAACGTCATTGCTCCTGCAACCTGGGACTGGGCTGACTGGCCTTTATCTCCTCTGAGGCCAGGGGTGGTCCCGGCCCACAGGTGACCCGCCTCTCCTGGCCTTAAGGCGAGCACTCCTCCTCAGAGAACTTAGTTCCCTCCGTCTCTCTGCCCTGAGCCTCTGCAGCTCAGGAGAGGCTGGAGGGTTACTGGACCCAGGAGCAGCTTCACCTTCCCCTGACAGGGCTGGGAGAGGCGCAACTGCAGGCAAGGGGTCCTCAATCACCTCTGGAGCCAGAGTGGATGCATCTGGTGTCTGCTCCTGAGGACCCGGCACAGGTGCAGGCCCTTCAGATTCAAGCCCCTGCCCCGGCTCAGCCGGCCCTGGAGGTGGGGACTCCTGTGTAAGCTGGGACTCCTCAGATTCAGCTTCCATTCAGTAGTGATGTATGGAAGTAAGAGCTGGACCATAAAGAAAGCTGGTCGCCAAAGAATTGATGCTTTTGAGTTATGGTGCTGGAGGAGACTCTTGAGAGTCCCATGGACTGCAAGAAGATCAAACGCATCCATTCTTAAGGAAATCAGCCCTGAGTGCTCACTGGAAGGACAGATCATGAAGCTGAGGCTCCAATACTTTGGCCATCTCATGAGAAGAGAAGACTCCCTGGAAAAGACCCTGATGTTGGGAAAGACTGAGGGCACAAGGAGAAGGGGATGACAGAGGACGAGATGGTTGGACAGTATTCTTGAAGCTACAAACATGAGTCTGACAAAACTGCGGGAGGCAGTGGAAGACAGGAGTGCCTGGCGTGCTCTGGTCCATGGGGTCACGAAGAGTCGGACACGACTAAACAACTAAACAAAAGCAATAAAAAAAAAAGATAATTGTAAGTGGATAAACAGCCAAACGATTTTATTCATGGGCAGAAAAAAAGAGCCCCCCAAATAATAATTTCAAAGATTTCTCAGTAAATTCTTCTTGGAGACGTTTCATCCCAGCCTTCTCAATTATTGCAGTTGCGCCCCCTCGCCTCCTCCTATCAGCTTTATTTGCTGCCACCAGCAGAGGGAGCAGAAATCACAATGCAATGTTGCCTCACCACTTTTTCAAAAATCACTGTTGCAGAGGGAGCGAGGAGGAAGCCATATGTCTTCCGGTGCATCTAATTCTGAGGATGTCCACATAACGAAAAACTCATTCTGCTGTCTGCCATGGAGACCTTTGCATAACTTTATGGAGCGTACAGGAAACTCTCAGATGCGAGAGAAGACTGCATGACAAAACTGATCAATGTTTGGAAGACTAAAATCACAGGCAGAAGGCACTTGGACAAATAGGTCAACATAGCTGCACTCAGTTGCTTTCTTTAGAAACTGCATGATGGTCCCCACCCGGTGCATGTTAGAAGCAGGACATTGTGCTCAGGATACAAATAGATATACACCATGTTCTATGCATGCACTTTGAATTCCAGAGCTCTTGTTTTTGCAGCTCTTTATATATCTCACTCCTGCCAACCTAGCAGTTCGAAAGCACATCAGAATGCAAGTAGATAAATAGGTACTTCTCTAGCGGGAAGGTAAACGGCATTTCCATGCGCTGCTCTGGCTTCACCAGAAGTGGCTTAGTAGTCATGCTGGCCACATGACCCAGAAAAACTGTCTGCAGACAAACGCCGGCTCCCTCGGCCTGTAAAGTGAGATGAGCACCGCAACCCCAGAGTCGTCCGTGACTGGACTTAACTGTGAGGGGTCCCTTTACCTTTACGTTTTTATATCTCACAAGCTTCTCATGAAGGATTGGGGGGGTGTTACAGAGTAGGATTTAATGTGACATGAAGGGCTGTATTCAGAAAAGGAAATTGACAACCCCTACCATGAATGTCTGGATGCCCTTAGACTGACCACTCTCTCTCTCTCTCTCTCTCTCTCTCTCACACACACACACACACACACACACACACACAATTTTGGCCCATCTCTCTCTCTCACTCTCACCAACAAATTGGAGAAGCATGGCTATATCACTGGCATTGTACACATAAGTGGATTGGTAACATTTAAAAGGCATTTATATTTGACATTTACTATTATTATTATTATTATTATTATTATTATTATTATTATTATTATTATTATTATTATTTTTTCTACCCCACCCATCTGGGCACTCTGGGCGGCTTCCAATATATATATATAACAGCATAATATTAAAAACTTCCCTATACAAGTCTGTTTTCAGATGTAATAATAATGGCGAGTACCACGCAGAGATAAAAGAAGCGCAAAATTGAATGTATGAAGTTTTTCTCCGTGTGACGTAAAGCCATAATAGGATGATCCTCTCACTGCACAGCAGCCAATTTCATTCAGTGGAGATCTTTCTAAATACTACAAAACAGGGTGCTGCCAGAATAGGGGATTTATCAGGCACTTGGTGGACCATAATGCATGGCTCATGCTGGCTGTGAGTCCTAGAAGACCTGCTCCCTGTCTTGCAGGCTTTTTTCAACCTGGCCTGAGAGAGCAGGACCTGGACTGACTCCAGCTGCAAAAGCAGAGGCCGCTGAATCATCTAGTCCAACCTGCTGCTATGCAGGAATCTCAATGAAAGCATTTGTGATAGATGACCATCCAACCTCTGCTTAAAAATCTTCAGTGAAGGAGAGTCCACCACCTTCTGAGGTTGTCCGTTCTACTGTCGAAGAGCTCTTAAAGCCAGGAAGTTCTTCCTGATGTTTAGCTGGAATCTCATTTATTTTGCTATGCTTGTAATTATGTACAGTATTTATTTTTTTTCATGTTGTAAGCCGCCTTGGGCATGGTTTGAACTATGGAAAGGTGGCATACAAATAAAATTATCTATGTTTGCATGTGTTGAATACCATCCAGATGTGGCATAAGTTTGATAAACTGCTTAAAGGTAAAGGTAAAGGTACCCCTGCCCGTACGGGCCAGTCTTGACAGACTCTAGGGTTGTGCGCTCATCTCACTCTAGAGGCCGGGAGCCAGCGCTGTCCTCAGACACTTCCGGGTCACGTGGCCAGCGTGACGAAGCTGCTCCGGCGAACCGGCACCAGCGCAGCACACGGAAACGCAGTTTATCTTCCCGCTATAAAGCGGTACCTATTTATCTACTTGCACTCAGGGGTGCTTTCGAACTGCTAGGTGGGCAGGAGCTGGGACTGAACAACGGGAGCTCACCCCGCCGCGGGGATTCGAACCGCCGACCATGCAATCGGCAAGTCCTAGGCACTGAGGTTTTACCCACAGCGCCACCCATGTCCCTTATAAAATAGCAATTATGGGATTTGAAAAACATATTCATACTTTCCATCTGCTAGTTGTAGACTTTGTTGAGCGTCAAACAAGCCACACTGCTAGTACTTAGCAGCCAGATGGGCAGGGCATAAATAATAAAATTCTTCCTCCTCCTCCTCCTCTTCTTCTTCTTTCTTCTTCTTCTTCTTCTTCTTCTTCTTCTTCTTCTTCTTCTTCTTCTTCTTCCTGCCATAATATTTAATAGAACTTTCTATTTGTCATAACACCAACACATTTCCCAGTTCTGTGCCCCTGTGGTAGCCACCAGTGGTATGGAACAGGAGGAGAAGATGCAGAATTTTGCACCATCAAGAGTGTTTGAGGCAAGTTATACTAAATATCCCCATCATCTCTTACCACTGGCTATATTGGCTGGGGCTGATGGGAGCTGAAGTTCAAAAACATATCGAGGGCCACAGAATGTCCCTCCCACATTCTTAAAGCAGCTAGTTTGGTGTGTTTGTGTGTGTGTGTGTGTGTGTGTAGAAATTCAGCTGTGTAATAAGGTTTTTCTACATGCTTCCTCAGCTGTAGTTTCTATGCTTTATTTTTACATGTTTCTTCCTTATTTTAACTAATCAATGCACCTCTAAATGTTGGATAATGAGGCTGGCAGTACCTGAATGCAAAAGAAGGATTAGTTCAATTTGATTTTAATATCTATTATTTAAAGCCAATATGGGAGCTTCCAGGGATAATGAGAGTCGAATGATACTTTGTGTTCTGATTCATTACACCACAGCCTTTGTTATCCTGTATATTTTGTTTCAGTAATGTCAGCATTTGTTACTCTTGGCCAGTCCATTTCCAAATCCCTGCCAGATCGTGCCACATTCGCTCGGTTCATTAAAATTATCTGCTGAAATTATTGATGAAGCTTTGTTTGTTCATATTCCTTACACAGGATGTGATTCCAAACAATTCCATCTCTCACATCAGCATACACAAAGAGGTTCCTTGTTTGTACAGCCTCTTCGTTCTTTGTCCTGTACTGCTTAATTAAGGACGTAATGGTGGTTATTATAGTCTTCGTTTTTTTTTAGACTGGCTTGGAAGTAATGAGGTCTGAGGCAAAGAACTGAATGCTATTTAATTCAAATCAACTTACTTTTTAAAAAGCCATTCACAAAAGGGGTTCATCCCTATGATGTTTGCTTCAGAAATGGTTTGTACCTACATTTTTCTCCTCTGATTTTACACTGGGTCCCACTTACCAAGTCGGAATTATATAAAATATTGGGTAGGTTCCTGTTCTTTAGCCTAATGAAGAAAATCTAGTTTGTGATCAAATTAATGAAACATAATGTTGAAGAAATGTGATGCCACTTCTGTCAAATTTTGTCACTGCTGGATGTTGGATCCTTTTAATGATGACTGTTCTAAGCACATTTGTTTTAGAATTGTTTTGTGCAGTTTAGCTGAGCTTTATCTACAGTTTTATTTCTATGCTACTTAGAGAGCTCTCTGATCAATCAGTCTATGCAGCTTCCAAAATAAATCATATTTCACATGGCAAAATAGGATTTTAATGTCACCTTGGCAGCCTAATCAAAACGCATGCATTGAAATCAATAAGCAAATAAGGCAGGTGCAATATGCATACCTATTGTGGCCTCTTAGATTAAGCATCAAGGGGGACATTTGAGATTTGAGGAAATGTGACACTTTCATTCCTTATCCTATAAATCACAGATGGCCTTAAAGTTGGCAGCTGTCTCTCCACTGCTGTCCCCCCCTCTTTCTATGAGAATTTGGTTGTAAGGAATTTATATCTCCACTCAACACCAAAAAACATATCACTGTGCTCATATAATTTTCTGCTGGAGCATTGTAGGGAACGCTGATTGCAACAATGGATGTGTTGCATTGGACATCACATTCCTGGATGCAAATGCATCCCTGACATGCTTACGTGACTACATCAGAAGTGGGGGATCTTGTTCAGTCCAAGGCCTGCATTTCCTTTTGGGCAACCTTCCCAGGCTAAATGTCAGAGGCAAAAAGTGGACAGGACGAGGGACTTCTCACCTCTGTACAACAGCCTACATTCAGCCACAGGGATATAGGCTTCTATTCCCCTCCCCTCCAACAAACAGACATCTGTCCATCATCCATCCTTGGAAAAGAGTAAACTGGGAGGAGATATGATAGCCATCTTCAAATATCTCAAGGGCTGTCCCATGGAAGAAGGAACAAGTTTGTTTTCCCCTGCTCTGGAGGATAGGACTTGAACCAATGACTTCACGTTACAAGAAAGGAGATTCTGACTGAAAACCCGGAAGAACTTTCCAACAGTAAGAGCGGACAGCAGAATGGTCTCCCTCAAGAGGTTGTGGACTCTCCTTCCTTGGAGGTTTGGAAGCAGAGGTTGAACGGCCATCTGTCATGGATGCTTTAGCTGAGATTCCTGCATTGCAGGCAGTTGGACTAGATGACCCAACTCTACGATTCTATGATTCTATGATCCAGGGAAGCAAGAGGTGTCATCACAATTCAAGGAAACTTTTTTGGCCAGGCAAAAACACTAGGGGAGCAGCCAGCGAGAGGAGTGGCCTGGGATGTCCCACCCTTGTACTACATGAAATAACCAGCCAATATCTGAACGTGATGACATACTGCTAAATGTGTGATTTGACTCCATTGAAAAGTGTTTGCATGTGAGGCAAACTGAGGTGAATTCTCCTGCGGTGTTTTGCTTTGTTTTTTATAGTGTGATCTCATTCGCACATGCAAATTGTCACTTGATGAAACAGTGCTCACAGTATTAGCGGACTGCCTCTGAGACATATGTGAATTTGAAATCTTGATCCCTTGATGTATTCACAGCTGCTGGATATTCAGATAGTTTGCTACCACCGTCTCCCCCAATGGACTTACAATGCAACCCTACTCATTGTAAGACCCAATGCAATGTCTACTCAGAATTAAGCCTCGCCAAGTTCAATAGGATTTATTCCCAGGGAAGTGTGTATGGAACTGCAGCCTCCATCTACCGATATACAGAATCAAACCAGCCTGGGTTATAAACTAGCTCTTAAAAAAAGAAAGAATGGATCATCTATTTTCTCTGTCTTTATTCTTGGGGGTAAGCACGACATCTGCTGAGACAGCTTAAGAAGTTAGAAATCCAATATTTTTGCTATATTTGTTCTCCCTTATGTGGCATGTCACCTCAAGGCATTTTTGAATCTTGAAGAATAAACTCATCCTGATGCACATCAAAAGCCCCCTTCAAAACTAAGATGCTTCCAAAATGCTCCTCAACTGAATTTCTTCCTCAGATTTTGGAGCTTTTGTTACATTTATATCTTGCCATTCTTCCATCATGGAACTGAAGATGGTGGATATGGAGCTTCCAGGTGTTTTCTGATCTGAGTGCTGGCTGGACCTGCTTGGCTTCAGCAAGATGGCTGCTTTATGTGCCTCTAGGTCCTGAAGTACTTGGCTCTGTCTCCCAGGTGGAACTGTTAAATTAGGAATAAACCTGGGCTAGGACTTTCAGCTCAGGGTTTGTTTATTTTTTTTTAGCAATTCATGGTGGGAAGGAATGAAAAAGGAGGATGGGATTTCTCAATGTATCAAGCAAGTTGGCTTACCTTAGTTTGGGGTGAAGTGAATATATGTGTCGGTGCTTCTGCATTCACAAATCCTCACAACCATCAAATCTTTCCACAGACTCCTACCCATAATTCCTGGAATCTACATGAAAAAGACCCCACTATACAATGTAGTTTCATTCTGGACCCAGACACATAGCTGGGAGAACATAGAGAGCCTTGCGATGGCTTGGACCTACTGGAAGAACCCCCATCCCAAACTAAGGAAATCCAACCTTTCCCCTAAAAGGTTTCTCAGAAATCTCTCTCCAGTGCAGCCACCAGCATCCTCATTGCCTGAGCCAAGGTCTACCAGTTGGAATCTCCGTTACAACCGAGCTGATAAAGCTCATCTTTCTCCAGTCGAGTCCTCCGGAATCGGTTCCGACGTGATTGATGACCTGAGTCTCTGATAAGGCTCCAGGCACATCCCATTCAGCAGAGAATCCAAAACAGCACGCGGAAGTGATGAGATTTATGGCTACATCGCTATTCTTTATTACTAACTACGGAGACAGAAAAATACACCCTCTCTCTGTGAGAGCAGAGAGCAAATGGAAACAAAGGAACAGGAAACCAGTAAACATCACATCCGTCTCCCGTGAGACTTTCAACAGCCTGGAATGTGTCTGGAATGTAAACAGAGTCTTGTGACTCCAAGCAGCTGCACAGTGGCAAAACAGAAACTAACACTACCCACATCTGGAACACAATAAAGTTGTGGCCAATTTTAATCCCATAGCATGTTGTCTGGAGTTGTTATTCCACACGGGGGCCGCCCAGGGTTTTGGGGGACTCTGCCTGTCCACGCAATGGAATGCGGTTAATCTGCTCACCCCTTCCTGAAATGGCAGAGTGGTCATTAGCAAGGGAAGACAAACAACAAACAAAGCTCGTCTAAGGGGGAGGAGGTTGAAGCTGGCATTTGCCAACACAAATTGTTGAGAGGAGCACCTTCCAATGCAATGAGGGCGATGTCAGCTTCAGCCCAAGTCGCCTAACATTACATCCCACCCGAGGATGAGAATAGATTGGCTCAGCATTTCAGCCATCACCAGCTTCCACCTGCCTCCACCCTGTCATGCATTAGTAGGAAATTGCTTCCCAGAAGCCAGGTGGCACTTATTTATTTCAAGAACGAGTCAAACTGGAATATTGTTTCTCGATCTAAAGAAATTAATTCTGGAGTCATGCACTCTGCTGCACTTCATGTTGAACATTAGACACTGTATGCAGCTAGGTAGCACTAATAGCACCTGAGGCAATTTCCTTTTTATTCACTTTCTCCCCTCCTGCCAGCTGGAGTCTGGACTAAAAATAGCATCGTTGGTGACAGAATAATGAATCCTAGCGATAAGTGTATTCCGCAGCAATGCAATGAGCTCATTATCTATGTGTTAATGGATGAACAATGCAGAAGAGGGTGGGGGGAGGGACTGGGCAGTGACATACAGTTACAATAAAACTTCAGATTCCATTTCCTTCTAACAAAAACAAAAAGGGCAGCTTTGAAGGTTATGAAAATTGTAGCCTGACTGGCTGCTTTCAAGGTACTTAATTAAAAATGCACACAACAAACTCGTCTTAATCCAAGGAACCCCTCTGTGTAAGAAATTATTGGATCCTGTGCTCACTGAAATTACAGCAATTATTTTTTTTGGGGGGGGGCTGCAGGAGCAGGGGAATGATATATACGACATGATCCAGACAAAGTTACATATTTCGATGGCCCGTAGTTAGCGATGAAACAATTAAGAACAAGAGGGAATCAAGTCTTTCCTACTGACATCATTGTGACTTCAAATTACTTAACTTTAGTTGGGTTATGCCCGCAGTGTTTGACGCATTGTGTTTATGCATGCAGACTTGCAGTGTCCTAAAATACACACCTTAATCACCATACTTTTTGAAGCAGAGAAATGATGGAAATGATATCAGATCAAAGGCTAGGACTCAAACTTCCAAGAAAGCAGGGTTTGGATCTTAAATCACTACCTTGAAGAAATCTGTAACATTCATTTCTCCTTCAAATCTATCCAAATTAGCATGCATTACTATTATATTACTGTGGGAGGCAAATCGGAAGAGGGGCAGAACTATCCAAAACACTTTTAGTTGTATATAAACCCTGATGAATTCATTGGGACATTTCCTGCTAGATATCTATCAAAATATACTTGTGCAACTATTACTGCAGGAGACAAGTACAGTGGTACCTCGGGTTACAGATGCTTCAAGTTACAGACTCCACTAACCCAGAAATAGTACTTTGGGTTAAGAACTTTGCTTCAGGATGAGAACAGAAATTGTGCGGCGGCAGCGGGAGGCCCTATTAGCTAAAGTGGTGCTTCAGGTTAAGAACAGTTTCAGGTTAAGAACGGACCTCCAGAACGAATTAAGTTCTTAACCCGAGGTACCACTGTAAAACAATCTGAAACATGTTTAGCTTATCCATAAATCCATAAATCCCAATGAAGCCAGTGGGACATTTCCTGGTAGATATGTTTAGGACCATGGTCTTGGTGATCATTAGCACTATTATTGTCTAGAGATATAGTCCTTATGTGTTAGTTTATTATAGTATCGGTGCACTCTTAGCAACACCATCCTCAAAAGTGGTCTGCAACTTGATGCTATTCATGCTTACTTCGAAGCAAATCTCGCTCAGTTCAATAGAACTCTCTCCAAACCAAGTCTGAATAGGATTACAGCTTTATTTATCTCACTACATTTTGTATGTAGCAATTCTACTGGTAATATAGCATAAGTATGAGCACTCTCATGGCACATGTTACAAATAGCAGTGGTCTTGCTAGGCACTTGCAGAAGCATTAGTACAAAGTTAGAATCACAATCCTATGGATCTTCTGGGATTGCAGTGGTGGGATTTTGTACATCTACAATTCCAACACACGGGCTACATTGCTTAAAATATGCATTTGATTTCAGTCTTTTCTGTTCCAACCTACAGGTGCACACCCAAAATAGCACAAGCAAAGCTCAGAGATGCTTTTCATGTCCTTTGAGAAGACTATTCTAATTTGGAGGATGCAGATTAGGAGTAAAGTTCAAACACTGTGATTTAGGAGTGACCAAAAGCAGGAAGGCAGGAGATATGTGCGTGGCTGAAGAGCACTGTAGACATGGCAAATGGGGAAAAGAATCCATTAATACAAATGAGGGCTGAGATTGATGTCCTCAGACAAATGTATGTGTCATGTTTTGGGGAGGTGAATGGGGGGTGGGATACATTCCAATGCGTCTTGGGGGCACCTTAGGCAGTGAGGATAAGGGTTTATATTTTTCATTCATTAGTGATAAGACATAAGAGACAGTAGCAGCCAGAGATGCCTGCCTGCTTGCCTTTCTTCTTCTTCTTCTTCTTCTTCTTCTTCTTCTTCTTTTTCTTTTTCTTTTTCTTCTTCTTCTTCTTCTTTTTCTTCTTCTTCTTCTTCTTCTTCTTCTTCTTCTTCTTCTTCTTCTTCTTCTTCTTCTTCTTCTTCTTCCTCTTCTTCTTCTTCTTCTTCTTCTTCTCCTCCTCCTCCTCCCTCCCTCCCTCCCTCCCTCCCTTCCTTCCTTCCTTCCTTCCTTCTGTGGAATGTAAAGGTGCAGTCAATTGCAACATTCCGAGAGAGAACTAACGGCCAGTTTGTTGGTTGCTGGTAGTTTTGAAGGATAACTGCTCAGTTGCAGTCACTTCAGGACCATTTCTCCCAATATATGCATTTTTAAAAATGCAATTGTGCTTAATCTGTGCATTTTTGCAAGCAACCTAGGCACTGTGGCACTGAAGCTATTCATGCCTGCTCCAGGTATTCAAAAGTACTTGGGATGCCTCTGAACATCACTTGTTGGCATATGTGCCAACTCTATGGGGCTGAGAACAGCTCAGACCCCCAAGTATGCGGGGAAATCAGCCCTGAGTGCTCACTGGAAGGACAGATCCTGAAGCTGAGGCTCCAATACTTTGGCCACCTCATGAGAAGAGAAGACTCCCTGGAAAAGACCCTGATGTTGGGAAAGATGGGGGGCACTAGGAGAAGGGGACGACAGAGGATGAGATGGTTGGACAGTGTTCTCGAAGCTACGAACTTGAGTTTGACCAAACTGCAGGAGGCAATGGAAGACAGGAGTGCCTGGCGTGCTCTGGTCCATGGGGCCACGAAGAGTTGGACACAACTAAACGACTAAACAACAACAACAACTAGGCCCAGGAAACATAGGAAGCACCGTGCTCAATTCAGCCAAAGGTCCATGTTGTCCAACATCTGGGTCTTGCAGTGGACAAGGGGATACCTGTAGGAAGCCTGCAAAAAGCATCTGAGTGCAAGAGCCCTCTCCCCACTTGTGATTCCCAGTAACCATGTGACATGGGGGAGGGGCTTGTGCTCACATGACTTCTATATAGGATGCACATCATAGCACATGCACATATATGTATAACCAACAGAAAAGACTAGAAAACTAAGTGAGATGGAAGGAAAGTAGCTGATGTCTTGATGAGAAACAACTGTTGTGCTTTAGGCAAATTATGGCTGTAAGAAAACAATTCCAAAACAAACATCTTCATAAAACAATGGCTGAATCTATCCAATAAACTGAGCTCTCATTCACATCTGTCACAAGTCTAATGTCTTTGTCTGCTCCGCACGCAACTTTCACAAAATCTACAAACACGTCAAATTATCAGCAACCCCCCCAAAAAAAACCCTTCCTCAGACAATAGCTCATCAAGTCTGATTTGCTGATACCCTTTTACAAGTAGCAACCCAAAGCTGTGCTTCAAAACTGCAATAATTACAAGACAATTGTTCGGCACAGAGCCTTATCATTTTAATGAATCAAAGATATAAAAACCAGGCTCTCTTTAGACATAGCTCATTTGAATTAAAGTATTAATAATAACTTCTTCCAATCAGGGACAGATAACAAAGCCCCATTGTGAGCTTCAAGCAGACATTTTGAAACTCAGATCATTCTGCTCTATTCCATTTGTAGCATTTGATGGTGTATATATTTATACAGTGTTTAGATGTTTAAGAGAATGTAAGGCTGCAATTCTACCCCTACTTACCTAGAAGTAAGACTCATTTAATCCAGTAGGACTTAACCTTTGAGTAGACATGGTTAGGAAAACACAGGAAGATTTTACAGTGGTACCTTGGGTTACAGACGCTTCAGGTTGCAGACTTTGCTAACCCAGAAATAGTACCTTGGGTTAAGTACTTTGCTTCGGGATGAGAACAGAAATAGTGCGGCGGCAGTGGGAGGCCCCATTAGCTAAAGTGGTGCTTCAGGTTAAGAACAGTTTCAGGTTAAGAACGGACCTCCAGAATGAATTAAGTTCTTAACCCGAGGAAACACTGTATTGCATTTAGACTTTCATACTTGAAGCATATTTGAGTGGTCATCCTTAGGGCTAGTTTGCTCACAAATGAAAGTCTGCATTTCTAACCTACCATGCTATTACAGCCCACCAAACATATATAATGACCTGCTAGTACAGCCTTGACATTCTGTCTGTTTCTGCAGTTCTAGGCAGGCAGTAAAAAACAAGCAAACCATGATTTCCCCCCTCACTTTACAGCTTTAGTCATAGGATGCTAAAATGCCCCCTTTCCTTGAGTCTTTTGTGTGGGCTATGAATATGTACAAAGTTCACTGACTATGACAAGGAAAGCAAGAGAATTTTTGGGTTCCCTGGGAAACCGGATGATATTGTCTGACTTCCCAGCAGCTGATAGCACAGTGTGGGGTGATAGGAGTATCTTTGTACGACTGAGGCCACAGGGGGCCTCTCTATAGGACCACGTCAAAGACATTTTGGTCCCTAAGGCAAAGGACAATATGGCATACTCCATTCCATATTCAGAAGCCAATGGACCCGCACAGAGGTGAGGAATCTCAGGCTTGAGGGCCAAATGTGGCCCACTGGGCTCTCCAACTGGTCCTGAGGATGTTTCCCATGTCACAGCACCCCCTCAGCCACAGTTCCTCTGAGTAAACTGTTGAATTAAGAGTAGCGAAATCACAGCTAAGAAGCTCAAATCATATACAGTGGTACCTCGGGTTACAAACACTTCGGGTTACAAACTCTGCTAACCCAGAAGTAGTACCTTGGGTTGAGAACTTTGCCCCAGGATGAGAACAGAAATCGCACGGCAGTGGCGTGGCAGCAGCGGGAGGCCCCATTGGCTAAAGTGGTGCTTCAGGTTAAGAACAGTTTCAGGTTAAGAATGGGCCTCCAGAACAAATTAAGTTCATAACCCAAGGTACCACTGTATATGACTGACACCCTTCCTTGGACATTGAACCAATGCCCAGACTTTAACCTTCAAAAACTTTATTTGCAGAAACTTATAGTTATAGGGAGGACACGGGTGGAGCTATGGGTAAAACCTCAGTGCCTAGGACTAGCCGATCGTATGGTCGGCGGTTCGAATCCCCACGGCGGGGTGAGCTCCCGTCTTTCGGTCCCAGCTCCTGCCCACCTAGCAGTTCGAAAGCACCCCTAAGTGCAAGTAGATAAATAGGTACCGCTTTATAGCGGGAGGGTAAATGGCATTTCCGTGTGCTGCGCTGGTGCTGGCTCGCCAGAGCAGCTTTGTCACGCTGGCCACGTGACCCGGAAGTGTCTCCAGACAGCGCTGGCTCCCGGCCTCTTAAGTGAGATGAGCGCACAACCCTAGAGTCGGACACGACTGGCCTGTATGGGATGGGGTACCTTTACCTTTACCTATAGTTATGGATGAATTGAAACATAATATTTACAGTCACACGCTTCTCCAAGCATGGGCTTACAGTCTCTTCTTCTGACTTCCAAACAACTCTATTTTCCTCCCTTTCCAGAGCTCAGCGCTCAGCCTTCTGTATCTCAATTAGGCCACGAGACATTGCCACTTTTACCTTCTCCTGCAGCTTTGCTCTCTTTCTTTCAAGCAGAGAAGAAGCATCCCGACACTCTGTTCAACTTAGCAGTGTTCACAGTGGATTCTAAAACACAGTCATCTTGCTTCACATAAAATGGAGTCTCTCCTTCACTAGATACCTCCCATGTGACCAATGTTAGCCAATCACATGAGAACTGCTAGAGAACTCTCTAGAATTCAGTTACTAGCCAATCAAATTTAAATGCATTCAAGCCTTTATAATTTCAGTGAATTAAATTGCAGTACGTAACATAAACTACATAAGCACACACATTACCGGTGAGAATAAATGGACCACAGTCAGCCAAAGCATTGTTAGTTTTTAGAAGACACATTTCTGCATCATTCTAACTATAATGTTTATCACATCAGTATTTCTGCTGCCTAACCCCGTCCATGACAAGTTATGGGTTGGATGCTTTCTTTGGCTCCACTTTATAGGAGGCAAAATAAGATCTTGCAAATGAGCTTATAAGAAAAGAGAGGAGCATAGCCATCTTTCCCAGAGGAGATCTCTTTCAGGCTTCTCTTCAGTCCTCCTGCTGAGGTTCGGGTCAGCTTCCATTCCCCCAGCTTGCCTTTCCCCCTATTGGCATCCCAACTCTTGAAAGAATCTTAAAACATTCCACAGACGAGCGGATAAGTAAAACTTGCCTGACTGCAACTTCTGACAAAGAGAAGAAGACAGTTCTTGATGCTGAGACTCTGGAGAGGAAGGACTGAGAGGGCCTTCTTCACAAGAGTAACAGAGGATGAATTCTGTGGAGATTAAGCCAAAGGGTTGGACAGAATGCTGAAAACAAAGTAATGTCTGCAAAAGAGGCTGTGAATTTGTTTGAGCTGGGGGGGGGGCACCTTAATTGAACCAAAGCTTCAAAGAATGTAACAAAGTCGAGTATGAAATAAGAAACCAGAGCAAGTTGTAGCTGCATAAATAGGTATAAACGACACAGGGATTTAAGGCGTCTTCAGTGGGAATGTGCATACAAGCATTTGTTCAGGTTGCACTTTAATTGAAACCTACCTAATTAGTTGGGGCCTATTCTCTGGAACTCCCTGCTAATTGATTATGTGCACTTCAAAAAAAAAAAAAGGTTTTATTTGTATTTTGAAAAACAAACCAAAACTGTTTTTAAAAACCGTCTTTATTGCTATTGTAATGAACGTTCATACCAATTTATTCAAACTGCTTAGATTTTTTTAAAATTAAGCAGTGCATAAATCTATATCTGATCTAGGCACTGGATAAATCAACTTCTCCAAGGCTGTCCTACCTGACTATCAAGGTCCACCAGGGATGCTCTGCTTGTTGCCCTGCCTTTAGATTCTGGTTGTTTTTTTAAATAGAAATTTATTAGATATTTTATACTTATAAAGGAAAAACAGTAAAGGCAAAACAATACACACATTCAACAAACAATACATCAACAACAAAAGAAGTTAAAAAAATATTTAAAAAATGCAACAATACAACATAAGGAAAAAAACAAACTCAAAAACACAAATCCAAATTTTTGTATCCAGATCTTTCATTAGCTTATTTCATTGACTTCCTCACACCTCCCTTTTTTGTATTCTGGTTCAAATTATCTGATTCAACAAATCCTTTCCCTCTTCTTCAATTTAGTCTGTAGTTTATCATAACATAATTTAACTTTCAATTTCCCAATTTAACACATTAGCACTTAATGTTCATATAATTCTTAATAACACTTCTGCTAAAACCTTATAATTTCATTCCAATATTCATCTAACATTCTCCCTGCCTTTAGATTCTGCAGGGCAGGCGGAGATGCACGACAGAGCATTCTCAGTGGTGGCTTCCCAATTCTGGAAATGCCTCCAAAATAACATTTGACTGTTCCTCACATTGACCACATTTAGGTACCAGGTAAAACCTATTTCTATTTGCCCAAGCCTTTGGGATATAATCATTATTTGTGGGCGATTCTATGGTTTTTTTTGTTTTGTTATTTTTACTGTTGATGCTTTATTCTCCTTCATATCTGGCTATGTTGTGGTGTTAGTGATATTTTACTGCTGTGTGCTGCTATGCATACAATACTGGATTGTTAGCCACTCTGTGTTTCCATTGGGAGGGCTATTGTTATTGTTTTGTTCTTAATATGGTATGTATTTTTGTGGTTTTTATATTGTAAACTGCCCTGGGATCCTCGGATGAAGGGCAAATTTAATTAACTTTGTGCTATTGTTGTAACCCAAAAAAGGTTTATCTTCTGAGTTTACCCCTATAAAACTCAGAGACAAGAAGAGTTAGGTGTCTGTTGTTGTTTATTGCAAAGCAATAGGTTACAGTTGAATCTTTTTGCAAAACTACAACCCCACCCAAGGGCAGGGGTATTTATAAGTTTCAAACAAAGCATTTCAATTTCCACCAATCATATGCATCATTACCTCATGGTTTGAGATACCCAATGCTTTTTTTTCCCCTTAAAAAAGTTTAAGAGTACTCTCATTTTGACTCAAGAAAATCACCATTTTGTAGTTCAAATCGGGGGAAATAAATACAGTAAATCGACAAAAGTACAAAGAACATGCATTACCTCATATTACACAGCTGACAGCTCACAGTAACATCCACCTTGGCATGAGGTTGTGTGCACTAACATCTTCCTACTCGTATTGAAATACTGCCCCACAAGGAGGCTAGACTAGAATGTGGATGTGTGATGTTTCATCAGTGAAACATCACACATCCACATTCCACACTGCTTCACACATTAAACGCTCGCTTCCGTCTGAGGCTCAGGAAACACAGTGAAAGGAAATGAGGCCGCTGTCGGAACTGATGATTCACCATGCTAAAGAAGAAACTAAATTTAGATTCACAGAATGTTTAGGGGTATGTGTACCCCTGCGTACCCCCAGGAAAAATAGCACTGGATATACCAGCTCAATGAAGTCCTGTGTTTGGCGACCTGAATGTGATATTGAGAGATGACATTTGGATTTTTGGTTCAAATGCAATGAATATGCTTGAGGTTTTCCTAGGGTCAGGCCCTATTTTCCGGCACCTGCCCAGTTTTTAAGCAACTGAATGCCTGGATTTCTGCATCGCTGGTGTAGCAGCACTTACTTGGCCCAGCGTCAGCCATAAAACTAAAATATTAAAAGCCCAAATTGAGTGAGAGAGCGGTTTCATTTGTTTTTTATCTGACTAAGATGAAGCCTTGGAATAATCAGGCTAAAGTGAAAGAGGATACCTGGCTAAAGAAACAATTTATTCCAATTAGGCCAATTATCTTGGCTATAGTTCACCAGCGTGAAGTGAAAAAAAGGCAATTAATGTGCTTTGGCGCTGATACCATTCCTTTGGACTCTTAATTCTTTTAGGGCTATTAGCTTTTTAAATCCACTTCCATGACGGTAAGTTAATTTATACTAAAATCAAATTGAAAAGTAATGTGGAGCTACAGCTACTATCTGAAAAGTAGCACCAAGTAAGGTTGTAAACATTCATTGAGGCAGAAGTTGGTGATTTCATTTAGTTGGTACTTTAGTTGGATTTGTTTCGTACAACCGTCCGGCCCAGCAAAAACAAAACACGGGAGGGGAAATGAGAGAAGATAAGCAAATGGAGGAAAAGAACCCCATTTTGTAACAATATGGCTTCAGCACAAGGAGTTATACCAGCAATAGCCGATGGGGGAACTTGAAGGAGGAACAAAAGGTGAGGAAGTAAAGCCAGAGGGAGAAAGAAAATTGTGGGACCGGCCAGTGCTCTGTATAAAATAAATATGTTTCAGCCATATGTACATGAATTCTAGAAAACAACTCCCATCCAGTGGAATGAAGCTACAATATCCATCTCAATAAATAATGTCTACTCATCTGCCAGTGAAGAATCAGGAAGTCTATGTCCCTTCTGGACATTTTCTTTCAGTTTGGGATAGCACCAGTGGTTTTTTTTTGGGGGGGGGGGAGGTGTGGGAACTCACCACCAAGTTTGTTGGCTGGTTGGTTGGTTTGTTGCGGGCCCAGTTGCAGAGACACCCCCCCCCCCCAAGCAGTGACTAAATGTAAGATGTGATTAATAAACTCAAGCAGGCAACAATCTGGATTAGAAATGGCCTCAACTTTATGGATTACAGATATACAGTGGTACCTCGGGTTAAGAACTTAATTCGTTCTGGAGGTCTGTTCTTAACCTGAAACTGTTCTTAACCTGAGGTACCACTTTAGCTAATGGAGCCTCCCACTGCTGCTGCGCCATCGCCACACGATTTCTGTTCTCATCCTGAAGCAAAGTTCTTAACCCGAGGTACTACAGTGGTACCTCTGGATGCGAACGGGATCCGTTCTGGAGCCCCGTTCGCATCCTGAAGTGAATGCAACCCGTGTCTGCGCATCTGCGTGTGTGTGGGTCATGATTCGCCACTTCCGTGCATGCGCATGACGTCATTTTGAGTGTCTGCGCATGTGTGAGCGGCGAAACCCGGAAGTAATGCGCTCCGTTACTTCCGGGTTGCCGCAGAGTGCAAACCAAAAACGCTCAACCTGAAGCTACTTCAGCCTGAGGTATGACTGTATTTCTGGGT
Organism: Podarcis tiliguerta; assembly: GCF_965153285.1. Lineage (NCBI taxonomy): Eukaryota > Metazoa > Chordata > Lepidosauria > Squamata > Lacertidae > Podarcis > Podarcis tiliguerta. The sequence goes on from NC_139545.1 coordinate 10,981,398, forward strand.
TAGCGGAGTCTGTAACCTGAAGCATCTGTAACCTGAAGCATCTGTAACCCAAGGTACCATTGTAGGTGGATTTTTGGCTCAGGCAAATAATTATTTATTTTTTAAAATTTAAAGGAATTTAGTTCCCCCCGAGTACCTGCTAAAAACACACACACACCTGTGGATAGCACAAATGGATAAATTGGCAGATGCAACATTTTTTCAACTGTTTATGTCTGTGGCAAGTTGTAGGTATTGCACAATAGGTTAATGTGTGTTAAGTGGGTCCTCCATTCCTGGTAGCCAATTGCAACCAAATGAAAAAGGGCAAAACAACAACACAGATTTGAAGAAAGATTGCATATAATTTTATTTATAATGGTACAAACATTGCAATTGTTAAAAAAAAAAAATCACAACAATTAAAATTGAAGCACATATTCCCATACTGGGGGGCACTGTGACTAGCTATGTTAGAGAATTCCATCAGAAATGGAAGCAGAAATTTCTGCAATTTGACTGTTCACCTGAGAAATCATGCAAGTGAATATTCATTCTGTTCCTTTTCCCAGTCTACAAGTGTTATATGAATAGTTGCATTGTTTTCTGCATTGTTTTTGATATTTACCTGCCATTGAAATGCGTACCCAACTTTTTTGATTGTTCCTCATAGAATTTGCTTCCCATTCTGCTCTCCACTTGTATCTTCAGCAATTAAGTGTTCCATGGTAGATTGGAGTTTTTCAGCAATCAGGTCCAAGGGGAAAGAGCTCGTTGGAAGCAGAATTGTCAAAATCACTGCTATTGGCTCACAAAAGACTTCTTTTTTTGGAACTACCAGTCTCGCAACCTTTATTTTTAATTACATGGAATAACAGAAATTATTTTTGTATACATTTCTCGGCTATATGTAGAAATGCTTCTGAAACACTGCCAAATGTCTTGGTGTACCTTACCCAGCGTGTAATTAAAAGCTCTTTGAAAAAGCAGGCTCATGTACCAAACTGTAGAAGCAAAAATAAGATTATTCTTCTTCCTCCTCCTCCTCATGGACAAAAATGTATTTGTTAAGATGTGGAGTTTAAATTACTGCATCAAGCCATTTGTGGTTTCCTTTCCTCACTTTCCCCCAACTTAAGTTCAGTTTTCTACATTTCCACATCAGGTTTAAAAACAAAAACAAAACAAGCGCCTCTGCTAATATATACATTTTTATGTGTAATTTTGCCATAGGCACATTTTAACAACTAATTTCCCCTAATATAATGCATTTTTTTGTATGTTGTTTTCACGAATATGTGGAAGAGTGCAAATGATAGCACTCTAGAGATGGCTATTTTACCCCCTTCCTTGCCATGTTTCACCAGAAAGTTAAGACCTAAAATTGAAATTAAAAATAAAAATAAAAATCAGAAGGCTTTCCCTTTGGGGGTAATAAACTTTAGCTGTGTAACTGCAAATCGTTTGCTGCCAGGGTTTTTAAAAAAGGTATTAATGCTATTGCTGTTTACTATACATTTGTGAGACTTTTAAAAACTATTACTTTGTTGGTTTTATTGTATTATTATTTTTAAAAGTGTGTCTGATTTCAAAAATATTTCAAAATGTTTTTTGCCTTTTTTTAATTAAGTTGCCTAGAATGACATAGCATAACTTCATAAGCATGCAAGCAAGCAAGCAAGCAAGCAAGCAAGCAAGCAAGCAAGCAAGCAGTATTCATACATAGAACCCTAGGAGTCAACTCCTAGGGGCCAAGTTCCCTTCGCCCCCTCCATAAAATATTCTTGCCTCCCCTCCGATGTTGATGGACCCCTGAAGCACTGTATGCGCCATGCGCATGCGCAGAAGCAGCACCTCTGCATGCAAACACCTCGGGATCCAACCAGAGCTCTGGAATGGATCCCATGCACAACTGGAGATACCACTGTATTTAAAAGCCTCCTATGCTATAGCATCGTGCTGTTTTGGAAGCATTTGTCTTTCTGCCACCATTCATCACAATTAAACAGTATGAAATGCAACCAAGTGAAGATAATCTGTAACTGTGTCGTTTGCTTTTCATCATCAGTGATGCATCCTAGAGTTTGGAAATACATAAATAACGTGTATCGGTAAGAAACAATTCAGAACAATGGTCTTGAAAAACCACCACTGCACTGCACTGCAGGTATCAACTTTTAATGATTCCAGTTTGCTATGTGTGGATATAGTGTCATTATTTAGTTTATAGTCACTAGATGGCACTGGACTTAGTGGAGTCAGGAGTTTCCTGTGCCACGCCGTTCTTGTTCAAGAGAAATGATAAAGTCTTTGCCTGGCTTCCTGGCTGCTGGCTTCCTGGCTGCTGAGTCGTGATGGATGTGATGGAAATCCATAGGGTGCATAAAAAGTAAAGGTAAAGGAACCCCTGACCATTAGGTCCAATCGTGACCGACTCTGGGGTTGTGGCGCTCATCTCGCTTTCTTAGCCGAGGGAGCCAGCGTACAGCTTCCGGGTCATGTGGCCAGCATGACTAAGCCACTTCTGGCGAACCAGAGCAGCTCACGGAAACAGCGTTTACCTTCCCGCCAGAGCGGTACCTATTTATCTACTTGCACTTTGACGTGCTTTCGAACTGCTAGGCTGGCAGGAGCAGGGACCTAGCAACGGGAGCTCACCCCATCACAGGGATTCGAACCGCCGACCTTCTGATCGGCAAGTCCTAGGCTCTGTGGTTTAACCCACAGCGCCACCCGCATCCCATAGGGCGCATAGTTTGTTTTAATTATTGGTGTAAATAATTATAGGCTGCTTTTTGAGAACATGCTACCCACAGTGGCTCACAACATATATGAAAACATTGCCTTATATATTATGGCTGGAAAGGGAACCACTTTCTGCAGGCAAGTCATTTTTGATGGCCCAGAACAACATGCTGCATTTCTCAAGCAAGGGAGCCGGGTTGAGGATAACACCTTTCCCTGGAAGGATTCGAGAAATGATGTTCTATTTGCATCGTGTCCTGTTAGGAGAGCTTGAGCTGCACACCAGGCAATTGTGAGGATTCAGCCAAGAAGAGAGAAAGCAAAGATTAATGCATTAGCCATAGAGACTGAAAATAGTAGCAGAAAATCACTTCTGGAGGAAATGGAAAAGCTGAGGTTGAAGAAAGAAAGATTTGCAGTGAGTTGCATAATGGATAAAGAGAAAGTGGAAGAATGTGGGGCTGCGAGATCTGGCAACGCTCAATATGTCTAGCACTCCTGCTGGTTAGTTAGAATCTTGACCACATGGACTCAGTGCCCTGTATCATCCTCTTTGCAATGCTCAGGATAGGGCAGGATTTAGCACTGCGCTACTGAATCTTGGCTGTTTTGGTGATAAATCTTGGAGTTTTATTGTAGTGTTCCTCCACAAAGATTCCTGTATTGAAAAAATGCCCAAGATACAGTCACAAACAGACAGAGTAGAGTTGGAAAATACAATTGGGTTGAATTCCCAAATCGCTATAGTAAAGGTAAAGGGACCCCTGACCATTAGGTCCAGTCATGACCGACTCTGGGGTTGCGGTGCTCATCTCGCTTTATTGGCCGAGGGAGCCGGCGTTCAGCTTCCGGGTCATGTGGCCAGCATGACTAAGCCACTTCTGGCAAACCAGAGCAGCGCACGGAAACGCTGTTTACCTTCCTGCTGGAGCGGTGCCTATTTATCTACTTGCACTTTGATGTGCTTTCGAACTGCTAGGTTGGCAGGAGCAGGGACCAAGCAACGGGAGCTCACCCCGTCGCAGAGATTTGAACCGCCAACCTTCTGATCAGCAAGTCCTAGGCTCTGTGGTTTAACCCACAGCGCCACCCACGCCCCTGTATACATTGCCTTTAAACATGCCTGCCTCCACCAATGACCATGGTCTCCAATTTCAGTTCTCTCTCTTTTAAAATTTCATTTATTGATACTTATTCAAAGATATACAGAAATACGTACCCATTACAGAGTATCTTTTTATAATATACTGAAATAAAACAGCTACTTAATCCCCCCAAAAATGCAAAATAGGAAGGAAGAAAATACAAGAAAAATAGAAATCTAAAGAAGGAGAAAGCAAGAAAGAAGGAAAAGAAAGAACAAACTGAAAAAGATGAAGTAGAATAAAATTATTTCTGGCTCTCTGCAGCTACATATAATATTCATTCTTTAGAATCCAACCATTCTATCTTCTATAAGCCAGTATTTTTTCAGTCTTCAAATCCAGATATTACAAGTTCATTTTCTCTTTCATGCAAAAAGTCCATAAGAAATTCCCAGTCCTTAACAAATGACAGTAATGATTTTCCTCTAATTAAACATGATAGCTTAGCCATCTCAGCTTAGCTAAAATTCCAGTAGCCATAACCACATTTTCTCATATAAGCAAAGGATCAGTGTTTTGTGATTTTCATACCACTGTCAACACTGTGCGACACAGTAGAAAATCTAATCTGGTATGGGGTAGTCATCTGTTTGCTTCTGAATATGCAGCCAGTTGGAGCAATGTTTCAATGTGGTGGTAGCAGCAACAGCAGGAATATATGTTGTAAATTGTCCAGTGATCTAAGGGTCTGCAGTCTGCTGTCAGGCTGAAGAGACTATATTTCTTGAAGCTGCATGCAGATACCTGCCAGGAGATGGTTACTAGACTCCCTGTAAGCAGCAAAACAGAACAGATGTTGGATAAGTACAAGGCAGGTTTGCTTCTTGCTGACAGCTGTCCAAACCAGGAAGATACCCAAAGAGGATTTATCATAAATAAATCTTCTACAAACTCTGTGGTGAACAAAACATTTTTTAAAAAAATAAAATAAAAATGAATGTTAGGCAGCCGGTTTCTTTGGCATCAAAATTTTCTGAATAGTTGGTAGAACACCTGTTTCTACATCGTGGCTGTCATTTCACATTGATTAATGTGAAAGAAGCATTTGCGTTGGTTTTTTAAGGATGTGCAGTGACAATATTCACCTTGTATGAAGTGTTTAAATGCAGCCGGATGTGTCATTCAGGTTGGATTAATTATTCCGATCTAAAGATAAATCTGAAGCTCTGTTTGCCCCCTTTAACTAGGAAATCTAATAATGGCTATAATACCCCCTTTTCACATAAGTGGGTGAAATTTGCAGGCAAAGGAGCCCATCCAATGTTGATTGAGCCAGCCAAATTCCACCCAGGGGGTTTCCTGCCATTTCCCATTTCTTTCTTTCTTTATCTATTTTTTAAAATGAACAAATCTCCATTTTTAAAATTTTCTGCAAGAATTGAAGGTGAATTGCAGGGTTGCACACACCAGCCATTTTAAAGTTGTTAGCTGCTCTGAGCCCGGCTTCAGCTGGGGAGGGCGGGATATAAATAAAATATTTATTATTATTATTATTATTATTATTATTATTATTATTATTATTATTATTAACCTTGTTCTCTTACGAAGGCAATGGCACCCGAGCTCTGGCTGGGGAAAAAAAAGCCCTGCATACAGTACTGTTCAATTGCCATTGGTCACTGGAGCTCCTCTCCAAACCCAACCACACTAAATCATTCATGATGAAGTATGTTTCTTGATACACAGAAAAACAGAGTGGCAGATGAAAATGATGGACTTTGTGGAACTGGCGAAGCTGACGGGAAAAATCTGAAATCTGCATGATCAAGTACAGTGGTATCTTGGGTTACAGGCGCTTCAGGTTACAGGCGTTTCAGGTTACAGACTCCCCTAACCCAGAAATAGTACCTCAGGTTAAGAACTTTGCTTCAGGATGAGAACAGAAATCGTGCTCCGGCGGCGCAGCAGCAGCAGCGGGAGGTCCCATTAGCTAAAGTGGTGCTTCAGGTTAAGAACAGTTTCAGGTTAAGAACAGACCTCCGGAACGAATTAAGTTCTTAACCCGAGGTACCACTGTATTCCAAAAAGACTGGAATACATTTATTCAATATTTGAAAGATCATTTTAAGCAATTAACAAAACTAGTAGGGTTATGTGAAGACTTGTAATGAGGAATTTTTTCCCTTTCTATATTTCCTTAAATTTTGAGGTATTTAGTAAAGGTTATATTAGAATAGGAAAATATGGTGGTACCTTGGTTTAAGAACAGCTTAGTTTATAAACAACTTGGAATAAGAACGCTGCAAACCCGGAAATAGGTATTTTGGTTTGTGAACTTTGCCTTGGAAGCGGAACATATTACGCTTCCTGTTTAGTGTATCCTGTTTGTAAATTGAGTGTCCTGCTGCTAATCAGAGGCTTCCTGTTGAGTCTGTCGGCTGTTGAGTCCCGAGCACCCACACAACACAGAGATGATATTTGGAGCTTTTGTTTTTGCTTTTTTGGGCATTTTTGTTTGTGTGCCTTTTTCATTTTCTTGTCTGTGACTTGTTCTTCATTTTATGGGACAGACTTGTGACTGTGGCTTGTGACTTCATTTTTGTGACTGTGGCTTGTTACTTCGTTTTTGTGACTTGTTTTTGTGACTGTGTGGAACCCAGTTCAGCTACTGGTTGCTTGTATGAATGCAGAAATGGATAAAAGTCCCCCATCCAAACAAAGACTATCATCAGTGCACATAAGAAAAAAAATATTTTTTTTATTTTTATCATCTACAATACTGTCTTATTTACTTTATAGTACAGTACATTGATTATTGTCTTCATTTTATGGATCAATGGTCTCGTTAGATAGTAAAATTCATGTTAAATTTTTTCATCATCTGGAACGGATTAATCCATTTTCCATTACTCTCTATGGGAAAGCACGCCTTGGTTTAAGAATACTTTGGTTTAAGAATGGACTTCCGGAACAGTTTAAATTCATAAACCGAGGTAGGTAAAGGTAAAGGGACCCCTGACCATTAGGTCCAGTCGTGGCCGACTCTGGGGTTGCGGCGCTCATCTTGCTTTATTGGCTGAGGGAGCCGGCGTACAGCTTCCGGGTCATGTGGCCAGCATGACTAAGCCGCTTCTGGCGAACCAGATCAGCGCACGGAAATGCCGTTTACAATTCGATGGTTCTATCATTCCCTTTCCATTATAGAGCCCAGAATGCAATTGAGGCCATCTAAAGTGAGCTCCCTTTGCTCGGTCTCTGCTCCTGCCAACCTAGCAGTTCGAAAGCACGTCAAAGTGCAAGTAGATAAATAGGTACCGCTCCAGCTGGAGGGTAAACGGCATTTCCGTACACTGCTCTGGTTCACCAGAAGTGGGTTAGTCATGCTGGCCACGTGACCCGGAAGAGCCTAGGACTTGCTGATCAGAAGGTTGGCGGTTCGAATCCCCGCGACGGGGTGAGCTCCCGTTGCTCGATCCCTGCTCTTGTCCACCTAGCAGTTTGAAAGCACATCAAAGTGCAAGTAGATAAATAGGTACTGCTCCAGCGGGAAGGTAAACCCACAGCGCCACCCGCGTCTCTAAACCGAGGTACCACTGTATATAAAATAATGATGTGATTATATATGTTTAAATGGAAAAGTAATAAAAAATATTTTTTAAAAAAATGATACAGAGAAAAACACAACACCAATACCTATGCAGTCAGGCAAGATGCATTAATGCAGTCCAACAAGATTCCTAGAGGGTGCTCAGGCATGTGGCCTGAGAAGGAATGTGGCCTGGGTTCTCCACTCCAGACTAAGAGATGGGGTTGAAGCAGAACTAACTTTTCTGCCTGTATCAGCCCAATTTTGCCCAGCTGACTGCTGCTCCTCCCAGAAGCAGCCTCTGCAGTTCCTCTCAGGTCGCCAACTTATTCCCAAACAAGTTTGAGAAGCACAGCACCGTATATTATGTGCTAAACCCACTTCCATATTGTGCTCCTCAGTCTGTTGACTTTTTCATTAGTCAGTTTAATATGCCATCTATTCATGCATAATATAACTGCCTTCAATTTGCTCGTGTAATTAAGGCACATGTACAGGCATTCATTGTTCAAATCTATGATGAATTATAAAAGTCATTAAAACCGAGTGAGGGGCTGCTTTGACAATGGAACAGGGAAAGCTTCGGAATGTTGAGAAGATTAAATGTATTAGTTCTTAATACATGTAAGCTAAGCCAACACACACATATATTGCAGGAAAAGAATTCCCTTTCCATTTATAAAAAGCACATGCTCACAAAGGTATCTTATGTTTTATACAAAAGGTAAATGTAAAAAGTAAATTCTGGTCTGTAAACAACATTCCAATATCCCTATTAGTGAAGTAGGTGTATTTGGCCAAGAAAAAAAAATCACAAAATGACTCATTTACAAATATGTGTCAATCATCAGGTGTTCCTTCTCCCCTGCAGTCCTTGGGGCAACCTCAAATCTGTGCTGTCTCAGGTTGAGCTTTCTTTGAATATTTGTGACCCCATCCCCTATTCCTTCTTTCATGTTCTCCTTGCATCCATTTCCTGAGGCCAGGAAAGTGTGCACAATATTTTGTGACATTTTTGTTAGCCTAATACCCTGTTATCCATTTTGAAGGTTGTTTTTTTAATGTTTTTGCCGAAACCAACAACAGCACAACACTATTTTTTGGTTCTTCACTCCCCCCATAGCACTTGCATAATTCAAAATTACCTTAGCCAAAGTTCTTTTCTTGAAGGTGCCAATGAATTACAACCTGAGCTTTATAAACACTTTCATTTTCAGCGTGCTTCCCCCCTCCCAATTTTCCCATTTCCCAAATCAACTAATAATAATAATACTAATAATAATAATTTTATTTATATCCCGCCCTCCCCAGCCAAAGCCGGGCTCAGAGCGGCTAACATCAAATGTATAATACATTAACATAAAATCAGACAATCAATTAAAATACATCCTCAAATCAAATCAGGATCAGAATAAAATCCAATCGGATGGCAACCCGCAGATTAGGGTTGCGGACCTTAAATGCTCACCAGGCCCAACTGTTTGTGCTGAACTTATATGGGCCTGTGAGAAAACTGGGAGGCTACTTTCATGTAAGTTCTTATGAAAGGGGAGAGGAGTCAGACTGAAGCCCGGCCAAAGGCCTGGCAGAACAGCTCTGACTTGCAGGCCTTGTGGAAAGATGTCAAGTCCCACATTTCTCTTTCACTTATGCATATGAGTGTCTGTAAATTATTCAGACATCTGCATTCAGAATCATGTCTCGCAACACTTAAAGCTTATCTAAGATATCGCATCTCTCAGTGACTCAGCTGAATGAGTCGCCTCCATTCAAAGCCGTGGTACGTGACGGGAGATCATTTGAAAGCTCTACTGTTCTGTTTTGTCAGAGAAGAGTGTTTAACGTTGGGAAGTCAAGTCATCTCTTGATGTTTCAGTCATTGGGTGATGAAGATGCATGGATGAACATTAATACTGGTACCATGGAGGCAATTGTCACCGCCTGGCTGGCTCAGGAATGTGAAATCATTGTGATGGTGCCCAGTCAGACATTTTTTCCTCTACCCTCTTCTGCTTCTGTCTTCAGCATTAGGGTCAAATCCATTTTCTGTAACTTCGGACTAAGGTCCTTGGAAAGAATAACTGTAATATCAAGAATCAACAACCACAATAAAAAGATCTGTAGGTTTAATTTGTAAATGAATTCTACTCCATCCCCTTTAGTTCTGCTGCACACTATAAAGGGTAGCTTGCTTGGTTTGTGGTACTTCTGACCAGCATGGTCCAACCACACCATTAGGTCAAGTCATGTCTAGGTGATGCTGCTTTGGTGTGTAGGGGGAGAAAAAACAGTTGTTTATGCCAAACCACTTCCAGTAATTTTCTTTATGAATACCAACCATTAAGGGTTCATACAGCACAGAATTGGCCAGGGTGATGACTCTTAGAGTTGCTTTGCATCAATTAAAGAAGCTGAGGAGTCAAGTCCAGTGAGGCAGCCACCTCAGTCAGCAAATGTTGAGAAATGTGGAAGAGCATCAGGTGTTGCAGGATGGAGGTATCCATGTTGTGTGGTCTACCCTCCACACCCTTGGCTAGACACTGCACTCTGGCATTACAAAGGTTAGATTCAGCTGCCTGTCCACGCAAATTCTGCGCATGGAATTGGGAGAGGAGTACCCTGCAACTCTTTTCTGAATTGGATTTTTTTGTGTTTGCACATCAAGGCCCCGAGCCCTCCCCCATTTCTTGGATAATAAAACACACAGACACCAGAATTTAGGTTAATGGGATAACAAAGGCCACAACTTTATTGGTTTGAGATTGGCTAAGACATTGGAAGTGAAGGACATGAGGCAGGAGTTGGTAATGCAGATGAGCTGTGCACAAGCAAGCTGCCAGCTACCTCTGCTGAGGCTCTTTTTATTACCACAATATGCAAAACCAGTCAGATACATTTTGGACTGTGACCTTTACATCTTCCAGTTGTGTGATCATGGGGTGGTACAACGTTATTTTGGCACCTGTTTCCACCCTGTCACTTTCCCCTTGAACAATGTCTAACGAAGGAGACAAAGGTCACAGACAGGGCACAGCAGACCACTGAGAAAGCCAAAGGTTAGACAGAGGGCATGATGTTCAGACAGCTGTGGCTTGTCTGTGGGTGGACCATACCCAGCGGTTATTCTTTCAGAACCAACTATATCTGACACCTGCCTGCCATGCAGGTAGTCTAGTAAGGGTCAACCACCAGTAGGGGGAGCCCTGTTGATGTATATCAGGCATGGCCAAACTTGGCCCTTCAGCTGTTTTGGGACTACAACTCCCATCGTCCCTAAGTAAAAGGACCAGTCGTCAGGGATGATGGCAATTGTAGTCCCAAAACAGCTGGAGGGCCAAGTTTGGGCATGCCTGAGGTACATCAACTGTGAGCTCTCCCAGGGACCCCAAAGGGATCATGGCATGGCCCTAACCCATACCCGGGCTTTGGATAAGATCCAAACCCCTGGATCCCCTTAACGGAATACCCTTAAAGAGGAGAGGCAGGTGAAGGCCACAGCCTCCCCTCCCATAAACCAGGTTTTGCCAATGGTTGGCCAGGGGCCATGACCCGGCCGAGACTCCCTGTAATGTGGGCGGCATTGCCACGCCCCCCACTGAACACAGGGAGAGGGTGTGGCCAGCCTGCAACCCCCTGGGAAGGGGAGCGGCCTTATTGTTCCAAACAGTTTTAGATCATCTCTCCAATTTTCCAGCTTGAACCACGGAGAAACATTCCTGTGGCATTTCTTCATGTCTTTGCTCCTTGTTGATTTGGACAGAAGAAAGAACATTTGAGAAAGTTAATACATGTGGCTACTTTAAAAGATCTCCTCATATTTCCTTGTCCAGAAAGTTACCTTTAATTCATTAATCTATCCCATTTTTAAACTGCCCTTCATCACTTAAGAACCCTTGGCAGTTAAAAATTATAAAGTTTACAAGGGAGTTGCAATTTACAGGTCACCCAAGCTAAATTTCCTATGCAATTCTACGCACGTTTACTCAAAACTCCCTGTGTTTGACTGCAGTGTCAAAATGATTTTGGAGGTTCCTTTTCAGGTAAAATTACTGAAATAGTCTGAGGAAGTCGGAAGAAAAATAGCTTTGAGACCATTACCAAAATTCAGATTGGATGCATGCAACTGAAGATTGCAACTAGATTTCCTGTAGCTAATTTTCCCAAGTTAGATTTCCAAAGTTAATGTGGATATTCCTGCTCAGGGGATACATTTGAATACTTTTGAGGGAAGTCAATTAGAGTATATGTTATGTACTGAAGTTCTCACCCTGGGCCAGCAGGGGGATACTGTAGATAGTGATGCAAACGAAGGATCGAAAGTGATGTTCAGTGATTGGATAGTTTGTATGCAAATGAAGGATTGAAAGTGACGTTCAGTGATTGGATAGTTTTAGAAAGTTGTTACAGTAACAAGGTACTGGAGCTCTATATAAGCAGGCTGACTGAGCCCTTCAGTTCAGTTCTGTTCTGGCATCTGAATAAAGAAGAGCTGTTTGAAGAATTGCTGTGTCATCTGATATGTTCACCCACAACCTAACAGTATACTTTGGTAACAAATTTGTAAAATTTCATACAGCTGTACCTAGGAAGTTTATGGCATAGAATCAAAATCTTCTGAATCTATGTTGTTTCATTTCATCCATAAGTCCATTTTCACTACTTAGCTATGTCCTCTGAGAGAAGTAGAGGAAGGACTTCTTCAAAAACCTGTAACAGGAACTACTGTCTGGGAGGGGGACCTGCTGTCTGTGAGATTAACAAGTGTCTTTCATAATTGCAGTTTCAATCATACTCTTCGGATTCCTTCTTAGCTGTGTGGTTTAACAATATAATTTTCTCTGCAGGAAACTGTACTAGCGAACATGAGTAATAATGTAATAGGATGCTAATAGAATGTGATTGAGTATTGCTAATATGTGATCCTGATCAGAATTTATAATGCTTGTTTCAGTTCTGTGGCTATTTTGAGAGTGAGGCCACATTGCAATATAAGCCTGGCTTAAAAGAATAGCCAGTTTTAATCAAGTTCCTTTGCCCATCTTTTAGTTGGATATAATTGCTGAAGTTAGGGTGGCCTGAATGGTGCCCAAACTGTAGGAATTGTGTGCCACAGATCTATAGTCACCTCACAAACACATCCTTTCTGAATTTCACTGATATCTTTGCCTTGTTAAAAAGTGACATTGCATATTCAGCATCTGTCTGCAAAAGCAGATGTACAAGTGTAGCATCTTCAAATGGTTTTTAAATGTGTTATTTTGCATATTGGTACTTTACGGCACGTTGTTCCCCATTTAAAGAGAAACAGAGCTGCACGGGTGTTTTTTTTAAGGGTGTTGGGATATACTGTTAACCACCAGTCATACTGAAAAGCGATAGCCAACTTCAACAGGAGATGGAATTGGATCCTTTCAATAGTCAAGTATCACTAACTCAATAGAATGCTAACCAGAGATTTCCAATGGGGAATAGCTCATTTTTAAATGTTGAAAAATAAGGGGGAGGGGAGAAAATGACAGAATCAGCTCTGAAGCAGGAAATTGGCTCTGGCTCATATTCCAGATCATATCTTACATTAAAGGACAGTAAATGAAATTGTCAGACTATTTCCCCCTCTATCCTGGTATTGTCTACTTTAACTGGCAATGATTCTTTAAGGTCTTGGGTTGAGGCCTTTCCCAGCAACTGCTACAAAGAACCCTTTTTAATGGCAGAAGGATTGCACCAGAAACCTTCTGTGTGCATTCTAAAAGTGAGCTATGGGACACATTGTAAATTGTCACTGCAGGAAGACATGCATAACCCATGTTCTGAAAGCATGGGTGCATAGGTGACAGATCCTTATTTCAATCTTGTCATGGAGCATTGCAGAAACCTAACTGAGTCTTTCATTAACATGAAGAATCTTTGTGTGTGTGTCAGTGTGAGGATGTTGAGGAAGAGAACTATTACAAAGATTAAGATGTTAAATAAGAGAAATAATCACATCTATTAAGTGTTAAGTATCTGCTTAGCTCTTCCAGTTAACTGGACTGGAACTCATTCAAATTAAAACACTGGGTAATGCTAATTTGGTAACATGCTTGTGATTAAAATAAAAGATGATCAAATGACAAACAAGCTGGATAGGATGTCCTTCACCTTTGCTTCCTGTTCAGATTATTTTGTATTACAAAATTATACCTGCAAATTATGTAGTCACCTCCCCTCTTGAAATGCACATCTACATAAAATATCTTAGACAGAACGCTATTGATTGTCTGCCATACTTTAACCTTGGACCCTATTCTTGGTTTAAATATTGTCTGCTCATGTAAAGGAAACACTATTAATATTATTAATATGATCACAACGTTGCAAGGGAGTTCTAGTCTAATCCCCAGCTGAAACACTGGGCTGTATACCTCTTCCCTTCCCTTCCATTAGTGAACCCACCAAATTAATGGAACAATGGCTAACCCATTTGGGCACTAGGCTGGGAGTTAAGACTGCCTATCTGATCTCCTCATAGGTAAAGGTAAAGGGACCCCTGACCATTAGGTCCAGTCGTGACTGACTCTGGGGTTGCAGCGCTCATCTCGCTTTATTGGCTGAGGGAGCCGGCGTACAGCTTCCGGGTCATGTAGCGGGCATGACTAACCCACTTCTGGCGAACCAGAGCAGTGCATGGAAGCGCCGTTTACCTTCCCACCAGAGTGGTACCTATTTATCTACTTGCACTTTGACGTGCTTTCGAACTGCTCAGTTGGCAGCAGCAGGGACCGAGCAACGGGAGCTCACCCCTTTGCGGGGATTCGAACTGTCGCGGGGATTCTGATTGGCAAGCCCTAGGATCTGTCGTTTAACCCACAGCACCACCTGTGTCCCTTTGATCTCCTCATAATGCCACACAAAAATATATTTGTGTGCAGGCAAACAGATAGAGGAGAAGACACGGGGTGTAGAGGAGGTGTTGGGGGGGGCTGAATCCCATATACCCTTGGTCATCCAGACCTTGTTGGACTCCATCTCCCATCAGTCCCAGACCAACATGACCAATGTTGGGATCTGATGGGCGCTGTAGTCCACCAACATCTGGAGGGCCACAGATTCCCCACCCCTGTCACAGATAATATGAAGGCTGAGAAGCTAGGTGTGAACAATATCAGGGTAACCTTTCATGTCAGCATGTCAATACATGTCCCCTATCTACCATTTCTCTGATCTTAGTGACTTGCAACTTTTATTTACTTTCAAACTGGGGGGAAACTGTAGGGTGCCTTCATCTTCAAATATATAAAAGGATGTCACATAGAGGAGGGAGAAAGGTTGTTTTCTGCTGCTCCAAAGAAGCGGACATGGAGCAATGGATCCAAACTACAAGAAAGAAGATTCCACCTAAACATTAGGAAGAACTTCCTGACAGTAAGAGCTGTCCGACAGTGGAATTTGCTGCCAAGGAGTGTGGTGGAGTCTCCTTCTTTGGAGGTCTTTAAGCAGAGGCTTGACAACCATATGTCAGGAGTGCTCTGATGGTGTTTCCTGCTTGGCAGGGGGTTGGACTCGATGGCCCTTGTGGTCTCTTCCAACTCTATGATTCTATGATTCTATGTTGAGTGATGCTCTGGTACTCTCAAGAGCTGAGGGGTACTATGATTTGAGGTCACTCAAAGTGGAGGAGAAGCTGGCTCTGCACCTTTCCAGATGGGACTTGTTAACTGTCAGCAGATAGGAGGAGCGTGGCCAAAGTAACACTGAAAGCACATACCTGCATCACACGCCTGGTTGTTTGCATTGCTGCTCACACAGTGAAATGTCAGAGCTGTATCTTCAAATGATGAATTTCAGACTTAATTCTGGCGCTTGCAGCCTAGAAATAGAAGTGGGGTTAGCATACAAATATTTCCTATTAAGCATAATGTATGCATATTATACACGCTGGCTTGGGGGAAAGAAACCTGTAGTCATGAATTTTCTGTCTTTCCCGCAGAGCTCAAGGAGAAATAGATGAAGTTTTTGTTAAAAGTAAAACATATATATATATATATATATATATATATATTTGCTTTCGTAGATTTTCACGGGTACAGGAATGCAGGTTTTGGTGTCCTCGGGTGTCTTCCCGTGTAAAAGTTGGGGTGTCTAGGCGACGTTTCGACGAGGTCTCACTCGTCATCTTCAGGCTGGTGCTTTCGGCTTCTTGTTACTGGAACAGAGCAGGATCTCAGTGTTTGAGTTCCTATAAATACTGTTGAGGAGGTGTGGTGTATAGCCTCCAATGTTCTGGGCAGAGAGGAGGTTCCCAGGCTAGTGTGCCTTTTCTTCTTTTGTTCCTTAATTACTTGAGGGATATCTTGAGTGATTTCTTGAGTGATTTCCTGAATCCCACTTAGGTGGGTCATTAGGTGTGGATTAGTTGCTAAAGCCTTCGTGTCTTGAACTCTTGAACTTTGTGAAGAGTTTTTCTGAGAAGATGGCTGTACTGCACTTGGTTGTGCTCTGGCTTGGATTCAGGAAATCACATTGGAGGCTATACACCACACCTCCTCAACAGTATTTATAGGAACTCAAACACTGAGATCCTGCTCTGTTCCAGTAACAAGAAGCCGAAAGCACCAGCCTGAAGATGACGAGTGAGACCTCGTCGAAACGTCGCCTAGACACCCCAACTTTTACACGGGAAGACACCCGAGGACACCAAAACCTGCATATATATATATATATATATATATGAAACAGGGTTGTTTAGGGGATAGAAGGCTGGGATTTGAAGCAGGAAGCCAAAGTTGACGTATATTCCTAACTTTGAGGTTCGGTGAGTGGATTGGAAAACTTCATTTTCTTACAGACTAGCCAACCTCCCAGGTGTCTTCAAGGTTAAAGTAATGTGTTCAGTTGCTTGGAATAAAGGCAGGATAAAGGTGAATTAGCACTGTGCCAAAGCTTCTTCAGGTTTGATTTCACAGCCAAAGGTACAGTATGGTAGGGGGGGGGGGAGTTTCCCTGGAAAAGCAATGCTCTGCAAGAGATATGCCACCTTTCACTACTAAACTGGCATCTCTCCCAGTCTCTTGTGAAAGAACTTGGCGGCAGGTTACCTCTCTCGATGGGACTGCTCTACCGCCTGTGGATTTGGATTTACCTAAAGGTTTGTATAGTAAAAGCTATGGTTTTCCCAGTAGTGATGTATGGAAGTGAGAGCTGGACCATAAAGAAGGCTGATCGCCGAAGAATTGATGCCTTTGAATTATGGTGCTGGAGGAGACTATTCAGAGTCCCATGGACTGCAAGAAAAACAAACCTCACCATTCTTAAGGAAATCAGCCCTGAGAGCTCACCGGAAGGACAGATCGTGAAGCTGAGGCTCCAATACTTTGGCCACCTCATGAGAAGAGAAGACTCCCTGGAAAAGACCCTGATGTTGGGAAAGATGGAGGGCTCAAGGAGAAGGGGACAACAGAGGACGAGATGGTTGGACACAGTGTTCTTGAAGCTACCAGCATGAGTGTGACCAAACTACGGGAGGCAGTGGAAGACAGGAGTGGCTGGCGTGCTCTGGTCCATGGGGTCACAAAGAGTTGGACACGGCTAAACGACTAAACAACAACAACAAATCTTAGCAAGAGATGTAAATGATTGGGTGGGATTGTAGCTAGCCCTGAGGTTTGGTTCTCTTTAAAAGGTGACTGCATCCACTTTCAGGGACAGAAAAGGCAGCAATATGGAGAGCCTACTCTGACATTGCCCAGAGATGAGTCTTGCTACTCATATAGCTGCAAAGCAATTTAATGGTTGCCTGCAAGTGAGGCAATCTTTAAAGTTTATCCTGCTAGGATGAACTCTGAATGTTTGCTAAAAAGGGGGTAGGTGGGCAAGGAGTTTCACCTTAGCCCTAACCATTAATTCTCCTCCTCCTCCTCCTCCTCCTCCTCCTCCTCCTCCTCCTCCTCCTCCTCCTTCTTCTTCTTCTTCTTCTTCTTCTTCTTCATACTCTGTTATTTATATGATGTTAGCTGCTCTGAGCCCGGCTCCGGATGGGGAGGGCAGGGTACAAATAAATCATCATCATCATCATCATCATCATCATTATCATATTTGAACAAGAGCTGTGTCTTTCAGCTAGCAAGATGAAGGTGGAGAGATTTCTATTGACATTAGGAACTGTACCAAAGAGTATAAGGATCACAGTTGTCCTGGCCTGGCCTTGTTGAGAAGCTCATAGGGCGCAATAAGGCAGCTGCAGCACCATGGAGAGCTCCCAGTGAAGCACTTGCTCCAATAATGATTCTTCCTCCTTCTCAGGATTGAATAGCACAGCAAGGCTAGTAAAAGACCCCATTACCACCACCTACAGGCACCAGGAGACTCACACTTCACTCAGAGCCTTTCACGAATGGTCATAAAATCTCCAACACTGAGCCCCATAGATTCTTGTCCCAAAGAGAGCAGCCCCCAAGAGACAAATTTGTGAGACCCAAATCACTAAACTTAGAAGGATGAGACTTTCCATCTTCTGCATGCCACACACAATCCGAAATAACATGATCAACTGTTTCCTCCACCCCACAAACCTCACAACATCCAGAGTCAATCCTACTTACTCAGCACAGACCACCTCAAAAAGCACAATGCCGTATCAGAACTCCGAAGAAGCAAACTTGTCTTTGCCATGCTTTCAGTTTAAAAATATAATAATCCTCCAGTGATGGACAAAAGGAGAACAGCCCCTTACCCATAAAACTCACCTCTCACTGCCTTTGCCAGAGTCTGTTTAACCCAAATTTAACTTATGAAAAGGCCAATGGCAACACAAGAACAAAGCTGTCCTAGCCATATGATCAGTCATCTCATGGTCAAGGGCAGGCATCCCCAAACTCGGCCCTCCAGATGTTTTGGGACTACAATTCCCATCATCCCTGACCACTGATCCTTTTGGCTAGGGATGATGGGAGTTGTAGTCCCAAAACATCTGGAGGGCCGAGTTTGGGGATGCCTGGTCAAGGGTCAAAGGGGATAAGAGTTAGAATACAAGAGCACCAGGAGGGCCACATTATCGCCCCCTGTTTTACAGCATTGCATAAAAGACAAAATGCAATCTCAGAGACTGGTATTTGAAATCTAAATTATGGCAGTGTGTGTGGAAGAGACATTAAAAGGGAGTGTATGGAGCATTTGTCAGACTCTGCTCAAGAAGAAGAAGAAATCAAATGTCCCATTGAGCATATCCAAGTCCTTTGTGGCCAAGAGATGCGGGTTTTCCTCTCCCTTGAAAAATAAATTGGAATCCATGCAATTTTGGGCTCATAATTTTAGTTATTTTGGGCTTTCTCAATCCCGCTCCTGAGTTCCTAACCTGGATTAGCATGGGGAGATATATTTAGAAAGACAAAAGAAAAGTAGCAAGTGAACAGAAAGGTTAGAAAGGAATTAGAAAAGAAATGGAGGGACACGGAAAAGAAAAGAGCCAGCGAAATTAAATCTGGCTGTAATTATCCTTGTCGCTTTTCATATCGAGGGGAGGGGTGCAGCTGGGTGAACAAGTAATAAAGAAGAAGCCAAGGATTTTAGAGTAATTAATTCATTGTTGGGATTGTCTCCTATTCTTCAGACTAGGAAGAAACCGTGATAAAAGAGGAGGGCGAGAGAACGTTATTAGCATAATTAGTCATTGTTCTAATCACAAAAACAGATATAAGGAAGAGTGTGGAAAAATAATTACCTCATTGGCTGGTTTCTTTGTTTTTCAGATATTGTAATTGATGGGTGAGCTTTGGACTGAATCAACTGAAAGGTGCATTGGAAAAGCAGCAGTTCCTAAAAAACTCATAAAGCATAAGTGCCAGGCTGGTGATTTGGATAGGACAGAGTGACCTCATTGTTACTCCCTTAATGCTGAACTCCCCATTCTGTCCACCAGATGTTCTGGGGGTGGTGCTGAGCTGCCCCAGAATCTGCTGGCTCCTGAATTGTCCCCACGGCTGTCACACAATGGCAATGGGCAAGGCTTGCTCAGTGGTTTTCCTGCTCTTGCCTTCCACCCTAGTCAGCGTGACTAGCAAGGCTTCAGAGACAACAGTGGCCTCACCACTCCATTCATCCTCACCACTGCCCAGCTGGGATTAGGATAGCACCGTAGTTCAGATTGGGACAAGGAGCTCAAGTGAGGTCCAGGCTATGTAGAGCTCAGACTGTCTGTGCCCACTGTGGCTCATCTAAGGAAAATACACACCCCAGAACTGTCATGACACACTCAGTGCTATGATTCTGGTTCATTTGTCTGTCACCCTTCGGTTATTTACAACAAAGACATCAGCACACAATAAAGATCCATGCCATCCCAAGACATTTCACTGCCTAAGGCAGCACTTCTCAAACCCAGCTGTTGTTGGACTACAATTCCCATCATCCCTAGCTAGCAGGAGTGCTTGTTGCAATTATTGGATCACCACCTGAATTTCTGACATTCACCTCTGTCCTTCCATCCGTCATTCTGCTGGCAAAACAATTGCACTTGATCTAGTTATCTTTTTTCTGAAGAAAAAGCCATCTTCATTTCACTTGCTTTACAAAATGGGGGATTGCTATCCTCCGTGATTAAGGATGTGATGCAATCAAATGCATGAGCATTTTGTCCCCAGATGACCAGTGCTCAGGGATGATGGGACTTGTAGTCCAACAACTATTCTCTTTATTCTGTCAACAGTCCTGAGACCCCCAGGTATAGGGTGCTATATAAATTCTAACAAGAAGAAGAAGAAGAAGAAGAAGAAGAAGAAGAAGAAGAAGAAGAAGAAGAAGAAGAACAACAACAACAACAACAACAACAATGGACCCAAGTTTGAAAAACACAAAGGAGAAGAACATAATGGTGCTGTCCCTTATATGTAACAGCTGCCTGGACTGGTAATTGAATCTGACTTCAGTGTAGGGCTGTAAGAAGTCATTGGTCTCCCTTCCTCCTTCTATTTTTCACATGCAGCATTGCTTCTGCTCCTCTGAAGTTCATCTTTCACTGTCCACTATGGCAACACTATGTAGCAAAATTTACATAAGTAATTATGCCATTACATTGTCATTACATTATTCCACCTCATTCATTTCAGTGCAAAGGAAACACAATGGAAATGGCGAAAGAACATAATCCGTTACATATTGGTTCATGGACTGAATGCAACGGTGGCAGCAAGCACCAATCATATTCACTGGATTAATTTCTGTTCTGGACATGAGATGAAGAACTCAACATCGGCAATTTCTGCTCCGGTTTCTGTTTCCGCTGGAATTTTCTTGACATCCTTCCTTCAGTGCTGGTGATGAGGCAACAACTTCCACTGCGCTTGAGAGCAGCCTCTGGTTCAGGGAGTACAGGGCCCAGGTCATGTGGCATGCATAGCTTCATAGCACATAGGCCTGTTCTCTAAACCTTGCCACCGATTTCCACAATAAAGCAAATAAGACTGAAAACCTAAAGAGCATTTAAACCATATTCAGTAAAGCATGCCTAGAGACATGGTGCTGTGTCTTCATCTCTATACCAATGGATCTCCTAAACGGCCTCAGTCCTGTTTACCTGAAGGAGCGTCTCCACCCCCATCGTTCAGCCTGGACACTGAGATCCAGCACCGAGGGCCTTCTGGCAGCTCCCTCATTGCGAGAAGTGAGGTTACAGGGACCCAGACAGAGGGCCTTCTCGGTAGTGGCGCTCGCCCTGTGGAACGCCCTCCCTTCAGATGTGAAGGAAATAAGCAGCTATTTTCTTTTTAAAAGACATCTGAAGGCAGCCCTGTTTAGGGAAGTTTTTAAGATTTAATGCTGTATTGTTTTTAATGCTAGATTGGAAGCCACCCAGAGTGGCTAGGGAAACTCAGCCAGATGGGCGGGGTATAAATTATTATTATTATTATTATTATTATTATTATTATTATTATTATTATCCTAGGGGAAGGTATTCCAGAGGCAGGATGCTACCCATTAAAAGACCCCATCTCCAATAGCAGCAGCCTAATATCAGACAGTGGGCAAGCTTGGAAGGTCATCAGTTGATTAACTCAGTATTGGGATGATTATGAAACAAGGCAGTGCTTCAGATGAGGCCTGCTCCAAAGCCATTTCAGCTATTAAAGGCAATTACCAGGATTTCAAATTACCTCATGATTGGAAATAGACTGCCAGTGCAGCTGAATGGCAAAGATGTGAGCCATTCAGCAGCTGCCTTATTTGAACAGATGTCCGTTCTGAGAAGTTTGCAAAGGCAGCCCCACATATAACACATCGCGGCAGTCTAGCACAGCCTGTTTCTACACTAGTCTATATCTGACTAGTGGTCATCACTATTGTTATTAGTGATCCAGCACCAACAAGACAGTAGCTGCTTAAGACAGAAGTCGCCGTCTCGAAAAGAAAAAGATGAACTGATAAGTCTAAAGCTTGGGGAAATAACTGCAGGTGTGTAGGCGAGAATTAATTGGGAGCAGAAAGTGTAGAAGGAAAGCAGGTTATGGCTGTCAAAGTGCAGAATAAGGATGCATATGTGCAGATGCAAATTTAGAAATAATTGCTATAATTTAAATAGAAGTACAGCACAGCAGGGAAGACTTTGACCAGGCAGCTTGTGTGCTGCCCAGCTGCTAACTGTTGATGGGAAACTTCAAGGCTTCTGCTCTCCCTTCTTGTGATTCTTAATGGACCAGACAGCTCTTCTAATAGAAGATTCCTTCCAATAGACGACTTCCCTCCGACAGGCCTTCAAATAAAGTACTGCAAACCAGAACACATGGCCAACACAGAAGTGGACAAAGTGAAGAGACAGGGGAGGTAGCCGAGGTGGAGAAGAAGAAGAAGAAGAAGAAGAAGAAGAAGAAGAAGAAGAAGAAGAAGAAGAAGAGTAGTAGTTTGGATTTGATATCCTGCCTTTCACTCCCCTTCAGGAGTCTCAAAGTGGCTAACATTCTCCTTTCCCTTCCTCCCCCACAACAAACACTCTGTGAGGTGAATGGGGCTGAGAGACTTCAAAGAAGTGTGACTGGCCCAAGGACACCCAGCAGCTGCATGTGGAGGAGCGGAGACACGAACCCGGTTCACCAGATTACTAGACTACCGCTCTTAACCACTACACCACACTGTTGTAAGTTTGAAGCTAAGGACTAAAAGCCCAAATAACTTGGTTGGTTGTTCACTATAGCAATATTGGTAGCATCAAAGGGCATAAGACACTAGCATCAGAAGTGCTCAGACAAACTATGACAGTTAGGTACCATTCGCAGATGCTTAAGCCAAGTACTCTTCTTGCTTCTACCCCTACCTAGGTTTTCCATCTGAATAAGAGATTTTGAACTGATGTTCACAGCTTGCAGAAATGATCTGAAAGTCTTGAAAAACTATCATTCCCAAGGATCTTTGCGCTAGGAACCTCCTGTTGCTTAGACTTAGTGAAGGCTCAAGAAGTAGTGCTAAATCAAGCTAGGGGGAAATCATATATTATCATGCAGTCTGACAAACTCTAATCTCTAGGGGAAATATATCCTTTTCTCCCCAGAAAACCCACTCCCATTACTAATAATATGGAGAAGTATAATAAGATTTACTAGGCAAAGGATACATTTGAATAACCCTGAAAGCCTAATCCTATCAGGGTTATATCCCTACGGTCCCTATTTTCTCTGACCAGCTTATATTTCCTGAGAGCTGGTGTCACCCAGAAATCAAGCAGGATGTAATTATTTTCTGTTTCATGCTTCATCACTACTGACATCTTTTTTTTCTTGAAGCTGCAAAGTCCTACATAGTAACCAGGTCATGTATTTCAATATACATCCATCTCTCAAAGTAAAATGGCTGCTATGAAGACTGATGACTCTCGATTCTTGTAGCAACTTTATATATTGTTGTAGCAATGGTTGCACACCTCAGTGGGAAAAGTGATCATTCATCCAAGGACTGGAAGGTAATTACAAATGAATG
The DNA here is from genome assembly GCF_965153285.1 of Podarcis tiliguerta. NCBI lineage: Eukaryota > Metazoa > Chordata > Lepidosauria > Squamata > Lacertidae > Podarcis > Podarcis tiliguerta. The sequence goes on from NC_139545.1 coordinate 11,004,732, forward strand.
ATGCCCATTGTTCTGCTATGCTTGGGATATACCACAGAGGAATCTGGAGTAGTATCATCTATCTCACAACAACCATTCAGTGGGTTCTTATCAGCAGAAAAGCTCACCTATCAAACAATGCTATGGGAGAAAATCTTCTATACAAAGAGAAAGGTATATCAAAACAGGAATGAGTCTTATTGACTTAGCCTCTTCCACTCAGAGTATATTATAAATATATTATTCATACTTCAATTTGAAAGGAGAGCATCTGATAAACAACATTTCATCTTGCACAGAAAAATTAAAGTCGAGATACTGTGAGACCTGGAAATAAACATTACATTATTTGCAGCTTGTAGCCCTCTGGTGGATTCTTCTTGTCCAGTGGAAGGGCTGTTTGAGAGACATAAGTGTAGGGATGCTTGAGGTATTTGATCTTCGTGAATTCTGATATCAATTGGCCTGATCAACACACCCCAAACTAATGTGAGCACCAGAACTTAGTTTTCCACCACCTTTTGCAGTGAATGTTCTAACACATCAAAGAAATATAACACAACATTTTATTAAAAAATGTGTATTTTAAGGGGTGGGGGGGAAAACACTTCAGAGAACTGCTATTCTTTTAGTAAACTTATTAAGGAGAATTTCACAATAAAGGACATTTAAATACAGGTGGCAACCATTTTGTGCATGTTCAAGTGATGCGTGACAGGCCGACGTGTGAGCCATTTTGGACCCAGAAGAAGAAGAAGAAGAAGAAGAAGAAGAAGAAGAAGAAGAAGAAGAGGAGTTTGGATTTGATATCCTGCTTTATCACTACCCTTCAGAGACTTCAGAGAAGTGTGACTAGCCCAAGGTCACCCAGCAGCTGCATGTGGAAGAGCGGGGATTACGAGTCCACCATGCTGGAAGAGGGCAAGAATGGCGGCAGAAAGGAGGCAGAACAGGGTGGGCTGGGTTTATGCCCTCTCTGCCAACACATGCAGGGGCCAGGAACACAAATTCCACTAAAACCAGGGGTTGCCTGTATACATTTTCATTTAGGTTTGTTTGGTTGTGTTGTTTTTTTAATGCAGATTAATGTGTGAACTGCATTGAATGGACTTTTGGCAGGCAATAATCTCACATATGAACTTCTCTATGGACTGGATATTCAGCAAAGCTAACTTCCGTGTTGCTCGCTCCCCACCCCTGCAATATGTGAGGTGTGCATACCCTATCGCTGCAGCAAGGCAAGCATGGGTGCAACCATTGCACGAGGAATCTGTAAACAAAGACCAGTGGGCACTCGGGTTTCAATGACTATGGGGGTTGGGCTGGATCATCTTCTGGTCTGTTAGTGTAAAATCCTACACTGGACTCTTATAAGCAGAAACAAGTGGTTCGGCTGAGATGGTAGAGTGAATTCCCAGGCTATAAAGAAGAAAACTACTGGAAACTCTTTCTTAAAACAAGCATCACAACAACATCTCCCAGCCTGGGATCCATTAAAGTTTTAACAAAACTCTCTGGCATCCTACCAGACCTTGATGAATAGTCCCCACATGAGAGACATGAGGGAGAAAAAACATTCATGTTTATAGAATCTAAGTAATGTGATTCAGATATATGACTTCCTCATATTTATTATAAAAAGCAGTATTATAAACTTGTCTGTTTTAGTTTCTGGAAGAGATTCCTTATGCCCCAAATATTTAAAAGTACAGCATGTCCCCACCCTGAAGGTTCTTGTTAGATAATCATAGTTTTTTTAAAACAAAAAACAAACAAACAAACAAACAAACCACATGCATATATGAATATTCCCATTGAAATAAATAACAGTCTTGGAGCATGAGTCCTCAAACACATACCTTTAGACATTTGTGAACTTCATCGGGTCAGGTGTTCCACAGGTGTTCTATTACCAACTTTTCTCTACATATCATAAATGATATAATGAGGACTATAAAGACCTCTGTGTTGAAATGAATCGTCCCCAGTATAATCTTTATCCAAGAATGTTAGAGAAACTTTATCATCACACTGGGAAAGAGAAATCCTCTCTACGGCCAATTTTGTCATTCCTAAAATGTTCTGCATTGCAGTATTTCTGGACCTTTTTTAAAAGGAAGAAGCTGGATTTCTGATGTTTAGGATACACCACACAGTTCAACGTCATTCAGCACCCATTTCCTAACCATGTTTGTTAATTCCAAAATGGCATAGACCATGCAAATCCGATCACCTTTTGTGAAAGCTTGCTCCATAATGATTTAGTTGGTCATCAGACAGGTCACAAGACTCTTGAGGTATTTGATCTTCGTGAATTCTGATATCATTTTTTGCTGCAGCAGATTAATGCGTGCAGCTGCCCCTCAGGAAACTGTAGCAATGAAAATATTTAGATGTATTCTGGAGACACTGGTGATTATATAACCTTTGCCAAGGGCTGTATCATGCAATCAGTTTGGAGGCTTACAGTTTCCAGTTCAATCAGACTTCTCTGCCATGATTGACCATGTCTTGGCATAGCTCATCACAGGCTCAGCAGCAGCAACAACAACACCTGCTCACAGCAAATGACTGAGGGAAGGTTTTCACAACTGGTGTACCTAGGCATGCTTATGCCAAACAGCCCAGAAAACCCTGTTCAACCTTAAATAAGCTCTGGACATTTCTGAACATCATGATCCTGAGATCAGGAGTGCCCCTCAGAGGGCCAAACTAGTAAGCAACATCAATGGCTTGTAAGATTTTTGTTTTGCTGATAACTGCAGGGAATCCTGAGCAGCCTCGGGGCATGATGGTCTCTCTCTGCCATAATAGAGACAATAATCACCTCTCTGAAGCTGCTATTTGTATTTTTTATATATAATAAATTTTATTGAGAGGTTTCGACAAAAGATACAGTAAAAACCAAACTAAAGAAAAATAATAAAAACAAGGAAGGAAGAAGAGAAAAATAAGAAAGAAAGAAAGAGAGAGAGAGAGAGAAAATGTATATATATAGTACCAAGCCCTCGATCACAAATATATATTGATCTTTCTTCCACATACAGAAGAGTGAACCCTCCCAGCTTTTCCCTCTTCCCTCAGCCTCACACCCTCTTGCGCAGGTCCTTTCCTCTTCTACCCATCACCCCTCAGTATGTAGCTTCACCTAACCCAAATTTTACTCTTTCTCTCCCGCTGTCCTGTCCCAACTGAAGCTGCTATTTGCATTTCAATAGAAGACCCAGCTGAGAGATTCCTTAGAAACGCAGCTAGTAGCTTCAGTTAGGACAGGGCAGCAGGAGAGAGAGTGTTAAAAATTTCCTCCCTCCATGGTCCTGGTGTTGCTTAAGCTTCTTCACAGCTGCTATTTCCGTAACACAAAACATGTATGTCAAATGCATTCACACCATCAATATCTAGTTTGGATCTGGACTCTAAACTTTGAAATGGGAATGGGAACCTAGTGGACCTCAAGATGAGGTTGGCCTTGAGCCTTGGCCAGCATGACCAATGATTTGGGATGATGGGAATTGTCATCCATCAGTATCCGGAGGACCACAGGTTCCTTATCCCTTGCTTTAATAGCATCTGAAGCCCATGATGTGTGCGTCACACCATGCCTTTCAAGCCCCCTTTTTAGCAGAACAAAACCAGCTTTATTTCCCCCTCATATAAATATTTGAAGACATTTTCACTTACTAAAATGTGTTGTTTACCAGCAGGGAAACTCTGACAGACAATCGAGATTTGTTAAGCTCCCGAAAGTTCACTTTTGAAAAAAGGAAGAAGTGTATGTGTGTTTGCATCTAGCAGCAAAACTCATCTGGGATCCTGGGGAGGTGATGAATTTATAAATGGAGAGAGAGGTGGCATAACTCACCCAGCAGATGTTCATGCGGGTGTAGCTCCTGCTCTCTCTTTTTGTTTGAAGGAAGGCAGAGAAAGCAAAAGAGTGCCGGTGACTCTAACCTCAGGAGTGCTTGTTGCAATTACTGGATCATCTCCTGAATTTCCGGCATTCACCTCTGTCCTTCCATTCGTCGTTCTGCTGGCAAAACAATTTCATTTGCTCTAGTTATCTTTTTTTGTTCCTGAAGGAAAAGCCATCCTCATTTCACTTGCTTTACAAAATGGGGGATTGCTAGCCTCCGTGATTAAGGATGCGATACAATCAAATGCATGAGCATTCTGTTCCTGGGAGACTGGTAAAAACTATGGGCTCCTGAATTGTCCCCACTGCTGTCACACAATGGCAATGGGCAAGGCTTGCTCAGTGGTTTTCCTGCTCTTGCCTTCCACCCTAGTCAGCGTGACTAGCAAGGCTTCGGATACAACAGTGGCCTCGCCACTCCATTCATCCTCACCACTGCCCAGCTGGGATTGGGATAGTACCATAGTCCAGATTGGGACAAGGAGCTCAATCGAGGTCCAGGCTACGTAGAGCTCAGACTGTCTGTGCCCACTGTGGCTCATCTAAGGAAAATGCACACCCCAGAACTGTCACGACACACTCAGCACTATGATTCTGGTTCATTTCTCTGTCACCCTTCGGTTACTTACAACAAAGACATCAGTACAGTGGTACCTCGCAAGACGAATGCCTCGCAAGACGAAAAACTCGCAAGACGAAAGAGTTTTTTGGTTTTTGAGTTGCTTCGCAAGACGAATTTCCCTATGGGCTTGCTTCGCAAGACAAAAACGTCTTGCGCCTTTTTCTTAAAACCGTCAATGCATTCCTATGGGAAACCGTCAATGCATTTCCTATGGGAAACCGTGCTTCGCAAGACGAAAAATTCACAAGACGAAAAAACTTGCAGAACGAATTAATTTCGTCTTGCGAGGCACCACTGTACGCAATAAAGGTCCATACCATCCCAAGACATTTCACTGCCTAAGGCAGCACTTCTCAAACACAGCTGTTGTTGGACTACAATTCCCATCACCCCTAGCTAGCAGGAGTGCTTGTTGCAATTATTGGATCATCACCTGAATTTCTGACATTCACCTCTGTCCTTCCATCCGTCATTCTGCTGGCAAAACAATTTCACTGGCTCTAGTTTTTCTTTTTCTTTTTTGCTGGAGAAAAAGCCATCTTCATTTCACTTGCTTTACAAAATGGGTGATTGCTATCCTCCGTGATTAAGGATGCTATGCAATCAAATGCATGAGAATTTTGTCCCCAGGCGACTGGTAAAATCTATGGGCTGTATCCAATGCTGTGCCAATGGACTTCTGCTCAAACAGGGGGATGTCTTGTTCCTCTCCTCATCCCTGCAGCCCCAACCCTCTGGAGAAGATTTTGAGGGTGCAATGGGGGATCTGTGAGGTAGGGGGAGAGGAAGGGGAAGTCCTCTTGTGCTAGTGAAAGTCTGTTTTGTTTGTGCAAGAGTAGCACTGGGTGCAACAGTTTGTGAATAGTGCTGGGATATTTTATTATATTTCCCCCCACCTGATAGCATTTCATCGGTCTGCTGTATATGATTCAACTGGAAGATGAAACCTGTTTAATAAGCAAGTAGTATCTTGCCCAAACACTTTTATGAAATATCTTACAATAGGAAAGGCTTTGGAATAATTCCGTAATTCCTCTGGGTATGTCAGCATAAGTAAAAGAAGAACCTTAGAAGGTAGGGATGTGTGGGTGTGGGTGTTGGGGGGGTTGCCAGTCCTTCCATATGTATTTATGAAAATGTGTGTGTACTTAAGTCATTTCTGGTATAGATCACTGTAGCAAAAAACAGAAGGAGCAACTGCAGTGTATCTCCTAGCCTTGCGACAAATGTCTTGGCACTTAAAAATTAAAATGAATTATTATTGATCAGCTTTTGCATTTTGATTCTGAACACTCTCTGATGGCAATGCTGCAAATGTTAACTCCATGAGGACCAACAATTTGGTCAGGCTTTGTGGCAAAGTTTACAGAAAGATTTCTATACTACCTCATGCCCCTAAAATGGATCTCCCAGGTGGGGGGGGGGAGGGGGCAGAGCTCAATTCAGTTCACAATTAAAGATGAACCTACCTAATTTGCACTTTCAAAAACAACGTGTGAACCTAAACATGGACATTCATCAAAATTTACACTTCTCTGAATTTTGCAGTGCAGTTTTCCAACCAAGTAATGCATACAAAAAACACATATACTAGGCTAAAGTGTGCACATAAATGAATATATTCGTCAAAACAACATGAAAAAATGCATTAGATCAGACGAAACTGCTTTTTACAAATGTGTGCATGTTACAAAACTGCAATAAAATTTTCATGAGAAATAAAAAACCAACAAAATTCACAACTGATGCTGAAATGTGGAGAACTGAATTTAAGGTTGGAAAAATAAGAAACCAGGGGAAACTGACATGGACAGATTTGCCCAGACCTACCTGCAAGGCAGGTGACAAGAATTAAAAGCTCATTACAACTAAAACTGGAGAGCATTAAAACAAGGCAAGATAAAGCAAATGAAGATGAGTTGACGAAAGGCAAGGTTAAAATACACTCAAAGCTTGGCAGAATAAAAATGTCTTGAGCACCTGTCTAAAATTCATCAAAGAAAGGGGGCACCTCTAACAACCCCCAATATGTCTTGTGCAGCTTGTTAAAACAGCAGAATTTGGAAATCAGCAGATGGCTCAACCCCATGTATATGTGTGTGTGTCTTTTCTCCTTCTTTCTATGCAATTTCTCAAAAATAGAGCAAACATTTTTGAAACCTCTTTCATTTCAGTCTGCCTTAGCAGCATCTTGATGCCACCGATATCCTAGTTTGAGGACCTTGCTACTCAGACCTCTGCAGCACCTTGGGTTCAGTCTGAGCTAGCAAATGTAGATCCCCTGAAAATCAATAGCTCATTTTTGTTTATCACAAAACTATACCACTTAATAGAAGCTCCGAGCGGTTTGTATTAAAAATAATAAGAAATATAAACAATAACATTCATTAAAATTCTCTGTTAAAACACAGCTGAGCAGTGTATGAAACAAACAAATTAGACATTTAAAAGGGGGAGTTCAGCACTGCTTGGGAAAACTCGTACGTTCTTAAAATGTGTTTAAAACACCATTACTGTCTCTGCCTCACCAATACCCAAGGGAGGGCATTTCAGAAGGCAACATCGCTGAGGATATCTGCTTCTCTGTTGTTACCAAGTAACAACCCAGAATGATCAGTGGGGTCAGATCCAGTAGTGCCCTTGCAGGGACTCACTGGGACACGGATGGGGCAGGATGAGGTGGTGGTGACCTTAGGCCAGGCATAGGCAAACTCGGCCCTCCAAATGTTTTTGGGACTACAACTCCCATCATCCCTGGCCACTGGTCCTGTTAGCTAGGGATGATGGGAGTTGTAGTCCCAAAACATCTGGAGGGCCGAGTTTGCCTATGCCTGCCTTAGGGGATCTCTAGACTGCAGGATGTCGCTGCTGTCAACCTGGAGCTCCCCGGATCTTGCTGTCCCCTTGCTCCATCCTTATCTTGGTGAGCACAGTGCCACCATAGCTGGAAGGACATTGCTGCCACCCTGCTCCTCATCCCCACAAACCACAGCCGTTGGGGGTACTTTGAAACAGAATGTGGATTTTGCAGACCTGTTTATTAGCACAGTCGACTACGCCAGCTTCATCCACAAATGGATGGACCTAAATCAGTGTAAATTGGTTTACTACTTGGACTTAACTGCATCAACCTTGCCTTCTGGCTGCAACTCTATAATGAGCACTTTCATTAGTCCAATGGATTTCCCTCCCCGTCCCCCGCAAATTCCCAGACCCCTTGAAGCTTTCTTGCCCTTTAGACTTTATAGGCTCAAAGCCTTACGACGGAGCTCAGCAAGCATTTATTTGTATATTTCAAAATTGTCTCATAGCAATTACATGTGGCTTACTGCTATCCTGTCATTAGCTTCCAATTCATCTTCACCTGCCTTCTGCTCAAGAAGCTTTATGGCACGATTCCAGATCTCTGCTGCCGAATACCTGAGCAGAGCTTTGCCGTCCCATGCTTACAATGAAAATAGCTCCAAGCAGAATATAGATCTTTTGCTGTTGCTTTCTGACAAAAACAAACTCAAACAATAGCAGACATGTTCAATATATGAAAAATTGCACGGCTCCAAGACTGTCGTCAAGGGAAATTTATTCCAAGTTCTTTGGAGTCACATTAATCTTTGGTTCGCAGCCAACCTATTTTCCTCTTGAAAATTCTCCGAGTCATTTTTAACAGCAGCTTCGTGCATTGCAGATATGAATGCACATCTATTAGTTCAGTCAGGTCAAGCAGCCTCCTGTGAGTCTATCCTGCCATTTTACATCCAGTCTGCTTTAGCTCGACTGTCCCTCAGGAATAAATGAACCATCCTTAATGATCCCAGCCCAAAAGGAAAGAATCTCCAAGTCATTCTTTAACTAAGATCTCACTTGTCTTGTCATAAGAAAGATGTCCTAATACAAAGCCCACGTTTGGACCTTTTGTGGATAGGTTTCTCTTTAAATAACTTTATTTGATTAAACCGGTATTCAAGATGAAATTTCCTCTGCATCAGATACACCAGACTGGAGTGGGTTTGGTATAGGCAACCTAAATTTTAGTATCCTATAACTTTTAAGCATTAGACTTCACAAGCACAATGCTTCTTTACACAAACTTTTCGTCAAGCAGTAATAAGAACTGAAGTGGGCTACATTAGTTGCATTGAGTTCCCAATGAAACCAGTGGGACTTAAGTCATGACAGACTTGCCCCATTGATTTTCAATGGGATCCAAGTTCAGATAATTTGGCCTGAATGCTACCCAGTGGAACTTTATTTTGATTAAGTATCTCAGCACTGAGGATCATTGCTGTCAACATTAGACATTCTTGACTCCTTGACTCTAAAGGTCATCATGATCTCATAATTTCTATACAGTGGTGCCTCGCAAGACGAAATTAATTCGTTCCGTGAATTTTTTCGTTCTATGAGTTTTTTCGTCTTGCGAAGCACCACTGCATTTAAACACTGACAACGGCGGGGAGGGGCGGGGAGAAGCAGGACAGCTGCCACAGCCGGTACCTCAGACTCACCCGCGCGTTGTGGCCACCATGCGACGCGGCTGCTGGAGGGCGGTGGGGCTCAGGAGCGCGACTCGGCAGAACCGCCACCTTCCTCTTCACCTGAGGGAGAGAGGGAGAGAGAGGCGCTGGCAGCAACGGTTCTCTGAGGGGAGCGCGCGAGGGGGGTGGGCAGCGGCGTGAGGCACCAACCATCAGCGGGAAGGTGGGAGGGAGCCAGAGGAGCGGGGAAGCGAGCGAGTGTGCGTGCGTGCAGTGCGCGTCACTATGACACGAGAGGCAGGGCCGTTTCATCTAGCGAAGCAAGCCCTTAGGGAAATCCGTCTTGCGAAGCACCTCAGAAAACGAAAAACTCTTTCGTCTTGCGAGTTTTTCGTCTTACGAGGCATTCGTCTTGCGGGGTACCACTGTATATTTGTTGTATGCTGTTGGACAAAATGTTTGTTCAGATAGTGATTTGCCTAAGGTTACCCATTCTGTTGCCTCCATGTTAGTCATGTCTCAATCCAGCGTGGAAATTCATTGTCTCATCCTGCACTGCCTGACTGTACAATGTGGATCAGCTTAAACCCACCTACCTTGTGGTGCCTTATCTAAGCTTTCCAGATACACTTCATGCACCCTTCATTTCACATACTTCGTGAAACATGGGTGCAACTGTTTCGCTCTGTTTCCCTAAAGGGTTATGAAAACCTAGTCCTACCTTAGGTTAGGAAACAACATAAATAAGATTAATGCACATAAACACACAAACCCAAGTCCATATTTGGCTTCCATTGTCCTGTTGGTTAGACCAGTGCTTCTCAAACTATCTAATGTGGTGGATTGGCAACCCCCAGTCCCTCCCCCATGTGTCAAGGACCAGTAGCATATTTGGTCCTTGAGCATCCTACCCAACCTGGGCTGTGGTGGAGATGCGGTGGACCAGAAGTTGATGGCTTGGGGACCAGCACCACTCCATGGACAACCACTTTATGTTAGTAAAGATAGTTTAGCACTGGGATAAACTATCCTTTTCTGAAATCCAATAAATCCTCAGGCCACTCTAAAGCAAACTGGCATCCCGATCATCTGGTTGCAATGGTTTTACCACTTGCTTAAGACACCCTTTCTCTTTTAAATTAGAGGTACAAAATAGGAAGCAAACAGTCACCAATCCCAGGAACCACTCCTTAACTGAGTAATAACTTCCCAGCCATCATTCTTTCAGGGCACAATCTACCAGGCTATTATCCTTCCTAAGCCCACTGAAATAAATGGGAGCTGAGCAAAAACGCCACTGTGCTGTAGTCATTCTCTTGTGCTGTTCTCATTCATTTTAGTGGAGCACAAGAAGAAAAACTCCTCAGTGACTTGTCTCCTCACTCTTTATGGCCTGTCGGTACATTAAACTGTTAGGCTTAAAGCATCGGCTAACCATCTTGGGCTGATGGATTAAGAAGTTGTAAAGATCACATTCTATTGTCAATAACTATTTAGATCTTTTATGGCACAAATGTAATTACATGAGAGACAATGTGCCCTGTGGTACAGAACAGATGGAGAAAAGGTCAGATATCAATTAAGCTGCAGAATGAGGTATCCTCACGTCAAACAGCCGGGAGGATCAATGTAAATAAAGACTTTTTATCTGAAGCTAGAATTTCTCTCTCTCTCTCTCTCTCTCTCTCCCCCCCCCCCTCAAGCTATTGAATGTTGATAATATGTTTGTTTACAAGGTAGCTGGCTCATTGACCACTGGTTCCCAAGCACAATTTATAGCAATGTTAGTTGTGGATCGAGTTGCAAATATTCTGAGCACTGGACCCTCTGGCGGTTGACAAGGACCTACAGTGTGGGCAGGGCTTTTTTCAACCAGAACTCACTGGGACTCAGTTCCGGCACCTCTCAGGTGGGCTTGGCTTAGCAAGGCTACAAAAATGTATGTACTCCCAGATTTCCCCTGCTCCTTTTTGCTGCCACGTGTCATCCAAAACAAGGACTGTTATGTAACAATAGGCAGGTAGGATCCTAGAATGCAACAACTGGTTGGCTTGCAGGAGAAGACCAATCAGGCTCCAGGAGGAAGTTAACCAGCCTATTAGGCTGACAGGATCCTAGAATGCAACAACTGATTGGCCTGCAGGAGAAGACCAATCAGGCTCCAGGAGGGAAGCAGAATCAGCCAATCAGACGGGACTCATTGTGTAAATAATGTATATAAAAGCCTGAAGATTGGGGGGAAATTCATTCACTGTTTTACAAGCTGCAATAAAGAGCATGAAATAACTGCAGGACTCCAAGTATATTTCGAGGACCCTGATTAAGCTCTCCCTAAACTAACCATGAGCTATTGCCAAGGGTTGTGGGCACCTCCAATGAAGAGAGAGCTTAACCATGAGTCCTGCTTTGATGACACACTGCACTAAAGTTTGGCTTAGCTTAGCATATCAGCAAAAATGTCCAGCGAGCAGCAAAGCAGCTGGGAGCTCCTTTCTAGGAGTCCACACATTTGTGCAATCCCACTAAGCCAAGCTGTGGCTTAGCGTGTCTTGCATATCAGCTCAGTGTAATGCAAAAGAGTGGGGGTGATCCAAGGTCAGGAACCAAATGTACGAATTCCAAAGTATTAAAATAATTAAATCGTGAATGTGAGTACCATACACTTGAAATGACTCACGGGCATAAGAAAGGGCAGACATTGCCATACAAATATGATCTAGCTATAAACAATAGGGCTGTGCACCTCATTAAAAACACAGTTTAAATCTTAATTAAACATGCAGTTGGGGAGGAAATGGGGGAAGAAGAAAAAGCTGTGTCAACCCCTACCCTGACCAAGGGTGGGCTCCTGCTGCATGCTTTTTCACAAGCACCTTCCCTTTGGTCTGCAGGATTGAACCCTCTGCTGGTGAGTGAAGGACTCCATGATGAAGGCCTAGTTGAAGAGGAACAATTTTGCCCGGTGCCTAAAGGTGTATAATGAAGGGGCCAGCCAAACCTCCCTGGGGAGAGCATTCCACAAATGGGGAGCCACTGCAGAAAAGGCCAGTTCTTGTGTTGCCACCCTCCTGATCTCTCGTGGAGGAGGCACACAAAGAAGTACATATCCATGCATACTTGTAGGCCTGTTCCATCTCTTGCAAAATGATACTTAGTTCCTGCATGACTTTATTCAGAAAGGAAAGGCTCTTCTATGGACAACTGCCCCACGTTTTAATAGGTTTTAATATTTTTCTTGTGTCTGTCAATCTGTTAACATGTGCTGGATGTTTTTAATGCATCAACACACACACACACAGTTTTAATGTATGTGGGTGTTTTTGGGTGGTGGTGGTTATTTTGCTTTTTGTGAATTGTGCTGAGTTCCCCTGGCAAGAAAAAGTGTCTAATAATAATAATAATAATAATAATAATAATACTACAGTGGTACCTCACAAGACGAAATTAATCCGTTCCGCGAGTCTCTTCGTCTAGCGGTTTTTTCGTCTTGCGAAGCAACCCTATTAGCGGATTAGCGCTATTAGCGGTTTAGCGGCTATTAGCGGCTATTAAAGGCTTAAGGGATTAGCGGATTAGCTGCTAAAAGGCTATTAGTGGTTTAGCGGCTTAGAAAAAGGGGGTGGGGAGCAAAAAGAAATCTCAAGACTCGCAAGACATTTTCATCTTGCGAAGGGAAATTCGTCCTGCGAAGCGCATTGAAAAACAGAAAACCCTTTCGTCTAGCAGGTTTTCCATCTTGCGAGGCATTCGTCTTGCGGGGTACCACTGTAATAATAATAATAGGTAAAGGTAAACGCCTGGGTGGTTACGTCCAGTCAAAGGCGACTATGGGGTTGTGATGCTCATCTTGCTTTTCAGGCTGAGGGAGACGGCATTTATCCACAGACAGCTTTCTGGGTCATGTGGCCAGCAGGACTAAACTGCTTCAGGTACAACAGAACACTGTGACGCAAACTGGAGCGCACGGAAACGCCGTTTACCTTCCCGCCACAGTGGTACCTATTTAACTACTTGCACTGGTGTGTTTTCGAACTGCTAGGTTGTCAGGAGCTGGGACAGAGCAACGGGAGCTCACCCAGTTGTCGACCTTCTGATCAGCAAGCCTAAGAGGGTCAGTGGTTTAGACCACAGTGCCACCCACTGCCCTAATAATAATAATAATAATAATAATAATAGCTCCTAATATTATATCCATCCTTTGGGCATGGATGTGTTAACTGCAGTGCACCAAACTACAGTGTAATGTGGAGCAACTCCCTCTCCTCAGCACTGCATGACTTTCTAGATACCTCTTTGATATATTTACCTCTCACACTGATCAGGCAGTTTAGCAGAAGATTTCAAATCTGCTTTACCAATGCTCAGTGCTAGAGATAATAAAAACCTATGATGCCAACATCCCTACCTGATACAGAGAGCTTCAGATTCTCAGACACAGAGTTTAACTTTCTGAAATTTGAATGGTTTATAATTCTGTGATTTGCTAGGAGGACAGTGTAACTACTATTAAGAGTGAGTATGAGAGAAAGAGAAAAATATGGAATTTTACATTAGTAGTAATAGCGTCATGATTTTCAAAGGAAATAGGTTCCTCCCAAATGGGGCATAATGGGAGATATTGTACCATTTGAAATGCATATGATTGAAAATAGAGCAGTTTATATTTAACACAATATCTCTATTGTGCATCAGGGAATATTTTAAATTAAAAGCAATTGCTTAAGTTACAAGCATTAAACTAATTTCTTAAGTTTCAAGCATCTTTAAACTAGCATCAGTCATTTTCTTAACTATAATCAGAACAGTATCACCAGAAAATACATGCAAAGCGCTTTGCACTTAATAGAGCACGGAGGATTACAGTAGAGCCAATACAAGTTAGGTTTTTTTATGGTGATACATCTCTGCTAGAAGGACTCCTACTTAATTTTATTTTCTTTCCTCTTTTAACTTTAATTTTCATTGATTTTCAAGAAACGCTTATATGAGGTCTTTTGGAAGAGAAAGCTTAGTGAACAATGGTCTCTCTATATAATAAAAATACATAATACAGAAGTCATTATTCAGCCCCCATTGAAGGATTTGGAGGGCTGAATCACCATCTTGGATATGCATGGGATAAGGGAGCAAAAGGGAAGGCCGTGGCCATGGCAGGGGAGCAGCTTACACAAAAACAACACAGACACAACATACTGTCATCCATCTTAATCCACCATGGCTGCTCTACCATATGCATTAAATTTACCGTAATTGCTTCCTATGCAGCCCTTGGTGGGCCCAGATTAACAGAGGTCAGTGGACAGTGCCACCTGCTGAATCGCAAGGCCCCAATTCCTCCAGCATGGATGAGGGGTTAGGAATGCATCCTTACTTATTTACAATCTACACATCTACTGTCAAAACTATGCTCAAGGAGACATTGCGGTCAAATGGAGAAGAGCAATAAGCAACTGCTGGATAAGAAGAACATTTGGTATAACTGGAATGATGGATGACTTCCTCAATTCCTCTCTCCAGCTTCAAATAAAAGCAACCAGGAATCTTAAAGTTTTTCTGAAGCATATGGCCACATTAGGCGCAAAAGTTAGGCAGCTACCACAAAAACATGAATAGTTGGTAGCATTTTTTTGGGTTGCCCCAGCCACTCGGGGCGGCTTCCCACATAATATAAACACAGCAAAACATCAATCCACATCTCAGTAGACAATACATGACCAACAGTCTGACATGCATACCCCTCAACAGTCCCGATTTGACCGGGACATCCCGGAATTACAGAAGCTACCCTGGCTTCTGATTGGATCCTGGGATGTCTCACTTTGGCTCCCACGCTCTGGCATGAGTTAGCTGGCTCCCACCAAAGTGTGGGACCAAAAGATGAAAGTCTTTTGGCGGCACGCTCTTGCCTTGCTCCCACATGTTTCCCCTTGTGGCGTTCGTACAGAGCCATCTCATGGACTATTGACCCGTACACCACTAATCCGCTGCCACCAACCAGGTCCTCCCAGGAAAACGCTTAGTCTCAGTCAGGTTCTTAAGTTAACAAAGAGTGTAGTTTATTGCAGACACAAATAAACTTTAACTGCATTCAAAACTTTGTTACTCTTTACCTTCTTAGCCTTATTTTTATCCTGTCTCTAACTCTTCTACCTCCCCTCACTCAAGAACCCACTGCACTAAATGTCTCTCTCTTTCCAACTGGCTGCCAACTGCTTTCCCAACTGCCTTTCCCAACCAACCAACCAACCAACCAACTAAAACCAACCACAGGCTAAGTCCTTTTATAAACAGGTAGGCTCCGCCTCTGGCTTTTCTATTAGTCTACCTATTGACTCTTTCTCTCCCACTGTACAGACATTTTCAAATGAACGGGCAAATGCCACACCCCTCCTCTTTCTTCTCCTCTGCACCATGTGGCTCAAGTGGTGCTGGCTTCTGGACCCCAGCTCAGAACTTTGGTTGGGGCAGCCACTGTGGCCCGTGTGTGGGTGTTTTGTGGGCAGGGTGGGATAGGGAGTTGGCGAGCAACTATTGGGGTGGAGAGGCAAAGTGGCGGCAAAAGGTTGGGGAAAGCGATGGTACCCAAGGGAGGGAGGGGGCTGAAGTGAACAGGGGGCAGGGCCTCTGCCAAGGTATCCTGTGGAATTTGGGATCACAGAGGGGCATGCATGTATCTGTGGATGATCACACAAGGTCCCCAGGCATTTAACAGTCTATTGATCCCTGTGCCACCACTGTGCTCGCTTCCCTGCTGCCACCAACCCGTTACTCTAGGGTACACACTGAGTCCAGACAGTTGTTAAAATTGAACCAAATAAACAAGTTTATTTTATAAACATTAACAAGTTTATGGTTTCTCAGGTAATATTTCTGTCAGTATCTTAACTTTAGTTTCTTTACCAGCCTATACCTTCCTAATACCTTCTGACTGATTATCTCAACTGTTTGACTGACTCCTCTTAACAAATTCTCTCACTCTCTCACATCAGACTAGCCCAACCCACAGACTTATCTTCTCGGTCTCTTCTAACTCCAGACTGACTTCTCAACCACCCTAACTCTAACTCCTCCTCTATTGGTTAGTCATTTTACAATTAGTTAACCCTTTCCTTATGAACCCTGTATGATGTCACACACCTAGGAGGGCAAACACCACAGTGGAGAGGACAGGGAGGTTGGCAGGGGGTGGTTTTAAGTTGGTTGTGACCTGATTTTCATCAGCAGGATGTTGGAGGGTATGGACTTGGTATAAGGAAGCTGCTCAGTAAATGTTTGCAAATGGCAATTTCCCTGTGCTTTTGTGTTTACTTTACACAAGCTTTCATGCCTTGTCCCCAGTAAAGCCTTCATGTATCAATTCATTTTCCCCCATCAAAAGAAAACACTGATGCAATTCTGAGAAATGCAGGAAGCCAGTTATGTACAAAACAGTTGTTCAATAGTACTGGCTTAAAAGCTCTACATGCCATTCCTGAGTTAGGCAGCAACCTCTTGATTGTGCAGTTGTAGACAATTTAAAAAAATAAAAATGAACAGGGGTGACTAAGCTTTTTGCTGCAGCAGCTGAGGATACAGTTTCAGATTGCCTGGAAGTTGGCTTGTGAAAGAAGTTCCAAGAAGTTGGAATTGGCAGAGCATTTTTAGATTCCAGATTCCAAGATGTCAGTCACCTGAAATATGAGGATGACCTTGAGCTGTAGACGATCTCTGGTACAAAGCTGCCTTCAGCTTGTCTGAGAAAAATATTATACAGGACCCCAATTGCCAATTGTTTGAAACTGGCACATCCTCTGCCCCTATCCTAGCTGTAGGTTTAATCAAGGGTTTAAAACCATGATGAGACATGCGGTTGGAAGAAAGATGGGTGAAGAAGATGCAGTGATTTATTTACCTGCTCTCTCTCTCTTGAACGAATGCAGAGCCTGGGCCTGGTCATCCCCAGGTCAGGTCAGGCCCTAACTGTTAGAATTCCTGCTCCATGATTGCAGTCATAGGATTGTTGTCTTTCACATGATGGTATATATTTTGACTCCACAGAGTGGGAAGTGACAGAAACAGGATGTTTGTGTTACTGTGTTCTGTGAAGTGGGACTATTGTCTTTTGTTCTTTTTCTCTTTGCTGTCTGATGCTAGAGAGGGGGAGCCATGTTGCAGTGATCCATGTATGTTTATATGTAAATAAAGTAGATTAGCCAAAATGCTGAGTTGCTGAGATCTGTCACGCATGGTGCGCAAACTCTGTGGATCCCTAAGTGTGCCGGTGTCTGTTGGCATCGGTCGCTGTGATGTTCGGGCTGAAGAAAGCTTTTGAAGCTCCCGAACGATTGACCAGGAGGAAGAGAACATGCCAGTTGGGCATGTGTCTCTATCAGGGTTCTACTCAAGTGTAGGCTGAACTCCTGACACTCACTTGGGGTATTTGTGGGGCTTGTACCAAAAGAGGGCACAACCTGTGCAGTGGCCCCAGGCACGGCGCTTCTGGGCTGCCACACACAGCAGGCATCACACCTATGACATACAACAGAAGGCATGAAGTGAGTGGTGCCAGATTTTGGGGTGGAAGAGGGTGCCACTGAAAATGGAGATGCCAAGGCCTGTCACTGCTTGTACACATCTCTAGTTTACATACAACAGTTTCTAGGTTCAATTCTCAGATGGATGGTTGAGGAGCACTCAGACTGAGGTTTTTTTATTCTCCTGGGAAAGAAACTCTGGGGAGCTTCTTTCAGATTTCAGGTTCAAATCTTGAAGAGGATAATGGCCTTCTTATACTATATAGAGCCTATTCTTAGAAAATCAGCTATGTGCAAACTGTTGAAACGGCTTCTAATAAATATTGTCTTTTTTAGCAGATATTTTTGGCTTCCAGCACTGGAAGCTTCATTACAGTGGGATGTCTATTTTAAAACAATGAGTCTGCGATTAGACATTTAAGAAGTTCACAAGAAAGTTTCCAAGTGTCGACGAACGGTTATGTAAATTCAGCGCAGCTAGGAAGTGCTAGTTGGCACCTTAATGCAGATGATTGCAGGGAAATGGAAGAGGATACAAGAAGGGTGAGCAGAAGTTAAAATGGGAGCTACCTGTGGAAGTTAAAAGATATGGATGTCTCGTACACCCCAGGTAGTGTGGTTGCTGACCTTGAGCCAGACATCCTGGAGAGTGAAGTCAAATGGGCCTTAGAAAGCATTGCAAATAACAAGGCCAGTGGAAGTGATGGTATTCCAGCTGAACTATTTAAAATTTTAAAAGATGATGCTGTTAAGGTGCTACACTCAATATGCCAGCAAGTTTGGAAAACTCAGCAGTGGCCAGAAGATTGGAGAAGGTCAGTCTACATCCCAATCCCAAAGAAGGGCAGTGCTAAAGAATGCTCCAACTACCGCACAATTGCACTCATTTCACACGCTAGCAAGGTTATGCTTAAAATTCTTCAAGGAAGGCTCAAGTAGTATGTGGACCGAGAACTCCCAGAAGTGCAAGCTGGATTTAGAAGAGGCAGGGGAACCAGAGACCAAATTGCAAACATGCGCTGGATTATGGAGAAAGCTAGAGAGTTCCAGAAAGATATCTACTTCTGCTTCATTGACTATGCAAAAGCCTTTGACTGTGTCGATCACAGCAAACTATGGCAAGTTCTTAAAGAAATGGGAGTGCCTGATCACCTCATCTGTCTCCTGAGAAATCTCTATGAGGGACAAGAAGCTACAGTTAGAACTGGATATGGAACAACTGATTGGTTCAAAATTGGGAAAGGAGTACGACAAGGCTGTATTTTGTCTCCCTGCTTATTTAACTTATATGCAGAATTCATCATGCGAAAGGCTGGGCTGGATGAATCCCTAGCCGGAATTAAGATTGCTGGAAGAAATATCAACAACCTCAGATATGCAGATGACACAACCTTGATGGCAGAAAGTGAGGAGGAATTAAAAAACCTTTTATTGAGGGTGAAAGAGGAGAGCACAAAATATGGTCTGAAGCTCAACATCAAAAAAACGAAGATCATGGCCACTGGTCCCATCACCTCCTGGCAAATAGAAGGGGAGGAAATGGAGGCAGTGAGAGATTTTACTTTCTTGGGCTCCATGATCACTGCAGATGGTGACAGCAGCCACGAAATTAAGAGACGCCTGCTTCTTGGGAGGAAAGCAATGGCAAACCTAGATAGCATTTTAAAAAGTAGAGACATCACCTTGCCAACAAAGGTCCGTATAGTAAAAGCTATGGTTTTCCCAGTAGTGATGTATGGAAGTGAGAGCTGGACCATAAAGAAGGCTGATCGCCAAAGAATTGACGCTTTTGAATTATGGTGCTGGAGGAGACTCTTGAGAGTCCCATGGACTGCAAGAAGATCAAACGCATCCATTCTTAAGGAAATCAGCCCTGAGTGCTCACTGGAAGGACAGATCATGAAGCTGAGGCTCCAATACTTTGGCCACCTCATGAGAAGAGAAGACTCCCTGGAAAAGACCCTGATGTTGGGAAAGATGGAGGGCACAAGGAGAAGAGGACGACAGAGGACGAGATGGTTAGACAGTGTTCTCGAAGCTACAAACATGAATCTGACCAAACTGCGGGTGGCAGTGGAAGACAGAAGTGCCTGGCATGCTCTGGTCCATGGGGTCACGAAGAGTCGGACACGACTGAACAACTAAACAACAACAACAACCTGTGGATATCTGGGTGTTTTGAAGAATCTATACAAGGATGTCTGACTCCCAGTTGTTCAACAAAAAGTGGTAACAAAATCTCTACCCCCAAATATATATTGCTAAATTGAAAAGGGGGGGGAGCAATGGGGGGAAGGAATAGAGGTGGGGTAGAATTTAGATTTAGTTTGCATTTAAGTATAGCCTCCTGATTTGCATTTTCCAAACCTATACAAAAACTGAAATACAGCCACCCTTCTCCAGCCACATAATGTGTACAGGTATGCAGATACTGAAGTAAAGTGCACATAAAAATGCACATAACATGCAAAACTGCATTATATTAGGGCAAATTGCAAAAATGTGTATATTGGGCAAAAATACATACTAACATTTTTTAATAAGGAGAAATTTGCACTAAAGCACTGATGGATTTTCATGGGGGTGGGGAGGAATCGCAAACTGATATGGAAATGCATAGAACTGAAGATTGGAAAGACAAGAATCATAAATTGACAGAGTCACCCAACCCTAAGAACAGTTTCAGGTTAAGAACGGACCTCCAGAACGAATTAAGTTCTTAACCCGAGGTACCACTGTACTGGCAAATCTGCCAGGAAAATCTGGAGTTTCCCATATTAAATATCTTTTGGATGGCAGGTCTAATGATATTACACTGGCCGCAGCAAAGTTTCTCTTGGAAGTTAAAAGAAACAAGGATCATCATGCTTGAGACAAAACAAAATGACCACCTTGGTTTTTCTCTCTTTGGTGGTTGGCTGTCTTAACTGTATTTTGTTCTGAAATTGTTTGATGGGTCTTTGGACTTGGACCCACTTGGACTACTGCAATGTGCTCTACATGGGGCTACCTTTGAAGGTGACCCGGAAAGTGCAATTAATCCAGAATGCGGCAGCAAGACTGGTGACTGGGAGTGGCCGCTGAGACCATTTAACACCGGTTCTGAGAGATCTGCATTGGCTCCCAGTACGTTTCCGAGCACAATTCAAAGTGTTGGTGCTCTAAGTGGTCTCAGTCCTGTATACCTGAAGGAGCGTCTCCACCCCCATTGTTCAGCCTGGACACTGAGATCCAGCACCTAGGGCCTTCTGGCGGTTCCCTCATTGTGAGAAGTGAGGTTACAGGGAACTAGACAAAGAGCCTTCTCGGTAGTGGCACTCACCCTGTGGAACACCCTCCCATTAGATGTCAAGGAAATAAACAGCTATCCTATTTTTAAAAGACATCTGAAGGCAGCCCTGTTTAGGGAAGTTTTTAAGATTTAATGCTGTATTGTTTTTAACACTCGATTGGGAGCCGCCCAGAGTGGGTGGGGTATAAATAATAAAATATTATTATTATTATATTGGACCACAGTAAAGATTTAATTATTAAGTATGCTTCTGATGGACTGAAAGAAGCCTCCCAATTTGCCATCTTAATAATACTTGTAGCATATATCAGGCCTGAACATGGGTGCAAAGGGGGCTGCAGAATAGGAGAGAGGAGAAGGCATAGGAATGGGAGTGATCTGCGAGCAAGGGACCGTTGAGAAAAGCAAGGAGGAAGGTGGAAGAGAAGGGGGAGCCAAGGTGAAAATGAGGGTACAATGGGGGTTGCAAAAAAGGAGAGGGTGAGAGAATGCGAAGGAACTTGAAGCATCCTTACGGAATGTCATGTCTGGATTGGCTCTGACGTGTATGCAGGAAAAGTCAATGCATCATCAGGCTTGACGCTACTCCTGCAAGAACCACAGTGATATTTCTGTTTCAGCGGGACCAGGGCCTCAAGGTGATAGATTTGCTTTAGTTTGCTTACAAAAGCCCACTTGGCACTACCTTCCCACTTCCGTAAAGTACATTTCCATGGATGCTTTTGTAATGTTTTCCCCCTCCCCCCCCCACATTTAAAATTAACTCCCCATTCTCACCTATACTTAAGCACAATCTGTTACCATGGAAACAGGGCAGCAAATGCTAAATCTGGCATATGATGCAAGCAGCCCAAATGCTCTGTATAGAAAAAGTGATGCCGTTACTAAATGCAACAAGGTCTATAGGCGCTTCGAAAGAATGTTAATCGAGTCTCAAGGAACACACCTCGCATGCTGGCTGCGCCACCAGGGAGTGAAAGGAGCACATGCCTTGGTGGCTTATACAGAACACAATTGATCGCTCAGATTCCATTTATGTGCTTCATGAATACATACATTCCACAACTCACACATGATGGTTACTGAAGTTAAGGAAGCTTCTACCAACGCTGACATTGTGGCCATCACATTATCTGTGCATAACTCATATTTTCACTCTTCCATGTTTCCTTTATATAGTGCTGTCCCTGTACAAGGAAGGGCGAACCTACCTAATGTTCCCATAACAATGGATAAATGGAAACATAGCTCTCCTGCACAATCAAAGTTCTCCTTTTCTCATTTATGCAATTCTCCAACAGCAAGAAAAATATACTAAGAATGTGTATTTTGGAGAAAATGTGTGCAAAAACTGCATTTTTGCTGTGTAGGGGTTGGAGTATCAGACTAGGACCCAGGAGGTAAAGGTAAAGGGACCCCTGATCATTAGGTCCAGTCCTGACTGACTCTGGGATTGCGGCGCTCATCTCACTTTATTGGCCAAGGGAGCCGGCGTACAGCTTCCCGGTCATGTGGCCAGCATGACTAAGCTGCTTCTGGCGAACCAGAGCAGCGCACGGAAATGCGGTTTACCTTACCGCTGGAGTGGTACCTATTTATCTACTTGCACTTTGATGTGCTTTCGAACTGCTAGGTTGGCAGGAGCTGGGACCAAGCAACGGGAGCTCACCCCGTCGCGGGGATTCGAATTGCCAACCTTCTGATCGGCAAGCCCTAGGCTCCGTGGTTTTACCCACTGGGCCACCCGCGTCCAAATCCCCATTCTGCTATGAAGCTTATGGGGTGACCTTCGATCAGCCACTGCTTCTTAGCCTAATCTAGCTCACAGAGTGGTTCTTGGGACAAAATGGGAAGGGAGAGAACCATGTACATAAATATATATATTGTAGAATGTTTAAAATGTAAATAAATGTATAAAATATAAATAAAAAGAAAGAATAAAATGTAAATAAAATAAATAAATGAAATTTATTCTGACATTCTACATAGAACCCATATTAGGAGAACCCCTTTATTAGCCAAACAAAATGTCATAAAACAGTGTGCAAGCTTTTGAGTTCCTCAGGACTCTAAATGTTAAGAAATCCAAGGGGTTTGCTTGCAAACCTGCCTTGTTCTTATGCCTCATAGTATAGCATAGGTATAGTATAGAAATTCAATAGAGGCTTGTAAAAGCCATGAGCTTTGATCTGCAGCAACCAGCTCAGACCTCCTCACATGTTGAGCTTCTCAGGTGGACTGGAAGGAAACAATGGCTTGATTACCTAGTCCCTCTCAAAGTGAGCTAAGCCTTGCAAGACAGCCTACTCTATGGTCTTAACCCCTTCATGCACTAATTAGACTTAAGCATGTTGGTTATAGGAGGCTAGTTATCCCACTAACCACAGGGCTGCCTTCCCCTCTGGGCAACCTTCTGTGGGCCACATGCCAGTGGGAGGTGGGACCAGAGACAAAGGTGGGTGGAGCTGCCTCTTCTGTCGATCCTCTTCTGTTGCTCCATGGCCGAATGCAGTGCTGAGCAGAGGGCCGACCGTCCTTTATGGTGTGGGTGTGGGCTGGGGTGAAAACTGCTGTAAGTCCAGTCTTCTCCCTAGCCTTGCTGCCTAGGCCTAGCCAGGTTGGACAAATTCAGAAGGGGAGTTAGGCGAGAACCCCCACAGTGCCTTGAGGCCAACCCAAGGATTTCCAACTTTCAGCCACATAATATAGCTTGCTCCAAGGGATTGTGGGGCCGGACACAATGGGCCGCAACTTGCTGGGAGCCTGAAGAGTCCTGCCCTGCCTCTCTCCACCTGCCTGGGGCGGGGCCTGTCAGGCTCCATGAAGGACTGCTGTGGCTGCTGCTCGACAGAGAGGGCTCCGTTTTTGTTTTTGTTTTTTAAACTGCTTTTATTTTTTATCTATGTCATTTTAAATTGTGATTGATATTAATGCTGTATTCTTAGTTTTAGCTTTTAAGATTTATTTATTTGTTTATTTTAATGTATTTTTATTAAATATTTTCTTGGGTTACAAAAGTATGTGCAATCTCTCTCTTTTTTCTTCTTCAAGTAACATTTTTTCCAGATCAGTTTCATATGTTGAGACATTAGGAAGAAAAGGGGGGGAAGAGGTGGAGGGGGGAAAGGTGAGTGGGGGTGGGGTGGTGATGTTTCTATTTTCCTTAATATATGTGGGGTTTTGCATCAGCGTCGCTTGTGCAGATTCTCTGATAGTCACTTGTGTTTCTTTGGTGGTGAGAGAGGTTGGGGTTGGCCTAGGGTGTGATTGTTTGTTTATGATTGGCTGTGGTGATCTTTGTTTTCATGTGTGAGTGGGGTGGGTGGGTGTTTTGGATCAGGTTAGCCATATTGATTTGTATGCTGTTGGTGGATTTTTGTCATTGTCTTGTTGGGCTGTGTATGTGATAAAGGGGAGCTATACCGGGGTCAAGGCGTCTTCTTCTGTTTGTCCCCGTGTCAGTTTCAGAAGATTTTATGATTTATGTGGAAATTGTTTTCCGTTTGGTTGTGTACTTTTTGATGTGTTTTATTTATTGCTTATGACTTTTATTATGTTGGTAATTATGTAATCATGCTGTAAGCCGCCTTGAGCATTGTTTTAACTATGGAAAGGCAGTGTACAAATAAAATGATGGTGATGATGGAGCAATGAATGTATATTTTACTTCTGTACAGAATGCTTGTTTCTACAAGCACTTACCCTCTAGGAGGCTGAGTTTGGTCAGAATTGAATGTACATTTACAGAGTTAACAGTAAACACATTACTTCTGAGGGATGCGGGTGGCGCTGTGGGTTAAACCACAGAGCCTAGGACTTGCTGATCAGAAGGTTGGCGGTTTGGATCCCCACAACGGGGTGAGCTCCCGTTGCTCAGTCCCTGCTCTAGCAGTTCGAAAGCACATCAAAGTGCAAGTAGATAAATAGGTACCACTCCGGTGGGAAGGTAAACGGCGTTTCCATGCACTGCTCTGGTTCGCCAGAAGCGGCTTAATCATCCTGGCCACATGACCCGGAAGCTGTACGCCGGCTCCCTTGGGCAATAAAGCGAGATGAGCTCCGCAACCCCAGAGTCGGCCACGACTGGTCCTAATGGTCAGGGGTCCCTTTACCTTTACATTATTTCAGGTAAATGAGCCACCATAATTGCTAGAAGGCCATGAAAATGGAATCGTCAACCCATGTACTATCTGATACCAAAGGGATGCATTGGTTGACAGATGTGATTTCCACACACCCCAGCTCTCCTACCCCACTATAACTAACCAGGTGTGCTAGCAGAAGCCAGTGCAAAGGCTTCCAGCAATCTTCTCTGTAGGGAGGAGAGAGAGGATCATTCTATCTGGGGTTGCCCACCCCTGCCTTATATCTGAAACACAATTGCGTCCTGAAATGTATTTCTAACATTACCTGAAACCGACGTATTTGTATTGAAATGTCAGTCATTTTGCAGTATTAAGTAGTGCATTGCTTACCAAGTGCACAATTGTTTCAGCCGTTACTTTTCCAGCAGGCCTCTATTTACCTCCCAGAACCCTTGACTTCCAACAATCAGTATTAATTGCTGAAACCTACTTTCAAAAGCACATGTCAGAGCAGAGCCTCTATGCTCACTCTTGCGGTGTTTCGGAGGCCAAGGCTGTACATTTAGCTGCAACAATTAACCTCCTTTACCTGCTGTGCTCACAAAGGGAAGTGAAAGCTCACAAAGTTGTTGGGATGGCTTTTGATTTTTTTACTTCTTTTTTTAAGTGCAGGAGAATTAGCTCCCCAGGTCGCCTTTTCTCAAGCTTTCACATCAGGAAGTTCTGATCATTTCCCCATTTTGGAAAATAAAAATAACCCCAAAGCTTTTCTGGCTTCATATTCACCATCTTGAGAAAAATAGGTTAGCAGAAGTTCTCTCAATCCCTACCAAATCAGTGCCAGTTCAGCAAATGTGTTCTCCATCCCAGTACTCAATTCTTGAGGGGTTGAAATTATTTATGGCCACCTGTGGCACTTTAGAAGGTTGTGGTTTGTGTTTCTCTGGAGATCCGTTATTTGCTTTTGGTGCTCCTGAGTGCTTTCTTTATGTGGCGGCCCTAAACTGCAAATGAGGAATCTGAGATGCAAAAAAAGAGCCTAGGGCTTGCCGATCAGAAAGTCGGCGGTTTGAATCCCCGCAACGGGGTGAGCTCCAGTTGCTTGGTCCCAGCTCCTGCCAACCTAGCAGTTCGAAAGCACATCAAAGTGAAATAGATACCGCTCTGGCGGGAAGGTAAACGGTGTATCTGTGCACTGCTCTGGTTCGCCAGAAGCAGCTTAGTCATGCTGGCCACATGACCTGAAAGCTGTCTGTGGACAAACGCTGGCTCCCTCAGCCTATAGAGCAAGATGAGCGCTGCAACCCAGAGTTGTCTGCAACTGAACCTAATGGTCAGGGGTCCCTTTACCTTTAGTGGTGTTTTGGTTCTGTGCAACTGCCTGCCCCATTGAAATGATTGCCCTTCAACTGGTGCACCAACGGTATACAGACAAATATGTCTATATGACAAATATATCAATTTCTCTCAAATTCAGTTTTCCACATTTCCACATCAGTTTGTGACTTTAAAAAAGTGAGCCCTCATGAAAACGTATCAGCATTTTAGTGCAAATTTCTCCCAATATGCTTTCATGAAATTCTGCCTAATGCACACATTTTTGCAAAGCAATTTCCTTTAATTTAACACATTTTTGCATGTTATTTTCAATAACATGTGCATTTATATGCGGACCTTTCTGTGCATTTTACTATACAGTACCTGGCTGGAGCGCTGCATCGCAAAATTCAGAGAGTTGCAAATTTTGAAGGATGTCTGTGTTTCACTTTGCATAGCCTTGTGGCAAGTGAGAATTAGGCAGGTTCACCATTAAATGTCAACTGAATTGAATCCAACCCCTGTTCCTAGCCAAGAAGACCCACATGTTCATCGTTCATCTAAGATAGCTCACCCAGTTTTGTTCTTGTTGTTTAGGTGGGTTTTTGTTTTTTTAAAGAGAGGCTGAAGGACAGTAAGGGATACATGAAATGAGGAAGGAAAACAGAGAAATCACAAGGGAGATCCAGCAAGATGAAAGGCCTGGGGTCTGAATCCAGCCCTCCAGATCTCTCTGCCTCACCCATCTGTCAAAATACTTTGCTTGGTGTTTCCAAAAGCCAGATAGCCAGCTGGCCCATGGGCTTTCAGGTCCCAACTTACCCTACCTAACACTTTGTTGTTGTTTAGTCATTTAGTCATGTCCGACTCTTCGTGACCCCATGAACCAGAGCACGCCAGGCACTCCTGTCTTCCACTGCTTCCCACAGTTTGGACAAACTCATGCTGGTAGCTTCGAGAACACTGTCCAACCATCTCGTCCTCTGTCATCCCCTTCTCCTTGTGCCCTCCATCTTTCCCAACATCAGGGTCTTTTCTAGGGAGTCTTCTCTTCTCATGAGGTGGCCAAAGTATTGGAGCCTCAGCTTCAGGATCTGCCCCTCCAGTGAGCACTCAGGGCTGATTTCCTTCAGAATGGAGAGGTTTGATCTTCTTGCAGTCCATGGGACTCTCAAGAGTCTCCTCCAGCACTATAATTCAGAAGCATAAATTCTTCAGCGATCAGCCTTCTTTATGATCCAGCTCTCACTTCCATACATCACTACTGGGAAAACTATAGCTTTAACAATACGGACCTTTGTTGGCAAGGTGATGTCTCTGCTTTTTAAGATGCTGTCTAGGTTTGTCATCGCTTTTCTCCCAAGAAGCAGGCATCTTTTAATTTCATGACTGCTGTCACCATCTGCAGTGATCATGGAGCCCAAGAAAGTAAAATCTCTCACTGCCTCCATTTCTTCCCCTTCTGTTTGCCAGGAGGTGATGGGACCAGTGGCCATGATCTTAGTTTTTTTATGCTGAGCTTCAGACCATATTTTGCGCTCTCCCTTTCCTTACCTAACCCAATATTATCTGCTCTGAAGACAGTGGCTCTCCAAGGTATTTCCGGTTATGTGCAACCCAATGGGAGGTTCTGAACTCAAGACCTCCTGCACATGTAGTCTACTACAAGTTGTTATGGTCCTCACTGCAGATTGGCTACCAGTTGCACCCCCAACTGGAGGTTATGAAGAAGCTACACCTCCTCACTAGTTACCCAGCAGGTAGGCTGTGCTATTTTCCTTGTCAGGAGTCAGGCTCTCAGCAAAATGGCATCATCCCTGCCTGCTTTGCACGAACTTCATGGAGGATGCAAATAAATGTTAGAGGGCATGGTACCTCCAGATTTTGTTGAACCCCAACTCCCATTAGTGTCAGGCTTCAGGGACTCAGCTTACCACCCCCACCCCCTTTGGCAGTAGATATGCAGAACAAAGCGAAAGGAGTCTCTTACCATTTAGAGATTTTAATGATCACAGAGAGAGAACCAAGGATCCATTAATAATAATAATAATAATAATAATAATAATAATAATAATAATTATTTATTTGTACCACACCCATCTGGCTCGGCCTCCCCAGCCACTCTGGGCGGCTTCCAACAAAGACCAAAAATACACTAATATGTCACACCTAAAAAACTTCCCTGAACAGGGCTGCCTTCAGATGTCTTCTGAATGTCAGGTAGTTGTTTATCTCTTTGACATCTGATGGGAGGGCATTCCACAGGGCGGGCGCCACTACCGAGAAGGCCCTCTGCCTGGTCCCCTGTAGCTTTGCTTCTCGCAATGAGGAAACCGACAGAAGGCCCTTGGCGTTGGACCTCAGCATCTGGGCAGAACGATGGGGGTGGAGACGCTCCTTCAGGTATATTGGGCCGAGGCCTAGGACAAAGGTGCTCCCAATTAAGGATCCCACCCACTTCCCCCCCTCGTCATCCACGTCACTTCTGTGTCTTGCAGCCTGATCTCGTAACCACTTTGCTTTCTGTGCTGCCACCTTGTCTGCTCTTGTTGACCTTGGGCTGAGTGGATGGACACTTTCCAGTGAGAGAGAGTCTGTGAACTCTCTCTCTTCCAGTTCTTCTTCTCTTAGCTGCTCACCACCCAGTTCTTCCCAACTTCTGTCTTCTGAACTATGTCCCTCTTCAAACCACTGTTCCAAATCTATACTGTCCCACTGCTCCTGGGAAGATTCAGGATCCTCAGCATGATCCCTGACAATTAGCTCCAGACAGCAAGGTCAGAGATTAGAAGAGTTGTAGTAATCTAGCAATATCTGGCCCACACAGCGCCTACCATTCCTGCAAGCAATTAAAAAAACCCAACTCTTTTCAAGCTACTGTCGGGAGCAGAGAAGGAAGATGAATAAGACACTGCTCTTCCCAAAAGCTCCAAAAGACATAATTTGATAATTGAAGAATGGCAGATGTCAAATCCTGAGATACATGTATTTCTCTTCCTTGAGGCAGTGCTGTTCAAATAAAACCTCTCATTTTATGTCCCTAGTTGGTTTATAGTTTATTAATCAGCACCAATTCCATCAAAGGACCTAGAGGTACTGTGTTACGCAAAAACCTCCAAGGTTTTCTAGCAGAAAACCAAATATCCTGAGGCTGTATTCCTGACATTAATGTGGAACAGATACTCTTTTTCATCCCAGGCCATAGCTCCATATATTTCTTCAGAGCCAGTGAGTCTCTGGGAGCCATCAACAAGCTCTCAGGATTTATTACGATGATGAGATTTCAGAAATGATGGAGTCAGTCCAGAACATCTGAGCTGGGGATGGAGGAGGAATTTGTCTGATCCACTTTTCACAGTGGATCAGCACCACCGGATGCTCTCAAACTGGCCTGCATGTTAGAATGCAACTCTCTGTCACATCACATGCTTCATATTTTGCAGTGAAGCATCGGTGCACAAAATGGCACAATTTAAATGCTTTATGTGCACTCTTTTAAAAAACAACAACAGTGTAAAATGGGGTGGAATGGACTTGTGATTGAAGACCAGTGAGAGTGAAATGGGACCAAATTGGACTGCTTAATCTATCCTTATTCTGTTACAAAAACTAACCAGTGAACAGGGACTTATTCTTTGTATGCCCAATGAAACTACAGTCCTGGAGATAAAGCATGTCTAAGGAGAATCTGTTTGATCGTCTTGCAGTCCATGGGACTTTCAAGAGGAAATCAGCCCTGAATGCACACTGGAAGGACAGATCCTGAAGCTGAGGCTCCAATACTTTGGCCACCTCATGAGAAGAGAAGACTCCCTGGAAAAGACCCTGATGTTGGGAAAGTTTGAGGGCACAAGGAGAAGGGGATGACAGAGGACGAGATGGTTGGACAGTGTTCTCGAAGCTACCAGCATGAGTTTGACTAAGCTGCGGGAGGCAGTGGAAGACAGGAGTGCCTGGCGTGCTCTGGTCCATGGGGTCACGAAGAGTCGGACACGACTAAATGGCTAAACAACAACAACAAGGAGAATCGGAATCTAATTATGGGGGTTCATGTGGGCCTCATTTTGACAGTACCGTATTGGCCCGAATATAAGCTGCACCCAAATATAAAAAGCACCTTTAAAATTCGGGGCGGGGGGGGGGGGAGAGAAAAAAAGACAATACCCAAATATAAGCCGCTCCCTTAAATTTCTGCAGGCACTCACACCCGTTCCATTTTACCGTAGGTCTGTTTCAGCAGCCATATCGTAAAAGCCAATTTTTGTAAGGTCACGAATTTAAGCCACACTTTAACATTTCACGGTCAGAATTTGGAAAGAAAGTGAGGCTTATATTCAGGCCAATATGGTAATTACCAGATGAATTGAAGTCAAGTCTGGCGTGATATGTGTCCTTCTGCAGACAGTGGGATGAAGAAGGGGCAGAGGCAGCACTCCCCTCAGCTCTACGAGTTTCCTTCCAGAACTGCATGCAGAGCAAGCGATGGATCGTGCCCATCATTATGGGTTATCTGAGATGCCTCACACATTCCAGTACTTCACAGTTTGCCTAACAATACCAGCAGATGAGCAGCCACATGATAATGTTTCTCATAACCCGCTGGTTGACTAAGAGGCCCGAATCTCTGGAACTCATCCCAAAGTCTTGAGAAATATTTAAGGGACTGAATAATTAATTCATTAATGAGTAATACTGAACCACCACACAGCCATGCTGTGTAAATCAGCTCTTGCTGTGCCTAATGGTACAAGGAAATTCAATCATGAGGAAATTGAGTAGCCGACGAAACTTGCAGTTCTTCCTTTAGGGCATGGAGGTAACTTAATCCATGCTTAATCCACAATGTTATCTATGTTCACTTGTTAATGCGGAGCTCAATTTCAGTTTTCTGTACTGAAGGTATATAAAGAACGCATAGGGTGCTTTGAACACAATTCCTTCCAGGCCCTATGGGTAGTAGTCAACTAAAATTTATTCAATGTGGACCCACTGAAATTAATGAACATAGCTAAATCCAGTCTACTCTGAGTAAAACTTAGCTGAAAACCACACTGTATGTGGCTGGCAAATGAGAGCTATTTTCTATCTTTTCCAAATAATTTTTAATAACTTCCCCAATTTTTAACAAATGAATATTCTTTCATGTTTATTTATTACGGGGCTGGGGAAGCTCTCAGGGTAGGCTTTCGTAATCTTTCATAATGTGGTGCCCTGTGCTAGCCCAAATGAATCTTCTCAATTGTGGATCTTCTCCATTTGGCGCCACTTCGGCTTGGCGCCCTATGTGGGAGAACCGCTCGCACGGCCCTGAACCTGTGGCTTAGTGAGCCATTGTTGAAAACTCTGGAGAGCTAATAGCTCACAGTGCAGACAGTACTGATCAAGATGAAACAACCCCAGCTTCTATGTTCTTCCTTTCTGCTCTGACACCCTCACGACTCTCCCGGACAGGTTTGCTGCTGTGTGAAGCTTGGAGAGCCGCTCTCTCTCTGTTTTGTCTGATTTGTACTGCTAAAATTTTATTCAATCCAGATTTTTAAGCAAAGCCAATTTATTTCGCACCTCTAATACATGGATTGGAATATAATTATCAGCTAAAAAGCAAGCAAACTGCAAATGCATTCAGATGTGTACATTGGGATCAAATACATTTGGAAAAGCATGCATTAAGAAAGTGTTTTGTGGTAAAATTTAAATACAGTGGCACGTCGGGTTAAGAACTTAATTCGTTCTGGAGGTCCGTTCTTAACCTGAAACTGTTCTTAACCTGAGGTGCCACTTTAGCTAATGGGGTTTCCCAATGCCACCGCCGCTCAATTTCTGTTCTCATCCTGAAGCAAAGTTCTTAACCTGAGGTCCTATTTCTGGGTTAGCGGAGTCTGTAACCTGAAGCGTCTGTAACCTGAAGTGTCTGTAACCCGAGGTACCGCTGTACAACTTTTTCTATGGAATTTTAAATACTTTATTTTTGGCTCTGTAAGACGCACCAGACCACAAGACGCACCTAGTTTTTGGAGGAGGAAAACAAGAAAAAAAATATTCTGAATCTCAGAAGCCAGAACAGCAAGAGGGATCGCTGTGCAGTGAAAGCAGAAATCCCTCTTGCTGTTCTGGCTTCTGGGGTAGCTGCACAGCCTGCATTCGCTCCATAAGACGCACAGACATTTCCCCTTACTTTTTAGGAGGGAAAAAGTGAGTCTTATAGAGCAAAAAATACGGTAAATTAAAATAAATCACAGATTTATGCAGCAATGGGACTTAGGAATGAACATGTGCAAAACTGCCACAGAATGGAAATCATCTATCCCCAGCTCTCATCCTTAGAAGCACTGGCATCAACCATCACTGTTCTTGAAAAGTCACCTGCAACTCTGATTTCTGTTTCTGAGAAGGGCAGTGCTGGGTGAAAAGTAGCAGCGGCAGCAGTTTCAGAGGAAATCTGTATTCATGCGCATACCCTGCTGTCACAGACAGCAGCAGAGCTCAAGGAGCCAGATGGTGCGAGAGAGCCAGTGCTTTCCAAATGTCACTACCGTGGGGAGAAAGGCTAGAAAGCAAAGAGACAGAGCCCTGGTATGGGACAGAAAGGGACCAGGCTGCTCCAGTCACAGGGGCTGGGAGAGCGAACAGATTGACGCTTGGCTGAAAGAAGCAGGGGCTTCCTCGACTGTCAATCCAGAAGTAGCAGGAGAACTCCAGCCAGTTTAATTGGTGCCAGCTCATCAGCAGACTTTCTGAAGGGAGCCGGCCTGACCTCTCAGACAGCCCTCTAGTTAAGCAAGTATCAGGTAGTGAGTGGCACTGGCCAAGGGTCAGTTGGCTGCGCAAAATCCACTTCGCCACTCTTTGTGTTCAATTACACAAGCCCGCCGGGCAGAGTGAGGAGACAAATGTCAGGCAGCTAAGAGCCCATTCTGCTGTGGACGCTAACAAACATGTCGGTGCACTTAGGGAAGAGGCTATCTTATAACAGTAGGATGTTAGCAGTCAGAGTTAGTTGAGCATCACCTTTGTTGCAATATATGATGGCTTGGTTAGGTAATTTGGTAGCGTTACATCATTACCAGGCAATAATTCACAATGCATAACACTCTCTCTCTCTCTCTCTCTCTCTCTCTCTCTCTCTCTCTCTCTCTCTCTCTTTCTCTCTCTTCCAATGGAAATCACTGTGTCCCACACTTTTCAGTGGACAGTTAACTCTTGACCAAATCAGTTTCGTTACTGATCTTCAACTAAAGGTTATGTCTGCCATTGTTGGTGTGCAATGGATTTAGCTCTATCACAGCCAATGTGATGTTAAGCAGAGCCTCAGGCCTGTGATCAGGGAGTAGGCAAAACATTCAAGCCAGCAGAGATGCATTGATTTACACCAACCAGGGATGTAACCTTGTGTCAAGCTCCTTCCAGGCAGAAAAGGCTCCTCAATATAATGATCACTCTCTGGAGACCTCATTAATGTATACGTGGATTCCTTAGTCAAAAGCGTTATGATTTGGGAACCGCAGCTTATTGACATGAGTGTAAAATGAAGGAATGCAAAACCTTCATCTCTGATCCATGTTTAATTCATCTGTTCATTTATAGCCACATAACAACAGACTCTTCCCTTGCCTGATTTATTTCTAAAAGGGGCAATGCTTATGACACTATCTTTAGGACAAGCATTCAGAATCATATTAGAGTTATGGGAACTTTAAACAGTACTTGTGTCCCCATCACAATTATGTCTGCGGTTCACCTTGGCCTACTTATGGCTTGCCAAGAAACTGCAATTTTCCTTGGCATAAGCCCCAACATGACAATTCATTCTACATAGGGACGTACTTGAAGACTGCAACTTAAGACTCTTCCAGAATACTCGGTGACAGGAGCAGAAAATATGGGGCCCTCCTGATGTTGTTGGAGCACAATTCCCATCAGCCCCAGCCAGCATGGCCAATTATCAATATTATGGGAATTGTAGTCCACCACATTGGGAGAATATTACTATCCCTGCTCTATAGTTTTGGATGTCCATGAAAAGAACATGCTGTGAAAAACTGAGAAGAGGAAGGAGCAATTAGATCAGGGGTCAGCAAACTTTTTCAACAGGGGACCGGTCCACTGTCCCTCAGACCTTGTGGGGGGCCGGACTATATTTGGGGGGGGGGAGCACGAACGAATTCCTATGCCCCACAAATAACCCAGAGATGCATTTTAAATAAAAGCACTCATGTAAAAACACCAGGCAGGCCCCACAAATAACCCAGAAATACATCTCCCCTTTACCCCTCACCAAACTCTCCCCCCTCTTGTTTTACACCTTGCCAACCACATCCACACCCTTTCACTAACTCCCTCCCCTTAACCTTGCCCAAACCATCCTTACAGCTTGCCCAAATTGTGCCCTCCTTCCCTTACAATTTGCCTGAACTGAAAACAAGGCCCAGGTCATCCACAGAGGAACAGGGAACTAACTCCCCAGCAACCATCTTGCTCCATTGCAGCTTCCCTCCTCTACAGTCTCTGATGCAGCTGAGGTTGAAACAATGTGTCGTGTGCTGCAGTGACAACAAAGAAAGATGGTTGCCGAAGAATTCCCTCAGCCCATCCTGGTCATTGGTCTGTGGCTTGTCCAAGATTCCCACCTGCTCACTTGCCTCCCTGCTGTTCTGCTGCTACACTGCCTCGCTTATTTGCGGTCACGTAAACTGCAGCATGACAACATTCTTATATTTTTATTCATACAGGCAACAACCATTTTTGCACTTGCTCAAAGCATTTGCAACCATGCAAGCGCTGCACACTGCCGCAAATCCTTCTACTGGTCCACAATAGAAAGTGTCCTTTCATACTGCATCACGATGTGGTACGCTGGTTTGACATCAACTGATAGGAAGTGCCTATAGAGGGTGGTGAATACAGCACAAGATATTATGGGTTACATCGCAGAAGAATGTTGCCTCAGGAGAGTGAGGAAAATTCTCAGGGATGATTCACACCCTTGGGCAGAAGATATAGAAGCATGATTAGTCGCACCAACAGGGTAAAGAACAGCTTCTATCCGTGGGTTGTTAGGCTGCTGAATGAAAAGATAACAACAGGGCAACTGACTTTCGGGTTTGGTGGGTGTGCGTCAGTAAACAAGGGTAATTAAGACTAAGAGCTGAGTGGGGGGTACTCGTTTAATCTCACTGTATACAAGTTTACAAGTGACAATAAAATATTTCAATTTCAAACCCAGGAGTGGCAGAAAAAGGGGGTGCAATAGGACAGAGCAGGGGTGGGGCAGTGGCTTAACGGGGTGAGGCAAGACGGGCTTATATGCACTCTGCTGTTTCACGCGATGACTCAAAATGCAACTTGGGTGTTGTTTGTATATGAATATATCTCCCCACTCAGTGGGAATAGTAAGAACAGTGGTGGCACCCACGCTCTGCTCCATGTTCGTTCTCCAGGTAGGACCAGGAAGGCCTTGTGCCTGAGACTCTCTCACATAGTCTACCTTTCCTGTGTGACTTCATCCTGGCTCCAAGCACCAGATCAGCCTGTCAAGTGATCCATGCTTGCTCACACCTGCTCACCTTAAAGGTGTACTGTGGAGGCCTCCAACCACCCTGTATCACATTGACTTGGGCAGCCTCGGTGTGAAACTGCCAGGCCCAAGTGGGATTCCGTTTCCAGAGCTCTTCACGTTGGCTGGCTGAGAGGCTGGTTGAATGAAGATGCCTCAGGGTCACATCCACATACCTTCGTCACCATGCTGAGCCTCAAATCTGCGATGAATCAGTGTCCTCTGCTAAGCTGCTAAATTACTGTACTGCTCGCTCCATCTCTCCTCACTCCTGAAATACTACAGAATGAAGTAGGTAGGAAAATGGTACTTCCATTTGCTAATTATAAAGACATCCCTAAAATAATGGTACTTCGCCACTGCTGTATTAGCATTTGGGTAGGGGGGCGAGCGAAAATGACACATTGGGCAGGTATGTAGCTGAGGAAAGAAACCTTGCTGAGAAGAGACAAGTCTTGCCTTTTAAGGCAGCCCACATCATCATCCTTCTTGGTTTTGATACTTCAGGATCCATCCCTCATTAGGGGTTGGAGCAAACTCAACACTGTCCTCAGGTTATGGGCTAGGAGGAGACCACTTTCCTCTTTCTTGTTTTGCTGCTCAAAAATAAAAAAAAATGCAGTGTCGCATAGAAAGTAAAAAATAAAATCTGTATGACGACATGAAGTTTGCTCATAGAGAGAAACACGAGAAAAAGTAGTCGGAATTTATAGCTATATAAGTAATCAAACATTCTAACCGTTCTCTGTTTCATAACACGTACACTCAACTGAATATAGACGCACATACAATTATAAATATGACATTTCCAAATTTGCAAGTGTTTGATGTTGCCACCTACATTATAGTCTTTAGAAACAAATCTGCTTGCTATTTTAAAAGAAAAGATATGCAGAGATGTGGGCAATTTTTTTGGCTTAAAGACTTAAAGGAATGGAGCCACTGTTCTTGTTATTACCTACACTTTTTCTTAAAGGCTCCAGTTTCACAGATTGTATCTGTAGGTGACAGAGGTGCATGTCACAAAGCACAAAGGGAACTAAATCCAGCCACCAACTTCCTTTCCCCAAAACATCACTTTCACTACAGTGGTACCTCGGGTTACAGATGCTTCAGGTTACAGACTTCGCTAACCCAGAAATGGTACCTTGGGTTAAGAACTTTGCTTCAGGATGAGAACAGAAATCATGCGGCGGCAACGGGAGGCCCCATTAGCTAAAGTGGTACCTCAGGTTAAGAACAGTTTCAGGTTAAGAACGGACCTCCAGAATGAATTAAGTTTTTAACCTGAGGTACCACTGTATTTAAAAAAGGACTCTGTGTATGCACTGTTGGCTAGAGGAGTCATATCCATACCATAAATTTAAAGCACTATCATACCACTTTAACACACATTATTTCCCCCAAAGAATCCTGGGAACTGTGGCTTGTTAAGGGTGCTGGGAGTTGTTAGGAGACCATCAACAGACTGCAGTTTCCCAGGATTCTTTGTGGGGAAGCACAATGTGGTATGAGCATGCTTTAAATGTCTTGTGTGCATGACCAGGGAGAGGAACCATGCAAGTAGGACCTCTTTTCCTTTCCTGCTTCTCATACTAAGGAGTCCCCTAGCCAAACCAAAGCACAAAGGTTTCAGAGAAATCTTCTGTCTGTCATGGACAGCCACATTGTGAGGATGACTGGGTTCAAGTAAGAAGAGGCAGAAGTCACTGTAGACCTTAGGCTGATCTTCATCTTCAATGTCATCTGTCTGGGATCTCTATCTCTGAGTTTCCTGCATTAAGTAGCAGGTTATACTGAGTGGTCTACCAAGCCTCCTACAACTCTATGGGTGTTGCCCAACTCTTCTTCTTCTTTGGTGATTACTCATAGCCGAGTAAGATTGTCTTCCATAAACATGGTTTTAACAGTGAGCCCGTAAGTGACTGTGGAGGCCAATTCTGGATCCATACGTCCTTCCACGGTGGGGACATAGGTTTCTGGGCAGGAGCTGATCACGGTGAGGGTTTGCCAAGCATGCCTTCCTCTTAGCATGTTTCTCCCTTTTGTCCTGAGTTCAGGTATCTTCAAAGCCCATGGCACCTTTGATAAAGGCGGCTCTCCAATTGGAGTGCTCGCAGGCCAGTGTTTCTCAGTTGCCAGTGTTTATACTACGTTTTTAGATGGGTGTTGTCCAACTAAGGCCGCATTGACACAAAATATTTAAAGGAGTATCATACCACTGTAAGCAAGCACACCTTCCCCCAATGTATCCTGGGAACTGTAGGTTAAGTGGGCTGAGTTATTATTCCCCTCACAGAACTATAATTTCCAGGGTTCCCTTGAAAGAGGAAATTGCTTTTAAGCCACTACAGTCATACCTCGGGTTGAAGTTGCTTCAGGTTGAGCGTTTTCGGGTTGCGCTCCGCGGCGACCTGGAAGTAACGGAATGCGTTACTTCTGGGTTTTGCCGCTCGTGCATGCACAGACGGTCAAAATGATGTCACGCAGAAGCAGCGAATCACGACCCGCGCAGACGCAGGTTGCGTTCGCTTCAGGATGTGAACGGGGCTCCGGAACGGATCCCGTTCGTATCCAGAGGTACCACTGTACATGTAATTCATAGCTGTGAGAGGAATAGAGGGAGCCTAACAACTCTCAGCACCCTTAACAAACTACTTTCCCAGGATCCTTTGGGGGAAGCCATGACTGTTTAAAGTGGTATGATACTGCTTTAAATGTATCGTCCTGGTGGGACTTTAGTCATATTCATGGTATAGGTAAAGGGACTCCTGACTATTAGGTCCAGTCATGGCCGACTCTGGGGTTGCGGTGCTCATCTCGCTTTATTGGCAGAGGGAGCCGGCGTACAGTTTCCGGGTCATGTGACCAGCATGACTAAGCCACTTCTGGCGAACCAGCACAGCACACAGAAACGCCTTTTACCTTCCCACTGGAGCGGTGCCTATTTAACTACTTGCACTTTGAGGTGCTTTCGAACTGCTAGGTTGGCAGGAGCAGGGATCGAGCAATGGGAGCTCACCCCGTCGCGGGGATTCAAACTGCCGACCTTCTGATTGGCAAGTCCTAGGCTCTGTGGTTTAACCCACAGCGCCACCCACGTCCCCATATTCATGGTAGGCCCACTGAAATCAATGGACTTAAGTACAGTCTGTTAACATAAGTCTATGGACTTAAATGTGTCTGCTCTTAGTGTGACAAAGCTGGATAGGTTATAATTCAACACATCAAGACTAATGATTCTTTGATATTTCTCCCAGGTTATCAAAAATTGTCCTGGTGTTACTACCTTCACTTTCTCTGCCATTTTCCAATATCTTGTAATAGTCCGTAAGGAATTATTTAAAGGGGTTGAAACAGAATCGTGCTCT
Source organism: Podarcis tiliguerta (assembly GCF_965153285.1). NCBI lineage: Eukaryota > Metazoa > Chordata > Lepidosauria > Squamata > Lacertidae > Podarcis > Podarcis tiliguerta. The sequence goes on from NC_139545.1 coordinate 11,043,852, forward strand.
AAATCAAAATTCAGATAATCTTTATCCATGACAATCTTTGAGAATTGTACAGCCTCATACCATCATATTTCCCCCTCTAATAAAGTATTTGACACTTGCTGTAGATTTTATTTCCCCCTCTCTTATACAGTAATTTTTGATCTTTCGTTCTTAATTTGCTCCTAATCTTTATTTAGGAAACTAAATAAATAAATTGAAATGGCGTTAAATCCAACAATAATTTTAGAATATTCATTTTAACCTAAGCAATCCTCTCAGTCCACAATAATTTAATTGATTTCCTATCTTCTACTATGAACTTTAAATAAATAAAAATCCCATGATTGTTCATAAAGGCTTCAAAACCTCTGATAAATCAAATATAATATGTGCCAAGATACTTAACTGTTTTTAAAAAATATCTCTCCTACGTTTACTTAAAATGTTTACATTTGCGTTTCACTAATCCAGGAAGTCAATTAGTTTTGTTTCTACTGTCTAGGAAAGAGAAAGCAGTAACACCAGTCAATCTCTTTTAAATTGGTGAACAATTGACTTTTACAAAGTACATAAATTAGTCAATAAGCATGCATCAGACAGGCTAGAGCCTTCAACAATGTGCAAGAGCAGGGTGGGTGGCTTGGCAGGAGTGCTGGGTTGTTGCCATCCTCTTTCTGCTTTGTTTTTGAAGCGTTGGAGGGTATGACTGCAGACAGAAAGGGGGGAAATGCAGAGTTGTATGGAAATGAAACTCCAGTTTTCATTTCTGAGGGCAAGGCAAGACAACCAGGAGCTCAGATCTACAGTGGTGCCCCGCAAGACGAAATTAATTCGTTCTGCGAGTTTTTTCGTTCTACGAGTTTTTTCGTCTTGCGAAGCACCAATGTGTATTGATGGTTTCCCATAGGAATGCATAGGCGGTTTTTTTAAAAAAAGGCGCAAGACGTTTCGTCTTGCGAAGCAAGCCCATAGGGAAATCCGTCTTGCGAAGCAACTCAGAAAACAGAAAACTCTTTCGTCTTGCGAGTTTTTCGTCTTCCGAGGCATTCATCTTGCGGGGCACCACTGTACAGTGTACTGGAATGTAAATCACGTGTCCTAATAAAATACATGCTGTGGTTCACAGGGCCTGCCAGACAGAGCTGTTCCGCCTGGCCTTTGGTTTGGATACAGACTGACCCTTATGTTTCCCTCCCCTTATGGTTTTGATTTATGGGCTACTATTAAAATGAGGCTGCATTTTAAATTGTATTTTAACCCATATTATAATAAACTGGTTTTTGCTTGCTTGTTTGTTTGTTCCCCCCCCCCCCTTATGTTTTATTGTAATTTTATTGGTGTTAGCCGCCCTGAGCCCGGCTCTGGCTGGGGAGGGCAGGGTATAAATAAAATTATTATTATTATCATCATCATCATCATCATCATCATCAAGCTGAAGAGCACCCTTGCCCTACTTGTGTCAAGGGGTGCCACAGAACTCTCCCCACCCCAGTATAGAAATTGTGTGGCAAGGTCCCGACCCCCCCCCCCCTTGGTTGAATAAAGACACATGACTCAAATATTTAAGGTTAATGGGCTAAAAAAGGCCACAACTTTATTGGTTACATATGATGAGCGGTATTGGTTTAGGCATTGGATCTAACCATCTACAATGGTACCTCGGGTTAAGTACTTAATTCGTTCCGGAGGTCCATTCTTAACCTGAAACTGTTCTTAACCTGAAGCACCACTTTAGCTAATGGGGCCTCCTGCTACTGCCGCACTGCCAGAGCCCGATTTCAGTTCTTATCCTGAAGCAAAGTTCTTAACCTGAAGCACTATTTCTGGGTTAGCAGAGTGTGTAACCTGAAGCGTATGTAACCTGAAGCATATGTAACCCGAGGTACCACTGTATATCTGACTCCAGCCCGTCTGCAGGGAATCCGGGAAGGGTTAACCACCAGTAGGGGGTTTCTCTCCACGCAGCCCTGGGCAATGGCAACCCACGCTATGCAACTGGGTAGATGAACTAATGGCTTAATTTGGTCCTTTGTGTTTCAAATGACGGCCATAACTTAGCTAGGTGAACTTAGGCAAGCCGTATCTATAGCATGGGGATATCATCACTCACCTACCCTTAAGGATTGTGAGATGGACAATGAATGCTGAGGTGCACTGAGCGTTCTAATGAGATGTGTGTGTGTGTGTGTGTCTGTCTGTATGTCTGTATGTATGTATGCATCCATGTATGTATGTATGTACACACAAACACACAACATTAATGCTCCTTGGAACAGGCTTGACCATTCTAAAACTCCCACAACCAGCACAATAAAGGCCAAAATGTAAGTAAAAGAAAATCTTTCATCCCTTTGGAAAACCCAAGATCAAGTGTTCTAATGGGAGGGCTGCTTGTCTCTTGTAAGCCTCTATTAGTTTTGGCACTGCCAAGGCCATTCTGTTAGGAGAAGACTAATTATTGGGTTTTGTTATGTTATCCAGCCAGGCAACAGAATGATCAGCTTCCAACAAACCACTCTGCCTTCCAGAAATCTTCACGTCAGGGGTTTCATTTCTCTTAACCCGATCGCTGTTTTTATATTTTCGGGAGATCTTTTTCTTTCTTTCTTTTTTTTTAAGGGGGAAAGCATCTGCATAATCCGAATGGGGGGGAAATAATAAAGGACTGATTGGAAACAAAAGTAATGTAACCGAGAGGAGGCTGGGGTAGGAGTGGGAGTATTGCTAACCCATAAAAGCCAGGCGTGAGGTAAGCAAAATGAAGAGGCTTTGGGCTTCCTGCCAATGGAAGCCTTGGTGGACGTATCTTTTTTCAATAATGAACTCCCACTAGGGCCCGCGCTTTATGAGTCTGACACATCTAAATTACATTCCGCAACATTTTAAATGTTGAAATAATAGGATAAATTCAGAGCAATTAGAGAGCATATGGAATACTGCCTTTCTGATGGTATATGCAGAGGCATCTTGTGTCAGCTCTATCAGATTTAAGACCCCCAGTGCCTGCAGTGATCCGATCTGTGGTGATAAATGGACACAGTGGTGCAAAGGGAGAGCTCTGAGCTCAGGCTGAGACATGGGGAGGAAATCTGCATTGCAGTTGGTTGGGGGGTGGACCTGTCTCCCTTTGTTCCAAAGGAGTATGAAAATGAGGCTGAGATCCTCAGCCCAATCAAAGGCCATTGTTTTACCAGGTCAGTGTCTTCAAAGTGGTGCTTTTTCATAGTCTCACCTGGCACTGCTGCCTTAGGATGAATGCCCTGTAGAAAACCCCAATTAACCTTCAGCTGACAATAAGACACTTAAATCATCGAGTTTCTTTTCTTTTCAAATGAACAAAGCAGTGTGTGTGTGTGTGTGTGTGTGTGAGAGAGAGAGAGAGAGAGAGAGAGAGAGAGAGAGAAACTGTTCACAGCATTAAAAGCGGGGCACGTCCTTTTGATGACAGAAAACTATATGTGCTTTGGTGAGTGCTATTAAAATAAATCAGCAGTCCCGCTGAATAGAATCAAGGCCTAAGCATCAGGACAGATTAACAAAAGAGCAACAACACCAGGCAGGTTTGAGGCGAGGTTTTGTACGTATGTTGGCTGTTATTTTCTATCGATCGAGGATTATTCTACACTCTACAAGCTACAAAGGCATATCAGGAGTGCCTGCTCACAAAGGTTCATAGAATTGTAGAGCTGGAAGGGACCCCGGGGGTCATCTAGTCCAACCCCCTGCAATGCGGAAATCTCAACAAAAGCATCCAGCTATTTATATCCTCAAGCTGCAAGGCACAATAGCGTGGGCTGCTTGCTCCTTGCCTCCTGCCTCTCAACCCTAAAGCCATGTTCTTAGGAGGATTATTGACACTGCTCTCTTGCTGAGGTGGCCATTCCCTCTATATGTCTGTAGGTGGAAATACTAAATCTTTTAAAAAACAAAATCACACACACAAAAACACAGAGGCACCACCTGTCCAAACATCAGGCTATCCTCCTGTCTTCTCTTCCCTCTAAGGTAAAGGGGTAAAGGGACCCCTGACCATTAGGTCCAGTCGTGGCTGACTCTGGGGTTGCGGCGCTCATCTCGCTTTATTGGCCGAGGGAGCCGGCGTACAGCTTCCGGGTCATGTGGCCAGCATGACTAAGCCGCTTCTGGCGAACCAGAGCAGCGCACGGAAACGCCGTTTACCTTCCTGCCAGAGTGGTACCTATTTATCTACTTGCACTTCGTGCTTTCGAACTGCTAGGTTGGCAGGAGCAGGGACCGAGCAACGGGAGCTCACCCCGTCGCGGGGATTTGAACCGCTGACCTGATCGGCAAGTCCTAGGCTCTGTGGTTTAACCCCCAGCGCCACCCGCGTCCCATAATTCTCAGCAAAGCACTAGTAAAAAGCAGCTTCCTATCTACCTGCTGCACACTTTCTGGGCATCCCTTCACTGAAGGAGGAGCACCAGGCTAACCTTCTGCCTTGTCCAATCTGCCACCTGTCTGCTCCAGGCATTTGACAGGCATTTGTACCTGAGTGCCCAAGAGTCTGGCCATGATAGTTCAAAAGCACCAGGCAAGGTGATGGTAGCAAGTCTGTGGGTGGGAATGGAGACATCGGAGCAAAGGAAGCCACTTGCAGATTGGAGACTCTGGTGGCATTTATTCAACAGAGCTACAAACACTTTGGGCTGTTTCCAAAATGCTGACCCATTTCTGCAAGCCTCTGTGCCTTCCATATTGAACTCTGCCAACTCCACAGAAAGCCAGAATTACGACTGTCCTGCCCTCTCCCTATTAAAATGTTAACTGATATGCTCAACACTCACATTCTAACCAACACCCTTGAATGTAGCAAATTAAGAATGCAAAGGTGGAAATATCTCTGGCATCTAATAGGGCCACCTGTCCTTGGGTTTGTACTAGCTCTGAAATATTGCCACATATTAATTATCTCCCCAATCTAAAGGCCTGGGAAACATTATACCAGAAGAACCATCAATCTATAATAAAATGTTTGGCTTCTCTGTCAGTTTAAATGTTTTCAGCGAATGGGCTCCTAAGCCTTGTTTAGAGGCAAGCAATCTTTTGTTCAAATTCTGCTGCAAAAATGTCCAGGAAGATTGACTTTTCTACCTGGGTGTCCACCAAACTTCAACTACCCTCCTAAATCAAGAGGCTCTCGTTTCAGTGGCGGGCTGAATTCTGCTAAGTTCTGGTACCTCCTGAGACTTCAGTTACATGGCGGACCACAGTGCACCTTTGAGGCTTCCTGCACCAAATCATCATGCTGTCATGCAAGCAAAGAGGTTTCAGACATGCAGATGTTATATAATCTGCATCTAAAGATTGGAGCAGACTCTTGCCTCCATGTTGTAGTAGTAATAATAATAATAATAAATTTATTATTTATACCCCAGCCACTCTGGGCAGCTTCCAACAGAACACTAAAATACAATAACCTATTAAACATTAAAAGCTTCCCTAAACAGGGCTGCCTTCAGATGTCTTCTAAAAGTTTGGTAGTTATTTTTCTCTTTGACATCTGGTGGGAGGGCGTTCCACAGGGTGGGTGCCACTTCCGAGAAGGCCCTCTGCCTGGTTCCCTGTAACCTGGCTTCTCGCAGCGAGGGAACCACCAGAAGGCCCTTGGAGCTGGACCTCAGTGTCCGGGCAGAACAATGGGGGTGGAGACGCTCCTTCAGGTATACTGGACAGAGGCCATTTAGGGCTTTAAAGGTCAGCACCAACATTTTGAATTGTGCTCGGTAACATACTGGCAGCCAGTGTAGGTCTTTGAAGACTGGTGTCACGTGGTCTCAGCGGCCGCTCCCAGTCACCAGTCTAGCTGCCACATTCTGGATTAGTTGTAGTTTCCAGGTCACCTTCAAAGGTAGCCCCACATAGAGTGCATTGCAGTAGTCCAAGTGAGAGATACAGTGGTACCTCGGGTTAAGTACTTAATTCATTCCGGAGGTCCGTACTTAAGCTGAAACTGTTCTTAACCTGAAGCACCACTTTAGCTAATGGGGCCTCCTGCTACTGCCGTGCCACGGTCACCAGTCTAGCTGCCACATTCTGGATTACTTGTAGTTTCTGGGTCACCTTCGAAGGTAGCCCCACGCAGACTGCATTGCAGTAATCCAAGCGAGAGCATGCACCAACCCAACCAGAGCATGCACTACTCTGGCGAGACAGTCTGCGGGCAGGTAGGGTCTCAGCTTATGTACCGGATGGAGCTGATAAACAGCTGCCCTGGACACAGAATTGACCTGCGCCTCCAAAGACAGCTGTGAGTCCAGAATGACTCCCAGGCTGTGCACCTGGTCCTTCAGGGGCACAGTTACCCTATTCAGGACCAGGGAGTCCTCCACACCTGCCTGCCTCCTGTCCCCCAAAAACAGTACTTCTGTCTTGTCAGGATTCAACCTCAATCTGTTAGTCACCATCCACCCTCCAAAACTTTTGAAAGAGCTTATAAAGGTAAAGGGACCCCTGACCATTAGGTCCAGTCGTGACCGACTCTGGGGTTGCAGCGCTCATCTCGCTTTCCAGGCCGAGGGAGCTGGCATACAGCTTCTGGGTCATGTGGCCAGCATGACTAAGCCGCTACTGGCGAACCAGAGCAGCACACGGAAATGCCGTTTACCTTCCCGCTGGAGCAGTACCTATTGATCTACTTGCACTTTGACGTGCTTTAGAACTGCTAGGTTGGCAGGAGCAGGGACCAAGCAATGGGAGCTCACCCCATCACTGGGATTCGAACCGCTGACCTTCTGATCAGCAAGTCCTAGGCTCTGTGGTTTAACCCACAGCGCCACTCGCGTCATGCCTATAAAAACCATAGCACACATGTGTCACTTGGGGATGGAAGATAATTTTGTATTTTTAAACCAGTCAACCAAAATTCACATATACCAGGCTAATACGCAGTTCAGAACATACATATTCTTCAGATTTTTCCCCTTCTCCAAATAGTGTGAGAGTTGCCAGCTCAAAAAATGTACCAAAATGAATGTTTTGGGATAAAATAGGTTCAGAAATGCATCTATTTATTACGCAATACAGTGGTACCTTGCAAGACGAATGCCTCGCAAGACAAAAAATTCACAAGACGAAAAAACTCGCAGAACGAATTAATTTCGTCTTGCGAGGCACCACTGTATGTAGAATCTAAATGTTTGGTCAAAAAATCTGCAAGGAACATTTGCGTGGTTTTTATGGGTGTAGGATCTTCCAGAACAGTGGCATAGAGCATTGTTCCCCAAATTCTCCCCCCCCCCCAGAAGACCACTTGAAAATTGCTAAGGTTCTTGGCAGACCACTTAATGATTTTTCTGCCTGTTGCACTGCCCTAGATGTGGTATGATTTTAATTGCATTTTAATTGCTTATCTTATTTCTAGTGGGCTGCATTTTATTGTATCCCATGGAATTAAAATTGTAATACAGTATAAGAAAGGAAAGGAGCAGTGAAATACTATTAAAATCAGTATCAGTATTTAATGGAATGGAAGTGCCATCTCCTGTCATCAACCAGAAATCCACAGACACACTGTAGACTACCTGACTGAAGCTTGCGAACGGCTGGTGTTCCATAGACCATAGATTGGGAACCCCTGGCTTATACGTATACAGACAGGAGACTTTGGCTATAGATTGCTGCAACATACTCTCTTACTCATTTCAGCTTAAGCTTACACCATTAACCAATGAAATCTATACTGAGTTTAACCATTTCAATTCTGGAACCACCAGAAGACTGGTATTTCGTATATGAGACTGGGAAGAGGAAGGTGGTTTTCACAGATGAGCGTACAGTATACCTTTCCAAATGGGGACAGGCTGGAATGCTGCTGATCTCTGGTGATTCATTCAGTACCCGCAGGAAATGTCTCTGAAAGCAGGTCTCAAACTGTGCCAACCAAATGAATAGATGAGCGCTCCAGAGAGAGACCCCTTTCTCCCTCCAGTCTCTGAGTATCAAACTAAGCTCTCTCTCTCTCTCTCTCTCTCTCTCTCTCTCTCTCTCTCTCTCTCTTTCCAGCTGAAAGAATTATTGCCCCACTCTGTGCACAGAGACACATCAGAACAATGCCTGTCCCCTTCGAGGCTGAATTTAGAAAATCAGCTCGATATATTTAGGGCCCTGGCGTCTCTGTGCAACAAGAGCTTTGGAGCAGCAGGCGTAGCATAAAGCTCTTAAAAGGCTACAGGCACTGTGAATGCAATTCTCCTAACAATGGCTAATCCCTCCTCTTACAGTAATCTGCCCTCCTGCGTTCCACCTCCCCCCCACCTCCCACCCCCACCATCTCTTCCAATTCACTCTCGGGAAGTGTTTCTTGCAAAAGGGCATTTCAGCTTCAAGGGAGCATGATTAAGGAAAGGCTAAATACTGCTACATTAATACAATTTGTTCCCATTTCCAGGAAACATCATGTCTGAAGGAGGTAATCCATTAGCGGCTCGTTTCACTGTTTAAAAACACACACTGGTATAATATGTGCGCTTTCTGTAGATTTGGCGCTCCATTGTGGTCTCAACCTTGACCCCAAAACAGCGTTTCAATGAGCGAGGGGGCTGGTTATATTTACTTGTTTCTCGAAGATCGGATTCTGCTAATGAGAGCGCCATTCAGCACCACCTGTGGAGATGGGTCCTTTGTACAAGTCTGAAATGGGGAGACCCATTCATCAGGATAATAGCCGCACGTACACAATCTATAACTGAATGAATATAATGCGTTCCACACAGGCTTCACTGAAAGGAGCCTCTCATTCACTTTTGGTAAGCAGTCGTTGAGCACAGACAGTGGAGGATGCAACTGAATGCACGAGGCAAGGCAGGTTGTTCTTCCTGCTTTTGTTTCACTTGTTAAAATCACTTAACATTGACTCTGAGATCAGGAACACATCCACACCCGGCCATCTTTGAAAAGTGCTTTCAGACTAAATCGGAAGGGGAGGAAACGATGTGTTTTTGTTGAATGGAACAATATGCCATGATGGGTTTAAAGGGCCAGCTGAGCTCCTTGCCTCATGGGCTGTATCCTGCACACAAGCATGTGATCCTGTCAACATTGGTAGGGAATCAGCAGGAGCAGCACATCAGGGAGCATTACCTTGATGCACAGAAGGCGTGTGCCCCGGGAGATGCAACCAGTGTTAGAAACTGAGATATGAAAGCTAGGAGCTGCTAAATGGTACCTTAGGCCTAGGTTATGGGCACAGCAGCAGAATGCATAGGTGTGCTTTTTATAGCAAGAATACAAAGCTGAAAATGAATGAACTGCAGCCAAAATGTTATGTTCATTTTCCACTGGTCTAGACCTTCCCCTGCCCACCTCTCTAATATTCTTAAGAGGGTCTCTTCTCCAGTCTTCAGAGAGTGGCTGGAAGTGGGGAGGCAGAAAAAGGTCCTCTTTTCCTCCCACTCTGCAGTTTTAATCTGAAATCTTAGGCGCAGTACTGCGCCCAGAGCTCAGAAACAGCTCACACTAATGAAATTCTCTGTCGCAAAATGTGCCTAGAACAATGGGAGTTTCGAACACTGGATACAACAGAAAGCTCTTCTGCTCACTTCACCAAAACTATTCACTGGCATGTTAGAGCAAATTTCTCCAAATAAGCACATTTGTGCATGCAGTAATTTTTCCAAGCATTTTGTATGCTATTTTCACTAATATATTAAGCATACTTTCCCCTATATATATGCATTTGTGTGAACACTGTGAAATTTTGAGATGTGCATATTTCAAATGATGACTGTGTTTCAGTGCTCATCCTATTTCAGAAACTGTGAATTTTATAAATTCAACCTTCAAATGTGAACTGAATCACATTTTTCTCCTGTTCTTAGAATGTCAGTTATTGACCCTTGTCTGGAGATGGAAGCCAACTAGCTGTGAAACTAACATGTATGTTATTCTTCTTTGTGGCTTTTTGTATAGTTGGTTCTTCTAATGTTATCATGTTTATCTGTGTGGATGGCCTAGCTTCTCTTTTGCTTTAGAAACCTTAAAACCATGCCTTACCCCCTCTGTGTAGGCATTCTCCAGAACATACTACTTCTTAAACAAAGAGAAATTTTCCAAGACGTGTTCCTTAGAGCAATAGGGAGAAGGGACAGATGAAGTAATTACTGATTTGCTTAAAATGAGCAAAATTAAATAATTATCACACTTGCTTCTTTAATCGCCCCATGTTGAACAACAAACAGAGCATGTTATTTTCACACTTTGGGATTTGTTTTTACTACAGTTACCAACAACAGTTGTTGACTAAAAGGGGGGATTAAGGTGAATTGCAAAGCATCCTTGATTGAGAAGAAATGGTATAAAGCTGGATGGTATGACTGGACCAAGATTGTGGGTTCGAAGCAAACACATCTATACAAGCTATGAGAGTCAAGCCAGCTATCAGGAATTGCATAAGGAGAAGCCCACTGGATCAGACCAAAGGTCCATGTAGTCCGGTATTATGTTTCTCACTGGAAGGATAACACCCAGGAAAGAAATGTGGTAGTCCCCCCAATGCCTATTATTCAGCAATAGATTGATTCTGAACAAGAAGGCTCCATTTAGCTTTCACATCTAGTACCCTTGATAGATCCATCTTCCATGGATTTGTCCAGTCCATTTTCAAAGAATTTTAGAGGTGCAATGTCATGGACTGGCTGGACACAGAGGAATCTTGGTAGACACCAGGTGGAGAACCCCAAGGGGAATAAGGCTCAGAGCCCGGGGATTGGTAGAGGGATGACAATGAATGGTCAGAGGGAGAAGATTGAGAAGAGGAGGTATCGGAAGCCGAAGAGGCAACAGGGTTTAGTGAGCAGGGAGAGTCTGTGGCAGAGAGAAGTCCGGAATCAGAAGCGGAAGTGGAAGCTGGAGAGGAAGGAGGCCAAGAGGCAGGATGGTGAAGAAACCAAAGTGTCTCCCCCTTCTGCTACAACCTGCTCCCCTCCCTCCCTGATCTCCCAGGACCAGAAGAGGAATGAAGTGGGAGGAGAAAAGACAGGCACGCTGGCATAGTCTCAGATTGCTTGGAAAGGACCTAGGGAAGGAAGAGGCTTAGGCAGTGTGATGGAACCGGTCACACTGCCCTAACTCTGCCTCTGCTCTGCCAGTGACACTCTGGGAAGTTCTCACTTTTTCTCGCCAGTTCAGCTCCAGAACTGCACATGGATTTGTATGAGACAATATGGGGGCACACTAGGGGTTATGCATACTTCCTCTTCTCTCCCCCCCACCCCACCACCAACAATTCTTCCTCAGAAGAGCTCCTCTGCCTCTATGTACCTAATAGCTTGAGCTGATATATCCACTGATATAATATCCAGTTCGGTTCTATCCTAGTGACTATTGCTTCACCTTGTGGTAGTTAACTGCCTTGGTGGCCTGTTCCTGTGCCTTTGACACAACCTGATCAGAGGAAATTAGCAGGTGAAGCTTTTATGACCTGAGCTAACTAGGTTATAACCTGCTAATGTCTGCCCCTCAATCTGCTGTGAGAGAGAAACAGGAGCAGGGGCCAGTGGAAAAGTTGGCAACTCAATAGCCGACATTAGCTGCCTGATTCTGTGTAACTTTGCATTGAAGTGAGACACATCACATTTTATAGGATTTAATCCTCTGTAGATGTATATGGGTACATTCTCAAGTTTTTCTCCTCCGTTAGGTGGATATCAAACATGTTTTTGCTAACCTTAGTTACAAAACCGACAAGGCTTCAAATGCTAGGGTTTTCTTTGAAGCATCTCTAAACAAGAAGGAATTTGTATATGGTGGAGTTTGGGGTGTGCATTTTAAAGCAAATTATCCTCCAAGTTGGTTCAGAGGATCTCTTCTCACAGAAATTAAACTAAGTTACCAGGTGATGAGTGGGACGCGGGTGGCGCTGTGGGTTAAAGCCTCAGCGCCTAGGGCTTGCTGATCGAAAGGTCGGCGGTTCGAATCCCCGCGGCGGGGTGCGCTCCCGCTGTTCGGTCCCAGCGCCTGCCAACCTAGCAGTTCGAAAGCACTCTCGGGTGCAAGTAGATAAATAGGGACCGCTTACTAGCGGGAAGGTAAACGGCGTTTCCGTGTGCGGCTCTGGCTCGCCAGAGCAGCGATGTCACGCTGGCCACGTGACCCGGAAGTGTCTTCGGACAGCGCTGGCCCCCGGCCTCTTTGAGTGAGATGGGCGCACAACCCTAGAGTCTGTCAAGACTGGCCCGTACGGGCAGGGGTACCTTTACCTTACCAGGTGATGAAAAACTCAGATCTCAGGTCCTGATGAGCTGCGTTTAGGCATTTGCATGAATATGCAAAGGATTAAACTGGGGGCAGGATGCATGCCATACCCTCAGTGTCACCAGGCATGCCAGCTGCTCTTAAGGTTTTCAATGAGTGCGAAGATCTGAAGAGAGTTTTTAAATCACATTAAAACTAAATGTACTTAGACACTTCCTTGTGAGTGGCAACCCCGGCTTGCTAGAATTTCCATTCATAGGAATAATTTCTATGAGTGTTTAATTGAATACATTTAAAAACTCTTCAGAAACCCTCGTTAATTGTGCCTGGTGACACTGGGGGTGGAGCCTGCCTGCCTGCCTTCTGCCAACGCCACTTTAACCCTGTGTGTGCTCAGGCAAACGGTTAAGTATGTCTATGGCATTAATGCAATCATTAAGCGAACGGTATCCTTTTCAGGGTCTACCTATAGTTGGATTTGTTTGCAAAAATTAATTTGGTCCCTGGGGAGGAGTGGTTGTGGAAGGGAAGAATCTTCATTAACGCAGTGACAAAATTAGGTACAGAATATCCCAGCTTTGCCTTCGCTATCCAGTGAGGACCGCACCAGGCTCTACCAAACAGCCATTGGCTGGCTGTTGAAGATATTATTCCATAACAGTAGTATTAGGTGCTAAAATGTGTCTGCCAATCTACCTGCATCAATCACCTGATTCCCTGCAATGACACAATGACATGTTCCAAAATGCTAGGGTGGCCAAGATTTGTATGAATTCTGACGTCTTTTCCCCCCATTGATGAATTAACCAAAGGGGTCTCTGCAGTCCCATTGTGCGAAACAGCATCATGGCAGAGACTGCCATTTCCCTTTGCTTCTTTCATGTCCTCTTAATTAAATTTGGGCTTTTTGTCTGGACCTATGTGATAGCCCCCTTTGCTTTTGAAATGTTTCAGAGTTCCTCTTGCCTTCATTTCAAGTGTCTCACTGAATTTGTCCTTCCACTTACAGACCTTTGAATTACCTCTCCAGCCCGCATCCCACCAAAAAAACCCCTGTTCTTCTCCCCTCACTCCTATTTCCCTTTCACCTTCTCGGTCTGCTTTTTTCTTCTTTGCAGGCTGACGCCTCTCTCTGTTCTTTGTGGAAGCTTCTTTCTGGTGCCTTTGCCGCCGCCAGGGGTGTGATTGTGTGCACACAGCCCTTGAAGTCTGAATAGCCATCTTTGTCCTGGAGATGATGGGAAAGTTAGCGGCTTTGATCCCCGGTGCTGTTGTGCACAGGGTGGATAAAAGTTGCAAGGCTCAGACAAACGGGTTGTGTTTCATGGCCTGGCATCAAAGGACGCTGCCATTTTGAAACCAGCATACATTGAACCGAAATTGTGTCGGGATGGTATTTAACAAGCATTTCTCTTCTCTCACCCCCAGACACGCTCTCTCTCTCTCAATGATGATGTTCATTTGCATTTAATCCATAATGCAGAATACATGTTAACAAGGCAAAATGAATGTCAGCAGAGTAAACCATAAATGTCAAAGACATTTGCAGCTACAAAGGGAGAAGAAGATGGGATTGAAGCAAGCAATTGGAGCCCCTTTCCCTCCTGACCTTTGTGTCTTGACAAGCCCTGCCTGGGTAATGAATGAGCTAATCAGGAATAGGTTAGGCCCCGAGGTAATCTGAGGCGATGTTTTCAAAACAGCGTACGGTATGTATGCCTGCACCTCTCTGCCATGCCACCTTTTGATGCAAATGAACCTCCATACCTTGAAGGCCTTTCCTCAGAGTGGGAGAGAAGGTTGGGCAAAAGGAAGAACCTGGTTCATCCTGCCCAGATGCTGTACCCGTGCAAAGGCTGGCCCAGGACATTTCACTGCAAAGACAAAATGGCGCCCCATTATTCCATGTAGAGCCCATTGGTATAGCACTTATTTATTCATTTGTTGCATTTATATCCTACTTGCCTCCAAGGAGCTCATGTTGGTTTACCCTCACAACAACCTTGGGAGGTAGGTTAGACTGAGAGACAGCAACTGGTCCATGGCTAACTGGGATTTGAACCCTGGCCTGTCAGGTCCTAGTAGGACATTCTTACCACTCCATCACACAGACTCTTGCTACAGCACACTTGCATCATGCTTCAACAAGACATTCTCCACTGCACATGAAGACAGAAGGATAGTTTAGGCTTCAAATCTGGACTCAGCCATGAATCTCATTGAGCAATCTTGGACATGTCTGCAAACCCTACTTTGTAGGGTTGTTGTGATGATAAAATGGGGTGAAAGAGAGAACCACAATGTGTTCTGCCCTGAACTCCTGGAGGAAATGTAAGAGATATCAGTGATATAAATAAATCAGGTGTGCGGTTAACCAGGCCACTATGACATGAACCCAGCTTTTGTATCTCCTTCCTCAACAGCTGTTCAGTAGTAGTCGAAGATGGGAGGAGCAGCCACACAGCCAGGCTCTTAAAGACATAGGGCCTCTTTTTCAAATGTGAACATGGCAACCCTGTTCATGAATAAAGCTTTAGTACTTATGATATATAGATTTTGATGAGTAACACAGCTGAGCAGGTGGGTAAAACAGTGAAGCAAAGGGCTCCAATGGATGTCCCATTGGGTCTGGTCTCCTCTTGGAATCTTCAGCAACCAATAGTCTCCAATCACAGATCTGTAGGATAACACAGATGGGGTCCAGGGAGAAAAGAAATCCTGATAGCACTTTACTTGAGGTAAAATTGGACAAAACCATATAATTTTAGGAGAACCCCCCCCCCCCCAGATATTTTGTCTTTCTTACTTCAGGCCTTGTACATAGCAGGGAGACAGTCAATCAAACATAGGTTTCACCACACTTCCAGTTGTCCCATACTTAGAAAGCATGAGTCCAAGAAGGTTTCTGCTTGTCCCATGCTTTCTAACACACGATCAAAGCAGTTTTGCCTTTCTCCTTTCCCCTGGAAATACTCACTTTCTAGCGTGAAATTGGAAGAAACATCAATCTGAAGGAAACCTGAATGGCATTTGCTCCAATTCCGTGGTAAACAGATAGTTTTCCCACGGGAAAGTTGTGGGGCAAGCAGAAGTTTGGATGGCCCCATTCTGAGGAAAACTCCCTCAGAACTACACAACCAATCAGAGCACCAGCTATCTCTGTGAACATCATGGCATTCTGCCACACCTCCTCCTCTTTTGGTCAGCTGACTTACTGGTAGCAGGATTAACCCTTATGCTACAAACAGGATGAGCCCTGCTGTTGCACTTCCAACACCATGCAGATTGGGTCAGGCTCATTTAGTCGTTGCATTGACAAATACCAGTGCAGTTAGATCCATTGTAGATCTACAGTGAAAGTTAATCAAGCTGTAGCTCTAGGTAACCCACAATCAAGTTCAACACTTCTTTATTTCTAGGTGTGGGTGTACTATATAATAGGCAAAAAAATAAAAGTATGCCCCGACCTAATTCAATAATAGCCTTCTGTGCCTATGAAAATTGCCCTCCACAATCCGTCAGAATAGAAGAGATGTACTAACTAGGATATGTTTGGAGAATCATAGAAACAAGCCAGGATGTCTGTGCCTTGAGGAGAGCTGCAGAAAACTTTGACCTGATTTCAATGGACTGCTGAGATGTGCATTTTAGTTGCAGAATTGCCATTCCATTTCCAGCTGTTTTTCTTTCAAATGTGGGGCGGGTAATTGTTATTGATTTGTTTAAAATATGGAATTATTGAAAATCTTGCATTGAATCGAGACAAGTACATATTGCGATGAAGTGGGAATTGTGAAAAGAAGAACCCGATATATATTTCATGGTGTCTGGCAACACACCGTTGTTTGGGGGCTAATGTCATGCAAGAAACTTTGAAACTCTCATTCATCTGTGCTGTTCAGACATTGCCAAAAAAAAAAATACCTGTAGCCTCAGATGGACCAAGAAATCCTTTCCAAGGGGGCAGAGGGATTAGGTTTAACAAGAACATAGGAAGAGTCTTGGTGCATCAGTTCAAAGTCTTGTCTAATCCAGCATTCTGCTCTCACAGTGGCCAACCAGGTGTCCATGGGAAGCCCCTCCCCCCCAGGACACGAGGGCAGTAGCAAAGACCCCTTCATGTTTCCCCGCAATTGGTATTCAGTGTCAGAGAGCTGACAAGGAGAACAGGGTGTTCACAGATCAGAGAAAGACAGGGAAACACTGGCAACTTGCAGCTAGTTTCTTCATTAAAGAGGCAGAACAGAGAACACACAGAGACATCTAAGGGTTGCTCCTGTCTCGATGAAGCTGTTGCTTGGAGTGGTTTATACCTCCCCCTTCACTCCCTAGCCCTCTGTGTCAGACCCCTCCATCTGTCTACGGTGAGCCCCAAGTAGGATTGCCATATTTAAAGGTAAAGGTAAAGGGACCCCTGACCATTAGGTCCAGTCGTGACCGACTCTAGGGTTGCGATGCTCATCTCACTTTATTGGCCGAGGGAGCCGGCGTACAGCTTCCGGGTCATGTGGCCAGCATGACTAAGCCACTTCTGGCAAACCAGAGCAGCACACGGAAATGCTGTTTACCTTCCCGCTGGAGCAGTACCTATTTATCTACTTGTATTTTGACGTGCTTTCGAACTGCTAGGTTGGCAGGAGCAGGGACTGAGCAACGGGAGCTCACCCCGTCACAGGGATTCGAACCGCCGACCTTCTGATTGGCAAGTCCTAGGCTCTGTGGTTTAACCCACAGCACCACCTGCATCCCTTGCCATATTTAGGAAGACCCTAAAATTGTTGAGGTTTTTTTTAAAGAAACCCACCAAAATTGTGATTTTTTAAAAGCTTTTGGAGCTGTTTCCACTGCTTTTTCCATCACACCTGGTTTCCCCTGACATTTTGACAAAAAATACCCCCCCAACCCCATTCTTTCATTCTTATACCCTCACTGTTTCTGCCTGGCTCTCTGTTCTGTAACATGCAATAGACACCTTGTTCTGGAAGCGTGGGGCGGCTGCAGCTGCAGACTGTCTGCAGAGAAGCTGTCCAGGTGGCTCTGTACTGAAGCTGCTAAGTCCGATTCCTGTCTCTGCTCTGTGCTGGGGCACCTGCCTGTTTCCTCCACCATCCTCTAAGCTCCCAGCCTCCAGTACTTCCCCGCTCTTCCACTACTCTGGGGTGTGTCTGGTTTCCCACTACCACGATCCAGAATCCAAACCCTCTCCCTCTGTGTTTTCCAGTGAGGAGGGTCTTGGTCAGAAGGCTTCCACCACTCTTCCTCATCCAGCCAGTCCCTGACATTCAGAGACCTCACTCTGACTAATAGTAGAGTTGACCTAGGGAACTTAATGCCCTCTTTTTAGGAATCACTGATCTATTCCGGCTGGCAACTGTTCTTCAGAGATTGAGGAGGCATTCTTTCTCATCTCTGCTTCCTTTGTTGTTATTTAGTCATTTAGTCGTGTCCGACTCTTTGTGACCCCATGGACCAGAGCACGCCAGGCACTCCTGTCTTCCACTGCCTCCCGCAGTTTGGTCAAACTCATGCTGGTAGCTTCAAGAACACTGTCCAACCATCTCGTCCTCTGTCGTCCCCTTCTCCTTGTGCCCTCTATCTTTCCCAACATCAGGGTCTTTTCCAGGGAGTCTTCTCTTCTCATGAGGTGGCCAAAGTATTGAAGCCTCAGCTTCGGGATCTGTCCTTCCAGTGAGCACTCAGGGGTGATTTCCTTAAGAATGGATAGCTTTGATCTTCTTGCAGTCCATGAGACTCTCAAGAGTCTCCTCCAACACCATAATTCAAAAGCATCAATTCTTTGGTGATCAGCCTTCTTTATGGTCCAGCTCTCACTTCCATACATCACTACTGGGAAAACCATAGCTTTAACTATACAGACCTTTGTCGGCAAGGTGATGTCTCTGCTTTTTAAGATGCTGTCCAGGTTTGTCATCACTTTTCTCCCAAGAAGCAGGCGTCTTTTAATTTCGTGACTGCTGTCACCACCTGCAGTGATCATGGAACCCAAGAAAGTAAAATCTCTCCCTGCCTCCATTTCTTCCTCTTCTATTTGCCAGGAGGTAATGGGCCCAGTGGCCATGATCTTAGTTTTTTTGATGTTGAGCTTCAGACCATATTTTGTGCTCTCCTCTCTCACCCTCATTGAGAGGTTCTTTAATTCCTCCTCACTTTGTGCCATCAAAGTTGTGTCATCTGCATATCTGAGTTTGTTGATTTATAACTCAAATTATCAGAAACTGGACTTGGGAGCTTCTATATGCAAAGTGTGTACTCTAGCCCTGCCTTCATTCTCATGGCACAGAGTCTCAGGTTTTGCATGCAAACACCTTCCAACTTGAACACCAAGCTTACTTCTGAAAGTCAATGCTGCTGTCTCTTAAAGCTCTTCTACTAGAGCCTCTATAATTATGAGTTTAATATTGGAAATTGGTTGATTTCGTATTTGTATGCATACGTCCCAACTCCAATTAATTCATTTTAATTGCATACACCAATTACAACATCAGACTCATTTTCCAACATATTATTCCTCACTGATTACATATCCTCAAAGATTGCTTTAATATTTTATTGGCCGCCTTAAAGTCAAATAATAATATGTACTTCTAATTAAGCTAACTTACGTATCTCGCTGCTGATTAAAACCACTATTTAATATTTTATATCGCAAGCCCCCTTTAATTCCCTCACACACCGTGTGGAGCAAGTCTTCCCTCAACTTGGCCTGACAGGCCTTTCCATTGTCAGCGTACACTGCTGGGTTGGTATGTCACGTTTGCTCAGGGTATGATCGCGTTTCTCTCACAAGGAGGTTTCAAGGAAGCACCTCGTTGGCAGAAACGGTAAGGGGGGAAGCTTGACGAAAGTGACGGCAAAGAGCTTTTTGAACAGTTTCCACAGAAAAAGATTGAGAACGTTTGAGCAAAAGATCAATCTGCAAGATGAGAAGCAGGGGCCATGCTCTTTGGTGCAAATGAGGTCTCCTCCAGCTATTCTGTTTATTGTACATTCATAATTATTTGTGCTCATGGTTGTGTTGGCGCTGGCCTTCAATACAGTTTACCCCAGAATTTTTTGAGGGGGCGGGGAGAGACATAGGGCTTTGGAATGGCAGATGAAGCTGATGGACTATATGGAGATGGCGGAAATGACTGGCAGAATCCGAGACCAGGGAGAAGAGTCGATGGAAGAAGATTGGAAAAAATTTAAAGTATATTTACAGAAATATTGCAAAATTAATGAATGCTAGAAGAATATTGGAATGAAGTTACATGGTTTTAGCAGAAGTGTTATTAAGAATTATATGATTAATTGTTAATGTGCTAAAGTGGAAAATCTAAAGTTAAACTGTGTTAGGATAAATTATAGAATAAAAATTGAGAAAGAGGGAAAGGATTTGTTGAATTAGCTAATTTGAACTAGAATACAAAAAAGGGAGGTGTGAGGAAGTCGAGGAAACAAGCATATGAAAGATAACGAAATGAAAATTGGATGTGTGTTTAAATGTTTTAATTTTTTCTTGTTGTTTTGTGGTATTGTTTTTTCTTTTTCTCTTTGTTGTATTGTTTGTTAAATTTTCATTGTTTCTTTTTCTTTTTTCTTTTTGCATTTTCTTTTTGTAACTATTAAACTCTTAATAAACATCATTTAAAAAAAAAAAAAAGACATAGGGCTTTGTTTCCAGTCAGTGCTTGTCCCAAAACTTACTGCTGGAATCCAACAACTTCTTCTGCCTCAGATGTTCCATTTTGCTTGGTTTTGCCATCTCACTTTTGTTGCACTATAGTGTATTTCTGTGTCCTGCTGCTTTCAGCTCTTTTTGGAAGAGCGCCCCTCATGGTGTTTTTTTCGGTTCTGCTGCACTGGTGTTGTTCGCTCTGCTCTTCTATCCTGGCACTCTTCCTAACTTCTGTCTTTTTTTAAAAAAACATTTTATTTTTCATTTTTTTAAAACAGTGTTCTTATACATTTAAATCATTTTCAATTTTTTACACATCTGAGATTCCTTGAATCCCTGGACTCCCCCTCCCACCCCAGTTTCCAATATTTATCTATTCTTTTACTGCATCTAATTACATTTATCAAATTCATTTTACAGTATATCCATTTTTAACTTTAGTCCTATTACATTATAAGTGTTATAACAATCCTGCTAATGTTTTTAGATATCTACAGTGATCTTTAAGGTACTCTATACATTTCCCCCACTCCTTACTAAATTTCCTATCCTCTTGGTGTCATATCTTCACAGTCATTTTTGCTATTTTGGGATAGTCCATCATCTTGGTCATCCATTTTTTACTTGGTTGGGACTTTCTCTTCCTTCCATTTCTGGGCAAAAAGCATTCTTGCGGCTGTGGTTTGCATACATAAACAGTCTTTTCAAGCCCTTTGGTATTTCATCTCCTATTATTCCTAATAAGGAAGCTTCTGGGTTTTTGACAAAAGTTATCTTAAATATTTTTCTGTCTTCAATGTTGATCCTCTTCTGTCGCTCCATGACCAAATGCAGTGCTGAGCAGAGAGCCGGCCATCTTTTATGGTGTGGGTGTGGGCTGGGGTGAAAACTGCTGTTGGGAGTCTGCTCCCAAGCCTTGCTGCCTAGGTCTAGCCAGGTTGGACAAATTCAGAAGGGGAGTTCAGTGGGAACCCCCACAGTGCCTTGAGGCCAACCCATAGCTGTCAACTTTCCCCCTTTTTTAAAAGGGAAATTCCCATATTCCAAATAGGATTCCTTGCAAGAAAAGGGAAAAGTTGACAGCTATGGGCCAACCCAGGGATTTCCAACTGTCAGCCACATAATACAGCTTGCTCCAAGGGGTTGTGTGGCCGGTTGCGATGGGCCGCAACTTGCTGGGCGCCTGAAAGGCCTTGCCCTGCCACTCTCTACCTAGCTTGGGGCGGGGCCTGCCAGTCTCCACGAAGGACTGCTGCTCAACAGAGAGGGCTCCTTTTTAAAATGGTTTATATTTTTTTATCTATGTCATTTTAAATTGTAATTGATATTAATGTTGTATTTTTAGTTTTAGGTTTTATGATTTATTTGGAAATTGTTTTCCATTTGGTTGTGTACCTTTTGATGTGTTTTATTTATTGTTTATGACTTTTGTTATATTGGTAATTATGCAAATCTTGTCATGCTCTGAGCCGCCTTGAGCATTGTTTTAACTATGAAAGGCGGCATTCAAATACAGTGGTGCCCCGCAAGACGAATGCCTCGCAAGACAGAAAACCCGCTAGACGAAAGGGTTTTCCATTTTTCAATGCGCTTCACAGGACGAATTTCTCTATGGGCTTGCTTCGCAAGACGAAAATGTCTTGCGATTCTTGCAATTTTTTTTCGCTCCCCACCCCCTTTTTCTAAGGCACTAAGCTGCTAATAGCCTTTTGGCAGCTAATCCGCTAATCCCTTAAGCCTTTAATAGCCGCTAATAGCTGCTAAACCGCTAATAGCGCTAATCCGCTAATCTGCTAATAGGGTTGCTTCGCAAGATGAAAAAACCGCTAGACGAAGAGACTCGTGGAACGGATTCTTTTCGTCTTGCGAGGCACCACTGTAAAATGATGAGGATGAAGATGAACTGCCACCCACCCCTGACTGTGTAAGCAGCCATTTCTGCCCTTCTAGGCACCCTAACTTTGGGAAAGCATCATGGAACAACAAAGAAAGTGGAATGGGGTGTCGAAGGGCCAGTATAAATCTACCACTAGCACATCATTATTGCATTAAGGACATGTTGCAGAATGTACCTGCTTGGGAAATTGTAGCCTTTGGGATCGCTGCAGGTCATGTTCTTCACTGGGTGCCTGACTCTTTCCAGCAGAACTGCAATGAGCAAGGCTTCAGCTATAAAAGCTGAGGAATCACTGTCAGTTCTGCTTTGAAGCTAGCCGCCAACACAAGTGATTCACAGCCAACACACACGGTATTTTCTTTTCCCAGGTCTTCAGTATCGAAGCCACAGTACTAATGCGTCAATATCCCTGGGGAAGGCTAGCAAGGGAAGCATTAGCCCTCGGCTCTCACCCACTTTCAGATCCGTAGCCCCTGGAAGCAATGCTCATGTAGGAATTTGCTAGCAGGTGAGGTCCATGTGCTACAGCTTTGTACTTTCAATATTTGGGGCATGAAACAGCTTCCAGAAGTGGAAATACAAAAGAGCCTTCAGTTCACATAGGCCTTGGGGGGAGGTTGGTGAATCAGCATGGCCATTTGGGACACTGCTCGTGGATTACTTTGAAGTGCTTGATTTTGCTTCTGTATACTGATTATATGGCTGGCTTTTAACTCTGTTTGTTGATTTGAAGTTTGGGCATGTTTTTGGTTTTGTTTAGCGTGTAAACTTCACTCAACTAAGGGATTTGCACTAAAATGCCAGAGATATTCCACAATGACTTTTTCTTTTTTTAAAAAAAGAAAGAAAAAGCAAATGGGTGTGGAATTGTGCAGTACCAAATTTAAGACTGGGAAAATGAGAGAAACTGAAATTGACAGATTCACTCATCTCTAGGTCGGGCAAGGGACTGTGAGGCAGTACCTGGCACTGAAGGCCAAAGCAAAACATATGAAGATAGAGTAAAAGAGAAGGGAAGGGAGAAATGCATAAATGTAAAATGTGAGAGAAACGTGCTTCAGGTCCATTCCTCTTCCTCACATGCATTTCCAAGTGACATTCTTTGTTATCATTCCCTATAACCCTTAAAAAGCTTCCATTGCAACGAAAACTGTCCATTTCGTGGGAGATATGTTTGCCGTATGAATAATAAATATTGTTTTGAACGATGTTGCATGGACAAGTCATGCAGACACAGAGTAACCTTGCTAGCAATCCAAAAATAACTTGCTGATAACATTCTGAGCAGAAGGTAGAAGAGCAGCCATGTTGGATTGCTATTCTGCAGGGGGAAATGTGACAGTCCAGAGTGTCACTGGAGATGTTTATTTTGCTCGTATTATGGATGGCCTGTGATGTTAGCCGCTGGTTGTGAACAAACACTCCCTTTCACCCCAAGAAAATTTGCTGGTCTTATTGATCTTTTCCCCCTGTCAAAACCTCTCAGATGTGCTACCCAAAGAAGAACTTCCCAAATTTACTTCGAATGTCACTCTAAGCTAAATCCAGTAACAACCTTGGCCTGTTTGGAATGAAAATCCCCGTCGTGGAAACAAATTTCATGGGAGCCAGATCACTATGTTGCCATATAAAACAAAGAAAAACAAAGCCACCAGAATGCCTATATTATGCAAATCCAGTTGAATAAACACGTAGACGTAATAGGCTGTATGATAACAATTGCAAAGTTATTTACTAGAAACGACTTCTGAGAAATTAGATACTGCTTCTCATAGTGTCAAAATCAACATCGTGACATAATATATTGAAATGTAGCTTATTCAGTCGACAACCAAATCCACTATGTACAAAATACAAATCCTATTTTGTCAGTGCCGTAATACATTCATTTCTAATTTCTTCATCTTCTCTTGTATTTTTCTGTATGACGTATTCCTTAGAAGAGTGACAGGGTTGTCCAGAGGAGGGCAACCAAAATGGTCAAAGGCCTGGAAACGATGCCTTATGAGGAACGGCTAAGGGAGCTGGGCATGTTTAGCCTGGAGAAGAGGAGGTTAAGGGGTGATATGATAGCCATGTTATAATATATAAAAGGATGTCACATAGAGGAGGGAGAAAGGTTGTTTTCTGCTGCTCCAGAGAAGCGGACACGGAGCAATGGATCCAAACTACAAGAAAGAAGAAAGAAGATTCCACCTAAACATTAGGAAGAACTTCCTGACAGTAAGAGCTGTTCGACAGTGGAATTTGCTGCCAAGGAGTGTGGTGGAGTCTCCTTCTTTGGAGGTCTTTAAGCAGAGGCTTGACAACCATATGTCAGGAATGCTCTGATGGTGTTTCCTGCTTGGCAGGGGGTTGGACTCGATGGCCCTTGTGGTCTCTTCCAACTCTATGATTCTATGATTCTATGAAATAATCTAAGTGTCTAATGAAGATGATAAAGTTGGTAGACAAAAGAAACTGGCACTGGTAGATGCTGGCACAGGCAAACAAGACAAGGATTCCTGACTATTCCCCTGTTTCGCCCAAAGGGGCTTCATCAGCTGTTCGTAGTTCTAAATCATATAAACATAGACACTTTGTAATATACAGTGGTACCTCGGGTTACATATGCTTCAGGTTAAATACACTTCAGGTTACAGACTCCGCTAACCCAGAAATAGTGTTTCAGGTTAAGAACTTTGCTTCAGGATGAGAACAGAAATCATGCTCCAGCGGCATGGCGGCAGTGGGAGGCCCCATTAGCTAAAGTGGTGCTTCAGGCTAAGAACAGCTTCAGGTTAAGTACGGACCTCCGGAACGAATTAAGTACTTAACCTGAGGTACCACTGTAATAGCTACACAAATTCCAAGGAAACAAACAAAGATATAATAAATGCACATACCGGTACTGTATATAACAGCTACATGGAACTTATTCATAATAGGTTCGTAATAGGGTTTTTTTTAATATATAAAGCAAATGAACAAGCAAACAAACAAACAAATTAAAAGGCCCTCATTACTTTCTTTTCTACTCCTCTTTTGTCAAAATAGTGGGGAGTTAAGGACAACTTGTATATAGCACATTTCCTGAAGGAGAGAGTGCAGAAGACATGGCCACATTCCCACATACATTTAAAACCCTATGACACCATTTTAAACAGTCATAGCTTCCCCCAAAGCATCATGGGAGATGTAGTTGTTAAGAGTTCTGAGAGTTGCTAGGAGACCCCATTCTGCTCACCAAGTAACAGTTTGCAGTGGTTTAACAGTCAATCCTTCTTCACAGGGAGTTTTGGTAATTGTAGCTTTGTTAGGGGGCAGGAAAGGGGGTCTCCTAACAACTCTCAGCATGTTTAACAAACTACAGCTCCCAGAATTCTTTGGGGGAAGCCATGAATTTCTAAAGAGGCATCATACTGCTAGGATATTTCCGTTCCACCTTAAAAGGGAGCAGGATGTTTGTGTCACAGCCTGCGTATTTCCTGTTTCACAGGATGTTTCTGTTGTGTCTTTGCTTTGTTTCTCTCTCTCTCTGTGCCGGAGACACTGAAGCAGGCAGTCATGTTTTCTCTTTGTTCTGACCAACGCTGAATAAAGTTGTAAATATGCTCTCCTGAGTGCATCTTTCGCTGTGTGCATTATCTGCTGATAGAGCGTGCATCGGCTCTGGAATGTGGCAAGCTGTTTCTGGAGCTCGTGTCGCTAATTGCTGATACTGCGTGTCTACGGGAGATCGATGGACGTCCGGAGACGACATGGAGTCATGATGGACTTTGTCTCCCTGGCAGTATCCCAACACATACCACTTAAGATGTATAGTGTGGCTCTGGGCTGACTTTGTAATCAGGCACCACTGAAAATACACACACACTTTTATAGAGTCATTTTCGTAGATATTGTGGTGTTTGTTAATTATAGTGATTTTTTTACTGGGGACAGATGAGGCAGCAGAGGGTTTAAGTCATTTCCCCCCCTTCCTTTTTGCAAACAGCTTTGTCGCCGCCACTTAGAAACAGAAGGAGCTGCCTTGTGCCAGTTCAGATCATCTGGCTCACTATCGTCACCACTGATCAGCAACAGATCTCCAAGGTTTCAGGCAAGAGTCTTTTCCAGCCCAAGCTGGAGATGCTGGGGTTTGAGGCTAGGACCTTTTGCATGCAAAGCAGTTGAACTACAGCATTTCCCTGAAACAGCCTCGAGTGGAGAAAATCCTTCAGTGAGTAGCCCATCCTGTTCTTTAACTATAAAATTTCCCGTTTGGAACACTAAAGGTAAAGGGACCCTTGACCATTAGGTCCAATTGAGGACGACTCTGGGGTTGTGGAGCTGATCTCGCTTTATTGGCCAAGGGAGCCGGCGTACAGCTTCTGGGTCATGTGGCCAGACTTGCTGTGGGGAGCCTTGACTGGCTGGCATTGTATGTTACAGGGTCTACCCTGGAAGCAAGCTCATTCTCTAGCATTTCAGGTGGCATTTAGAATATTGGTAGGAACCATATTCATAAATTCATGAATTAGTTAGGCTGGTTTATTTATTTTAAAAACTGACACCCTTTGCTTCCCTGCGTAGCTCTGAGCTACACCTGAGGCAAGATCTAACTGAGCCCCCAATTCAAACTTTCTCTCACTAGCATGGCAGCTGTTGAAAATGGCTTCGACACGGTCAGGACTCCATGTGGCTACAAGAATGTTTGAATTCTCTTTCCCACATAGGGAGAAGCTGCATTGGCACGGACACCTTCCCACACAATCTGGCAGATCCATGGGGGGAAGGAGATTCAAATGTTCTCTTCTCACAGCTACACGGAGCCCAACGACATGGAAGTTATTTTCAGAACAGCTTCACTGCTGAGAAAATATTTAAACAGGCCCTGACAATGACTAAAGTAAAACTAAAAAGTTTGGCCGGTGCCTTTGTTATACGTAGATCATCTTTCTTAAATATGATTTTTTTAAAAATCCAACTGTACTATCTGAGAATTCTGATGTGCTGCTCATTTTTTGAAGCATTTTTACCCTAGCCAAAAAATGTTCCCATACTGTCAGGATGCTGTCAGCGGCTCCCAGCTGGTTACCCAGGAAAGTAAAAAGACAAGGAAAAGTTTCTTACTGTCCTTTTTTATTTCAATGTTTACAGAGAAATGGTATGGAATCCAGCCTCTTGGATAATGGTGTTGTCCCGAGTGAATCTCCACCCCCTGTCTCTCCCACTTCTTCATTTGTCATTCTCATCATCTCTTGTACAGGTGCTGTTACGTGCCCTCTGTCTCTGAGCTCTTTGCTCTCCTACTTTCAAGGCTCGCCAGGTTATTTGAGATAGAGGGTCTGGAATCCGGGTGTTGTTCTGGCTGTCCCACAATTTCCCAACTTTTCCCCTCATCTGCCTCTGAGCTGCCACCTCCCTCAAACCCGTTATAAATCTATACTGTCTTCCTTCTCCCCGGAAGGGTCAGGATGGGGAGGTGGTCTCTACCATTCCTCCTCTGCCCAGTCCCTGACTCATACAGCTGACAAAGATGAATGATGAGACAGCCCCTGTCCTCTTGCTTACAATCTGAGAGGCATGTCATAAAAGGAAAGGACGTCTGGAGGGAAGAGGGAAACTTAGTTCTTGAGACGGCAATTTAGGAAGTGATTAATACATTAATTGTAGTAGTCGTAAAGATAGTTACAGAACAACCAGCTTGGATGGAAGCAGTTGAAAGAGACGAGCACTGCTTTCCATCTTTCCCTCTGTTGCAGCTTGATGGAAGGAATGCTGTGTGTCAGCTGTTAGAGGGAGAAGTTTGATGGAAGTGGTACCCTAGAGGTACCATTGGAGTGACACTGCTTCCCTCTTCTCCATCTTTTACAGCCTGGTGGGATGGCTATACCTGATGACAGTTCACAGCGAGATGAGTCTGACTTCTCAGCAATGTAGATAATGACCCTGCTTCTCAACTCTCAACGTTGGGTTCTAGACTGCCATAGTAGACCTTTGAAAAGAATTCCACATCTAGACACTGATAAGGAGGAAGAGGAGCCCACTAACTGTTATTCCCTGCATGCATCTTCCATATACTTTAGTACTGCACATGGCTGGGTTTGCTATAGACAATTTAGCCTCAAAAATGCAGCTCTGCTGTTTATTTGCTTTGAACCAGAGGGGTTGTTTTTTTCCCTTGTAAAGCCATATCCTTAAAATGAACTCTCTGTGACTTGGGTGGATGATATTAACATTTGGAAACCATGAAAATGAATTCTACTCACATATGGCTTTAAATCCTTTCTCAGTTGCCTCTCAAATATCGAAATGCTTAATGAGAGAGAGAGAGAGAGAGAGAGAGAGAGAGAGAGAGAGAGAGAGGCAGGAGGCTTGAGAGAATTTCTGGCAATAGAATTCATGCTGTGCCGGTAAGTTGTTGTTTGAAACACTTATGAAGTGCCTAAACCCTTATAAGTGCTGTAGTGGTATTAAAAAAAACCAAAGCGTCCCCTGGTCACAGACTCATCATCGAAGTGACACAATTTGAAAGGAAAAGAAGAATGGGGAGGGAAGCAAAAGGCTAGTCCACCCCCTTAGCTAATGGGAAGGGACAGTCAGAGGGAAGGAGATGGGAAGGATGCAGTTCTGCATTTATCGATCAATTGATTCAGTTGCGGTGACTCACATCACAAATATTTGGAGCTGGGAACAGCAGGTTAAAATCGGGCAAGCCCTCTCATGCACCGAAGGCTAAGCAAACCTTCAACCTCCTCTGTAAAATAGTCAAGCTCTCTTTAGGGCCTGGGTGGATGACGAGATAAGGAGCTAAGCTGAAGTTCTTGCAGTACGTCTACTGAGCTTCCAACCTCTGGAGAAAGAACGACTTCACCCACCACTCTTATTCTGCTGCTGTGTCACACGTAGGAGACACAACTTTGGTTCTGAAATTCTGTTAGTCTTGTTAAAGCAGCCACAATCGCTACCGAAACTGTTGGCTTGCAGCTGAGGTTACTGCAGTGGCTGGTGTTTTTCATTTGTGTATTTTGGAAAAATCTATGTATAAAACAAAAGGCATCTCTTTAAAGATTAATGGGTACTTAAGAGATGACAGTGATTGCCTTTACTTCATATATCAGTAGTGTGTGTGTGTGTGTGTGTGTGTGTGTGTTCTAAGTGGCTACAGTTAGGATTTTAATCCCCAGGAAAATGGATATTAACAATAACGGGCTTGAATTAATTCAGAAGCCCTGAGAAAGTCAGGAAAGGTATTTGCATCATCAAATGGGTGCCTGGGTCAGGGGTGTCATCTAAGGATAGAAAAAGTGACTCACATACTGTCCAACATTTTAGGATGGGAAAGCGGGACACACACACACACCCCGTTCAATCTGCACACTCTTTCTCCCCACCCCAGCCCAATCCTTGCACCAGCAACCACTGACCATCAACAGCAATCTGAGGATGCTTGTGTGCTCACACCAGAGCTTCATGACTAAAGGTGTAATCCTAACCCTAGCTATCTCGGAGGAAGCCACCTTGAATTCAGTAGGACTTACTTCTGAGTGCGCAAAGCTAGGATTGCACTGTAAGAGGGGATTGGAATCTGTACATCCTTGGTTTAAGTCAGATGCCCTGCCCACTAAAGAACAAAGGCTGCTTGGGCTCCCAATTTCCACCACAGCTTGTCAAGCTATCAAGAACACACCCACTGTAGATTTATCTCAGCATCAGCTGGATGGCAGAGTTTAGTAGATAGAGAACTGGATATTTATAGTGAAGATACACTCCAAAAATATTGTGGATTGACACCAGTCTGTCTCAACCAGCCAGCACCATCCATCACATACTGACATGGTAGATATACAGAGCTGTCAGTGTCAATGAAGAAGATTAAAAGAATCCCACCAGGTCAGATCAGTGGCCCGATCTAATCCACATTCTCACAGTGGTCAACTAGATGACTATGGGATGCCTGCAATAATGACCTCAGCACAGCAGCACTTCTCCGACTTTGTGATTGCTGGCAACTGGTACTCAGAGGAACCAGGTGAAAACCATCCTATGCACCCAGGTATATGTAATCTGGGCCATTCTGTTTTTAAGCCAGTGATTTAATTTGGGGGCGGGCGAGTGGCTTTTGTTTTCATTGTTGCAGACACACTGCTTTATGGTTTTTATATCTTAGGCCCCATCCGCACTGTACACTTAAAGCAGTATCCTATCACTCTATAATATTAACTAATTAATTAATCACTTTATAATATTATTAATTAAATTAATTAAATTTGTATACCACCCTTCATCCGTAGATCTCAGGGCAGTTCACAATTTAAAATATTAACACAAAACAAAGTGGTACAAAACCTTCTCAGGCCAACTTCAGGATCTGCCTTCTGCCTTCACTCTGAGCATGCAGGTCTTTCTTAAGTAGCCTCAATTCTGAACAGAGATAAACGAAATCCCCAATAATATTGGGAGCCAAGGAGCACGCGTTGCAGCAGCAGAATCCTATGTATGTCTACTTAATAGTACATTCCGTTCAATTCAGTGGGAGATACTCCAAGGTAAGAATGTATAGGATCGGAACCTCAATCTCTCTGGTTACTGCATCCACTCTTTTCTAGTGGCCGCATGACCCGCCATAAACAGCCATGGCTGCCCCAAAGAATCCTGGGAAACCTGTCATTTGTTATGGGTTCCGAGAGTTGCTAGGAACCTGTGTTTCCCTCACTGAGCCGCGGTTCTCAGTAGTTTAACCACCAATCCCTCTTCCTTAGGGAACTCTGGGATTGCAGCTCTGTGAGGTGAATATGGTGCAAAAGAGGCTTTGTAGTCAAGTGGTTTCCTTGTTGTTTTGTTGTCCTTGTAGTTATCAGCAGAACAGTGCCATTAAGCAAACAAGGTAAAGGTAAAGGTACCTCTGACCTCTAGGTCCAGTCGCGGATGACTCTGGGGTTGCGCACTCATCTCGCTCTATAGGCTGAGGGAGCCGGTGTTTGTCCGCAGACAGCTTCCGGGTCATGTGGCCAGCATGAGTAAGCCGCTTCTGGCAAACCAGAGCAGCGCACGGGAACGCCGTTTACCTTCCCACCGGAGCGGTACCTATTTATCTACTTGCACTTTGACGTGCTTTCGAACTGCTAGGTGGGCAGGAGTTGGGACCGAGCAACGGGAGCTCACCCGGTTGCGGGGATTCAAACTGCCGACCTTCTGATCGGCAAGCCTTAGGCTCTGTGGTTTAGACCACAGCACCACCCGCGTCCCTTGTTGTTTAGTTGTCCTTGTAGTTATTGGCAGAACAGTGCCATTAAACAAACAAACAAAGCCTTAAAACTGCTTCTGCATAAGTCATCCTGCAGCAGTCCCCCAGAATGCCACATCAGGGCATCATTGCTTGTCAGAGAGTAACTTCCACATCCCCGTAGTCTTTAGACTGCTAAAGTCTGGCAATCTTCTATGGTCAGTGCACCTGGTACTGCAGGGACTGTCAGGACTAATTGTTCTGCTCAGTGGCTGCTTGCACAGCATCAGACACTGCCCTTTTGAGTCCCAGCAGTGAATGTAGTCATAGGTTACCCTGTCTTTTCAGATCTGCACCAGACTTGAGAAATCTTCTGTGAGAGGTTCTCTCTTCCCAGATTTTTGGATGGAGGCAGCAACGAAGGCAAGCAGAAACAAGTGGACTGTTTCAGACATTAGCAGACCCCAGTGTGTGCACAGATACATTTTCTGAATGATTGTCCCCTCTCCCAATCATACTTTTAAAAAAACAACAACTCCAAGAGCAGAGGGCTTTCTTTGCTGCTTGCAAAAACTAAATGTGATTTGTTTTGGAAAAGATATAAATGGCCAGAGAACACATAACTGTGTGTTATGACATTTGCTTTTGTATGTGACATCAGCGGCGAGAATCCTGGTGGCTAAATACTGGAAGGGTAACCAGGTACCGACCAAAGAGGAATGGCCATGTAAATTCTGTGACTATTTGGAACTGGCCAAATTAATGGATATAATAAGACTAAAGCCAAAGAATACAGTCAAGAAGGAATGGAAGTGCACAAATGATTATTTAGAAAGACAAGGTTCTAATGTAAAACTTTGGCTGTGTCAAGAATGACCTCGTGAATAGAAAGGGGAAAATACACACACACACACACACACACATCTATATGTTAAGATGAAAATAATACTGAAATACAGATAAAATATGAAATGTGAAAGGAAGTGTTAGGAGAGTGATGGAAGTCTATTATTACTATTATTTTGTAAGATAGTGTTGCTTGTGTTGAAATATTATACTTCTCTTTATTCTTTTACTGACTACTTTTCTTTGCATTTCTTCTTTTTCTTCTCTATTTTTTCTTTCTTTATATTATTCTTTATGTATGGTTTGGTATCGATGTACCGTATTTTTCACCCTATAGAGCGCACTTTTTCCCCTCCAAAAATGAAGGGGAAATCTGTGTGTGTCCTATGGGGCGAATACAGGCTTTCACTGAAGCTTGGAGAGCGAGAGGGGTCGGTGCGCACCGACCCCTATCGCTCTCCAGGCTTCAGGAAGCTATCAGCAAGCCTGGGGAGCCCTGTGGGAGTTCCCGCAGGGCTCCCCACGCTGCGGATAGCAGCCTGCTGCCCAGCGCGCAGAGTGCCCTGAAGCAGAGCGCCCCACGCGCTGGGCAGACACCCGCAGCGTGGGGAGCCCTGCGGGAGTTCCCCCCAAAAGAACTAGGTGCGTCCTATGGGACGGAGCGTCCTATGGGATGAAAAATACGGTATTTACTTTCCAATAATTTGAAAAAAAAAAATTAAAAAGGAAAGAAATTTGCTTTTGACGCACACATCAGAAGGGTCCTGACCCAAGGTATAATTCTTGGTTACCTTCAGGGGTCATAAGAAGCCAGTGACAGTGTGCATGCAATCATAGAATCATAGAGTTGGGGTCATCTAGTCTAACCCCCGGCAATGCAGGAATCTTTTTGCCTAATGTGGGGATTGAACCTTAACGAAATGCAGACCTGAGTCCAAACTAAGAGAATGAATTTTAATAAAGACAAATGTAAGCTTCTGCATTTAGGCATGAATAATCAGATGCACAAGCATAGGGTGGTGGACACCTGGCTGGCCAGCAGTATATGTGAAAAGAATCTAGGGGTTTTAGTAGACTGCAAACTTAACACGAGACAACAGTGTGATGCAGCAGCAAAAAAAGCTAATGCAATTTGACAGCATCAACGGGAGTGTCCAGATCAAAGGAAATAATAGTAGCACTCTATTCTGCACTGGTCAGACCCCACCTGGAGTCCTGTGTCCAGTTCTGGACACCACAGTTTAAGAAGAACATTGACAACCTAGAACATGTGCAGAGGACAGAGACCAAGATGATGAAGGGTCTGGAAAGCACATGTTATGAGGAACAACTGAGGGAATTTGAGTATGTTTTGCCTAGAGAAGAGAAGACAGAGAGGTGATGGGATAACCAGCTTCAAATATTGGAAGGGACTGAGCTTGTATTCTGGTGCTCCAGAGGGTAGAACCTGAACCACTGGATTCAAAAGACAAGAACAAATATTCTAATTAAACAGTAGGAAGAAGTTTCTGATGGTAAGAGCTGTTTGACTGTGGAACAGACCGCCTTACAAGGTGATGGACTTTGATTGGATATCTTTAAACAGAGGTTGGATGGCTATCTGGTGGAGATTGTTTAGCTTTGATTTCTGCAGGGGGTTGGAGTAGATGGCTCTTGAGGTTTCTTCCAACTCTACAATTCTGCTATTCTATCATGGGGGTAGCCAGGATTTATGTTGGGGTGGGTCACGAAGAGTTGGCCATGACTAAACAACAACAAGGAATTTCATCCAGGATGAGATATCAGGATTGATACCTCTGGCAAGGTTTGCCCAAACACGCTTCTAGGGTTCATGAAAGACCATCTCAAAAGAGTTATTTATTTATTTGCAGTATTTTTATACTGCTTTTCAAACGGACCTCAGAAATCAGTTTACCTAAGAGGCCAGGTCCTAGTCTGAGTTTCTGTTCTAACCACTGTAATACACTACCAATTTGGGAACTGCCATGCAGTATACCCAAAACTTTGCAGTCTTTCATTCCATGCCCCCAAATATGCCAATGGAGCTATCAGGAAACCACCAAACAACAATGAATGCAGGACTTCAGGCTTCCCACTTCTTCGAGTGGCTATGGAATTTGTGTCATGCAGTAAGACAGGTTAGAAATATACAAGCTTCTGGGACTTTGGGAACAATTATTAATTTGTATGCTACCTGTTAGCTGTCCATGGTCCTGAAGGTCTTTTCTCTGCCTTGACTCTTCCTGTTCCTGAATCTTGCTTCAGGGCTTCATCTCCCAGATGATTGTTTACATTATGGGTAGCCAAAGTGGTGCCTTCCATATTTTTTGGACTCCAGCTCTTATCAGTCCCAGCCAATATGGGCAATGGGCAAGAAGGATGGAAACTTCAGTCTGCAAGAACTACAGGACACCATGTTGGCTAACCTTGGGCTAGACTGCACTTATGGGCTGCATTTGCCCTCAGCTCCATGTGACCTGTGGTTATACTCAGTCCATTCCTCCATGTACATACTGACTTCCTCTGACTAGGTATGACTATTAATAATTTTCTATAGCACCCTTCATCCAAAGATCTCAAGATGGTTTACAAAATAAAAACACAAAAATACATAACATAAAAAGGTAAAGGGACCCCTGACCATTAGGTCCAGTCGTGACCGACTCTGGGGTTGCGGTGCTCATCTCGCTTTATTGGCCGAGGGAGCCAGCGTATAGCTTCCAGGTTGTGTGGCCAGCATGACTAAGCCGCTTCTAGTGAACCAGAGCAGCGCACGGAAATGCTGTTTATCTTCCCACCGAAGCGGTACCTATTTATCTACTTGCACTTTGACGTGCTTTCGAACTGCTAGGTTGGCAGGAGCAGGGACCGAGCAACGGGAGCTCACCCCGTCACATCCTTAATACATAACATAGTAACAAGCAAAAACAATAATACTCACACAGAGAGTTTAAAGGCCCATAGATGGTTTAATTATCCAAGGCC
Source organism: Podarcis tiliguerta (assembly GCF_965153285.1). NCBI lineage: Eukaryota > Metazoa > Chordata > Lepidosauria > Squamata > Lacertidae > Podarcis > Podarcis tiliguerta. The sequence continues at coordinate 11,078,637 of NC_139545.1, forward strand.
TGGGAGAAGAGAAATATTTTGCCTGGTGCCTAAAGATATGTAAGGGGGAAAACATTCCACAAACAGGAAGCCACAGCAAAAAGGCCCCTTCTCATGTTGCCACCCTCCAGACCTCTCACAGAGGAGGCACGTGTGATCGCAGGGTTCTGTGATTCATTGGTTCTGTGTTGGTAGTATGTCATCTCTGAGGATTTTCAGACTTCCCAAGTGACAACTGAACTCACATCTTACTTCAATTTGCCAGGGAACAGGATTGCACAAAGATAGGCCAGCACTGTATTCCTAGGATTTTTTATAACTTGTAATGGACTCGGAAACTTTGAAGCTTTAATTGCAGTCATCCTGAAAATTGCAGGCATGTTTCCCCTGAAGTGGCTCTTGATTATCACAAGTCAGCCTTGCAAGTTTCTGGATTTCACCCATGTTGCAACATACCGTTACTTTATGCAAAATATTGCAATAGTTTGGATTGCAATATCATATCGATGTTTTGCAACATTCGTATTATGTGCAAGCATTTTTACCCAGGGTTTGGTCTTTCTCTTTTTTGCATATAATGTTCAGTTAGTGTGTGTATGCTTTTTTCACTGCACTGAACTATTTTCAGAAGGATAACTTTAAAGAGAATTCACATTTTTTGCCAGCTTCTGCTTCCATGGGGCCCAATAACAAGCTATTCAATTCCAAGGGAATGTTGCTGCCCTCTTCAATATAAGTTGCCTGTATCTTAAATGTTCTTCACCTACCTCTGCATGTCCTTCATTTTGCCATTGCCTTCTGCAAATGGTTCTTTGCTCTCCTTTATCTTGAAGTTTCTTAGCGGCTAGCAATTCCAAATGAAAAAAGCATGGAGAAATGATGGCTGGCAGCCGTACAATCTGAAGTGCTTCCTCTGTTCTTTTAAAAGAGGTAGCTCTAGAATTTAAAGGTAGATGACAAAAATGGAAAGGAAAGTGTCCATTTTGTTTGCATTTAGAAAAGCCAGAGGCAAAATCAAAAACAACCAGCCCGCAACGGCTGTACATAAAATTCCCAGCTCCCCATTTCTCACGCTGTTTGATGAAGAGAATCGTTGAAGTTTGCTTCTTCGATTGTTCAGCACATTCGCATCCGCAGCCTCACTGGGATTGTAACCGTGGTTCATTTTTGCAGCTAAGTTGTAAGCCTATAATAACAATAACAACAACAATAAAATGACTATCCAGCTGGCTGTCATAACCTGTCAAATCACTGGCTGGAGAATATGAGCTGACAATGTTCATTTAGCCAGGGAATAACTGCATTCCAAAGAGATATAAATGGATATGTAATCCGTTTAGACCAATTCAGTTATTATGATAGACATGGAAAGATGATCAAGAAAAGCTGTTCCCCTGTCTCCTAAATGTTCTTTTGGCGAAGGTCAGATTTCAAAACTGTGGTCAAGGTTGAGAGATCAAGCTACATTCACTCATGGGTCGGACACTCATACAGCCTTTCCAAAGACCAAAGGAAGAATAGCCTCCTTTGGCTTTGCTAATGCTCAAGCAAACCTGCTGTCCTTTGACCTACAGTGGCAAATACACATCAAGATACGCAGTGAGGATGATATTCTTCAAACATGGTTGCTAATTTGTTGCATGCTAACAAAGAACAGTATGCACATTCGGATCATCCTGAGTAAGAACATGATGGGGAAGGGCCATAGTGTATGTATATTGCATGCAAATGATTCCAGGTTAAATTCTTTGTATTTCCAGGTAGAACTGGGAATGCTTCCTGACTGATACCCTGGAAAGCCACTGTCAGTCATTGCAGACAACCCTGAGCTAGTTGGATCAATGGTCTGACTCAGTCTGCGAGCCAGTGTGGTGTAGTGGTTGAGAGCAGTAGTCTTGTAATCTGGGGAACCGGGTTCGCGTCTCCGCTCCTCCACATGCAGCTGCTGGGTGACCTTGGGCCAGTCACACTTCCTTGAAGTCTCTCAGCCCCACTCACCTCACAGAGTGTTTGTTGTGGGGGAGGAAGGGAAAGTAGAATGTTAGCCGCTTTGAGACTCCTCCAGGTAGTGATAAAGTGGGATATCAAATCCAAACTCTTCTTCTTCTTCTAGAAAACAACTTCTTGTGTTCCTTTATTTCACCTTCCTGGATCATATCAAGGTCACCTTTTGCTTGTTTCGTTTTGTTTATTTGTATTCTGGCTTTCACCCGGTCGTGTCCCAAGCAGCTTACAGTAATTAATCAGATCCCCTTGGAAGCTCACGAGCAGGATATGGAGTGGTATTCATAAAATCATAGAACTGTAGAGTTGGACAAGACCTTGAGGGTCATCTAATCCAACCCCCTGCAATGCAGGACTATATAGACAGCTCGTCAGGAGATCAAACTCGTGACCTTTGTGTTATGAGCACCATGCTCCAACCAACTGAGCTAACTGTATTAATGAGAGCAGACCTGCTGAAATAATAGACCACAGTCATGTTCATTCATTTCAATGGGTCTCCTCTGAGTAAAACTTAGTTGAATACCGCCCAAGATACCCATTCCCTGTTGCTTTGTCCCTGTTGTCTGGTACTCAGAGATATTTTGCCTCTGAGCAAAAAAGGCCATTGGCTGAATTTTTGGTATGTGTTGCAGAAAAGGTGGTAAATGTCATTCATCAAATCTTAAGTGAATATTTCCCCATGGGCATGATGCAAAATGTCAGTTGTCCAGTAATCTAAAATAGCTGTGAAGTGATCTATCAGGAGTATTTTTATTTCATTTCATTTTATTTTTAAAGGAGGAAAATAAGAAAGAAAACCAAGTTAGAAAAATAGCAGCTTTTAGATCAAATAAAGACTTTGGGAGTAGCAACAGAAGCAGACCAGGGATATGGCTGATTAGATTTTTTGAGGAAGCAAATAAATTTCAAGGGAGTAAATAAGCTAGAAAGATTGTATAATTATTTAAGGCAGAAATATTTTGAAACTGTGGATGAATGCACCTAACAGGTTCAAAAATGTGAATTCCCTTTTATTGGAAAAAGAAAAGAAAAGCCTGAGATACCATAATTATCAGATTAGTTTTTTTTAAAAAAAAAAAAAACTCCAGTTAGTCACACTTAGATTACATTTCCTGAGAAATCATCACAAACAAATATGTGGTTCACAACCAAATATATTTATTGAAAAGATGGATGCTATTTGCAAAGTAGGGGAGCGGAACGAAAGCCAGGCTTCTTCTTATCCTCCTGTGCTTTCCTCAGCGATGTTTCATCTTTCATGCTTAGCATCTGTATGACACTTTCTAGAGTTCAACGCATTCCACATATACTGATTAAGGGATTGGGGCTCCAGAAGGACAGTATTATTCTTCCTAAACTGCAGGTACCGGAGGGGGCTGAGACTGGCACATTGTGAATTTTGGGCAGGAGTGAGGAATGTTGCCGTGTGATGTGCTGACTGTTCCAACAACTTCATTCCATTCCACCAGTTCCTGGTTTTCTGACCCCAATTGGTCTGTCAATGTTCTATGTCCAATGAGCATGGTCAGTCCTTATTGTACTGTTTGGGATTTTCCCTTTATCCGTTAGAGTTTTCTTTTCCTCCCATTTTTCTCTTTTCTTTTTGGCATTTGAACTCTTGAATTTATTTATTTATTTATTTATTTATTTATTTATTTTTTATACCCCGCCCATCTGGCTGGGCTTCCCCAGCCACTCTGGGCAGCTTCCAACAAAATATTAAAATACCGTAATGCATCAAACATTAAAAGCTTCCCTAAACAGGGCTGCCTTCTGATGTCTTCTAAAAGTCTGGGAGTTGTTGTTCTCTTTGACATCTTAGAATCATAGAATCATAGAGTTGGAAGAGACCACAAGGGCCATCGAGTCCAACCCCCTGCGAAGCAGGAAACACCCTCAGAGCACTCCTGACATATGGTTGTCAAGTCTCTGCTTAAAGACCTCCAAAGAAGGAGACTCCACCACACTCCTTGGCAGCAAATTCCACTGTCAGCTCTTACTGTCAGGAAGTTCTTCCTAATGTTTAGGTGGAATCTTCTTTCTTGTAGTTTGGATCCATTGCTCCATCTTGTGGGAGGGCGTTCCACAGGGAGGGCGCCACTACCGAGAAGGCCCTCTGCCTGGTTCCCTGTAACTTGGCTTCTTGCAGTGAAAGAACCGCCAGAAGGCCCTTGGCACTGGATCTCAGTGTCCAGGCAGAAGGATGGGGGTGGAGATGCTTCTTCAGATATACTGGACACATCTACAGTTTGTGCATTTGTGGGATCAGGTGACCTGTTTACCCTGAGCAGGCAGCTCTTGCCACTGTTACACTACAAAACCAAAAGAAAGGAACCAGCCAGCCACCACAGACAAGACTGCTATGAGCCAGAACCCCTTTCTCAACAGACCTGTTGTGGTCGTTGCATTGCCAAAGTTCCCATGCTTGCACAACGCACAATGACTTCTCTTTTAATGTGGTCAGTAATTAATCACTAATGATCCTGGAAGTTTATAAATTAAAATGATTATGCTTAAGGAACTTTTAATGGTTTAATAAAGCAGATATAATACTGTGCAGGGGAACGTGCATCGCAAGATGAATGGATGAAAACTGAGTACTTTAATAAACTCCGTGGAAGGAGAGAAGGAGGGAGGGGAAAGCATTCTGATTTTCTTTGCAAGCTATGCAGTTTCATGCCTGCTTTTTAATGAGCATCCCCTGGGTTCACAGATTAGGTTTCATAAAGGTAGGGAAGAGGGGGGCGCTGAGAAGGCAGGTGTGAGTCTACACTTTCATAGCACATACAGATTTACAATAATAAGACCTTGATCCCTGATGTACCATACGTAGACAAAAGATACCTAGAGGTTTTGAAATGCCCTTCATCCTGTAGTCAGTACAAAGTTATCTGTACACTGCACAAAAGTTTAAATGCCTACCAGATGGAATCTGTATAGAGTTTGTGAACATGTTATTCACAACAGCTTAGTGTGTGCCAGCAATAATTAAATAGGGTTTATGTTATGAGATCTAGACCACGTCGCAATTCATGGTTAAGTTTCACAACATTCAAGAGCATGACTTTTCACAAGAGTGTGAAAACCTACGTTTTGTTTGAGTTGACCAGGAGATGCCCATGTCATTGTGTGGATATCTAGGAGACAGTTATATGTAACATATAACTTCTGCCACTTATATGTAATATGTCCCTGATTACATTTATATGGACTATGTAGCTGATTTTGCACTATGCTCCTGTGATATCAGCCCTCTGTCGTTAAATAGAAGATTGCTAGCCAGAGGTTCTCAATAAGAATTAACAGATCTCCCCACTTCGCCTCTGGATTGTTTTAGGAGACCATCAAGCAAATTGGCTTCTGATGGGAAGTTTTTTCTGCCTATGTTCAGTTCATATTAAGTTCACCTGTTCCTGTTCTTAATGCGCGGTTGACCACAGCTATGGAATGCGATGGTTATACCCTTTTAAGTTTTGCTATATCAATCGCTAGTTTTCATACCTGTCCAACTCTGTATTCCTTTCCCAACCTTTAATCTATTGATGATTAATGCCTATATGCAACCCTTGCTTTGTCCTTGTGTTAACCAATCAGCAACAAGCACATACGTGGCAATGCTGTAATATTCAATAAAAGGGACTCTCTGAGACATGCTCGAGAGATGCCTCCCGTATGACACTTGTCACTCGTCTGTCGTTTATTTCAACCCAACAGGCTTCAATCCACCAATCATGATCAGATCCTGGGATACAGTCTGGACTCTTGAGTGCGTAATTTTGGAGCCTGGAACATACATGGTGAAGCCCATGGCCTTCAGCAGGCCTTTCTGTGCATAGTTGAAGGAGGTCTCTATTCCAGTATATCCAAGTGTTGGGTAGTTGTAGGCCAACATTTGAAGAGCCACATGTTCTCCATCCTGCAGTAGAGGATCAGTACCAGCATCAGCACCTCACATACCTGGAATCTGACAAAATTCAGCAAGGCCTGTTCCTGTTCCTGGAAACTGGTATATTGCAACAAAGAACAGAGAGTCTGGACTAAGTTTTGATTGGAGGCAATTTGGTGGCATTTCCACTCCTAAATTAACAATGCCATGCCTGCGGAATCTGTAAATCTCTACAACAATACATCTAATAGCATTCCTGCTTTCTTTCTGTGTGTCACGATGTATGGCAAGCTGTTCACCTGTTTGTTCTGAGCAACAACAACAAAAAGAAAAGAAGAAAAAGAAGAAAAACAAAACCTGACAAAACAGACACAAGTTTGATTACACAGAAAATATCCCTGCACAATTAGTTTAGTTTTAAAAATATGGTTTTTCTCTCTTAATGGGCTCATGTTCTATAAATGATCTTGTTGCTATAGCAACTGCCTCAAAAGCCACACCATCGCTGTTAGAGCAGCAACAGCCTTGCACCTGTGTACCAGTATTTCTTTCTGTGGTTTATGGTTATGCATCTCGGCTATCCCTATGCATGGAAAAGACAAAAAGAACACAAACCACAAAAAAGATAACACACAATTTCAGCCCATTTCCCTCCCCCCTCTTAGTATCTTAATAGCAGCTTGTCTTTATTATCTTCTCAGATTAAATATGTATAATTTAAGTTGTAAAGAATATGGCTAGCTTTTCCGTTACAACAAGCTTTCTTTAAATGAAGAAGAAAATAAAAGGATATTAGCATAAGAACAGCCCTGCAAGGCCTGAGAAGAAATCCATTTGTCAAAGTATCTCTCATTCTATGGGGTGGTATGGGGGGCAGTAGGGCAGTGCCAGTACCAGGCTATTCTGCACCCTAGGCAAGACTAACTACACGCACCCCACACAAACAAAAATTGCTAACTTCAATTTTCAGAAACAGATGTCTTGTAGAAAAAAATGAAAAGCTCAAAACTGCTAAGTTTATTTTAAATGGCAAGACTAAGTAACACAACAATCTTTGCTAATCTTTCTCAAATACAAAAGAGAATGTTTTAGCACACAAACCATTTTGAATAATCTCATGATTTGTGGTGTTAAAATTTAAGTCTCTTAAGTTTCCATTGCAGGCACATCAAGATCTTTCTTACTTTGCCTGCCTTTTCCTTTGCAAATTTTGCTACCGTTTCCTTCAGGTCAAGTGCTGATTAGGGCTGGGCGATATCTGGTTTTCAACATCACGATATATCACCAGCTAAATATCGCGATATCTCACTATATCACGATATACATCTGTGGCGGCGGAGGCTTTGCTGGGCCTCCCTGTGGAGGCAGAGGGTCCCACCTTATCTCCCTGTAGTGGCAAAGGGTGTGCCGTGCTTCCTCACAGCAGCACACGGCCTTGCTGGGCCTCCCTGTGGTGGCAGAGGAATCCACTATACCTCCCCACAGTGGCAGAGGGTGTGCCACACTCCCCTGTGGCAGCAGAGGGCCTTGGCAAGGCTCCATGCAGTGGTGGAGGGCCTTAAAATGTAAGGAAATAGTAGGTTTAATAAAAATATGAACTAAACTTCCATATATTATATTTAATATATTTTAAACTAATTTATGAATAGTTTAAGTGATTTACTAGTCAAGTTGCATCTGCTCCCCCACTCAGAGGCGTAAGTGGAATCTGTGCTTGCATAAGCGCCACTGAGTTTAACTAAACTTGCTTTTATCTTCCTGGGAGTAAGCCCCATTTAATTCAGAAGGGCTTGCTTGTGAGCAGACACACATTTGCTTTCACTGCCTACTGAAAAACACCCGCCGCATCATTCTCACACAGTACCCAACCTCTCATTTCTGCATAAGGCAGCCAGCTAAATCTTCTCCTCTCCATTCCCCACCCCAGAACAGAACAGAACCCAACCCAAAAAGCCCTCATCCCACCAATCTCTCCCTTTTTATCAAAGGGAGGGAGGGACGGCAAAAATATAGTCTCCTTCAAATTTGTTTTTAAAAAAGCTGAGCTCTAAGTGGAAAGATAGGGACACGGGTGGTGCTGTGGGTTAAACCACAGAGCCTAGGGCTTGCTGATCAGAAGGTCGGCTGTAACCAATAAAGTTGTGGCCTTATTTAGCCCACTAAACTAAAATGCATATGTCTTATTTATCCCCAAGCGGGTAGCGGGTCCTCGACTCACAAGTTAACAGCCCAGAACACCAGCATCAATATCTTTATTTCCATTGCACATCAATGATTTTTCCAAATTTTTGCAGGACTTTATTCAGTAGATTTTTGGTTGATACGGTATACCAACCAAAGAAAGCCAAATATTGTTGTAGCTGTTGGTTCTTAGACATGAATGGCCATGTCTAAGACAGCATATTAGAAATCTACTCTGAATTTCTGTTTTGGATCTTGCAGTATCTCTTCTTGGGCCTCATACTCAAACTTCTGTTTTGTTCTCCTTTTTCTAATTTGTTCTTTCTCAAAGTCTGGTAGTATTTCTAGCTCCTTTGCAATCTCAGTAGCAACTATCAAAACTTGTTGAAACCCCTTATCACATTTGCAGCCCACAAGCTATTTCTTTGTCACTTGCAATAGGGTTGTAGCTGAATTTAGTATTAGTATTAGTATATTTTAATAGCACCTTTTATTCCAAGGAATTCAATATGGTGTGCATAGTTCTCCTCCTCCGCAGTTCATCCTCACAACCCTTCCTTATTTTGTAGTAGCTTGTTTGTAAGATTGACAAGGATGTTGTGCCGTGTAACAATGGATACCGCAAATCTGAACTTACAAATTGTATTAGCAAGGACCTTAGCTTCAATCTGGAAAGCATATCCAGATAAACCTTTTCAGCTGGTGTCATCAAATATGTCTATTAAAGCATCAGACTATCAAAATGATATCTCAGTGGTTTCAAAGCATTGATCCAAGCCTCCCATCTTGTTTTGTTCAAGGGCTTAACAGTTGTGCCTAAGTCTGATACATGGCTAGTTAGAATTTGCCAATGCTGAGTCGATGCAGAGAAATAATTATAGAGAGAAATTATCAATGATAGATCTGTTGAGACAAACTGAAGAAACTAGTTTCTTCCAGACAATACTTAGCAGCATCATTGACTATCAAGTTGAAAGAGTGTGCACTGAAATGCACAAAAAGGTATGTGGGTTTATGTCCAGGATTCTCTTTGTATTCTGTTTTCTTTGCCTTTCATATTACTTCTATTATCATAACTTTGACCACACAGATTCTCAACTGGTAGTCCCATTTGCTCAAACTGTCCAAAAAGAGTTTCTGTCGTAAAGGCACCTGTAGTCTCCTTTAGTGGAACAAATGCGAGGTCCGCAGGAGCAAACCTCGCATTATCTGATAGTTTGATTACATCAACGTTACGTACAACAATTCTCATTTGTATGCTTTCTTGTCTGAGCCGGTGGGTGGGTGGGTGGGGGCTTTCTACTCCAGAAATGGGAAGGAAATGTTTGGTTGATTGATTTATTGAAATCAAAGGGCATCTTCTTTATTACACAGGCATTTGATGGCTAACAGACAATGTTTCTGACAATCACTGGTTGAGAAAAAGTTTTAAACAGTTTTGAGAATTTTTGTTCTAGCATTCTTGCGTCTGCCACCCAGGGCTCCTTCAGGAGAAAGGGCAGGATTTGTCAAATTATCATCATCGTTTTAACAACAATTAAAGGATCTGGAGTGGGACAGATTTCTCAGGCGACAATAAAGATTATAGTGCCAAATGATTCTTTTTTTTAAAAAAACAACCACCCCACCCCACAAGTTGAATTAAAGGGAAACATTTTATCGAGCAATCTTCTCTTATGGTCACGGAAGCAACTGATCATTATGACTTTCATTCAGGTAGACATTGGCTTCCAAAATTTATTGTCCAGTCACTCTGAGGAGTTTTGAACAATGGCTGAGGGAGAGATTTTAAGGTATCAACCTTTGCTCAGGAATTTCACATGGCAGACAGAAGGAACCCGGCTGGGAGCATATCAGGACAGCACACTACATGACATTCTGAGATCATTAAGTTTTCATCTGAGCATTAAACATTAACCAATAAACCAGAAGGTAAATGGTAAAGAATGGAAGGAGAAATTGTTTTGCTTTTGATTAAAAGAGAACTCTCTAACAAGATGTTCTTCTTCTGGAATGTTTTAATTTAGAGGCTCTTGATAGCCACCACACTTATCAAATACCAATTGCTAATGAGATCGTAAGCCCTGAATAGCTGGAGTGAATATTAATAACAATAATAATAATATAAAGGTTATTTAATCATCAAAGCAAGGAGGCATTCTTCCATTTAAGAGAAATTTGTTCTAATGCCCAGATAGAACTGAACTGAACTGCAATAATTGCTTGAATACAGCGAGTCCAGGCTCTGGTGGAGAGGATTCCAGACAAACATCCACTGTAATCCTGGACTAGAGAACCTGAGGCCCAGGGGCCAGAATGTGGCCCTCTCTATCTGGCCCCCAGAACTCTTTCCAGGCCAACCATCTCCCAAAGCCCCACACCTGGAGTGCTTTGGCTTGGCTGGAATATGCGCTTGATCTCCGACCATACCTCTTGCTTGCTCAGAGAGATAAAAGACAAGATGTGTGTAGAAATGAGCCTACAGCCTATTGAGAGCGGGGTATAAATAAAAAATTATTATTATTATTATTATTATTATTATTATTATTATTATTATTATTATTATTATCAGTGTCTCTGGTGTGGCCCAACAGAGCTGCTTAATAATAACCGCATTGTTGCTTGCTGGGTTTTAAAGAAAAAGAGAGACCAGAGAAGTACAGATCTTATTAGCTTTTTTATTATGCTCCTCAGATGGAGAGTGCATTAATATATTTAATAGCAGCAGTATATCATGCTACGCCCAGACAGCTCCTTCTAGTCCCTGTCATCCACCGGCTCCATCGTCGGCTGTACTGCATCTATGCATAGGGCACAGGACCTACTCTTGAAACTGCTTCCTAAGAGGAAGTTAGGCTTCAACAATTTCCTGCATTTTATAAATGGTGACTCGGTAGCTTGCCAGGCTTTTAGCAGGTTCTTCTTCCTCCTGGATATATTACAAGACTAATTCTGCTATGCCACAGAGCCATTGCAAATACCACAGTTCAAAAGGCATGGGCTGCATACACACAACATATTAATTTAGAACCGGTGGAGACTGAATACTTACTTTTCTATGCAATCCACACACATCCTAGATGTATTGTGTATTTCTGATGAACAGCTGAGCGAGACCAGAGTCTGGTGATGCAGTGCCTCAAAATTCCACCAAAGGGCTGGAACCTCTCTCTGATTGGCTACCAAGACAGTTAGTCACAGGGGGGTGGAGCCAGCACTTTGGGAGAGAGAATAAAAGGAGCAGTTTCTAAGGGAGTTTGAGGGGGACAGATGGTTTCGGGAAGGAGAGTTACGGAATTGTTTTTGTGTGTATAGCATCCACTCTGAGGAGAATATCTAAAGCTAGAGAAAGGAGTCTCTGAGCTTAGGTAGGAAGGACAATGTGTAGTGTCCTGTGAGAGTATTGAAACAGGGGTTAATTGGAGGGCCGAGTTTGAGGAAGGAGAAGTAGAAGCTGTGAGGATACCGTCTACTTGCGTCTCATTCCTGTCAGGAGAAGACTGTTCTTCTAGATAGAGAAGACCCCCAAACCAGTTAAGAGGGGTGTAGTGATCCCCTGGGTCTGTTACATGATTTGAAGTACCTCAGGAGTGTGATTGTTAAAAGGTTGGGCAAGTGACAGATAGTACCAAAATACCAAAATATTAAGCTGTAACACTGAAGTGATTAAGTTTAAGAAACTGAAGCAACAGAATCTGAAGTAACAGAATACAGGCTCCTCCCTTCACCAACTGTCATCTGGCAACAGCTATTCCATCAGCCTGTGGAAGAGGAGGGAAAGAAAACCCAGCTAAGAGACCAGCAGCTTTGGGCTTCTCTGCCTATGGCATGAGTTACATGGAGATGTCATGGGGGCGATGGTCAGATCTTGATGAGCTCCAGTAGTTGGATCTGAATGACCTTGAAATCAGGACCCCAAGAAATGTCTGAGCCCAGGAAAGGGGTCACTAGTCTAAGAGAGGGGGTAATCCCCATTGTGTCAGTGGAAGTCCCTTTGTGGGCTTCCTTCCAATGCAAACTGAACCAGATTTCTCCCGATCCCAACTTGTGTTGATTAGTTCCTCCCCTTCTTGGTCCTTTCTCCCTTTGTATTTTGTGTTTTTCAGTTGTAAGCCTGGGGACAAGGACTGCCTTGTTTGAAACAATCTGTAAGCCACTCCATAAGAGGTCTATCTGTAAGCCACTTCCAAGTCCCACTATGTTCACTGGGGATGTAGTTTCAAGTAAGCTTTAAGAATACCATAGTTATGGACTAGCTAAAGGACTAGTCTTTACTTTATCTAGTGACCAGCTAAACAGGCCTCATTAAACATTGCATATATCTCTGTCACGTTAGATGCCTTCAGGAACTAGAACCTTAATAATTTGAATGAGAATGTTAAAATAATGAATATATGGTAAGCATATATTATCAGGCTATAATTATAAGGCTATAATTGGAGCAGGAAATTTCAGTGACATAATGACATAAGAATGAATCTGAAGCAGCTATTATTTAAGGTATTTTTTATTTTCTAAATGCCACTGGAGCTGAACATTTCACAATGTCACTGAGGTGAATTTTTCAGGTATATTAACACAACTGGAACAGACTGACCTAAATTAAACTTTTGGCAAACTTTGAAGCCATTAACGCTTGGTTGATGGAGCACGGCTTGGAGCGTTAAGTTAGAAGCCATATGGTTCCATGTCCCATTTGCAGGGACAATAAAATCTTTAGGATTTCATTGATGAACAGTGTGTACACAGAATCAAAGCTCCTAAAAAGAAATGAGTTTGGATAAGCAAAGCAATAAGAAGTTATCTGGATATTGGTGACCTTGAACTCCTTTAACTTCATTTAGTTGAAACCACTTTCTTTTTTTCTTTTTTAATTGAATTTAATTGCTAACAAAACATTCTTATATATGGTATTTCAAAAAATTACAAATAAAAGTCAATTCATTCATATACAATACAATTCACCATACAGTCTATTTTCCAGTTATACAAATAACTATTACTTTATTCTATTTATAATATCTCATAATTTCTTACAAGTTTTGCACCCTTTTGACTTTTTATTATTCATATACACAGAAATCATTCAAAAGCTACCATAGACGCCACACCACTATTGTATTTCATTAAATATTTCTTAAACTTGTCCCATTTTTGAATAAAATTTTGATTTATATTGCCTCTCAGCCTATTTGTCATATTAGCCATTTCAGCAAACTCTAATAATTTATTCTGCCAATCTGTTTTTGTAGGAACCCTCTTCCCCTTACAGTTCATTGCAATCAGAATTCTTGCGGCCGCAGTTGCATACAAAAAAAAAAAAAAAAATATTTTAGGTTTTTTTGTATCTCTCTGCCTATGATTCCAACTGAGAAGGCCTCCGGGTTTTTTGGGAAATGTTACTGTTTTAAAAAAAATATCAGTTCATCACATATAACATTCTAAAACTCTTTGATTTTTTTACATGTCCATGTCCACCACATGTGGAGCATGTTGCCTTCATATTCCCCGCACTGCCAACATTTGTCTGAAATATTTTTGTACATCTTAGATAACTTTGATGGCATGAAATACCATCTATACTGCATCTTCATTAGGTTTTCCTTGATGGCATAACAGGCAGTAAATATCATATTTACTTTCCAAAGGTTCTCCCAGTTGCTCATTGGAATGCTGTGTGCAAAGTCCCAGTCAAGGAGGAGTCGGTAAATTTTGGAAAGTAGCTTGGTTTTGTTATTTAGCAAATCTCTTTCCAGTTTTGAGGGCTCTGTGGCAAAGCTGTGTTTTTTTTAAATCTTGTTTAAAGGTCTCATTAAGTTGATGGTCCTGTAGCCATCCTTCGAGATGTTCTTTGATATCCTCATAGTTCTTTAACTTTAATTGATTCCCTTCCTCTTTCAACAGTGATTTATACATCAGCCAACCTCTTTTCATATTCTTTTTCTTAACCGCCTTTGCTTCCAAAGGTGATATCCACCACACTGTTTTTGGTTCAATCAAATCTTTATATTTAACCCATGTCATGTATAACACTTTTCTTACAATATGGTTAAGGAAGCCCTTAACCATAGTCTTCCCATAATTGTATCTTAGTCTTCCCATAATTGAGGTAGGCATGCCAACCAAATCGGTTGTCATGCCCCTCCAAGTCCAGCAAATCCGAATTCTGGAGTAAACACCACTCCCTAATCCATGTGAAACTGGCTGCTGCATAGTAAAGTTTTAGATCTGGTAGTCTGAATCCCACCCCCCTCTCTTTAATGTCAATTGACAAAATGTTTTTTTTTCCTAGGCTTTCGTTCTTGCCAGATAAATTTGGATATGTCCTTTTGCCAATTAGATTGGGATGGATCGGAAAAGGAAAAGCATTTTTGGCAGGGCATTCATTTTAATCATTGATATCCGCCCCCATAAGGGTAATTTCAAACTACTCAGATCTCCAGATTTCTCTTAATTTCAGACCAGGTCTTAATACAATTGTCTTGATATAGATAAATATTTTTTGCTGTTATCCAAATTTCGAGATATTTCACCTTTCTAGTTCTTATTTTTCTTGGGCTGTGAGGTTTTTCACCAAAAGTTTTGTTTTGATATTATTTAGTTTGAAACCCGCTACATTACCATAATTGTGAATTATTTCCAGTGTTTTTAATAGACTTTCTCTTGGATTTTCAGGTGTGATAGTTGAAGCCACTTCATTGGGTTCCAAGATGTCTGATATTCTTCTTGGGTGCTTTTGTTTGTTGATTTATTTGAGTTTTCTAGCTCATCTCAGCCATAGTGTCAAGGGTAACAACACTTCAATCATATGGCTTATAAAAAGGTGCACACACCGGGGAGCATTATACACATGGCATGAGTTAGATGTAAATAGCAGATATCAGCTCATTCCAATGTAAATATATTGATGTGGTATCGTCCTCTCATGGAACAGTACCTTATTAGTAATGTATGTCACCTGTTCGAAAACATCATCATGTCACACTTGTGCCACATGTGCCACACATGTAATGTTCTCTGCTGTACAAACTTTGTACAGTGGTACCTCAGGTTAAGAACTTAATTCGTTCCGGAGGTCTGTTCTTAACCTGAAACTGTTCTTAACCTGAAGCACCACTTTAGCTAATGGGGGCCTCTTGCTGCCACCGCGCCTCCAGAGCACAATTTCTGTTCTCATCCTGAAGCAAAGTTCTTAACCTGAGGTACTATTTCTGGGTTAGCGGAGTCTGTAACCTGAAGCATCTGTAACCTGAAGCGTATGTAACCCGAGGTACCACTGTACATGATACATCAGTGGTTTTCAACCAGTGTGTCGTGAAAAGGAAAAGGAAGAAGAAGAAGAAGAAGAAGAAGAAGAAGAAGAAGAAGAAGAAGAAGAAGAAGAGAAGAGTTTGGATTTGATACCCCGCTTTATCACTACCCTGAGGAGTCTCAAAGCAGCTAACATTCTCCTTTCCCTTCCTCCCCCACAACAAACACTCTGTGAGGTGAGTGGGGCTGAGAGACTTCAAAGAAGTGTGACTGGCCCAAGGTCACCCAGCAGCTGCATGTGGAGGAGCAGAGACGTGAACCCAGTTCGCCAGATATCGAGTCCACTGCTCTTAATCACTACACCACACTGGCTCTCTGGGTGCCTTGAATGATGGTCAGGGGTGCCGTGGGCAACTCTGTCCCTCTTTCCTTCCCTCCCTCCTCTAATGCCCTCTCATGTCTCTGGCTCCCAAAGGCTTGCACAGCTGTTTGTTGCAGCAGCCCTGGCTACAAGCTACCCAGGTGAATGCTGCCTCTGGAGCTGGCCAGGGGGTGCTTCCCAGGCCCCTGTGGGGCAGTGTGAGGAGGCAGCTCTCTTTGGGGTAAGGGTGGCAGCTCAAAGATCAGGGGTGGCAGCTACAGCTGCCCAGAGCACTCCCAAGGAGAGGGGAGAAGAGAGGAGGCTGAGAGAATCCTCCACAAGGAAAGGGTGAGGGGTTACCAGTTCTTCAGGTAAGGGGTGACATAACTGGGCTTCTGAGCCCCACAGGGGTGCCACAGAGAGAATGTCTGGGAGAAGGTCAAGGGAGCCATGGAACCAAAAAGGTTGAAAACCTCTGGGATGCATCGGATCCCTTTCGGAGCTTGAAATATGGGTACCCCCAACAAAATTTGGCTCTGTAATTTGGAATTAATGTGATTTGATTGGTTTGTTAATAAACAATATTTTTTTTAAAAAAGAAAACCTCTGGGATGCCTGGCTCTAGTGTTGCTATTCATCCTGAGACCTTTGGGCTAAGGAGGCTGGAACTGTACATGTGACACATATATACAAGCTTTATATCTGATGACATGACTGTAAAAGGCCACTGGAATTAGCCCAAATCATCCCTCTGTGAAGCACTTAATGTCTCCAGGTGAAGGTTTTTCAGAAGCATCAAATGACCTTTTAATGTTATTTAACATTATGGGATATGGGGAGTGGTCAAATCATACATATGTTTACTTGCAAATTATTTATCTCCTGGAAAGAAACATGGGTGGGAGCGGGGGCACAGGAAGGGCTGGGGGGTGCAGTCTACCACAGGTGTCATCCCTGAGGGGTGGCAAAATGGCACACCGCGGGGGGCAGCACTTACCGTAGGGCTTGTCCTGCAGCGCACCAGAGCCACATGCCTCTCCTGGGAGTGACGCGGTGGCTCGGGCCCTGTGCTGCCTGAAATGGCAGCGTGGGGTATGTGCCTGCCAGGTGGACTCCGTGGGCAGCTTGCTGTGCTGCCCCCCTGGGCAGATCACCGTGGCACCCTTGTGCACAGATCGCCAGGCTGCCTCCATGCATGGATCGTTGGTGCGCCCCCGTGAACGGATAACTGTTCTGCCCCCGTGGCTGGATCAATGTGCCACCCCCACAGGCAACTCTTTGTGCCTCCCCCGTGGGCGGCTCGCCCCGCCCCCGCCACTCCGGGTGCTGGAGCAGCTAGCTACGCCCCTGGGTGGGAGAAAACTCGTTTAAGATTCTGAGAAATAGTCACTGTTTCAAGTTCACAGCAACCTTTTCAAGTATAAAGTTCACAAAGACCACATCACACAATTCAGGACTGTCAGTCAATCAAAGCCGTTTTATAACCCACCTTTTGAAAGCGACAATTTTCTAAATTCTGTGAAAAGATCGTTCTTTTTCTCTCAAAATTTAGAAAATTATCCCCTTTTAAAGCTTCCCCCTTCCATTCAGCAGCTTCTAATTATATTACTAGGAAACCAAGCTGAATGAGAACTATAAAAAGAGATGAAAAGGAACTCTTAGATGTTCTGTAATGTCTCATTATGATGCGGTACTGGAGAGAGGGGGGGAACACCCCGTTTTTTCCATTGGCTAGAGCTCCTCACACCCATAGATGACATCTGGTGTAAAAATATAACAGCCTTATCATACAACAATGGATTGCATGGTGGCATGAAGGCACTTACCTCACCTTCAAGCCTGAGAGTCTCTCCTGCTTCCCAAGAGGGCAAGGCAGTAGAGAGGGCAGCATGGTGCAACCGTACTAGCAGGAGCACCAAATTTGCTTAGCTTGTGCATTTGCACTGCAATCCCCCCCCCACACCTGTAAGTAGCAGTGATTCACCTGCCAGGAGGTCAGGTAAGCACCTCCACCCCCATCTCCCAGCATCTCCTACAAGTTCCATACTATGCTTTTGAAAACAGAATACAATCAGCAAGAGCCCAATGAAATGAATGGGAACCATGCAAGATCATTACTGTAATCTTATGTAGCATGCTTTACCAATGTGCAGGACAGGAGCATTATGCGTCTATCAGTAAAAACAGTACGTACACTGAAGGAATGATTGTAATAACACATAGAATCCCATCCAGATGACTGTTTCATGGGATTTGGTATTCTCAGTCCACAGCTGAACATCAATATTGCAGTGTGGAGGAATGTGTGTGTTAGGAAGATTCACATAAATCAAAGAAATTGAAAGCTGGAGAAGGATATATACTTCAGTTCTGGAATTAATTTTAGCATTTTACAGAATTCAGGAGTAGAGACATACCAGGAAAAGTTATCATATTTTTCCTTGCTCATACCGACATTGAATAAACAGGGTAATCACATACAGGAGTGCATTCTCTATCTGTGTCACTTCCCTGCAAAATGCATTTGTACAACATAGCTGTGTCATAACTAGTGATGGGCAAATTTCTTAGTGCTGGACACGTAGCTGAGTTTAGCACAAAAGGCTGCCTTTATTTGAGTTAGGCCACTGGTGGTCCATCTAGTGCAATTCAGAAACAGTTCTGAGGAATATTAATTTCTATACAGCTCTGAGCACCTGAGTTTTTGCCGTAACATCATTCCACGTGCTGGAAAGGGGAGATGAAGGTAAAAGATGGGATCCCCATCTCTTTCTGTGTCTGATGCTGGAGCAGCAGGAAGATAAATGGAAGGGTGAGAGGACGGAGTTACTCTATGGCTCAGATTAAAATCTGAGCTTGTGAAGAAATAGGGCATCATTATACTTCAGTTTTAATGTGAGCGCTATGAATCAGGATGTCACCAGAACTCCATGCACCAGCATTGATGACCACATCCTTGAGGCAGTAGACAATTTTGTCAATAATAATAATAATAATAATAATAATAATAATAATAATAATTTATTATTTGTACCCCGCCCATCTGGCTGGGTTTCCCCAGCCACGCTGGGCGGCTTCCAACAAAGATTAAAAAAACATTAAAATGTCACACATTAAAAACTTCCCTGAACAGGGCTGTCTTCAGATGTCTTCTAAATGTCAGGTAGTTGTTTATCTCTTTGACATCTGATGGGAGGGTGTTCCACAGTGCAGGCACCACTACCAAGAAGGCCCTCTGCCTGGCTCCCTGTAGCTTTGCTTCTCGCAATGAGGGAACCACCAGAAGGACCTCTGCGCTGGACCTCAGCGTCTGGGCAGAACAATGGGGGTGGAGATGCTCCTTCACGTATCAACTGGGATCCACCATAACTAGCAGCCTCTTCACCAATTCTGAGCTGGACTAACATATTGGCAAGGCTGCTACAGCAATGGCTCACCTCGTCAAAAGGGTATGGAAGATGATGCTAATGTTCAATACCAAGATGAAGGTCTACCTTGTGTGTTACCACACTGCTTTATGGAAGTGAGTTGTGGACAACATTCAACCATCTGGAGTGATGCCTCAACACCTTCCATATGTGCTGCATCAGAAAGATTTGGGGCTTCACATGGCAGGGCAGAGTCTCAAATAAAGATGTGACCTCACATTGCCAGCCAAGGAATTAGTACAAGTACTAATTCGTACTACCATAGAATGGAAGATGGTAGGATCCCCAAGAACATGCTCTATGGGAAGCTGGCTTCAGTCATCTGCTTCAGACAAGCTCTGCATTACAAAGATGTCTGCAAACATGACATGAAGGCTGGCAACATCCCTTGCAGACAATTGCAATGCCTAGAGACAGACAGTATCCACAGCAGTGACCAGAGGAGGAATGACGGCTGGAAGGAGCACAGAGAGGAGAAACACCATAGCTCACCTGTAGCAGCAAAACCAGATGCCCTTCACCTGCCCCACCTGCAATAAAACATGTCTCATCCTTATCAGTCTCTACAGCCACAGCAGGCGCTGTAACTCTCCAATGGTTTGACTTTACCCTCAAAGGCGCGCTCTTCAATTGCCTCCCAAGATAGAAAGATGCCAATCAACCAACCAGCCAGTAACATTTGTAGCCAAAAAGGCCTGGGCTGCTCTAACACAGAGAAAGGTATAGGTAGCATCTCTTGAATCCAGGGGTGAGAAACCTGTGGCCCTCCTGGTGTTGTTAGACTAACCCCCCTAATCTTTGGCTATGTTGCCTGGGGCTGATGGAGGGCCATAGAACCCCAACCCTCCTTTAATTCCTGAGCAGATACTTGTACTAATTCCTTGGCTGTGCTGCCAGTACAGACGCCCACGTCTACAGCAGCGATTCTCAATTCTTGTTCACCACACACAAAATACTGAGTAGTCTGTTTGTACTATGCAACGATAATGCCTGACTTTCCATCTCCCTAGAGGTGCCTGTATCCGTTTCTTTCCAAACCAATTAACTGTTCTCTAAACAATATTAAAAAGTTTCGGTGTGTCAAATCCAGAAATACACATTCAATCATGCAAAGTTTAACTTTTTTCAAGTACCGAGTTCTCTGCTGTGAGTCATAAACCTCAACACCATGACTCTGGATTTAAAATGATATAATACAAACTAATATAAAAACATTTGGATTATTTATTTGCCTTCTACTTCTTGGACAACCGAAGCCATATTTCCAAGGCTTTCTTTCTCTCTGTTTCTCTCTCTGTCCATAAGTGCTAGAAACATACATTTTAAAGATTGACATTGAGAATGCTTGGGATTTTATTTTTTTTAAAATCCGGCTAGCTTTAGGAAGCTTCTTGCCTAATCTGCCACTTTGTTTTACGTCCCCTCTCTATATGAGAATATGTTCAAGGCAGTTTGCCACATTAAAAATGCAGTAGCCAATATATGCAATGTGATAAATAATCAAAGCAGCATTTTAAAAACTCAGAACTTAGAATCAGAAGTAGGCCAAATATCACATTAAAAGTGGTTGAGTCTTGAGAATGCCCACTGGAACAAAGATGCTTTCAGAGCTCATATAAAAGTTGTCAAGGAAGAGGCTAGCAATATCTCTAAGGTAAAGGTAAAGGTACCCCTGCCCGTACGGGCCAGTCTTGCCAGACTCTAGGGTTGTGCGCCCATCTCACTTAAGAGGCCGGGGGCCAGCGCTGTCCGGAGACACTTCCGGGTCACGTGGCCAGCGTGACATCGCTGCTCTGGCGAGCCAGAGCCGCACACGGAAACGCTGTTTACCTTCCCGCTAGTAAGCGGTCCCTATTTATCTACTTGCACCCGAGAGTGCTTTCGAACTGCTAGGTTGGCAGGCGCTGGGACCGAACAACGGGAGCGCACCCCGCCGCGGGGATTCGAACCGCCGACCTTTCAATCGGCAAGCCCTAGGCACTGAGGCTTTTACCCACAGCGCCACCCGCGTCCTCTTGCAATATCTCTAATGGGAGTCAATTCCGCATTCTGGATGCTGCAACAGAAGAAGTCCCCGTATCTCCTACCAACTCACCACAAATCCAGTGGTGAAGGGACAGAAGTAGGAAAAAAAAGTTCATGAACAGTCTCATAGTTGAGAAAGCAGAACAGAATATGTTGAAGAAACAGTGGGCTGGCTTTCCAAAACCTTCTTCCATCAGAGGATGCTTCTGTAGATCTAAGCCAGCATTCCCTGGTCCCTTCCACAGGGCTGTATTATATGTTTGAATCACTCTCTTTAGCCATAATGCAAAAGGAAGACCCAATTTTGGTTTATCTGCCAGAGTCTTTTGCCCTACACCTCATCACTGTATCAGACAGACTCACATTCTTCCTATTGGATAACAGCAAGAGGGAAGTAACAGTTGTCCGTGTGAAGCGTCATGGGCTTCTCACCACAACCACAACGAAGCGGCATAGAACAAACAACATCATATATCCTGCAAATGTTTGGTTCATTGAATGCAGTGCATAGGATCACATTGTCAGAGTGAGGGGTTCACTTAAAATAATGGCCACCATTCTCTTGGCTTTCTCAAAGCTTCAATATGTCTACAGTTGCAGCATAATTATAGTTCTGCTTTAGTGACTCACATCAGCTATACCTAATCCTATATATTTAGTCTTATAAGTATCACTGGAGACCAACCTCCAAGATCAGACTTGGTGGACAAATAAATTGTTGACTATTCTTAATCAATAGGCACACTTTGTTTTCTCACTTTGCTTACTGATGGTTAGTGCATTCCGAAATTTCCACCTATTACTTTAGCAAAAAGCCAATCGTGTTGAGAGCTCTAGTTAGAGTTGCTACCACTGGATATATGTCATATGGAATGTGAATAAACCAAATCCATAAATCTGCAAACAGGTCTCTGGTCAGCCTGTGAGAACAGGATGCTGGACTAAATTAGCCTTTGGCTTCCTCTATGTTCTTTTTTTTTTTTTAAATGATATTTATTTTTCCACATTCAATAAACAAAAAAAATACAAATCAACAAATACATCAAAAGGAAAAAGGAAAGCAAAAACAATACATACATTATACAGAGACAAAAAGAAAAACAAAAGAAAAGGATAAAAATAAAAAGCTAAAAACAAATGTTGTGTCTTTATGTTTTTCAACATTAACTTAGGTCTGCGACTTCCCCATGCCTTCCCACTCTGTATTCTTGGTCTTATGTTCTGATAGTAAGTTCTTTCCCTCTGGCGTATTTTTAGTTCAGATTAATGTTATTGTCTTAATAGTCATTACCTTTCCCTATGTCATACAAAATATACTTTCTTTATCATCAACATTTTTATAATAACATTCTTTTACATTCAATCTGATATCCTCAAACGTTCATAATTTTAGGCTTTCTGTATGTTCTTGGGAAATGTTGTGTGTTCATAACTAGAGCGACAACCTTATGCCACAGAGTAAGCCTTATTGAACTCAATGGGGTTTACTTCTGAGTTTCCCTATATTCCAGGGACGGTCCTGGATTTACAGAAGCCATCCCAGTTTCAGATTCATACCCTCCAACATTACTCTGATGAAAACAGGAAGGTCCCATTCCATAATGATAATTTTACTATTTATACTCCACACATCTGGCTGAGTTGACCCAGCCACTCTGGGCAGCTTCCAACATATATAAAAACATAATAAAACTTCCCTATACAGGATTGTCTTCAGGTGCCTCGGGGGTCGGATAACTCCATACCCTACAACATTTATCCAATGAAAATAGGGGTGTCCTAAGGAAAAGTGGGACATTCCAGGATCAAATCAGAAACCGGGATCGCTTATCTAAATCAGGGATGTCCATGAAAAATAAGGACATTTGGAGGGTCTGCTGATTTGATCCTGAAATGTCCCACTTTTCCTTAGGATGCCCCTATTTTCATCAGAGAAATGTTTCAGGGTCTGGTATAAGACAATACTGTTGATTACTTTGTGTGCCACTTTAAAACGGAGGGCCAATCCCTGAACTACTCAAATCTAGGTTGGTAGCTAGGAGCCAGATACAGATACACCTCCTCAAATGCTAGGATTTGATCTCTGTGGGTCCAATGACTGGATCACAGTATATGGGAAATGCCAGTATTTCTTCAGGAAGAGTGAGGACACTTAAGTCTGACAGGGAAGGCATATAGAAAGTGGAGTACAGATAGCATTTGCTCCCATCAGGCAAACCTCCATCATGCATCAAGCAACTGATTAATTACTTAATTTATCATATGCATGTGGATATTTAACACTCCTCCTCCTTCCAGCCTGATGCAATCACGCCCAAACCACAGGTCCTTTTTGCAACAGAATGCAGTAGTGTTGCTGCATAGCACAAAATATAAGTGACGAAGAGGAAGGGGGGGGGACCCCAGGAGAAAGCTTATCTCCATTACCCTCAGCAGCAGAAAACTCAACTTTTTAAAGTGAAGGTAACAAGCAAAAGAACTCAAGACTGATGGAGGCTGGAGGAGGTGGAGAATGAGAAGGCTGTCACTCTCTGCTTGCAATTGTTGACTAATGGTGGCTTCTATTAATAGCTGGTCAGTCAAGCTGTGGCGGTTTTCTGTGACATGTACAGATGATGTGGAAAAATAAACATCTGTTTTCCTTAACTTTAGAAACTTATTCTGTTGTGCTGTTTTGCAGGAGACGATATACCTATAAACATAGTTATATAACATGCAGAGCTATAATTATTTGTAAGTCATGCAGGCTTTTACTTCCTGGTATAAATAGGATTGGAGGAGCTCTTCCCTGAAAACCATTAATTCATGTTTTTAAACCGTTCAATCTGTCTATATATTTCATATATATAAAATATGTTTCACAACCACTATATTCTTTGAACGCTTCATTGGTTCATTCAGAAATGCTTTGTGCTTGCCAAAATAATTATCTTTATTGGGACTGTACTTCAATAGTGCTTCAGTGAAGCATTTTAAGCGTGTCAGGTTATATTAGCCATAAACTAGCTCACGGGGGAAATTGTTTGAAACTGTATCAAAATGGTGATACTTCAAAAGGTTTTAGGGAGTTCTTCCGCAAGGGAACATGTTGTTCTTGCACACATAAAAGATCATGCTGAATACATGTTGTTTTATGCTGTTTAGGTTATCCGTGCTGTTTGGGCAGTTTCAATGATGATTGGAAAGGTGTGTAAACCATCCTTTAAAAGTGCTGGTGACTTGAGACTACTCTTCATGGGTGTCATGACCAGACCTAAAGCACCAGGCTACACCTCCTCATACAATGTCCTCATAAGGGACAAAGTGCCTTAGAAAAGAATTCTGTAATACATTTTTTGAAAGTTTTCTTTAAAAAAACAACTTTCCCCGAATTGCTGTAAAAATTCACACATGCACCCAATACTTGGTAAAATGTCACCCTCAGTGTTATTCCCATAGGTAGGGTGGAAATTTTTGAGTGCAACTAAGGTTCTAGTTTGCGGGATGCGGGTGGCACTGTGGTCTAAACCACAGAGCCTAGGGCTTGCCAATCAGAAGGTCGGCGGTTCAAATCCCTGCGACGGAGTGAGCTCCCATTGCTTGGTCCCAGCTCCTGCCAACCTAGCAGTTCAAAAGCATGTCAAAGTGCAAGTAGATAAATCTTATCATCAGTTCATATTCTACTCCATCATTCACCTTTGAATCTTAGAGGGTTGCTTCAGTCGGGCATCCTCGAAATTCACATGTGTTCAACTCAGTAAACTAGTATCTGATGCAGGTATCTGCCTATTGGGACAGGGAATTGGTGGTGTACCTTGCAGGAAACATTTGACATATACCTCACTGGGGCTGCGGTATTGCCATTATAAGGGCCAATGAAACTGTCACAAAGTAATTAACAAACTTTAGAGTTCTCCTTCATGGTGGATTTTTGGCAAAAGAAAGTGGAGGGAGAGAAAAGGCTGAACAATTGTTCCTTTTCTTCCCTTAAAGGTAAAGGTAAAGGGACCCCTGACCATTAGGCCCAGTCGTGACCGACTCTGGGGTTGCGGTGCTCATCTCGCTTTATTGGCCGAGGGAGCCAGCGTACAGTTTCCGGGTCATGTGGCCAGCATGATAAGCCACTTCTGGCGAACCAGAGAAGCGCACGGAAATGGCGTTTACCTTCCCGCCGGAGCGGTACCTATTTATCTACTTGCACTTTGACGCGCTTTCAAACTGCTAGGTTGGCAGGAGCAGGGACCGAGCAATGGGAGCTCACCCCGTCGCAGGGATTTGAACCGCCGACCTTCTGATCGGCAAGTCCTAGGCTCTGTGGTTTAACCCACAGCGCCACCCGCGTCCCTTTTTCTTCCCTTACTTTTGGTTAAAATCCAGGCTAAATAAGAGTTCTGGAGAACTTGGACCTTAGGTAGTTGTGATGACTTACCTGGTCCTAATGAAGGTACCCTACTGTGGATTTTGGATTTCACCACCACCACCAAATGTACCAACTCCCCCCCCCCCCTTGCACATGCACAAAATTTGTGATTTAAGTTTTGAGCCAAGCCTAAAGGTCTCTAGTAACTTCCTTAAGCATCACACTCACATGCACAACCTGGAGAGGCTAGAATAAGGCTTAGATTTGTCAATGAAAATGTCTTCTCTTAATGAGATTGGAGAAGAGCCGTAACAAAAGCCACAGAATGAAAATATTAAGGACATAAAAATCATTTATTTATGTTGAAAATGCTGGTGACAGAATTGCAGCCTGTCTGCAAGCTTTATTTTCACTCAGGCACTTAGCAGATGTCCTCTCAGTGATCTGTTGCAGACTGTTCCCCCATCTGCTTGCAAGTCACGTGCTTTTATCACACATTACCAGTGGTCTTTCATATGAAGACATTTTAGGAGGTGAGGGGTTTTTTTTGGAGTCTTAACATTTTGCATCACAGATGTGAGTTAAGCCTATAATCGGTGGTATTCTGACAGCTGGTCCTATACCTCTAATATATATCTCTTAAGAACGTAAGAAGAACTCTGTTGGATCAGCCCAAAGACCCAGCTGGTCCTGCATTTTGTATTCAACATGGCCACCCAGATAACTATGGGCAGCCCACAATCTGGACCTCAGTGCGAGAGCATTCTCCCAACTTGTGATTTCCAGCAACTGATATTCAGAGACATATCATCACTGACAATGAAGATAGCCATGACGGCTAGCAGCCACTGATAACTTCCATCACCTGTGAATTTGTCAAGTCTTGTTTTAAAATCATCCAAGTTGGTGGCCATAACTGCATCTCATGAAAGTGAATTTCATCATTTAACTATGTGCTGTGGGCAGAAGTACTTTCTTTTATGGGTACCTTCCTTAGCATCTAGCATCTAGTACTATGCTAGGAAATGACTTTGCAACAGGTTGCGACAAACCCTCCTACCTACCAGTACAGAGCTATTTGCATAGATGCCTCTTATCCCACCAGCTCCAAGCTTGATTCAATAAGAAAATAAGGCATTTATTTCTTCAGGCAGTAGAAGAGAGTCATCATTGCTGCGGTGCAAAATTGGGAATCAAATAGCTACCCTTTGCCCTTTTCATTTAGCCCATCCGTCTGCTCACTTTGCCATTGATTTTCTTTGTGCAGTAGGAAGAATTCCAAGAAAGCAGATGATAATGGAATCTTCCCTTGCTAGAAATGCTTGTACTAAATCAGCACTACAGGCCCTGCATTATCCAACCCTGTTAACTAGAAGCTTGAAACTCTAGCCAACCCTGCATTTAAAAGAAGTTAGAAATGCTCCACTCTCTTTAAAATCAATTTACCGCTGTGCTCACCATGGTCTCCAGGGAGACACATTAGGAGAGACTCTGGGAAGGTTATTGAATCATTTTCTCCCATTGATTGTCATGAGTAATGGTTTTCAAATTTTTAACAAAATAAGTCCGAAAAAGTGAAACACACAGAGACACAGAAAGAAATAGAGCTATTTAATATCCAGAGCCTGACCTCTCTATAATATAATAAAGTCACCCTTTGACTTTAGAAATTCCACAAGGAGGCTTGCAGAAATCAGAAATCTAAACAATGAACAGCCAAGAGAAAATAAAATAATAACCTACGCCAGTCTTCCCCACAGGGGCAGACCTTGGTAACATGCCACCCTGAGTGAGGCCATTTGTTGCCCTCCCCACAGCCCCCAGCAGCAGCTTAAGCTGGACTTTGGGAAGGAGGCACAAGGCCATGGCAGGGTCCTAGAGTCCCCCAATTTCCTTCCCAAAGCCTGGTAAGCAGTTGCCCAGATTTGAAGAGGAGGGGGAGGACTCTAGGACCCTGTCAGAGCCCTCACACCTCCTTCTCCAAGCCAGGCAAGCACTTGCCAGGCTATGGGCTTACCTGGCATAAGCTGTGAGAACTTACTCTTTATTGCTGCCACTGCCAACACCAGCTCTTTCCTGAAAGTTGCACATGTTAAATCCTTCCTGCCTAAATATAATACAGTGGTACCTCGGGTTACATAGGGTTACATACACTTCGGGTTACATACGCTTCAGGTTACAGACTCCGCTAACCCAGAAATAGTACCCCGGGTTAAGAACTTTGCTTTAGGATGAGAACAGAAGTCATGCTCTGGCGGCACGGCAGCAGCAGGAGGCCCCATTAGCTAAAGTGGTGCTTCAGGTTAAGAACAGTTTCAGGTTAAGAACAGACCTCCAGAACAAATTAAGTTCTTAACCCGAGCTACCACTGTACAAAATTCACATTACTTCACCAGTCTCTGCAGAGAAATCTACGCCACCTTTCAGTCACAGTTTGCTGAGGACTCTATAGAACAAGTATGCAGAAGGGGATACAACTGAATACATTGTGGAGTCAGGGCGTACAATCAAGGGTCTTTTCTTGGTGTGCGGGTAACCTGAGGTATTCACAAAATTTCAAACAGTGCAAGCCTGAGCATGCAGCCTTCCTTCTACTGAGTTCAATAAAGCTTACTCTCTAGGACAAGGGGAGGGGTTCTTGGAATCTGAATGAACCTCTCCAAGGGTCTCTATCTTGCCTGTGACACTTTCTTGAAGCCACCTCCTCTCCACAATCACCCCCCTACTAACTTTGCTTCACACCATCCTGCAGTGTGTTTGCATTGTTAGGGCATGTCTCTGACCTTTGAGAATGACTCTTGTTCACCTGAACAAAGAAGAAGAGTTTGGATTTGATATCCCGCTTTATCGCTACCCTAAGGAGTCTCAAATAGGGGACGCGGGTGGCACTGTGGGTTAAACCACAGAGCTGAGGACTTTCCGATTAGAAGGTCGGCGGTTCGAATCCCTGTGACGGAGTGAGCTCCTGTTGCTCGGTCCCTGCTCCTGCCAACCTAGCAGTTCGAAAGCACATCAAAGTGCAAGTAGATAAATAGCGGGAAGGTAAACGGCGTTTCCGTGCGCTGCTCTGGTTCGCCAGAAGCGGCTTAGTCATGCTGGCCACATGACCTGGAAGCTGTACGCTGGCTCCCTCGGCCAATAAAGCGACATGAGCGCCGCAATCCCAGAGTTGGTCACGACTGGACCTAATGGTCAGGGGTCTCTTTACCTTTACCTTTAAGGAGTCTCAAAGCGGCTAACATTCTCCTTTCCCTTCCTCCCCCACAACAAACACTCTGTGTTGTGAGTGAGGCTGAGAGACTTCAGAGAAGTGTGACTAGCCCACGGTCACCCAGCAGCTGCATGTGGAGAAGCGAGGAAGCGAACCTGGTTCACCAGATTACGAGTCTACCGCTCTTAACCACTACACCACACTGGCAGAGAGGGCCATGCAAAGGCAAAACTATGCATTCATTGTTCTGCCCACTTTTGCCTCTGGTCCCAACCACTGCTGGCATGTGACCCCCAGAAGATTCGTGAGAAGCAAATGTGGCCCTCAGACTTAAAAAATGTTTCCCACCCCTGCTCTAGGACTGCAGCAGAAAAGATCTGAGTTCCAGCTTCTGGTACATCTATCAGATCACTGCCATGAGTCAGAGGATATGCACTGTTGTAATTCCTCTATTCTTTTTCTGGCGCATGTCACCTGCAGGTCAAAGCAACAGTTTGAGTTATTTTGTGAGCACACTTAGAGGGGTTGCTCTGTGAATGGCTGACTGGTGGCATTGCCATGTTAGGATACAAACCAAGTGGTATGGAAGTGAGTTGTCACAGCGCATCTTTTAAGAGTTCTCAAAAGTCCTGTGTGGAGCTCATGGGTCATTTTGCAGCCAGAACACAAGCAAAAGATCCGGTTGGACAGCTCCAGCTTCAGTCAGACTGCCTTGTTTCCAACAATTTGCACCCTTCAGAGATTTTCCAGTTTGATGTTTTGGGTGAAAGGGGTGCGTGTGAGAAACAGCTGACCAACTGAACCAGCATCTGTCAGCAATATTGGATCTGAAGATCAAACGGCATCACTAGCGACAAACAGTGACCGTGCATGTGGTACAGAACAGGCTGCGTTCATCAGATGTAATCAAATAACAGCTTCCCCTCTGAGACAAGTTTGATGGGCAATATTAACTGCCAGAGAATGGCTTCATTAAGCAAGCACATGGTGAAATAATTACTCCGCAGGAGAGGAGGAAAGCTTAGGACAGGCTTTACCAAATTAGTCCCCTCTGGATGTTTGGGCTACAATTCCCGTTAGGCTCTGCAGACTGGGGCTGATGTGAGTCATGGTTCATAACATCCAGAGGGAGCCTGAGGCTGGCAGAGGCTGGCTTAGGACCAAGCTAAATACTGCAAGATATGGCATTGTGACTATTCGGTGTCTCTTGTCCTTTGTTTCCTTGTAGCACAATAAAAATGGCATGTGACACAACACTTTTATATCATCCTTTTCTACCAACCAATGATGTGAAGTGGACATCTGGTGCGATGGCAATGGGTCACGTATTGCTTGTGCAAGAAAGAGAGGGTGAAGAGATGGGGAGTGGGATTTGTTCCCTATATCGTATGTGGCCTGGCAAGCCTTTAATTTAGACCTGGTCTATACACAGAGTGAGGGAGGTGGGTGGCGCTGTGGGTTAAACCAAAGAGCCTAGGACTTGCCAATCAGAAGGTCGGCAGTACGAATCCCTGCGACGGAGTGAGCTCCCATTGCTTGGTCCCTGCTCCTGCCAACCTAGCAGTTCGAAAGCACATCAAAGTGCAAGTAGATAAAGAGGTACCGCTCCAGTGGGTAGGTAAACGGTGTTTCCGTGCACTGCTCTGGTTCACCAGAAGCGGCTTAGTCATGCTGGCCACATGACCCGGAAGCTGTACGCCAGCTCCCTCGGCCAATAAAGCGAGATGAGCGCCGCAACCCCAGAGTCGGCCATGACTGGACCTAATGGTCAGGGGTCCCTTTACCTTTTTTATACACAGACTGTACTGAGATAGTAGAATAAACTGCATAATGCCAGCTGACGTGAGAGAGGGGGAGCCTTGTAGCTGTCAGAGAATTCAGTCAGAAATGGGAGCAGAAATTCCTGCAAGTCACATGCTTATCCAATATCAGAAATATGTGGGACATGGGGAAACCAGGTCTGTTCGCCCCTTCTCCGTCAGGCGGCTTTGCGGGCAGCCCTGGGCCTCCTCTGTGAACTGGCCTATTGCAGGCCGGATCACCCCCTTGCTGTCAAATTGGCCAACGGTGGCAGGAATCAGTGGGCGTTTCCCTGGGTGTGAGGCCAACTGACCAATAGTTTCATCTGGCTCCACGCCCAGGGCAAGGATAATTTCCCAGCCTATGGGGACTTTTGGCCTCCCTATTGCCAAGCCAGCTCTCCCAACCGCCCACCCTCAGATTAGGGTTTTCTTTTTGTGAATGGTACAACCTTGTTTTGGATTTTTGCCTGTTTCATAGCAATCGTCACAACTTTGTAAGGCGGATAGGCATTGGGGAAGCCTAGTCTTGTTTGCAGGGAGGGGTTGTAGCCTCTGCCTGTTAAATAGATATCCTGTTAAAAGGATCCAGGAAGAGTGGCTCCTGTCCGATGCCCAGATGGGGGCTAGGGCCATACCACTCCTCTAATGGGGACAACTTGGGGGATGCCCCAATTTGATGTAGGTCATAGGGCATCCCCCTCCACTGGCTTCACCCTAAGTAACACTCCTAGAGTGGGAGTGACATATGCCATTGCTTACCACAATGCCAATGGCCAAACCTTCACATCTGTAACCGATAAAGTTGTGACCATATTTCATCCCAAACCAATATTTCATGTGTTGTCTAGTTATTTGCACTTTAGGGTGGTAAAGAGGCCTCAATACACAAATATAAATAGCATTTGCTATTGGGGGGGGGGGTTATTAAAATTTGTAAATTTTCACAAGGGAAATTTTTACATACAAGTAAAAAATTAAAATAAATAAATAAATCACAGAAGTGATATGTAGCATAAGATCCAGCAGGAGAAGACAAGTCAAATACAAAATTTTCCATGCAAGCAGACTTTTTTTTTAAAAAAAACAACAACAACTAAGGAATTCAAAATTGCCAAATGAAAAAAAAATGAAGGAATGTAAAACTAACAACATTATTTTTATTGCTTCCTCATTACTAGTAGTCCACCAGAAATATAAAGAGCATATGTCTGCCTAAACATACATTCACAAAATCCACACCTTGGAATAAACAAGAGGGACCATACGGCCACAGACTTCTTCATTTGTAAACAAAATAAAATCATACCATATTGCAGAAAATCACTCTCTTGTAGTATGTCCCCAGGCTGCTTTCAATTGGTGGGATTTTTTTTTCTAGGAATGCAATATTCCAGATTTTAAATTACTGGTAATGCCTTCTAGAATTTTGTCACATTTGCTGCTGTTAATAGGTGTGAAGTGAGTTCTTCATATTTTTAGATTTCTATCCACATATACATATAGGTTTAAAAGAACTAGCTCAAGGGAGGGAGGGAGGGGTGGTCTTTCTTGCTATTAAAAAAATCTCACTAAATCCTTTTTTTTTTTCCAGAAATCTGCAATTTTAGGGTACTTCCACCACATGTGTTTATAGGTGCCAGTGACTTGGCACTGTCTCCAATACATGGGTGAACTGCCTAATTATATGAATGAGAGCTGCCTCAGGGTAAGATACTAGCCATGGGCCAGTTTTAATGAGAGCTCTTTCTTCTGAGCTAACAGTGATTTATATGGAGCCTTAGTCCTTAACCTGCTCCACAGTTCTTCTTCCAATGGGGCATTCTAGTTAAGCTTCCATCTGAATCTTTGACCTTGGTTGGAATGAAAAGAGACATTTATTAACATTTTGTACAATTGGGACACTAATTCATTGACCACTCAGTCTATTTCATTGACCACTCTTCTTCTCTGCTGTCTTGTAGCACAATGAAAACGACGTGTGATATGACACTGTTCTACTAACCAGTGATGTGAGGTGGAGTCAGTGAGACACACGGTGTAATGACATTGTGCCACATGTTGTTTGTGCAAGAGATTGAAAGTGAGAGATAAGAAAGGGAGGGTGGGAAATTACATCTTGCAATACTTGGCAAAGCCTTTAATTTAGGCCTGGTCTACATATTCAGGACACTGAGATGGTAGAAGAAATTGCATAATGTCAGATAGCAGGTCGAGGCTGTTGGGAGGTCAGGGAATTCTGTCACAAATGGGAGTGGGAATTCCCACAATTTTCATGTTCATCCAATGTCAGGAATGGGGGGGGGGGGACCATCAAGTTAATCCAAGTGGTAATTGTTTTGTGGTTTCTCATAGTCCACAAATGTCACATAAATAATTACATTATTTTCTGAACTGTTTTGGCATTCCTTTCTATTGAAATTAATTACATAAGTTTAAGCCATAGTGGATAGCAAGACAAATAACATAGGTTTTAGTGAAAGATGAATCGTAGTGGAACGGAAGCAGAACTGATTGCGACAAAGGACAGGATGGAAAACATTGCCTCCTTACACCCTTAGGGGATTTTTACAAAAAAAAATTGGATGCTTCCCAATGCTAAAAACTCTACACAATTTGAAGAAAAGAACACAAGATTGGACAAAGAAGTAGGTTAGAAGGTTTGCCAACTCCTAGTTTCTTTATTCATGGGGTGCTTAACAGAGGGGCCCTGCCTGCTTCTTGGGAGAAAAGCAATGACAAACCTAGACAGCATCTTAAAAAGCAGAGACATCACCTTGCCAACAAAGGTCCATATAGTTAAAGGTATGGTTTTCCCAGTAGTGATGTATGGAAGTGAGAGCTGGATCATAAAGAAGGCTGATTGCCAAAGAATTGATGCTTTTGAATTATGGTGCTGGAGGAGACTCTTGAGAATCCCATGGACTTCAAGAAGATCAAACCTCTCCATTCTGAAGGAAATCAGCCCTGAGTGCTCACTGGAAGGACAGATCCTGAAGCTGAGGCTCCAATACTTTGGCCAGCTCGTGAGAAGAGAAGACTCCCTGGAAAAGACCCTGATGCTGGGAAAGATGGAGGGCACAAGGAGAAGGGGACCACAGAGGATGAGATGGTTGGACAGTGTTCTCAAAGCTACTAGCATGAATTTGACCAAACTGCGGGAGGCAGTGGAAGACAGGAGTGCCTGGCATGCTCTGGTCCATGGGGTCACGAAAAGTCAGACACGACTAAACGACTAAACAACAACATAACAGAGGGGAGCATTCACAACGAGGATCTCTAACCTGTCATCCACAATGATACTGCCTTAGCATTTTACCACCTCCTTATCACTTCGTTCCACACACTGGGGCCTCAACCTTAGTTCAGAAGGAACCAAGGTTGCAGTATTCCACTAGCTTTAATGATCAAAATTATTAAGGCATCTCACTGTTTCAGTACTGAAAGAGAAATGGACACAATATCTGTTGCAAGAGAATGTCAAGAAAATATGTAGCTGCTTAATTTAGTGGGTGTCCTAGTGGTACCTGCCTGTACGGACTAATTAACAATCCCCTTCATATTTTACTAATAATACGATCTCAGAGGCACCAGTGCTACAAGGTATCATGGAAACATTTTTTCACTTACAATGCTCCAAAACTATACATATAGCCAGCTTAGTAAGATTATATGTGCTTCCACTAATAATTTGATTATTAATCTTTCCTGTTCTAAAACTATGCACAATCAGCAACACTCTGCTAAATATGAATATCAATTGACAAGGTTCTTTGACACATAGCACAACTGCTGTCTCATCATTGCATAATCTGAATCATATCCTATTTCCCAGAAATAGCCAACTGGCAGCCCATGGGTTAGATCCAGCCCTTAAGGCAATTTCATCTGCCCCCAGGCTCCCCTATCAAATTTTAATCAAGTTATGGTAAAAGGTATGGCCAGTTTCACTCATAGGAAAAAGGGAGGGAAGGATTTTCACGGTTTAAGGAACTGAGATGCCCTACAGCTTGATAGTAGTGCACTCATTTTACAAATTTCAAATACACTGTATTGAATCTATAACTGGGATGTTCTTATTAGTAGATGACTTTAATATAGACCCTTGGCACTGAGGGGAAGTCTGTTTGCATTGCAAAATGCAATTCTGCAACTGTCTCTGAGAAAATTAAATGTGGTCATGGAAATGCAACGCCATATTCCAAATACAGTCAAGACCGAGGACAAGAAAAGTCTTGAAGGGCTCAGGTAAATGGTAAATATCCAAAACAACTCCTCTATAACCGCCTCCTCAGCTTCTAACTGGTGACATCCCGTCCAGTTTCAGTCAGAGGAACTATCAGCGAAGAAGGGATGCCTCATGCTCTACAGAAAAGGCCCTTTCAGTAGTGGTACTACAAGCAGTCATGGTGATGGTGGCAGAAGTGGGCTTGCTTCCATAACCAGAGCTGCCAACCTCAGAACATAGGGGAGGGCAATCTTCTGTTGAGGCATGTCATCCATGCTCCTGCCTGCAGTGAAGAGTTGGCAGAGGGGCAAGCACTGCCAACACATGGCCTCCACATCTGCCTCTGTGGCAGTGGTGTAGCGTGGGGGGTGCAGGGGGGCCGGCCGCACCGGGTGCAACATCTGGGGGGGGCGCTCGCACTCGCAGCTCTCTGCCCCTACTAAAATCCACCGGGCGCAAATTACTTGCCTTGCCCCGGGTGCTGACAACCCATGCTACGCCACTGCTCTGTGGGCACAATGTGTCTTGCCACTAGCAGGCCATGCATGCCTTGTGACCAGAAACAACAAAAACAACAATATTGTATGGTGCATCACTGTGTACAAGAGGGAGTATTTGTGCACAAAGCAGCACTGTATTCTAGTTACAGGCAGTAGTACCCATGCAAAACAGATACAAACACTGCAGATTTCATCATAATGCAGACGATGGCTGATAAAATAAAATAAAATCACTTGAGGCAAAATAAGTGAATAGAATAACACTAGTGATAAGGATTATTATTATTTATCCCCCACCCATCTGGCAGGGTTGTGCAAGAAGCAGTACCGTGTGTGCAAAACAAACACACACACACACACACAACTTTAGTTTATATTATCTTATTATAGTATATAGTTTATAGTATCTTATTATAATATGGCAGGAAAGGATTGATATATAAAATAAAATCACTTGTGACCGGTTAAATAAAACAGACTGTGCATTGAACTTAAAGCACCTCAGACCATAACTGTTATATGGAGAGAAGGAAAAACACTAGAAGAACAAGCAAACAACACGTAGGCTCAAAAATGCAAACAACAGCAAGATTTAATCAAAAGGAATAAATGAAAGAGGACTGCAAGGAACTGGAAGAAATGACAGGCAAATGAGGGACAGGGATGGGATGAGGTAAACGGGTACTGGTGGCTAGAAACACACAAGTAAAACAAAAGCCGCCAACTATAACTGTGCCTCAGAAGCAGAACTAGTGAACAGCAAGAAAGATGTGAGGGCAAAGCTATTTGTTTACTTCAAATTTCCTCCCTGAAAAAAAAAACGGGGTTGGAGAGCCATGGTAAAATCACTCCCTTTGATTACAAGCTGCACTTTGATCACAACGGAGCTCTCTCCCTCTCTCCTTCCCCCCCCCCCTGTCAATTGTTCCCCAGCTTGCACAGATTCTCCGTCATCTGCTTCAGACAAGCCCAGAATGCCGTTCTTCGGTTCAGCATTTGGGACTCTTCAGAATCTGCTGCACACCCATAATTTCATCTGTCGTTTTCCATGCAGGAAAATGGACTTCCAACTCCACAACCATATGTATGTTTATTCACGATTAAGTCCCGCTGTGCTCGATGGGACTTCCCCCCTAGGGAATGTGTTTGAGATTGCATTCGGTTGTGGGCCCAAGCGCAATGAAGCCATGGGGGGGACACGCACACAGTTAAGACATAAAATGAGACACAGGACACCAGTGCTGGGATCAAATGAGGCCACAACTTACTACAGAGGTAAGCAGGCTTTGGAAAGGCATTGGGTATGTATCCAGAATTCATCCAGCCCACCTGCTGGAAGATGGATAAGGGTTGACCATTGATGGGGGTCCATTGATGGGGACCATTGATTGCTTGGGGTAAACCCCGGAGAGGAGGGGGCTTAGTCAGTTGTGGGTAGGTGAGGGCTTTCCTTCTTGGCAACTGATCCATGGTGTAAGACCTACCAGGCACGAGCTGCTCTGCTCAATAGGCCTGACACTCCACCAAGTGACAATCATGCTTTTGTTAATAAAGAGTTAACTCCAACTTGCACAGTATGATTTATTGCCTGCTGACTGCTGTCACCGGCTTTCTCTAACTCAGTATGCCCATGTCAGTCACCTGCTCTGTTTTGGTCAGAATGTATAATCAATTAATAACAATCTCAAAGCGTCTTCTGTAGAACTATAGGGTATAATGCATCACCACTATTTGGCTTTAAAAATTGAACCACTAATCTGGAAGGAATATGTTCTAAGTAGAGTCTCAAATCAAGTTAACAAGAGCTCTATAAGCCCAATCATTTAGGCAGTGTCATCTGAGCAGATGTTTATGATGCTGTTACAGCAAATGCGGTAATTTAAAGCTTTTCACCTTCTTCAGTGCACTGTAAATCTAAACTTCATAATAAGTTAATGTGAGCACCCACAGAGTTTTGAAGCTACTGAAACCTCATAATTTAAGCTGCATAAAAACAGGGGTGGGGGGGGGTGGAATCTGTAGGACTAATAGACACATGTATGGAGTTTTTCTTGCTTCCCAAACGCTCAGAATTTCTGGGGATGAAAAACAGCATCTGCAACAGCTAATTGACCAAAAGTCTCCAGTGAATCACACGAGATCAAATAATATTGATTCCCATTCCACAATGAGTCAGAATGAATTTATTTATCATGTGCTCCTCCACCACAGATGCCGTGAAAATAGTTCTCTCTCAAAGACTCCTGCAATAATTCAAAGGGATTGTTCTGGTACATGTTCTTTTCTGGTCAGACCCAGGAAAAAAACATCCCAGCTAAATAATCTCATCAAATGGTCACAGGCAACTGAGAAAAGAGTTAGCTTCCTATTTGCTCATCAATGCTTTGAAGTATGGACAAAAGTATCATTAATGTTATTTGTGGGGCTCTTCCATTGCACTTGGTATTCTCTAACTGACTAGAGATCATACTGTTACTCTGAGGCAGTAAAGCCAGTCAGAATATTTACCTTTTTATTACATGAACATGGAATCTAAATATGAGATGAAAGAAAATACTATAGGAATATAGGAACATTACTTATACTGAGTTTTAAAAATAGTTCTTCTAGCTCACTATTGTTTACACTGGCTGGAAATGGCTCTTCAGGGTTTCTGACAGGGCAGCATCCTGTTACACTTTCTTGATTGCACCATACATTTCTTATTGTACCTCCCCCCTTCACAACACCATGTGACATATGCCTCAGAATAATAAGTCATAATTTGCATTTCTTCACTCAGGGCACTGTTCTTAATCTGAAACTGTTCTTAACCTGAGGTACCACTTTAGCTAGTGGGGCCTCCCGCTGCCACCGCACGATTTCTGTTCTCGTCCTGAAGCAAAGTTCTTAACCTGAGGTACTATTTCTGGGTTAGCAGAGTCTGTAACCTGAAGCATCTGTAACCCGAGGTACCACTATATAGGGTAGATGGAATCTGTGGCCCTCTATTTTTTTTATATAATGATATTTATTAAATGTTTAATAGTTACAAAAAGAAAAAAGAAAAAAAGAAACAATAAAAATTTAACAAACAATACATCAAAAATAAAAAGAAGAAAACAATACCACAAAACAACAAGAAAAAACTAAAACATTTAAAAACACATCCAAATTTCATTTCATTATCTTTCATATGCTTGTTTCCTCGACTTCCTCGCACCTCCTGAATCTGTGGCCCTCTAGATGCTGTTAGACTCCAATTCCCATAGCACCAGCCAACATGACCAATATTGAGGGATGATGGGAGTTGGAGTCCAACAACATCTGGAGGGCTACACCTACTCCTGGTGTAGGCCAAGATTTCTGACAGTCCCCCTAAGTTAGCTTTGCCACTGTAGGGTTGTACACATCTGAAGACAAAGATGTTGGTATCTAAGCAAGGCCTACTGGTGGGTCCTTCCAGTCCAGAGAGGAGGTTAGAGCCCAGGGCCTTCAGGCAAGTCCAGGATGGAGCGCAGCTCAAAGCTATATATTAACAACAAAAACCAGCCAAACATATGTGGTTTTTCTGCCTGGCAATCCTAGGGATGTCAGAGAATTTCTATGAAAAGGAAATGGGAGTGTCAATTGCTGGTGATCACTTATTTGTGCCACGTAGGCAACGGAAATCAATCCAGTGAGTAGGATCAGCATTCCCTATTGTTGTTTTCGGTCAACAAACTGTATATAATTGATTAAATATCTCTCTCATTTGCATTACATTTCCTTTACACTGAAGTGGAGGAGGTAAAATTATGTACAGTGATACCTCAGTTTTCGAACTTCTCCTTTGACAAACATTTCGGTTTACGAATAAAGCTTCTGTTTTCGAACATGCCTTGGAAGTTGAACATGCCACGTGGCTTCCGCTGAGTGCAAGATCCTGAGGCCTAGCTGCCGGCTGTTGAGTTTTCAGTTTTTGAACGTTTCAGAACTCGAATGGTCTTCCAGAATGGATTATGTTTGAAAACCAAGGTACCACTGTAATGGCAATATAATTTGCAAGATTTCACAACAGCAGGCAGCGAGACAAATAATGCAATCTTCGGTGGAAGACAAAGCTGCAGTGGAACAAAAACAGCGCTGCAGGCAAAGAATATGGGACAGAACAGAAAAGAATGCCTCAGGGAAGTTTTTAATATGTGACATTTTAGTGTATTTTTCATCTTTGTTGGAAGCCACCCAGAGTGGCTGGGGAAACCCAGCCAGATGGGCGGGGTACAAATAATAAATTATTATTATTATTATTATTATTATTATTATTATTATTATTATTATTATTATTCCACCTCTAGTGTAGTTCTGCAGGTGCATAATCTCCCTTCAGATACTTCCAGGCTCTGCTGTGGATGGTATATGGCATTGGGCTTCACTGCTGATGGGTTATGGCAGCTCATAACAACAATGGGCTCCGTGAAAAGGGAGAAGAAATATCTGCACACATTATCTCCCACCCCTGGGGAGTATACAACACCAGAAGCTTGATATAACAAAATAATACATTATGAAGTAATAATTATATAAACACGTTCATAACTGAGGAGTGTC
Organism: Podarcis tiliguerta; assembly: GCF_965153285.1. NCBI lineage: Eukaryota > Metazoa > Chordata > Lepidosauria > Squamata > Lacertidae > Podarcis > Podarcis tiliguerta. The sequence continues at coordinate 11,118,401 of NC_139545.1, forward strand.
AGGAGTCATACCTGAATAATGACAATCCCAGATGAATCTTATCAGTGCCTGAATTAGATGTAGATTTTCCAGATGTAGGACATTTGCAGATGAATGTTGGTGTTCTTATTTAGGTGATTCTTAGCCTGAAATGATATATTAGTAAGTTTTTAGGGATTCAGATGCCTAAAAAGGAGGGAGCATGATTCCAATCTAAAAAACAACATGGGGATTTTTATGAACCGGGTTAGGGGAACCTCTGGTTTTAACAGTGATGCTAGTTTAATCAGTTCCTATATTTTCCATAAATTCTGATTACTGAAACATTCTGGATGTGTAGTGGTCTATACAAAATGGTAAGAATCAGCATGCACTTTTATCTATCAGAAGGATCATTCTAACAGCCCCTCCTTTTCATCCTCTACTTTCTCCTCTTCTGGGAGAAGAAAACATTTCTTGAGTGATATGACAAACACAACAGGACTGGTAACTAATTTCAGCTTGTTTCTTACCTGTTTCATACTGTGCAAGAGGCCTGTAGCCACTTCACATGACCTTCTTTGTTCCTCACTCCAATGAACTTGACATCTGTAATAAAACTCAGGTTATGTGATCCTCCTGTTAAAATGTACTGCCTACTCCCAGGTTCACTTCAGGCAAGCACACAAGATGGCTATTCCACAAGCTCTGGTCTTTCATACAGACCTGACGTGGCCGAAGTGCTTAAAAACAACAGCCTCTAAGGCCTATGCACTGAGACCCTTAAGGAACTCGCGTGGTGGGCCCCGGCTTCAGCCATTTCCTGCTTCTTGAGTCCCTGTCAAAGGAAAATGTTTTCAAAATGCTGGAGAGATACTGGAAACCACATTCTAACTACAGTCCTGGTTGCAAAATACATTGACTCCCAAATTTTACCCTTTTCCCTGAGCACCACAACCACCTGGAGCAATTTATGGAACGACCACCTTCTGCCTCCTCCTTAACTTGACCTGCTTTTTTTCTGCCTTGAGGCCAGAATCTTCCTTGTGAGACATGGGACTGGCATCTGCATCTCAGCCGCGGTATACCAGAAGGCATTTGCGGTTTGCCTTTGACAAGTCTATCCCATGCAAGAAGCATTTTTATGTTTCCTATTTCACTCAGCGTTTCGCTGATGCTAACATGTCTCTTCAGCCTGCCCTGCCAAGGTATTTGGGCTAGATCTCCACCCCCGAGGTCACATTCCTTTGGACGGCGCTGCCAGACTCGCAAGATTAGTTCGAAGGCAGTGGAGTGTCGTCTCTGAATTCACAGGCTCAAATGTCTCACAGACAAGGGTCCCGGGAGCAGGTGGCCTGCTCATCAAATCCCTAAACTACGTCAGCGGACCGTTCCTTACTCTTGACTCGTCCCTCCCCTCCCCCATGCGCTTTCTAGACTGTGAATGAATTCATCTGATCTCTTAAAAGCATACCAAAGGTATGGCTAAGCTCTCCAGTGCTTTCAGCCCAGAGTCATGGGGGCAAGAATCTGCAGCTGTTCCAGGGATAATGAGATGAGGTTAGCACAAGTGGCAGACAGATCTCAAACTGATACTCTGGCTCAGAAGTCCATAATGTGGATGATCCAAAGGCATGGTCCACAGAACAGGGAGACTGACAGCATGATTACACCCCCAACCCCCTCCAACATCACAGTCTTCTTCTTCTTCTTCTTCTTCTTCTTCTTCTTCTTCTTCTTCTTCTTCTTCTTCTTCTTCTTCTTCTCCTCCTCCTCCTCCTCCTCCTCTCTCTCTCTCTCTCTCTCTCTCTCTCTCTCACTTTTAATTTACAAAATGCAATGAGCACTTTGGGCCATTTATTTATTTATTTGAAAAAAGTATTTATAAGCCAGCTTTTAAGGCAGATGACCTTGCAAGGCAGCCTCTATGAGGAATTAAAATGCAGCAGCAAACACGGAAAGATTTGAAAAATCATCAGAGGGGAAGAATGTATGACTGCGAGACTCAACCATTGACATAAAATAACATCAGCCAGCATTGTGCCATTTAAAAGCAGTCAAGCACACACACCCCTTAAAAAACACCCTCACACAAATTTAATTTAGATGCCAAAAAGACCGTGTAAACCAGGGATGGCGGGGAACAGTGGGATTGCAGGATGTCTTTGGAAAACACAGCCTGAAATAAACAAGATTTTCTTCCTCTCTGAAGGCCTTCAAAGAAGAGGGCAGATATGTTCTTCCTGGCAGAAGATGCTTTAAACTCACTGGGCCAACATAAAAAAGGCCATATTTCTCAGGCCTGCCAAGCAAAACACAGTTAAGCTGGTAAGGGTGAAGGTGATCCTTAAAACAAGGGCATTTGAGAATGATCCATTTACAAGTTGTTCTTGAATTAAATCACTACCTGCTTTTCTCCAGCTGCTTCCTGGTTGGCTCGAGAAGTGCACAGAGTCCGTTAACACAGCACCCAGACACTCTTCTTTTACAGCTACAGTTTCAGTGTTTGCCATCACCATAATTCAAGCTAAAGGTAAAGGTAAAGGGACCCCTGACCATTAGGTCCAGTCGTGGCCGACTCTGGGGTTGTGGCGCTCATCTCGCTTTATTGGCGGAGGGAGCCGGCGTACAGCTTCTGGGTCACGTGGCCAGCATGACTAAGCCGCTTCTGGGGAACCAGAGCAGCAGATAGAAACACCGTTTACCTTCCCACCAGAGCGGTACCTATTTATCTACTTGCACTTTGATGTGCTTTTGAACTGCTAGGTTCTCAGATGCAGGGACCGAGCAACGGAAGCTCACCCCATTGTGGGAATTCGAACCGCCGACCTTCTGATCGGCAAGTCCTAGGCTCAGTGGTTTAGCCCACAGCGCCACTCGCGTCCCACCGCCACCCACGTTCCAATTCAAGCTATCCAACCATTAATCAGTTGAGATTCCTGCATTGCAAGGGGACTGGACTAGATGACCCTCTGGAATCCTTCCAGCTCCACAATTCTATGATTGAAACCCTGTAAAGGGCTGTAACTCACGGGCAGGGCGCACATTTTGTACGTCCGTGGAATCTCCAGGTTGGGATAGGAGACTCCCTGTCTGAAACCCTGGTGAGCAGCTGCCAGGGACTATAGACAACAGTGAGCTAGATGGATCAACAGTCTGACTTGGTAATCTTCCTATGTTCCTGTCAATCTTGGTTTTGCAATTGTAGAGCATGTCGCTCCCTCTACTGGCTGTCCTCTGATTGCATAGAGGCAAAGACATGTCTATAGTCTTTCAACCATTGCATTATTATTATTATTATTATTATTACCCCATCTATCTAGCTGGGTTTCCCCAGCTTCTCTGCTTGATATGAGGAAAGGCAATCTGAAACTCAAAACCATTAGTTTACAAACCAGGCTTAGATACCAGGCTCCCTGATTGTCAAACTAGGGGGCATGCTTCTCCCCGCCCTCCTATTGTGTGAATTGTCTTCTCATTGTCCTTGTTTGTTTATTTGTTTCATATGATTTATACACTGGTTGATTGTTAACAAACCTCAAAGCGGTTTACAAAAGATAAAAGAGTAAAATCAAGAGAAAATCACAACCGTGCTATTAAAGTTAAAATATGAAAGCAGATTAAAATTACCTCAGCTTTATAAGCATCCGAACAATTGTTGGAACAACAATGTTTTTAGCAGGCACTGAAAAGCGTACAGCAAATGAGCCCAATTGGCAGGGAGTTCCAAAGTGAAGAGGGCATTACATGTGGCGACCATTTTAGGCATGTTCAATTGACATGTGATAGACAATGCATGCGCCCCAGAAAAAGTGAATGCCCACAGTGTAGAGGGAGGCTGTTGCTATGTGATTGGTCACTCCTGCCCATGTGATAAATCAACGCTTTCCCATAGGGAGAGACAGGCTTTATTATTATTTATTTAATTTATATGGTGTTCTTCCATATAAATTTAATAAATAATAATAAATAATATGGTGTTCTTCATGGAAGTGAGAGCTGGACCATAAAGAAGGCTGATCGCCGAAGAATTGACGCTTTTGAATTATGGTGCTGGAGGAGACTCTTGAGAGTCCCATGGACAGCAAGAAGATCAAACACATCCATTCTTAAGGAAATCAGCCCTGAATGCTCACTGGAAGGACAGATCCTGAAGCTGAGGCTCCAATACTTTGGCCACCTCATGAGAAGAGAAGACTCCCTGGAAAAGATCCTGATGCTGGGAAAGATGGAGGGCACAAGGAGAAGGGGACGACAGAGGACGAGATGGTTAGACAGTGTTCTCGAAGCTACACACATGAGTCTGACCAAACTGCGGGAGGCAGTGGAAGACAGGAGTGCCTGGCGTGCTCTGGTCCATGGGGTCATGAAGAGTCGGACACGACTGAACGACTAAACAACAACAACATGGTGTTCTTCATCCGAGGATTGGTGGTTTACTATATAAAGACACAAAAATATGGAACATAGTAACAAGCAAAAACAATTAACCCCCCCCCCCCGGTATTAAAAAGCCATAGATTGTTCAATTGGCCTTGAATCTCTTCCAAGGAAGGTGGGTTATGCACATTTGACCCAACCCCCCCCCCAAGGCAGCAAGTAATGAAGATGTGGGTTCACACAATTCAAAGTGTTGGTGCTGACCTTTAAAGCCCTAAACGGCCTCAGTCCAGTATACCTGAAGGAGCATCTCCACACCCATCGTTCAGCCTGGACACTGAGGTCCAGCACCGAGGGCCTTCTGGCAGCTCCCTTGTTGCAAGAAGCCCAGTTACAGGGAACCAGGCAGAGGGCCTTCTCGGTAGTGGCACCTGCCCCGTGGAACACCCTCCCACTAGATGTCAAAGAGAAAAACAACTTCCAAACTTTTAGAAGACATCTGAAGGCAGCCCTGTCTAGGGAAGCTTTTAATGTTTAATAGACTATTGTATTTTAGTGTTCTGTTGGAAGCTGCCCAGAGTGGCTGGGGAAACCCAGCCAGATGGGCCGGCTATAAATAATAAATTATTATTATTATTATTTACTGTGCAATAAGGGGCAGAGAAGTGGCGGCTTGCAATGTCATCCATTGCTTTATATGTCTCTCTCAGGACTTTTCCTCAAGACCTACGAAACCCTTTCTAGAACTTGAGACATCCCTCTCACATTCCAAATACATTGGCTCAGTTTGGCTTCTAAGTTTCTTTTTAAAGGACGGGCGGATGTGTTCCAAGGGGGGGGGCTGGGGAGGGGCTATGTTCCATATCTCCTTCTAGTCTAGACATGTTTCTTTGATATGCTGTATCATGTCCGGATTGCATCACTGCACTTGGGCAACTCACAATCCCCCTCCCCCCGAGTGCAACCTAAGCCCCCCGTCTCAAAGTTCCTCATCGGAATTCCTTGCATGACCCAATAGCCATGAAAAGTTATCTCACTGGACTGGGTGCCCCCATTTCTTGCAGAGACTTAGAAGAGAGCACTGGTAAACAACACAGGCAAGAGAACAAAATGTCGTTCTAGTGATTAGACTAAGTCCTCCATGAGGTTACATTGCAGCAAATAATAAGCAACACCCAGCTGGCTTTTGGGAAACAAGTAAAACCCAAGCCAAGCTTCCTAGCGTCTTGATTTGAAGTATTAATAGCATGTCTTTTGGTAGGGAGCTAATTGCAGAAGGAAATGTTCGCGCTAACTGGGCACAGTGAATTTGCGGCTGTTACTTTGCAATGATCACTATCTTTTACCTCTCTGCAGTGTTTCTTACAAGCAAGAGGGTCTATAATATGACTCTCTGCCATGCCGTGGGTTTATATATGATATTTTAATGGGCTCTGGCATATACAAAAGAAACGCAAGGTTTTATAAATAAGTTTGTTATATAAAAGACTAAAAAAGGGGGGGGGGCATCTGTTTTAAAGGCCCTGCCAAGAGCAGTTGTTAATGGCTGTTGACAGGTGTTGTTAGGTTTCTTCTCTTTGTAGATATCACAAAGACACACACACACAAAAATCCAGCTAAAAGCATGGTGGTGGGGAAGGAGGATATTAAATATAATCGGAAATATACTCGGAGTTGAGAGTGGATTTCATGCTCTTTATTCAGCTCATAGTGGTGAGGAGGAATGGAAGATCCCCCAGAATGTCTGCTTTATATACATTATTTACACAATGGGCCCCATGTGATTGGCTAATTCCGGGATTCACCTGTAGGCCAATCAGGTTGCGGATTCGCTTCCACCTGGAGCTGGACTGGGTGGCTCCTGTGGACCAATCAGACTGCTGCATTCTGGACCCTATTGTTCTAGGACCAATCAGACTGCTGCATTCTGGCCCCTATTGTTCTAGGATCAATCAGACCACTGCTTTTTGGATCCTATTCAACTCAGTACATAACATAATCCCTCCCCTCCCTGCCCCTACAGATTTATATCACTTTGCACTGGGGTAATCAAATATTTGTTGCAAATACGAATACTGGCTCAAATCCAACACAAGAATGGTCTCCGAATGGTTTCTAATTTCTGAAGCTCAGGGCAATCTTCTTAAAAGTGATGGTGTCTAGAACCTAGAGTTTGCATAGACAAGTGTGCTTTTCTTTCTTTTCCTTTTTTGCTATTGAGATATATACTGCCACTGTAGCTGGAAGTTCCATTTACTTCCCATAGCTAATAAGACATTGAGCTACCCAAGTCCCCTATGTTTGGCATTTTAGAATTGTGCTGAAAGGATTCGTATTTTATATATTACACTTATAAATAATTTGTGTATACCGTAAGTACTACAAAACAGAAATCTCCTGGCAGAATTAGACTGATCTTTGAAATTCATAAAAGGTAACTGAGGTATAATGAAAAATCACAAGAAACAGGTAACTGTGCGGTATAATGTACAGGGGTACCTCAGGTTACATAGGCTTCAGGTTACAGACGCTTCAGGTTACAGACTCCGCTAACCCATAAATAGTACCTCGGGTTAAGAACTTTGCTTCAGGATGAGAACAGAAATCATGCTCTGGCGGCACAGCGGCAGCAGGGGGCCCCATTAGCTAAAGTGGTGCTTCAGGTTAAGAACAGTTTCAGGTTAAGAACGGATCTCCGGAACGAATTAAGTACTTAACCCAAGGTACCACTGTATATAACAGATAAAGTACAATGAGAATACTTGGAAGTCTTTTTAAATGTTTGCAGCACTTTTTATTTCTAATTGTGTGAATAATCATTGCATTAACGCAATACTTAATGTTGAGGAATATCATAATTACGCATGTTTTTTCTCTTCTTTTTTTCCTTGATTTTTATACACTTGTCCTTATTTCGCGTTTTTCTTTTCTTTCTTATGTTGTAAGCTTGTAATGGCAAATACTGGGTGGATGTATTCATTTTAACTCAATAAAGATTGACTAATAAAATAAAATAAAAATAAACTAAAAAAAATAAAAATAAGTAGTATGTTGAGGAAAGCTCATTGTTTTCTATGGTTCTGACTTCCATGTTGTGGCTTAAGGCTGCTGCCAGAGTGTTGCTCTTTTCAGGTAAGATTCAATCACCTCCCGACAAATTTAGATTGCACAATTGAAGCTGATTTGGTGCCCTTGTGCAACGAAGGATAACAATTGCTTGATGCAGCACCATATAACCTCCCTTCAGGGGGAAAACAAAACAACAAAAAAGCAGAACAAATGCTAAGTAACTAGCCAGCAGCATCCAACTTTCCACAAACTTTGTCGACAAATCAGGATGAATGCCCAATAAACAGGTTGTATGGAAAATAACTCTAGCACTGAGTATGGAAGGATGAATTTGTCTTTTTTGGCTCCTCTCCGTTCCTCATTTTTCCTTTGTTAAGTTCAGTTCTCCAGTTTTTCCACACAACTTCACAAGCTTGTTTTTTGTTTTTTCCAGAAAATTATCAGCACAAGTCAAATTCCTCCTAACGTACACATTGTTGTAGGCACTCTTGCCTAATATACACATTTTTGCAAAGCAGTTTTCCCATATGTGCTGCATTTTAAATGTTATTTTTAGGACAATGTGCATTTTTCTGCACACTATGTTCTAGCGTATGCGTTTTTGTATGTGTTACTTGACTGAAGAGCTGCCTTGGGGAAAAAATCAGAATGGCAAATTTTGACAGATGGCTGGGTTTCGGACTGCACATTCTTTTTGAAAGTATGAATTAGGCAGGTTTTCCTTTGCAAACCTAGTAGTGAGTAGTAAGGAGCTGTTCCCCACTCTGTCTTTTCTCCTCCCTTTCTGAAAATGCAAAGGAATCACAAGAAGCAGCATGAAAACACTTCTGCTTCTTGGGAGAGACCAGAATATTGCACTTTTGGAGAGGAGACACACACCACAGACTAGTTCTACCTAAACTTTAGGTAAACGCAGAGGTCCATTTGTTTGTTTATCTATTAAATGTATAGGTAAAGGGACCCCTGACCATTAGGTCCAGTCGTGGCCGACTCTGGGGTTGCGGCGCTTATCTCGCTTTATTGGCCAGCTTCATGTGGCCAGCATGACTAAGCCACTTCTGGAGAACCAGAGGAGCGCACGGAAACGCCGTTTACCTTCCCACCTATTTATCTACTTGCACTTTGTGCTTTTGAACTGCTAGGTTGGCAGGAGCAGGGGCCGAACAACAGGAGCTCACTCCGTCACGGGGATTCGAACCGCCGACCTTCTGATCGGCAAGTCCTAGGCTCTGTGGTTTAACCCACAGTGCCACCCGTGTCCCATTAAATGTATATATTGCCCTTTATCAGATGATATCGTATATCTGAAGGAGCGTCTCCACCCCCATCGTTCTGCCCGGACACTGAGGTCCAGCTCCGAGGGCCTTCTGGCGGTTCCCTCACTGCAAGAAGCCAAGTTACAGGGAACCAGGCAGAGGGCCTTCTTGGTAGTGGCGCCCGCCCTGTGGAACGCCCTCCCATCAGATCTCAAAGCGATAAACAACTACCTGACATTCAGAAGACATCTGAAGGCAGTCCTGTTCAGGGAAGTTTTTAATATGTGACATTTTAGTGTATTTTTCATCTTTGTTGGAAGCCGCCCAAAGAGGCTGGGGAAACCCAGCCAGATTGGCGGGGTACAAATAGTAAATGATGATGATGATGATGATGATGATGATGATCACAGGGCAGTTTGTAGTATGAAAACACAAAAATACATAACATAATAACAAACATAGATTGTTAATTAGCCAAAGGCCTGGGAAAAGAAGAATGTTTTTGCCCAGCTCCTAAGAGATGAACTGAAGGTGTCCCTGAGGAGAGCATTCCACAAACAGGGGAGCCACTGCAGAGAAGGCCAGTTCTCATGTTGCCATTCTCCAGACCTCAGATGTTGATTGCAAGGTCTGGGTTGGTTCATCTTACTTACTTATTCATTTAATTTATACCTGTTAGTTTGATGCTGCAAACAAACTTGAAGCACAAGCTCATGGGATGTGAGTGGCTTCAGATGTAAGGAAATATCAGCCCCCTCGAGAGAAATGCGTTTGGGAAGACATGTTTCACTCAGTTATGAGGAGGTTTGGAGTGGAACTCAGCCATTATCGCTAGCGAATCAGGTTTCTTTGTCTTTCTACTAGGACTCCTTAATTTCCTCAGTATAAACTCAAAAGCTGTTAGTGGTTCCCCCATCCCCTAATTATCAATATCCCAGCTACATAAAGCTATTTTTCTAGAAGACCAGTCTCAACACCTGTTGCTGCATTGTAACTATATATATAACCAGCTTTTAGAATTTTATCCAGTAAGAAAAATGGCTTGGTGTTTTTCTTTTCAATTTCCTCATATATATTTTTCAAACACTAGTTTCAGTTTCCCAAAGCTGTATTCAGAAGGTTTTGTGCTTAAGCACAGCCAGGAGTGATGAATGCTTTAATTCCTGGGCTTGCTGGTAGAGGCTGATGAAGACAATATGCAACACTTAACGCGAACAGAGTTCAGGGGCAAGGAATTATCCTGTTCCCTGTCTCTGTGCTTCTCTCTTTTACTTACCAGAGGAGCAGACACAGGCCAGAATATGCTTGCAGGTATGGGGGTAGGCCAAGAATTTGAAAATGGTATAAGTGCAATCTATTCTGAACAAAAAGCTAAACTAATTGTAAATAATGTAATAACCGAGGAGTTCAGAATAGAGAAACGCACACGACAAGGTTGCCCAATTTCCCCTCTGCTTTTTATATCGGTCCTGGAGGTGTTGCTGAATATGATTAGAAAGGACCAATTGGTTAGAGGGATACAGGTCGGATCTAAACAATATAAACTAAGAGCATTTGCAGATGATTTAGTTCTGACACTGCAGGAACCAGAATCTAGTGTAAAAAGAGTCTTAGAATTGATTCAAGAGTTTGGTCGATTGGCAGGGTTTAAATTAAACAAAGCTAAAACTAAGGTTTTGACAAAGAATTTAACAGAAACTGAGAAAGAAAAGTTTCAGAATGAGACAGGATTGACAATAGTGAAAAAAGTGAAATACCTGGGAATTACTATGTCTGCTAAAAACGGGAACTTATATAAGGATAACTACGATAAATGTTGGTCGGAGATAAAGAAAGATCTAGAAATATGGTCTAATTTGAAACTCTCGCTAATGGGTCGTATTGCTGTGATAAAGATGAATGTATTGCCAAGAATGTTGTTTTTATTTCAGACGTTGCAGATTATAGACAAAATTGACTGTTTTAGGAAGTGGCAAAAGGATATATCTAGATTTGTCTGGCAGGGCAAAAAGCCAAGGATAAAATTTAAAATATTAACTGATGTTAAGGAAAGAGGGGGCTTTGCCCTGCCAGACTTGAAACTTTATTATGAAGCAGCAGCTTTTTGCTGGCTAAAAGAATGGCTACTTCTGGAAAACACTGACATACTGGACTTAGAAGGATTTAATAACGCTTTTGGTTGGCACGCATATCTATGGTATGACAAGGTTAAAGTGCACAAAATGTTTAAAATCCACATTGTCAGAAATGCACTGTTTAAAGTCTGGATGAGGTATAAAGATTTGCTTGAAAATAAGACTCCAAGGTGGTTGTCCCCAATGGAAGCAAAAGCACTAAAAAAACTCAATATGGAGGCCAATTGGCCAAAATATTGGGAGATTTTAGAGCAAGATGGTGATAAAGTGAAAATACAGAGTTATGATAAATTAAAAAGTAAGGTTCGAGATTGGCTCCATTATCATCAAATAATGGAGGCTTTTAAAATGGATAGAAAAATTGGCTTCCAGGTGGAAAAATCAAAATTGGAAACAGAACTGTTAGAACCTAAAACTAAGATTCTGTCAAGAATGTATAACTTGCTGTTGAAATGGAATACACAAGATGAAGAAGTGAAATCAGCGATGGTTAAGTGGGCCCAAGATTTGGGTCATAACATAATGTTTGCTGACTGGGAAAGGTTATGGACCACTGGTATGAAATTTACAGCATCTAATGCCTTAAGAGAGAATATTATGAAAATGATATACAGGTGGTACATGACACCAGTCAAGCTTGCAAAAATCTATCACTTACCTGACAATAAATGTTGGAAATGTCAAGAGGCTGAAGGTACATTCTTTCACCTTTGGTGGACGTGCCCAAGGATAAAGACATTCTGGGAGATGATTTATAATGAACTGAAAAAAAATTTTAAATACACATTCTTGAAGAAACCAGAGGCCTTTCTCCTGGGTATGGTTAGCCAACAGGTGCACAAGAAGGATAGGACATTTTTTATGTATGCCACAGCAGCAGCAAGGATACTTATAGCACAGTATTGGAAGACCCAACAGTTACCCACACTGGAAGAATGGCAGATGAAAGTCATCGACTACATGGAATTGGCAGAAATGACCGGCAGAATCAGAGACCAGGGTGAAGAGACGGTGAAGGAAGACTGGAGAAAATTTAAGGACTATTTACAGAAACATTATAAGATAATGAACGTTTGATGACATCGGATTGAGGATGGATGGGTATTTGGGAAAAAGTGATCAGAGAAAGATTTAATATTTTGTCAGACTTAAGGAAATGTAACCATTTACTAGACTTTAAGAGTATTAGAAAATTAAAATATGATAGAGGAAAAGAATTTGCAGACAGAATATTTGATTTGGAATACAGAGAAGGAAGGTCTGGGGAAGTCGGAGAAAGAAGTCAATGTAAAGAATATAAGGAGACAAAAATTGTTTTTAATATGTTTATTCTTTTTGTTGTATTTTGCTGTTTTGTGTTTGTGTGTTGTAGTATCTACTTTTCTGTTTTTTTCTGTTTTTACCTTTTTTTTCCTTTTAGGTGTTGTTGTGAGGTGGTTGGTTTATCGTTGTTCTAAGTTTTTGTCATAAAACTCAATAAAATATTATTAAAAAAAAAAAACAGAATATGCTTGCAGATTAGGAAAACATGAAAGTAATGGGCTTGCACATCGATTGATATTCATAGTGCCTTGCATCCCTTTAGGAGGACATGTGATGCTCCCACTCTGTTGATCATTTCTATCATTTGCGCTTTTAAAACATAGTTTTAATTTCTTTAAGCCCTTTGACTGAAGTTCGTCGTTCCAATTTTATGAAATCTAACATGCAAAATGAGGCATGTGAATGTCCATGCAAAGTAAATAATTCCAGATGAGTAGTTCCTTGATTGATATTCCCAGAAGATGGGTAGCTGTCACAGACAGACCAAACTACCCGCAGTCAAAATTTCCTCGCACTGCATCGATCTATTGACATGTGCTTGCTCAATGAAGCAGACATCTTGGAGGCAGTCAATAGGAGCTTGTTATTTCTACGTTTAGCCTTCCTGTGACCTGGTCTGTATACATGCAACAACAACAACAAAATCAGTAGCCAACATAAAACGTGTGTCCAGAATATCAGTCATGGCCAGGACTCTGAGCATACCGCTGATGCAAGTATTGGTTTATTTGTGTGCTGAAAATCATCTTAAGAATCTTGTTTGCTGGAAAATCAACAAGAAAATGCTACAAACGCTTTTAATAAAGAGTAAATAAATAAATCCCACAAGAATGCAGAAAAGCTTGCAAATGTGGTATTCCGTAAATATATATATATTATCACTGTCCTAAAAATCTCAGCTTTCTTTGCTTGTTTAAATATCAAGGGTTACACCCAGTGGTGTTACTCAGCCCATTGGTGAGGGTTCCATCTGCAGAAAAGGGAGGGAAGCCATTTTCAGCAATTTCTCTCCTCCCCCCCCCCCCAGTCCCCTGAGGTCCTAAATCTACTCTGAAGAATTGCCCAACCCTCCAGAATAGATTTAAGATTCAGCTTCTGGAAACCTTACTTTCATCTGAGTGGCTCAGCTGGATACATCCGCAGGTTTCTAGTCTGTAAGGTTGTGCAGCTATGACTGAACGTTATTTCCCCCAACATCTTATTTATGTGATGGCATTATAAAGTTTTGGGAAAACTTATTTGTATGATGGAGTAATAAAGAATAAATATCTTCTTCAATAAGGCTACGGGCACTAGGAGGGTTATTAGTTTGCTTACAGCTGTGATTTACTACTAGTCATGTTAACATTTTTTACCAGACCACAAGAGAATACAAACAAACTATACAAACATTTTGTGGGTTGTACCAAATAGAACAGGATTCTGTAAAACTCTTGGGTTCTACAAGCTTCTCTCCTTATGGAATTTGACTACTTCTCACCTCAAGCATGCATCACTCTCTGTGGTCTTAAGCAATAATGCAAGTTAGAATGATTGAATTCTCCACATTTTCCCATTAACATTCAAAACTGTCAAATAAATGGTTTCGTTGTTGTTTTTTAATCTGGTGTAATATGAGAAATCAGTAGTTGGTTAATACAGTGGTACCTTGGTTGTCGAACAGCTTAGTTCTCGAACAAATCGGCTCCTGAACGCCGCAAACCCAGAAGTGAGTGTTCTGGTTTGCAAACTTTTTTTGGAAGCTGAACATCCAACGCAGCTTATGCGGCTTCCAGTTGAGTGCAGGAAGCTCCTACAGCCAATTGGAAGCTGCGCCTTGGTTTGCGAACCGTTCTGGGAGGCGAACGGACTCCCGGAGCGGATTACTTTCGACAATCAAGGTACCACTGTATTATAATTTCAGCTATTAGAATGTGAGGTTTCAGTGCTCTCTATAACTGTTGTCCCACACCAGAGTGGAAAACCTGTGGTCCTCCAAGTATTGCTGAACTCCAGCACCAATTACCTCTGACCATTGGCCATGGTGTGTGACGTCATGCGCGCGACGTCGCATCATTGGGAGGAGGCCAAACGTACATGGTGAAGCTTCAATGGCTGGTGGCTCCTCCTCTCTCATGCTCAGGAGGAGCCAGCTACTGAAGCTGTGCCACGCTCAGTCTCCTCCATCCCCATAACATTTAGGAGGTCTGGCCCCCTTCCCACAGGTATTGAGAAAGCCAAAGACAGCTCAGCCCTAAAGAGTTGGCACCTGTGGACCTGTGGTAGGTTGCTTAGAAGGAACTGCAGCTCTTAGGCTGAAGAGCCTCTTCTTATGTTCTTGTCTCATCTCCCCTTGTAGGAAACCCGGATCTGGAACCCGCCATAGAGAAAGACACAATCTAGTCATCCGTCTTCAACTTACACTTCTTTGGAGTGTCCAAAGGGGTCCTCTGCAAGAAGAAGAACATGATCCCAAACTTGAGGCCCGGAGGTCACCTCTTGAATTGTGCTTTCCCTGCTTCTATGAAGTAGTCCTTCAGAAATTTTGACTGGCAATTCTGCCATTGTTTGCTTTTAACCCCTCTGTGTTAGATTCATTGTAGAACAGTTGCCTCTGTCGCAATTATGTGATGCAGAGAGCCGATATTGAATACATTTTCCGCTAATGTGACAGGTGGCTCTGTGCAGACAGGTGTTTTGGTGACTTTAGAGCTGTCTTTCACTGTCAGCCCAGTGTACTTTTCCTGCTGACTGACTGCCAGGTCTCCCTTGTCATCTTGGAAGGCTATAATTTTTTTCTTACCTTTGATTTTGCCGATTTTTCTCCTACAGTGAACAAAGCTGTTGAGAGTGCAATTCATTATTAATTCTTCATTGGATCTCTGCAGAGATGCTTTTTGTGGCTGGAATGAGGGAAAGAAAACAAGGCCTCGATGTTCCCTCTCTCAGCGTGTTCTTGGATATTTTCACATCCATTGACATTTAGTTACCCCTGAGATCCAAAACCCAAAGCATTGTCTTTTCTCCAATTTGGAATAGGGAAGCTGGTTTTTTTTGTAGGAAGAGGACCAAAAAGCTGAAAGGGACATTCTTTTCAGCCACGTTCTGATGCTAATTCCGCAGCTTCGGGAAAGTCACCAAGTCACTTTCTGTCTCACTCTCAGCTACCCCATTGTAGGGACATGAGAAATTGGATTTCTGCAAATTACAGTGTGATCTACAGCTCCTGGACTAATGGGAGGTATTAAAATGTGATTTTCCTTTGAATTTTTGCACCTCTTGATTTTCTGACAAAGTTCTCCACTCAAAAAAGGCATAATTAATTTTATAATGAATGATTTTAGAGTGTTGTTTGTGCTGTACTTTTGTACTGTTTTATTGTTGTTAGCCGCCCTGAGCCCGACTTCGGCTGGGGAGGGCGGGATATAAATAAAATTTATTTATTTATTTTATTATTATTATTATTATTATGTCAAAATTATTTTCAAAATGTGACATTTAGGATAAAATATGTTTTTTAACTATGTAGATTGTGGGAAGGGGTGGCATTGTTTTGCTGTTTTGTTTTACTTATATACTTGTTTTTATGCTACGCTTTATTCCGTGAACCGCCCTGAGACCTTATGATGAAGGGCAGTATATAAATGTAATAATTAATAATAAATTTATAAATAAATACATTGAGATAAAACACACACTGAAATATCCATTGTGTGGTAAAATGGGTATGTAAAAATGCATTTCAACAGGAGTTATGCGGATTGGTGTGTATGAAAGTAGCACAGGCAGGATCCCTCCATCACTGTTAAGTTAATCATTGCTCATTGACGATTCTCAGTGCCATCTCCTCTACATATATTTTTAGATTCATAGACTTCGAGAGTGCTGCAGGTACTGCAAGAAAACACATAATGCCAGGCTCCATCTTATGATTTTGAATTACCAGTTCAGAAAGTGGGACTAGTAGTGATTCGCTTGAATTGTTCGGTCAACCAACTGGGCCCTTCACCTCAGGTAGAAGACAAATTAGAGCAGACCGCAGCAGGAAAACACAGACAAACTCACGCAGCCAACAACTTCTATTCTTTAAAAATCCATGCGGACAATGATGTATTATTCCCTAATAGCCTTGACAATCCAAAATCCCTGTTGTGGCAGAATTTTAGTGATGTTCTCTAGCTTTCCAAGAGCTAGAGAATGGATGCCAGCCCTTTTGGAAGAAAACAGCTGTTTAATTAGGATGTAGCATCGCAGAGCACAAGAGCACCTAACTACAGTACCTTGGGAAGCCATCTTCATAAATATTCTCTTGGCTTCTTTTCCCCACACTGGACAAGGATACAGGTAGCCCCTTTTCCAAATATCCATTCTCCATTCCTAGGGAAGGGAGAATCTGCCAATTTCAGGTTCTCTCAATCTCACATTTCCCCCATCTTAAATCTCCATAATTCTGCATCAGTTTGCAGCTTTGTTTTGTTCTTAAAGTCTTCTTCGTGAAAATTCATCAGCACCCCAGTGTGCATTTCTCCCAATATATGCATTTTTGTATGCAATTTGGACTAATATATGCATTTCTGCAAAGCAGTTTTCCCCAATGGAATGCATTTGTGCATGTTACTTCCGCTAATATATGCATTCACACGCACACTTAGCTGCAGTATGTGCATTTTCGTGCACATTACTTTATATAATAAATTTTATTAAGGTTTATAGAGAAAAATACAAAACCTAATATCTTTTCCTTTTTCAAATCCCAACTAAGACTTTGATCTAGATACAATAAAAATATAAAAAGGAGGGGGCAAATAGAGAAAGAAAAAGAAAGAAAGAAGAGTATAAAAGAAGTTAAAAGAGAAAGATAAGATTCAGAAAGTAAAGAACTTTCAGTTCTTCATCTGTCTACTATATAAAAACAATACAGTGGCACTTTGGTTTAAGAACAACCCTGTTTACGAACTATTCAGTTTACGAACTCCACAAAACCGGAAGTAGTGTCCCGGTTTGTGAACTTTACCTTGGTCTAAGAATGGAATCCGAACAGTGGAAGGGCACAGACAGCGGGAGGCCTCATTAGGGAAATTGTGCCTCGGTTTAAGAACAGTTTTGGTTTAAGAACAGACTTCCAGAACGGATTAAGTTCATAAACCAAAGGTATTCACTTTGTCCAACCCAATATAACACCCAACAAAACCACTTTCAATAAACTTTATTTTTTTGTACACATTACTTGATTGAAGAACTGCCTTGCAAAATTGGGAAAAATGTGAATTTTGAAGGAAGGGAGTGTCAGTTTTTGCAATGTTTCAGAACATGGAGAGTAGGGAGGTTCCCTTCTAAATGCAAACTCAATCAAATTTCTCCCCCCACTCCTATTCATTCTCAAGAAACATTGTTGAATATTCTTTACCGCAATCCCAACCAGATCTGAAATTCCATGCACAATTACAGGGAGTGAAATATATTTAGGGATGGGATATAAAAGTTCAGAACCAGAGCATGTGAAAGGTAGCATGTCTCAACCATTCAAATAAAGACACAATTGATTCATTGGACACTGGGATGTCAAAAATGCTGGGATGTCACATTACCTCTGCTTTTTACTTTGTTTACCACAATGTCTGCAAACTGCACTGCAATGGCATGCTGAGAATGAACCTTGAGGCTAATTTGCCTGGCTATAATCTATTCCTAAAATGGTTTGAATATATTGACTTTTGGTGGGCTTTCTTTTCTTTTTTTGGTATAAGAGTTCAGTTGTTCTGTCTTCCCTAGCTGATAATATCACATCGTGACATTAGTTTCTGAATCAATAGTTCATCTCAGGGCTCTAGGAGCAAAGCACCAGACATTTAAAAGCTGATTAACTCCATGGAGACCATTCCTGAAGCAGACAGAGTGGTGAATTTATAGGTCCTGCAAAGCAGCAGAGTTGGGAATGCCAGAATTTGTGTGACCTAACATGCATGCGCATACAGGCACATGCACAGCTGAAGGCTGGAAAACAAATGCAAGCTGAAGTTGAATCTGGCCAAGGAGATTTATTTCTTCCAGCTGCTAACCTTGTTTGAATTCTTGTGGCTTCCTTCAAATTGTCTACCAATGTTTAACCTAAGCATGAACCTCAGAAATTGCCTCACATTTTAGGTGAAACTCATTAGGCAGAATAAGCAGAGGCCTTGAACTCACCACACTTCTGAGGGCTCGTTCACATTATGTACACATGGTAGGCCTATTCAGGCCACTTCTCCATATGTTCAAAGTGTTAGGATTCTTGCTCCGTGTTTGCAGTCATGAGATTGTTGTCTATCACATGACGGTGTATGTTTTCATTCCACAGTGTGAGAAGTGACGGAGACAGGAAGTTTGTGTTACTGTGTTCCGTGAAGTGGGACTATTGTCCTTTGTTCTTTCTCTCTTTGCTGTCTGATGAGAAAGAGGAAAGAGCTAAGGCAGAATGCTCCAAGTGTATTATAGGTAAATAAAGTAGATTAGCCAAAATGCTGTGCTACTGAGTTCTTTTACGGAAACTGCAAATACTCTTGGTATCAGTCACTGTGATGTTCAGGCTGAAGAAAGCTTTTGAAGCTCCCAAATGACAGACCAGGAGGGAGGGAACTTGCCAGTTGGGCATGTGTCTCTAGCAGGGTCTTACGTGAGAGTAGGACGATCCTAACACAAAGAACATGTGGGAAGTTTATAGGTCTATGTCTTCTATCCACTCCTGCACTACCAATATGCCTGGTAGCAACGCCTCTCTCTCCTACATTTAATGCCTGTGAGAAGGAGCACATGGGTATGTAGAGTTCCTGTCTATGGGAAGATCCTGAATAGGCTAGGATGCCCCACACGTGCCCCACAGTATGCTCAGGTGTTGGTATGTGCATAGAGCCTGCTCTTAAGCATGCTGAGCAGATGTTCTCTGACACACACGCCAGTGAGTCACAGCTTACTGTGTGAACGGGGCCATGGTTGAAACCATTGCATCTGAAGTGATGGTGGAGCTGATAGGATCAACTTTCCACAGTAAACCATCCCTGGCTGAAGGGACTGGCAACAGGGTTAGCAGGTCTAGTCCTATTCCCCCACCCTCTGCACATTCAGTAAATACACAGAGGGAACATTTGGAAATGGTTTCTCTCATGTGACAAATGTGTGTGCCTGCTCCACACACTGGGAAGCCGAGATTGATGGTCAGTTTCCTTCACAGACATGGGACACTTTAGGATGAGCGCCTTCTGCCAAGGTGAGCACCTTGTGGGCCCAGTCCATTGTGACGCTAGCAAGGACAGCGCGGAGCTAACTTAGCTCACACGGACTTGGAAAACTCTGTTAAACTTACTTTTCTTCCTTAAGTCTGCAACCCCAAAATCGCGGCAGTCATCAAAATACAGGTGGAACAATCTGGTTTCATAAATAGGCTCAGATTGGTTGGCACTAGGCAGCTCATTGTCTCTGGGGAGTAATTAAATGCATGATCCCAAAGTAATGTTAAAGTGCGATAATGACAGGATTTAAACCCATTTTCATAGCGCAGGCTGCTTTGCCTTTGCTCATTTCCATAGACATTGTTTCCAGTTAAAGCATTGTCAGGCTTAGAGTCTCTCTTGGGGATAAAGATGACCAGAGCCCTGCAGGGGACTGGAAGGAGGCTCGGGGGAAAGATACACACTGTCACAGCAGATCTGATGAAGATCCTATTTTACAAGGGATGGCAGCAGGAGGGAAAACAGGCTGTCCCTGGAGACAAATCCTGCATTCTTGTCTTCAGCAGATATAGGCATTGATATTTATTATTCTGTTGGTCCAATTCACCTGCATTTTTAACCTTGCTGTTTACAGATAGTGAATGATGAGGCACAATTAGAATAGCCAGGTGTCCTACTTTCCAGCCCTTTATTTGCGAGGGGTTGTCAGAGGATAGTCCCCCCACCCCTTTTTGGAAAGAAGTCCTCTATCGGAAGGGCCACCCAGTCCAAGTCCAGTTTTAAGAACCAAAAGAAGGGAGCCCTGAAACTGACCCTCAGCTGGTACCACCTGGGCAGCAGATTGAGCAGACACACAACTTGCCTGCTGCCAGTCTCCCCCACTAGATGAATTGCATTTTTGTTTCAATTCTAGTCCTCAGGACATGCTAATTTAATGCAAATCGGTATTCTCTTTCGGAATGATGTTTCTCTTCTTCTTCTTCTTCTTCTTCTTCGATGATCATACGTGAACACTCAAAGTTCAGAAAAGGGCAACCCAAATGTTCAAGGGATGGTGAAACCCCCCTACGAATAAAAGTCACGGCATTTGAAGCTTGTTAGTTTGGAGCAGGCATGGCCAAACTTGGCCCTCCAGCTGTTTGGGGACTACAATTCCCATCATTCCTGACCACTGGTCCTGTTGGCTAGGGATGATGGGAGTTGTATTCCCCAGCTGGAGAGCCACGTTTGGCCATGCCGGGTTGGAGAAAAGGCAACGAGGGTGACTGAAATCAAGCACAACATGGAGAAGTTTTTCTCCTCTCATAGTCCTAGAACTCATAGATATGCAAGGAAGTGCTTCTTCAGACATAGTTAATTCACTGATGGCCACCACGTTGGATGGCTTTAGAAAGCGATTACAAAAATGCATGAAGGACGTGGCTCTCAATGGCTTCTGGAAATCACAAGTAGAGAGAGTGTTGTTGTGCTCAGGTCCTACTTCCATAGGAATCTGATTAGCATGAAGTAGAAACACCCTTGAAGAAAAAGAAGTACAGTCGTACCTTGGCTGATGAACGCCTTAGCAGTCAAATGTTTTGGTTCACAAATGCCGCAAACTCGGAATTGGGTGTTCCGGTTCGTGAACATTCTTTTGGAAGCTGAACGTCCGGTGGGGTTTCTGTGGCTCCTGCAGCCAATCGGAAGCCGCGCCTTGGAAGTTTAATGTTTTGGAAGTCGAACGGACTTCCGGAATGGCTTCCGTTCATGTTTCCAAGGTACAACTATATCTAGCCTCGAGTTGTACACAAACGACCTCCTGGAATTCCTCGCCCTTTTTTGTGGGCAGAGACATTACGGGGGGAGCATTTCACTCAATGTCTCTTAGGGAAGGAAAAGTTCTCCCGCAATTTTTTTGTTTTGTTTTTATCTTTTCAATTTAATGGGCAAACGAGTGCACTTCTGTGAATCCAGAGAGTCTCAATAGTTGTCAGATCATCTTTCTACAAGAAAGAAGATTCCACCTAAACATTAGGAAGAACTTCCTGACAGTAAGAGCTGTTCGACAGTGGAATTTGCTGCCAAGGAGTGTGGTGGAGTCTCCTTCTTTGGAAGTCTTTAAGCAGAGGCTTGACAACCATATGTCAGGAGTGCTCTGATGGTGTTTCCTGCTTGGCAGGGGGTTGGACTCGATGGCCCTTGTGGTCTCTTCCAACTCTATGATTCTATGATTCTATGATCTTATAAACTGACAGGCATCTGACTACTGAAGTTCCCATCTCCTCCCCCAATGAAGTCCTTGTCGGGACAGAAGCCAGCTCAGTCAGACGGGCCTTTCTCACGACAGGCTGGGGGCACACTGCACTTAACATCTATTCGCATGCCGCTTCAGCCAATGACGTTCACAATTCTGCTGCCATTCCAATGAACCTTTCAACCAGACTGCAACTGACTGTGTGGGTCATGTATCAGCCAGTGGCCCATGGTGAACTCGGCATAGATGAGCTTCTGGCACTCCACAACAGTTGCTGCCAAATGCCAGTGACCAAACAGTGATGAATCCAGAGCATCCCATTGTCAAAATGAAGCCAAAAGGTTTATTAGCAAGATTTCATTATCCTCATGATGTCAATTTATCAACACACAGCAGATTCACAAAATTGAAGTGCAGACTTTAGATATGAGCCCTGGGCCTAGACTGGTCACTGTGCCGGGGTAGCACCCAGATATTTTGGATTACTGCTGCCATCAGCCCCAGCCAGCATGGGCAATGATCAGAAATGATGGGAGTTGATGTCTGGGATTTCTGGGACATTATCGGGATTTCAAAGGCAGAAGTGACACCTGGGGGGAATTTCCGGAAGGCGATGGTGTGTGTGTGTGTGTGTTTCTGTAAAACTCAAAAGCTCATCAACTTTCAGGGTGTCCTGGTTTTTACTTTTTGCAATATGGCAGAGTTAGGTTGCAGGTTTGATCCTCATAAGAGACAGCTGCATCGCACGGGGTTGGACTAGAATTCAGGGGTCAGCAAACTTTTTCAGCAGGGGGTTGGTCCACTGTCCCTCAGACCTTGTGGGAGGCCGGACTATATTTTGGAGAGAAAAAATGAACGAATTCCTATGCCCCACAAATAACCCAGAGATGCATTTTAAATAAAAGGACACATTCTACTCATGTAAAAACATGCTGATTCCTGGACCGTCCGCTGGCAGGATTTAGAAGGCGATTGGGCCAGATCCGGCCCCCGGGCCTTAGTTTGCCTACCCGTGGACTAAATGAGCCTCAGGATCCCTTCCAACTCTATAATTCTATGATTCTATGTTGGATAATCCTGTACCAGGGACTTTGTGTATCTGAGTGCCCTTGTCCGGCACATCAGCTCCAGTTGTGACAGGCCAGCAAAAGGAAGCCTCTGGATTGGCTAGGCATGGCATAAATATTTGGCGCCTGGTCTTCTCCCTTTGTTCAGTTAATGGAGCTGGTGAGCTTCAGGGTTTATCCAGCTTCTAGCTCAAGCCATTCAGTTCCAAAATACTGCACGCCCCTGCCACATCTAGAAGCAGATATAACCTCTTATAGCCCTGCCAGGCCCCACGCAGTAGTGAGAGCATTTACAGACACAGAAGCGGAGAGATAGCTGCTACATGAGGCAACCAAATTGGATTATCTCCATATTCCACAGAGCTTTTGCATGTTAATACCACCTACTCACCAGATGTAGCAAAACAAGCCATGTGGCAGTTGGAATATATATATATATATATATATATATATATATATATATATGAGAGAGAGAGAGAGACAAGGAGAGGGAACACAAGCAAATAGAGAATGAATTGGTTCCTCCATCTCTCTCCACACACCCCCACCGAAAATTAAAAATAAAACCAGTATTTTCTTTGAAACCCTTATAAGCAAGGAAGACGTGCTGCTGCTCAACACCTGCAGAATGAGGCCAGGGCAGCTTTTTCCTTTAGAAAAGTGCTGGATATGTCAGTGCTGGAGGTTTTCCTAACAGCTGTTCCATATAATGTCTGGCATCAGCACACCTGGGAGAGGCTGAGACACTAAAAAGGTGGCAGGCCTATCGATTTCTGGCCACTCACCAGATGGAAACGGAATATGAAATCCAGCCCTCTGGGGATTTCAAGGAAGTCTTACCCTGTAAGGCCTAGGCTTTGTTAAATGATGCAGCCTTCAAGTTCTTATGTGAAATATTTGTATTATTATTATTATTATTATTATTATTATTATTATTATTATTTTATTTATACCCCTCCCTCTCCGGCCAGAGCTGGGCTCAGGGCGGCTAACACCAGTAAAATTACAATAAAAACATAATGGGGGCGAGCAATTTAAAATACAGGTTAAAATGCAATTTAAAATGCAGCCTCATTTTAAAAGTAGCCCATAGATCAAAACCATAAGGGAAGGGAAACATACAGGTCAGACTGAGTCCAAACCAAAGGCCAGGTGGAACAGCTCTGTCTTGCAGGCCCTGAGGAAAGATGTCAAGTCCCGCAGGGCCCTAGTCTCTTGTGACAGAGCGTTCCACTAAGTCGGGGCCAGTACTGAAAAGGCCCTGGCCCTAGTTGAGACCAATCTAACCACCTTGTGTCTTGGGACCGCCAAAGTGTTGTCATTTGTGGACCTTAAGGTCCTCTGCAGGGTGCACCAGGAGAGGTGGTCCTGTAGATGCGTGGGTTCTAGGCCACATAGGGCTTTAAAGGTCAAAACCAGCACGTTAAACCTGACCCTGTACTCCACCGGGAGCCAGTGCAGTTGGTAAAGCACTGGATGAATGTGATTCCACAGCAAGGACCCCGTAAGGAGCCTCGCTGCAGCATTATGCACCCACTGGAGTTTCTGGGTCAGCTTCAAGAGCAGCCCTGCGTGGAGCGAGTTACAATAATCAAGCCTGGAGGTGACCGTTGCATGGATCACTGTGGCCAGATCAGGGCGAGAAAAGTAAGGGACCAACTGCTTAATACAGTGGAGATGGAAAAATGCCACCTTTCCTGTGGCTGCAACCTGTATAGGTAAATAGGTAGCCATGCATCGCATCCGTAGTGTTGTCATCCCAGCGACACCTGCCATGAAGAAGGATACCTGTTAACTTCACTATACACCCACTCTTCTGTAAACCCAAAAGCAACAGATGGATTCACCGTTAGTTTGCATATGTGGTCAATGTGGAGTCCTCTCTACGGGGCAGGTATTATGTGGTGCTGCCTCTGTATGACAAACAGAATTGGGCTCCCTGTGCCGGATTCCTTTGAAGTCTCTTGCAGCTCCAAAGGACAAAGAAAGTCTGTGTTAGCCTCTTTGGGTTGTGACCCTCGACCATAGGCGCAAACTCCTAGGGGTCCCTGCAGCCAAGCCAATAAAATATTTGAGGGGGCTGCCCCTCCCATGTGGATGAGCATTGCTACCCTTCTCTTTTTTTCTCCATGTTTGCACTTTGTTCCCCAACAACCCCTGTAAAGGAACTTGTAAAAGGGTTGCAGGATGGCAAGAGAGTTAGGATCGGACAAAACCCTTGGGTGTTGTTTGTTGCAGCCCTTGCAACTGGAGCTAGAAGGAGAATGTGCAGGGGAGAAAGTGAAGCAAGCAGAGGAAATCCAGTCACCTCAACGTTCCAGACAAGAAGAGGAAGCTGATATTTGTGATCTCTGGCTACTTCTGCAGTGTGTGTGTGTGTGTGTGTGTTGCAGTCTGTCTGACACATATACTTCCAACAGCAAGAGAAGTTCTCATTGACAGTCCCAGCTGCAGGCTCCTCTCCATTAAATCCCCCTCAGATTTGCAGCCTCAACCACATGCTGTGTCAGGATGCTGCCAGCGACTCCCGGCTGTTTCCCAGGAAAGTATAACGACAAGGAGAGATTTCTTACCGTCCTTTTTTTATTCAGTATTTACAGAGAGAGGCTATAGAACCTCTTGGATAATGGTGTTGTCCTAAGAGAATCTCCACCCTTGTCTCTCCCACTTCCTCATTCGTCATCCTCGTCAACTTATCTACCGGTGCTGCTAAGTGCCCTCTGTCTTTGAGCTCTTTGCTCTCCTACTTTTAAGGCTCGCCGGGTTCTGGGAGATGGAAGGTCTGGAATGCTTTCTAATGACAATGTATCAGCCAGGTGTTGCTCTGGTTCTCCCACGATTTGCCAAGTTTTCCCCTCATCTGCCTCTGAACTTCAACCTCCCTCAAACCCCTGTTGGAAATCTATACTGTCTTCCTCTTTCGCCTCCCTGGAAGGGTCAGGATGGGGAGGTGGTCTGTGCTATTCTTCCTCTGCCCAGTCCCTGACACGCTGTAAGAGTTGGGGAAGGAGTGGGGGTGGGAGGGGAAGGAAGAGGAGGAGGGAGGGAGGGGGTGACATTGTCCAGAGCTTTACAATTTCCTTTCCAGTTTCTTTTCAGCCATCTCTTCTTCCTCCCCATCTCCCACCCTCCCTTCCATATCACTATCCTTGTCTGTCCCCCGCAACAAATATTTTCCCCAAGGTGCCATGCCTGCCCTCAATCCTTTATAAAAATTCAGGCATTTCACGAAATGAAATTAATGAGGGAAATGGACAAAGACCTGGAAAAGCAGGTTGTAGAATGTGTCTTCAAATTGTGGTAGGTGATGAGAACTTGTCACTTACAAGATACACAATGACAACCAAGGGCCACTAATGCTTTGTGGGAGCTGGGATAGAGAAAACCAAATTTGCTCAAAGCATCCATTGCCTAAACCCATTCCTAAAGGGAAGGAATAGCAGCATCAGCAAATAGCAGGAGGGAAAATAGGACACTGGAAACATGGATGAGACCCTGCAGTGTGGTAGTCTTCAAGGTTGCAGAAGAAAAAAGTATTTACTGAAGTCAAAAGCAGACCGTTAGAACAACATCAACACAGACAGTTGCTGGGAATGTTGAGTAAAGCTAAGACATAGTTACTTATGTTTTGCAAACTCAAGAGTTTGACAGTGGGGTTGGCATCTGGTATCTGGGTGATCAATTGCCTTATCTGGCTAACTGACCCATTAACCTGCTCTTTATCAAAGATATTGGCTAGGGAGCAAGGTGGGCTTTGAACTCATACAAATGTTAATGGAGCAGTTTGAAACTATGCAACCATTATTTGGATGATTACAGGCCTACTGCTTTTTACTTGCAAATGGGATATGGTATATTAATAAGCATGGATTGGATGGGTGGAATGCTAGCCTTCAGAGTGATAGTCTTCATGTCATATTATATTCTGCAGAACATTGGGTTCCATGGAAGCCAGACTTGGTTCACTGATTTTGTAGACCAAAGCAACAGATCTAAAGTGCTCCCTCTCACCTGTTAGGCCTCAGCCGGCCCCCTTTCCCCACAGTCATTGCTCTTCCTCTTTTCTTCAGAGCGGGCCACAAACATGTCCACTCCCTTACAGCACCTCCACCACCAGTGGCCCCATTCATCTCCAGTATATGGAGATGAATATACAATGAGCCAAGGTCAGCTAACCACAGAAAGGAAGGCTATGGAGAAACAGGTGGATAAAATGGGACAGGATTAGCACCTATAAAAATCTAGGTTGATTCTGCTTTTCTGGTGACGCAACAGAGAGGGGAAGCGTATTGTTCCGTATAATCTCTTCTCCACACTAGTGTCATCCTCTCATTATCCCTGACCTAGCTTAGGGCTCATAAAATCCTACACAGGTAGAGGACACCAGGCTGAGGATATCTGCTCTTGAGAAATAGAGAGGGAAATTATTCACATGCAGTCAGGAGGCGGTAACATCGCAGAAAAGTAGGCAGTAATATTCATCTGAAACATAAAAGGTAACGTTGCACCATGTGGGAACACACATTGTTCTTCTAGAGGATAAAAGATTTAAGCAGTTTTGCCAGTCTAGCTGTCATCTCCCCCCTACCTTGAAAAACAAAAAAACCCTTCAGATTATTGGGGTGGCAGGGTTAAAAGTTAATAAGGATTGGGTTATGAAGGCTAATAAATCTATGCCATTCAGTGGATTTCTGCAGATACCTGCTGAGGACATTTTAATAGGTAAAGGAAAGTGAGGGAAAGTTGGAGTGACTCGTGATCCAGCAATGCAAAAGAATTAGGTTTTAAGTGAGAAAGCATGTTTCCTAGGAAACTGCATGAACTGCTTGGGGAACATCAAACAAGAGCAATTTCCTCACAACAACCCATGACTAAACTGATCTCTCACACCTCTGACAACTTCACCAGTAGGGAAGATATTGGGTGCCTTTTGTAGCCTCCCCCCGTTCCTTCCTTTGATATATCTATTATATGATTCACACCATTGTTACCTGCCCATGCCACGAGGATGCGCATGGCGTCTGGCTGCCATTTTATCTAATTGGGAAGTATTTCTCTCTTCCTCTTCTCGCGCAGAGACTGTTGCTTCCGTAACTGAGCTACAAGGACAATTTACATTGCTTCGCAGTCATCTGCTGTGCTGTTAACTCAGTGGCACTCAGAGCAGGAACATAAAACAACTCTGTGGACAAGCACCTTCCGAGGTTCTCCTTGTGCTGCGCTTCTATAGAGCCACTTTTCATCTCAGCAGCATATCTGCCTTGCTACATTAGGGTTTCCGCGCCGAAAATAAATGCCTTTCATATCTCAGCATTCCCAAATGCATTTCATACCGAAACATTGGCAATCTTAAACTGATGCTTTTTCATGCCTCTCGGAATATTAAAATGCATGCTAAGTGAAAATGTGCGCTTTAAAGCAGGATTTTAAATTACCTCTGCAGAAGGCATAACATCCGGAAAGCAGGGCACAACTATCAGTATCTATCATTCCTTTTAATAGCAAACTCGGGTGGTTGAGTGCAGCCAAAATCAGAGCCGAAATAGGGCCACTGAGAAAGGATGAGGAGGTAACAGCACATTCATACAAACCTGGGGGTAGATGGATCTGTCAATTTCAGTTCTCTTGGTTACTTATTTTTCCCTGGTCTTAAATTCAGTTCTGCTCATTTCTGCAGCAATATGTGAATTTTCTTCTTACAACCCTTCATGAAAATTCTTCATCAATTTAGTGTGAATTTTCTGCTAATAAATGTTTTTATGCAGTTTTGATAAATGTACACATTTTTGCAAGTCATTTCCCCTAATATAATGCATTTTCTGTGTTATATTTAGGCACAATCCTACTAATATATGCATTTTTTGTAAGCCTTGGTTAGTTGGAGAACCTATCGCAAAATTCAGATGACTATGTTTCAGTTCTCATAGTGTTTCAGCAAGGGTGAATTTGATAAATTCATTTTTTTAAAAAATGAACTGAACAGAAGTTCTCCCCCAACCCCAGGTGAACCCTAAAATCTGCAGAAATAGAAAAAAGTTACAAGGGGCAACCCATTCCCTAAAGCACGGTAGCTAAATTAGAATCCTCAGTGGTCTCTGAAAACCAAAGAAAGTTGAGTCAACTAGAAAACAACAATGCAAAAAAAAGGAGGAGGAAGGAAGACTTTGGTGCTCACTGGTGCAAGAATTATTTATTGTGCACAATGCATTTCAGAGTACAAGGACTCCTTCAGGAGCTATAAGCACTAACAATGGGCCACATAAATACAATGAAAAATAACATCACGTTTTTTCTGCAATAAGTATACATCTGTAAGCCCCAAAATTCTTTAAACCACACACCTCAAACTCTGTTGATATGTTTATATCTCAACTCCATAAATCTTAAAATATATATTTTTAAAGAAATTTAGAAATAGAAAAACACAGCATGTATCAATACGGAACTCAAACCTTGGCCATAAATTCCTTAAAACGTCTTGTTTCAATGTAAACAGTACACATCCATCTATTTTAAATGCAATCGGAGCTGATTAGCAAAGATCTTGGGACACAAACAATCCAGTAGGAAATTCTCCTGCATTTATTTCAGTGGAGCATAGCTGAGAAATATTCCCTTGTAGTTAATCCAGTATGAAAATTACTTAAAAAAAATACTAATTATATGTAACAGCTGAGGAATGGGGGATAGCTAAGGCTATCATCCTAAAAACCCACTTACCTGGGCCCCATTGAATTAAACGGGACATACTTCTAAATAAACTTGGTTAGGATTCCATTGTAGGTCTCTTATCTTAGATTCAGATCATACTGTTTCTTTATGGTTATATGACTAGCCCTTTACAGATGTTCAGGCTCTCTTCCACATGTTCAATGAATGCTCTTGCAGTGGGCATGTGCATAGTGTAGTATAGGCTTCCCATAGCCTATTGGAAACAGTGTCCAGTTGGAAATCACTGAGATGTCTGCGAAAATCTGGACATATGACAGCCCATGTCAGAAGTCTAGATTTTGGCTCAACAGCTTTGCCCAAGAAAAGCTCAAGAACCTTTGTGTCCGGATTTTCACTATTTGAAATATGACAACCCTAGTACTACATGCTAGCATGCTTATATGAAATGAGTTGCATAGAAAATCTGTGACAAATGCAGTCTTCTTATCATGAACTCAGCATCCGTCAGCAAACAGTGGTTATGAAATAAGCCTTGCTGGTGGAAATCCTATTTATTTCTTCAGTCTTTCCAAAACCACTTCTCTTAGCCTTGGGTTAAAAATTAGATGCTTTCCATAGAAATACATTGTACAAGGTGGAAGAGGAATGATGGTGAATGTGGAGTAAAGTTTTATTGATTTTAGGTGCAGTGCTAGGACCAAAGCTTCAGATCAGTTTTGTCTATGGGAGATAGGACTGTAGCACTGGGAAAGAGGCAAAAGAGAGATCCAAGATTCAGGAGTTGGGTCAAAGTGCAAACACTACTGGTCTCCACATTTCCCCATCATACCCCATCAGCACCAGTTCTCCTTGCAGCTGCAAACATCTGGCTTTCTGCTCAGCTCAGCTGGTATGGGCTCAAAGGGAAAGCCAGAATTTGAAAATCAAATCTCGTAACCAGTATGGCATTTGTATCAGACTTGTTATATAAAATACTTTAGCAAAACAAGAACAGAACAACAAAAACACCTCGGTAGCTATTCCCTTGATATTAAAACCGTGCAGGATTTTGCTTTCTGTTTTGGTTTTATTTTATTCCATTCTTCTTATCTTTGAAAGCCCTTTCACTTAGCCAAAGACATCTTTGGGATTAACGTTTTTCTTTTCTTCAGGGAGAAAAAAAGTTTTAACTATTTTTAGCCAATGCGAAATGAGATGATGAATGCTGCAATTGTCAACTCCACTTTAAGTTGTACATAACACTGCACTTCATAAATATTTACGATGGCTAAATAATTATCCTGGACTCTTCAACTTGCCTTTCTTTATTATGACCGTGGGGAGCCAGAAAAACACTTGTTCTGCTTCAAACGTACAGACAGAGTTATTATATTACAAAATATCCTCTTCTGCCTTGTTGTTATTACAGGATTCTGTGCTGTTTTGATTTGATAGAATTAGCTTCTTGAAGGGGAAGACAGAAACTCTCGGGTCTGCTCTCACCAGATCAATACATGGAGCCTGGCAAGTGCTCCAAAACATCTCCATCAAAGCAAACCTGCATTCGTCTTCTTTTTCCAAATCCACCGGTGGCTTAATTTTTGCAACAAAAGGGGATGAGAAAGATAGGCCTATATCCAGTGACCTAAAATATGCAGGATGTCAGCCAAATCCTGAGAAAAGCATGTGGTTTATTCAAAGAAATGATTGAGAGCTGACGAGTTGCAGGTGCACCTATTTATGTACTAGAGGGTGTGGAAAAGTAACAGAAAGCCAACAGCCCTCTTTTTAAAAACAGGGAGCGAAGGAAGGGAAAAACCACAAACAAACAAAAAATTCAGAGAGACTTCTCTCTGTCTCTCTTTCTCACACAGCCATTTTTCTAAAAAAAACCACAATCCTTCTAAACTAGTAATGGCCATGTTTTTCTAGCCCAACTTTCCTGTACCTGGTGCCCTTTGGCTATTTTGGACTTCAGCTCCCATCAGCCCCTGTCACCACAGTCAATGGGCAAAGGTGATGGGAGTTGTAGTCCAAAACATCTGGGGACACCAGGTTGCAATTGCTGTTAGTGGGCCCTGCTGTAGCTGCCAGTATTGAAGCAAGAGCGTTCAAGCCGTTTCCTAAATGGCAAGGCTGGAGAATCTTGTTTCAGTATCTTTATTTCACCCACATTCTAGGGATCTGGATTTACACTGAGTATCTCTTTAGGTGTCAGGGACTGGCTGGATGATGAGGACTGGTGGGAGGCTCCAGCTGGAGAGCCTCCTAGGGAAGACTCAGAAGGCTGAGAGCCAAGGGAATGGTGGTGGGACAATGAAGCAAAGGACAGAATGGTTAGATGCTGAAAAAGCAACCGGCTTCAGTGAGAGGGAGGAAGAAGAAAACACTGCAGACATAGGACAGGGAGCTGAGGAGGAGGTGGGGACTGAGGCTGCAACAGATTCACAGGAGCCTTCCGGTCCTACTGTATTCAGCTCCCTTCCTGCCTTGTCTCCAAAGGCATGGAGACTGTTACATGTAGCAGAACAACATGCGCAGAGGGGTGTAGGGGTCCTCTCCCTGAGATTAAGTCTGCTTGGAAAATGCTATACCAGGGCTTGTCTTGCTCACATGTTTCTCTGTTTTATTCCCTGAATAAAAAAATCAATTTTACTGCTTGTCTCTGAGTCTCCGTGCTGACTGGCAGCTGAACCATCCCTGACATTAGGGCAGGCATCAGCAATTTTTGGCCCTCGATTGTTGAATGATAAATCCCATCAGCTTTGACCTTGCTGCCTGGAGTTGATGGGAGATGTAGTTCAGGAACACCTGGTGGACCAAAGGTCCTGGTCCCACCCCGCCTTCTGGGAACAAGGCTAAAGGTACAGGGGGATTTCATGGCATGTTTATCAAGCTGATGAAGGATCTGGAAACCAACCCCTATGAGGAATTGTTGAGGGAGTTGGGCATGTTTAGCCTGGAAAAGAGAAGACTGAGAGGAGATATGATAGCCATCTTCAAATATCTTAAGAGCAGTCACATAGAAGATGGAGCAAGCTTGTTTTCTCCTGCCCTGGAGGGTAGGACTTGAACCACTGGCTTCAAGGTGCAAGAAAGGAGATTCAGACTAAACCTCAGGAAGAACTTTCTGACAGTAATAATAATAATAATAATAATAATAATAATAATAATAATTTGTTATTTGTACCCCGCCCATCTGGTGGCTGGGTTTCCCCCGCCACTCTGGGTGGCTTCCAACAAAGATGAAAAATACACTGAAATGTCACATATTAAAAACTTCCCTGAACAGGGCTGTCTTCTGAATGTCAGGTAGTTGTTTATCGCTTTGACATCTGATGGGAGGGCATTCCACAGGGCGGGTGCCACTACCGAGAAGGCCCTCTGCCTGGTTCCCTGTAACTTGGCCTCTCGCAGTGAGGGAACCACCAGAAGGCTCTCGGAGCTGAACCTCAGTGTCCGGGCAGAACGATAGGGGTGGAGACGCTCCTTCAGGTATACTGGGCCGAGGCCATTTAGGGCTTTAAAGGTCAGCACCAACACTTTGAATTGTGCTCGGAAACGTACTGGGAGCCAATGTAGGTCTTTCAAGACCGGTGTTATATGGTCTCGGCAGCCGCTCCCAGTCACCAGTCTAGCTGCCGCATTCTGGATTAGTTGTAGTTTCCGGGACACCTTCAAAGGTAGCCCCACGTAGAGCGCATTTCAGTAGTCCAAGCGGGAGATAACCAGAGCATGCACCACTCTGGTGAGACAGTCTGCAGGCAGATAGGGTCTCAGCCTATGTACCAGATGGAGCTGGTAAAGAGCTGCCCTGGATACAGATTTGACAGTAAGAGCTGTTCAACAGTGGAATGGTCTCCGTTGGGAGGCTGTGGGCTCTCCTTCCTAGGAGGTTTTTAAGCAGAGGTTGGATGGCCCTCTGTCATGGATGCTTTAGCTGAGATGCTTGCACTGCAGGGGGTAGAATGGATGACCCCTGGGTCCCTTCCAACTCAAAGATTCTATGATTCTGCATGACATAAATGCCCCTTCTGGAAATACAGAAGACTATCGTGCATTTCTGTGTTAGCTGCAAACATGTTTTCTCCAGAAGCAAATTACATGGAAATGAGTGCTAAACAAGTGCTATATTCAGCTATATTTCCAAAGTGGCTTTTACACTGCGTGAAAGCTCAAATATAAGATAGAAATGAAGAGTTAGGGAAGCATCGGGAAAATAGAATGAACAGAATGCAACCCAAGTGGGAAGGTTCAATACTGACAGGCTGGGATGCTCATCCGACACTTCCCTTGTGAAGGCAAATTTGGAGCATAGCTGAATAATGGATGGTGAGCCCCCTCCTTTTATAGACATATTACATCTGTCTCTAGCCCAAGAGAGGACCCTCTGAGTCATCAGAGTGTCATTGTCATTTTCGTCACAGAGTACATTTGTTTTGGAATCCTATTGTTAAAAGACATGCTGCATCTTGTAAAAATACCCGTTGTGGAGGCTGAAGTATTCTTAGGTAGTACGGAAAGAAGGAAGGTGGGGGAGAGGCAAACGTAATTTACCTTGTCATTCAAGAATAGAAGAGCGTGACAACAGATATGCCATTTTTGTACGATGCCTTAATGAGCTCAATAGAAAGGGAAGACTTTGTCAGCTTTACGAAACCTTAACACCGGGAAAAGAGTTTGTCCCCTCTAATTTAGTCAAAGTTAGTCACAGCAAAATCCCAGTGATCCAACAGAATAAAGCTTCAATCTAACCCACACTCAGCTGGGAATAAGGCCCATTGGATCCAATGAAACTTACTTCTGAGTAGACATGCTTTATTTCATGCCCTCCAACAATAACAATTTATTATTTATATCTGCGCATCTGACTGGGTTGCCCCAGCCACTCTGGGTGGCTTCCAACATATATAAAAACATAATGAAACATTAAACATTTCAAAACTTCCCTATACAGGGCTGCCTTCAGATGACTTGGGGGTTGGATAACTCCATACCCACCAACGTTTCTCCAATGAAAATAGGGATGTCCTACCACACCCTCCAATATTTTTCTGATAAACATAGGGACATCTTCAAGAAAAGCTGGACAGTCCAGGATCAAATCAGAAACCAGAATGGCTTCTATAAATCCAGGACTGTCCCTGGAAAATAGGGACACTTGGAGGATCTATTGTTTGGAATTGTATTGTAAGTTAGCCTGGTCATGACTTAGTCCATTGGTTTCCTTGGTCATGACTAATTGAAATCCTGCCATTTTCAATGGGACCTACCCATTACTAAGTTCCACTGGGCTGTGCTATTCACCTGAATATGAATGAGGCTGGATACACATGAAGAACCACCATAATATGCTTCTATTGGCTGGTAGCTTTTGCACACCTCTAGGCTAAAAGCCCTTCCTCTCATGCAACTCTCAAGAGATCATTTGCTCTGTCTAGTCAACAAATGTGGTTCCTCCCCCATTCCAAAAGAAATAAGCTGCTGGGTGCCATTTGTGCAATAGGGAGCAAGGAAGCTGCCTTATACCAAGTTTGGCCATTGGCCCACTTCAATCAGTATTGCCTACACTGATTGGCAACAGCTTTCCAGTGTTTCCACAGGGGACATTCCCAGACCTACCAAAAAACTAGGGACCATGCATGCAGAGTAGATGCTTTAACATTGCTGTAGCCATTCCTCCCAATTGCAAGGTGGAAACCTGCTAAGAATAAATAAAACTGCAATGTTTACGTGTTCACTGTTTCTTTAGAAAGGAGAGGGTAGGGAACGAACCAGAGAAGTTGGGAAAGAACAGAATTTTCCTCCCAGCAGAAAAGCAGCTTTGACAGCAGGGACCCTTTTTGAACCAAAGTAAGACATTTTCCAGTCTGGCTAGGTGTTAACTTTCTGTGAAATGGCAATGCTTAAGTGTCATTGACAGCCTTACCCTCCATGAATTTGTGCAAAAAAATTCTTTCCTTTTTTTAAAAAAAACATTAATGATTGACACAGAAACTAAATAACCAGTTGAATTAAATGATCCAGATGAGCAATTGTTTTAAATATAGTTCTATGCATCTGGGGTGGGAGTGAATTGTTATATTTTATATCTGCAGGAAAACATTAAAGGGGGGAATAATCGGCTGACAGCATGTTCAAATCAGTTATTGTATGTCTATCTCAGCCCATATTTTTAATGGACTTCACTATTCACTCAAAATTGAAGCCTTGGGACTTGGTGGGCTTTAAATTAAAATGTGTGGTTGTTAATTCCTGCCACTTATTTCAACAGCCAGGCTACTTTCTGCCTTTTGTTCCTCTTTCAACTTGTTCTTCAGCCCAGGAAAGCTGGGGAATGCACGTATCACTGTTCCCAAAACATTTCTAGGTCAACTGGAAATTTTGAAAGAGAGATTCTTTTCATTAGATTTCACACTGTATTTTGGAGATCAGAAACATGCAGGCCAGACAGGGTTAGGAGTCAAAACCCCTGCATGCTTAACAGCGCTGAGTTTCCTTTTGAGGCTTCTCTCTTGGTACTCCTGTTATTCTAAGGATGTATACCTTAGGCCTACCACCGTTGCTCATGAAAAGGCATATAAAGCTTATGGAGGTCACTAAGCTTGAATAAAAAAAAAAGAACCAAGGGGGAAAAAATGCCACAGAATTTCTGAATCAATATCTGATGGGAAAGCAAGCTCCAAATTGGCACCAGGCTTAGCCGTCTGGAAAACAGGACATTAACAGAGAACAAACACCTCTGAGATGATTTGGATCTGAACAATGCCTTTTATAATTCACCACTGTGCATTTAAGAAATGTCACAGAGGAACACGAGAGATGGCTGGCTTTGTAAACTTCTGTTACCAGTAATATAACAGAGAAAATCCTCTGTACCTACTTCACTTCGTAGGATCAACACAATCCAGTTAAAGCTTCTTAATCTGAAAAGAAAAGGATCAGGAAAGAGTATATTAGGTTTTTTATTTCCTTCCAGAGGTAGGACATTTGAATGTGTCTTAGATGCACTGGGGGAAAATCGCATATTACAGCATGTTACCTATGCTGTGTCTGCTAACCCTGGGCTTAGCAGCCCCAAGCGTTAAGCATCTGTTAACTCAACAAAAGCATGAAATGAAGGTCAACACTGTAACAGATCCCATATCATCCAGCACCCTCTGTTGTGTATGTATATTGATGATCTGCAATATCCAGACATTCAAAAGATCTTTACTTTCATAAACATATAACTGAGAATAATTTAATTACAATCTCATGCTTACTCACTTTGTTGCTTATAGAGAGCACAGGTTTTTCCTTATTAACATTTAGGGATCTTCACCCCAGACAAACCACACCAACACACACTGCTTCAACATCGTCCAGAGAAACCACTTTCATCAGCCATTCTCTGTCACACACACAGAGAGAAGAACAGTTAAAAACAACAGTTACTTGAATAACAGTCACAACAGAATGGAATGCCTCACTCATGTGACTCACAGTCAGCCAACCACATGAGAGAGCTACTAGCAAGAGTAATAAAAAGAAATTATCATTTAGGGGAATTGAATTGAATTCTAAATTATATTCCAGAAACATGGGAGATTTCAAGGGGTCAAAAAAAATGGATGTACCATGCTATATTAGAAGCAAAAAAACTTGTTTTGATGAATTGGAAGAGCCGCAAAAAGATTCCATTGAGCACATGGATTGATAATATGGACAAGATTAGCTATATACGAATGAATTGCATGTCGACGCAAAGTAAGAATGGATAAATATGAAGAAATCTGGAACGAATATTTAAGCGATAAGGCGGATAGTGGTGGGAAGTATGAGGAGGAAAGAGAGGTGGGAAAATATTGTTAAAAAAGGTGTAGTCATAGGTATATCAGTGTATTCAAATCTGAATTGTCAAATTGTGTTATTATTGTTATTATGGTATTTGTTGTATGTGTCTTTTGCGGTTGTTGTTAGTATCAAAAAAATGATTAAATAATTTTTTAAAATAAATGAGAGCGCTACTGCCGAAGGAAAAACCCCACGCTAAAAATACACAGCAATTCAACATAAGCAAACATTCCCATTTCAGAAAATTGAACCATTATCCTTAACGCCCTCAACCTGCTGCTCCCTCTTGGAGGGTCCAGGACAACTCACACTGTGTCCCCCCCCCCCAGTTGCCTTCATCTCCCCACTTCTCTACTCCCCCGCCATCCATTGTGATGATGGTGGGGGTGACAGCTGCTCCTTCTGCCCTTGGCTTACATTGGCAATGGTTGTTTTGCCATTAGTTAGGCAGTGTCCTCTGCCCACCCCA
The DNA here is from genome assembly GCF_965153285.1 of Podarcis tiliguerta. Classification (NCBI taxonomy): domain Eukaryota; kingdom Metazoa; phylum Chordata; class Lepidosauria; order Squamata; family Lacertidae; genus Podarcis; species Podarcis tiliguerta. The sequence goes on from NC_139545.1 coordinate 11,155,962, forward strand.
GCTTACCTTTTTCTTTTGTGGCATTGCTAACTAGGCCTTCCAGCTGTCTGCCTTGCTCTAGGAAGGGAAGACGCAAAACCCTGGCTTGGTAGCAGGAGATTACAGGGCTGGAAATGACAGAGACACAGGAAAAGCTAGGGATTGTGCTCAAGGCAAAGCTAGGTTTTTATTAAAGTAAGGCTTTTCTACAAGAATCTTTCATGGCTGCCTAGGCAGGTCTAACATCTCAAAAGAGAGGGACTGAGGCCTGATTAAAACCCAACTTAGCACTGCTACAGATTCTGGAATATTGGAACTATTAGAAAAAGATGGAGTGGAATTCTAAATGTTGCAGCATGGACCAAAATCTTCTAGGATGAGTTGCACAATAGAGCAAAGAAAACTAATAAGATGCAGTCAACAGTAGGCCCATATGTATTTCTTTATGTAGATCTGTACATGGACACATGTATTGCCATGTTTTTTATTTCTTCTTCCCTTGGAGGAGCTCAGAGTGACTTGCATGGGGCTCTCATGTCCAGACACTGATTGGGTCCACACACACACTTTGCTCCAACACTGCAACAGAACTGGGAACTCCTTTTGGTTTAGGCTAGTGTGAGCTAAGAGTGATGCTGTCAAGTAGCTGATGTGCTGATAGGTTTGGCAGGCTGAGATTAGACAGAAGACACTGCCTTTCTGGCCAGAGTTGTCTTAAGACAGGTTTCCTCAACCTCGGCCCTCCAGATGTTTTGAGACTACAATTCCCAGCATCCCTGACCACTGGTCCTGCTAACTAGGGACCATGGGAGTTGTAGGCCAAAAACATCTGGAGGGTCGAGGATGAGGAAGCCTGTTTTAAGAGATTTTGCTGCCTGAGGCAGATTAGCAGACCCATCAAGTGTCCCTGTTTTCCAGGGACAGTCCCAGATTTACAGAAGCCGTCCCAGTTTCTGATTTGATCCCGGAAGGTGCCTCTTTTCCTTAGAACGTCCATATTTTCATTGCAGAAATGTTGGAGGGCATGTAGTTATCTGACCCCCCCGAGCCGTCTGAAGGCAGCTCTGTATACGGAGGTTGTTTTTAAAAAAATCAATGTTTTATTATATTTTTATATATGTTGGAAGTCGCCCAGAGTGGCTGGGGAAACCCAGTCAGATGGGTGGGGTATCAATAGTAAAATTATTATTATGGAATCGGATGCCCCTAATTTCATCACAGAAATGCTGGAGTGTATAGAGTAGCCATTGGTGCCTGCCACCCAATGTCAAGATGGCATAAAAGCGGCTCAGGTTATGTCAGCACCTGATATAGAAAATTCTCTGGGAGTAAAAACACACTGGAAGTATGTTAAAGTGTGTAAGCATTTGCTGCCCTTTCTTTTCTTTCCTTTTTTGTAAATAATTTTTTATTGGTTTTGCAATTTCAACTTCAACAATTAATTTCCATCCAAAAGAAATGATTTTTTTTAAAAATAAATAAATAAATTAAAATTGCTGCCCTTTCATGATGTCTGCATCAGCTGCCTGAGGCAGTCGCCTCATTCTACCTAATGGTAGAGCCAGCTCTGATTCTGGCTGGTGTTTATTTAACTGCTGTCATTGCAACTAAAGGACAGGGCAAATGGAGCTACAACAACAGGGGGGAAATACTGAACTGTTTGGCGACGGCAGTAGCGGAGGCGCTCTGGAATAATTTTAAATCAACAAAGGGGTGGGGGAGTGCCATTCACTTCCAGGAGCAATTTAGGCTGGGAGATAAGCATATATGCTTCCCACATTATTTATATAAATCTAATTTTCTCCTCAGTAGGTGGTGCAACATCTGATTCATCTAAGTGGGCTCAGCAGAATATTTTAGATGAGCTGAAAACAGTTTATTTTGGAAAAATGGATTGTGTAGAAACAACATGCCCCACTGCATAAGCAACGAGATGGCCCAGTTCCCTTGATTATCGCATGAGGAGCCAAGCTGTGCAAGCAAGGCTGATGGAAGTGTGTAGCACTCTGCCAAAACGTGGTCAATACCCTCAGCTGTGACAGCACCAGCTACCTGCTGGGAGCTGGTGGGTGGAGAGGGGCTCTCCTCAACAGGATTAGCAAAGTCAAAATAATAAAAATAATAACCAGTGGTTACGGGGTGCATGCCCAAAACTGTTCTACTGTTAGGGGCTGGGCAGAGGAGACCACCTCCCCAGCTTGACCCTTCCAGAGAAGAAGGAGACAGTTCAGAATTACAACAGGGGTTTGAGGGAGGTCACAGCTCAGAGGAAGATGAGGGGGAAAGCTGGGAAATAATGGGAGAGGAGGAGAAGGAAGAAGAAGCATGGGGAGAGACACAGCTGACGGACGCACTGTCTTTAGAAAGCATTCCAGACCCCCCTCCTAGAACACGCTGGGCCTTGAAAGTAGGAGAGCAAAGAGCTCAAAGCCAAAAGGCACTTTTCCAGCACCCATAGCGATGACTCATGAGGAAGTGGGAGAGATGGAGGGGGTGGGGTTTCACTCGGAGCAGCACCATTACTCCAAGAGGCTGCATTTCTAAGCCTCTCTCTGTGAATATTGAATAAAAAGCATTGGTAAGAACTTTCCTTGTCTTACCATTCCTGGCAATCTACCGTGGAGGGTTGGATCCTCTGATGCCTGACATCTACGCAGGATATAGGAACACGGAAAACTGCCTTATAATGAGCAATAGCTCTCCAGGGTTTCAGAAATGCAATGTTGAGGCCCCTCCATTCTGTTTGCTTCTTTGTTTTTGGTGGGTGTATTCAGTGGCATAGCAAGGTCAGGTGGTACCCGGTGCAGAAAATTTCTTGTCACGCATATACTCCCCCCACTGAAATCTAGTTGGACTCCCAAGAGACGGTGATCTATTCACAGTATAAAAAGACTGTCTGTGATCAAAGTTGTTGAGCTTATTTTAGGGGAGGGTTGGCCAAAGTTGTTGAGCTTTCTTTGGGATTCCAGGGTTTGGGTCCAGAGTTCCCTCCATCTATCACTTGTTTGTTTGTTTGCTTGCTTGTTTGCTTGCCTGCCTGCCTGCCTCCTTTGCGTTCTCTCCCTGCATGCCTGCATGCCTCCTCCAGTGAGGCTGTCAAATGAAGGGGAAAGGGGGGAACGCCAAACCTCCCCCCCTTTCACAGAGGGATCAGGGCAGGCAGGAGTCACAGGCAGACAGCACGCCGAATGGCACCCCCCTTGGAGATGAACACCCGGGGTGGACCGCCCTCTCCTCCCCAGGTGTATTCTGCAACTTGAGACAGATACAGCTGTAGTGCATTAGTGGGGGTTGTATACAGCACTGTTCACACATCAATCCACTATAATAGTTGCTCTACGATGCTTCCCAAATGTTATCACATTGTTGCCACCTGGAGGGACATCCTTGCATTGTCGCTCAGCAACAATAGGATCAAAACAAAAAAAACCCCACCCTGCCCTATTTATGGTATAGAACAGGCACCCCCAAACTTGGCCCTCCAGCTGTTTTGGGACTACAACTCCCATCATCCCTAGCTAACAGGACCAGCGGTCAGGGATGATGAGAGTTGTAGACCCAAAACAGCTGGAGGGCCAAGTTTGGGGGTGCCTGGAAAGTTGCAGGAGTTCAGCAGGACATTATGGGACATGCACTGATTGGAAATGAAGAAATATATTCACCCCAAACCTTTGCAGAAGCAAACAATATTGTAAGTACGGCAACACCATCATGAGCACAAATCATAATAGATGCACCCTTGAAAGGACATTTAGACGGGCACTTTCTCAGACCTACCTGAGGATTTTATGACGTAAATCCAAGACCTTCTGAATGCAAAGCATGTGTTCTGCTTCTGAGCCACAGCCCTTTGCAACTGCTATGCCCATGCTTGTAAGTCCCCGAAGCAGATCAGTACTCAAGTACCCAAATATTTAAACTTTCCAAGAGCACATTGCCCTGAATGCAGAAGGAGCCTTTATATTCTTAGCAGGCAAAGTTTCTTGACATTAAGAGTTTGGCACTGAATTAAAGATCCAAACTGGGAAAAGAGACAGATTTTGCTGCTTCTAATAGATAACTTTTATATTAATAAATGTCAAGTTCTTTCTTAAGTTCAGTAAGTCAATAAGTAAAATAGACTCCCATTCTCCAGTTAATAAAAAAAGGAAAGGGTTATTACCCAAGGTTTGTTTTGCCCATTTTTCAAAACATGTTGGCCTGGTTCAAATACAATGCTAAACTATTATTTAATGTTACATGCATGAACCTCTTTCCCCATCGCTGTAGGAATGAGATCAGAAGCTCTTACTTTGCCTTTGAATTAACTGTCAAAACAAAAAGGCTCCTTTTAATCTTAACTGTGGTCTATTGAAACAAGGCAGCTTGCCTTAAAACCATGGTTTGAAGTTGGCTTGCTTTAGTAGCAAGCCATATTTGATTAATCACAGTTTATCCAAGTTTGCACATAAACTGTGGTTAGTTAAAAACAGAAGCAAAAGCTTCCGGTCTCCTACTCAAAGTCACCATGAAGGACGAGAGGCGACAGGCACCTAGAAATTTAGGGGATATTGAAATTTCACGAATGACAGATTTGGGGCTTTAAAATTTCAGCACCCTCCCCCCCTCCTCCTTGTACCTTCTGTTGTTTGTCATTGTGACACCCACTGCTGCCCTCTCAGCTCGACACCCAATGCACATGTTGCACTTCTCTAAATCCATCTGTGCTGGTCCCGGGGGGAGGTTACCGTGGGGCGAGGTCCAGGACCTGAGTCGGGGGTCGGCAGACAGTCCTCCATGGGTGAAGTAGGGTCCAAAGCGAGGAGCCGGGCACGGACAGGAACTCTGGAGGAACAGGACTGGGTGCTGGCCAAAACAGCTCTTCAACGATGTTGCTCCTGCAACTGGGCTGACTGGCCTTTATCTTCTCTGAGGCCAGGGGCAGTCCCGGCCCCCAGGAGACCCACCTCTCCTGGCCTTAAGGCAAGCACTCCTCCTGGGAGAAACCAGTTCCCTCCGCCTCTCTGCCCTGAGCCTCTGCAGCTCAGGAGAGGCTGGAGGGTTACTGGACCCAGAGGGAGACTCACCTTCCCCTGACAGGGCTGGGAGAGGCGCACCTGTAGGCACTGTGTCCTCAACCACCTCCGGAGCCAGAGTGGATTCACCTGGTGCCTGCTCCTGAGGATCCGGCACAGGTGCAGGTGCTTCAGAATCAAGGCCCTGCCCCAGTTCAGCCGGCCCTGGAGGTGGGGACTCCTGTGCAGGCTGGGATTCCTCCGGTTCAGCCTCTGAATTGGATTCCCAGGCCATCACGCCATCTTTGATTTTCCCTCTTTGTCATGACTAGAATACAGAATGACTAGCATATAGGGTCTCCCCTCAAGTGTTTTTGCCACTTGCATTGTGGCTACACTGTCTGGAGATCTCAGGGCAGTTCACAGCATAAACAAACAAACAAACAAACAGGATCCTCCTTTTATAGAGTGTCTTTGTTACCCACGGGCCCCAGGAATGACCCCGCAGGGTTAAAATTGTTGGGGCCGTAGCTAGCCCTGGCCCCCTCAGCCCAGGGATCGCACCAGGCTGTTTTGGCCAATCTAATGAGCCAGTGTGGTGTAGTGGTTAAGAGCGGTGGACTCGTAATCTGGGGAACCGGGTTCGCTTCCCCGCTCCTCCACATGCAGCTGCTGGGTGACCTTGGGCCAGTCACACTTCTCTGAAGTCTCTCAGCCTCACTCACCTCACAGAGTGTTTGTTGTGGGGGAGGAAGGGAAAGGAGAATGTTAGCCACTTTGAGACTCCTTCAGGTAGTGATAAAGCGAGATATCAAATCCAAACTTTTCTTCTCTTCTTCTTCATGAAGTGGTGTGATCCCTGGGCTCAACATAGGCGGCAGCATGACACAACTGGGGGCACCTGCCCCTCCAGGAATAGAGTATTCTGGTAAAGGAATCTAGGGGTCCTGGTTCTCGTCCGAAGTCTGCTTGAGGGTCTAAGGCCATGCCAGGACCACAGGTGAGCTTCAGTTGATCTTCATTGATGTTGCTCCCTCGTTTGGTGTTTACCCTATCAGACGACCAGCCAGAGAGGCGGAGTCAGTTATAGTCTATTGCCAATGCCTAAGCCAATACCGCTCATCCTTTTGTAATTAATAAAGGTGTGGCTAAAATTTATCCAATAACTGAAACTAAAATATGTGTCTGTGTGAGGTTATTTCAGGGGGAGGTCTTGCGGCCTCAAAGCGCAAACAAACATAATAAAAAATAGGGCTACATTAGAAGGGCTCTTAGAACCCAGACCTCCTGGTATAGGGCGGTATATAAATTTAACAACAACAACAATGCACTTAAAACACTCTTAAAATGTTTTATTTGCAGCTGTACAGCTGAGTCCACAGTCTGTTTTCCCTACATATGAGGAGCTCCAGACCTTCCTCAGACGTGTCCATGCCCCTCATCATCATGTGGAAACATCATATTGTGAACCAACCAGGGTGTGCTCAGATAGAGTCTGCAGCAACTTCTCCAGCAATTATCCAAGTTGCTGCAATCGTAAAAGCATTTCAGTGTTACCTGTGCTTGTGTCCGCAGTAAGAATTCCTATGGAAATTGCATCCAGAAGATGCATTGGTCACAAGCAAGGGAAATTTACCATGTGAATTAGTGCTATGGTGCCATGGTGTGTGTTTTTTTATAAAAATTGTACTAAGTACATTGCTGGTGCTTACCAAATAATTTTTATAATAATATAATTAACAAAAGGTATATAATTGCAATCAAGCTACCCCCTTGAGCATTTCTTAGCTAATTGCAGCAATTTAGATGATTAACAAATCACAATTAGCAATTGGTTTTAATATAACGCACACAAAGTAGTTATGCCCAACTTTGCAGCGTCGTAAACAATGTTGCTTCATTATGGATGCAAATGTAATTGCTAGTGTCCAACGTAAGAAAAGGGAGGGAGTTTATGGAAATTACACTGAACAGCGCTTTTTTTTTTTTTTTTTTTTGCCAAGGATGTTATCAACATCTCACCAGCAGGTTATTTCAATGAGCTTTCAGAGATGAACTATCATAAACCTATGCCAAAATTATATGTACTATAGCTTCTTAACAGCTGGCATCTTTACTCAAGTATTATCTCTCTGCATTTCCATCCAATCTCCCAATCAAATTGAGATACCTCTTCTGCAAACTGCTTTTCTCCTATAATGGATGGTTCACACAATGAAACTGACATGCCAAAATGATCCCTGATTTAGCTGGTACTGTGTGGAAGAAACTGTGTAATAGCTTCAGCATTATGATCTCGCCATACTCAAAATTCAGCCCATAATAACTGAGACTTGTTCCAGTTCATATGTATGGATACACAACATCATCCCAATATGACTAAGCCATTTCACTTGAAGTATTCCTTCCAGTAACTGAATTTGCATGATCTCTTTTGACATTTTTTTTGTTTAGTCGTGTCTGACTCTTCATGACCCCATGGACCAGAGCACGCCAGGCACTCCCTTCTTCCACTGCCTCCCGCAGTTTGGTCAAACTCATGCTGGTAGCTTCGAGAACACTGTCCAGCCATCTCGTCCTCTGCCGTCCCCTTCTCCTTGTGCCCTCAATTTTTCCCATCATCAGGGTCTTTTCCAGGGAATCTTCTCTTCTCATGAAGAGCCTCAGCTTCAGGATCTATCCTTCCAGTGAGCACTCAGGGCTGATTTCCTTCAGAATGGATAAGTTTGATCTTCTTGCAGTCCATGGGACTCTCAAGAGACTCCTCCAGCACCAGAATTCAAAAGCATCAGTTCTTCGGCGGTCAGCCTTCTTTATGGTCCAGCTCTCACTTCCATACATCACTACTGGGAAAACCATAGCTTTAACAATACGGACCTTTGTTGGCAAAATGATGTCTCTGCTTTTTAAGATGCTATCTAGGTTTGCATTGCTTTTCTCCCAAGAAGCAGGCATCTTTTAATTGCATGACTGCTGCCACCATCTGCAGTGATCATGGAGCCCAAGAAAGTAAAATCTCTCACTGCCTCCATTTCTTCCCCTTCTATTGGCCAGGAGGTGATGGGACCAGTGGCCATGAGCTTAGTTTTTTTGATGTTGAGCTTCAGACCATATTTTGCACTCTCCTCTTTCATCCTCATGAAAAGGTTCTTTAATTCCTCCTCACTTTCTGCCATTTAATTTGTCTAAATTATATTTTAGTGAAATATTTCATAGGTGGTTGTTGCCACTTGTGTAAGACAGGAAGACGAAGGACCCATCTAGTCCAGCATTGCCTTCCAGCAGTAGATAGCTGGATTCCTCTGGTGAGCTCAGAACAGGAACATGAAGCCAATGACTCTCTCATGTACTTTGCCCCTAGTGCCTGGTATTCAGAGACAGGGATGGAGGAGACATACCATTCAGTTTGCATTTAAAGGAGAACTTGCCTAATTCACACTTCCCAACAGAATATGGGAAACAGAAACATAGCTCCCCTTTGAAATTTCCACATCTCTCAATTTTGCAATGAATTCCTCCAACCAAATGACATGTGCAAAAAATGCAGACACTAAGGTAAAGTAAAGGGGATTGTTACAATTAAGCCGTATATAAATGCTGTGAAATAGACAAATAATAAAGTGTGCACAAAAAATGCATATAGTTAAAATAACGTGCAGAAATGCATTGAATTAGGAGAAATTGTTTTGCAAAAATGTAAATGCTAGGCAAAAATTGTATGCAAAAATGTGTCTATCAGGAGAAATTTGCACCAGAATGCTGAAGGGTTTTCATGAGAACATTTTGTAAAACTGCAAATGGTCGCAGAAATGTGGATAAATGAATTTAAGGTAGGAAAAAATAAGAAAGTGAGAGGACTGAAATAGACATATCCATCCCTTTTCAGCAATGTAGGGCCTCTGCACTTGGGGGTTATCTTTAACTAACTAGGGCACTGGCCATTGATAGACAAGTCCTCTGTGAATTAGTCAAATCATTTGAAAAAGCCTTTTACAGGTATCGCCCACCCCCAATAATTCATAATAAAAATCAAACTAAACTGTAAAATTACATGTTATTTTTCAAGATGACACAAAACTTACATGAATGCTGAAATCAAAATAGCTTCTTTCTCCATTTTCTAGATGACTACTTTGATGCTTTTCTTTGCACCATCAAATGTCAAATCCTTCTTTTTTAAAAAAATATAATATTTTTTCTTGCCCTGTTTTGCTAGTGCTCTAAGCACCTGCTTCCTCTGCCTATTGGGTAATCCAGCTCCATTTACAGTGCAAACCTATAATATCAGCTCAGAAGTAAGACCCATTGACTTCAATGGAGCTTATTCCTAAGGAAATGGGTATAGGATTGTAGCCTAGTTTTAGTGGTGAGCTAACCATTCAAAACAAACAGACAGGTTCTAGTTCAGACTATGTACTGCAAGGACCTCAAACAAAACCAAGGTTGACTGGTTGTTTGATTTAAGCGAAGACCACATTTGTGATTTTTATGTATGTAAAATTGATGTGCGAAATCATTTTTGCCTATAAAATTGTTTTAATATGTTAAAATGTTTTTGATTTTTTATTGTTTTATATATGAAATTGTGCAATTCTTTTATTGCCGGTGTTTTTCATTGTCAAATCTCTTTGAGATATTTGTTGAGAAGTGATTCATAAATGGAATTAAGTATGTAATTAACGTATGTTTGCCATGAACTTACCTGTGATATTCACCCACACTCACAGGAGTCTTGACAGTGGTTACTCAAGAGAGTTGCTTCACAGGAGTTATTTTGTTGAACATTTGGAGTGGGTTCCGGTAAATACTACTGAGCAAGGCTCTCAAATCCATTTGTTGGAAAAAATATTGGTCAGACAGTTTCTTGATTTCCTAAAGACAAATATTTGGGGGAGAAAAGAACAGGTGAATGCCACAGCTGTGTAAAATGACAGTCTCAAAACCCAGTGTGTCATGGTGGACTCTAACAATTACAAATGACATCTCCACAGTTTGATGGATTTTTCGGAGAAAGTTATGGACTCAGGCAAAGTCCTAGGACCATAGTTACCAAGCCTACCTTTAATAAACAGTGAAAAGGAGTTTGCAGGCTACCACATCTGCCAAAACATCTGTTAAAGAATGATGAAAGGCCAATGGGATAATTATCGTTTACTTTAAGATGGGTATAAATTGTCACTGAGTTATGAACATCAACAAGCATTATCCATTAGAGTCTAGACGCTTTTGAACATATGCTTAGCTTTGTGTGTGCTGTGCCAAGACAAACACATCCAAATTCTGCCCTAAGGTCGCAAATTAGATTTGCTTATTTGGCATAATTTAGTTAGTTTCCAAGACTTATATTTACAGAGAATGTGGATTCGCACACACGCACACTCAAAGTTGATGTCAAATTCCATCCCAAGTGAAATTAGTCTCAGAATATGCAGTTTTCCAGTAAAGGAGGATTGTGTTCTGAAACAGCTGGTGGGCTTATCAAGCTCGGCAATTCTCCATTACATGCTCTGCATGTTTATTCAACCAGGACATGCTTTCATGTTTTCATGGCACACAAGGAATATCTTATGACCTGCAATATATTCATCTTTGCGCTTTTGCTTTTCACAACCTTTTCTGTGAGAGCCCCCAGCTTAAAGACAACGAAACTACACCTTGGTGTAGTTAAGGGGTTAAGGTGAAGCAAGCGTTCAGGGATGGCCCTGCCATTAGGCATTAATTTCTCTTAAAATGCACAAGCTTGTATGTGATTTTTACCCAATATCCACATTTTTGCACAGCCATTTCCCCTAATATAATGTGCGTGTGCGCGCCTGCATTTTATGCACACTTTAGCATCCTATTGGCATTCTTGCACAAATTACTGGCGAACTGCACCACAAAATTCAGAGGAGTGCAAATTTCAAAGGATGGTTGTGTCTGGGTTCGTGTATTCTTTGGGAATGTGCAAATTATGTAGGTTTGCTTCGGAATTGGAACTGAATCTATCTCTGAATCCATTTCTCCATCTCTAATCCAGACTGGAAGCAGACGTTCCCCCACCCCATCAATACAGATTGCTATTTGTAATATAGGGATTGCTGTTTGTGATCTGTACATTCCTTCCACTTCTGCCCTTAGTTAAGCATATTTTATTGTTTCAAAAATGTAGAAAACCTGTTTTTACCCGAGGTTATAGTAGAAAAAAATAAATGTTTGGGGGAGGTAAAGCCTCAGTCTCAAATAACAGTCTCTTGAAAGCTATTGTCAATCTCCAGTGTCCATTATCGTAAATATATACATTTCATTTCTATTTTGGAAGAACTGGCTCAATTATTATCTGTTGCTCATTTCACACAGCAACCATCTTTAAAATCCATAAGATTTACATATAATGGAATCTAGAAAACATTGCAGGGATAAACTAAGCCATCAGCTAAGAGGAACCTATCCCATTGTGGAACTTTCCCTCATAATTATTGAAGAAAAGAGGCATTACTGGGGTTCAGCATCAAATCTTATTTTTTGTAGTGAACACTTAACAAACCACCCTATAACATGACCTTTGCTCAATGTGTAATAAATGTGAGCCACATAACTTTATCTGATTTACAGCAACTTCCTAGGTGTTTCTTGTTGTTGTTTAGTCGTTGAGTCGTGTCCGACTCTTCGTGACCCCATGGACCAGAGCACGCCAGGCACTCCTGTCTTCCACTGCCACCCGCAGTTTGGTCAGATTCATGTTTGTAGCTTCGTCCTCTGTCGTCCCCTTCTCCTTGTGCCCTCCATCTTTCCCAACATCAGGGTCTTCTCCAGGGGAAAACCATAGCTTTTACTATACGGACCTTTGTTGGCAAGGTGATGTCTCTACTTTTCTACTCAGAAGTAAATCCCATTAAGTTCAATGAAACTTACTCTGAGGTAAGCATGTATCGGTTTGTAGCCTTGTAGTTTATTTAGAAGGAAGCTTCACTGACTTCTGAGCAGATTACTCCCAGGTAAAGAGGCACAGGATTTCCCTCGTAATTAGAATACGTTCCTCTAGTTTCAGAGAAACCTATTTCCAGGAAGATCTGCTTTGGATCGCAGATGTAGCTTCTGTTGGATTTCTTCCAAATTACCAAAAGCTACCTGTGTTTTGTCTGAGGAAAGGCATGCATGATCTGATTCAAAACCGGTTACATTTTGTTGCTTGCATCTAATAAATAGGTCTCCATCATTAATAAGATACCAGGTTAATTTCTCCCCAAGTGCTAATGTTTCCAGTTTGCCCTCCTCCCATCCTGCAAGGTGCCATATTAACCAAAGTGGCAAGAGCAAAAGTTAATTAAAAATAATTACTAATAAAGATTACTTCATTAAACAGTAAGAACATTACTTGCTTCTCCCATTACAAAAAAAGTCTTTCAGAGACTTTTTTTTTTTTTTACCATTGAGGCACCTGGAGTCATTTACAGTTTAACTAGTTCATCAGCACTTTTGCAAAACACTGGCTGCCCATTTCCCTGCAGAGGTGTTTCATGTTGCTTTTTTTTCTTTGCACAGAATGATGTTGCATCAGGAGCCTCAAATAAGTGAAGAAAACAAAACCAAGTTCCATAAATATTTAATGGCTGCTAAACTCAAATCTAGCATCTTAAAAAGTAGAGACATCACCTTGCCAAACAAAGGTCCATATAGTAAAAGCTATGGTTTTCCTAGTAGTGATGTATGGAAGTGAGAGCTGCACCATAAAGAAGGCTGATCGCCGAAGAATTGATGCTTTTGAATTATGGTGCTGGATGAGACTCTTGAGAGTCCCATGGACTGCGAGAAGATCAAACCTATCCATTTTGAAGGAAATCAGCCCTGAGTGCTCACTGGAAGGACAGATCCTGAAGCTGAGGCTCCAATACTTTGGCCACCTTATGAGAAGAGAAGACTCCCTGGAAAAGACCCTGATGTTGGGAAAGATGGAGGGCACAAGGAGAAGGGGACGACAGAGGACAAGATGGTTGGATAGTGTTCTCGAAGCTACCAGCATGAGTTTGACCAAACTGTGGGAGGCAGTGCAAGACAGAAGTGCCTGGCGTGCTCTGGTCCAGGGGGTCACGAAGAGTCGGACACAACTAAACGACTAAACAACAACAACAACAAACTCAAATCTTGGTCATAAAGTGTGTATTGTCGAGAAACGGTGGGCTGCATGCACACTTCATCTCTCTTTAGCAGAGAATAATCTGTAGAATATCGTAAATTGGTACAATTCTGTAAAAGGTGCGGCTTCCCCATTGCAGCACCACTGCCACTGAAGCCCTCCAGTCTGTGAGGTTATTTGTTGCACAATGACATTGAAGTGCATTGGGTGAACCCATCCATGAGCAAGGCTACATTTTTATTCAAGCTCTGCTTAAGAGCAAACAAAGGAGTCAGGGAGCAGAAAGAGGAGCTGAGACTCTATCAAATCTTCTAGCTATTGTCACTTCATCCCCCCTCATGGAAAGCACTGATGAAATAATTGTCTCTGACTACAAGCTACACCTGTCAGCTGTAAAGGAGCTTCCTCTTCCCTCCATTTCCTGATCCTGGGGTTTTTTAAGTGGGACACTTTGTTAGGATATTTCCGTTCCACCTTAAAAGGGAGCAGGCTTTGTGAGTCACAGAGTCTGCGTATTTCCTGTTCACAGGAAGTTTATGTTGTGTCTTTGCTTTCGTTTCTCTCTGTGTGCCGGAGACACTGAAGCAGGCAGTCATGTTTTCTTTGTTCTGACCAACGCTGAATAACTTGTAAATATGCTCTCCTGCATGCATCTTTCGCTGTGCGTTATCTGCTGATAAGAGCGTGCATCAGCTCTAGAATGTGGCAAGCTATTTCTGGAGCTTGTGTCGCTAATTGCTGATACTGCGTGTCTACGGGAGATCGATGGACGTCCGGAGACGACATGGAGTCATGATGGACTTTGTCTCCCTGGCAGTATCCCAACACACTTAAGTTTCTATTTTGCAGCTTCCACCTCCACACACCCCACCCCTTGAAGGAATACCTCCATTCCTATTGTCCTGCTCATGAGGAAGAGCAACAACCTGAGGGCCTTTTCTGAAGGCAGCCACTTACCAATGTGTTATGTTTGCACAGAAAAGAGGGTCCCTATAGGACTTGACCGGTATTACCATTACTATCTTTCTGCCACCAAGTTAAGGCTGCTTAGTTTGCAAAGGCATTTTAAAGGGGTTGCACTTATCTGTGGCTTGTCTTCTTCTTACCTCTTGTTTTTAGCTTCTGTAGTTTTATGGGCGGTTATGTTTTGCTTCGCTACGCTTTGTGTTATTGTATTGTTTTTATTATTGTACATCACCGTGGGTCACAGGATGCATCTGGATGAAGCACGTCCCCTCCACCATTTTAAAATAATAATGCAGGCGTAATAAGCCTACTTATAAGCTATGTAATGTGCATGTATCTTTTAAATGCCTCTTGCTCATGGGTTATAGCTAGAAACCTTCATTAAAAACAAGGTCATGCATCTCAAATGGCATCATAAAATAATATACGAAAAGAGGCACGTCAAGGTAACAGAATGCAAATTTAATGGAATCGAGATTATGATGGCATCAAGGCGATTGCCATGACAAGATACAATGGCCACATATTGGAAATATAAGTGAATTGGGCCCTTATCTCTTCATGGTTGTTGTTGTTGTTGTTTGAAAAAGACCATTGGGCTTTGTTATGATGAAAAGTTGCTTCCATGAGGGAAGTCCGAGGGCTGGCACTGCCTGTTGGCTTCCTCCTCATCGGTCTCAGTGTTGCTCTTGTGTAGGACTCAGGAGGGCAGAGGATGGGCTCTGGCTCCACTTCCTCTCTGCCTTCTGCCCCATTGATCCCAGTAGACACCAACTGCCACTCCACAGAAGTGATAAGCATGGAGTGCGTGCTTAACTCTCCCTTCCTACCATTTCTCGACTCCAAACCACATCTCTTTGCTTGCTTGTTTATTAAAATACTTACTACAGTGGTACCTCGGGTTACAGACTCCACTAACCCGGAAGTAGTACCTCGTACCACAGGATGAGAACAGAAATCGCGTGGCAGCGGGAGGCCCCATTAGCTAAAGTGATACCTGTTAGGATTCTTGCTCTGTGTTTGCAGACATGGGATTGTCATCTATCACATGACAGTGTATGTTTTCATTTCACAGTGTGAGAAGTGACAGAGACAGGGTGTTTTATGTTACTGTGTTCCATGAAGTGGGGCTATTGTCCTTTGTTTCTTTCTCTCTTTGCTGTCTGATGAGAAAGAGGACGGAGGAAGGAGCTAAGGCAGAATGCTCCAAGTGTGCTGTATGTAAATAAAGTGGATTAGCCAAGATGCTGTGCTACTGAGTTCTGTTATGCGAACCACAAATACTCTGCAGGATCCATAAGTGTGCTGATGCTTCTTGGTATCAGTCACTGTGATGTTCGGGCTGAAGAAAGCTT
Organism: Podarcis tiliguerta; assembly: GCF_965153285.1. Classification (NCBI taxonomy): domain Eukaryota; kingdom Metazoa; phylum Chordata; class Lepidosauria; order Squamata; family Lacertidae; genus Podarcis; species Podarcis tiliguerta. The sequence continues at coordinate 11,171,372 of NC_139545.1, forward strand.
TTGAAGCTCCCAAACAACAAACCAGGAGGGAGAGAACTTGCCAGTCGGGCATATGTCTCTGCCAGGGCCCTACACAAGTGTAGGACGATCCTAACAGTACCTCAGGTTAAGAATGGTTTCAGGTTAAGAACAGACCTCCGGAACAAATTAAGTTCATAACCAGAGGTACCACTGTATACTGCAATTTCATATACCCTGCAGTTTCATTAAAAAGGCCAAAGTGGTGTACAATCACACAACCACAATAAAAACCACATAAAACAACCAGTCTCTGGCTAGTTGTAACAAATTGTGTTTTTCTTCTTCTTCTTTGACTGTGTAAGTCTGGAAGCATAGTAATGTTTTTAAGCAAGGTCTAGTAGCACTTTCTACCCAAAACGGCATGTCTTTCCATTTATTTTAACAGGGCTTAATGTCTTAACTTTTGAAAGCAAGGAAAATATAGGCAGTTTTATATAGGATAGTTTGTAAATACTGTAAAAGCAAAACTCTACATTGATGTTTTAAATTGACAATCAGCAGTCGGTGACGGTTCTATTGGCTTCTCCTAATTAACCTGCTGATCAATATGGTGTAAGGTCATTATTCTTCTAGGGACAGAGCCACACACCACAACTAGTGTTGATATAGGCAAATGTGTGTTTAGAGTATGATTACAAAAGTTACATCTTCCCAGAAAAGACTGGCGTTATCAATAAATTGTTTGCAGATACCTGGAGTTTGGGAGGTATTTTGGAGAAAACTTGGAAGGCCTCTGGGAGAGACGGGAAACTCATGTGATCCAAACTACAGACCACCTCCTTCAGAAAACCTTTTGCTTGGACTCTCAGCTCCTTCTCTTTTACATGCAAAATATACAGCTACACCATAGTTTGCAAATTATGTGATGACTCATACAATGAGACACCTCAATGATGTCTTATGCCCGACACAGCACTTGCATCATTCCACTGGAAAATGTGATGCAAGGCAGTGAACACTCCTAAACTTCTAGCATGTTTCATCTGTGGAAGTCATTCATCACCTTAGTTATAAATGAAGTTTATACATGCAGATTTTACTTTAGATGCTAAGGAAAATATTAAACAAATACGTGTCTGATATTTGCAGGATCTGAAATGCATCTGGTGCTTGTTGAGAGTCAGTAATTCATAAATTGTGAAAGCACCGTTGTCTTTCATTCAGCTGCAAGTCAATGTCTATCGCAAGCAGACCCTTTATTAAATGTCAGTGTATATAGTGTATATCAAGTATTCTAAATTTTATAAATACAGAGAGAGAGAGAGAGAGAAAGAGAGAGAAGCAGCCAATCCATATATAAGAAAGAAAGAGAGGGAGGGAGGGAGGGAGAGAAACTAGAATTTTCCTGCAATAATTTTGTACCAGCTGGCTAGGTGAGATGAGGACAACAGCAAACTAACTAAGATTTTAATATTTCATAGTCCTGTCAACATGGGGATAAGCTCTTCATTGCTTTATTTCTGGAACAAAAAGACACGAGAGAGAGAGAGAGAGAGAGAGAGAGAGAGATTCTTCCTGTATCTACTGAATCATGGCAATAGTGTCATCATCAATATCCTTTAAATTAACTCAGTCCATGTCTCGTCCCAGAGAAACCCACTGTCACATTCATTTTAGGGTCATTTTCTCTAAGGATCTTTCTCTGGCTGAGCTTGAGAACACTCCACACATGCTAATGTTTCTGCTTCTGTCTGTGCTTGCCATTTAAAAAGCCAGCTTAAGAGTTTGCATCTTAAAATTTATGCTGCTACGTAAAGAGAGCATCGCAAAGCCGCAGAGCTTAAGGGAACCAGAAAACATTTGGACGCAGTGGAAAGCTCAAAAGAAGTCCTAAACCATTATTTATTTCTTTATTTTGTTCCGTTTATGAATTGCTTCCTGTGAAATATCTCAAAAGCGATTTAAAAATGAAAACACTTGCAATGAAAGCGACTGCAAAACGTCATATGGGAAACAACTGAATCAATTCCATATGTAAAGCAATCTTGTATAAAACCGCTTTCAAATTGGAGGCAGATTCAGGCTGGGATTAAAAAAGGAGTTGTAGAAAAGGGAGGTCTGGAGCAGGCTCTGGGAAACAACAACAGAGATGACATCTGTCAATATGTAATGAGAGGGGGCTCCAGAAGTAGGCACTGACACACTAAAGTCCCAATTCCTGCTTTGTACAGAATGGACCTCATGATGAGAGAATAACTGCGGGATGCCCTCTCCTGCAGGGTGCAGCTATTGGCTGAGTATATCAGGAGTGAGATCATATTTTTAGGTAAATCTTTTAACAGTTCTGGAAGCCATGTGGATAAATAGGATGAAATTATTCAAAGGAAGACAATACTTCTGTAGCTGTAATTATCGTGAACAGGTACCTTCAGCTTGTGAAATTTATGCAGCGTGAGAAAAAACACACGTACCTCTCTCCTTGTGAATGTTCCCTGCACAATTTAGAACCCTGGGTTTTAAATCACATAGGGAATCTCCACAAATAAGAATTCACCTTCCCCAATATGTGGTGAAGCCAGCCACAGAGATGGCAAGGTCTCAAACAAGGGTAATCACATGGTGGGCAAATGATACTATGGCCTTGGCATGAGTGTGTGTGCTTGCATGGGGCCAGGGGTATTCTACACAAGAATGTCTCTCTTCATTTGTGGTACATTGGAGGATTAATAATAATAATAATAATAATAATAATAATTTATTATTTATACCCCGCCCATCTGGCCGGGCTTCACACAAAATATTAAAATACCGTAATACATCAAATATGAAAGCTTCCCGAAACAGGGGTGCCTTAAGATGTCTTCTAAAAGTCTGGTAGTTGTTGTTCTCTTTGACATCTGGTGGGAGGGCGTTCCACAGGGTGGGCGCCACTACCGAGAAGGTTCCCTGTAACTTGGCTTCTCACAGTGAGGGAACCACCAGAAGGCCCTCAAAGCTGGACCTCAGTATCCGGGCAGAACGATGGGGGTGGAGACACTCCTTCAGGTATACTGGACCGAGGTCGTTTAGGGCTTTAAAGGTCAGCACCAACACTTTGAATTGTGCTCGGAAACGTACTGGGAGCCAATGTAGGTCTTTCAAGACCTGTGTTATGTGGTCTCAGCAGCTGCTCCCGGTCACCAGTCTAGCTGCCGCATTCTGGATTAGTTGTAGTTTCTGGCTCACCTTCAAAGGTAGCCCCACGTAGTGCGCATTGCAGTAGTCCAAGCGGGAGATAATCAGAGCATGCACCATTCTGGTGAGGCAGTCTGTGAGTAGATAGGGACTCAGCCTGTGTACCAGATAGAGCTGGTAAACAGCTGCCCTGGACACAGAATTGACCTGTGCCTCCATGGACAGCTGTGAGTCCAAAATGACTCCCAGGCTGCGCACCTGGTCCTTCAGGGGCACCTTTACCCTATTCAGGACCAGGGAGTCCTCCACACCTGCCTGCCTCCTGTCCCCCAAAAACAGTACTTCTGTCTTGTCAGGATTCAACCTCAATCTGTTAGCCGCCATCCATCCTCCAACTGCCTCCAGACACTCACACAGGACCTTCACCGCCTTCACTGGTTCTGATTTGAAAGAGAGGTAGAGTTTAAACATCCCTGTAGCACTGCCCTTTTTGAGCATCACATTAACATAGAAGAACATAAGCCATTTTCCCTGTGAATAAATCCCATGCTCTGTAAGTCTTTCTGGTGGCAACTTCCTGCCATAGCAGACTTTGTTTGCCAACACAGCCTGCTTCACACATTCTGCTCTCCTAGCATAACTCTTCCAGCCCCCAAATCCTGAGCAGCGTCTGTGTATCTTCCCCATGCTGGTCTTTCCAGATTCTCTACCCTGTTCCCCACCACAACCCAAACGTTCTCCTGCTACAGCTGCTGTTCCCATCTGAGCTTTCTGTTGGCCTTCAAAACACTTCCCCTCCATTTCAAATGAGCAGCTTGACTGAGCCACTGGCTTGTGAAGTTCACCAAAAAGAAAAAAAGGAAGAGAAAAAAGCCTAAGTGGACCAAATCCCAACAAAATATGTCATTACACACACACACACACACACACACACACACACACACACAAACACACACACACACACTTATATTCCAAAATGGCATTTATTTTTGTTTGGGTCCCCCCCCCCCTTATATGTCAAAATGACTTTTTCGGCCATTGCATAAAACATGCTGTGATTACTGTCTCTCTTAAAAAGCTTCATAAGTTTATGCTGCCTCCTGCATTTCCAGGATTTTATTTTACAAAAATATTTATCAACCATTTTTTTCAGCTGTGAGACACTCAGGGCAGTGTATAAAATAGATTTTAAAAGAAGCTTAACGAATTAAAGAAGCAAAATTAAGAGCTGAGCAATAAAATCAAAAAGCTATCAACCCCATTTGAAAAACAAAAAACAAAACCCATCAAATTCTGAGCACAACAGAAATGCATTTACTGCCTGCCATTAGCTGAGTAGCTTCGCCTTCCATAGGGAGGTGGTTTGATGGTCAGGGTGCAACCACAAAAAATGCCTTGTTCTGCTTTCCCATTTACATAGCCTCTTTTAGCACATACAACAACCTCAGAAGAAGATAATAAACTATGAAACTGAAGGTACATTCTTTCACCTTTGGTGGACGTGCCCAAGGATTAAGGCTTTTTGGGAGATGATACATAACGAAATGAAAAAGGTATTTAAATATACCTTCCCGAAGAAACCAGAGGCCTTTCTCCTGGGCATGGTTGGCCAATTGGTGTTAAAGAAGGATAGAACTTTCTTTATGTACGCTACAACAGCATCAAGAATACTCATCGCAAAGTATTGGAAGACACAAGATCTACCCACTCTGGAAGAATGGCAGATGAAGGTGATGGACTATATGGAATTGGCGGAAATGACTGGCAGAATCCGAGACCAGTGAGAAGAGTTGGTGGAAGAAGATTGGAAGAAATTTAAAGACTATCTACAGAAATATTGCAAAATTAATGAATGCTAGAAGGATGTTGGATTGAGGTTAAGGGGTTTTTGGTAATAATGTTATGAAGGAATATGCAAAAATGGATTGTTAACAGGTGAAAATTTAAAGTTATTATATATTAAGATTAAGATAAGGATAAAGGTAAAGAGGGAAAGGCTTTGCTGAACAAATAAATTGAACTGGAATACAAAGAGGGGAGGTGTGGGGAGGTCCAGGAAACAAGCAAACGCAAGAAATGTTATGAAAGATTGAACTGTTTTTAATTGTTTTTTATTTTTGTATTTTTTTCTTTTTTTCCCTTTTGTAATGTTTTGGAAAATTTTAATAAAATATTATATACCAAAAAAAAAAAAAAAGATAATAAACTATGGCATTAATTGCATAAATTATGAGAAGAGGTGGTTTTTCAGACAACCTGACCCCTAGCCATTTAGAGCAGGCATGGGGAAGCTGGGGCCTTCCGTGGGTTTTTGGATTCAATCTTGCTGTAGCCTCAGTTAGCATGGCCAACAGTTAGGGATGGTGGGACTTGGAGTCCAGCTCCATCTGGGGAGACACAGGTTGCCCACCCCTAGTTCAAAGATTTCTTGGAAAGAACCAGCACCTTGAATTGGGCTCAGAAACAAACTGAAAGCCAATACAGCTGGGGCAAAATTGGTGTGATATGCTCAACAAAGGGCACACCAGAAAGCAATTTGGCTGCAGCATTTCGCACCTTCTGAAGATTCCAAACACACTTCAAGGGCAGCCCCAAACAGAGTAAGTTGCAGTAGTCTAAATGGGATGTGATTAAGGCATCTGATACTGTGTTCAGAAACCTATTTTCCAAGAAGAAGCACAAGGCACACCAGTCAAAGATGGGCAAAGACATGCCCTGGCCATAGTTGCCACCTGAGTAAAATTCAAGTCATGCAAAACTTGTATTATGTTAGATGGTGTAAAAAAATGACAAAAATGGGGAAAGGAAAGTTTTTTATTATTATTCCACAAGGTTTATATACTGCTTGATAGTAGTAAAAACTCAAAGCAGTTTCCAAAAGAAATAAAACAAAATCTTATCAGTAAAAACCGTTTTAAATAAGTTAAAAGTAAGAGAAGTGAATATACCCTAGTCCAGTCTCTAAGATGAAGGACCTAATATAGAGCAGTGGTTTGATCTGTATCCATAAACTTCTTGGTCCTAACTTTTTGACATTAGTACCATGGACAGTTCCCGTTTCTTTATTGAAGAAGCCGAGGCTCCTAGTTATTAAACATGCAAGACAATGCAACTCTAAATATTAGCCAGATAAGAAAAAGGGTGATTGGAAATATCATTAATATCAGCACAGTTAGAAAGGACCACGACACTATCAATTCTCTCGAGAATGATAATTCTACTTCTGTGTGATGTGAGAATTAAGCTTGCAATCAGAATTCTTGGTAGCATTTTGCAAGCTGAAATGTTTGAGTACATAAGCCTTGCTTAGTTTTCCTAGACTCGGCTGGTTCAACACCCTTAATTGTTGCAGCAGCTTTTGAGCTCAGTAAGAGGATGTTGCTGTAAAATTTCAGATAGAGAAATATGAGACTGGTGAAGGAAGAGGAGCCAAAATATATGTGAAGTTTGAGGAAATGGCCCCTCTGTTTTCCAAAACTGGATCTCTTTTCTGTTTTACCTGCTCCTGGTTTGATCGTGGGAGCAGTTAGGGCTTTTGTAGGGGAAATAACTAGAGATGGAATGGAACAGAACATTTCACCAACAAAAACAAGGACACTTATGTTCTTGTTCTATTTTCATATCCAGGAAACTGTCTGAGCACATTATTACATTTTACTGAAAGCTTTGCTCCATTGTATTAATTTCTTTTACAACAATTGATGACAATGCCTTCTGTTTGAATAGGTAGCTATGGAAGTGTGGAAGAAAAGCAATGCACTGGCATTGTGCTTCTGCAAGCATCCATTTAAATGCATGAACATTAAAGTCCAGAGTGGGGAAGCTTCTTCAACCAGAGGGCCACATTCCTTCATGCACTGCCTTCTGAGGGCCAGATTCTAGTGGTGGATGGGGCCAGAGGCAGAGCAATGGATGTTGCCCTTAAATTTGTACCTAAGCTTCTACAAAAGCTCTCCCCTTGCCGTCTTCCATACAGACATGCAAGAGGCACTTTCATAATCCAAGGACACATTGCAACCCAACAGAAGCACTGGAAGATGTTGCAAAGCAGCATCAATGACTGGTGTGACATAGGGAGAGGCCATGGAGGAGGACCATAATTGGCTCCTGGACCTTAGATCCCCCACCCCTGGCCAAGATGCTTTGGGACCCCTCTCAGAGATTATCAGTGCAATACTTAGCACATCTCAGAAGTAAGTCCATTCAGTTCAATGGGGTGTAATCTTAGGAAAGTGTTATAAGATTATAGCTATGCATAACATTGTGCTGTTAACCTCTTGAAATCTGGAGAGGGAGCTGAGTCCTAAAGAATTCTGTTCTTGTACATGTGTGTGCATTTTAACAACAGATACCCAGAAGGCAAAATGAGGGCAGGGTTTGACCAGGTACAAGCAACCCAAAATCGGGACAGTTGGTTTGCATGGAGCTTCATGTATTCCTCAGTATGGTTCTGAAAGAAGGATTTGCTTTGGTGCTTGTGTCATGCCTGATTGTACTGGCAGAAAGTCAAGACAAGCAGAGCAGCCTCCTGTCTAATCAAAATGAATATACAATAATAATTGGAAGAGTGCTGGAACAAAATACTGAATAGAACCAGTAAGGCAAAAATATCATGCTGAGCCCAATGTGTACATTGCAAAAACAAAAAAAATGAGACAGAGCAGCTTTTGACTGTGTGTGTTGGAGAAGCAAGCTGAAACAGAGGAGAGAGGAGAATTAGTAACCCACCCCACTTCCCAGATTTCCTTGCTAGCATTTGGGAGTTTGATCCAAGAGACAACTGCATAGGTGCCAAATTTGGGAAGCCCAGGGGGCAAGGATCAGGCTACAGCTATGTTTAAGATAGTGAGAAGCAGGCTCCTTTGGGGACAGAACTGTTGTATTTTCATCTGCTGTTTCATTCTGTTTGCAAGTCTCTCTGCGTGTGTGAAAGAGAGAGAAAAGAAGATATTTTATTTATCATTTGTAATTTACCAGAGCTCCACCTAAAACGGTAGTAAACAAGAGGTTCTCACATCCTTAAGACCCAATATCTGACAGCTTGTGTGGGATTTGTCTGATGGTTTGGGTGTTAAGCTGGACTTGGCATTAACTTCAATTTGCTATCCCCAAATGGAATATGAAAGGGCTGCCTCCCATTTGTGTGTGACTGAAGCAGATCAAGCAAAAATCCAGAGTGAAGGGGAGAGATGCCAGGAGAACAGATAAGCTAAGAAATGGATCAGAAAGAGCCATTGGGGCAGAATATCTGAGGGGAGAGACTCGGAAAATAAGAAGAGTTGGACAAAGAAGTGAAAGATCTCTGTGGCCACCATTTGCTTTCCTCACCAGCATACAGGGAACCTGGAAGTGTGATCCTGGAGCTCAAAGTAATCTAATATTAAAATGAAATACACAAGGAATTGCAACTGTACTGAAAAGATTCCTGGAATCGTTCTATAAATGTTATAGAATGGTAGACAACCTAGAGTTCACAGTTGAAAGCTGGGTCTCTTTACCTTCAACCTCAGCTCTGTCTCCCTTCACACAATTGCTCTCATCTCAGTAACTCCCTCCACACAAAAAACATGTTTCTTGTACTAGTGGAAGCCGTTTTGTGGACCTTTGGCTGTAAAAATGACCTGGAGTACCCTTTCACCACCTCAGACTGATGCTCCAGTTACACTTTTTCCAGTGAGATCTGACCTGACTACATCCATGTATGCTTTGGTAACATCCAGGTTAGGATCACAGAATTGTAGAGTTGGAAGGGACCAAGAGGATTACCTTGTCCAACCCCCTACGATGCAGGAATCACCCAAAGTGGAGCTCAAACTCACTACCCTGGGAATAAGAGTCTCATGCTCTACCAGCTGACTACTGTATCATAGAATCATAGAGTTGGAAGAGACCACAAGGGCCATCGAGTCCAACCCCCTGCCAAGCAGGAAACACCATCAGAGCACTCCTGACATATGGTTGTCAAGCCTCTGCTTAAAGACCTCCAAAGAAGGAGACTCCACCACACTCCTTGGCGGCAAATTCCACTGTCGAACAGCTCTTACTGTCAGGAAGTTCTTCCTAATGTTTAGGTGGAATCTTCTTTCTTGTAGTTTGGATCCATTGCTCCGTGTCCGCTTCTCTGGAGCAGCAGAAAACAACCTTTCTCCCTCCTCTATGTGACATCCTTTTATATATTTGAACATGGCTATCATATCACCCCTTAACCTCCTCTTCTCCAGGCTAAACATACCCAGCTCCCTTAGCCGTTCCTCCTGTAGTGTGCTCTGTGCATAGCTGGTGCAAAATGTTCTACTTGGAACCTACCATGTGGCACATATCGCACCACTACCGAATTATCTGCAGTCCTCTTCAGTCAACACACACACACCATTACTATTGTGGAATTGGAGAATGGGATGGGTAGACTTCCTGACCCCATGCCCTCCATTTCATCATCATCACTGCTGCTCCCACTGCCCTCCACATGTTGTGGGGCTGAGCAGGGAGCCTTTTCTGGTCATGTTATTTCCCTACGCAACTTAGAACCCTGATTTCCCATGTTTCCAAATTGAGCAGGAGTCCATATGACTAGAGAAAGCTCCCCACTGCAGAAATTCATGATGGACTTTAGCAGTGATGATGTTGATCAAACAGTGGGACCATTGACTGTGTCCTTACTTTTCCCAACAGCTGATGCTAATTACATGGCAGGAAGAACACCTGAATGAAATATGAATTTGCATCTTGCTTTCAGGCACAGTTCAAGCTATTCATTCACAGCAGAGGGAGGAGGTAATAACTCATGGTATACATACAACTCTTTGAAGACCTAAATGGCTTGGGCCCTTTAGCTGGCTGTACTGACTTCTTCCATACCTTCTTCTGCTCTCATAGCTTGACACTTTATAGAAATATGCATTTATTTTTCAGCGTTTCCAGCATACACATGGAAAAAAACCCCTATATATGCAACTTGATTTTTGCAAACTCTACTTCCAATATAATTTCAGGGAGGGGGGAAATAAACACACCTTAGAAAGAGTTATAAATGGGAGGTGGGTTTCTATAGCTGGAGAGAGGCTAGTTTAATAATAAAGTAATTAGTTTGTAACCTTTCGATAATTGCTTTGAGTTCCCCATTAAATCTAACTCTGATTGTTTAACAGATGTTCCCTTGCAGCAGATAGTACTAGCTCTTCTACATTCAAATGTTAAATGCTAATTTAAATTTGGCTGTAGCTATTTGCAAAACTGGCTTTAGGAAAGCTATATTTTTCTTTTCTCTCTCTCTCGGCCTTCTCTTTGCTTCACCATTCAATTCTTTTTGGGCTTGTTAATAGACTCAATTCTCTCCAAGATACTGCAACTAATACGGTTAATAAGGTCACAGCTGCTGTTTAGGGTACATGATGATTTGAGGAAGAGAATGCCGGTCTGGAAAGCTTGTATAATAAAGACAAAGGATGTGAGGCTGCCTTATGTTTACATTAGTTTAACTCTGGATCCATCAAAGTTAGTCTTTATCTACATCAGAGAGAGGAGATTATAATTCATGGTGTACATACAGAAGGGGGAATATGTGGACTGGTAGATGATAACAGAATGACATCTAAGTCTCCATTTTTCTTTCACATGATATAGTCTGTAAAATTACTTCATTTTCTGAGGAATACTGGCTGTAGAAAGCACCAGCTGCCTCTTCTCTTTACATTCATATTCAATAACTTCAGCACTGCTTGAGAGAGCTTTAAAAAAACAAAGAGCATATGCCTATAAAACGAGGGGTGGGTGCATCATCTCGCATCTGTTCCATTCTGGTTCCATTCATGACACTGGACTGAGGTACGTTTCATCTCATTTCCACGTCAATTTTCAAAAGAAAACTCATCAAAAAAAATCTGTGCTGAAAAAAATAGGATGGAACAGACTGGGAGTGGAGGGGAATGTAAATACATAAGAAGTGGTCCATATGTATTTTGTTTTTTCATTTCAATTTTTTTCCATTTCAACTTTGGGAAACAATATATAATGAAATGAAAAAAATGTTCAGATATTCATTTAGGAAAACATCAGAAGGTTTTCTATTGGGAATAGTGCCAGGAAGTCTAAAGGAAGAGGACAAGACATTATATTTATATGCAACAGTAGCCACAAGGCTATTGATTGTGAAAAATTGGAAAAGTGATATAATACCGACAAAAACAGAGTGGCTTGCCAAATTATTGGAGTATTACAATATATCCAAAACAATGGGAGAAATCGGAAGGATCCCAAAAGAGAAGATAGACAAGGACTGGAAGGTGTTTAAAGGATATTTGCAAAATCATATTGAAAAATCAGAACTCCTATTAGAAGAAATAAGTTCCGTTATAAATACTGAAATACTAAATAAGATGGATAACAATGTGTAACAGAAAAAGAAGCAGAAAGCTGGCTTAAAAGTGTGTGAAAGAAAATAATAGAAGTGGAAAGAAATTGCAATTGAGTAGATTGGAAGTCTAACACAAGGGTGGGGTGAGGGGTGAGGGATGGTGGTGGGAAAAGGAAGTATCTGTGGGATTGAGTGTGGGTATGTATTTATATTTTTAAGGATTGTATGAAATGTATGTTTGTATGTTTGTATATTCGTAATATGTATGTATTAATGTTGAATTATTTTAATAAAATAAATATTAATTTAAAAAACTTTTTTTTAAAAAAAAGTAGTCCAAGGACTGCCTCTCTCTATTTTTTTAAAGAATTGTAATTGCAACCACCTACATGAGTGGCTAGCTAATGCGTGGGTCTCTGCTGCTATGCATATACAAAACAATGGAGCAGTGCTCTCTGGGAGAAGCAGGAGAGGACTCCATGGGGAGCAGCCATCTTGGCTGTGAGTCCTGCAATACTTTGCTGCCTGTCTTGTAGGCCTTCTTCCACCTTGACTGGGAGGGCGGGGCCCAGACTGACTCCAGCTACAAAAGCTGAGGCTGCTGAAGAGGCCAGCTACCATCTTGGCTGTCTCTTAGTGCAGATCCAGTTCATCGAGCCTGAGCTTCCTCCCACCGTGAACCACCATTGACAGGACTGGCAGCAACAGAAGCAGATACATTATATGCTTATTATAAAATTTTATTCCATTGGTAATTATGCTTTTCAAAATGTGCATTTTCTATTTGACCTTTTTTTGGTAATGTTTTATTTTGAAATGTTTAAGATAAAAAAATGTGTTAACTTTGCTGTGTTAAATGTGTACTCTGCAGTTGACCTCTTTTGTACTGTTTTATTTTAAACATTTAAGATAATGTTTTACCTTCCAGTTAATTACATTGCTTTGAATATATACTTCATATTTTCTTCTGGGTTGTTTCATTTGATGTTTTAATGTGTTGTAAACCACGTTGAGATTTTTTTTTTTCTTACAATGAAAAGCTGTATAGAAATGAAATGTATAATAATGATGATGATGCCTTTATCTGCACAAATATCATGAAATCCTGTTTCTTCACAGCAGCATTGCTGCGTTGTTTTGAATATGGGTGACGGCAGAAACCCAGCATGGAATTATAATTCCCTCCTCCCAAAAAAGACACAGAGAGGTAGCCCTCAGTAATTTATTTTCCAAGCCACTGAGTGTCTGGAGGCGGTTGGAGGATGGATGGCGGCTAACAGATTGAGGTTGAATCCTGACAAGACAGAAGTACTGTTTTTGGGGGACAGGAGGCAGGCGGGTGTGGAGGACTCCCTGGTCCTGAATGGGGTAACTGTGCCCCTGAAGGACCAGGTGTGCAGCCTGGGAGTCATTCTGGACTCACAGATGTCCATGGAGGCACAGGTTAATTCTGTGTCCAGGGCAGCTGTTTATCAGCTCCATCTGGTACGCAGGCTGAGACCCTACCTGCCCACAGACTGTCTCGCCAGAGTGGTGCATGCTCTGGTTATGTCTCGCTTGGACTACTGCAATGCGCTCTATGTGGGGCTATCTTTGAAGGTGACCCGGAAACTACAACTAATCCAGAATGCGGCAGCTAGAGTGGTGACTGGGAGCGCCGCCGAGACCATGTAACACTGGTCTTGAAAGACCTACACTAGCTCCCAGTACGTTTCCGAGCACAATTCAAAGTCTTGGTGCTGATCTTTAAAGCCCTAAATGGCCTCGTTCCAGTATACCGGAAGGAGTGTCTCCACCCCCATCGTTCTGCCTGGACGCTGAGGTCCAGCGCCAAGGGCTTTCTGGCAGTTCCCTCGCTGCGAGAAGCCAAGTTACAGGGAACCAGGCAGAGGGCCTTATGAGTAGTGGCACCCGCCCTGTGGAATGCCCTCCCACCAGATGTCAAAGAGAAAAATAACTACCAGACTTTTAGAAGACATCTGAAGGCAGCCCTGTTTAGGGAAGCTTTCATATTTGATGTATTACGGTATTTTAATATTTTGTGTGAAGCCCGGCCAGATGGGCGGGGTATAAATAATAAATTATTATTATTATTATTATTATTATTATTATTATTATTATTATTACTGCAGCTTGGCTCCTGGAACAATCAAAAGCATGCCTCAGACTTTGAGTTCAGAGGAATATATGCTGGAACTGAGAAAGGTGAGTGAAAGAAGGGGGCAACCACAGCAAATATTATTCACTTTTTTCTAAAAATATTTATATACTGCTAGCTCACATAGGAAGCATCTAAGCAATATACAGCAATTTTTTAAAAAAGCAACAACCCCCACAATAAGCATAAGAAAATACAAAAGCAACAACAGGCCAATCATGAAAAAATTATCCAAATGAAAAGGCCTGTCAACGCATGAAAGTCTTCAAAAAAACCCATGGTGATCCTCTTTTTAACTGCATTTCATTTAGGCTTTTGTTTTTATCCAACTCAAAATCAAAACAGATGGGGTTTTGAACCAACACTGACCATATTAAAGCAAAAGGGATTGAATCTATCAAATCCCCAGCGAGCCCAAATCACCCAATTGCAAGTAGCTCTAATTCTGAAGTATACTCATACATCAGTTGTTAAATTCTACCGCAGTGCTCCAAATATATTGTGAAATATGCTTGGTTTCCTAGCGTGAGCATGATGAAAATGGCAATCCTCTGAGGAGAGTGTATCGTTTTATGTTTGTCATAATTCATCTTCTGGCCCAGGCAAGACAAGGCTCTGCAAGTACACATTCAAACCTGCCACACATCCAAATTGAGGAAAGTGTAAGGCTTGAGTCAAAACCTCAGTGACAGTCTGTCCAATTAGCATTATCAGGCAAAATGTTAGCAATTAAGAAGATCTACAATTGGCTAATAGGATGTAGTGATTTATGCTCTGTAAGCTAAAATTGTTCCATTGCTATGGAAATTTCCTCTTTATTCATTCCCTCACACAATGAAAAATGAAACAATATATAAGAAAATTAAACCGAGGAGCTCCAATTAGTTCTGAATGCCATATATAAAAAGCTTACAAGACAAAAAGAGTCCCATTTTCCTCCATCACCCCTTTCTTCCTATGGAGTTTACACATTTACTTTCATGCTAAGCTCAGTGGATATATTAACAATTTCCAGAATATTCACACAATTTAAGAAGCCGTCATCTCTTTTCAGTGACTGTGTTCCATGTTCGTTGTATTTATGAACACATTTGGACCCTATCCTATCTACATTTAGGCAGCAGCCCCCTACCCACTTTCCTGGGAGTAAGCCCTGTTGCATTCAGTGGATCTCACTTTTGAACAGACATGTCTAGAGTTCCAGTGGTTGCGTGGCAAGGTCCCAAACCCTCCTGGTAAGTGGAATAAAGACACATGAAACAGTATTTTAGGTTAATGGGCGACAAAGGCCACAACTTTATTGGTTACAGAATGTGAGTGGTATTGGCTTAGGCATTGGAAACCACACAACTATATCTGACTCCTGTCTGTCTGCAGGAAGAAAAAGAAGAAGAGTTTGGGTTTGATATCCCGCTTTATCACTACCCGAGGAAGTCTCAAAGTGGCTAACATTCTCCTTTCCCTTCCTCCCCCACAACAAACACTCTGTGAGGTGAGTGGGGCTGAGAGACTTCAAAGAAGTGTTAGTAGCCCAAAGTCACCCAGCAGCTGCATGTGGAGGAGCGGAGATGTGAACTCGGTTCCCCAGATTACAAGTCTATCGCTCTTAACCACTACACCACACTGGCTCTCTTGGAAGTCTGGGAAGGGTTAACCACAAGTAGGGGGAGCCCTGGTGATGCACATCAACTAGGAACTCCCCCAGGGTCACCACTAGGGGCAATGTCATGGCCCTATCCCCCCATCTGGGGCTTCAGACAGAGACCACGCCCCTCGGATTCCTTTAACGGAATACCCTTGAATTCGGAAGGGTAGGTGATGGTCACTACCTCCCCTCACCTTCAATCGAATACTCCAATGCCTAACCGCCAAACCTTACAAAGTTGTGATGATTTGCTACGAGGGAGGCGAAAAACCAAATGGCCGGTGCCAATTTGCCAAGTGGGGAAAAAATCCTACCAGGCCCCTTCAACAGGCGACCAACCGAGGTCCATAGCAAGTTCAAGAGATAAAGAGCGTAACCTAAGGGAGGATAAAGAAGGCTGATCATAAAGAAGGCTGATCGCCGAAGAATTGACGCTTTTGAATTCTGGTGCTGGAGGAGACTCTTGAGAGTCCCATAGACTGCAGGAAGATCAAACACATCCATTCTTAAGGAAATCAGCCCTGAGTGCTCACTGGAAGGACAGATTGTGAAGCTGAGGCTCCAATACTTTGGCCACCTCATGAGAAGAGAAGACTCACTGGAAAAGACCCTGATGTTGGGAAAGATGGAGGGCACAAGGAGAAGGGGACGACAGAGGACATGAATCTGACCAAACGGCGGGTGGCAGTGGAAGACAGAAGTGCCTGGCGTGCTCTGGTCCATGGGGTCACGAAGAGTCAGACATGACTGAACGACTAAACAACAACAACAACAAAGGGAGGAAGGGAGGGAGAACTGACCGAGCAGGGAGAAAAAAGGGCAAGTCCTCAGCCACGGGCAGTTTAAATAGCCCATGCCACGCCCCCGGGCTGTCTGGATTGGATGGCCTAGGGATGACATGGCCAAGAACCCTCCAATGGCGCTGGGGCTATCCCATCCTGTGCGCGTGGGGAGTGCTTACTCCAGCCCGTAACTTCATTTCCCTGGGAACGGGAAATGGCTTATTTAGTCTTCCTTGCTTTCTATGGAAGTACAGTGGTGCCTCGGGTTACATACGCTTCAGGTTACATACACTTCAGGTTACAGGCTCCGCTAACCCAGAAATAGTGCTTCAGGTTAAGAACTTTGCTTCAGGATGAGAACAGAAATCGTGCTCCGGCAACACGGCAGCAGCAGGAGGCCCCATTAGCTAAAGTGGTGCTTCAGGTTAAGAACGGTTTCAGGTTAAGTACGGACTTCCGGAACGAATTAAGTACTTAACCCGAGGTACCACTGTAGTCTGATCTTTGTTCTTACTGTGACTTCTTCATTCATCTGGATAGAGGTTCATTGTGGACTGTCTCCCCCTTTCTTGGGACTCTAAACCTTTTCTTCTTCGAATTTAAAACGATGTCAGCCCAAATGGATCATTGGGGGCGCATTATATACTTTGCTACACAGTTTTGCCTTGCTTTTCTAGGGTCCCCCAGGCATAATTCCAAGTACTGGCCTTGACCTAGAAAACTCTTAATGTCTGGGATCCAAACTGCACAGCTTTCATTCCATTGTCCCATCACAATTTCCGACCTAAACCAATGAGGACACTCTGCAATATACCATCTCAGCACATTGCATGAGGGTACAGAGAGGAGTCTCTGCTTTAACTTAAAATCACAACACCTTGCCACCCCCATTCCAACTTGCTCTGCTCCTCACTCCAAGCATTACTTTCAAGTAGCCTCAAAATGGAAGACCTGGGAAGCTCTGCCGCCGCCAGTCTGCTTGAGTGAGGAACTGTCTGGGCAGATTGAGCAAAGCCCCATTTTATATATCATTTTCAGAAGCAGACATTTCTTATTTTTATCAACTTCCCACCCCATTTTCCATGGAGCTGTTGTTTCTCTTCTTCTGATGCACCCTATCTTCTACCTATTAAATCATAATCACCAGTGCTTTTTTTTCCCTAGGGGGACGCAGAGGTACACATACCCCTAAAGATTTTGGGAATCTAATGGGGGAGAAGGAGAAGAAATTAAAAAATTTAGTTTCTTTATCACAATGAATCTTCAGTTCCGTTGAATACCACAGTGAATCATCAATTCCGTTGCTACCCCCGATGGTGGCCTCATTTCTTGTCACCGTGTTCCCTGAGTTTCAGATGGAAGCGGGCGTTTAATGTGTGAAGTAGGAGTTGGAATCTAGCATGGTGATTGGTCAGTTTAGTTGTTAGCACCTCCGATATATAACAATGTTATAATCTAATTACTTCTGTTGCTCATAGCTCAAATCCTGCTAGCAAGTTCATCATACTATAACATTTCTTTAAATAGTCTGAAAAAGGCATCCATTCTTCCATAAAAACACTCATCATTAGATTCTGTTAATTTTGCTGTTAATTTTGCCAGTTCTGCATAGTCCATTATCTCACTTATCCATTCTTCTTTGTGGATGGAACTTCTTCTTCCTTCCATTTCTGCACATATAGAATCCTAGCTGCTGCTGTTACGTACATAAACAACTTTAACATTTGAGGGGGGGGGGGGATTCTTCTGTAATGATCCCTAACAGAAACGCTTCTGCCTGTCCAAGAATGGCAAGGCAGAAGAAGGAAACCCTGATGTTACATGAAAGGTCAAGCTAGCAAAAATCTATCATTTGCCTGATAACAAATGTTGGAAATGTAAAGAAACTGAAGGTACATTCTTTCACCTTTGGTGGACGTGCCCAAGGATTAAGACCTTCTGGGAAATGATTTATAATGAAATAAAAAAGGTGTTTAAATACACCTTCCCGAAGAAACCAGAGGCCTTTCTCCTGGGTATGGTCGGCCAACAGGTGCGAAAGAAGGATAGAACTTTCTTTATGTATGCCACAACAGCAGCAAGAATACTTATTGCGCAGTATTGGAAGACACAAGAACTACCCACTCTGGAAGAATGGCAGATGAAGGTGATGGACTACATGGAATTGGCAGAAATGACTGGCAGAATCAGAGACCAGGGAGAAGAGACGGTGGAAGAAGATTGGAAGAAATTTAAAAACTATTTACAGAAATATTATAAGATTAATGAATGTTAGAATGACATCGGATTGAACGTAAAAGGTTATTAGCAACAAAGTGGTGAAGGAGTATAGAAAATTCAAAGGTTAAAAGGCGTAAAATTAAAAGGCTTAATTTATTAAGATATTAAGGAGATCGAGATATATTAAGATATTAAGATTAAGATAAAGATTAGTTAAGATAGAGGGAAGGGATTTGCTGATTAAATATATGAACTGGAATACAGTGAGGGGAGGTGTGGGGAAGTCTGGGAAATAAGTAAATGCAATGAATACTATGAAAATGGAATTGTTTTTATTTGTTCTTCTTTTTTCTCTTTTGTGTTGTTGTTTTGTATTTTTGTATTTTTCTGTTGTTTTCTCTTTTTAAGTAAAAACCTTAATAAAAAATATTATAAAAAAAAAATGAAAGGTCAGCATTGGCAAAATGTGCATGATTTCTCAGTAGGGGGCAGAGCAATGTCCACATTTTCGTGCTTTGCAAGTAGAGTAGGAAGGCTAACGGAAGGCTCTGTCTTCCCTAACACTGGAAGCATCTGTATGAGGCCAGGTATGATATGAGATTTCATTTATGCTTCCTTCACCATCTCTGGTTCTCTGATGGTGCAGAGAAATGAAACACCTGCTGAAAATAACACTAATTAGGTGTGCTAATGTAGCATGACCAATCTGAATATTCATACATCGGGTGTCCGGAAATAATTTGCAAAGCATGTACATTATCCTGCCCTGATTTGCGGGGTCGACGCATTGCAACCTAGCGAAGGTATACCCATCAAATGCAAGGAGAATTTGCAGCCTGCTTATGCTGCTAGCTGGTAAAGATAACAGGCAGGTGTCAATTCAACAGCAGTAATGGGCTCTCTCCAGAGGCTTCTTTCTCCTGGGAAAACTCAACTGAGACCCAGAAGCAGTCGGTGAGGAGGGGAGGTGCTGTGCAACCCCCTCAGCTGAGTCACTGCTGTCTACTGAGAGGGCAATATGTGGGGCAGTAGAGAAGGCAGCAATTGAGAGGAGTGCTGGGTTGCCCCTCCTGAATTAGTGGCAGAGCAATGAGCTCCCCACCACCTTTCACTGCCCCCTATCATAGAAAAGGTAAAGGACTCCTGGATGGTTAAGTCAAGTCAAAAGCGACTATGGGGTTGCGGCGCTCATCTGGCTTTCAGGCTGAGGGAGCCGGCGTTTGTCCACAGACAGCTTTCCAGGTCATGTGGCCAGCAGGACTAAACTACTTCTGGTGCAATGGAACACTGTGATGGAAACCAGAGTGCACAGAAATGCCATTTACCTTCCCGCCACAGTGGTACCTATTTATCTGCTTGCACCGGCGTGCTTTTGAACTGATAGGTTGGCAGGAGCTGGGACAGAGCAACGGGAGCACATGCCATGGTGGGGATTTGAACTGCCAACCTTCTGATCAGCAAGCCCAAGAGGCGAGGTGGTTTAGAACACAGCACCACCATAGTATATGAGCACAACTAAGTGTTTTCAGCTAGTAGCCTTATCCTGCCAACTTGGCAGGAGACTTTTGCCATAGGTTCTGTACACACAGTCAGAAATTCAGGAAAGGTTAAACTTCCCTCACCATTTGGCAAGCCATGACATAGAAGTGGTTAATTATATGAGCACTGTGATAAGGTATGGCTTAGTAAACTTACAAAAGGCCACAGCTCAATGGCAGAGCAACTTCCTTGCCTTCACAAGGTCCCAAAGTATGGCTGAGAATGCCCCCTGTTGGAATCCAGGAGAGGTGCTGCCTGCCCATGTAGACAATACTGTGCTGGGTGGACTGATAGCCTGACTCAGTGGAAGGCAGCTTCTTTTGCATGTCAATTAAAATGGTTAAATATACTCACACTTTGAAGCCGAGCTCTCCCTGCTCTAATTGAATTAATATGGGGCTGGATAAGATGATATATATCCCCAGTCAAGGACACTGGCTTGCCGTCGCAATGGAGGGGAGCTGGCATTGTGTGACATGCACACACCATGCAACAAGCTTGCATCATGTGCACATGCTCACGACACTCTGCGCAATGTGCTTGCATCACTCACGCATGCCCCGCAACATGCTGACATGTCGTATGCATGCTGCGCAGCTTGCACAAGTGGCACAGGCACACCACATGGCATGCGTGAGTGAGGTCACCACCACAGAGTTTTGAGAGGACCCAGTCCCTATTGGTAAAACCTATTTGGTGTTTCGCAACTTGCTGACTAGTTTCAGGACCTTAGCCAGACCTAGCAGAGTACACGCAGAATCCACGGAAGCAGTTGGCGACTTGGCTGCAGACAGGATAGACGAAGCAGGAACCAGGAACTTGTAGTTAGGTGTTTATTATATACAGTGGACTATTTACAGGAACAGAACACGGATCTTTAGCTAGCTCTCTCTGACACGACTCACAACTCCTACACTGACACAGAACAACTGAACTACTGAACTCTGAACCAACACATTCCAGTTAGTAGGCCATTAATTATCACTCCCTTGAGAGAGCTTGACCAATCAGGGAGCGGACTCCATGTCTCTGTGTTATCACCAGGCAGACTTACTCCTTCAGATTGCCTTCTGGCTGTCTGCCAAACCTTAATTGGCTCTGTGTGAGTCACTGCACATACACAGTTTCCCAACAGTCCCCTCCTTGAAATTTGGGGGGGGGGCTCAGCCCCCACCCCATGGTTTTGGCCTCCATTGGCTACTGGTCTGTTTCCTGGCACAATTCAAAATGCTGGTTTTAAAGCCCTACACGACTTGGGTCCAAGCTATCTGAAAGACCGTGTTACCTCAAGTTCTGAGATCTTCAGGGAAGGCCCACCACCCTCGTAAGACGCACTTGGTGGGGACACAGGAAAGGGCCTTCTTGAATTGTGTTACAAAATACTGTGTGGTTGGTCTTTCTGTTGAGAGCCAGTGTGGTGTAGTGGTTAAGAGCGGTAGTCTTGTAATCTGGGGAACCGGGTTCGCGTCTCCGCTCCTCCACATGCAGCTGCTGGGTGACCTTGGGCCAGTCACGCTTCTCTGAAGTCTCTTAGCCCCACTCACCTCACAGAGTGTTTGTTGTGGGGGAGGAAGGGAAAGGAGAATGTTAGCCGCTTTGGGACTCCTTAAAGGGAGTGAAAGGCGGGATATCAAATCCAAACTCCTCTTCTTCTTCTTCTTCTTCTTCTTCTTTTTCTGTTGAAAGCAGAACATGATTTACACCAATGTGCTTTGAACTGAACATGCAGAGATAAGGTTGGCACAAATGATTTGCCAGGTGGGCAGGGAGCACCTGTGTGTACTTGTTGCCTTTGACAAATTGGGCTAGAAGTGAGCATACCTATAATCTGAAGCAGAGTCTTGTCTGCAGTAAGAATGCAAGTAAATTAACTTTCGCTGATACCTTTTGAATGGAAAGAAAATATAGAAGTTGTATAAGTCACAGACTGTTTAAGTGGTTTTATCATGGTATGTTTTTACTTGGTTGTAAAGTGCTTTGGGGCTTTTCTTAGTGAGAATCAATACATAAATTTAATAAACTGAACCAACCAAACCTGACACCATTACCTTTTGATGCAATGACTCGTGTGTTATTGACAGCTACATATAACAGCAGATTTCTTGTTTGAGAACAAAAACTAATGGAAATCATAGGACACGGAGGATACAATATTAGGTTCTAAAGGTGGAAGGATAAAGCACACACTGCAGATTTCGTGCTCAAAGTTTCTAATTTAAGTTATAGCTATAACATTTAAAAATACGGTATTTAATGAGAACCGATTAATACTGCAGTTATCATCAAGTATTTCTGCCAAGGGTTCCCTTGTAGCATTTACAAGGTTTACTGTTGCAGTCCTGTGGCAAAAATCCTGCAAGAAAAGAAAATGGAAATTCATACTGTATATAACCTTTACTATGCAGTCTGAAATTACGGGGCAAAAATGTTAAATATACTGTTTTCATTTTAGCTGTAAACTTTATGCACCATTACTGAACAGTACCATAACAACTTTGTATAACAGCAGAAGCAGTTCTTTGCGCTGCTTTCAGATCTTTCCAAAGGCAGACTTTCTCTTTTTGATCTCTCCTTTCCACCCCTCAAACCTTATTCATCATATGGAAGCAAAACAAATTCTGTATCCTAGCCTGTGTTGGCTCATGTGACAAATGGGAGATGGAGCTTCAGCTGCAGAAATGTTATATGGGATGGGGCCCCACCATAAAACAGCATTCAGGACCCTCTATTCCCATTCCTAGCATTGGATTTGTTTGTATGGATGGCTTTTCAATGTCATCCCAGCTACTTTTTTGGGATCCCAATATGGATAAAAGCATATAATAGTGATTTAGATAAGATACACTCAAGTTTCTTGAGACGTATCCTGGGGCTCCCAATTTCAGTCAAGTATACACACAGTGAAGGGATGTGGGTGGCGCTGTGGCTTAAACCACAGAGCCTACGACTTGCTGATCAGAAGGTTGGCGGTTTGAATCCCCATGATGGGGTGAGCTCCCGTTGCTCGGTCCCTGCTCCTGCCAACCTAGCACTTTGAAAGCACGTCAAAGTGCAAGTAGATAAAGAGGTACTGCTCCAGCGGGAAGGTAAACGGCATTTCCGTGCACTGCTCTGGTTTCGCCAGAAGCAGCTTAGTCATGCTGGCCACATGACCCGGAAGCTGTACACCGGCTCCCTTGGCCAATAAAGCGAGATGAGCACTGCAACACCAGAGTCGGCCACGACTGGACCTAATGGTCAGGGGTCCCTTCACCTTTATACACACAATGAACTATTGGGTGTGGGCTAGCACTAAAAAAAACAAACTGGTTGTGTAGCCATTTTCGTTGCCAACCTTTGAGTCTGCTTTCTGACTTACTTATATAAATCCAGATGGTTCTAACTCTGCAAAATTCAATCTGTTGGTATCAACTTGGAACTCTTCTGGGTTCTTCAACTTATTGTGATTACCTTTTTCCTGCCAGAGAGGATGGTAAATGCTTGTGGTTCTATGTGTCAGGGCTCGAGTGCATCATGTGTGGCCGGGATGTGGAGAAGGGAACATTTGCTGCTCCACCTCAGACAACAAAGGGACAGCGAGAGAGTGGGTGGGAAGATGTTGGTGCAGTGTAGGATTAAGTTTTTTTGAAGACAGGAGTGCCTGGCGTGCTCTGGTCCATGGGGTCACGAAGAGTCGGACACGACTGAACGACTAAACAACAACAATGATTAAGTTTTAAGTTGTGCATGTATTTATTGCTTGCAAGTTCACCTCTTGTGACTACGAATATATGGCTGACACCGGCGTAGCTGGTGTTTAGAGTTCCCACTGCCCACATACCTATTGCATTGGCACAAAGTCATTGCTAAAAATCAGGTAGCCAGAATGACAATATGTACAAACTGGGGAAATGTCATTCCCCCCTTCTGGAGATTCTGTTTAAGGCAAAATCTGGAACATGGCAAACATGAGGAAATGGGTGGATTTGGAGAGAGTGAGAGAGTGTGGGCAGCAAGAAGCCAAATTTAACAAGACGTTAAGTTTGTTTATCTCGTATTGGAACAATGAAGTACAGCATTTGCTGAATCCACCCTCTTTGCTGGGGGATGTTTAAAGACTGGGAGTACAGATGAGTTAGACTGAATCTAAAGCTGATAAAGAAAATATTATTAAGAATGTATTGAATTGAAATAGCAAATATAAATACTAGATGTAGTTATTTATTGTCAAACATATATTCTATTTATTATAATTTTAGAGGTTTGCTTATTGGATTAAATACTACATATTTGATTAAATGTATAGAATTCTATATTATCCATACAGCTTTCCATATATATTTATCATTTTTTAAAAAATGATATTTAGGCTACCTATGCAAGAGAGTTCTTGAATTAGCTCCGCACACAAAATCCTACCACAGTGCTTATATCACCATTGCTCCGCTCCCCCCTCACTTTTAAAGCAGCAGCTATTTTTATTCCCACTTCTGAGACTAGTAGCAGGTGGCTAGCGCCATTCAAGCCCACAAATATCCTTTTAACATTCCAGTTTGTTTGTTTTTTTGACAAACTCCCCAAATTGCAGGAATTCAAAAGTACATGTTGCCCATGACTCCTGGCTTAGGAGCAATTTAAACGGTAATACAGGCATTTCTGGCAGCAAACGACATTCAATGGAGCTAGCTGAGGAGTGTGAGGCTTGTGGGAGAAAACGCATTGCAATTTGTAATGCAGATC
Source organism: Podarcis tiliguerta (assembly GCF_965153285.1). Taxonomy (NCBI): domain Eukaryota; kingdom Metazoa; phylum Chordata; class Lepidosauria; order Squamata; family Lacertidae; genus Podarcis; species Podarcis tiliguerta. Next base: position 11,195,923 of record NC_139545.1, read on the forward strand.
TTCCTTGATTCTCTGCAGGATTTCACAAATCCCTCACGGTAGACACAGCAGGGAAATTCTTACCTTTCACATTTCTACCAGTGCAGGCTCTCAGAGAGGTCCTTGAATAACGCCATACGATACAATCTACTTTATGAGCTGGGGTCCTGCAACTGCAGTGTATATCGTTTCTTCGATATTTATATCTTTGCAGGGTCTGCACCTACATTTTAGGCAAGGAACTGGGCTTTGTTTCGGTTTTGTTTTTAAAGTCTAAACACAAAATTGATGGCCGGCTTCCATATCCTGGCATTTTTATTTTTATGCCATTTTGAGTTCTTTACTTGCACAGTAAGAGAAATGGAAGGAGACTGTTAAATAGATTGGCAGGAGCCTGCACAGTCGGAAAAGGTTATTATGTGACTGGCAGTTATAAAAAAGGTAAAGGACCCCTGACAGTTAAGTCCAGTCACGAACGACTCTGGAGTTGCGGCGCTCATCTCGCTTTACTGGCTGAGGGAGCAGATGTTTGTCTGCAGATAGTTTTTCCAGGTCATGTGGTGAGCATGACTAAGCCGCTTCTGGCAAATCAAAGCAGTGCACGGAAACGCCATTTACCTTCCCACCGGAGTGGTACCTATTTATCTACTTGCAGTTTGTGCTTTCGAACTGCTAGGTTGGCAGGAGCTGGGACCGAACAATGGGAGTCCACCCCTTCACGGGGATTCGAACCACCGACCTTCAGACCGGCAAGCCCTAGGCTCAGTGGTTTACACCACAGTGCCACCCGTGTGGGACCAAATTTTCATAGAAGCTGGGCAGCCCTGTAATCTCAGCAGATACTAAAAACTGCACCATTTGTACTGCATTGTAGCGGTGAACATCCCCCCTGGGGGGGGCACATTTAATGGTCAGGGACTGCACTAAGGTGGTGGTGGATGATTCTCTCTCTCTCTCTCTCTCTCTCACTCACTCACACACACACACCCTAATTTCTTTTTACTTCTTCTTCCATAGGTGGGAGAGCATTTCTGGTAGATTGGAGGGGAGCTTGATTTCTTAGCTAAGCCTGGCCTATTCTATTGTCTTAATCCCTTTGTGCATTAATTAGACTTAAGCATGTTGGTTATATGATGCAAGTTATTCCCACAGTTGGGATAAGGCGGAAGAAGATGCACCATCCTTAGCATCCTGACTGCAGATTTATTTAGAGTTTAAAACACTGTTTAAACTTTAGAGCCGCTCACCCCATTAACTTGGGTCCCGGATCCAGGTTGGGTTGACACTGGATAGGCATGGATTAGGTCTGTTTGTGTGCTAGTAATCAGAGCCTTTGCCACTATCAATGCTTTCCCCATTGATTTCAGGGCTGCCCCTGTTTGGCTTGCACTATATTGGGGAAAGGGTATTATTATATGGCTGTAGGACCTTCAGCAGAGACTTTGTGACAATGGCATCAGCATTTATGCGGTTGTTTGTACTTCTCACCCTTGTTCCCAGCAATGAGAGGGGAAGAATATTGATGGGTAATGAAGAGACTGCACAATTTTCTTCGGGATCAGCACAAAGTTACACATAGCACAGGTGTGCTTTTAACAGAGATAAATTTGGAAAGTTTGCATTGATTAATTACTCTCAAGTTCTCACATTCATCTGCCTAGTGTGAAAAGAATCGGGATCAAGCTTATAGACACAGACACACATTCGTGTATGCATTATCATGCATACCCATTATATATATATATATTTTAAAAAATATGTTTCAACTGAGGAATAAGTAGCAAATGCTAGCCATTTGAATAATTTTGTTCCTCAGGAGCCAATTAACAACAAATGTCAACAGCCACATTACCAATTAAAATTATTGGACTGGTTAATTCTGCATCTAGCTTAGGTTCTAGAAGGTTATTTTGTGGGGGTTGGAGGTGGGGTAGTGTTATAACACCAGAGAAAACAACCAAGTAGTAAAATGAGAAATCAGGACCAAATATTTAGCCCCGTGGGCCTATCTTTTATATCCAGGAACCTAGCAGCTACATGGAGAGCTTCTGTGTTGCAGTCCAGAGACTAATTTAAATAGTCCAGTTTTTGCGTGTCCACCCCCCAAATAACTCACAACAGACACGTAATTTTTGTTTGAGATTTTTGGCATGATTTTGGCCACAACTTTATTCAAATACAAACTGTGAATGGTTGTTTAGGCATTGGTTAAGACTATCTGTCCCCCCGCCTGGGGACAGAACTGACTTCCGGGCACCACCGAAAGACAGTGCGGGGGAAAGCAAGTCGGGGAGGAATTGGAGCTGAGTCACAGACCCTCAACTCTCACCCGCCTGCTCCCCGAAGGCTTGCCGGCCCTAGTCCCATTCCAGGGATTGGATGAAAAGATGGCAAGCCCCAGGATTCCTTTAACGGAATTCCCTTTCTGCAACAACCATGGAGGGGCAGGCCCAGCCTATCCTAACCCCTCCTCCACCAATTTATAACCAATGCCTAACCACAACCTTACAAGTTGTGACGATTTGCTACGCAGTAGGCAAAAACCACCCAGCCAGCCAATTTGCCAGGTGGAAAAATTCCTACCAGGCCCCTGCTCAAAGGCAGACGACCCCATGACAGGCATAGCAAGGTCAACGCAACAACCCCTTACTCTAGGGCGGGTGGGCAGGTGATCCGTTGCACGCAGCAAAAGAGAAAGTACAAGGCTGCGTGCAGAGTATTTAAACCTTTTACCCCTCCCACCAAAATTGCAACATAACTTTTCCCCCAGCAACTCAGCAATCCAATCACTGCCCCCTGGCCATCTTGGAGAACTTACCCGGCAACAAAGGGGGTGGCTCAGTAGACCCCACCGCAACACGTGCTCTCCCTGAAGGAGAACACACTTTCTCTTTCCCAAAGTTCCCATTTTCCATTGCAGTTTATTTCTTTGAGGCCCTGATGGGGAATCTCAGGGCCAGGGTCCTCCTGGCTTCTCGATCTGGCCCTTAGAACTGTTCCCAGGACACATCCCTCACCAGGGTGTGTAAGGATGCACAAGTATGCGCTGAAACTAGTCTACTGTACAAAGGTTGCTCTGCTCACTTTTACCTGTGGAACCACCCACTGCTGCCATGTGACACCCACCTGCCCCTCCTTGAAGGTTGTCCAAAAAGGAATGAAGCCCTCTGGCAGAAAAGAGTCCCCCACCACTGCTTTAAAGTAATAACACATTCACCATAAAAACAAATCACTTCTGAGTAAATGCAAAACTTCCCATAAGCCAACTTGAGGGACTTCCTGGAGCCTTGATTGGAGGGGGAATCAGTGGGAACCCAAGGCATATATGAAACCCAAACATTCCTAAGCAGTCAGTTGATAAAATGCAAGCATTTGATGTGCTAGCCACACTTCAACTTAAACTTCAACTCAGGTGGCTCTTGGGAGAGAGTGCATCACACAGAGTTTAGCTTCGATATCTACTAGCTCCACTGCTGTTTGTTTGTTTGTTTTTTAAACTTAGTTCTCTGGTTTCACCTTCCTGCTGTGAAAGATCTGCAGCCTGAAGACTGAAATGGAAACATCCAACCTTTTCTGCCGCATTTGCCAGAGTGAAACCTCCTGAGCCTAATGCAGCCGTCCCGCTGCAAAATGTTTTCAAACACAATGCATACAAACATTACATTTTAAGCATATTGAGTTCTATCTTTAACACCTTAAACTGAATCGGGCCATTGGTCCATTTAACTCAGTACTTTTGAAACTGACCGGCAGCAGATCTCAAGGTTTTCAGGCAGGGATCTCTCCTAGTTCTACTTCGAAACACCAGGGACTGAGCCTGGGACCTTCTGTGTGCAAGGCAGGTGCCCCACCACTGAGCTATGACACTGCAACACTGAGATCCCCCCCCCCTTTTTTTGCCAAAATATGCTGGGTATTGAGCTTGGAATCTTTTGCATGCAAAACATGTACTCTGCTTCTGAGCAGTTTCCCCTTCCTGTGAGCAGGTTAAAGTCATTAAGGTAACTATAGCTGGCTGATGAGTTTGACAGCCTCTGCATCCCCCCCCCCCTCCAGTCAACATATTTAAGTGCTGGTGTTTGAGCCGTTATTGCCGTGGTACACCTCATTTCTATTTACAACGTGCCCATTTCTATCCAACAGGAGAAAAAGAGATAGAGTGAAATGATTTCACAAAATTGCAGGAAGGAAATGCATAATGTAATTGAGAATACAATAAATGGCACTGCCCAGACTAACATGCTGCATTCTTCACTCTAATTAGCTCCTTTGGAGCAGAGCAGATTGCTTTCAATAAGCCCAAGAAAATTGAGTTTGATTCACTGGAGACAATCTGGGTTCAGTGGTTAACCTCACAGCCTTTAACAAGGGAACTTCTTAAGGATACACAACAGTAACGAGTGAACTTGTCAATAGAAATTGGGGGCAATGTCAGGATTTGACCTGGTTTCAGATGGAAACGGCTCTTGGAGGGAAAATTTGGACAAGAGAGAGGAACAGTGGCTATTTCAGCACATTGGAATGGAATGGAATTGTACGTTTTGCAAAATGGAAGTCACGTGTGACAGAGATAAGGGCTCCATCCTGCTCAAACAGCTTTGTATTGTGTTGCCACTGTCTTACAATAGATGTGTGTTTATTATGAATGCCTAACTTATACCAGTCAAAAGTAGGTCTCTAATGATATTGACCAGAGGACCAGCTGTGGCAAGGAGCTTGCTTTCTCCTCCAATCAGAAGAAAGCTTCAATGTTTCATTTCCTTAGCAAGAGGAAGCACAACATGGTTCTAATGATACAGATATGAGTGGCTCTCTTCAGATGATCATGTGTATTACTTCCCATACTTCAGAATTTGGTAAGTTACCCATGGTGTATTTTTCACCCTCCTGCTCACTCTACGGAGAGGAGGCCCTGGACTTCTGCCCCAAAATCCTGCCCTGATGGTAGCACTAGTTGGAGAGAAAAGGGTGGCAGTAGTGGCAAATTGAGATAGTGGCATATTGGGATGAGAAGAGAAGGGACGGCATGGAGATAGCTCCTGGCTAACAAACTCAGCTTGCTTCTTAATGTTGCAGTCCTGTGCACACGTAAGTGGGGGTAAATCCCATTGAACTCACTTACTTATGAGTAGAGGTGTACGGGATTGTGTTGCAAAAATGGACCCAAACAAATGATTCCCAACAACAAGAATGGGCCCTTTTGTTCTGTACAAGTTCATTATAAACATGCAATGTGATTTAAAATTAAGCTTTGAAGAGTTGTTAATATCCTCCTAACAAGGCCAGTCTTACACCTTGTTGATATATATTGTTGTACTATGTATTTTGGGTCTATGGACTGCAATAAAGCTCTCTGTGTGTATACAGTCATACCTCATGTTACATTTGCTTCATTTTTTCAGGTTGCATCCCGCGGCGACCTGGAAGTACCGGAAAGGGTTACTTCCGGTTTCGCCGCTAAATTGTGCTTCACACATGCACACAAGCACCAGATTGTGCCACACACCTGCGCAGATATGGCACTTCAGGTTGCGGGTTTTCATATTCAGAATGGGCCTCCGGAACGGATCCCATTTGCAACCAGAGGTACCACTGTACTGAAACTGTCTTCTGCAAACATGTCACACATAGCTTGAGAGTTCCAGATTTGCTACTTGGGTTTCTTTCTTTTGCAGTTCTAGAAGGGATGGTGAAGGTCACACAAAGTAAACACTTCTGCTATTTGTATTAAGCATAAGAACTTAATGTCATGGTCTGGCCTACGGCTGAGGACTTCGGGACTGGGAGCAAGATGGCGGGGTGGGAGCAGGAATGAGAGTCCAGAAGTCAGGGATCCAAGGGTCAGGAAGCAAGGAGTCACGAAGTCAAGGGTCAAACTAGCGGGTACCCCTCCAACATTCCACCTTGCCCAAATCTTGCAGGATAAGGATACCCATACGACCCTGAAAGTGGCTAGGTTCCTGGTCGCGGTCCTTACCCAAAAGCGACGCCAAGGAGCACTACAAGCTAATTAAGGCGTAGGATGCCATTCTATCTTATAGTATTTTATTGTTATAGTGGCGTTTTAGCGGCTGTTTTTTTTTTTTCCCCCTCCTTCCCTATTTTTTTTTCTTTTTTCCCCACGTGCACAAGTTGTTATTTAGGTTTTTTCTTGTATGGGCCCACGGCCGTAATAAATAAATTGTTGTTGTTGAAGTCAAGGGTCCAAGGATCAAGAAGCAGGGAGTCAGGAAGCCAAGGTCTGAGGATCAGGAAGCAAGAAGCCACATGCAGCAAGCCAAGAAACGTGTTGCTGTGGCAAAGAGCTGAAGGGAAATGTTGCCCCAACCCAACCACCACATTAAGGTGGGAAAGGAACTGTAACCATTCCGGTCCGTAGAGAAGATGAGAATCTTTGAACAGCAGCTCTTAATACATTGCTTTAAGAATGTTCACCTCACGTAGCGAAGTAGTTTTTAGCATCCTGCAATTAACCTGAAGGAAGATCTGGCAGCAGTTGTGGAGGTGGGCAGAGGGAGGAGGGGGAGGGAGAACCTAAAGAATAAGGGATCTGTTCATGTCATGGAACCAAACATTTGGAGAAGAGCTTTTAAGCAAGATCGATGCCTATAATGAGAAAAGGGTTTAAAAACCAGCAAAGCAATAATGCACATATTAGCTTTTTGATTGAGCGTGCTGATATCTTCCTCAAAACAATTATGCCATTCATCCTGTAACAAACATAATGACCCTGATAGACTCGCACGGGAAGCTTGAGTCAATCAATCCCAACCTCTTATTCAGATAGACACCAAGCACTGAGGCGGGCCAGCCCTGCTTCCTTGCTGCTCTTTTATTTGCTTCTTGACACATGCCATTAAGGCCTAAACTTTGCGGAAATGTTGCCCTTTTTGCTTCCCCCCTCGAACAACCCCACCCCCCTCTCTCCAAAGCCTAATTGACTCCTCTAAACAATATATTATCAGGCTAATGATTTGTTCTTGTAGCCTGGAGAGTTTCCGACTGTGTTTTCTTTTGAGAAATGCATAAATTGTAGCCCCATAATCCTATCGGGAAGGTTTTTAATAAGACATGACATTTCAGTAAAACTAAAGCAAGGGACGGGGTGTCTGCCACTCTATGGGCATTGTGCTCAGGCCTCGGCGCTTAATCTAAGATATTGAATGCCAGCTGCCAAATTGTGTCTGTAACATTTGACTGTGCAATGCGGTATGGTTTTAATATTCATCAGAGAGCTTCAATACAGGCTGACAGTACAGAGTACACTGCTATTATTACAAAATGATTTCTGAGCCTTGAGGGAACTTGGTACCATGCTGACTGAAGCCATATAGCTAAGTACTGAAGCTAAGCATTCACATGGCAGCTTTGAATTCAAAGTACCTTTGCCATCTTTATTCATCCTTGGAAGAAGGGATGCGGGTGGCGCTGTGGTCTAAACCACTGAGACTCTTGGGCTTGCTGATCAGAAGGTTGCCGGTTCAAATCTGCACGATGGAGTGAGCTCCTGTTGCTCGGTCCCAGCTCCTGCCAACCTAGCAGTTCGAAAGCATGCCAGTGCAAGTAGATAAATAGGTATCGCTGCGGTGGGAAGGTAAACGGTGTTTCCATGCGTTCTGGCTTCCGTCACAGTGTCCCGTTGCACTAGAAGTGGTTTAGTCATGCTGTCCACATGACCCAGAAAACTGTCTGTGGACAACCATCAGCTCTCTCAGCCTGAAAGCGAGATGAGCGCCACACCCCATAGTCACCTTTGACTGGACTTAACTATCCAGGGGTCCTTTACCTTTTTTACCTTTACCTTTACCTTCGTTGGAATAGCCCTACAAAGTTTATCAATGTTCCCATTTTACAATGGTGGAATTAAGGCTGAGAAATACGAGTTTGCTCCCAGCCAGTGTTGGCTCTAGGTTTTGGTGGCAAGAAGACACGCTCCATTCCTTGGGGGGGGGGGATTTCCTTGGTGGGTCTAGCTCCTCATTGCAGCTGGTCATGGAAGCAGAGAATTGCAGAGTTGGAAGGGATGCCATAGGTTGAAGGAGCTGAGTATGTTTAGCCTGGAAAAGAGGAGATATGATAGCCATCTTCATGTGGTAACATGTTGGCACCAGTGTTGTGGAATGCCCTCCCTGCTGAAATAAGAGAGTCCCCATCAGTATTGGCATTCTACCACTTCCCGAAGACACACCTGTTTAGGCAATTACTCCCATGAATTGATTGTGATTTCATTGTTTTAACTGTTCTAATTATTATGTTTTTCATTATTTGTTTTATTGTATAATTTAATTCGCCTGCCAACCTAGCAGTTCAAAAGCACTCCCGGGTGCAAGTAAATAAATAGGGACCGCTTACTAGCGGGAAGGTAAATGGCGTTTCCGTGTGCGGCTCTGGCTCGCCAGAGCAGCTATGTCACACTGGCCACGTGACCCGGAAGTGTCTCCGGACAGCGCTGGCCCCCGGCCTCTTGAGTGAGATGGGCGCACAACCCTAGAGTCTGTCAAGACTGGCCCGTACGGGCAGGAGTACCTTTACCTTTACCTTATAATTTAATTAAGGATGCTTTAATGTTGTTTTGCCTTTTAATTATGGATTGATTTTGGAGTTGTAAACCTCTTAGAAGATATTTTGGTATATAAGCAGTATATAAATTAATAAATAATAACACTAACTGGATAGGCCAGAGATTGACCTTCTGCATGGAGGTCTACCACCAACCTAAACCCCATCCCCAAACGCATATATAATTGCATAGAGAGGGAGAAGATGGGTGACCAACAGGAATCAGGCTGCCCCTTGTTTACAGATATTGCTGGCATCTGACCGGATACCAAAATCTGGTTGTATATTAGCCACAGGGGAACTAGAAAATATTTTTCCAGATCCAATATTAGGTGTCCACAGCAACATCTATCTGATATCATAAAAATCTCTGTGCAAACTTCCCTGAAAGAGAGGGGAAAGTGCAAAGGTACCAAATATTAAGAAGATATTAAAGCTCACTTGAGGTTTCAAGATTTATTGAATGGAAGGGTAAATATTGAGAGAGATTAAGAAAGATTATAGAGAGGTTATCAGGTCATTGTTGACTCAGTGGGAAACGAATCGCACTATTCACTTGAATCAGTGCATGGGACTAGGCAAGAGGAGGAAGAAAAGGTACCCTGCCCTGCTAGCAGACACAGAACGAAAGGAATCTTAGAGAAATTTAATTCAGTAGATGAATTAAAGCTGAATCCATAACATTCACATCTTCCATCGTTTGAAGTTCGTGCTCATCAAAATTTTGAAATGCAGTTCTTCAAGCAATATTTATAAAAGTGTATATATTAGGGGAAAGTGTGCATTAAAATGAAGATATTGGTGAATTAAGGGATATGGGTGGCGCTGTAGGTTAAACCACAGAGCCTAGGACTTGCCGATTAGAAGGTCGGCGGTTCGAATCCCCATGACGGGGTGAGCTCCCGTTACTCGGTCCCTGCTCCTGCCCACCTAGCAGTTTGAAAGCACGTCAAAGTGCAAGTAGATAAATAGGTACCACTCCGGCGGCAAGGTAAACGGCGTTTCCATGCACTGCTCTGGTTCGCCAGAAGTGGCTTAGTCATGCTGGCCACATGACCCGGAAGCTGTATGCCAGCTCCCTCAGCCAGTAAAGTGAGATGAGTGCCGAAACCCCAGAGTCGGCCACGACTGGACCTAATGGTCAGGGGTCCCTTTACCTTTTATTAGTGAATTACTACTTGCAGAAATGTGTGCATTAATCAAAACGACATAGAACAATGTGTTTAATCAGATGAATTTGCACGTTTACTGGCTTCTATAGGCATGGCAGTACAGAACAGTCCATTGTTTGGTGCAGGTGGTATAAAATCTAAAGGCTCTTGTAGGCCAGATTAGGTATTACAGGACCTGTGCAACTGCCACTGAAAGCTGCAGTCCTGTACATCTGCCTCCAATTTCCCCCTATAATGTCTACAAAATGCATGGCATACATGGCATGAATGATGTTACTTTCTCACACCAGCTCCACTTCATTGACTGTGGAGGTGAGAAACTTGCAACATGATGATATCATGCTGTGACATTAGCAGTGAAGGCAATAAGAGGAGAGATGTGTCATGAACACATCTGCCCCAAGTAGAGAGGCACAGCATGAGTTAAGAAGCAGCCAGCAGCAGGGAAGCTTGCATTCCCCTCAGACAGCTGGGAGCAGTTGGCTGTCTGCTCCCCCTCCTCCTGACAATGAAAGGAATGCAGATAAGACGCTAGCAGAGAGTGGGATGGAGAAAAGCCAACTAGCTCAAGAAGCACAGGCAGGCTCAGAAAGCAGGAGGGGGAATATTTCCTCACCGGAAGAGGAGGCAATTAATCCTATGAGCCCAAGGAGTAGATGGATGGGAAAGGTTTTAGACAGGAAACAAAACCAGAAACGTAAGGGTCATAGGTTCAGGATATTCTGCAGAAGCAGGAAGAACTCATCAGAAGGGTCAACTGAATTGTAAGTTACGGAAGCTCCAATAGAGCTTCCAAGGCTGGTTGTTTGTTTTGGAATAAATCTTCAAGCTAATTACGATTTGCGTGCTGTGTTATCAAGACGGCAGCCTGGGCTCCTGACAAGATGTGGCGTCTTCCATCATCACATGTCATAATGTCTAGTTCTGACTGGACTAACATATCTTGAGAAAGACCATGTTCTAACCACATTCCAATTCATAGATTTTGGCTCGAGATTTGTCAGATCTGTCCATTCCTGTGTGAACCTGCATGCATATCATGGGCAACTTCTGATGCCCTATTCCAGGTCCCCCTGCTGCTGTCTCCAGAAACAAGAAGTTGATTCCAGAGAGCATTCCACAAACGGGGAGCCACTGCAGAAAAGGCCCATTCTCATGTTGCCACCCTCTGAACCTCTCATGGAGGAGACACATGGAGAATGGCCTCAGAGGATGATCTCAGGGTCTTGGTAGGTTCATATGAAGAGAGGCAGTCCTTATGAAGCATTGCAGTCCTAAGACTTAATGGGTCAAAACCAGCACTTTGAATTGGGCCCGGAAACTAATTGGCAGTCAGTACAGTTGGACCAGGATCGGTGTAATATGCTCAAACCTTCTTGCCCCCCTGAGCAACCTAGCTGCTGAATTTTGCACAAGCTGAAGTTTCCAAACTGTCTTCAAAGACAGCTTTATGTATAACACATTGCAATATTTTATTTTGTGGCATTTTGTTATTGCTTTGCTTTGGTTATATTGCTTTTATTTATTTTTACTTTTTGTAAACTGTTCTGAGAGCTTTGGCTGAAGAGCACCTGCTAAATACTGCAAGCAAGCAAATAGTTGATACTCAACTTCTCACACATGCATAGCCACTCCATCTTGCTTTATGAATTCGCACACAACATAGACATGTGTTAGTAGACAGATATGGTGAATTTAGCATATCCAGCGCAACACAGGCAATTAGGATGGTGATGGATGTTTTAAGGGCTCCACTAGCCCGATGCCATGCACATTGAACTTGATTAGCATTGTGTCCACTGTTTGCATTGTCAGCTCACATATGCCTGTCGTCTTGTACAGCTTCCTCAAGCCGGCGTTCCAAAATGATGCACATGTCACATCAAAGCAAGCAATGTCAACTTGCATTGCATTACATTCTATGACATGCTGTGATCTTATGTAACTGAACACAGCACATTCTGTCATTTTGCACGACAGGATTAAAGAGCAGGGAAATTATCTTAAAATAGACCATAACACATTATACAAAGCTATCTCTATCTTCTCCTACCTTCCAAGATTACAATTATCCATTAGGCGGCACAGGCACATAGGAAACTTGACTGAGTATGGGACTGCCCTGGGTAGACTACTTTAAAGTTACTTGGTCCTTTGTCCATCTCCAAGTCCACAGCATCTGAATGGCATCACACTGACTACCCCTGAAATACACCAATATATAACCACTTCCAAACCACAGCAGTAAAAATAATAAAACAGCAGCAGGTCCAAAACCTGTATCAGTATTTTTTAAACAATGTGGGTTTTTAAAAGTCTTTTAAAATGCTATACCTAGTGGAACCTGGTTTATCAGGGACAATGGGGCACTGCCCCACCAATCTTAGTCTACCCTCAGCCTCAAAATCACAGTCCTGAGGCACCATCATGTTCTGCCTTGGGTTGACAGGCTGTGGGAAATGAGAAGGAGGGTGAAGAGGAGTATGGGATGTGGGGGCTCACGCAGCAGAGCAGAAATAAGATGAGGGAGTCCTCCTCTTTCTCTGAATCTGGCAGCTCTGGCTGGAGAGGCCATTCACACAAGGCACGGGGATCTCCTGAGTAAGCGCAACACACCTTGCCTTTAAATGTTTGGTGGGTGGGCATGGGAACCCATTGGGACAACTCAATAGCTCCCATGTGGTTTGGGAACCTCTTGCCCTAGTTTTGAACTCAGGACCTCCTGCTCCTAGCTCTGCTAGTCCTGGCATTCAAGTGCTTACTCAGAACCTTGGAGCAGGTATAACTCCGAGTCTGTTGGTGAGTCTGAGCCGTTATGCTGCCTCAACAAAAATCTCTTCCCTCCTTTTAAGAGTCTCTACCATTGTGTTTTGGGTGTGTCAGGACATAGCTCAAGCTCCTGAATTGGGCCTGGATATGCACCAGCAACACAGCTTCCAGTCCATTGATTCCTGGCCAGCAGAAAAATTATTTTACTGGTCTTGATAGTCATATTCAACCTTTAAGTTTCAGGAATAGCATGCCTTTGAATACTGATCGCAGAATAGGGCTGTTGTGTTTGTTGAAGTAAGGGTAGCAAAAACGCAGCTAAGAAGCTCAAATCATAAAAAATTATTTGGAAATTAAACCAATGTTAAGACTTTAACATTCAAAAACTTTACTTGCAGAAACTGATAGTTATACAGCAGATGAATTAAAACGTAACATTTACAGTCACGTGTTTTTACAATCATGGGCTTACAGTTTCTTTTTCAAACTTCTCAACAACCAGATTTTCCTCTCTTTCCAGAGCTCAGCACTCAGCCTTCCATATCTCAATTAGGCCATGCCTTGTGGCACCTATGAGAGATTTCCATTTTTACCTTCTCTTGCAGTTTTTCTTTCAAGCAGAGAAGAAACCCTCCAACACTCTATTCAACTTAGCAGTGTTCACAGTGGATTAAAACACAGTCATCTTGCTTCACATAAAATGGAGTCTTTCCTTCGCTAGATACTTCCCATGTGACCAACTTTAGCCAATCACATGAGAACTACTAGAGCACTCTCTAGAATTCAGTTACCGACCAATCAAATTTGCATACAAGTATTTACAATTTCAGTGAATTAAGTTAAATTACTATACTTAGCAGTCTTCACATCCAGCTTGCGGACTTCCCAGCTCAATCTGATGGGCTACTGTTAGTAACAGGAAGCTAGACTAGCAAGGCCTTTAATTTGATCCAACAGGGTTATTCTTACGTTTTCTTGGCCTGAAGGTAAGTTGTGTGGAAGACTTCACCTAATAAATTTCTACATGCCTGGATATTGTTAATGAAGAGGGGCCAAATTAAAAAAATCAAATTCCAGTTATCCTATCCAAGACCTGCTATCTGTCAGCTGAGTGCAAAGAGCTCTAAAATACAAGAGTCTTATTTGGCAACTGAGCTTAATTCAGTTAAGTGATGATTTCACCTTGCACGGTTTAAGGTTTTAACCATGATTGATATAGAACCTTCTAAAACATAAGTAATTATGGATGCCTGGCAGAAGGGGGGGGGGGGCATTTGAACTTCTTCACTTGCTTTGTGAAAGGCAGCTATAAATCCTTCAGTATTTAATTGCTGCAGTTTATATGCCAGCACCTTTTCTGCCCCTGTCTTCTCTGTCACATCTTCCTTTACTTTTTACTCTGCCAAAGATTTACTTTTCCCAATAATTAAATTAAATTAGATAAATTAAAGCCTAACTGAAGCTAATTTTGCATAATATCCCAAACCATTTGTGTAAGACTTCTAAAAAAGAAATCTTCCAGCTATTTCTCTAGGCAGTAGGTTAGCTAATTATCTACCTCTCCAAGCAGCCTTTGAGCTATCACGGATCATATGCTTAGAAGGGGAGAAAATTCATTCGATTGCAAAATGAATGTCCATTACCATCCTGATGTATCATAAACATTCTGCTTTCCTCCCACCGGGAATAAACAATCCTTCCTCTCTGGGATATGTTTGATCACATAACATAATAAGCAGATTACATATTATCATTATCCTCTGAATATCATCAAGTCGGCAATTTATTCCTGAAACTTGTGGGAGATGCAAATTTGGCTGAAGTTTAGAACTCCAAAACTTTGAAGGTGAACCCCGACTGCTCATGGCCTCCAAATACTTGCTGCTATTTCAGAGTGTGCCTGTCCATCCAGCACATTAATTCACCACACCAGAGGCAGATTTAGAGGAGCCTGACCAATTCGTTTACATTGGATGCAGAGTCTTGGGGCCACCGCTGAGGGCACTATGGTTTAGAATGGAGCAAGACAGGAGGAGGAGTGCTTTATTTTGGCATCACACAGGATGCTGCTGAAATTTGAGACCCCAAGATCCTCCAATGACCAAATCATATTTCCAAGTTTTATACTTTTCATTGAGTTCCTCAGAAGTGAACTGTACAATCCTATGCCTGGGAATTCAGAGGGCTTGCTCTCAGTCCTCAATCCACCATATGGCAGCTCCATATTGCACAAATCATCCCAAACTGGGGAGGGAGAGGGGGATGAAAATGGAAAGCACATGGTGGGAGGAGCAATTGTCTTCTTATCTCATTCCCAATCACCAAAGTCTATGAGCTGATAATTACTTCCACCAGATCCTGGTCTGGCATTGATCTGTAGAATGTTTGTGGGCAACTCCATGGAATTGGGGAGGGGGCTTAGCTCTAATAAAGGTGTGCTCCTCACTCAGACCCTGTCTGTGACCTCATTTTCAAGAATCTATGGGCAGCTCTTTCAGTGGAGGGCCACCACAGGAACACAAAGTCACAGGAGTGTGCTGGTCGGTAATCAAAGAAGGAGTTAATGCTTTATGGGAAAAAACACAATCTCTTAGACTTGGTTGAGTGTCTGGCCTAATGAGCAGACCGGTTCATTCCTGGTGGTCTTCCTCCATGAAAATCAGTTGCCAAGACTGAAAGTCTCCTGTCCTCACAGCTGTCCCCTCCTTTCCAGGGCTTTCCCCAAGCAATCAGAGACTACGCTTGCATGCAGCCCACCTATCCACCACTCTTTTCATGCCTCTTCTGGTACTGGGAGACCAGGGGGAGGGGAGCTTGTTGCAGGAGGGGAAGACACCTGTGATTCTTCACCAGCCTGAATCATCTCTGCCTCTTGGCCTCCCTAAGGAGGTCCAAAGTATGGTGAATGTGGCCTATAAGGGTATACTAAGAAAGGATTAGAAGGCTGATCGCAGAAGAATCGATGCTTTTGAATTATGGTGCTGGAGGAGACTCTTCTTGCTGGACTGCAAGAAGATCAAACCTATCCATTCTTAAAGAAATCAGCCCTGAGTGCTCACTGGAAGGACAGATCCTGAAGCTGAGGCTCCAATACTTTGGCCACCTCATGAGAAGAGAAGACTCCCTGGAAAAGACCCTGATGTTGGGAAAGATGGAGGGCACAAGGAGAAGGGGACGACAGAGGACAAGATGGTTGGATAGTGTTCTCGAAGCTACCAGCATGAGTTTGACCAAACTGTGGGAGGCAGTGGAAGACAGGAGTGCCTGGCATGCTCTGGTCCATGGGGTCACGAAGAGTCGGACACAACTAAACGACTAAACAACAACAAAGAAAGGATTGGCTACAGCTCTGTCAAGTGTCTGCTCAGTGGCCAACTTGGATTTGTCACCATATAATTTGTAAAACTGCCCTAGGTAGAACTCATTTGTAATGGAAGATAGCAGAAGGGTTGGACCAGTCATTTATACTATCATAAAGTCCCATTGCCAGTTTATCTTTCTCTTCTAGCAGGGCTTGAAAAGTTAAACTGTCCATAAGGTATTTTTGCCACATTAATTTCCCTTGAGGATGTCTTACAGTGTCTCCAGTAAATCACAGCCATGACTGACTGTATCTGTGGGTGCATCATCAGTCCAGGTGAATTAGACAAACCACCAAAGATGAACTCCAAGAATGCAGCTAACATGTCATGTTACACTCTCCAAAGCTGATGTTCAGAACAACTAATCATGTCCAAAGTACAGACCATATCAAGGTAATTACTTTTAAATCCAGCCCCATAATCATGTTTTTAATACCAGAAACATACAAGTTGAGCTTGGGATGTGTGTGTATGTTTCAATTCTGATGGACGCAGCATCATAAAAAAGTAAAAATGTGTCCCTGATGGTAAGGGATGAACTTCTTTGTTCATTAATGAATGATATTTTCCCTGTCTTAGGGTTTATTCTTCATTTCAGCAACAGGGAGAATGATCTGCACTGTATATGGACTCATATCAACCTGTTTAACTGAGATAAAAGACACTTATCATCTTCCATTTTTTATATAAAAAAGACAACCCTCATTTCAATTTTTATTTTTATTTTTATTTTGATACTGTCACTGCTCCATTACTTGAATAGAGAGTATGTCTTTTCCAGATAGCTCTCAAATACTTCCTAATTTCACTTGGCCTGGGGAATTTTTTCAGTAAAAAAATATTTAAAAACCCCAATTAATTCCATTTTGAAGTCTCAGAGGCAATGCTTGACAACATTCCATTTCTTTCCATGAGAGCTAATAAACTAAAAAAAAAATTACATCTGTAAAATGAAATAATTCAAGCTTCAGGATCAAAGAAAAATAGCATTGGGGGGGGGGGGATCATCAGTAAAACAATGAAATCCAAAGGAAAAACTCTAAGACAAAGGATGGAAGCGGGAGGGAGTTTAGGAGGATGCAAGTACCATTATACACCT
Organism: Podarcis tiliguerta; assembly: GCF_965153285.1. Lineage (NCBI taxonomy): Eukaryota > Metazoa > Chordata > Lepidosauria > Squamata > Lacertidae > Podarcis > Podarcis tiliguerta. The sequence goes on from NC_139545.1 coordinate 11,212,863, forward strand.
GTGTCTTGACACAGGCATAATGAAAACAATATGCTGAATTAGAGCTTTGAGTGACAGAAGAAAATTGGAATGTGAGAGTGAATGGAAGACCTCGGAGTATAGAAAATTTTCAGAATACTGGATTGGAACAAGGAAATTGTCAGGCAGAAAACTATTTAGAAAGCGTATAATAAAGATAGCAATTAAACCAATCATACTCATAAAACATCTTGTTTTGGGGGGAAATTACAATTCATTTTCATTCCACTAAATTTGTCCTTCATTTGCAATGCATATGTCGTCCATGTCACACTCATTTATAAAATATATTTTTAAAGAAATATATATATATCTTCTCTGAAGAGAGTATGTTTAAATCATAGATCAAGATGCAAAGTTTTTTTTAAAAAAACAACAACAAAAACACAAAATTGCCTTGATTATTTCTCCTCAAAATCTGCCCCCTGCAGATTCTGAGACTTAATGCACAAACATATGAATATCTGCTTAAAAGTAAGTTCCATTTAAGATTGTAACCTAAACATCAAGCAACATGTGACATTTGCCAACTGGGTTAGACACCTGTCAGTACCTGAGAGGCCACAGTCCTTGCTATCTAAAGCCCTGTGTTGGGGGCAGTGGGTATTGAAATTTGAACACTTTTGACATTTGATGGATACTAGTATATTAGTTGAAAACAATTTATTGAATACATATATGCCAGATCTTTCTTTGAGAGACCTTAGGTTGTCTACATGGCTCTTCTCCCATGCTCACCCTCCATTTTAACCTCCTAATAACTCAGGTGAGTTTCATGCCCGAGTGGGGAACTGAACTCCTCTCTCTCCAACACTTTAAAGAAGGGCCCTAATGGATCATACCAAAAGCCTACAAACTTCAGCATCCTGTTCCCACAGTGGCCATTAGATTGGAGAAGATGCTAGAATTCTCCCTGATTTTCTCCTTGCTAATTTTTCATGTACAGGAAAGATAGGGAAGGATTCTCTCTCTCTCTCTCTCTCTCTCTCTCTCTCACACACACACACACACACACACACACAAACACACACACGGAATCTATAGTACAGTACCAGTAGATCTCTATTTTGTGGTCAGCACATAAGATAAAGTTCTGACGTGTTTCCTTTGTTCCCCTGGAGAGCCAAGGCCATCCCTTGCCGTGACTGATAGAGGAGAGAACTGTTTATGCAGTTGTGTCCTTATTATGGCTTTGCTCAACAGTTCAAGTTTTACGCATTTAAAAGTGCTCTCTTTTGAAAGAACAAAAGGGGGGGTTGAGTCAGTTTTTAAACTTACTACACAGAAACCCTTTCCTTCACTTCAGCATCCTGTTCCCACAGTGGCCATTAGATTGGAGAAGATGCTAGAATTCTCCTCCCTGGTTTTCTCCTTGCTAATTTTTCATGCACAGGAAAGATAGGGAAGGATTCTCTCTCTCTCTCTCTCTCTCTCTCTCTCTCTCTCACACACACACACACACACATATGCACACACACTTGGAATCTATAGTACAGTACTTCATAATTTTGACAGCATAGTTCCTTCAGTGACAATCCTGCTTAATTCTCTAACCCAGTGCTGGCCTGATCTACCCTTGGTCTCCATAGTGATAGAGGATTTTAGTGTCTGCATTTGATGGCCTCCATTGCAGCCACAGCCTTTTAATGGGAATGTGTCTTTCTTCACTTCACTTCAAAATGGAAGAAGATGGTCCTGCTGTGGTTGTAGGTCTTTCTGCTCATTCTGCTGAATGGGGCCTTGAGTGCACACCAATGGGATTCTACAAGGACTCTCCTCCTGAAGAGAGGGGAGTGGTTGTGGGCCGGAGCCCGAGCCCCACCTCTAGCAGGGGGCGTCTGCCCCTTGCCTCCCACTCACCTGGCTGCTGCCCACGGCCATCGGCAGGCACCCAACCAGGTGCCTCTGAGGGGGCGTGTACAGCAGCCTTAATACTGCGGTGCCAGCCCCTCCTCAGCCTCACTCTTCTTCGGCCTGGTAGGAATTTTTTCCATTTGGCATTAGGCTTTTTGGTTTTTTTGCCTACCTCGTAGCAATCATCACAACTTTCGTGGTATTGGTGGGTAGGTTACGCATTGGAATAATGTGTCGTGGTGTCGAAGGGCTAGGTGTGGCCATTGCCTATGCCTTCAATTTTTGGGTATTCCGTTAAAGGAATCTGGCGGTCGTGTATTCTATCTGATGCCTGCTTGGCGGGAGGCCATGGCACGACCCTCAGTGACATCAGGGGAGAGCCTATAGTTGGATTAGCATCAACAGGCTCCGCCTACTGGTGAATAAACCCCCCTTGTTTCAGACTCACCCCTCTCTGAGGGGGTGGAGTCAGGTGACATAATCCAATGCCTAAGCCAATGCCTTTTCACTTGCTGTAATCAATAAAGTTGTGGCCTTTTCTTGCCCATTAACCTTATATCACGTGTCCTTGTGTATTCATTCCACTTTGGGGGGGGGGGGATCGGGTCCTCGAACCACAACATCATCAAAGGCTAGCCAAACCTTCATGGCAACATCTGTTTCCATGACCCAAAGCAATCCACATTCCATGGGCATCCATACTAACAGGACATATTTCTTACACCATTGACTGCATGGCCGTCCTTTATACAAATGTGAGCATTGGGTTTTGCTTTGTTTTTTCAAAGCCTCACTTCTGCCTGCTGTTATCCCTCAACCTTTCAATGATGAGCTCTTCTGAAGCAGAGGCTTTGCTAAGAAGCACTCTTGAGTGCTGCATAAACAAAACAATTGAAAGAAGCATAGGGCCTTTCAGGGCAACAAATGAAAGAAGACAAGCCTCTTTGCAGATTTGCCGTGCTTTCTTTGGGTTACAATAATTATCCTATCTGCAATGAATACTGTTATTTTGTGCATGTTAAAATTTGTATCATGACAAACATGATTCCAAAGAGCCCTCTGGGCAACTAACAGCATACTATTAGAATCCTACAGAAACAATATTGAAACCATGCCCACTTAAAATACAAAAATATGCATTTTTTCATGTAATTATAAAGTAGCAGCTGCAGAGCCAAGTAGTTTTCTTTTGCCCCAAAAATACACTTCTGGCTGATTCAACAAAAAAATGGAAATTAAGGAAATCAGCCCTGAGTGCTCACTGGAAGGACAGATCCTGAAGCTGAGGCTCCAGCACTTTGGCCACCTCATGAGAAGAGAAGACTCCCTGGAAAAGACCCTGATGTTGGGAAAGATGGAGGGCACAAGGAGAAGGGGATGACAGAGGACGAGATGGTTGGACAGTGTTCTCAAAGCTAAGAACATGAGTTTGACCAAACTGCGGGAGGCAGTGGAAGACAGGAGTGCCTGGCGTGCTCTCGTCCATGGGGTCACAAAGAGTCGGACACGACTAAACAACAACAATGTCATCTTGTTAATCAACAAAGTCTCACACTCCATCCCAACCCCAAATGTCCTGATGGGCTTCCTTAGGTAGGGATTTCTACCATGAGAAAGTCAACACAAAAAGGCCATGCTTTATATCATCGTCAGTCTTGCTTCTTATAAAATATGAGAGGCACAATCCTCTCAGATTACTTCAGGTAGGAAGCAGGTAGGAAATCTCTGCACCTCCAAACTTTTTTAGATTCCTACTGCCATCAGTACCAGCCAACATGAAGAGTGATTATGGACAATGAGAGCTGTGGCCCAAAATCTGGAGGGTCGCCGGTTCCTCACACTTAGCATACAGGAAGGCTTATATAGGAGAAACCATTTTCTAAGATAAATTGGAGAAAAGTAGGGCTGAAAACATTGAAACCAATGCCCAGAAACAAGCTGGGGGGTGACCCATAAGCTACTTACCAGCTGATTTCTTTGGAAATAAATAAAGTAAGGCACAATTGTGCCAGCTTATGATTTATGAATCAGAGTCTTAGCTCTCCTTAAGTTATTGGAAAACTGAAATGCATTTCATAGAAACCAATATTATCATGCATTTTTGTTGTCTTTTTTTAAAAGAAGTTTGTGCTTTTTAACTTTGGGAGGTGGTATAGAGGAGATGAAGACATTTCTTAGATCATCTTCTGTGTGAATCAATACCATTAGTTGGAGCTAAAGAAATCTAACAGGCACTGTGGAAAGACCAGCTGCGTTTATAAATCAATATGTTACCTCTGACATTTGCAAACATCAAAGAACTATTTTAAAACTCTTTTAATATCATAGTGTGAGGATGATCTGTCCTCTGTAAGGTCTCCTTACCCCTCCTGAGAACATGTACAGTTTAACAGAGTATTTCGGTTATCATTCAAGAAATAAAGGGAGAAATTAAGACTGTCCCTTTTAATTTCTTAGCACATATACTGTTGCTATTGAAACTATTGACCTAACTCTCTCTAGTGCCAGTTCTTTCTTTCCTACAGTGATGCAAAATGCTTCTGTTTTACATGAGCAAAGATGATTTAGTATAGCAAGTGCTTGCAAGACACATACAGCGGTACCTCGGGTTACAAACACCTAGGGTTACAAACACCTTGGGTTACAGACTCCGCTAACCTGGAAGTAGTACCTCGGGTTAAGAACTTTACCTCAGGATGAGAACAGAAATCGTGTGCTGGTGGCGCAGCAGCAGTGGAAGGCCCAATTAGCTAAAGTGGTACCTCAGGTTAAGAACGGTTTCAGGTAAAGAACAGACCTCCGGAACGAATTAAATTCTTAACCCGAGATACCACTGTATAGGTTTAGCATAATACTGGAGAAAGGACAGATTAGGTGCATATATTTCAGCACCACAGCAGTGGACAGCTCAACTGCAGAGAAAAGATGGGGTGGGAAGGGACTTATGTTGCCAGAAAACTGGAAAACTATCTAATGGGATTGGAGAATAAAGTATTCTTTCTCCCCACTTGTAAAAATCTGGGATGGTGATAATAATAATAATTGTAATATAATAATAAATTCATCGATTCCAGAATCATCAATAGGTTTTAAAGCCCCAGTGTTGTGGTGTTTTTTTAAGTGACGCTTGAAAGACATATGGTGGTCTAGGTTGTGTTTATCATTTCACCTATGTACTGAATAAGTATTATTTCTTTTTTAAAAAAATAATATTTATTGCTTTTTGTACAATTTAAACATTGCCAAACCAAAAAACAAAAACAGAAAAATAAAAACCAATACAATACAATAAAAAGAGAGAAAAAACAAAAAAACACTACATAACACTAAACACATCAAACTAAACACAACCAAACAAAACAATTTAAAACACTCAAACAATTTCAATATCTTTCATTGTTTCACCGACCTCCTCACACCTCCCTTTTTGTATTCTACTTCTGTCAAATGTTTCAGCAATTCCTTTCCATCTTCCTCTGTTATCTGCCAAGTAATTATCTTAATATATTCTAACCTTATTTTACTTTTAAAATTCCATTAATCTATTTATACTGGAAGACACAAGATCTACCCACCCGGGAAGAATGGCAGATGAAGTTGATGGACTACATGGAACTGGCGGAAATGACTGGCAGAATCCGAGACCAGGGAGAGGAGTCGGTGGAAGAAGACTGGAAAAAGTTTAAAGATTATCTACAGAAATACTGCAAAATTAATGAATGTTAAAATGTTGGAATGAAGTTATATGGCTTCAGTAGAAATGTTATAAGGAAATGGATATGTATTATTTCAATGTGTTGTCATTTCACCTGCATATGATATCTCATTTTTTGGCGCTCAGTGATATGAATTGTATTGTAGGACCTGCAGGTGATGTTCTGTTTTGATGTGGATTGCTTTGCTTGTCCTGATAAATGTTGGTTGTTTAAAAGTTGTTTTTATATATGCAATTGTTCTAACTATGTATGTATATATGTAACTGGTTGTGTGTGTGTGTGTGTGTGTGTGTGTAGCCTCATTGGAAGTGATTCATAAACAAAATAAATATTACTAATAATGAATGTACAATAAGTATAATAATAATAAGTATCACTCATAATCCTTTACCTTAGGAAGTGGGGCATAAAACCTTCATTGGTCTCCATACTTTTATCTCCTTTCTACATGGTTTCTAATACATTCTTCTCAAGGCCATCCCTCTACAGAGCATCCTGCCTCCCACCACCAAGAAAAGGACTTGAAACAAGGCACTTTCACATCAAATATTTCATGAAGTGCCACACATTCCCAGTGGGTGAAGCATGGGGAGAGAAAAAACCCACTTTATCTGCCGTGCAAAAAAAAGAACCTCTGTTATGAAGTTGAGTAATAGACGCAGTGGTGGTGCATGCTGAATGGGAGCATGATTGGAAAGGTTCTATGAAGAAAGGCAGGTTGATTTGATCCTTGTTCTGCAAGCATTGGATTTCCCCTCAACACAATGTGCACTCTGGGTAACTGACAGAATCAGACTGCCAGCTTCAAGGAGTTCAATAAATTTCAAGTTGCTTTGGTGTCAAAGGGTTGAATCCAGATGAGCTATGCTGGTGCAAAATTGGGATGCTCAAAGTATATTTGGGGCCTCTGGAAATGTCTAAATTGATTTCATAAAAAAGAAGAGGGGATGACCCCTTCTGAAAATGGGATACTCAGGGAATTCCATTAGGCACCACATGCTGAAAAGCGCTGCGCTGTTCATTATGTCAACAATCTCTTTTTTGAGTGCTGATTACTTTAGGCTCTATGTTTAGGGATATTATTCTTTGCATACTGACATCGTCAGACATCTATAATCTCCTGGACATAATTTTTTGTTATTTGTTCTGGAAGAGGAGAAGAAGAGGAGGAAGAGGAGGGAAGAAGACAATGAGAAGCAGAAATAAATATCAGACAGGAATCTGCTGCTTTCTGACACTCTTTCTTTGCATATGAATAGGGCCTTTTAAGATGGGCTTAATTTGAAGCAGACGGGACACGGGTGGCGCTTTGGGTTAAACCTCAGAGCCTAGGACTTGCAGATCAGAAGGTCGGTGGTTTGAATCCCCGCGACGGGGTGAGCTCCCGTTGCTCGGTCCCTGCTCCTGCCAACCTAGCAGTTCGAAAGCACATCAAAGTGCAAGTAGGTAAATAGGTACCGCTCTGGCGGGAAGGTAAACGGCATTTCCGTGCGCTGCTCTGGTTCACCAGAAGTGGCTTAGTCATGGCCGGCTCCCTCGGCCAATAAAGCAAGATGAGCGCCGCAACCCCAGAGTCGGTCACGACTGGACCTAATGGTCAGGGGTCCCTTTACCTTTACCTTTAATTTGAAACAGGGATCAATACTCCATTTCAGTGCCAGGCTCAGGCTTAGAGCATTGTGGGAAGCAATCATAAAATCCCCAACAAGCATGTGCTGAATGACGTTATTACTTCACCGAATAACTACATTTTACACCTTCCTTTGCATCTGGGGTTGAATGGTGGGGTTTTGGGACAGGTTTCTGCCTTCCAGACAGGACTGGACCCCAGCCTATGTCATGGATTCCATTGTAGAAAATGCAGCGGCCTTCTGATTGTGGAAATGTTTGTCATCTTGGATCAAAGCCAACATCTGATGGACTTATCAGATCAAGAAAGTGTTTGTGTAAGCTGATATTGACTGGCTACCCTTTGAGATGTTGCCGCACAACTTGGCTTTTGTATCCTTGGTGTGTTACCTACTAGACTCCGATCCTTAATAGAGTTACTTTGAAATGAGTTCTATTAATTTTAGTGGAAAGTACTTCAAAATATTTCACCCAGTTATATTCTGTTGTATTGAGGCTGCAAGTTTCCATTTTATGCTAATGGCTGGCTAATTTCATAAATATATTGTTACTATTACCGCTACTCTCTTATTTACTTTATTGTCCCTGGTAAATCTAGCATTGGAACATGATGTTTCTCTTTTATGCATAACTGGGGGAGGGGTGGGCAGGGAATGAGCTCCTGCAGAATGAAAAGAAATCCAAAATGAACATTGAAAACACCTTTAGGTGTTTTTACTACACACATTTAATTTAGTAGTATCCCCACTTAATACAATGGGACTATTTTCAGAGTAAGCATGCATAGAATTGCATTGTACCGGATTTGTAAAAATGTTACATGGAAAAACAACAACGAGGCATTACACTTACTTCTGTAAAACAAGAAAACCCTTAATAAAAAATAAAAAATAAAAAAAGAATTGCATTGTACCTGTGACAGTGTCTCGGCAATTTCCTCTGCTTCAGTCCAGTGGAGATTAACAATACTTTTTTCACCATCTCCTTAGTGCCACCAGGCCCGATCAATGCCCCTCCATCTTATTAAACTGACATTTATAATTATACATCCAAGTTATTTGCAAATATGCCCATTCCCTGATTACACAGTTTGCATGCAATGTTCTCGCACAGAGTCACACAAAATATCACGCAGACCATAACATAATGCTTGGCGGTGATGCAAACAAGCTGTTGGAACTGCTGCTTTGGGCTTAGAGCTGCCACAAAGTGTGGGCTGGTCCAAAGTAGCGCTCCCTGTGGTTCTTCGCAGCCCTGCAGCGGCAACAGAAACAGCCCAGTGCCAGAACCTCATTGCTAATGTGATTGCCATCTGTCTGAACAATAGGCAATCTCCAATAACTGAAAAACAGGCACAACAGTGTATTTTACACTAAGTATCCTGGAAATGGCTGTCCTAGTTGCCTCCAACAAACAGTCGCTTCATTCTAAGGAAAGAATCACAATCACACAACTATTTCCACTTGCCCAAGAAGGCTTTGGGGTCACATTTTCTTTTTTAAAAATGTCTTTCGGGCATCTGCAGGGGTTCATGTCATCTGTGGAATGGGTCTGCCAAGGTGCCCTATTGACCTCTAAAATATGGATAATGTGAATGTTTTGATTGTGGGCCTTCCTGAATTCAGACGTTTTCAGAAATGAGACCAAACTGTCAAATCATTTTTCAAGCATGAAAATGCTACTTGCAAGTTTAAGGGTAGCAAGAAGACAGTTGGTAAACTTCCTGTTTTTTTCCACTGTAAAATTAATGTATAATTTTAAAATAGTATGTGGGTTAATACTGTTTGTAGATGACAATTATTATCCAGGATATTGAAAACCCTTCCATTGTTTTAAATGTTCTTAATATTGTTTGTGATGCTGTAACCTGTCCTGGGACCTTATGGTGAAGTATGGGTAATATATAAACAATATATATGTAGCTCTCCCTTTTCGGGTTCACAATCAAAACACACCTGTGTAACTTTCGTAGCAGTGTTGCACTTTTGGAATTAGAATTTTAATTTGCTCTAATTCTGCTTTGTGAAGTCAGAATTTAATCCCACTGGGAGTTGTTTTTTGTGCTTCTTTATACAGTCATACCTTGAGTTGCGTTTGTTTCACTTTGCGTTTTTTCTGGTTACGAATGCTGCAAACCTGGAAATGTTTACTTCCGGGTTTGTGCATGCGCAGGAGCGATCTACAAGCTTTGCACATGGGCAGGAGCACTCTATTGCATCAAGCGCACGTGCAGAAGCGGCGCTCTACTTACAGACTTTTCAGGGTGCGAACAGCACCCCAGAACAGATTGCGTCCATAAGTAGAGGTACCACTGTATTGGTCACTATAGGCATTGACTGTATAGGTAAAGGAAGGAGTAAAGGTAGAGAACTTTGTTGAACATCTTGTGGAACCATTTGGATGTTGAACAAGGTCTTCTCAAGCCCAATTTCCCAAGGGCCTCCCTTGAGGTATAGCCACCTCCCCAGCCCATAGGGTAAATGCCCCAGGAGATGAGGGCTCAACCAAATCTCTCACCACATCATGAAAGTATTGGCTCAGAGCAGCTGAGATTAATCCAGGTGGTCATCAGATTGGAGCTGGGCTTCAGTGGGTGGGGGTGGCAGATTGTTGACCTCCGTTTCCTCTGCAATATATTATAAAGTAGAAGTCCATACTGTCAATTTTCAGTTTAATTTTTTTTTCTATTGTAGATCAGTGGTAGCCCTTAGTTTATGCATTATCTTGTGCTGTCTCATAATTCTAGGTCTGCATGAAAAGAGCTTCTACAGAAGGTGATGGTGTCAACAACAGCGCTCCATTTTATGTGTGTGCAGCCATCCAAAAGGATGCTACCCAGAATGGAAGCTGCACATCAGAATAGCAACAAAGCTCTGTGATGAACTGAGGTCAGTTTTAGTGTCAGTGTATTGCAGACCTATACAAAGAGCCAAGAAGCCCAGAAGCAACACCCTCTGCCTTTGAATTTCTCACCAGTTAAAAGTGCAGGGCAAAACTTCAGGAAAAAAATCTATGTTTAACCAAACAGAAACTACTCAAATAATGTCTAGCAAACAACTAATCAGATCTTCTTATAGCGAGGGGCAATTCTGGCATTTTGAGGTCTAGACACTATTCAGGGGGACGGAGTACAAATCCAATTGAAGTAAAATGTCGAGCCATATACAATAACCCTGGTAGTTCCCCATTCATTTTCTCCTCAAATAAAATGAGAGTTTGTAAGAATAGAACATTGGGGATTATAACCATAGCAACATCACTAATAATGGTGGTGTTCCTTTGATTATAATATATAGTGTTCCATTCTGAACTGAATGTTGTACTCGCATATTAACAGTCATTAATGAAGCAGTATGTGAATTTGAAAACACTGAATGGAGATTAATACATTTTACCAAACTTGGATGATATTCTATTCAAAGCTGATCCTATATTCTGTTACTTTAGATGTTTTGAAATTTCCACAGGATATGGAAACTTCTAAATGAACTCCCCACCATTTCTCATGCCAAAGGGAAACTATTGATAACTTATCTATTGGAATTGTGTTAGCTCCAGACAATTTCCAAGGGAGATTGAAAAGATACCACTGCTTCTCTGTGGGCTATGAATGGCATAGCAATTCCAGAATGATTTGCCAAGAACTGTTTGAAGGATATTTATCCACAGGATGTTTCAGATAGTAAAATGAGCCCTGTATTAATCGTTAAACCACTAAAACCTAATCCATGCCTCTTTTCAGAAGTAAGTTCCACTAATTTGAATGGGCCTTACTCCCAGGTAGGTGTGAAGGCTTAATATAGATTATTAAGAAGATGCCTGTGAAAGCCTACATTGACATCCCCAGGTAGGAGACCCAGACTCTGAGCTTTCATTTTTAAAAAGAAATCTCCAACTGACTCTGCCCTATGGAGAACCAGGCAGAGATCTGTTTTCAACACTCCTTCTGCATGTGCGCATGGGTGTTGTACACGAGACAGGTTGTGGAGGCACAAACATTTGCAGGAAGCCTTTCTGAAACTTTGCAATACCTTCCATTGGTAAGATAAGATCTCACATTCCATTCTAAGGTTAATAACCATTTATATTGTCACTTTGCCACTCAGCTGAGTCAGGAGACAATTCCCCCCGCCCCAACCTCAGCAGACAGAAACTACTCATCTAACTTCTGCCGGAAAATAGACACTGAGTACTGATTACAGTAGTGTCAGATGTGTGAACCTGCCTGGAAGGCCCAGGTCAATAATGATCTCTCAGGTTTTTCTCCCTTAGTGCTTCAGAAACCCCTGACAGCAGCCTCTTCTGTTCTGTGACCTGCTGGGTGCTAATAGTGCCATTTTGAAAGCATGTGGCTAATGCAATAGAAAACCTGAGGAGGGAATGAGTTTTCGGCAGTCTCCTTCGGTTGTATTTTTGTTTAGCTGTGGGATTTGTTTGTGTTTTCTATTTTTTTGCGCCTTTGAGCTTTAGTTCTCATTTTGCTGCAGTTTGTCCTTCGCTTGCATTTGGTCTTTGATCTTGCCACAGTCTTGCACTTTCCAGCACGACTGCTGTTTTGCTCTAACAACCCATTCCATTTTGTGCAATGTTTGTTTACCTTTATCCCTAAAGGCACTGACTTGGGAAACTTGGAAAAGATTTTTTTTTTTTAAAAAAAAAGAAGTTTTGTGGCACTGTAGACTGTCCAGAAAATGATGGGGATCTCTTCCCCCTAATCCACTACGCTTCTGGGATGAGGTTACTGCACTCCCCACCAGAGGCATTTTCATTTACTGCACGTGTTCTGTGGTTTAGTCCTGACAATGAACACAAATACTGTGGTTAAACCCTGGTGAGCCTTGGCACAAATGAAATCCTGGCTGGGGGCACTGGCCCACTAACCTCAGCCACCAAAACCATCAGCTGCCTGCATTCTTACTTAAATTCAGTCCAGGGGATGATTGTGTTGGCTCCTTCAACTTAGTCTCAGTGCTGCTTTTATAGAACTCAGCAAGGAGGATTGGAAGGGGGGGATAGAATTAGTTGGCTCCACCTGTCATAGGCTCTGTCTCCACCTATAGTTGGTCATCTGACCTTCTACCCTACCACCTGCTCTGGGCTCCAGCCAGCTGTTGGATGAAGCCAGGCTCTTTCTCATCTCTGTTCTGTTGATGAAGATGGTGGAATATTGGTGTCATATAATCCGAAGGCTTCAGCGGAGTACACTGCTGACATCAGTCAATGTAGCTTTGCAGCATTAAGATCCAGTGAAAAGAATATTACTTTTAGGTTATAGTTAAGTTGCTGCATCATCGTTTCAAGGACACATTGAACGAGCTAGGCTGAAAGACAAGCAAAAAAACAAAGAACCCACACCACTCTGGTTTATTTGATTTTTTTAGTCTTGGTTCCCTCCCCGCTTCAGTCCTCCAGAGAGATTTGTAACAAATAAATCATTGCTCGTGAAGTGCAGATGTGTTTCAGATTTCCCACCCCCCTTCCTCTGGCAAGGTGGTCAGCAAGACTATCCCTACCAGCAGGCAGAATCTGGAGATTGCTTCAGGTGGCAAGTGCTTGGGGGCAGTAGGAAACCCCCAACCCAAGCTGTCCCTCCTAAGCTTCTCCTGGGCATTACTTTCTGCTCAAACTGTGTATGTCACACAGCCAGTCCTGCACCTCCTAAACTAGGCTGCTGCCATCAAGTTTGCTGAAAGATGCTATTCCATCACCAGTGCAGATGTAAGAATCAACTGCAAGTCCAGAGGACTTCTATATGTAGAACGCGGGGTGCCATCTTGACCTTCTCCTCATACAAAATGTGTTGGGCTGGTCCTGGTGGGCAGATCAGGCCTGGATCATCAATTGGTCAAGGACCTGATTTGGAATTTCCATTGTTCTATTGAAGAATCCGTACAGGAATTAATACCAACCTTCCTCTTTTCTTTTTCAAAGAGGATGCAAAAGAACGTGCTGTATTCTGATACTCAAAACTTATGATCCGCCAAGCTGAACATATCAGCCACGGGTTCAACTGATGTCACATCTAGTCTGGGAAAGATATCCACCATCACACTGGGAAGAGGTGCTGTAGGTTAGTGTGTTCGGTTCCCAAACTCTCTTCTTCTTTTTTTTAACTTATGAACCACTTAAAAATTGCTGAGAGTCTTGGTGGCCCACTGAATGATTTCCATGTTTAGATGTCGACCGGAAGCTGTACACCGGCTCCCTCGGCCAGTAAAGCGAGATGAGCACCGCAACCCCACAGTCGTCCGCAACTGGACATAACGGTCGGGGATCCCTTTACTTTTTTAATACCCTTTTAAAAACCAACCCTGATTTGGTCACCCTGAGTCACTCTATCTTGCATGCAGTCGTTCTTAGTGTGTTCACTTCTTTATCACTGCTTTCTTCATTCTTGGCATTGACTCTCCATTCTGCTAAAGTGCTTTGTCAATGCCTTTTTCTTGCTCAGGACCTTGCTACCAGCTGCCACCTTATTTTTCTGACAGAGCCTCCTCCTCTCCTTTTATTTGTTCCACTCACTTTCCAGGCAACAGTGGAACAGTCACCACTCATAGATATGTCACTCCATGGAGTTGCCTGAATGAAGCTCACCAACACCTGGTGGTCCATGGACCATACTTTTGGAACCACAGGCCTGGACACCTCCAGGCCTTCTGTTCTGGCTTTTGGAATTTTCCTCAGGCCAAACCTCCTTCCCAGGCCAGAAACCTTTTCTCCAGGCCACTCCCATTGCTGGACTCCCTCTGTGCCTTCCTCAAGTGCCTTGAACTGTGAGAATACTGCTTGCTTGCTTGCTTGCCTGCCTGCCTGCCTGCCTGCCTGAATGGGAGATGGAGATATGCATGTGTAGGAACCTCTGGTTTTAGTGTGGCTGGAATGTAGCCTTTCCCATCTATTGTCCATCTACTTGTTGCCTATGGATCCGCCATCATTATGCACTTCCCATCAGGTTGTTCATGAGGTAATGTGGCTGTCAGTCTAAAATAGTAGTAGACAATACTGAGGTGGGTGGACCAGTGCTTTGATAAGGCAGTTTCTTATAGTTTTTAAGGTTTTTCAGCTATGCAGTTTCATATGTTTTCATTACATGACAATTTGTTGCTTCTATTAATTAAAAATTTCTTCGTTTTTAATTCTTGCACGCCTTCTTTTAAGGAGTTAACTTAAAAGTTGCCATATATGGTTGTTGGACCATAATAAAGATTTTATATATATATATATATATATATATATATATATATATATATATGAATGATTAGAAACAATTTTTAACTGTGCGATATCACAAAAGTATCCATCTGCATTTCCCCCAAACTGAGCAAATTCTAGATTGCTGGTTTTACATGATGTTCTGTCCCAAGTGCAAGGGAGATGGCTTGACAAACATTTGCTGATGAATTTGTATTCCTGTGTTCCAGTAACATCACAGAGGGGGGAAAGAGCAACTGTTCCTCTTCCTACCTGAAGAGACTCAAAGAAGGCTGAGGCAATCATACGGCAGGGGAGGAAAGGATGATAATGAAGGAAGTCCTTTAATCTAGTTAAGCACTTTCCTTTCCCAATGCCGGCAACAAACCGTCAACCTGCAGTGATGAAGCAGCAGTTAGCCTTTTTCCAACTGCTCCCCTGGGAGAGAAATGAATTGGTGAAATCCTTGACAATTGGTTGCCATTAGACCTCGGTCACCCAACGTATGCCCATTTTTATTTTTATTTTTAAAAAGACAACAATCACTAATGCAGTCATCGTCAATCACCAAAGCCGTTTCAGTAATCTGGGAGACATCCTGCGGTAGAATCCTGACTGTTTTCCAATCGCTGCTACCGTTTCACTGCCACCTTCCCTCCCACTGACACGTCCGTGCTGTTCCCATTAAAGCTGCCAGTATTTCCAGCACAGCACTATTCAGTGTTGCCAAGTTAGGTCCTCCGTCGCGAAGTTAGCAACATTTCAGAGCTCCTAGCAACAGAAGCACCAAAACTAGTGACTTCTCCCCCTGCCTATTTTTGTAGCGTTTCCCTGCAAGAGAAGTCACAAAAACCTGCTTGACAGTAGTTTGCAATTATTCTTAGCCTCAGAAACTTTTCTACCATCTGGAGTTAGCTGCACTGCGGTGCATCCTACCCAGGCATCCCTACCACCCTCCTACCACCCCTGCAATTGAATTCATTTAACGAGCCCAAACTACCCATTTCTTTACTATGAATACCAGTACCTAACTTGTACCTGTAGTTTTAGCAATATTTCCAAATGCAGACAATGCTATGGGCAAGTGAAGGGAAGTTTCTCGAGTTCTCTGAAACTCAAAATTGTAATTTTCCAAACAAACAAACCAAAAGGAAAAGTCTGGGATTTCTGTGAAGTTGCCATTCCATGTGGAAAGACAGACAAGTCTGTTTTGGGTCTGTGTCTCTTGATTTCTTTGTGTCCCTGATCCTAGAACAATAGGCAGGTAGGATCCTAGAATGTAACAACTGATTGGCTTGCAGGAGAAGACCAATCAGGCTCCAGGGGGAAGTTAATCAGCCTATTAGGCTGGTAGGATCGTAGAATGCAACAACTGATTGGCCTGCAGGAGAAGACCAATCAAGCTCCAGGAGGGAAGCAGAATCAGCCAATCAGACGGGACTCATTGTGTAAATGTATATAAAAGCCTGAGGTTTGGGGGGAAGTTTAATCACTGTTTTACAAGTTGCAATAAAGAGCATGAAATCACTGCAGGACTCCGAATATATTTCAGTCCCCCTTTCTTCCTTCGTGGAACTCCAGGTGGTGTGCATGTGGTTCCCATGCCACCATGAAGGCAATCTTCTTGAGAAGATTCTTCTTCCCAGTGCCATAGCATTGAGGGTCACAGGGGTGGTTGCCCTGGGTCCAAAATTGTTAGGGGTGCAAAATTTCAACACCCGGTGCTGCCTCAATACAGCTGTGTGCTTCTGTTGCTAGGATACATTGAAAACAGCTTCTTCATACAAACCAAGAAGTGACCATTCCAGACCATGGAACAACTCTTTTCTGATTTCTGTGGCTGTGATCTCTTGGGCGACGTGGACACCATGGAACAGTTGGATGCCCATGCGTACTCTGTCTGTTTCCCTCCTTCCCCCACCTCTGTGAGGCCCCAGACACTGGAAACCCACGCTACACCACTGCTTCTTCCACAATCAGAAGATTGTCACTTGGTAACAATGCAGAAATGGGCCTTCTTGGCCACAGCACTCACAATCTGGAACACCTTCTCTGGGATAATTCCTGAAGTGGAAGCTGTAGTGACCTTTCTGCGTGGAAGTCACTTCTCTGAGGAACAAAGTTGTGAATCAGATATGTAATTAACTGAGGGTGATAACTATATACATGGTAAGAAGCCATCACTGGTCACAGATTCCCTCAGCATGTAAAATAGACAGATATTACAAGCAACAAAGGGACGCGGGTGGCGCTGTGGGTTAAACCACAGAGCCTAGGACTTGCGGATCAGAAGGTCGGCGGTTCAAATCCCTGAGATGGGGTGAGCTCCCGTTGCTCGGTCCCTGCTCCTGCCAACCTAGCAGTTCGAAAGCACGTCAAAGTGCAAGTAGATAAATAGGTACCACTCCGGCGGGAAGGTAATTGACGTTTCCGTGCGCTGCTCTGGTTTGCCAGAAGTGGCTTAGTCATGCTGGCCACATGACCCGGAAGCTGTACACCAGTTCCCTCGGCCAATAAAGCGAGATGAATGCTGCAACCCCAGAGTCGGTCTCGACTGGACCTAATGGTCAGGGGTCCCTTTACCTTTACCTTACAAGCAACAAAGCATAATTGGGTATGGTAGTGTGAGACTGTGTGATGGGTGGCTGTTTGGCTTACAAGGGGATCGAAACCTTTCCTAAAGCAGGTACCATGAGATGCTGTCCAAGCAGAGATTTAGAACCAGGATCCAAATTTGGCACCTGATGAGAACCACAAAATGGCAGTCCCCCCCCCCACCAGGGAACATGGGGTGAAAGAAGATTGCCATCAGGAACAAGGCAGGGGAATAAATATCTACATTGGGAACAAGAGTGGGAGCAGCCCAGCAGCACCTCCTGTGGACCATGAGGCCACTGTAGAGGTGGCATTTTGGGGTGGGCTGCTAAGGAGGCAGCAGATCCAGGGTCAAGGAATGCACTGCTGCTGTCTCCACCATGCTGCCACCACCATGGCAATGCATGCTGCTGCCTCTATAGATGCTGTCGTCTGAGCTGGCTGCCTCACTTTGCCTCATGGGTGGGCCAACCCTGACACCAAACAATGTAGCCAATGACCAGGGATAATAGGAATTGTAGCCCATAGCATCTGGAGGGCACCAAATTGGGAAAGGCTATGCTACCCTAGAAGGCTAGATCATCAATGCACATCCCATGTATCATCAACAGGGAGTGTAAAATATCTTCACCAACAGCAGCTTGTTGAATATATCCTGAAGATTATTTATATAATATGTGAATACCTCAATTTAGAGAGATGATTGATATAGATAGATCATATAAGGAGATTATATATATGTATATATTAAGGGCAATATTATTTTAGATGGCAAGATGTGGGCAGACGTCCCCATAATCAACGATACTTTGAGAAGGGAGGCAGATTCCGAGGATGCATTTTACCTGATTATAACAATTTCACATTCAATCAAATTGTGTACCAAAATTGTTTGACAAGTGGCCCTTTTAGCATTATTTAAATGTGGTTATTTTAGCACTCCATTTATTAATAGTTTGATGCCCCACCAATTATCTCCGTATGAAGAAAATTTGCATGGAGATAATCTGACAGTTGTATGCTCACACAAGGGTATTAAATATGAATTTTGAAAACTGACTTCAAGGCATAATAGAAGGATGTCATTCAAATGCTAGGATAAGATAATGTCCAACAAATATGGAAAAAGAATTCACCATAGGGCTTTTAAAATAAAGTTACCGTTTTTACAACTTTTCGGATGTAGACCAAAGTCATTTGTGGATCAAAAATGAACAAGTATATCAAGTGGGACGTACTAGACACATACATAAACTCTTTGTACCTTTGCAAAGCCATCCCCTGACATTTAGCAAGTAACACATATGTATATACAAAAAATACTACCATTCATTTAACCCAGGGTTTTGCAAAATCTGCTCAGAAGAGCCTCCCTGAGCTAAGACCTTGATTTCTACAGGTTTCTCACATGATGTGTTGAGCTCCCCAGATGTTGGTGCTCTGGCTGGTACCCTTCACATGTCAGTAGTGTAAAAGTATTCCTCTTAAGTCTACTGCTTTCTGCTTTTACATCAGTGGCCCTGCTGGCAGGCTGGATGCCAGCACAGAGTTCGCCCATGAAACAAACACTGGACATAGGAAGCAGTTGCAGAGGAACAGCTATGTGATGGCAACTGTGCCACAACCAAATTACTAAAAATGTGGCCCTAAACAAAATATATGAGAACATAAGGAGAGCCCTTCTGGATCACGCCAAAGGCCCATCAGGTCCAGCATTCTGTTCTCATAATGATCAACCAGATGCTTATGAGAAGCCTGAAGACAGGACCTGAGCACCACACCACTTTCCCCCACCTGGGGTGCCATTGGGGGGCAAGCCCACCATATTTTCAAGGAGGGGGCCAGGCCCCCCAAATTTCTGTGGAGATCCCCAAAAGGGCACACCAAGGCCTCTTTAGTTGGCTCTCAAGTTCTTTGTAGGCCACACCCCAACCCAGGACACCTCATTCACTGGAATGTGTCCTTGAAATATGATAATGATAATGATTTTAATTTGTTTGCCTGGATGGAGGACAGACAGAGGAGTTTCTGAGTAGAACCCTCAGGCTTTTGCACAGCTGAAATGCAGCCTATGTACAAAGGAAAGAGTCACATAGCCACTCCCGAACTCAGGAGGGAGGGTTGCGGGCTCACGCCCATGCCCACA
This sequence comes from Podarcis tiliguerta, assembly GCF_965153285.1. Lineage (NCBI taxonomy): Eukaryota > Metazoa > Chordata > Lepidosauria > Squamata > Lacertidae > Podarcis > Podarcis tiliguerta. The sequence continues at coordinate 11,232,012 of NC_139545.1, forward strand.
CTCTCGTGGGGCAGGCGCCAGCCCCGCGGGTATCAGGGATTCCCATTATTATTCATATCCTGCGGCGCCAGCCAATCGGCTGGCAGTAGGGGCGGGCCGACAAAGGGGCACTTAAGGTTGGGGCAGCCCTGGCTCAACCCCTTTTCCTTTCTGCATCAGCTGTGGTTTCCCACCCACCCACCCTCTAGGTTTGCATTAGGACTTTGCTATGGGCTTCGGCTGGTCGCCGTTAGGGGCCTGGTAGGAGTTTTTCCATTTGGATAATTGGCTGGAATTTTGAAGCCACTTGGTTTTTTCGCCTACCTCGTAGCAAAACGTCACAACTCCTTGGTTTTGGCGGTTAGGCATTGGCCGGGGTATTTGTTATGCAAATGAGGCTGGAGGGAAGGAACGCCATCACCTCCCCCAATTCGTGAGGGGTAGTTTGTTAAAGGACTCCGAGGGGTGTCGCCTCGTCCGAAACCTACGGAGGCTAGGGCCTAAAGCGCGCCCCCGAGCGGTAACCCCTTGGGGAGCGCCCCAGGGATGTGCATCTTGGGGGCTCCCCCTGTTGGTGTTTAACCCTTCCCGGTTAGATCGGATAGTCTGTTAGGGCCAATGCCTAAAGCCAATACCGCTCTTACCTGTAATCAATAAAGTTGTGGCCATTTTTCGCCCATTAACCTAAATTCTGTTGTCCGGTGTCTTTATTTACCCCATCTGTGGGAGGGGGCGGGAATAGCCACGCAACCATTGCTCCGCTCACCTTTGCTTCAGGTCTTGCCCACCATGGCAAGGCTGCACACAGTAGGTTGTCCACAGGGGAATATGGCCACCTGGATGAAAAGGGTTCATGGGAAAAAGTGATGGCTCAGGTAACCTGGTCCCAATACATTTAGGGCTTTGATGCGTTGAAACTAGTACTTCGAACTGGGCCTGGAAATTGTCTGGGAGCTGTAAGTCAGCTGCCTGCTAATTTACTCCGAAAGGGATCAGGCCCTTGAAATAGCAACGATCAGAGAAGTCTAAGCAGATGGAGCAAAGAACTGGGATGACTAAAAATGCCTAGGTTATCTATAAACAGCAGAGACCTGAACGTTCAGCACTTCCATGACAGGAAGTGTAAATTACAATAGGTGCTATCTGTCTGAATTCCTATAAAAAGGATAATTAGTTTAATTACAATGATATTCTTAAATCTTGCCAGGGAACAGTTTCCATCAGTGACTTGCATGACTACAAAAATGCCATATTAACTTCAGCTCCCTCCTCAATGTGTCAGGGTGACAAAGTGTGTGAAAAGCAGAAAGTTCAGGGTTGTGTGTGCTTCCCCCCAACTCTTCCTTTGGCCCTGTCATTTGCCAGTCAATTAAAAAATGTGGCATTCAGCTCCTTTGCTAACAGGTCGCTATGTTTCTGGAAAATAGAAAAGGCTCTTTGTAGAAAGATAGTTCCCACACTTTTTTTTCCCCTGCAGAAAAGGTGTTTGTGTGTGTTTACGTGTATTTCTTCCTTATAGGAGGAGGAGGGAGGTTTACACCATAGTGTTGAGTACCTGCTAACAATATTTCACAGAATATTCTCTGCTGGGTTGCCTAAGGCCCTTCATCCATTAGCTGTGCTGTACACCACTTCCCGGAGGTGACTTGTCCAACTGTAAATATCTTGGTTTGTATTTTTTTCCCCTCATCGATGAACAAACCCTAACATGTTGAGGTTAAAGGTTTTTCCCTTTTCAAAAAAGAGAAGTCAGAGGCTCCTCGGTTTTAGGTCTCCCTTCTAAGGCTTTGCCATGGATTTGACAAATGACAGGCCTTCACAGTCTAGCCTCACACTAACTAAACAGCAGAAAGCTGTTTCCAATGCTCTAATTTTACACTGTCAGTTGGGATGGCTGACACAGGATGCTTTATGGTCAGCCAAAAGTGACACAAATCTCACCATGCTTCTGTTTATGGACTTGGGGGTTCGTTGTGACACATGTTATAGAAACGGCACAGCCCATACACACACTCCCAACCCAAATCACGATTTATTTTGTGTCGTGATGTGTGTGTGTGTGTGTGTGTGTGTACCTCTGTATCATAAAAATATATCACAGCAGTTTACAACAGTGTAAAATCATTAAAAAACATAAAAATTTAAAACAAAAACAAGTTAAAACCAAGCAAAATCAACACTCCTATTCCACAAACATGCTGCCTTGCAAGCATAGAGTCAATTTACCTGCTACCTCATCTAGAGTATTTTAGGTTTACATTTTAAAAATGTAAAATGTGAAAACTGGCTGGAGTAAGTTTGTGTTTGCAACAGTGATGCCTCTGAAACATATAATTATTCAGTCCATTGGTTGTTCATAATTCTGATATGTGCCACTGAAATGGTGATCAGATTAAAACAGAGATTTGTGATGAGTTAATTTCTCTTTTCTGAACCTCTGAGGTCTCTGTTGTTGCCACTGCAGCAGATAAACAGCAAAACTCCACCTTCTTTGTGTAAGCTTCAGTATCGTTTACGTAATCCTTTTGTTACTCAAGGTAATGAAAACATCCATTGCTGGCACATGTTCAGAATGATTTTAGTCTTGAGTTACTATTTGCCAAAGAAACCAATTGGTTGAAAACTTTTCATCTGAAATTATACAACCAAGCAGGAAGAATCCCATATGGTCATTTGCACCCTGTCCATTCATTTCTACAATGGCTAAGTGATGTCATGATGCACAGTGATGGAAAAAATACATTGCAGTAAGCATGCTGTGTGTCCAAGATTATGCACACATGCTAAAATTCTGACTGTGATTCAGAAAGAATAGAGGAGAACTTTCATCAGAGTTTCTACTATGGAACTCTTAAAACAATTCCCCAATTCTGAATTGCAGTGAGGTCAGTTTGCCCATCACTAGCTTGCAAACATGTGTATCATAATAAGCTTATACTCCAGGGGGGAAAGCCACGAGCAGTTTTACTAAAATGTGACTTGCCTGGTCATTCCTTCCACCACCCTCACCCCCGGCCTTTAAAAACAAAAAATATCTTGTATTGAAGCTAATGTTTAGTTTACCAGGCAACAGAGAATGGAGTCAACCAGCCTTTCCAGATCTGCTCTTGGGAGTTTGGCAATGTTCTCTGTTCATCAGTAGACATTCTCACATGCAAAGCCACTCCATGTGCCATCAAGCATCTGCTCAATCAGTGCAGTATCCAGGTGCGAAATTGCAACAGCTTTCATTTGTTCCCTTTCTGTGCCGTGGGTTAACAGGGAGAGAATGAGGAGGCAAGGCCAGATCACAGAATATATTGTGAAATAGATTGCACTAAAAGGATTCTGCCTGTGATTGATGGGCACTTAGAACATCACTGAGCAGTGTGCAAAGGTACTAGAGTCCAAGGAAATGTACCAACATTTCCCTTATAATTAAAAACCCATCTCTCCTCATTAGCAGCCAAAGCAGTAAGCCTAGAAAGATGGAGATCTTTGCTGCGTGTTTCAAGTTCATTGTGACTCAAAGGGCCATTTCAACCAGACTGAATTTGTGGGTCTCCATTAAAACCAAGGGAATTGTGGCAGATGACACCAGCCAAAGATCTGACTGCCAAACCATTTCCAGCCTGCCATATAGCTCCCTGCAGAGCAGTCTATATTGTGTTCTTGATGAATGAACATCACAACATTAATGGGCATTCATTCATCCATTCAGTCCTTTTAATGCTATGTAGAGGGAGGAAATGGAACATTTTAATTCCCCCGCTGTCCATTGGTTTTGAAAACATTTGTATTCAAATTATTGTTTTATTCAACAACAGAGTCCAATAATGACACCCTTCAAAACAACATGTTTATCCAGCGAGTCAAGAGGAAACATTCAAAACAATGCCACATTATTTCAGTACATGTCTCAGAGAAGAGAGGAAAAACATCAGCAGAAATTTTTTAATCGGTGTGGAAATACAGAATGGGGAGGAAAGACTCCAGTTGATATTGCTGGGCATGTAGTTAATTTTTGTAAACTCCAAAAGAGGAATTGATCCCAATGTACAATAGAAGCCAGGGCTGATCCTGTATAAAAAGCATGCAAAAATGAGTGGAGTTATTTTTTTACATACGAAGCTACACTCAGGACACCCCCAGGCCAGAGTAGAAGAGGGTAGTGCTTCAACACTCTTGGCTGGAAAATATTTAATTATTATTCATTCATACATACATACATTACCTTTTTAAACAAAATATAGTAGCACCAGGAACCTAGGGGGAAAACAATACAATGAAATCAAGGTCAAACCCAGCACAGAAGCAAAGCCAGTTCCACAGCAAAATACACAGTGATTTCAAACAACAAGCAGTGATTGTGAACAGCCTAAAAAACAAAAAATGTCCAGTGAAGTAAATTGGTCATCACAGCCCATCTAAAAGCAGACAGTAGATGGGCCAGATATACATCTCTTGGAAACCAAATCCAGATGGGGGAACCACTGGCGGAGGAAGGGGGTGCGGTCCACCCCGAGTGTAATCCCTGAGGGAGGGTGACATTGCCATGCTGCCCCCATGGGACGCTTGCCGCCCCGCCCCCATGGGCGAATCGCCACACCCCCTGGGTGTGCAGCTTGTGCCTCTGGGGGGAACCTACTCCTGGGCACAGCCAATCAGCTTTATCTCAGGCATCAAGGGACCGAAAGGAGTGGGGCGCCTTTGAAACGGAGTCACAAGCAAAACATTGAACAGGTAAGGAGGTGGAGGGAGGCATTGGGGACATATATCTTTGTAAAGATATACGTCTGATAAACTGACCAACTTGGTTGGACTACAGCTCCCATCATCTCTGGCCATTGGTCATGCAGGTGGAGACTGATGGGAATTGTATTCCAACAACGTAGAAAGAACACCAAATTGTTTCTCCTAAAACATTCCATGCCTACATCTGGGGCTTTATTTCTGCCTTGTGAACTCATGTGTGAGTATGAACTCTGCCCCTGGTCAGCCTTCCCAAATAAATCAAGGAAGCAGACCTAGGTTGCAACATAAGGTGCTATGCGTTCCAACCTACGGAGCATTTCTGTATCTTCTTGTTGCGTTGCGAGGAAGGAGGGAACGAAAGCACAACTTACTTATTTCATTGGTATCCCCACCTTTTCTCCGAGCCACTGTGGGCTGTGAACATAGTTCTCCCCCTACCCTTTCAATTGCCACAACAACCCTGTGAGGTAGGTTAAGCTAAGAGATGGTAAATGGCCCAAGGTAACCCAATGAGCTGCATGGTCGAGTTGGTTTTGAAGCCAGATCCTGCGCCATTCCAGTCCTTTCCCAATGCAACCACCTCCATTCTGACTCTTTGGGAATGTGTGGTGGCTTTCACAAGAATGGGGAGGGGCAGGGCCATGGCTGTCTCACATACCCTCCACGATTTCTCCAATGAAAATAGTGATGCCCTATTCCATTATCATTACCCTGTCCATCTGACTGGGTGGCCCCAGCCACTCTGGGCAGCTTCCAACATATAAAAATAATAATAAAACATTAAACATTAAAAAAAGCTTCAGATGTCTTCTAAAGGTTGCATCTCTTTGGTTCAGGGTTGCATAGCCTCTGACATTTCTCTGATGAAAATAGGGATGTACTAAGGAACAGCGGGACATTGCAGAATCAAATCAGAAACCGGGACAGCTTCTCTAAATCCAGGACTGTCCCTGGAACATAGGGTGGCTGGGTGGCTCTGGTTTCATGGCGGTGGAGCTATCAAATGCACTTGAGGGGGTCTCCCAGATGCAGTGGCGTAGCGTGGGGGTGCAGGGGGGGCCAGCCGCACTGGGCGCAACATCTGGGGGTTAGGATTAGGGGGCGCAAATCCACGGGTTAGGGGCGCAAATTACTTGCCTTGCCCCGGATGCTGACAACCCACGCTACGCCACTGCCCAGATGCATCAAGCTAAACACACATAGGCACAAAAACCCTCTCCCTGCCTCTCCATCAACTGACTCCGAAGAGTGGGGAGGCAGGTTCCTGCTCTTTTTTCCAGTCTGGCAACTAATTGTAGCACACAACAGCTGTCTCTGAGATCAAAACTATCAATTTGTATTCCATTGTGTATACTTGTCCTTTGGCTAGGTTGAGAAAGCGACGTGCATGCGAGTGTATAGGCATGTGTATCTGCAAATGCGATCGTTAAGGGCTCTTTCCAGACAGCACTAGATCAGCCCTGACTGAGCTCCTCCATCGCTAAATAGAAAACTGCTTTGGGCTTATTTCTAGACGGTTGGCTTTACAAATACAAAGTGGCTTTTAACTGGTCCTGGGGAAACTAATCACTAGCAAGAAGGAAGCAGGACATGAAATTGACTCCATTTAGCTCTCCCAAATGGTCCTGTTGTGTTGTGCATAGTTATGAAGTTATAGATAGCTGAAGATGCACCTCATCCCTGTTTCCAACACCTCCTGGTCAGTGATATCGGAGTCTGCTGAGAGGTTGAAGGCAGAAGGAAATGAGAGCACATGGTGCTCACTTGTGGCTTGCCTCCTTCCCCCTAATATACCCCCCTCTCATGCAAATGCAGTAGCAAAGCAGAACAGGTCATGACGCCCTAGTGAAACCATCTCCTCCTTTAACAACAACAACAACAACAACAACGACAACAACAACAACAACAACAACATGATAGGGGTGTGATTGCTGTACTAAACGTTCATTCATTCACTAATATGGGAAAAAACTAAACCTGGATAAAGTTAAGAAATGCAAGGATCAAAAAGGACACTAATTTTTGTGTGCCCCCCCCCCATAATTTTTATTAAATTTTCTGTTTTACATTTTAGAATATTAATTTAAACAACCTTAAAATATCAATGGCTTCCCTTCTTCTCTTTCCATGGTTCATTTTACAGAACAGAAATCCCTGCATATTTTATATAAACTAAATCATTCAGTATTCCATTATTGTATCCATCAAAACTTATTTACACTCTTAAATTTATCTTAATGCTGCCCACATTTTCAAATACAGTTTTCCTCCATATATTCAACAAACATTTGCCAATCTTTAGATGTATGATCTTCTGGTTCTCTTATTCTATATCTTAGGTCCGCAAGCTGCGCATATTCCATCAGTTTAAGTTGCCATTCTTTTTTAGTTGGGACTTTGCTCGATTTTCATTTTGGGGCTAAGAGAACACAAGCTGCAGTAGTGGCATACATAAATAACATTTTTTGACACCTGGGAATTTCTGTCTGAATTATGCCCAACAAAAAGGACTCTGGTTTTTTTTGTTTTTTTGTTTTTTGTTTTGGGAAAGTACCGTACTTTTTTAAAAAAAATCAATTTATAATGGATTATTTCCCAATACTCTTTTACCCATTTACAAGTCCACATATGATAAAATGTACCTTCAGGCTCTTTGCATCTCCAACACTTATCTGATTTTTGCAGAAGCCAGCTGGGAGACGGTGGCCTCACTGTGAAAATGATGGCAAGGCAGGCAACGCAATGTGTCCTATAAACTGCAAAATGTGATCCTAAGTTTTACAGGGGCTTAATGGCAGCTGAACTGAGGTGGACTGTTACCCCAGAAATTTCCAGCCCAACTCTGGAAGCTGAGGTGTTCTAACAATCAATTTCTTTAGATTTCTTTTTGGAGGGGGACAAAGCCCACACATAGGTAAAAGACCACCGTCACTTATAGATCATATGCTCTGAATTCAAAAGATCCTAGGTTAATCCTTGGCATCTTCAGTGAAAAGGATCAAACACCGATGGTGGAGAAAACGTCTTGTATGAGACCTTATTTATAGCCAGTCAGGGCTAGGCTTCTCCAACTTTCCTCAACTATAAAAAAAAAATACCTGCACTTAGAAAACAAATACATCTGAAAGAAGAATTCTAGGCTACAAGTCTACTTATCTGAAAGTAAGCCCGCCTGAACTCAATAGGACTTAGGTAAAGGACCCCTGGATGGTTAAGTCCAGTCAAAGGTGACTATGGGGTTGCAGCGCTCATCTCACTTGCAGGCCGAGGGAGCCGGCATTTGTCCACAGACAGCTTTCTGGGTCATGTGGCCAGCATGACTAAACCGCTACTGGCGCATGGAGGACCATGACAAGTGGCAAAGTGCATGGAAACACCGTTTACCTTACCTTACCTTACCTTACCTTACCTTACCTTACCTATTTATCTACTTGCACTGGCATGCTTTCGAACTGCTAGGTTGGCAGAAGCTGGGACAGAGCAATGGGAGCTCACCCCGTCGCAGGGATTTGAACCATCGACCTTCCAATCAGCAAGCCCAAGAGGCTCAGTGGTTTAGACTGAACTCAATAGGACTTATTTCTCAGTAGCCTAACATTCTTCCTATCAGTACAGAGATCCATGGGGAAGGAAGCAGGTGTTTTTTGGTGGGATATTCAAATCTATCATCTGCAAAATGTAACAATTTCAGGAGTGTTGTGCCATGTGATTGTTCCAAAACTGTAGATTGGCCCTGAGATGCTTTATATCAGTTTGCTTACTGTACAGTAATCCTTGTCAGGGAATGGTCAAAACAGACCCCTTCAGCTGCTAAGATTGGCAGAGGGGACTCTCTTTGTAGTTCAGTCATCCTTGATGCGAGGAACGAGGGCCTGGAAGCAGCCTTTCTTCTGTGGCAACCCCCAGATTGCAAAACTCCCTCCCCACAGAAGCACATCGAACATCTTCACTGAATAGCTTTTGCCATGTGCTCCAAGACACAACTCTTTACCCTCACCTTTGAAAGTTATTTTGTTTTACGTTGCTTTTGTTTTATCTCTTATGTGTGGTATAGTGGTTAAGAGTGGTAGACCCGTAATCTGGGGAACCGGGTTCGCGTCTCGGCTCCTCCACATGCAGCTGCTGGGTGACCTTGGGCCAGTCACACTTCTCTGAAGTCTCTCAGCCCCACTCACCGCACAGAGTGTTTGTTGTGGGGGAGGAAGGGAAAGGAGAATGTTAGCCACTTTGAGACTCCTGAAGGGGAGTGATAAAGCGGGATATCAAATCCAAACTCTTCTTCTTCTTCTCACTGGAACAGTTTTGCTTGTCTTACTTTTTTCTTATAATTGTAACTGGGATACATGGTATGCCATACCCCTCGACTGTCCCTGGAAAACCAGAACACCCACTTTTTTCATGAGAGAACATAGCGACCATTTTGAGTGTTGTGCAGGTCGCGAGTCGCCCAGGAGCATGGCCCAGAAGATGCATGACCCGGTTTTTGCCCTGGACATGTTGGAAGGTATGATATGCTGAATGGTTGAAGCCCACCTTGATGCTGTATGGTGAAGGTCTGGTATAAGTGTGTGTGAGAGAGAGAGACCCAGTGAAGCAAAATGGAAACTAAATAGATCATTTCAGCTCAGTTCTAATTACACTATTCTTGGTGGCAGAACCCCCCCTTCTTTTTTCTCGTAGACCCCCAGCGCAAATTGGCTAGCACTGCGGCTTGTCGATTGCTTTCTGTTTGTGTGCCTTGAAAGGTCACAGGCCCAGTGCAGTATTTATTATGCCATTCCTCTTGCAGCCGACAAATCTAATTTCAGTTCTAGCCATGGTCTCTGGGGGGAAGAGTTAATAAGGAGAGTCTGAATTGTGTCTGAGGTAAAGGAAGAACCTGGCTTAGAATATATGCCAGGGGAGCTTGCATGAGGATGCTTCCCTGTTTTTAATTTTGAGACACATTAACTTTTTATGATACCTCTTATGTGTAGTTAAAAATAAAATTGTAATAAAGGGAAACAAGGCCACGTTATCCTCCCAATGATATATTGGATTTCCTCGGCAATATTGTGCATTTTTATTGCCCCAGACGTAAGATGCAATTGTATCCAAATAGTTTTATACCAGGGTATGAAAATTTATGACAGGCCTCTTTTATGACAACGCCTCATTGCAATGTGTTTAAAGGGTAACCTTTGGCTCTGAGAATCAATAGACTCCCCAAGAACATGCAAGGTACCTCAGGCAATCAGCACCTTCCCATGTTTAATATCTTTCAGAAACAGTTTCTTGCATTAAATAACAAATGGCGCTTTTTAAAAAAAAATGTATGGGATTGTCATTCGTTGTTAACTTATACTGAAGTGGCACTTCCAGGAACAGAGCCCTTTTTTCTAACATGTGTGCAACTGTGCCCAGTTGATTTATTTATTTTACAAACTTAGGCAATTTATATGCCCCTGAATTACAATCGTCGCTAATCAGTGTATAAGGAAAGGAATACAATGAAAATAAAAATTGGTTAAAACTATAAAATGAGAATTCAGTTAAAGGGCCTGCTGGATATTATTATTATTATTATTATTATTATTATTATTATTAGTCTTTCAAAGGCACCAGCCAACAGGGAAGGGGCTTGTCAGGGAACTGCCATCAGTGTCCGAGGGAGAGAACAAGCTCCGAAGGGATCCCAGAGAGCGTCCCGGGAGTGGGAGGGGCAGCCCGTCTTCTGGGGAAGAGAATCAACGTAGCTCCAGTGGAGAAGGGGGGCAGATGGGGGAAGCGGCGAGGCGGTCCCATGATTCCTTGCCGGGGACCAGCGGGGAGAGGAAGGGTCCTCCGCTGCCTACGCCCTCCTTGCGCAGAAGGCTTCCGCACAGGGAGAGTAGGAGAAGACTTGGTGTCAAAGAGCTTCTTTGCTGGAAGAAGTTTAAGAAACGCCCACTGACGGATTCTGCCAGCGATTGAGACAGTCATGGGTGAGTGGCTGCCCAGACTGGAAAGGTTCACTCAGGTAACCCAGCCAGAGGCTGGGACAAGATTATGCACGAGCAACCCCTAGAACCATTACAGGGCTGTTTGACTTCATCTGGAAGGGGGTTCTGTAAAATTGAGCCCAAAATGTTGAATGCACAACTCCTGGTGGATAGGAGAGACTAGATTACCTCCAACTCTATGATCCCATGATGCAGTGGGAATGGTGAAATCCAGATTATCTCATGCCATCAGGGACTTTCTCTCTCTGGATCTCATTTTCACTCTAGGTTCTTTGCTGGGTTCTCTTTTTGATCAAAGTTGTTGAGATTTTTTGGGAGGGCTTTTAAAAGCATTTATTTTTAAAAATCAACCTGAGCATTAACTTGACAGTTTGGAGCAAGGTATGTAAGCTGAGCAAAGATGTTTTGAATGCTGCACAAGCAATTAGGTCCTTGATGCCGATTTTAACTCTGATATATTTAAATACATTTCCCCCCCGAGAGCCAGTGTGGTGTAGTGGTTTAGAGCGGTGGACTCGTAATCTGGGGAACCGGGTTCGCATCTCCATTCCTCCACATGCAGCTGCTGGGTGACCTTGGGCTAGTCACACTTCTCTGAAGTCTCTCAGCCCCACTCACCTCACAGAGTGTTTGTTGTGGGGGAGGAAGGGAAAGGAGAATGTTAGCCGCTTTGAGACTCCTTCGGGTAGTGATAAAGCAGGATATCAAATCCAAACTCTTCTTCTAAAAAAAATTAAAAAATACACTTTCCCCCCAGTATACACATCTTGAAGCATCTTTAGAGAAAAGGAAACTTTTTTAGTTTGGGTTTGTAGAGTTTTCTGAGCAGATAATTTATTATAAAATTCAAAGTGTGAAAACCAAAGGTTAATTTTACATTCCAATCTGTGAATTAGTCGGTGAGGTGTGAGTTAGGTCAGCTTGCTTTAAAATCCTCCACCATTTCTCAACTCACAGATTCTAAAGCGAAGATGGCCCTCCGAGCAGTAAGAGTCTCTACATTTGATGCGAGAGGATTTGCCTAGAGGGATACAATTTCTCATGGCATCCCCATGACCAGAATAAAGCGAGCTCTGGCTCTGAGGCACATACTTGAGGGATATGCACCTGAGCGACAGATAGATATCCTGTTAGCCTTGTCCTTGGAGGAGAGAACAATTCATCATGAAGCCAAATCAAATAACCTTGGGCAAAGGGCAGGCGAAAAATCTGAAAAGGGCAATAAGGTTGCATTTCGGCACAACTCATGCCTGACTCCTTTCAGAACGCAAGGGAAGGCAGATTGCCTATGACTCTTCATAATATCATTTCTCCTCAAAACACCCTTTAGTTTACAGCCGCAGGCACAAAGAAGGGAATATGTTGTGATGATTTCTTCTGGCATCAGCTAATGAGCACGTAGAAAGATTGTCACCTCTAGGGTGGGATATGACTGGTATCTGGAAGGAATCAGACTGTCTAAACAAGTCCAGCTGCAGATATACTAGTTTAATTTTTTTGTCCTTTCACAGGAAAGAAGGGGGGGCCATGAGGGGGCCATGAGCCATAAAAACAGCAGTGTTTACAGGCAGCTCAAATGTGAAGGCTCACCAGCCTCCCAATAATTCGAAGAACTAATATGCAGCTCACAGGGAATGGCAGCTTCTTAATTTCTTCGGGCTGCTGTAATATACACAATTAACGCTGCCAACCGAAAAGTTTCTAAAGGTGTTTCGTTTTGCAGTTTTGTGAAAGTCAAACTGGGGCTGAGTCCAAACACCTCAGATTACATTTTTCAGATAAGTTCGTTCAAATACACAGCATGTATTTAAAGCACAGAGAATCCTGGAAACTGTAGTTTACCCCTCACAGAGATATAATTCTCAAAATTTGTTGAGGGAAACCATGTGTTTTAAATGAGACCCTTTCATGAGATTTCTTTTTCTCGCCACTTAGGACGTTTGTGTGGTATAGGTTTGTAACCCCTCCTGGTGGTTATTTCCTGGATATTATGGTGAGAATCAACTGCTTCTCCATGTTGCTGAAAGTCTGCAGCTATGACCTCAAGGCCCTTAGTTTTAGGACTTGACAGCAGAAGCCTCCAAAGGCCTTCTTATCAGGCTTGGTGCAGTGGGGCTTGTTCTGAGCTGCCGGCTTCTTAGGCCTATAAGGAAAAGGTTCTTGGCAACTTGCTTGCATTTGTGGCTGGAGGTCTGGCAGAAGCTACCACACTCTCATCTATCTCCCTCACCCCTTCCAGCCTAGTTCCATGGGGCTATTTAAGCCCATATCTTCCAGGAGCCCTCCATTAGGGCAAATAGTCAGCAGCTGTCTTTTTTCCAGCTGGCCAAGACTGGTGAGCAAGAGAATGCCATACTGCCTGATGGTGTTCTATGGGCAGGGACTCACACCAGAATCCCAGTTTAGTTCCCAACAAGAACAACTGAGGTTTCATGCAGTCCAAAACATTTCACAAAAAGGCAACCCCCATTTTGGCTCAGCTGTAAACGAAGGATTAATTTGTCGTTGTTGTTCTTTGCAAAATTGAAAGCTAGAAAAAAATGGGAAATGCCAGCCTTGAAACATATCAGTTATCCACCAATATTCCACATCCTTAGCAAAAGGATTCACATGTGCCTCAGCTTATGCCTGCATTTGCCATATTTGCTGCATGTAACAGCTAAAAACAAACAAATAACAATGGGCAATAGGTAAACCCTCTGACACACTTAACAGCTTCCATCGGAAGGGATATATCAAGCCCAGCATCTATAATTAAATTCCTAAGAAAAAATACTAATTAAACAGGGGAGTGAATTAAACTGGGAAGGGATGAAAAGATAGTAGGAAATATCTGTTTAATAAAAAGAGAGCAGAAAAAATAATATGATTATAATATGAAAATAGTGACAAGGTATTAAGTCAACAGTCTAATAACAAGCTAAAGTAATATGATACCTTCTTGACTTCCTAAGTGGTGTCAAACACTTTCTGCTAAAAGTAATAAATGATGACCATTTTCATAGCTAATCATTTCTCTTTTTTGTTTCCTTGGGTTATTCTAATTTGATTGATTGTTTTTTACAAAAAGCCTCTGAAAGGTATCACAGAACTAGGCAGAACTTGCAAATCTGCCCTTAAAGGTAAAGATAAAAGGACCCCTGACCATTAGGTCCAGTCGTGGCCGACTCTGGGGTTGCGGCGCTCATCTCACTTTACTGGCCAAGGGAGCCGGCGTACAGCTTCCGGGTCATGTGGCCAGCATGACTAAGCCACTTCTGGCAAACCAGAGCAGCACACGGAAACGCCGTTTACCTTCCCACCGGAGCAGTACCTATTTATCTACTTGCACTTTTGATGTGCTTTCGAACTGCTAGGTTGGCAGGAGCAGGGACCGAGCAACGGGAGCTCACCTTAGATGGCCTCAATTGCATTCTGGGCTCTCTAATGGAAAGGGAATGATAGAACCATCGAATTGTAGAATTGCTGGAACGTACCATCTAGAACAAGCGTCAAATGCCTGCAGCAACTCATAAAATTAATTGAGATGAGTGCCACCTTCTAATCAGTATCGTTGAGCAAAAGTTAGCTACAACTTTATTGTTTACTGCATTTTTGATTGCCTGGGTTGAACAAATCATTATGGCATAAAAGGGTCGTGTTCAACAAGACAGTCAACACTCTTCATAAAGAAAACTCGATGCCAGTTGTACAGCAGGTATCTGAAGGTGCAAAGTGGAAAATCTTTTGTGGTGGTCATGGGCTAAGAAATAGGTGGGCCTAACTGCCTAAAATCAGGTTACAGATCAACATGTTCACATGTTACCCATCAAAAACACTTCATGGGTTCTCCACCAGCAAGTTAAAACCCTTTTGTTCTGGCAAAGCAACTCTGCTGCTGCTGCAACAACCATTCCATCAAACTGCCTCCTTGAGAAAGATGGGAAGCAGTGGTCAGTCCATCAGTTCCTGCCCCTGAGCTGCTTCTGTGTTGGCTGGGCATCATAAGAACTATTACTTAAGAGGCTTTTTGGGCTGAAGAGTGAGGTGCAAATGCTCCAAATCAGACACGTCCAACAGGTAGATTGTGATCTACCGGTAGATCACTGGACGTCTGTGGTAGATCACTCGTAGATCACTGGCTCCCCCCAAAGAAGCCCAACAAGTTTGGTTCCCCTAAAAAAAAGCTCAAAACTTTTGCCCTGCACCCCCCCCAAATGGGGCTTTCCTCCTCCCTAAAAGAAGCTCAGCAACTTTGAGCTGAACCCCCCAAAAAGGGGATCACTGCCAGTCTTTAACTCTGTGTCTCTTAGAAGTTGACCACCCCTGCTCTAAATGAATGAATGAATATTTATGTAGTAGATCCTCATTTTAAAATGGTTTCATAGAATCATAGACCCCAAGGGTCATCTAGTCCAACCCCCTACAATGCAGGAATCTCATCTAAAGCATCCATGGCAGATGGCCATCCAACCTCTGCTTAAAAACCTCCAAGGAAAGAGAGTCCGCCACCTCTCGTGAAAGTCTGTTCCACTGCTGAACTGCTCTTACTGTCAGAAGGTTTTTCCAAATGTTTGTTGGAATCTCCTTTCTTGCACCTTGAAGCCATTGGTTTGAGTCCTACCCTCTAGAGCAGAAGCTTGCTCTATCTTCCACGTGACAGTCCTTAAGATATTTGAAGATGGCTATCATGTTTTAATTTGCCTGACCCCATCACCATTTTTATGCTGTTGTTCTTCTTTCGTTTTTAATTTTTGTAAGCTGCCCTGAGTTTTGCAGTTGGTTGCATGTACTGGAAAGAGAGGGTGGACATCTACAAATATATAAAATAGAAGGAGTAAATGAAACCATTATGCATCAGAGAAAACCTGATTAAAAAAACAAGAAATGTAAGATAATCCTTCCCAAATGTGCAACTGTTCACCATATCTCGTAGTTCAATAATAAAAGTGATTTCACTTTCAAGCATTTCCCCATTTAGCTTTTGGTTTTTGTGGAACAGCAGTCAAACAGACCTCACACATCTGAACAACTTAGTACAGGCTGAAATGGCATCCTTGTCTCATTCTGTGCCAAGAATGTTCCTAGTGTATATTCCATGAGGCAGCTTGGTTGCCACCATTTGGAAAACAATTGAAATGTGGACCAATGGAGTTTGGTGTGTGTCAAAATCAAACGGAAAAGAGAGAAGCTTCTAGACCAACTTCATTAGAGCCATTGTGGTGCAGTGAATATCACCATTATCATTATTTGTATACTGTCTTTCATGTGAGGTTCACAACCTAAAAATACAAAATGAGAACACAAAATTCATAATAAAAACAGGAACAAATCAATACCCCCCCCCACAAAAACATATTTAGAAGGATATAGAATGTAATCAGGCCTGGTTAAAGAGGAAGGTTTCTGCCTGGTGCCTAAAGATATGTGATGAAGGTATCAGGAGAGTCTCCCTGGGGAAAGTACAGTGGTACCTCGGGTTAAGAACATAATTCATTCCAGAGGTCCGTTCTTAACCTGAAACTGTTCTTAACCTGAAGCACCACTTTAGCTAATGGGGCCTCCCACTGCTGCTGCACTGCCGGAGCACAATTTCTGTTCTCAGCATGAAGCAAAGTTCTTAACCCGAGGTACTATTTCTGGGTTAGCGGAGTCTGTAACCTGAAGCGTATGTAACCTGAAGCGTCTGTAACCTGAGGTACCACTGTATTCCACAAACACAAACCACAACAAAAAGGCCCATTCTTGTGTTGCTACCCTCCAGACCTCTTGCGGAGAAAGTAGGTGAAGAAGGGCCTCAGATGATGGTTGCACAGTATGGGTAAGTTCATATGGAAAGAGGTGGCATTGTGGTCCTGAGCCACTTAAGGCTTTATGTGTCAAAAGAAGAACTTCAAACTGGGTCTGGAAACTATTTGGCAGCCAGTGCAGTTGGGCCAGAATTGGTGCGATATGCTCAAACTGTCTTGCCCCAGTGAGAAACGTGGCTGCCAAATTCTGCACCAGCTGACATTTCCAAAGTGTTGTGCAAATCTCTGACTTGGCCATGTCCACCTTGGGCTAATCACTTTTTCTTGAGCTATCCTACCTCACAGGGTTGTTGTGAGAACGAAAGAGGATGAGACGGCCACGTGCACCACCCTGAATTTCTCAGAGGAATTGTAGAATTGAAATGCAATAATAAATAAATGTACTTTGAGCAGGATAAATAGTGGAGGATTTTAACACATACTTAGAGCATGGAATCAGCTTTGCAGTTCCTGCCACCACCAGCTGCTTAAAAAAACAAAACAAAAAACCCACAAGCACAGGATTGCATCACCTTTAAGTTGTATTCATCACACAGGTAACCCAAGCATATACTGTATTTTTTGCTCTACAAGACTCACTTTTTCCCTCCTAAAAAGTAAGGGGAAATGTGTGTGCGTCTTATGGAGTGAATGCAGGCTGTGCAGCTATCCCAGAAGCCAGAACAGCAAGAGGGATCGCTGCTTTCGCTGCGCAGCGATCCCTCTTGTTGTTCTGGCTTCTGAGATTCAGAATATTTTTTTTCTTGTTTTCCTCCTCCAAAAACTAGGTGCGTCTTATGGTCTGGTGTGTCTTATAACGCGAAAAATACGGTGCATCCACATGGAAATCCCATGGATTTTCCCAAAGAATTATGGGGGCTGTAGTTTGCTGGGAATCATCACTTAGGGAACTTCCCAGGCTTCCTTGTAGACAGCAGGTAACAGATCTAACTATTCCCCTCGCTCAGACTAACTCCTTTCTTAAAATCCAAGCCTTTCCAGGGGAAATGGAGGCAAACAATTCACTCCTCATCTTGCAGCCTTCACGAGGCTCTCCGATCATCATGGCAAATTTCTATTTTAAAGGGAGGGGGGAATTATAAAAAAAAACACAGTTGTGATTTGTGACCAGGGGGAGAAAGAATGATGGATGTTTTTAGGAGAATATGTCTCCTGTATTAAATTTAGGAGATTCCTCCCCACCACCACCCTTACTTTCTTCTCCCTAACAGCAGTTAGTTGCTATTTTCACCACCTGCTAATTACTTAGAGCTGGTTTGTAGGAGGCTTCAGCTTCACACATCAGCCCACACAGGTTGTCATTTTGTCAAGAATTCCGTCATTAACAAGCTGTCAATACACTGCCAACGGCGACCATTTGGTTTGCGAAAGGAATGGGGTCTCTGGTGTGGAGAGCTGGCTGTATGTTTTTGGTGGTAAACACACACACACACACACACACACACACACACGAAAAATAAGGCAAGAGGCATATGTCTTCCAGTCTGTTCCTCAGTGACACATTACAGATTCTGGAGAGAATGAATATATATATATATATATATATATGCAGAGAAGGGAAAGAAAATGAATAGCACAGATTGTATGTGATGTCTTTCCACCAATTGCTCCCCACCCCCTTGCTACCACTCCCCGAAGAATTTTTGATTCCCATTAGCACGCAATTCCCTGCCATCTTGTTCCCTCCCACGTCTGCCATCCAGTCCCTGACATTCGGCAACTTTTAGAACGGCATTAGAAGGAAAGGCCAACAATAGCGATGATGATAATAATAATAAACCCTTGCAAGTCGGTTCAACCTTTCAAAGAGCCATTTCTAAGGAGATGTGAAGAGAGGCTGTCACTCACACTGGTGGATCCAGAAAAAGCTCATCTTTCCCCCTTCTAATTAATGAGATTAATGCAGATGCTGACAGGCGTCGCCAGTTTGCCCCCCCCCCCATCAACACAACCTCCGAAACTTGCTCTGTAGAGAATCTAATGATTTCACATAAGCTTGCAGGAGGGGAAGCATTCAGAAGGGGGTTGTATAATTGGTCCCCATCTCCCTCTAGATCAAAATTTAGGCTGATGTCACAGATGTTGTTGTTGTTCCCTCACTGCAAGAATTGAAGTGACAGGGAACCAGGAAGAGGGCCTTCTTGGTAGTGGTCTCTGTCCTGTAGAACAGTGTTCCCCAACCTTGGGCCTCCAGCTGTTTTTGGACTACAACTCCCATCATCCTTGACCACTGGTCTTGCTAGCGAGGGATGATGGGAGTTGTAGTCCAAAAACAGCTGGAGGCCCAAGGTTGGGGAACACTGCTGTAGAACACCCTCTCATCATTAGCCACAAGGTTGTGAGCAAGACCTGCCTGTCTATGAGGCAGACCGAGGCAGCCATCTCAGGTGGCAGAATCCAAGGGGTGACTCCATAGACAGCCCCCACCCCGCTGCTGGAGAAGCGAGCCCAAGTGGCTGTGGCAGCTTCTGGGTTCCAGCAAGATCTCAAGGGAGCAAGATCAGCAAGGGAGCCGGTGTGGTGTAGTGGTTAAGAGCGGTAGTCTCGTAATCTGGTGAACCGAGTTCTGGTCTCCGCTCCTCCACATGCAGCTGCTGGGTGACCTTGGGCCAGTCACATGTCTCTAAAGTTTCTCAGCCCCACTCACCTCACCGTGTGTTTGTTGTGGGGGAGGAAGGGAAAGGAGAAGTTAGCCGCTTTGAGTCTCCTTATGGTAATGATAAAGCGGGATATCAAATCCAAACTCTTCTTCTTCATCATCATCATCTCCCAAGAGTCCTGTGAAATCTTGCAAGAGTCCTCCGAGATCTCACCAGAACCTGGAAGTTGTGGCCACGCAAACCAGTAAACAAGGCATTGGCAGAGCCAATAGGGGGTACAGTGTGTGACACACACTCAAGACAAGACTTTCCTGTTTCATCCCATTTCCCATTTCACGTCCAGAAGAATCTACCACTTATGGTGAGTGTGATTACTTTTTTTCTCCCTCAAAACATACAGAGAGCCCAAGGAGGAAGCTGGAAGTGACACTCTTTCCCACGCCCTCATTCTATCTGCTTTTCAGTGCTCAGATTATTTCTGCAAGTTCTGCCTTTTGCCCAGATCCCTTAGAAAAATGAAGTGTTGTATGTGCTTTCTCTCTCCTGGTATGTTTTTGGATGAAGGAGAGAAGTGACCAGACAGGGTAGCACTCTCACTTCTTTGGGTCCATGGCCCCAACAGGGCTGGTATCCCCTGTTTACTTACAGCTTGTTTTTGTAGAAGATGCCAAGTTTGTAGAGAATATAACTGAATTCCTTTCCAATTGTATATATAAGTTTTGCCAGGTCTCCATGCACAAACTGGGGCCACTGGCAAGGCCCAGGCCTTCCCTTTCTGCACCACACATTACATTTTTAGATGTACCTCCATAAAGATAAAATTTACAGTATGTGTAGCGATTAAAGAAAACTATATTAAAATGATGTATAACTCCAGTAAAACTAGCAAAAACATACAAAACTAAAGCAAGTAAGCGTTGAAAATGTAAGGCAACAGAAGGGACATTTTTTTCATATGTGGTGGGACTGTAAAATGGTAAAGAAATATTGGGAAATGATTTACAATGAAATGAAGAAGATGTTTAACATAACTTTTGTTAAAAAACCAGAAGCTTTCCTACTAGGTATTACAGGAGTGGGTTTACCAAGATCACAAAAGAACTTGTTTATTTATGCAACTACAGCCGCATGAACATTATTAGCACAACATTGGAAAGAAGAAGCTGTCCCAGCTAAACAAGATTGGCAAGTTAAATTAATGGAAAAATTTACAATGGCAAAATTTACAATGAAATTAAGGGGAAGAGATGACAGCAAATTCAAGGAAGAATCGAAGGACTTTATTGCATATATACAAAAGCAATGTACATTGGTTAATACATTAGCAGGGTTTTAAGATTACTCGTAATTTTATTGTGAACGGATAATAAGTAATTCAAATGGTTATAAATTTACAATGGACGTGTAGTATGTTGATATGCAATGGAACCAAGGAAGGGAATAGGGGGAAGTCAATTTGGTTTGATTTTATATTGTTATTTCTTTTATTTTTGTTATTGTTGGAAAATTAATAAAATGTTATGGGGGGGAGGAAGAAAGAAAGAAAGAAAGAAAGAAAGAAAGAAAGAAGGAAGGAAGGAAAAACATTTTTAGATGTACACCTGTGGGATTTTAAAGTGGGAGTCCAACAGTGTAGGGTCAATGCAGCCAACAGATCTTTGAAAACAGATGTGTTATGCAGATAAACTCACCAGGGAGCCAAGATTGGCTGCAGATCCCAATCATGTAAATACTTGGGCAAGAACAAGTTTCCCCTGCACAGTCAGAATTCAGAATGTGTCAAATGACCCACTTTAACAACTGTTGTGGACATCGACTGAGCAATGCCCAGAACAGCACTGCTGACACAATTTCAAACACATCAGCTTGACTGACATGTGAGTTTCTCTCCTCTCTTGATTTCTATCCAGTTCTGAATCCAAGATGGTACACCTTAATATAATCTTGCAGTCCCTCCAAGTGTCCCTATTTTCCAGGGGAAGTCCCAGATTTACAAAAGTCTTCCTGGTTCCTTGTTTGATCCCAGAATGTGCCGCTGTTCCTTAGGAAGTCCCCATTATCATAAAAAAATGTGGAAGGGTATGGCAGGATGTCCCTATTTTCGTCGGAGAAATTTTGGAGGGTATGGAGTTATGTGACCCTGAGCCACAGAGATAAACAACTATACGACCTTTAGGAAACATCTGAAGAGACAGCCCCAGATTTACAGAAGTCATCCCAGTTTCTTATTTGATCCCAGAATGTTTCCCTTTCCTGAGGACATCATTATGCTGGAGGGTATGGAGTTATGCCACCCCCAAACCGAGGAGATAAGTAACTATACAACCTTTAGAAAACATCTGAAGGCAGCCCTGTATAGGGGAGGTTTAAATGTTTAATGTTTTATTATGTTTTTTATATATGTTGGAAGCTGCCCAGAGTGGCTGGGGCTACCCAGTCAGATGGGTGGGGTTTAAATAATAAAAGTGTTGTTGCTGTTGTTGCTGCTGCTGCTGCTGCTGTTAATAAATTGTTGTTGTTTAGTCGTTTAGTTGTGTCCGACTCTTTGTGACCCCATGAACCAGAGCATGCCAGGCACTCCTGTCTTCCACTGCCTCCAGCAATTTGATCAAACTCATGCTGGTAGTGAAGGAATGGGTTTCTGTGTAGCAAGTTTAGAACTGACCCCCCCCCCTTTTGTTCTTTCCAAAGAGAGCACTTTTAAATGCGTAAAACTTGAACTGTTGAGCAAAACCATAATAAGGACACAACTGCATAAACAGTTCTGTCCTTTATCAGGACAGGCAAGGGATGGCCTTGGCTCCCCAGGGGAACAAAGAAAAGGCGTCAGAACTTTATCTTATGTGCTGACCACAAAATACGCGCAAGACCAATGTCCGGGGAAAACACCAAAAGCGTGTTCCCGGAGATTATGATGTCTTCCCAGATAAGAGTAGGAAGAGGAAGATCCTTTTATGGTCAGAAGTACAGGAAGGAAGATCCTTTTATGGTTGAGAGTACGAGAGCAGGAACATATGTGATGTCAACCTGTGTACGTAGGCCGACGTGGTTGGGCTCCTAGGGGAAGAGTGAGAGGGTGCCTGGAGGATATATAAACTGCATGAAACCTGTCATTTCTTTGGACTTGCTGTGGACTTGATCAGGCAAGTGCCTTCTGCTATCCGGAGAGCAGAATAAACTCTTTCTTTGAACCAACTCGGTGTCATTTTGACTTCCTTCCTCCTGTCCCGGAGCAACGCAGACCCAATCGGTGAACTCCAATAAGGCTACAGTAGCTTCGAGAACACTATCCAACCATCTCGTCCTCTGTCGTCCCCTCCTCCTTGTGCCCTCCATCTTTCCCAACATCAGGGTCTTTTCCAGGGAGTCTTCTCTTCTCATGAGGTGGCCAAAGTATTGGAGCCTCAGCTTCAGGATCTGTCCTTCCAGTGAGCACTCAGGGCTAATTTCCTTAAGAATGGATAGGTTTGATCTTCTTGCAGCCCATGGGACTCTCAAGAGTCTCCTCCAGCACCATAATAAATAGGGTGTCCCTATTTTCATCGGGGAAACATTGGAGGATATGAATATTGTCATAGTTTAGCTCAAATGGAAACTGTCTTTTACTCTCAAGGTACCCAAAGTATGGGATGGACTGCAGTCAGAAGGCGCTGGGTTCAGTCTGCAGCATCCTCAGTTAAAGGGTCAGGAAATGTTCTCTGCCTGAGACCCTGGTGAGCTGCTGCTTTCCAGATCAGGTTTGGGGCATCTGTGACCCTTCATATGCTGTTAGACTACAACTCCCATCATCCCTGACTATTGATCATGCTGCCTTAGACTGATGGGAGTTGGAATCCAATAACATCTGGCGGGTCTCCTCCTGGCATAGATCATACTGTGTTGGGTAGCCAAATAGTCTGGTATAAGGAAGCTTCCTTTATTCAGCAGTCTGGTCTGCACTGAAGCCAGAGGTGTAGAATTAATATCGAAGAGAGTTCTCCATTCACACCCTGGCCATCTCTGTCAGAAGCCCTGCTGGCAAACCTGCTCAGTACAGCAGGGAGTGGATGATGCAGGAGAGACCAGGAGTGCTGCTTCATTTCACTCATCAGAGAATTTAATGTATAGCATTCATCCCTGGAGTGCAACCTTGCAATACTGTACCCCAAAATATTTCTCACTTCATGTTCTTAGCTTCAAACAAGACCAAAGTGATCAAGGTTATTTTTCTAGAATGAACCAGCATCCTTTCTGTTTCCTTTGAGGTTTGCAAAGAAGGAGTTTGCGGCAGGCTGTGCATCATAAAGAAAAAAGAAAGAAAAATGTTGCATGTCTGTTTCAAAGCTGATGGAGCAATATGATCATTCTTAACTTAGCCCTCACTTCGGAAATTAGATGTCTCTACCTTTAAGCCTCCACAGTTAACAGGGTTTAAAAGCTTTCAAATAAATTGCAAGTGTAAACCATTTAAAAAGTTAGCAATGAGCCTGATGAGATGTGAAAGTTACATAATTAACTTTGGTGAGAAGTTAATTTTCTCTGCCTCTTAGTTTACATAGAAAGCGAATTTATTTATTTTCACTTGGGGAGGGGAATTTGCAGTGATGCATCATTTGTATTCTACCTATAAAAATAAACATTGGATATAAAATAGCTGATCCTCACATACCTTGTCAGAGATATAGGGCAATTTTTTTTTTTAACCCTCTTGTTTTAAAGGGGAATTTCATTCAAAAGTCTTTGGTGCAAGTAGGCAATACTATTAACCCGCAGGCTGTAGAAGAATGAGATTTTCTAACAGAAATGTGAGGTTCATTTTATTTGCCTTCTGCTCTTTCAGACTTCAGAGTTCACATTTATGAGCAACCAAGTCTAACAACTTACTTTTTAATGGGATTTGAAACACAATTATAAAGGTTGGTTACTTGAAGATGAGGCTGTAAGAACAACAGAAGGTTATTAATATATTGCTTTATAAACCTTTTTTAATATTAAAAAAGACAAAAAACCTTCTACTCCAACATTAGTGCAAAGTTAATCCTAATTTAAATTGAAAACTAAAAAGGAATGTCTAGGAACAAATATAAAATTTAATTTCCAAGAGGGGAAATCTATAAATTGCTGCAGCTGGCATATAATAATGACAAAATATCAGAAGATTCTTAATCTATACACATTCTTTTTTAAAAAGGTAAAACTGAAGCCAAATGAGTGGTTGTTGCTAAATCCACTGCAAATCTTTCTGTGCAATGCAGAATCTTCTCCAATGCCTTTTTTTTTTTCCTGGCAAGCTGCTCTCTTCATAGCATGGCTGTGTCCCAAAGACAGCCAACTCCTTAATACCAGCCGTGCAAGATGCAAAACAATTCTGATGCAAACCGGAACCTGGAGATCAAGGAGCAAACTTGGTGAAGGAAAGGAAAGTTACAGCAGCGCTGCAGATCGTGTGACTTTGCAGGTGAGAATGAAATACTTGGGAACAAAGATTAAGAATGCAGTCCTATACACCTGATGTAAGTCTCACAGACTTCACTCCCTGGTAAGATGATATAAGATTGCAGCCTAAGTAATATAATTCCAACTATCTGTATGTGCACAAGAGTCTCGCCATCATTCCTCCTAAAAGCCACCATCAAGACCAGGGCGATAGCAAGGTCGGAGTGACTCAGGCATGCTGGTAGAGCCAGTGTACCACTCCTACTGGTGCGCCAAAATTGCCCCGACCAGCTTTCATCTCTGCTGCACCATCTCTGTATCCGGTAACCACATCAATGCCAGGAAACCGGGTCCATGGTGCCATTGTTCCCTGCCAACCATTCCTAGGTGTTACAACACTCAGTGCAGCGAGCCAGGACCAATCACACCCACCTCCTGATTCTTCCCTGTCTAAATGATAGGCTGTATGAAAGTAGAAGTCAGCTACATGGGTATTGAGATAGCCTTTTCCTTGCTGCTATTGCTGTGGAAAGGTTCTCTGCTCCAGCTGGAAGATTATCAGCCTCTTGTGGCACAACTCATGCTAGACTGGACCACTTCAGATTGCAGATGAAGATTGCATATTTGAATGCTCCCTTGTATCCAAAAACAAAAGCTATCCCTGCACATTCAAAACTCGAGGAATGAAATAGGAACAGCGCTGCTGGATCACACCAATGGCCCATCTTGTCCAGCATCCTGTTTTTACAGTGGCCAACCAGAGGTCTATGGGGAGCCCACAAGCAGGACTTGATCCCAGTAGTATTCTCCCATCTATGCTTCCATCAACTGGTATTCAGAAGCATACTGCCTGTGACAGTGCAGGAAGAAGATACCAATCAGGGTTCATTCCCATTGATAGCCTTATAGAATCATAGAATCATAGAGTTGGAAGAGACCACAAGGGCCATCGAGTCCAACCCCCTGCCAAGCAGGAAACACCATCAGAGCACTCCTGACATATGGTTGTCAAGCCTCTGCTTAAAGACCTCCAAAGAAGGAGACTCCACCACACTCCTTGGCAGCAAATTCCACTGTCGAACAGCTCTTACTGCCAGGAAGTTCTTCCTAATGTTTAGGTGGAATCTTCTTTCTTGTAGTTTGGATCCATTGCTCCATGTCCGCTTCTCTGGAGCAGCAGAAAACAACCTTTCTTCCTCCTCTATATGACATCCTTTTATATATTTGAACATGGCTATCATATCACCCCTTAACCTCCTTCTCCAGGCTAAAAATGCCCAGCTCTCTTAGCCGTTCCTCATAAGGCATCGTTTCCAGGCCTTTGACCATTTTGGTTGCCCTCCTCTGGACACGTTCCAGTTTGTCCAGTTTATCCTCTGTGAATTTGTATTTTCCTCTTTTAAAGCCTTCCAATTTGATGGCCATCACTGGCACACAACACCAGTGGTTGTCAAGCTATTTCATTTCTGCTCATTTTTGTTCAGAGACTTAGAAATAATTTCCTCCTCATGAGAAAGATAAATTGCTGTTCGAAAGGGATCGATCTGTTATGTATTTTAAATTCACCTTCTTACTGTTTCACAGTTGTTGTGGAATGCTTGGTGCTGATGACGCCAAGGTTGATGGTTTCAACCTTTACCTTTTCTACCTTTACCTAGTCCAGCAATACCTGGAGGAACACATATACCCCTTCCCTGTTGCTCAGGTTTGTGTTAAAATTACCTTTAAAAATTTTTGAAGAAACTTCCACACACTTGCCCATTATTGTGATGGCCATAGGTAAAGGTAAAGGACCCCTGGATGGTTCAGTCCAGTCAAAGACGACTGTGGGGTGTGGCACTCCCATCTTGCTTCAGGCCGAGGGAGCCGGTGCTTGTCCACTGACAGTTTTCCGGGTCATGTGGCCAGCAGCACTAAACCGCTTCTGGTGTAACTGAACACTGTGATGGAAGTCAAAACACACGGAAATGCCATTTACCTTCCTGCCACAGTGGTACCTATTTATCTACTTGCACTGGTGTGCTTTTGAACTGCTAAGTTGGCAGGAGCTAGGACAGAGCAATGGGAGCTCACCCCATATTGCGGATTCAAACTGCCAACACTCTGATTGACAAGCCCAAGAGACTCAGTGCTTTAGACCACAGCACCACCCGCATCCTGGTGATGACCACAGCAGATTCCTAGCCAATCACCCAGCAAGATGAAGGCTGCCATTTTCCAAAATTTCTAAGAGTAAAAGCAAGCACAAACAAACTGACAATACACACACAGCCCTTTTTCATCAGTTATGAAGAACCACAATTGAGGGCACAAGTCTATTTTTCTCCCATATGCATCTTATCTCTTGTATTCTGGTCCTCACACAGAACTGCCAGCAAACTTCGTTATCTGTGAGCTGCTGTTGACGCAGTTCTGCCTATCTGGCACACTGCTGATGTGCAGTATGACCTGTTTTCCTGGCTGTGACAGGTGCTTCTATTGTGCTGACATTAATCATGCTGCAAAAGGGTCTTGGAACATAATGTGAAAAGATGCAGCAGCAAAAAAAAAAGAGGGGGGAATGTGGCAGACATTTGCTCTGGAACTCTGCTTTCCAGAGGTAGAAATTAATTCTTTATTTGCATTGTTCCCGGCAGGTACATTGCATTCATGGTCCATGCATAGTCTCATCACCAGCTGAAATTGAGCTTAAGTGTGTGCAGCTGTATCTATTCAGCCTCATTCCTTGCTGAACCCTTCTCCTTTCCCTTTGTTGTGTCCCTGTGGACAACATTTAGATTGTAAACTGTACAGAGTAGGGACTAGTCTCTTGCTTGCCCGCTCCCTCCTTCCCTCCCTCTCATATTATATTAGCACCACACAAGGCCTAACTACACAGAACTCTAATTGCATTTATTATTATTATTATTATTATTATTATTATTATTATTTTGCAATCCTGCTCCTCCAGGTTTCATCAGGGGTGCATTTGCTTAGGAATGGCACTGCAAGATTCCCTCTTCTCAAAGGTCAAGGTGGGTGCATTGCAGGGGAATGCTCAGTTAGCTTTCTAAGCCAGCTCTGTCCCACTTTCTCCTTCTTAGCTCAAACTCTACTGACCTCCGTGGAAGAAAATCAGCACATTCTCTCAGCAGTGTCTTGGAGCAATTCTCAGAGCTTATAGTCTGGGATAGATAGTCAAGAATAAAACACACTCATTGAGTGCTGCACCTGACCAGTCAAAGGACTTTTTCTGCAGCTGTTGGCTTCTAAGCAACAGGAGTTTTAGCTACAGAGACGTATCTGTGAAAAGCTCAAAGGGGTCTGTGGCCCAGTCATCAGAATACGGAGGCAGAGGTTTCTCCTTCAGGTTCAGGAGATGAGACTTAGTTTTGGGTGCCAGCATATCCACATGAAAAGGACTGAGAAGTGGCCCCGTCTCCTTCTCCATGGAATTCATCTGCATCTGAAGATTTCTGGTCTAGTGCCATGACAATCCTCAACAGGGTCAAGTTCTACATCAATCTTCAGACCATTAATCAAATTGTTGTTGTTGTTTATTTGTTGTTGTTTATTTGTACCCCGCCCATCTGGCTGGGTTTCCCCAGCCACTCTGGGCGGCTTCCACAAAGACCAAAAATACACTAAAATGTCACACATTAAAAACTTCCCTAAACAGGGCAGCCTTCAGATGTCTTCTGAATGTCTGGTAATTGTTTATCTCTTTGACACCTGATGGGAGGGCATTCCACAGGACGGGCGCCACTACCGAGAAGGCCCTCTGCCTGGTTCCCTGTAGCTTTGCTTCTCACAATGGGGGAACCACCAGAAGGCCCTCGGCGCTGGATCTCAGTGTCCAGGCTGAATGATGGGGGTGGAGATGCTCCTTCAGGTATACTGGGCCGAGGCCGTTTAGGGCTTTAAAGGTCAGCACCAACACTTTGAATTGTGCTCGGAAATGTACTGGGAGCCAATGTAGGTCTTTCAAGACCAGTGTTATGTGGTCTCGGTGGCCACCTCCAGTCACCAGTCTAGCTGCCGCATTCTGGATTAGTTGTAGTTTCCAGGTCACCTTCAAAGGTAGCCCCACGTAGAGCGCATTGCAGTAGTCAAAGATGCTTCTACATCAACTTATGTTTCTCTGCTCCTGATTTCACAAGGATGAGTATGTGAACCAACTTTCAGCCCAACATGAATGAGAGCCAGCCCACTGAAAAGATACAGTAAAGCACCTGTGTGTCAGGAAGCGGAAGCAGTTCCCCACCTACCCCACCACTGCCCCTGCCACCAGAACACCCTCCTCTCTCAGGTGAGAAGGAGGCATTCCAGTGAGCCCCAATGCCTTGAGGAGTGTCCTAGTTCTCACCAAGTACAGGGAGAGCCAGGCCATTCCTGTTCACACTGTTACCACTCATTTTCCCCACCCCTGGGGCTGAGAACGGAAGTCTAGTGGGAATGCTTTGAGGAGCACTCTGGCTCCCACTGAGTTCAGCAAGGAGGGCCATTCTGGCAATGGCAGAAGGGGGGTGGAGCACAGCAAAGGAGGCAGGGAATGGAACATTCCTGGTTTGCCTTGGGTGGCAATGCAGGACAGGCAGTCCCTGGCTGTGGCAAAAGGGAAAATGTTTGTGTTAGTGACTTAAGGCAGCATGAGAAGTAGACAAAGCATTGTTTGCCTGCATCCTAATCCTTTGATAACCTGCAGCACCAAAGGGTAACTTGAATGTTTTGACCTACACCTCTCAGACCAGAACATTGATCTCACCCAATGTTACCTCAAGCACAATTTGGCGATGCTAGTTATCACAATAAGCAGTGAGACATCTTCAGAGTATGATGTGTGAACTGCCCCCCAAAAAAGAACAAGGCTGGGGGGGCAGTGGGAGAGCCATGGTAAGGTTTGCTTTTTTGCAACTACCAGTTTCTGCTACTACCATTTGTTTTGCACCAACAGTATGCTAAGTGGTTCCATCAACATACAGTCAAACCTTGGTTTTCAAACATCTCGGCTGCTGAACGTTTTGGAAGCCAAACGCCGAAAACCTGGAAGTGAATGCTCCTGTTTCTGAACGAATATCAAAAATCAAATGGCTTCTGAGGCACATTTCTCCATTTTTCTCAATGGAACTTGCTGGCAGCCCTTTGATCCTCGGTTTTTGAACATTTTGGAGGTTGAACGGACTTTTGGAATGGATTACGTTCGAAAACCGAGGTTCCACTGTACAATAGTATTTTGATTGAGGGTAACTTGACTTTTTATGGACATTCAAAGAATTAGACATGGTATATGTAATATTAATGAGGAAAATGTTAATTGGTTTGGTTCATGTATATGCCACTTATTCTCAAACACAAAGCAGAAAAACCCCTGAACAGACAACAAAGTTCCAACTGGTATTGTGGATGTTATTGCACTCCATGAGCTTCCATATCCTGCCTTAGATACATTTCAGAAGGAAATGGGTCTTCTCGCCAGGCTAGATGATTGCAGCTGGCTACCTCATCTCTCCTCCAGAGGAGGCTAACAGCAGCAAAAGGGAGATGTTGCAGGAGGCTATAATAGCAAGCCCTCCTCCCCAGCCCCCTGGAAGTCACCTGCGGAAGTGATGTTATCTCCAAGTGGTACAATCATTGTTTGTGTGCTTGCTATATGGAACACATTGCTATATACCTAGCAATACGTGCCTATTGGGCCACCCCAGGCAATTATGTGCATACTGAAAAACAACTGGAGCATTGTGCAGTGATTTGGAAGTGATTTTCAGTTAACATGCTGAAAGATGCTTAATGTCTTTAGTTAACTTTAGATATAACCTTCCTCTTCTCTCAGGGGTGCTTTGTTACACAGCTTCAGGTATTCTAGTTATTACAAGGAAAGGACCCATTTGAATCCTGGAGGTTGCACTACTGTGGGGTTGTCACTTCCACTGCTTTCACATCCCACTGCAGGGCTGACCTGCAGTGTGAGAAAAAGCAATCAGCAAACATCATTGATCCAGTTTTACTTCTGGATCAGCTGCACTTGACCCAAAACCAGGATTAGATCAATTAGATTTGAGGATAGCATTTTTCTGCAGCCCTTAAGTCATTTAAAGTTTTCCACGTCGCCAAGGTGTTATGTAATGCCAATACAAAGCCCTCCATTCAGCAATAAATCCTAACCAAGAGTTAAATTTCAGCGCTTGCTTCCAAGTTACATGCCAAAAAAGAAAAGAAAAAAAGTGTAAAAGTAATTGAAAGCAAATTCTGGCATCCTTGACAGTTCCTAAACAAAGATGACACTTTCTTGCAAGTTTCTAAAAACACTTCACCACCTCCTCAACATTCTGTACACACACACACAAGGGGACTCAGGACCTAGAACAGCTAACCGTCAGGAAACTATCTTTCTGCAATTTAAAAAGTTGTGCACATGTATCTTAACTATTGGTGCAATTGTTTTCCGCAAAATACATTTTTGTTTGCTAAGCCACCGAGTTTTTCTAGTGCATTTATCTGAGCCATGGAGGGGGAACCTATAGGCTTCCATAAATTGTTGGACTCTCAACTCCCATCAGCCCCAGGCAGCATAGCCGAGAGGCGGGAAAGGTAGGAATTGTAACCAAACAGAGAGCCAAATATCCCCCTCTGATCTAATCCATTGAATCCTCTTTATCTAATCCTCTTGAGAGACAGTGTGGTGTAGTGGTTAAGAGCGGTAGTCACGTAATCTGGGGAACCGGGTTCGCGTCTCCGCTCCTCCACATGCAGCTGCTGGGTGACCTTGGGCTAGTCACACTTCTTTGAAGTCTCTCAGCCCCACTCACCTCACAGAGTGTTTGTTGTGGGGGAGGAAGGGAAAGGAGAATGTTAGCCGCTTTGAGACTCCTTAAAGGGAGTGAAAGGCGGGATATCAAATCCAAACTCCTCCTCTTCTTCTTCTTCATCTCCATAGTCTATTCTATCCCCTTTGGAACTGTTTTATTGTGAAAAATAAAAATAAAAAGCCTGATGGAACAAGAAAGTCTTCACCTGCCAGTGGAAGACTCCCACAAGGAATTAGCTAGTCTAACTTCTCTAGTGAGGGAGTTCCAAAGTCTGGGAGCAACCACCGAGAAGGCTCTCTCCTGCATCCATACCAAACATGCCTACGAAGGTGGCAGGACCAAGAGAAGGGCCTCCTCAAAATATCTCAAAACCCAGGCAGGTTTGTATAAGGGAATACAGCCTTTCAGATAGCCATGGCCTTGAGTTTGAAAAGGGAGAAGCCAGCTGAGTCCAGGGCTGCTGTACCACCAACTGGGAAATTGGACCAGCCTCCTAATGCTAGTGTTCCAGGACCTACGGAGCCCAAGGCTTGGACAGTCTCTGTCTTGGAGCCCATTGAACCTGAGGCTGGTAGTTCAGAGTGCACAGAGCCTGAGCTGAGATCATCACATACACCGTGCTGTGTTCTTGATTGGTCAGAGGAATCAAGTGTTTCCTCTGCTACCTCATCACCCCAGTGGTGCAGGGAGCATGGCAAATGGGATGCCACAGAAAGGCATAAAAGTCCTCATCTACAGGCCAGATGTTTGGTCCTTTAGTGTGACCATATAAGGACTCAATTCACCTCTAGCCTTTGTGAGAGCAAGTTGCTCAGCTGGAGCTATCCATGGTGCTGCAACCACTAACCTTCCTTGGCCCTGTGGGTATCTTGTACAGAGGGGACCGGAAAGACACTTATGCTCAAAGGAACGGCCAGCTGCAACAGTCAGACAGGGTAGATGGAAAGTTAGTGAGACATTTGTGCAGATTGAAGAAGTCCGGTATGATGGGGACAAGCGAATCCTAGATTTAACAGAATTCAGATTCAAATTGCAGCACCAGGACTGTGACCAGGGAAAGTGTGGCAAGCCATTCACACCAAGGTCCCACCATATCAATCTAACAGCCATAGGTTGACTTAGGTGGATTGAAGAAATACATCCAGGATCTTCCACGACCTTAATTCAGACCTGGCACTGACTTAAGTCAGCCCCATTTCACCCTTGCGGAGGGGAGGTTAAACATTTCACAAGGCCACAGAGAGACAGTCACACTGACAGACTTGCCATTTCCTGTTCTGTACAGAAGCACGGGAATCGGTTTGGTGAAGAAACCTTCTTATTAAAGCATCTGGTGCAAAGCTGCTGCTGCTGCTGCTGCTTACTCATCGTGCCTGACAGCTGTCAGTCAAACTGAAATGCATTCACTCCGCACTAATCTGTGCACAAGGATGTCACATCAAGTTCTCAAGTTCTTACTGACTCTGCCTGCCAGGTGCCAAACTGAGATCCAACAGCGGCTTTAGCACTCAACACTCAGGCTCCTATTCAGACTGGCAGAAAGTGTTCAAAGTTTTCCTCACCCGGAGGGCTTTTGTGCACCGTGCGACTTCCAGTGCTCGGTGGAGATGATTTTTTTCAGTCCTGTCACTGAATATCCCTGCATTCTTCCTCACACACTCTGAAGAATGGCTTTTTTTTAATTCTCTTTGCACTGTGGTAAAATGGTGCGAGGTGTGATCAGATTATAGTACATGAGGAACATGAGCAAATGTGTCTTAGAGGTGCACATTGGCTCTGCATACCTCCTGAATTACGAGGTGAAATTGAGTGACGTTTTCACTTTCCTAAGTGAGATTCCACCAGGCATCTGAAGTCAGATCGGGGACTGCCTGAAGTCTTGAGTCACTTTGTGGGCTCGGGCATCCCCAAAATGCTGCATTTTTAAAGCGACTGTTACATTTTTTAAAAAATGGTTAAAACAAGCTTACTTGGGATACACTCTGAGCTTAGGGGAATTAAGGATCTTTCATTTGGGCATACACATCTGGGTTTGAATCAAAGGGAATTGCTTTCCTGTTGCACTACAATCACAATGATTTGGGGGAGGAATTAAAAACTGGTTTTTTATATAGTTCTATGCTGTTTTTCCCCCTTCATAGATCATTGCCTTGTCGTGGCGAAGGGGCTTGAATAACTCAGAGAAGTTGTGAGCTATGCCGTGCAGGGCTACCCAAGACGGACAGGTCATAGCCGAGAGTTTAGACTAAATGTGATCCACCAGCAGAAGGAACTGGCAAACCACTCCAGTATTTTGCCAAGAAAACTCCATGGACATCAAAAAGGAGAAGCTTTGAGAAAAAAGTGAGAGTTTCCAAGGCACGCTCTGGTTCATGGGGTCACGGAGAGTTGAACATGACTGAGACGACTAAACAACAACATGTGTTTTTTCATCACACCATATTTATCTATCATCTATCTATCTATCTAATCTATCTATAGGGCGGTATTTGCCCAAAATCAAAAAAAGTGGGCAGAATTCCACCTCTACCAATAAACTTTGGGTTACAGGGTTCTTCCTGGTCAGGTAGCATTTTCCCAACTCCATCCCCCACCACCCGATGATCCATTTTTTCCACCACGCATTCTTACAGTCTTAGATGATAAGTCACTAGGTATAATGCCAAATTACCATTTTCCCACACATATAGTAGCATTCTCCAAACTACTTGACAGGACAGTTATGATAGCAGCTTTAGGGTTTGTTGGCTTGTTTACCAAAATGAAAAAGTAAAGCAGGATATAAATACCTGAAGCAAGCTATCCTGAAATGAGAGACCACAACATGGTGGGGATGTGGTAATCTGCACGTACTCTAATCTGCCTCAAAGGGTTGTTGTATGTATGATAACGTCTGTATATTTTGGAAAGGTGGCCCACCACATGAAAGCACCCTCTACCCGTTCTAAAGGCATTTTCATATGTTATCCTTGCCTTATCATAGGCTGGTTCTTGTGGGGATTTCCTTGAGAAGTTGCAAGAACTGCTGTGATGTGTGAATGCCTCAGATGCACCATCTGTTCCCCAGTGACTTTGTGAATGGCAGCACAGATGCTGGAAAGTTGCCATTCATGAGATCATTGAGAAATAGATGGAGCAACAGAAACAGAAGCAGACACACCGCACAACCACACATGCATCTTATAATGAAGCAGTGGGTTGGACAGAAGTACCACCAGCCACACTAAAGGGGTTTCCCACTAAGCATTCCATGCGTGTCCCGTCACATATATGTGGGACGAGGAATTTGTGTCCCTCCAGATGTCCATCAGCCCCAGCCAGCATGACCAATGTTCAGGGATTCTGGGAGTCAGTGTCCAACGACTTCTGGATGCATATAAATGCACTTGCCACATAATGGTCCAGGGCTCAGAAGCCATACAGCTGTGCCACTGGCATGCTAACCTGGCAAGATCTACGTCACATAGTAGGTGCACTTGTACAAGGCAGGGCATATGTGGTACACAGAGTAGTAGTATACCCATTTTGGAAATAAATACCCTCTTTCTACAGAAGTTGCTCTCTGGCTTCTTCAGAGCTCTGGTTTTCTGAATTTCCAGAAGCCTCTGAGATGTTGCAGACTAAGGTCTTTTAAAAGCTCCTGTTCAAGCATATTATCACTACTCTGCTCTATTTCTGTTTCAGCTGGGCTGTTTGCGGCTTCCACCACCTTCGGTTCCTGTAGTTTTCCGCCTCTTCCCCACCAGCAGGAATTTATTTGTTCTCATTCTTTGTCTCCACTGTGACCACATTTATCTGAGTATCAACCCTCGGCACTAAAGCCCTCAGAACTAAAGGAACAAATTGGTCCTCCATCACAGCCACTTCATAAAATCCTTTCCAATCTATTGGAATAATAATAATAATAATTTATTATTTATACCTCGCCTATCTGGCTCCCAACAGAATATTATTATTAATAATAATAAAGTGATAAAACATCAAGCATTAAAAACTTCCCTAAATAGGGTTGCCTTCAGATGTCTTCTAAAAGTCAGATAGTTGTTTATTTCCTTGACATCTGATGGGAGGGCGTTCCACAGGACGGGTACCACTACCAAGAAGGCCCTCTGCCTGGTTCCCTGCAACTTCACTTCTCGCAGTGAGGGAACTGCCAAAAGGCCCTCAGAGCTGGCCCTCAGTGTCCGGGCTGAACGATGGGGGTGGAGATGCCCCATGTCAAAAGCTATATTTCCCAAACCATGCACTGGGTGCTTTTTCCTACTACTGACACCCAACTGTAAATATTTAAGTATATGTATATCTCACCAGACCTTCCCAAACTTTTCCCAAATATATTATAACTATAACTTAGTTCTTAATGCCTAAAGATTCCACTGCCACCTAAGGGTAAAAGACTCATGACATTGTGTCTGCCACATGTCCTGTTGTGCACCCATAAATTATCCTATGGCTTTCAGATGGAGTGGAGGGCACAATTTCAACACCAGTGTTGAAGTAAGATTAGTCTGCTAATCCAGTACTTTAAATGGTGGGTAGTGGTAGTAGTGGAGAATTTTGTCCTTCACCCCAGGCAGGAGAGTGTCTTGGGCCAGACCTAGGCCAATGTGTACAGAACCATCTACTATTTTCTAAGCCACCCCCAAGGGCCTATTACAGCAGTAAAGACTCCTCAAATAGAGCAAAGATCAGGATGGAGGGTGCCACTCCAGTGCTGAACTAGCTGTGATCTCATTTCAGTTTCTGTCCCAATTTTACATTTCAGCACTCAGTGGGTGAAAAATAGTGCAAGAGCTCTTTCTTTCAAATGTACCTCTGACCGCAAGTATATTTAGCTGTTGCTGATCTTATAACCCCATTTGTTAGTCATAATTTTCACAAATTATGGATGTGGTGCTGTGACAATTGCAAAATGGAACTCACAGCTACCCAGTCACAGTGTGCAGTTCCACAAATGACCATCCATAAACGAACCTTTGGCACATTTTTTTTTTTTTTTAAAGAAACCCATAATGACTGCATCGACTTATACATAGACTGCTTTAAACGCCTCTTTTCCGAATCCACATCTTCCAAGTGTTTGCTTCAAAATATCCCTTAGAGGCTTGTCCTTTTTCTTAAAATAAGAAAAATGCAAGGCATGCATTCAAGATGACGAGCAATCGCTAATCAAGGTTACTTAATGACAAAGCTGAGTTTAAAGAGTTAGGTTTAAACAAAACAAAGCAAAAAAGCATTCAAAGACTTATGTCTTACATTTGGCATTGCCAGCAGCAGAAGGGTATAAAGTTCAAGAGAACAGATTTTGAGCTGGACTTTTTCATCTGTCTGGAAGATAAAAGTAAAAGATAACACATAAATCACAGCAATAAAAATATAGAAAAAGTTTCAGGGTATAAAACAGGCTGGGTAGCCGGCAGCTCAACTTCATGTGGCCCCTGGACAAATTTCAAAGGCCCCCGGCAAGTAATCATTTTAAACCTCTAGCTACAGTGATTTGTCCCTCCCTTGGGAGCCTGCTGGGCAAGGAGAAATGACAGCAGGATGAGGCAGGGAGGTAAAAAGGTAGAGGCAGACAGGCTGTGCTAAGTGTTCTTGCCCACCTAGCACAGACTGCAACCTTGCCCATAGTAGCAGTCAGTGGGGTGAAGCAGAGCTGCATTGCTGATCTGACTTCCCAGTGCCAGGTTCTTTGCCAGGCATGGGCAAACTCGGCCCTCCAGATGTTTTGGGACTACAACTCCCATCATCCCTAGCTAACGGGACCAGTGGAGGGCTGAGTTTGCCTATGCCTATTCTGTGCTGATTACCAATTTGGGAAGGTGGCCAGGAGGTTGTCGTGGTTGGAGTGCAGTGGCAGGATCATCAGATTGGCTCCAGCAGTGCACCGGCACTGCGCCAACCTCCCCACCACAACCTTTGATGGTTCTTCCCTTGATTCTGCACTCCTTTTGGCAATTATAGGGACAGAACTACCCAAACTGTACAGAAATTTATTCATGTATGTGACTATAGTGGCAAGAATGTTACTTGCCCAAAAATAGAAAGCAGGAGAAGTCCCAGAGAAAGAATGGATGCAAAAACTTATGTTTATCTGCCCTTTGTACAGTTCAGCCCGTGCTAGTATACTAAACTCCATAATCCAGCCTATGGCTGGCAAACCAGTAGACTCACAGCTTGCCTGGGTTCTTCAAGATGTGGATCCTTATATTACCCTACAGGTTGCTAAATTCCTAACAGCCGTCCTCTCGTATAAGAGATGGAATGGAATGTTAGCTGATTATTGAGAGCTATAAGAATTTTCTATAATGACATCAGATATTGATTTTAGTGTAGTGCCTAAAAATTTTAACCTTAATCTTAAACTTTTCTTATGAATGGCTAATATCTGTCCTTGTGAGTTGTGAATGGTGTTATACTACGTATGATTTGTACGAGTCCACTGTTTTATTTGATTTGTTTTGTTCTGTTGTGTTGTGTTCCATTATGGGCGTAAAGCTGAATAAACATTTTGATTGTGATTATGGAATATGCAGAAATGGCAAAGCTTACCAGAAAGAAGAAGAAGAAGAGGAGGAGGAGGAGGAGGAGGAGGAGGAGGAGGAGGAGGAGGAGGAGTTTGGATTTGATATCCCGCCTTTCACTCCCTTTAAGGAGTCTCAAAGCGGCTAACATTCTCCTTTCCCTTCCTCCCCCACAACAAACACTCTGTGAGGTGAGTGGGGCTGAGAGACTTCAAGGAAGTGTGACTGGCCCAAGGTCACCCAGCAGCTGCATGTGGAGGAGCGGGGAAGCGAACCCGGTTCCCCAGATTATGAGACTACCGCTCTTAACCAGTACACCACACTGGCTTTCTCAAGATAACAAACTTTTCATAAAAGAAGGAAATGCTTTATTGCATATTTACAAATAAACTGTAAACAGATAAGAACATTGGCAGGAGTATTGTAATAACCTGCAGTTATATAAGAGTATATATTTAAAGTAGATGAATAAACATGTTAAGTTAATTTGGAATACAACTGTACCTTGGATCCCAAATGCCTTGCAAGTCAAACATTTTGGCTCCTGAATGGCACAGACCCAGAAGTGCGTGTTCTGGTTTGTGAACGTTTTTTGGAACCCAAATGTATGGCAGGGCTTCTGCAGCTTCCGATTGGCTGCAGGAACCACGGTTTGGTTTCTGAACATTTTGGAAGTCGAACGGACTTCCAGAACGGATTCCGTTCGACTTCCAATGTATGACTGTATGCAGAAAATATAAAAAATAAATTTAAGGAGCCACAGAAAGAGGGGGAAGGAAGTCGAGTTTTGAAATGTTAAAAGGATTGTAAAATGATTGAAATGTATAAAATTGAAAATCTGGAAGAAGAAGAAGAAGAAGAAGAAGAAGAAGAAGAAGAAGAGGAAGAAGATTCTGCACTCGGCGAGGCACACCTAAGCATCTCACCACAATGAGATCCCATGTTGCTGAGGAGTGTGAGTTTGCATCTTAAGCGACAACATGAGTGGACCAAAGTATAGGAGTCCACTCACCTGATCCCACTCTGCAGGTACCAGTCAGGTGGGGGAGACTCCTGGACTCTGCCTGTGTGATGGTTTCAATTGCACGTGCTCCCCAGAGGTGTGAAATTTGCCCCACAGTAAATCAACCCCAATGCAACTTGTGTGATGACTATAAGGGGCCTAAGTGATGAATATGCA
The DNA here is from genome assembly GCF_965153285.1 of Podarcis tiliguerta. NCBI lineage: Eukaryota > Metazoa > Chordata > Lepidosauria > Squamata > Lacertidae > Podarcis > Podarcis tiliguerta. Next base: position 11,270,999 of record NC_139545.1, read on the forward strand.
TGAGTGAAGAACCAGCCCTTAACAATGAAGCTTGCTTTAATGGTGCCAAATGTGAGTAGAGGACCGATCGTTCATCCCTGCTATTTCATTCCATGTTCGTAGGACTATTATCTTGAAATCCATAGAACAGATGAGTGTTTTTAAAACAACAACAGGAGGCTATTTACCAGTAAAGAGCTGGTGACAATATCTCCTATTGAGTTACGGTTATGGAGACAGAGAATAGCATCACTCTTAATAGTAATATCATGTGCAAAAAGGGAAAGATAGCAGAGTGGTTAGGTGGGGCTGTTGCTGAGAACTTTTAAAATGATAGCCTAATCCTTCTCTTTATCACTGTATTCTTGACCCCACATTTAGCGCACTGTTTAGTGAAGATGTCACACAATTCTGCTACTTCACAGTAATGCTATGAGGAATATGGATTTTTTTATATATAAAAAAGAAAGAATCATCTATTGTTGAACAGAGACATTGCTGAAGAACTAAATTGTGTTCAGGCAAGCGAGGAGGGGGGAGTATGTTCACGGTGATAGAGGAGAATGTGGTGGTTTTTTTCATGATGTCAAAGCGGTTTCTTCAAAATTGTCTCAATAACCCAGAATTAAGGACATACTGAAAAGGCACAGCTAAGGAGCATCTCTGTTTCTGCGCTTAAAGTTTCTAACAATTCCCTAAAGCTGTGGGTGAAAAGAAATCTGGAGCCGAATAAATCCATTTAAATCAGGACCATTTCACATATTCAAACGTACAAAGTATACGCATGCTACTTCGGGCACGAAAGAAAGCAGAAAGAGATGTGGCTGTATGTCTACTTTAAAAAGAAGAAGAAAATGTAATGTGCCGTTTTTCTGGCCATTGGGGAAAGAGAGAGAGAAATTATATTCCACCCTTTTCTCCATGGCGTTCAAGGTGTCTTACATGGTTCTCCCCCTCCTCATTTATTCCCCACAACTACCCTGTGAGGTACGTTAGGCTGGGAATGGGATATTAGCTCCACCCAAGGCATGATGGAGAACAGCAACAACTGGGAAAAGATAGACATAATACTTTATAAGGACAGGAAGAAATATCACGGGCAGAATAATTGCCACACACAGGAAGAACAAGGATATAGTTTGAGTGCCTCACTTGTAGTTTTATCAATCATTTAATGTGTCAATATGAATGGAAGTTGTTAATATTGCAGTTGTTGTATAAAGAAATGTTATTTTGACTGGAGTGTAACTGAAATTAATAAGATTTTGGAATGCAGAAGGAAAGTTAATCATCAAACCATCAATTCCAGCATGCAGGGAGCCACCTAAATTATATACCATATTTTTTGCTCTATAAGACTCACCTTTTCCCTCCTAAAAAGTAAAGGGCAATGTGTGTGCGTCTTATGGAGCGAATGCAGGCTGTTTCGCTATCACAGAAGCCAGAACAGCAAGAGGGATTGCTGCTTTCACTGTGCAGCGATCCCTCTTGCTGTTCTGGCTTCTGAGATTCAGAATATTTTTTTCCTTGTTTTCCTCCTCCAAAAACTAGGTGCGTCTTGTGGTCTGGTGCGTGTTATAGAGCGAAAAATACGGTAATTTGGTATCTGAATGATTGGTATTTGTAATTGTATTATAATTTGGCATTGTTATAATGAGGCTATTATTGGATTATTGTAATTGAAAATTAATAAAAAATTATTATTTTAAAAAAGGCTGGGAATGAGTGACTGACCCAGTATTACCCAGTGGGCTTACACTATGTACAATATAAGAACAATATCCATTACAACAAAGCCCAGCCTGAAATCAGTAAAACAGTACCAAAGCATATGAAAGCAAGTAAAACAGAATCAGGGGATTCATACACATGAATCAGAGTCCTCTCTTATGGGTCACGGAAAGCCTGGGCAAAAACAGAAGTCTTCACCAAATATCTTGAAGCAACTAATGGTCTCTGCTTCCTGTAAAGCAGAGAGAGGGAAGGTGACTCCAAAGACAGAAGATGCCAATTTGAGGGTAGCCATCCTGCGGTATGCAATGACAAACCTAGACAGCATCTTAAAAAGCAGAGACATCACCTTGCCAACAAAGGCCTGTATAGTTAAAGCTATGGTTTTCCCAGTAGTGATGTATGGAAGTGAGAGCTGGACCATAAAGAAGGCTGATCGCCGAAGAATTGATGCTTTTGAATTATGGTGCTGGAGGAGACTCTTGAGAGTCCCATGGACTGCAAGAAGATCAAACCTATCCATTCTTAAGGAAATCAGCCCTGAGGGCTCACTGGAAGGATAGATCGTGAAGCTGAGGCTCCTGTACTTTGGCCAGGGAGAAGAGAAGACTCCCTGGAAAAGACCCTGACGTTGGGAAAGATGGAGGGCACAAGGAGAAGGGGACGACAGAGGACGAGAGGGCTGGACAGTGTTCTCGAAGCTACCAACATGAGTTTGACCAAACTGCGGGAGGCAGTGGAAGACAGGAGTGCCTGGCGTGCTCTGGTCCATGGGGTCACGAAGAGTCAGACACGACTAAACAACTAAACAACAACAACAATCCTGTGGTATTCTGCAGGGCGTGGTGCCACAAGTAGAATTTCCTCAGGTGATCTAAGTCAGAGGTTCTCAAACTATGGTCTATGGATCGCTGGATTGGTCCGCAGCAAGTCTGCACAAAGTGGCAGGAGCAGCGGCTGCTCTGTCATTCTTAGAGTCCAGAAATTTGCCCAACAGGTGAGCAGGATGGACACAACAGGCACATCTGCAACATGAAATGTTCATAGTGATTTTCAATTGTATTTTTATTGCTTCTTTTGTTTCTTACGGCATTCAAATTGTAACACAATAAAATAGGATATGTAAGAAATAAAAGAAGCAATAAAATACAATTTTATTCATGCAGCGTCACAGGGAAATCATTGAGTGACCCGCCAAGGACCTTCAGCAATTTTTTCATGCTCCCTGGGAGAGGGCGGGAAGAGTTTAGGAACCACCAGTCTAAGTGATCTTGCAATGATATAGTCAAACTCCATCCCTGTATCTGCTTAGCTTCACACTCAGATGCAGTAATATGAGCTAAAAGAAAAGAAAAGGTGGTGAGGAAGTTGACCAAAAAGAAGAGCAGGGGTTCTCTAGATGCCTGCACAAAATTTGCATATGTGGGAAAGTTCAGGCTCAAACCACACCTACAAGCTGGTTATGTGATAGTGACACATCTGTCTACATCTCAGATGGGAACTGCAACCCCACCAGAGCTGTAAAGTTATTTCAGATATTGATGTCCAGGGAGATTTACTCCCATAATGCTCAACCTTCCACCAAAACCCTGCTGAATGCTTGCATTCATCACCGGAGTGCATTTCTCTGTATCTTCCCTGCCTTCTGAAGTCAGGCACAACAAGCAGTCGGTGGACCTTCTCAGTTGTGGCACCCAGCTAGTGCAGTGCCCTTCCCAAGGAGGCTGGTTTGCCTTAAATGTCAAATGAAGACTGTTTCATTTACCCTATTTAAAAAATGTATTAATTTACTTATTCCGGCTGCTCTTGATATTATATTGAATGTGTGATGTTGGTATTTCTATATTTTTGTGTGTGTTTGTTTCATTGTAAGCCACTTTCTGGTTGTAATAGAAAAAGTGAGATGTAACTATGAAATCTGATCTAATGAAAACATTTCTAGATTGCCCTTCATCCAGTTTGCATTTGCTCTAGGCGAGGGATATGGAATGTGGGGTCCTCCAGAATTTGCTGGAATTACCATCGTCTCTGATCATCGGGTGGGGCAGATGGGAATCCAACACAAACTGAGGACCTCAGATTCCCCATCGCTTGTCTACATCAGGAGTGGGGAAGGTTGTCTGTCTGTCTCTGTGTGTGTGTGTTTTCCAGCGCAAGGGCTACAAATGCACCCCTGCTTTCCAGGAGCCATAACTTCTTTGCATAAGTGACATCATTAGATGCATGCCAATGTCAAATCGTTCATTGTTTAGCATGGAAGCAAAGCTAAATGAATCCAAGTGGAATGCCAAAGGGGGGGGGGCAAACAAAAGTGGAATCCTTTCATATTAAATCTGTCCAGGTGGCAACCTCAAACATTGCTAGACTCTTATACTCCCTAGGTTAGTGGAAAGGGATATTTACATAACAGGGAACTGGGCCCTGAAGGTTCACTTTCTGCTGTTAATGAGCCATTAAATTAACAGGCACCTATTTTCTTTACCAATTAACCCAGCTCATTACTGAGGTAGGTGTACCTGCTGTTAACTAACCTTGTTTGTTTACTATGCCACCGGAAAGAAGTTTTAGATAGTTGTGGTTGTTGTGTGTGTGTGTTTTTCCAGACAAACAGCGATACAAAACCAAGGAAGGGCTTGCAAAACTGCAAGAACTCTAGTAGAAAGATTTCTGTCTTTCTACAGAGATTGGGGTTTGGGTGCATCTCTGAAGATACGGCATAATATCACTCATTGCCTGCAGGATCCATGCAGGTGTAAGGAGAGGAGGAGGACAGATTTCACCCCTCAGTTCAACAACGTTCCTGAGTAGAGTGCTTTGTTTTCCTCACTGGAATGAATATAACCTGTCTGGGTGAATTTAAAAATCCAGTATTTCTGTCGTAAATGATCCAGCCATATCAGCACGCTACGTTGTCCGCTAAGTGAAATCTATAGCCAAATTGCTAGAGCTAAAAGTGGGGATACGTGGTTCTCAGAACAATTACAGCGTTGCAAAACGAGGAGTGCTTTTGTTTGAACTATATAGCATCCCAAGCATCGAATGGCATAGACGAAGCACAGTGTATAGAAACCTTCCCTTGTCGTTCAGAAAATGCAGGGCCAGATTAGACCAGACATTTCTCACATTATCCTTCTTTGCATAGCTTTTGGTTTTTAAATATATAAAAATGCCTCGCAAGACGAAAAACCCGCTAGACGAAAGGGTTTTCCGTTTTTCGATACGCTTCACAGGACGAATTTCCCTATGGGCTTGCTTCGCAAGACGAAAATGTCTTGCGAGTCTTGAGATTTTTTTTCACTCCCCACCCCCTTTTTGTAAGCCACTAAACTGTAATAGCCTTTTAGCAGCTAATCCGCTAATCCCTTAAGCCTTTAATAGCCGCTAATAGCCGCTAAACCGCTAATAGCGCTAATCCGCTAAGCCGCTAATAGGGTTGCTTCGCAAGACGAAAAAACCGCTAGACGAAGAGACTCGCGGAACGAATTACCGTATTTTTCACTCTATAAGACGCACCAGACCACAAGACGCACCTAGTTTTTGGAGGAGGAAAACAAGAAAAAGAATATTCTGAATCCCAGAAGCCAGAACAGCAAGAGGGATCGCTGCGCAGCGAAAGCAGCAATCCCTCTTGCTGTTCTGGCTTCTGGGATAGCTGCGCAGCCTGCATTCGCTCCATAAGACGCACACACATTTCCCCTTACTTTTTGGAGGGAAAAAGTGAGTCTTATAGAGCAAAAAATACGGTAATTTCGTCTTGCGAGGCACCACTGTATATATTTAAAAACAAAAATGAATACCCAACGCAGGGATGGAGCTGAGTCTGATTGAGACCATGGCATGAGAGGGCTTTAGCCATTTGCCACTACTGTGGTCTCACATGGAATTGGATACCCTCCGGCATCTGCAGTGGGGGGGGGGGGAGCTCCCACTAGTGTCTGTCGGGATCTGTGTTCGACCAAGCTGATAAAGCTCATCTTTTTCCAGCCGAGTCCTTCGAGCCAGAATCACCCCCGACGTGATTGGCAACCTGAGCCTCTGATAAGGCACATCCCATTCAGCAGAGTTTCCAAAACAGCACGCAGAAGTGGTGAGATTTATGGCTACGTGCTATGCTTTATTACTAAGCTATGCAGACTGAAAGAAATACATCCTCTCTCTGTGAAAGCAGAGAGCAACTGAACAACAAAAGGAACAAAGGAACAGAAGACCACTAACGTCACATCCGTCTCCCATCTCCCATGAGACTTCCAACAGCCTGGACTGTCTCTGGAATGTAAACAGAGCCTTGTAACTCTAAGCAGCTGCATAGTGGCAAAACAGAAACTAACAGTGTCTATGCAAGCTTTCATCCCATGTCAAACAGGAGACCCAGGGAGCTTCTATTGCAATCTGGGTCATGGCAGGAGCAAAGGGTTAAAGCCTCTTTTCCCCCTATAACAAGGGTGCACCTCAGATCTGGTGGGCCAATACAGCATTACAGGGCCCCCTATCTGACCGCCATTACTCTCCCCAAAGTTGGGTTTTCATTGCGTATAAGATCACTGTTGAGAGCTGGAGAATCATATATTTCAATATATCAGGAATGATGGCAGTTGTAGACTGACAGCATCTGAATGTTCCCCATCCCTGTGCTCCAGGGACATTTAAGGCACAGTCCAGTATGCATCCACCTGGGAGTAAGAGCCATTGAACTCACTGGGACCTATTGCTGATTGAATGTCCATTGCACTGTTATTTCCTGCTCTTGTTTTCTAAAGAAGATGCTAGGAAATAAATGGGCAATGGTTTTGGCTCTCTGGTGTGAATGGCCACCTGCAAGACTAAAGGTGCCCTCTTATGCTTGTTTAAGGAGAAATAAATCCCACTGCTTTTAAGCATGTTCCTGATTACAGCCAAAAGCTTCGACCCAACATGCATGTATTGGAGAATAAGCCCCTTTGTACACAGTGAAATTCATGTCTGAGTAAATATGCACAGAGGATCAGGCTGCACAACATGCACACTTCCCCAGAATGTGCCTGCCATTTATATTGTCCAGAACTGTGTCTGACTAATCACACATTATTATTATTGACATTAAGACATTTTTAACTATGTGAGAAGGAAAAGCGATGCAACAAATGTAACTAAATTATAAGCATCAATGCTGTTGCTTAAGAATTCACTGACGAGTGAATAACTGTATTTGCGGAGGCCAAAAGTCATAGAAAATTTTCAACCATAAAAAATAGGCAAAAGAGGATAAAATTGCAAAATTCATGCTTCGTGTAAATAATCAACAACCATTTTGATACAAATGATGGGTGTGCCTTTGCTGCACACCCATCGTTTGCAACTTTGCAACTTGCTGCCTTATCTCTCTTTGCAAGCTATTTCCAATCTTTTATAGTGGTAAACAAATGTCCTTTCTGAAAAGAATACATTGCATATATTTAGCTCTTATGCCTTTATAAATGGGTCATATTAATGGGTAATGTGGTAAATCCTCCACAGTCCTTTCAACAGAGACACAAAACTTTAAATTAAAATGAGTCTTCCTACATTCCCCCTCTCCACACAAAAAATGACCTTGCTTGCTCCTAGAGATCTACAATCAGCCATGGCATCTTCATATATAATAAAATTGTAAGAATGTTGTCATGGTGCAGTTTGTATGGGCCCCCAATAGGAGGTCTAACAAACTGCAGAAAACAAAAGATCAGCAGAGAGGTGGCCCAGGTAGGCAGATCGAAGGAAGAGAAAACTGCATTCTTTTGTTTCAAAGGCAGCACAGGAGTATTGTGCCTGCTTAGCATTCCCTGCTACATTCCTCCCCATCGTCTGTGGCCTTTCTAAAGCTTTTTGTTTGTCTAGCCAGAGGAAAAAATATTCTGTACTTTGACTCGCTTCCTGATGAAGGAAGACAAAGGTTTGCTCTCTTGCAACTCAAAAAGAAAAAATCCCCAGGAAGGTAATCAGAAGGGAACATGACTGGCGTTGTAGCACTGGAACTTAGGACAATTTTCTCAGTCATTATGACTCATCTTTTACTACAGCGATGGCGGTCGTATCAAAGAAAAAGTACTCTGCAAAGTGCAATCACTGAAAATAGACCCTAATAGAGCATCTGGCGCCATTCAAATTACAGCCATAAAGAGTCGTCTCTGTATACAGCCTGGCCATTCAGTCAGCTTGTTTGACAACAATTTGTTGAACTGAGTGGCCTTGGAAGCTCACTTGCCATTCACAAAAGAGATCCCCAACTCATTCTCATGACTTTTTGCAGCTCTGATTATCATGTTAAGAAAAGCACACATTTAAACCTCATGGGAAGCAAAGCATAGAGGGGGAGCGATTTGTGAGAGGGAAAAAGTGCAGTGGGTGGGGAAAGGGTTAAGTGTTTACACTCTCCCTCTTGCCCATCTTTCCACTCCCCCTGAGAAGCCACTTTCCCACCTTTGAAGGACTATCAATGCATACATTTGCATATCATGAATCTCATTTGAGCCCAAGCTTCCTTCCTATTCCAAAGGAGCTAGCGAGATGTTTTGATAACCCCATGAACTGAGAAAGTGTCAGAAATATCTTTGGTATTTTGTAAGAAAGAAAGAAGGAACGATAGAAAAGTTTATAATCCCTCACAGATCAGTGGTGCTAATACTGATTTCACAGTCGAAGTCGAATGCTGGCCTTCAGGAGGTTCTGTCATCCTTTCCTGCCAAAGAAAAAGCAATGGGGAATGATTCATATCTGCAGCATTCATGATTGTGTGAATGCGCTCAATAGATAAGACTTTTTCTTGGATACATTCAGGTCTATCCCAGAAGTTGGCTTAGCATGGAGCTAATCAGGACAGAGTTACAGCGTAAGGCTATACTTGTTCACACAGAGTTCAGGAGCATTTAATTCCATGAGACTTACTCCCAGGTAAATGTGGGCAGCATTTCAGCCTTAGACAGGCTTTAGCCACACTGAAATCAATAAAACTTAAGGCTGCAATTCTATGCATATCTACTCAGAAGTAAGCGTCTTAGTTCAAAGTGGCTGCCCCCAGGAAAGTGTAGTTACTCTCTAGAATGGCCCAACATGTTTTGTTGTTTAGTTGTTTAATCATGTCCGACTCTTCGTGACCCCATGGACCAGAGCACGCCAGGCACTCCTGTCTTCCATTGCCTCCCGCAGTTTGGTCAAACTCATGTTAGTAGCTTCGAGAACACTGCCCAACCATCTCGTCCTCTGTCATCCCCTTCTCCTTGTGCCCTCCATCTTTCCCAACATCAGGGTCTTTTCCAGGGAGTCTTCGCTTCTCATGAGGTGGCCAAAGTATTGGAGCCTCGGCTTCAGGATCTGTCCTTCCAGTGAGCACTCAGGGCTAATTTCCTTAAGAATGGATAGGTTTGATCTCCTTGCAGTCCATGGGACTCTCAATTTCACTGATTTCAGAGGGGCTAAAGCATATCTATCTGACGCTCTGTTCATGAATGCAGTTTACTCAAACGGAATCACGCTAGGGAGAACAGGGGCCTGACCCCTCGCAAGCCCTGAACCCCTGACCCCTCACCGTCCCCTACTTTGCAACTCACCATGAGCTGGACAGTGAATGTTTGTATCACAGAGCCTCAGCAGTGGCTAGTTCCCACTGGAACCAGTAGGGCAGGTGGTAAGAGCCACAGCTAATGAAAGACAGAGCCAATTGATTCTCGCTTTCTCCCCCTCTTCCTGTTGAATTCTACAAGGGCAGAATGTAGACCAGGAAGGAGAGATCTGACAGCCATGGCTCATCCCTCGGCTGATTGTAAGTAAGGATGCAAGAGTGTGGAGAGCAGCCTGAAGTTGGTAGGCAGACCAAAGTTTCTGCTTCTCAATTTGTATTGCATTGTTTTATGTACTGTGGCTTGCTGTTGTTTTATTGATTATAGTTTAGAAATTTATTGTAACTGTCGAGCGGATTTCTGTTTAATTTTTATATGTTGATATTATTATTTTGTACTGTTCTAATAATTGTTGAATGTTACTTTTTGATGTAGGTTGCTTATTTTAAAGTTTTGTTTTATTATCACATTTTTGTATTGCTTTAGATTGTTATAAGTTGTAATTTTTTTGTTTCTTCAGCTTGTAAACCACCTTGAGTATTGTAAAATAGAAAGACGGTATACAAATATAAAAATGATGATGATGATGATGATGTTGCTGGACTAACCTCATAAGGTCTGGTTTTGACCTTTAAAGCCCTTAATGGCCTAGGACCCTCGTACCTACGGGACCGCCTCAACGGAGGACCTTAAGGTCCATAAATAGCAACACCCTAGTGGTCCCGGGCCCTAAGGAAGTTAGATTAGCCTCAACCAGAGCCAGGGCCTTTTCAACAGTGGCTCCAGCCTGGTGGAACGCTCTGTCTCATGAGACCAGGGCCCTGCGGAATCCGATTTCTTTCCGCAGGGCCTGTAAAACAGAGTTGTTTTGCCTGGCCTTTGGCTTAGAATCAGTTTGATTCCCCCCCCCCCCTTTCTTTTTCCTTTCTCCTCCTGTGAAGAGGCTGCATCCTAATGTTTTAATGTTGTATTTTAATCTTGTTTTTAAAATTGTATTTTAATCAACTTGTTTTTATTATTGGTTGTTAGCCACCCTGAGCCCGGTCTTGGCTGGGGAGGGCAGGGTATAAATAAAAAAAAATATTATTATTATTATAAAGGCACCCTGTGTGACTTAGAACCCTGATTGTGTGGGGTTCTGAATCCCACAAAGAGCCTCCACCAGGAGATGAAGCTCCCTGCTTCAGCCAGGCGCTCTCTAACTCATAGAGGGCTGTAAAGAATGGAAGGGGTGCATCATCCCTCTCCCTCATAAGATAGACTTCACATGAGCAAAGTGGATGCATGAATTGGCTTTGGTCGGAACCCACTCCAATAGACGTGAGAACCAAACACTAATATGGGAAATAAGGATTAAAAGGGGATGAAGTTTACAGTAATAATATAAATAATAAAATAGAAATGTGTTTAAAGTTAAAATATGAAGGATATGCAGACAAGCTGAGGGAAGTCGGGAAAAAAGAGAAACAAGATGTAATTAAGATGTATGGAGTGTATAATTTTGTTTTGTATTTGAAAATATATATATATATATATAGTGCTTTTTTCCCCAGGGCGTACTCAAGGGCACATAGTACTGGCACCTCTTTTTTGCTGTTGTTAAAAAGTGTGGCACTGACTGTAACAATTTCATAGTGAGTACTGACACCTATTTTTCTAGAAAAAGGTAAAGGGACCCCTGACCATTAGGTCCAGTCGTGACCAACTCTGGGGTTGCGGCGCTCATCTCGCTTTATTGGCCGAGGGAGCCGGCATACAGCTTCCAGGTCATGTGGCCAGCATGACTAAGCCGCTTCTGGCGAACCAGAGCAGCGCACAGAAACGCCGTTTACCTTCCCGCTGGAGCGGTGCCTATTTATCTACTTGCACTTTGACGTGCTTTCGAACTGCTAGGTGGGCAGGAGCAGGGACCGAGCAACGGGAGCTCACCCCGTCGCGGGGATTCGAACCGTCGACCTTCTGATCGGCACGTCCTACGCTCTGTGGTTTAACCCACAGCGCCACCTGTGTCCCTTTTTAGAAAAAAAGGCACTGCTAATATGGAAAATGGTGGCTCTTGCCCACAACCTCCTTGTGGGCTTCGCAGACACATCTGCCAGAAGAAGAATGTTGGACTAGATGACCTTTCCTCTGATCGAGCAAGTCCCTTGTTCTGTGCTTATCCTGAAATGCTATTCCTCCCCAGTGTGTTTCCATTATATTCAGTTGATTTTACGTAGGATATCTTGGCAGGCAAACATATACACCAGATTGTTTGTGCGCACCTTGGGAGGATTGCACTAGGTGCAGAGAAGCATCAGATGGAAATTTTAAAAAAATAAAACCAGGAAAAAAAGACTCCAGCCCACATACCTTAGTCAGATTTGCAGCTCTTTGCATGGGGCACATCTGTGCTTTGTTTTGCAGTGCACAGGTGGGTTGAATGACTGAAGAGAGGCACGTTGCAAACCTGGCCCTCTCCCAAGGAACGACGCCATTTATGATGTACGTTCCAATCAGCTTTATTTCCCTCGCTTCTCATTTCTCCTGTTTGCATGTTCCTGAGATGTAGATTGAAGCTGACTTGGGGGGAAATCATGAGTCCTCTCTGCGCCACACTTTTTCCACCTAAACCCCTCCCCCCCCCCCGATTTCTCTGCTTGATGTGCTATTTAAACAAAAGGGGTACATACATCATGCAAAGAAGCAAAGGAGCCAGGTGCACCCACAGGCAGCTTGCAAAGACAAAACAACACATTTAAGAGGCTTTGATTCACTCTCACATCTCCTTGCTTTATTCGACAGGCTGACATGATACAGCTGAGCCACCTACATGTGCGTTCGCCGAGCAAATGACAGGTTTGCTTGGTTTCTGTGCAACGTGAATCCTCCCAGTTCTGCACAGAGAAAGTTACTGCAGCTGTCTCAAGTATTTCATTATAGTGGTCAAGCAATGCAGCGTTCAGGGTCCCTTGTCCTCATTTTATCTCCTTTCTTACGTAGCCCAGAAGGTTAATGCTGTCAACGAGCTTAACGAGACACTGTCAGTTCAGAATCGAGATTTCCGTTTGCACTATTATTGTGCAGAAAAGCCTCACATCCCTATTTTTCTTGTCTACTCTTCTTAAGGGTCTGCTTCTTCCAGAAAATGTTGGGCATTTGGCATTACAGATTCCATAGATGAGAACCTCAACAATGAGCTGGCAATTCAGCCTGGAAATATCATGATAATGTGCATTCACCCAGCATCCCACACTATTTGTCAACCCAAAGTACGTTTTGCTAGAATGGTTGTAATCCATTTTGTGCCAAGGCACTTCTCAGATTTGCTTGCTGTATGCATGCGTACCCAAACTCCACTTTCTCAGGTCACCTCCTATTGGCGTTACAAGTGCTCTTAACTGAACTTACCAATTTGTTCCCATACTGTATTGAGATTCTTAATTTTGCACACATGGAAGCTGCTGGAGGAACAAAACTGACTCTTGCATCGAAATAAAATTCTTCAGTCCAAAAATACGGTTCAAAAAGCTTTGCTTACAGAACTGAACTTCAAACAAATAAAGTTATGTTCTCTTAAAGGTAAAGGTGAAGGGACCCCTGACTGTTAAGTCCAGTCACGGACGACTCTGGGTTTGCGGCGCTCATCTCACTTTACTGGCTGAGGGAGCCGGCATTTGTCCGCAGACTGTTTTTCCGGGTCATGTGGCCAGCAGGACTAAGCCGCTTCTGCTGAACCAGAGCAGTGCAAGGAAACACCGTTTACCTTCCTGCCACAGCGGTACCTATTTATCTACTTGCACTTTGATGTGTTTTCAAACTGCTAGGTGGGCAGGATCTGGGACCGAGCAACAGGAGCTCACCCCATCACAGGGATTCGAACTGCCGACATTCCAATCGGCAAGCCCTAGGCTCTGTGGTTTAGACCACAGCACCACCCACATCCCCTGCATTCACTTACCTGCATAATTATTGCACTGCTCCCAGTATCATACTGCATAATAACTTTGATTACAAATAACTTGCATTCAGGGCTAAACTCAGGACTCCGTCTCTTCTACCTTATAGCCTCTTTTAGCTTCAGGCTGCACTGCTGGAGACATGCAGGGAGCCCCAGCCTCAATCCCTAGCATCTCCAGGCAGGGCTGGGAATATCGCCTGCCTGAAGCCCTGGAGAGCCACTGCCAGTCAGTTTAGACAATGGTGAGATAGCTGGGCCAATGGTCTGATGCAATATGAGGCAACTTCCTAGGTTCCTAGTTATCACATAGAAAAATAATGAAGTTACACATGCTTCCTTTAAGCAACTCAGAACACCCTGTCTTTGGAATGGAATCAAAAGTAACATTGCCTCTAGGGTAATACCAATACATTGGAACCTTGGTTCTCAAAAGCCTTGGTACTCAACTTGAAACCCAAACACCGCAAACCCGGAAGTAAGTGTTCCAGATGGTGAACTTTTTCGGAAGCCGAACGTGCTCTGTTTTGAGCGTTACACTTCCGTTTTAAGTGCCGCACTTCCGTTTTGAGTGTTACGCTGAGATCTGTCTGTTTTTGCTATTTATTTTGCAGTTTTGTTTTTGCAGTTCTTTTTGTTTTGTTTTTGTGACTGTGTGGAACCCAGTTCAGCTACTAATTGATTGTGTGACTGCAGTACATTGTTTATTGCTTTCATTTTATGGATCAATGATCTTGTTAGATAGTAAAATTCATGTTAAATTGCTGTCTTAGGGGTTGTTTTTAAATGTCTGGAACAGATTAATCCATTTTGCATTACTTTGTATGGGAAAGCACACCTTGGTTTGGGAACGCTTTGGTTTTGGAACAGACTTCCAGAACGGATTAAGTTTGAGAACCAAGGTACCACTGTACTGAACATTCATAGGGGGAAATCTGGCTTACTAGCAGTACATGTGAAAAGGATCTAGGGGGCTTGGTGGACCACAAGCTTAACAGGAGTCCACAGTGTGATCCAGCAGCAAAAAAAGCTAATGCTATTTTAGGCTGCATCAATAGAAGTCTAGTGTCCAGGTCAAGGGAAATAATAGTACACTCTATTCTACTTTGGTCAGACCACACCTGGAATGCTGTGTCCAATTCTGGGCACCATAATTTGAGACATTGACAAGCTGGAACATGTGCAGAGGAGGGCAACCAAGAAGATAACGGGTCTGGAAACCAAGCCTTATGAGGAACAGTTGAAGGAGCTGGGTATGCTTAGCCTGGAAAAAAGGAAACTGAGAGGAGATGGTAGTCAGCTTCAAATATCTGAAGGCCTGACACATAGACAATGGAGCAAGCTGGTTTTCTCCTGCTCTGGACAGTACGACTCAAAGCAAGGGCTTCAAGTTACAACAAAGGAGATTCCAACTAAACATCAGGAAGAACTTTCCAACAGTAAGAGCTGATCAACAGGGGAATGGTCTTCCTTGGGAGGTTGTGGACTCTCCTTCCTTGGAGGTTTTTAAGCAAAGGTTGGATGGTCATCTCATGGGTGCTTCCGTTGAGATTCCTGCATGGAGGGGATTTGGACTAGATGACTCTTGGGGTCCTTCCCAACTCTACGATTCGATGATTCTACTTTCAAGAACTTCAGTTATACCTGGGGTAGCCAAAAACCTGCTAATCACATGGAGTGGACCAGAATTCCCATCAGCCTCAGCCAGCATGGCCAATGGTCACGGTGATGGGACTTGTAGTCCAACAACGTCTGGAGGGCAAGTGGGCATTATTGCCCTCCTATTGCAGATGGAAATCTGAGACTGAGAGAGGGGAGGGATTAGGGAGGGAGAGAGGGAGACAGGCTTACCTAAGACCAATACACTGAGTTCACTGTAGAGGGGGAAATTGCCACAGGAACATCTTTATCCGTAGCTCAGTCTCTTAGCCATTACGATGGATCAGCATCCTTTCCTTCCACTTTCCTAGTACAAAGACTGCCTTGGATCTCACAGTGGCCCATCGAGAAACATTCAATTACAGCCAAGGTGCAAACTGCCATGTCAGGGAGAAGGGTTTGTGTCCAGAAGGGATTTTCTCACTAACAAAAATGAAAGCTTCAATATTTCACTTCAGGGAGCAGCGGGGGTCACAGCAGTATATCCTCTTTTTAGCCGCTTCACTAGGCAGGGACATTATTAGGGTTGCTGAGGTGGAAGGGCCAAGAAACCAGAGACCTAAAAGCATGACTCTATGTCCCTAAAAATGAAGACACTTAAAGCAGTGCAGGCAGGGAGCAGATGGTTTAAATCTCAGAAGAGGGAAAAGGTTATTTAAAAGCAAAGACTGCTGATGGATCTAGAAGAAGCCTTGCTACTTCTGCCAGCCTGCCTGCCAAACTTCTCGCCGGATCCTGTTCAGTCCATTACAGGCTGATTATTTTGCCAGGGACAGAGAAATAGCATCTGGAAGTGGCCAGCTGGTCTTTCTTGATACCTCACTCCTTTTGGTTACATGGTTCAGTTGTTTGCCTACTGCTTCCATCTCTGTCTCTGACGGCTTTCTCAGGAACACACAAAACACTTCTGTCAGAAACTGTTCTAACCCTTGCTTTCATTAGCTCTCATTAACGGGCTATAAATATCTGTCTGTCTCGCACGTCCCCGAATGAACGCTACCTCCGTATTTGTCTCATCCCAGAATTAAAGCATTATCCTGCAACGGGTTGGCACATACAAGAAGAAATCCAACTGATGATGAAGCGTGTTGCAGATTCTGCACGTCTCCATCCTCGCTAAGAGATGCTCCTCACTAACTCATAATGTGGCTCAAAAAACAGAGGTGGGTTCAGGGCAGAGCGGCCAGTTCTGCCACACTGGGCACCAAGCCTAGAGGGGCGCCGCAGGCCGGCATGGCTATGATGTCGTGGATTGAGCAGAGCGGAAAGTGAGAGGAATGCGGTGCCAAATTTTGACCTCGCACAAGGCGCCCCTGAAATTTGAAAGTCTGCCCCTGAAAATAATTCAAGGTGAGTGGGGGGGGGGAGAGAAAAAAGGGGGGGGAAGCAGAGACATCACCTTGCCAACAAAGGTCCGTATAGTTAAAGCCATGGTTTTCCCAGCAGTGATGTATGGAAGTGAGAGCTGGACCATAAAGAAGGCTGATTGCCGAAGAATTGATGCTTTTGAATTATGGTGCTGGAGGAGACTCTTGAGAGTCCCATGGACTGCAAGAAGATCAAACCTATCCATTCTGAAAGAAATCAGCCCTGAGTGCTCACTGGAAGGACAAATCGTGAAGCTGAGGCTCCAATACTTTGGCCACCTCGTGAGAAGAGAAGACTCCCTGGAAAAGACCCTGATGTTGGGAAAGATGGAGGGCACAAGGAGAAGGGGACGACAGAGGACGAGATGGTTGGACAGTGTTCTTGAAGCTACCAACATGAGTTTGACCAAATTGCAGGAGGCAGTGGAAGACAGGAGTGCCTGGTGTGCTCTGGTCCATGGGGTCACGAAGAGTCGGACACGACTAAACGACTAAACAACAACAAGGAGAGATGGGACAGTTGTTGAGATCTCCAAACTTCTGGAGATGAACTTGAGATCCCTTTCCTGGTCAGTCATTGCCAGCTCAGACCCTATCCATGAAGTTGTGGTAGGAATGCCCCAATACGCCTCACTTTACACTTGCTTCCACTGAAGCAAGCAACTTGCTTCCACATTCACCATTTAATTGCCCATTCACTAATTAGGATAGATCTTTTTGGAGCTGTTCACAATGCCCCTTTGTTTTTACCAATCTGAACAATTTGTCCACCTCACGCCTTTAACTCAGTGATGTTGTTTCTTGTCACCTCGTTTTATTAAGTGTTTTATTGTTGCTTGGAGGCTGCATTCCTAAACACCCTTCGGTAGAAATTAACCCGAAAAGAAATCAATAGGATTTATTTCTGTGGAGAAGATTGATATGCAGGTGTGTTAATCTCCCCATCCAGGGGACAGCTAGGGAGAGTTACAGCATTTGTTAGATTTTATTGCTTTTAATGGGCTATTGAAAGCATGTTTTAGTGTGTTACCATCTACCTGGAAAAAAAGTAGACAAAAGATGGACTGAAGGAAGGGAATTTGAGTTCTCAGAAGAACATTTATTTTGTAAAATTATAAAACAATACAGGCATATAATAAGAGCAATTTATACTCTAATTGCGCAGATGGGGAACAGAATTTGCTAGTGAGTTCCTGGTTAAATCATAGAATCATAGAGTTGGAAGGGACCCTGAGGATCAACTAGTCCAACCCCTACAATGTAGGAATCTCAACTAAAGCATCCATGACAGATGGCTATCCAACCTCTGCTTAAAAACTTCCAAGGAAGGAGCGTCTACCACCTTCTGAGGGAGTCTATTCCACTATCAAACAGCTCACATTGTCATAAAGTTATTTCCTGATGTTTAGTCGCAATCCTTTTCTAAGTTCTCACAGACAGAGGCCCTGAGATTACATCTGCAAGCTCCTTTAGTACCCTTGGGTTCAGCTCACCAGGCCCTGAAGATCTGAATTTGTTTAAAGTAGCTACATCTTACAACTTCTTTTCCTATCTTGGGCTACAGCTCCCTCCTTGCATCGTTTATTCTGTTATCACCAGCCTGGGCACTGCTTTCCTTTTGGTGAAGACAAGAGGCAAAGTAGATGTTGAGCAGTTCTGCCTTCTTTCTGTCACCCAGTAACATTTCTCGGTCTTCTCCATGCAGAGGACCTACTACTTGCTTATTCTTCCTCTAGCTTCAGACATAACCCAATAGATCCTTTCTATTATTTTTGACCTATCTTGCATGCCTATATTCATTCTGAGCTCTGGCCTACCAGACCTTCTCCTTACAAGTCTTGGCTGCTCGTTTATACTCTTCCTTCATCATTTCCCCTTTTTTCCATACTTACCTTTCTTCAGTCTCAACTCATCTATAAGCTCCTTATGCAGCCACGCCGGTTTCTTTACATGTCTCCCACTTTTCTTTCTTGTTGTAACTGTCTGCATTGGTGCCTTCAATATTTTACCTTTAAGTAACTCCGATCCATCTTGGACTTCCTTCTCTAAGTATTTTTGACCACGGGATCATTATTGGCAGAGTTTGAAATCCAGCAGATATTGGAGTAGTTGAAGTCTCCCATGACTACTCTATCTCTCCTTTTTGAATGTTTGGTAATCTGATCTAGGAAGGCTTCATCCAAGTCTTCGTTCTGGCTTGGAGGTCTATAGCAGACATCCGCAGTAAAGTCACTATTGTTTCCCTCTCGCACAATTTTTACCCATATACTCTCATTCTGGATCTCCTCACAAGTGCACACATCCTTTTCACTCCCTTCCTGTTTGGTCTATTCCTTTCAAATAGGTTATACCCCTCAGTTTCTACATTCCAGCCACAAATCCCATCCAAAGACATCCATGTACTACCAGCTTCTTTTCACAAGCAGGTTGCATGTAGTGGAAGCGAGCAGTTAATTCAGTTCACTCATCGCAGACAGTCACGGGTCATCTTGGATGATGTTCTGAATCATTTGCCGTAATCAGTCTGCATGAAGCGCAAACAGGTGAACTGTGGGACTCAGTTGGAGCGTTGGTTCCATGAATATCAAAAGAGGTGAACTAAGCATTGACCCTTTGCCATTCATAGAGTGCACTAGATTCTCAACGCAATTCAGTTTCAAGAATAGATGAATGACTCATTTTAAAATTAGAAACTTCACACCTACTCCTTTTTTATACTTCAAGGTTCGCTGAAATTACCTCCAGTGCAGTCACACAGCGTACATTGGCATTTCCAGAGTTTTTCTTTTCTTTACTTTTCCACATTGATAAAGACAATAGCAACAATTTTGTTCCCATTTTCCTATAAGTACAATACTCTGTGGATAAAAAGAGAAATAATTCTGCTCCCATACGTGTATTGGTGAGCTTGGAGGTAGGTTTGGTATCTACCCATTTATCCATGAGAAAGCCTCTCCTCCTTGCAGAGGGGAGGAGTTGTGAGCAGGAGCCGTTTCCCGCATTGGCAGGGGGCGTTTCAGCTGGCCTGGCTGCTGCGCAACGCCCCCAGGTAGCCAACCAACCAGGTGGAGGCTTGGGGCGGGGTTTTGCCGCTCAAACGTGGCCACAGCAGCACTTCCCTTTCATTCCGCTGCTGGTTTTCGTCGGATCACCCACCCACCCTCCCTTTAGTTCACTGCTTGGTTCTTGACATTGCTATGGACCTGTGGTTGGTCGCCTTGGTTGTCCAAGGGGCCTGGTAGGAATTTTTATCCAACTGGCAAATTGGCACCGGCCACTTGGTTTTTCGCCTACCCCGTAGCAAATCGTCACAACTTTTAGGTATTGGTGGTTAGGCATTGGAATATATTTGTGTATTGGAGGGCAGGGTGTGGCCATCGCCTACCCCTCCACTTTATGGGTATTCCGGTAAAGGAATCTGGTGGTCGTGGATCCTGTCCGACACCCTTGCTGGTGGCTAGGGCCATGGCACGACCCCCGGTGACATCAGGGGGAGCTTTCAGTTGTATTTGCATCAACAAGCTCCTCCCACTGGTGGTTAACCCTTGTTAGACTCACCCCTCCCTGAGGGGATGGGGTCACGCTCTGTTGTTTTATCCAATGCCTAAGCCAATACCTCTCACATGCTGTAATCAATAAAGTTGTGGCCTTTTTTAGCCCATTAACCTAATATACTGTGTCCATGTGTCTTTCTTATCCCCAAGCAGGTGGCGGGTCCTTGAATCACAAGAAGTTTTCTTAAGGAGTAATCACATGCAGTCAAATTCACAGCCTATTTTTTTCTAGCTATTTTACTCTGTTCCTCCCACCTCCCACCTCAACTAGATTATCCATGTCGTTTTCTTCCCTGCACATACCTCTGGTGAATGAAGGAGGAAGTGGTCGTTCCAATTTTGGTGCCCACCCACAATGTCATTGGGCACAGACCCCCCACCCTTTGCTGGGACTGCCTTCATCTGTTTTCACTCTACAGGATAACGCAGAATCCATCTGCAATGAGGTTTTATCTTCAGAATGAAACCAATTTCTCAAGGAGTGCAAAAGCTCCAATCTGGGCAAAAGCTCCAGATTGTATGTGGACTGTAGGAACTCAGCCTACCTTGCTTCTAGAATAAAATGTCCTGTTTCAAGTACCAATCTAGGTAGTTTCACCTGCACATTTAAGGGGGCGCCATTTTGGCTTTTGCCTGAGGCCAGCAGCATGTCTTGGAGCACCCTAGATGTCACCTGCAGATCACAGATCAACTATCTGCCAAAACGGTTCAGCGTTTCATCCAGCAGTTAAGTGAGAAAGCCCAATGATTAAAAGGAAAGGGTTCTGAAGGTGCCAACGTTCATTTTATGGCTTTCAGTGTTTATTCTTAGCCACTTATGTTTGCAATACTCTTTATCAAACTTGGAAACAACACTTCTCTCTTGACAGATTTTGTCCTTTTCCATTTGGCCGGCAACATATATTCTCCAAGATGGCATAAGCCTGCGCTGTTTGATTTTGTTTGGTTCTTTGTTTATGTGCTGGCACACCAAGAATGTCATCCAAACTGCATAAACATCTGGGATTGTGGAGTGCAGACCAGTTAATTGCTTTATATAGACCCACCAGAGCCAGAATAAACACACAGACAAGGAGGGCAATGTCTTTAGGTTATGCGCTTTTGGCAAAGAAGTTTTTTTCCATGTTCTGGCTAGAGAACGATGATTTGGAAAGCAGAGGAGAATGTGGTATACGTATTAGGATAGCATATTTGAAATCAATTCATTTCGGAAATAAGCAAATATCACTCCCCTAATAAAAGAACTTTGCTCGTCCATAAATTAAATACTTTGGCCCAGTTTGTGAAACTGAACCATTACCTTCCTTGATGTATCTGCTTAGTTCACACAATGATTTGTTTGTCATTAATTAAACCAAAGTAAGTAGAGGTTCTGCATACTTTCAGTAATTAGGCAAAAA
This sequence comes from Podarcis tiliguerta, assembly GCF_965153285.1. NCBI lineage: Eukaryota > Metazoa > Chordata > Lepidosauria > Squamata > Lacertidae > Podarcis > Podarcis tiliguerta. The sequence goes on from NC_139545.1 coordinate 11,292,197, forward strand.
CATTGCCAATTTCCAGATTCAGGCCTGGCTTTCACTTTAATTGCAGTTTAATAGTTTAGTCGTATGGAAGCATGTTCCCGTAATGAAATCACCAGCCCTGGTCAAACAGGGAGGGTGGAGAACGGCAGCTTCTCAGTCAAGCTAAGAGAAATCACAGGCAAAATTCCTCACCCCATAAGCCTGATTTTGTACATGCACAAACCCGAGCTGGATTGGAAAGACTGAGAAGTGATATGTCTGCCTTCTCCCATTAGTTTAAATTACCCATGTGTTTCATTATGCAAAAGTCATTATGTTATCATACTGGAGGTACTGAAACTCGCGGACTGCCAGGGCTGCTTGCCTGGAGACAAGCAGATGTTTGGGCTAGCACTCAAGTTGGCAGTGCAGAAGCAACTCAATCCGTGGAGCTAGTCCAAAGTCAATAGCTTGATGAGGTCCTCTGGGACCCTTCTGACTCATGGTGTCACCTGATCCCTGCTGAGCTAGTAGCTGTAAGGGTGGTACTGCAGTGCTGGAGAGATCAGGCTCCGGTTTTCCTCTCCCCATCAGTTGTTATGGTGGTTCAGGGAGTAGAATGTCTGAGCCCTCCAGCCAGTGTCCCTGGTTCAGGACGCCTGATGCCAAAGATGCACATACTTATATGTGGAATGCATGGTTTGGGCATAGACCTCTATGTTGGCTGGTGTTGCCTCAGTGACTGTGCAGCAGCTATTGAAATCCAGTGGCTCAGAAGACCAGTATATAAACCTGCCTGTCCAGGAGCTGTGCATGAGCCTTCACAGATGAGTTTAATGAAAATATATACTAGTTCACTTCTCAGTGAACTGAGGCTTTGGACAAAAGCATATTTAGCATTTCATTGCTCTGAGACTTAGCAGTGGCACCAATGTGCTTCTTAAATATTAGTGTTTTTGTAGTGCATGGGCTTTCGTTTTTATATCTGTTCATTTTTGTTAGAAATTAGAATGTGCTTCCAATGAGACGGGGATGGGGGGAACAGTGGAAGACCAGATGTCGCTTACCACTGATCATGATGCTTGGGGCTGATGAGAATTAGGGTTCAGCCACATCTGAAGCTGCAGAATCCCTCACTCAGTCATTCTGAGATCTTTCTTGGACCCAAATTAGGTTAAAAGTATGACAGTTATAGCCCCCAAAGTCTTACACCGGGGTGCCAACTTGAATAAAACACTGAGGGGACCCAGGTAAGCCCCACCCAGCATAATCGATCACATGAAGTGGTGCACTCACACCATTTGAATAGCAATACACATCAACTTGGGGGCAGGGCCCGGCCCCCTCAAATATTTTATTCAGGAACCGAAGGCATTGGCTCCTGTGGTTTTACAGTAGGAAGCAGGTGGCGTTGTTATCTAAACCACTGAGCCTCTTGATCTTGCCAATTAGAAAGTCGGCAGTTCAAATCCATGCAATGGGGTGAGCTCCCGTTGCTCTGTCCCAGCTTCTGCCAACCTAGCAGTTCGAAAGCACACCAGTGTGAGTAGATAAATGGGTTCCACTGTGGTGGGAAGGTAAACAGCATTTCTGTGCACTCTAGCTTCCATTCTGGTGTTCTGTTGCACCAGAAGCTGGCCACATGGCCTGGAAAGCGTTCCACAGGGCAGGGGCCACTACCCAAAAGGCCTTCTGCCTGGTTCCTTGTAGCTTCACTTCTCACAGTGAGGGAACTGCCAGAAGGCCCTCGGAGCTGGGCCTCAGTGTCTGGGGTGGATGATGCAAGTAGAGACACTCCTTCAGGTATACAGGGCCAAGGCCATTCAGGACTTTAAAGGTCCACACCAACACTTTGAATTGTGCTTGGAAATGTACTAGGAGCCAGTATAGATTCTTTAGGGCCAGTGTTATGTGGGCCTGGCAGCTGCTCCCAGTCAGCAGTCTAGCTGCCTAGACTGTGGTGGCCTTAAAGAGCTGCTTCCAGGTGAAGTGGACAATAATGGTCTAGATGAGGAAGAAGAAATCTACTATAAGGACCCCTCCGGACTGGTGGAGGATTTTTGCAGGTGTATTCTGCTGAAGACAATTATTAAAACAATAGTGTATTAGCAGTGGATTTCTACCAGACCACCTGCCCATCATTCCACTTTATTAGTTGTTTTGTGATACCTCACCAATACAGTGGTACCTCGGGTTACAGACACTTCAAGTTACAGACACTTCAGGTTACAGACTCCGCTAACCCAGAAATAGTAACTTGGGTTAAGAACTTTGCTTCAGGATGAGAACAGAAATCACACGGTGGTGGCAGTGGGAAGCCCCATTAGCTAAAGTGGTACCTCAGGTTAAGAACAGTTTCAGGTTAAGAACGGACCTCCAGAACAAATTAAGTTCTTAACCCGAGATACCACTGTACTTCGCATTGTCGTACGAAGGGACACTCTTGCGCTATAGCACAACAGAAGCGGAACTTTCAACTGGACTATGCAGAAAACTTTCCTAGGGAAAAGCAAGCCATCTGCAGGAAAGAACGAAGTGGGGGGTTTTCTCCGCACAGCATCCGAGATTCATTTCCTACCTGATGAATTGAGAGGATCAGGCTGCATGGATTCAATCCGAGGAGAGAACTGGGTGGGTGACCTCATTTCATTGCTTTCACCAAACTGTGTCTTTGCTGTTCTATAAAATAGCACAAATGTAAACGAGGTGTGAACTGCTTTCACATCTCATTTAGGTAACAGATGAGGCATGAAATGCATTTCACAAGCACAAGTACTAGACCGGTACCGCTCAAGCTTATGGCAATGAAGAGCTGTTTTATCCCCTTGCAGTTCTGGATTCACTCTGAAAGTGGTTACTAAGTGTGGGGCAGGGGTGAGGGGAAGCATTATCAAGCAAGGGCATGTTTGCTATTTTTATTTGCTCTCCCAAAATATCCCGAGGAGTTGACATTCTCAGTTGCATAGATGGATGTAGTTATCTGTCTCACAGAAAAACCCCACTACATCCAGATGGTGCAAAATAATAATAAAAATGACAGTTTTAGCAGGCAAGCTGGAATTTCAGATCATTTGAAGAACTTTTACTTCTTCTTGTATTTAAAGACCCCAAATATTGTCTTCTAGCGCATCATATACATGGACGCTGTGATAGATAGAGACAGATAACTTGGGTCGAGGGGTTGCTCACCAGTACCTCGCATGGCATCTGAAAAAAGAGCTCCGTAAACATCCTCACAAAAACTCAAGAAAATAAAAATGCTGTTTGCTCTCCCTACGCTGCTCATGTTTGCACTAGAACCTTCTGGAACTTTCAAGAACTTTCAGTTTGTTTCTGGAAAGAATGAACACTCTCACACAGACCCCAGCAGGATCAGCCACTCCTACATTGAACAGGCCCCTATTCCACTGGATGCCAGGATTAGACATCCACTCTCCCTTCCATCTTGAACAGAGGACAGGTGCAAAAACCTCCTCTCTGTGAGAAAGCGCTGTGGTGGCTGGTGTAGATATCTTTTCTTCTATTGAAGCATGTTGTGGTCCTCTCTTTTTCTGCTTTTATCCAACGTTTTCAACTCTTTCTCATAGGATGCCTTCCTCCAGATATCAACCAGTGCTAATGTATAACGTAGATTTTGGGGGAATGCTTGAAAACCTCACACAGGTTCACTAAAAATAAAAGGAAATATCAATTAGGCACAGTATCATATGGCTATTTCTAAAGTCTCAAGGTGTTGTCCCCCCCCCCCCCATTTAATATTTCCCAAGTGGATGCAATAACTTCCACCTTCAACAGAGGAGCCATCTGGGGAAATGTTAACACTTAAGAATGGAATCCAACTGATCTTTGCAGAATTGCAAATACAGATCACTGGCTGTTTACTCAGGAGTGCTGTTAGCTAGAAGGCCTCTTAGCTCCAGTTGTCAAAGAGGATTCATTACACTGGCATCTCACACAAAAATCACAAGGAGGAAGTAAATGTGACTGGGCAAGGTTCTCAATGTTACTTATGTAACTGCCTCTTGGGGCTAATTAGAACTGCTTTTGTAGTATGCAAGCTATACATTCCTTGAGATGCTTTCAAAAACAGTGTGTGATCTCCTCAGTGAGGTCCTGGGTTTTGTGCTGATTCTGCAACTCAGCTAAGCATCCCAAAGAATGTAACAATCTCTCTGATTAAAGTTCAATGGAAAAATGGAGGAACGGAACGGAATAATGGCCAGTGGCTTGTTAAATTGCTGTGGGATTTCTTCATCTTCCTAACTTGGTTAAAGGTTCATTGTTGTGTCCTGTTGTACAATCATGAGCTCTCTCATTTTGCAAAACTTTTTTCAATTAATTTGCTGATACTATTTTCCCCCCCCTTCGTGAAATGACTTCCACAAGCTAGGTTGTTGCAGTAAGTACTCTTGCGCATGCATATTGGTGAAATAGAACTGAGGGGGGAAATTGTGCTGGTTTAGTATTGATATTTTAAATTGTTTAATTGTTAGTCTTTCCTATGCCAAAAGCTTGGGACACGTTTTTCTAGGCTCAAGGACTACAAATTACCAAGAGATCTACTAGCAGGTCCCAATCTACCTGTATGTTCTGTCCTAAAGTAAAGTAAAGGTACCCCTGCCCGTACGGGCCAGTCTTGACAGACTCTAGGGTTGTGCACCCATCTCACTCAAGAGGCTGGGGGCCAGCGCTGTCCGGAGACACTTCCGGGTCACGTGGCCAGCGTGACAAAGCCGCATCTGGCGAGCCAGCACAGCACACGGAAACGCCGTTTACCTTCCCGCTAGTAAGTGGTCCCTATTTATCTACTTGTACCCGGGAGTGCTTTCGAACTGCTAGGTTGGCAGGCGCTGGGACCGAACAACGGGAGCGCACCACGCCGCAGGGATTCGAACCGCCGACCTTTCGATCAGCAAGCCCTAGGCGCTGAGGCTTTTACCCACAGCGCCACCCGTGTCCCTGTGTCCTATCCTGGGCTAAAAGGTCTGGTCTGTTAGATATTGCAGATCACCCACTCACTTGAGAGGAAGCCCCACTGAACTCAGCTGGAGTAGACACATATACACTAGACATGCTCTAGGATTGAGGTGGAAATGGTCCAACTCTGCGGTCTGCCCACATTCTGCTGGGTCCCATGGATGTCAAAAGCAGACAGTTCTCCACTCACAATCCCCTAATTCTTAGCTTTCATTTTTTATTAAAAAACAACCCAGTATGTTTCTAGCATTTGTAGAACCTGAAATATGAGCAAAAATGTAGAGGCACTATTTTTCTCAGGCAGGCCACAAACCAGGTAGCAACACAAGCTGTTGCAAGCTGCAACACACAAACAAGCTTTCCACAGTCAACCATTGTTGACTATAGTATTTCCCAGCCCATTGAGAAGGAATAAATGCAAATAGTTTTAAAAGTAAAAAAAGAGGAATGTTTGTTGTAGAAAGTGAATCACGCTGTCCACAGTTGCACACTCTGTGTGTGTGTGTTCACAAATACTATTTCTTTAATTAAAAAACAACAACCCAAGCTGCTCAAACTAACAACCACTCCCTTCTTGTGCGTGCCCACAAAGAGCTCGCTTTGAGCTGTTTGGAGGTGTGGTCTTGAAGGAAACAGCTCTGAGCATGCTCAGAACAGCTCCTGGGTCTATCCTAAAGGAAGACCAGTTAATGTCAGATACATGAGCTGAACTGAGAAAATGAGAACACAGGGGACTGAAAACGGCACAACCAGTGTAAATAGGCAGTGGCTCTGGCAAGATATTTTAAAAAATTCTTTTTTGCTGCCTGGAGGCAGATGTGTGGGACCTCCTTGCCACAGCAATACTTTCAGGTTGATGTTGACTAAGTGGCACAGAAAGCTTATTGGCCAGCAACTGACAGAAAAGTATCCAGGACTCTGCATATTGAAATGCATTATGGGTGGATGGGTGGGGCAGGAAAGAGTGTGGATGGGGTTTCTGAGAGAAACTTTAAAAAAAATAATGCTGGGCATTTCACTTGGTAGGACTGAGCCTTGGGATAACCTAATGGACCACCCTCCATGGTCAGGAAGCATGCAGAGTGATCTGCGTTTTGCCCTGTTCCTATGAGTCAATGGGAGGGAAATTACTTACCTGTGTAGATTCTAGCTGCTCACGAGGCACATCCATGCAACACGGAAGGTTAGGGGTTGACACTGGTGTGCTCCTTTCCTGTGATGCTCTCCTAAGCCATCTGGTACCCTGTTTTCAGCTGCTCCATCACTAGTCCTTCACCATCATTCTGGGGGGTTATGGTGGTTGACATCTTATTCCACCCTCATAGCTCCCTGGGCCTATCTCAGGGATAAGATTGTGCCTTCTTTTTTTAAGTTTTAGCAGTCTACTTTGCAACTTCAGATACCGCCAGTAGAAACGGCACTGGAAATTTCCACACAGAACCATCTCAGATGAAACTAGTGCAAAATGTTCCTGCATAAACACCAACCAAAACAGAGGAACTCTCATTCTTTTAATATCGGGCCATAATAGAACAGATGCACTGCCCTGCTCCACTAAACAGCACACCAGTATACAATAATCTGCAGAAGGTCTGACAATTTATTCTATAACAACATAGCACTAAATGCAGAAGTGGAAACTCGGTTTAAAATTATCTGAGCCAGTAAAAGGGAATTGAATAAAAGCCTCTGATTTTATCTTCATACAATTACTGTACTGCTGTTGCTGTTATTAGCTAGCCATGATGATTATTAATCTCCATGTGCGCCCACACCTGGAAATAAAAAGGCAAGACATTTAACAATAGGTTAGCAAACTGGATCCATAAATGTATTAAATATAAAAGAAATTTGCTAAGGATCTCCTTGTCAGGAGCTCGTCTTACACTCGAGTAGGACCCTGGCAGAGACACATGCCCAACTGGCATGTTCCATCCCTCCTGGACGATCGTTCGAGAGCTTCAAAAGCTTTCTTCTGCCCGAACATCACAGTGACCGATGCCAACAGACATCAGCACACTTAGGGATCAGCAGAGTGTTTGCAGTTTGCATGACAGATCTCATCAACTCAGCATTTTGGCTAATCTACTTTATTTACATATAAACACACACGGAGCACTGCACCATGGCTCCCTCTCTCTCTAGCATCAAACAGCAAAGGGAAAAAGAACAAAGGACAATAGTCCCACTTCACGGAACACAGTAACACAAACATCCTGTCTCCATCACTTCCCGCTCTGTGGAGTCAAAACATATACCATTATGTGATAGACAACAATCCCATGACTGCAATCATGGAGCAAGAATTCTAACACTCCTATGGCTTAAGCCTGAAGGTTCCTACGACTCCCCATCACCACCAGTAACTAAATGCGGCTGAGAATTCCCTGACCCTTTTTTTTTTTAGTGCTAAGGGAAGTCATCCCTGAGTAACAACCTCACAAATTCTTGGTGATCAGTCCAAAAAATAGGATGATAGAAGGTGTAGGAGCTGGAGGAGTGGGTAAATGAAGCAAGGTTAGAGTGAAGGCAAAAAAACAGGAAACAGACAAAGGTTCCACGTCCAATCCTTGGCATCTCCTGGTAGGACTGGGAGAAGGGATGGAGGAGAAATTTGATTCATTGTGCATTTAAAGCAGAACCCATGAAATTGGCACTTTCTGAAACAATATGCAAACACAGCTATCCTTTGAAATGCACACTTTTTGCAATGCTGTTCTCCAGCCCATCTTTACAAAAAATGTATAGATTAGAGGCAAACGTGCATAAAAATGAAGATCTTAGTGAAAATAATATACAGCAATGCATTATATTAAGGAAATTGCTTGCAAAAAAAAATATGCACCTTTGTCAAAACTGCATATAAAAATGTGTTTCAGAACAGCTTAGTTTATGAACAACTTGGATTAAGAACACTGGAAACCCAGAAGTAGGTGTTTTGGTTTGTGAACTTTGCCTTGGAAGCAGAACATGTTTCACTTCCTGTTGAGTGTAAATTGAGTTCCCGGCTGCTATGGGAAAGCATGCCTTGGTTTAAGAATGCTTTGTTTAAGAACGGGCTTCTGGAACGGATTAAGTTCGCAAACCAAGGTACCACTGTATTAGGAGACATTTGCACTAAAATGCTGGTGAATTTTTATGAGGGTTTTTTTAAAAGAAAAAAAAATAGCAAATGGCTGCAAAATGTGGAGAACTGAATTTAAGGCTGGGGAAATGGGAAACTGAGAAACTAAGAGAAGTTATGTTGGCAGATCCTTCAATCCTTAACTGGCAGAGCCTGAAACCTTGAGAGCTACTGCCAGCATAGACTGCCAAACCATTTGAACCTTTGGACACAGATGGACTGTCCTAGCCTCACACTGCAACAGCTACCAGAGAACAACAATCATTAACTCAGCAGGAACTCCATTATACTTAGCAACCAATTACACTTAACAAGCACATAGCTAAACTTCACAACTCAGTGCTCCAAGAGGCATTGGTGGCCACCAGCTTCATACTAGCTGCTGGGGATTTCAGGTGGAAGTGCTGCAGTGCTCAGCTCCTACTTATGAACTTTCTGTAGACATCTAGTTGGCTACGGTGAGAACAGGATGTTGGATTAGGTGGTCCTTTGGTTATGTTTTTAATTGACTTCAGTGTGAGAGAGCTCACCCCAAAGATCTGTATGAACTTACAAAGTCCAGTAACTTAGACTTTGTGTTATACTTTGGAACGCAGGGGGCTAATTTAATTTAATGCACTAATTTAATTTCATTATCCTCACCACAGTAGAGTTCTTGGTTCTTACCTTTAACAAGAAAATGGAATGGCCAGTATGTAAACTTTAAAAATGCAAATAAAATAAAAAATCAGGAAACCATTGTGGAGCAGGTGGGGGAAGCTGACAAAAAAATGCAGACTGCAATCCTATACACACTCACCTGGGAATAAGGCCTATTGAGCTCTATGGGATTCACTTTCGAGTAGACATATGCATAGCACTGTGCTGTCAAGCCAATGTTTCTTACTGCCTTATGTTTCTTACTAACTCATCCTTGCAGACAGCTTCAGCTTCACAGAGTGTCATTACTTCAGAGCTCTCAGCAAAGGACTGAATTCTCTAGCCCCTGTAAACAAGGGCAAAATGGGCACTTTCATGCGCTCGGTGCCATGAAATTTGCTTTTCTTTTATCTGCTCTGCCACAGGAGCTGACAACTGCTGGGAACTTGAGTACTGCAAGGAGTCAGGCTAATTATAGGGTGGCTATGCAGGTGAATACAATAAAATTTTATACATCTGAAGTCTTCTAAAAGACTGCCAGCTCGTCAAGCACAGTGTGAGAAATTTTGCTAATGGGGCTGTTTAGAGGCATCCCTCCCGTGATTGATGTTGCATTTCCTAGGCTAGCTTTGATGCCTTTTCCGGCATCGGCCTTATGTGTCAGAGAACACCTGCCTTAGAATGGCACAGGGTTTTCAGATGACCAGGAAAAAACAAAAATTGGCAGATCCAGTTTCCACAATGCAACCATTATTATTATTATTATTATTATTTTACTGTGCCCACCTAAAGCCACTGGGCTTTGCCCCTCCTGGTACTACCCATTTCCCAGACCTGCTCTAGACTCTCCCCCCCCCCCCGGGCTGGACCAGGTACCAGGAGGTTTTGGTGCAACGCTATGGTTGGAATGGTTCCTATTTGCCTCTCCATCCAATACAGTGGTACCTCGGGTTAAGTACTTAATTCGTTCCAGAGGTCCGAACTTAACCTGAAAATGTTCTTAACCTGAAGTACCACTTAAGCTAATGGGGCCTCCTCCTCCTCCTGCTGCTGCTGCTGCTGCTGCGCCACCGGAGCCCGATTTCTGTTCTCATCCTGAAGCAAAGTTCTTAACCTGAAGCACTATTTCTGGGTTAGCGGAGTCTGTAACCTGAAGCGTATGTAACCTAAAGCATATGTAGCCCGAGGTACCACTGTAACTCCAAATGGAAGCAAGGGGGAAGATGCAACGCAGCGAGAATCGTGTTTAGCGGAAAATAGAGGCCCCTGAAAAGTTTTACTGACAGCAAATAAGAATCCCAATAATCAACCCCCTGTATAGCAGTAAAAATTGGCTATAGAAATAATTCCCTCTATTGTCAATGGTGCCTCCTTTATTCCCAATGTAAGTGACTTGACAAGGATTTCCAAGCAGAGCGCCTGCCAAATTGAAAGCTTGAAGGGTGAGGATTAGCTGAGCCGAGACATTAATGATGTGGATGCATTGGGATGGGGCAAAGGGGCAGCCATGTTGCGTGGGCTAGAAATGGGTATTTCAGATTTTGGAAAGCAAGTGGCACCTGCCTGCATGCCATGATTCTGCAGAAGTACAGGCTAGCCACTGGGCACAAAATTCAGCTTCCATTTTAAAAGGAAATAAAGTTCTGTTAACTTTTGAATAATATTGAAAAGGTAGGGCCTGGGGAAAAATAGATATTTGGGGAAATAATACTTTTAGAGGTTAAGACCTACAAAGACTCCAGACAGATAAACCTATATATATATTATCTTAATTCAGTTCACTATATCTCAATTTCCATTTTTTTTTGGGGGGGAGGAACCCTCCTCAAATCAATCTGTCAGCATTTTAGTGTACATTTATCTTAGTACAACTTTCTGCATGCAATTTTGCCTACACATTTTTGCAAGCCATTCCACCTAATATGGTGCTTCTTTTATCTAAGATATGCACTTTTTGCAGGCTGTCCTGAATATACACACTTTTGTACACATTTTTTGTTCGAGAACTACATCACAAACTTCAGAGTAGGGATGGGTGAATCGGTCAGCTTGGGTTCTCAAAGTTTCTCATTTTTCCACTCTTAAATTCAGTTCTCTACACTTCTGCAGCAATTTGTCAACTTTGATTTTTTTTTTTTAAAAAAAAAAACCTCATAAAAATCCAGCATTTCAATGTAGATTTCGCCTTACACATTTTTGCAAGGAATTTTCCCTAATGTAATGCATGTTTGTATGTAGGCATGTAAATGCATTTTTAGCCTAATATATGCAATATTGCATATACTTCTGGTTCTGCTGACATCCAGATGCATTTCTTTTTAACATCTGGATACTACAGTATACCAGTGCCCGGATTTGATCTCTCAATAAAGGTAAAGGGACCCCTGACCATTAAGTCTAGTCGTGACCGACTATGGGGTTACGGCGCTCATCTCGCTTTACTGGCCAAGGGAGCCGGCGTACAACTTCTGGGTCATGTGGCCAGCATGACTAAGCCGCTTCTGGCGAACCAGAGCAGCGCACGGAAACACCATTTACCTTCCCGCTGGAGCGGTACCTATTTATCTACTTGCACTTTGATGTGCTTTTGAACTACTAGGTTGGCAGGAGCAGGGACCGAGCAACGGGAGCTCACCCTGTCGCAGGGATTCAAACTGCCGACCTTCTGATCGGCAAGTCCTAGGCTCTGTGGTTTAACCCACAGCGCCACTCAAGTCCCTTGATCTCTCAATAAGGTAAAGGTAAAGGTAAAGGTACCCCTGCCCGTACGGGCCAGTCTTGACAGACTCTAGGGTTGTGCGCCCATCTCACTCAAGAGGCCGGGAGCAAGCGCTGTCCGCAGACACTTCCGGGTCACGTGGCCAGCGTGACATCGCTGCTCTGGCGAGCCAGAGCCGCACACAGAAACGCCGTTTACCTTCCCGCTAGTAAGCGGTCCCTATTTATCTACTTGCACCCGGGAGTGCTTTCGAACTGCTAGGTTGGCAGGCGCTGGGACCGAACAGTGGGAGCGCACCCCGCCGCGGGGATTCGAACCGCCGACCTTTCGATCGGCAAGCCCTAGGCACTGAGGCTTTAACCCACAGCGCCACCCGCGTCCCTGATCTCTCAATAGTTTCATGTAAATAGCATTGGCCAGATGTATTGCAGTGAATGAATCCTAACAAGACAGAGCCCCTATAGATGGATGGTTCTCGGGTCTAGGAATGGGGTTGTGTGCCAGCAGTGAGTGGATTTGCAGGGGGTGGAGCTACCTGCCCCGGTATCTGGAGCGGCGCGGGGGCGGGGCTAGACACCCACATGGCAAATGTCCCTAACTGCCTGCCGCCCACGCAGAGAGTGTCAGGAGGGGTGCTGCTAGCAGCCCACAGCAGCATAGTTCCTAGTGGTCCACCGCCCGCGTGGTGAGTCTGAGGTGGGGTTGGGGAGTGGCATGGCAATGTCACCCACCCTCACAGCTGACATTGCCATGCATCACACCCCCTGCACCTGCCTTCCTCCGTCCGTGTTGATTTGTACTCTCTCTGAAGGAATAGGTACAACATCATTTGGGAACGCCCAGAGATCTGTCACCAGAGAGCCAGGAGACCTCAGTGACTCAGAGCACCTATTAATAATTTTATTTGGTACACCAAATATGACTGTTCCTGAACAGGGACAGCCTTCCCATGGCTGTCTATACATTGCTAAGCTCATCATTAGAGTATGGCAATATGCTGTATATTGCAGTTGATTCAGAAATTGCACTACCAACCTTACTGTTGTACTACCAACCTGACTGTATGCTTCTGAAACATGGACCACTTATAAACGCCATCTCCAACTCCTCGAAAGATTCCATCAATGGTGTATCTGAAAAATTTTATACATCACTTGGGAAGACAGGCAAACTAATGCCAGTGTACTAGAAGAAGCAAAGATCACCAGTGTTGAAGCAATGATTCTTCAACATCAACTTCATTGGACTGGTCACAGTGTTCGGATGCCTGATTATCGTCTTCCAAAGTAACTACTCTATTCTGAACTTAAAAATGGAAAGCGTAATGCTGGTGGTCAACAAAAGAGGTTTAAAGACTCTCTCAAGGAAAATCTTTAAAAATGTAGCATAAATACTGACAACTGGGAAACATTGGCCTGCGAGAAGAAGAAGAAGAAGAAGAAGAAGAAGAAGAAGAAGAAGAAGAAGAAGAAGAAGAAGACTGCAGTTGATTCAGAAATTGCAGCTAATAGAATGTGTAGCTGCTGGGCTGCTTAGTGGAACCCCCAGATTTGAAAGTATTACACTCTAGTTGAAAGATCTGCACGGACTACCTGTTAGCCATGTTCAAGGTTTTGTTGTTGTCATTTAAAGTCCCAAACAACTTGGTGCCAAAATACCTAGCAGACCAGCTCCCCTGGTGCAGACCAATCCACCCTTTATGATCTTTCAAGGAGACCCTACTGGTCATTCCAAAACCAGTGTGTTGTCACTTGGTGACAATGTGAAACAGCCCCTTCTTGGTGACAGCACCTATCCTCTGAAATTCCCTTCCTCTGGTAATTTGTGAGGCAGAGACAGTAATGACCTTTAAATATATCTTTAAAACTTTGTTTTGTTTTTGGACCCTGCTCAGTTTTATTTGCAATATTCAGTTGCATTTTGTTTCCATCTCATTTCTATTTAGCTTCTAGGAAATGTTATAGAATATTGTGTAGCTTTATTCTTTTTATGTAAACCGCTTTGACATTTTTATTACATTAAGCAGTATTAAAACTAGCCCTCCCATTAGAGGCTAAACCAATGGTTATAACTTTTCATAAATATGCTCCATGTGTTATGTATGTGTGGCACATAAACAAGTTGTCAGGATCTCTGCAGTAAGTCATTTTGTCTGGCCACGTATTCTGAAAACTTTTCTTGTTGGAAATGCCAGAAATTATCACAAGCTATTATTTTTCTTATTACCTGCTAAGCCAACGAAAAGATTATTCTTTTTATAAATGCGCAAGCTCCACTTGACCTGGCGGATGAGTGGAGATTATTCCTGAAATGAACCCCATGCCGGTACTTTATTCTGACCCAGACAGAAAATAAGGTTATCTAACGTCTGTAATGAACAATGGTTAATTGACGTCTGTCGAAAAACTATATTCTCCTGAGAACGATTATACTTTTCATTCATATTCTCAGGTAAAGTAAATGAGGGTTGAGTGGCTATTTTACATCATTTCACAAAATGTCAAACAGTTTTTAGTAAACTGCCATCAGGTCCTCTGGTTTCTGTTTTTCCCTTTCCTGATCAGCTAAATGTTGTTTATTGCTTTCCCAAGAATGAACCTCATTCTAGAGTTGAGATCTTTATTTAACCACTTTTGGGGATAAAAAAAACACCTCACTATGCCCCCACCATCTCCCATCATGGAGGAGTAACATGAATAAGGGCCTCAAATAATAATTGCAAGGTCCAGGTAGGTTCATATAGGGAGATGTGCCCCTTGAGGTATAGATTGACGGCCAATGCAGTTGGGCCAGGATCGGTATAATATGCTCAAACCATTTTGCCCCAGTGAGCAATTTGGCTGTGGAATTCTGCACTGGCTGAGGTTTCCAAACCATCTTCAGAAGCAGCTCTATGTACAATGCGTTGGAGTAATCTGACCTAGCGGTTACCACAGCACAGACAACAGAAGTTAGGCTATTCCTGAACATAGAAGGGCACAGCTGAGCCACCAGATGAAGATGATAGAAGACACTCCATGCTACCAAGGCCACCTGAGCCTCAAGCAACAGTGACGGATCCAGACGTACCCCTTCAGAAGAAGTCTTCTTCTTTGGAGATCACTCGTAGCCAAGAAATATTGTCTTCCATGAACACGATCTTAACAGTGAGTCCATAAGTGATTGTGGAGGCCATTTCTGGATTCACACGTCCTTCCACAGTGGGGACATAGGTTTCTGGGTGGGAGTTGATCACGGTGAGGGTTTGCCAAGCGTGCCTTCCTCTTAGCACGTTTCCCCATTTCGTCCTGAGTTCAAGTGTTTTCAATGTCCACAACGCCTTTGGTAAAGGCTGTTCTCCAATGGGAGCACTTGCAGGCCAGTGATTCCCAATTGCCGGTGTTCCATTGCTCGGTCCCAGCTCCTGCCAACCTAGCAGCTCGAAAGCACATCATAGTGCAAGTAGACAAATATGTACCACTCCGGCGGGAAGGTAAACAGCATTTCTGTGCGCTGCTCTGGTTTTGCCAGAATTGGCTTAGTCAATGTGGCCACATGACCTGGAAAAACTGTCTGCAGACAAACATCAGCTCCCTCGGCCAGCAAAGCAAGATGAGCGCCACAACCCCAGAGTTGTTCGCGACTGGACTTAACTGTCAGGGGTCCTTTACCTTTATACTACATTTTAAAAAAGATTTTCCTTGAGAGAGTCTTTAAACCTCTTTTGTTGACCACCAGCATTACACTTTCCATTTTTAAGTTCAGAATAGTGTAGTTTCTTTGGAAGACGATAATCAGGCATCTAAACAATGTGACCAGTCCAATGAAGTTGATGTTGAAGAATCATTGCTTCAACACTGGTGATCTTTGCTTCTTCCAGTACACTGGCATTAGTTTGCCTGTCTCCCCAAGTGATATGTAAAAATTTTCAGAGACACCGCTGATGGAATTTTTCAAGGAGTTGGAGATGGCGTTTATAAGTGGTCCATGTTTCACCAGCATACAATAAGGTTCCCTTCAGAAGGAGCAGGCAACCTCCCACCCATCCGGTCTAGGGAACCACCCACCAACAGTGCCTCAGCCTAATGTGGATTGATTTTTAGTTTGTTGGCTCTCATCCAGACCATTACTGAGGCCAGACACTGGTCCAGCACTTCCACTGCCTCACCTGCAGATGTAAAGGAGAAGTAGAGCTCTGTGTCATCAGCATATCGCTGACAACGTACTCCCAAACTCCAGACGACCCCACTCAGTGGTTTCATGTAGATGTTGAGCAGCGTGAGGGATAAAACCGAACCCTGAGGAACCTCACATGGCTTCATGAGACTGAAGAATGCTCCCCGAGTATCACCCTCTGGAAATGTCCATCCAATTATATTAAATGTAAGGTAATAATTATAAGTACATTCAAATCACAAATGTGAACTATATCGGGAAATGATGGGAAGTCTATATTTATTTTACTTCACTTTGTTGTTGTTGTTTTATTTTCTTTTATGTACCGTTAAATGATTTTAGCTTAGCTGATATCTAAGTGGAATTAGAAGGTCAAATTAATTTAAGAATATATATATATATATATATATATATATATATATATATATATATATGTTGTTGTTTAGTCGTTTAGTCGTGTCCGAATCTTTGTGACCCCATGGACCAGAGCACGCCAGGCACTCCTGTCTTCCACTGCCTCCTGCAGTTGGTCAAACTCATGCTGGTAGCTTCGAGAACCCTGTCCAACCATCTCGTCCTCTGTCACCCCCTTCTCCTTGTGCCCTCAATCTTTCCCAACATCAGGGTCTATTCCAGGGAGTCTTCTCTTCTCATGAGGTGGCCAAAGTACTGGAGCCTCAGTTTCATGATCTGTCCTTCCAGTGAGCACTCAAGTCTGATTTCCTTCAGAATGGATAGGTTTGTTCTTCTTGCAGTCCATGGGACTCTCAAGAGTCTCCTCCAGCACCATAATTCAAAAGCATTAATTCTTCAGTGATCAGCCTTCTTTATGGTCCAGCTTTGGTATTGAAAGCTGCCAAGAGACAGAGGTCTCATTTCACCCTGACTGTATGCTGACTGAGGTAGCCATTTCCACATTTATGAGGGAAGGGCAAAAGGGTATCTGGCATTAAGCATCAAAGTAATTAATTGAATTCATATAAATATTCTAAACTTTCATTATTGAGACTGTGTTAGAATTGCTCTCCTTTCCTATGATCCTTTCAGAATCAAATGCCCGCTTGAATGGGGACTTTTCAAGGCACAGTGTCTCTTGTGAGTCCAATTCTGAAAGTAACTGGTAAGAAAGCGAAAGGCATCTGTTCCAAATATAGGCAGCCACATAATCCAATTCTAACAAAAGACAAAATATGTGTTCTTTTCAAAGCAAAGGCAATTGGGTCACAAATTTTCCATACCACACACTTGCCATTCTCAATCTGTGGAGGGGAGAAGGGTTAGCACAAAGCTCTTTCCGTCAAAAGGTCCACAACCCTGCCTAGAATGGTTTAAATCTCATGAATGGATACTTATTGGTTGATGTTATTGTCCATTCTTCTTCAAAGCTAGGCCTGGACTCCCTTATTGGAATAGTGGCAAGCCGTGCTATTTCTCTTCCTTTTTAAATAAGGAAAACAAAATTTACAACGACAAGGAAGGTGATAAAAAATTCTCACAGGCAATTCAGCACTAAATATCATTATCGTGATGCCGCTTCTCATGAATACCTACTGAGGCCTGATTTAAAAGGGGTGCTGGGAATATGACAAATATGCCCAGCCTCTCTTCTGAAACAGTTTGTCTCCGCAGCTCATGGGGCATTGTTGGGGCAGGGATCTGTGGCCTGGCAAGCATCACGATTGCATGCTAACATTGCACACTCTTTGTTTTTACCCTCCTCCTTAGCCAAAAAAAAAAGCTACCAGAGCAGCTCACAAAGATCAGGCATACCTTGCCCTCAAACTTACAATCTAAAAGGCACAGCACAAAAGGAAAGGGTGTTAGGAGGGAAGAGGAAAAAGCAAGCAGTCACTAGGCTTTAATTACAGAGTTCTTATAATCACCTGAATTGGAGCAACTTCAAGGAGAGAGGGAAACCAAAGTTACTGGTTGATGGAAAGAGCCATCTCTCTCTCCCTTTTCAGTTTAGCAGGAAGGATTTAGCTGCTAACACGACGACAATGCCGTTGGGGTCTGGTTTAAAAGTGAAGCTGGTGCACTGGTAAGTTTTTCTTAGAGACATGGCATCAAGTTTAAATCAGGCCCAAAAGAGAAGAGGGGGCTGTTCAGTTCCTGTTCTATTACAAAGCAGTGCTATTTTGTAGCACAAAAGATCCACTTACACACACATCAAACCCTCCTGCTACAGTTAGTAATTAACACAATTTTCTGACTATACCAGACAGCGTAATTGCCTGCCAGGGAAATTACTCTGATGACAAACAAACCTTTTGTTTCCCTGGGGAACAACCAGGATAGCACAAATCAAAATAAGGATTGGCTTGTCCATGAAGCCATGCAAGCAGACTGATTCAGCTGTTATGTTAGATGCAAGATAAATAAAATGCATCCTGAGCTCAGATGTCACGTTGCAAACTGTTCTCAGGGCTGTCTGCATCCCTTGATTCCAATGCGCAAGCATGCAATTTAGCGTTGACAAGGAAGGCAGCATCCTGAGGAGCCCATCTTTTCAAAAAGCCAGATTCTAGCTTTGAAGGCAGTGGAGACAGGCCTAAATCTGAGTGATGCCTAGTGAAAGCCAAAGGGAGGCGAAGCCAATTTTTAAAACTTTTTTTTTTTTTTAAAAAAGAGCATTTTCTGACATAGCCAACAAGATCTAACATTATAATTTGAATATGATTCCCTGGTTTTCTTTTCAGGACATATGAGCACAGCAACTTTAAAAATGAATTAAATTAAATTTGTGCTAATAGAAAAGTAGGGCCTGAATGAAAGCTCTTTGACAGTTCTATTCCTAAGCCGTTTTTCCTTATATTTTTCATTGTGTATGAGATTATTAACAAGAGATAAATCTTAGAAACTTTTAAATTATTTTCAATAGACTCCGGTGATACAAACACTTTTTTTAGTGGTGCTCAATATTCTGAGATGGCTTAATAGATGATGATCTAAAAGAAGTCACCTAATAATATAGATAGTAATGGTAAAGGGACCCCTGACTAGTAGGTCCAGTCGTGACCAACTCTGGGGTTGCGGCACTCATCTCACTTTATTGGCCGAGGGAGCCAGCGTACAGCTTCCAGGTCATGTGGCCAGCATGACTAAGCCGCTTCTGGCGAACCAGAGCAGCACATGGAAACACCGTTTACCTTCACTATTTATCTACTTGCACTTTGATGTGCTTTTGAACTGCTAGGTTGGCAGGAACAGGGACCAAGCAATGGGAGCTCAACCCGTTGCGGGGATTCGAACCACCGACCTTCTGATTGGCAAGTCCTAGGCTCTGTGGTTTAACCCACAGCGCCACCCGCTTCCCTAATTATATAGATAGCCCACTGTTATATGTATGAGCCCATTTAAGTTTTCCAAGAAATTATAGTTTAAAATTAATAATAATAATAATAATAATAATAATAATAATAATAATAATAATAGCTGTTGTGTCCCTTAAAAAGCCTCATAACCAGGTCCTGTCTCTTCATAGCCTCCCTTAGCAGGGTCATACAGCAGTAGATCTTGCCAGAAGCTACTGCCACTTCCAACATCTATCCACAGAGGCATTGGGGCGCCACCTCTTGCCGTTTTGCCACCTGAGGCGGCAGCCTCAGCCTGACTCATGGCCAGCCCAGCCCTGGGGGGCAGGACTCAGGTGCAAGGACTCAGCTACACTGGCAAAGAAAAAGCACTGTATATGCATTGTTGTCAGGAACTGGGCAGAGGAGGAATGGTGGAGACCACCTTCCAGGGAGGAGGAAGAGGAAGACAGTATAGATTTACAACAGGGGTTTGAAGGAGGTCACAGCTCAGAGGCAGATGAGGGGGAAAGCTGGGAAATCATGGGAGAGCCAGAACAACACCAGGCTGACATGTCATTAGAAAGCATTCCAGACCCTCCATCTCCCAGAACCCAGCAAGCCTTAAAAATAGAAGAGCAACGAGCTCAAAGACAGAGGGCACATAGCTGTAAGAATTCCTGCTCCATGATTGCAGTCATGGGATTGTTGTCTTTCACATGACGGTGTATGTTTTGACTCCACAGAGTGGGAAGTGACAGAGACAGGATGTTTGTGTTACTGTGTTCCGTGAAGTGGGACTATTGTCCTTTGTTCTTTCTCTTTGCTGCCTGATGCTAGAGAGAGAGGGAGCTATGTTGCAGTACTCCGTGTGTGTTTATATGTACATAAAGTAGATTAGCCAAAATGCTGAGTTGTTGAGGTCTGTCACACAAAGCTGCGAAAACTCTGCAGATCCCTAAGTGTGCCGGTGTCTGTTGGCATCGGTCGCTGCAATGTTCGGGCTGAAGAAAGCTTTTGAAGCTCCCGACGATCAACCAGGAGGGAGAGAACATGCCAGTCAGGCATGTGTCTCTGCCAGGGTCCTACTCGAGAGTTGGATGAGATCCTGACAATAGCAGCACTCATAGAGGAGACGAATGAGGAAGTGAGAGAGGGGAGGGTGAAGATTGACTCAGGACAATGCCATTATCCAAGAGTTTAAACTCATACAGGGAAATCCGGTAGGGAAAGACGGGACTCCACAGTGCCATCTGGTGTCGCGGTCTTATATTGCATATACCAAGCATATAAAACGTTTTTTATTTACCAATCGAGCTGAGTCCATAGCCAAGTGAATTCCTTATGGCAAGATCCAAAGAGATACATATGCTCATGCAAGCCCAGTGAAACTATTCATCTCTCCCCTTCTCCCTGACCCAATTTACTTCCATAATTTCCAAAGGAAAACAAGCCTTGTGGCTCGTGGCCTTTGCATGCTTAATCTCCAACCCATGCCCTCCAGGTCTCTGGATAAGTCATCCCAAGATACCTTGTGAGGATAACATGAGAAGAGGTGAATCCTGCGCAGCATCCAGATTTCCTGACCTTCAATCAATTGAATACCTCCAGAATTAATTACAAGAAGCCAAATCTTTCACATAATATTTTTGCAGGGGAAAGATAATGAAAAGTGTTCATTAATGAGCATTACTGGCCCAAAATAAAACATACATTAGGACACTTCACTGTCTCTGTCTCGTAGCAACCAAGGCTTCCCTTCAGCAGTGCCTTGTCATCTCTAATTATCATCTCAAGAGGACTCTTTAAATCTTCAATAATTTATCTATAAAAGTTAAAGTGAAATTGTGAAACAGTTCTTCCCGACTTCCTATCGAGAGGGTTTTGTTCAGGCACACTCTCTAGATTCACTGTTGATGACACCCGTTGGCAACTTCAAATGTCTCTTCAAGATAGTTTAACGAAGGAGAAGTTTCTCTTTCAAAACAGAAAAAAGAAAGGAAGGTGGTGGTCCAAATTCTGGTGAGAAGTTCTCTTAAAAGACCTAAAATATTTTCATAGTGTCAAATGTGAATGTAGAATCATACATAGAATCTTAGAGTTGGAAGAGACTGAGGTCCAGCTCCGAGGGCCTCCTGGCGGTTCCCTCATTGCGAGAAGCAAAGCTACAGGGAACCAGGCAGAGGGCCTTCTCGGTAGTGGCGCCCGCCCTGTGGAACGCCCTCCCAGCAGATGTCAAAGCGATAAATAACTACCTGACATTCAGAAGACATCTTAAGGCAGCCCTGTTCAGGGAAGTTTTTAATCTGTGATATCTGTATTTTTTGTTTCTATGGAAGCCGCCCAGAGTGGCTGGGGAAACCCAGCCAGATGGGCGGGGTACAAATAATAAATTATTATTATTATTATTATATAGTCCAACCCCCTGCAATGCAGGAATCTCAGCTAAAGCATCCATGACAGATGGCCATCCAACCTCTGCTTAAAAACCTCCAAGGAAGGAGAGTCCACCACCTCTCGTTCCACTCTCAAACAGCTCTTACTGCCAGAAAGTTTTTCTGAAGGCTTAGTCGGAATCTCTTTTCTTGCAACTTGAAGCCATTGGTTCGAGCCCTACCCTCCAGAGCAGGGGAAAACAAGCATGCTCCCTCCTCCATGTGGCTGTGCTGGGCCCAGGGATAACCCAAGCAACGCGGTCCAGGTCCGGTCCTGAATCCAAGGGTTCCGCGAGGAGTCAGTCCGACAGGGCCAAGGCAGGACACGAGGCAGGAAACCAGGCAAGGTCAGGCACAGGGCCCCCACAACCTGGGGCGGGGTCCAACAGCCTTTTATCTTTGTCGGGGTAACGGCTGGTCCTGATCCCCCGGGGACTTACCTCCCTGTCTAACCCAAAAGCGAGCACTCCTCCTGTGAGTACTCAGGTCTCTCCTTCTCTCAGACCTTAGTCTCTGCAGCTAAGGAGACGTCGTGGGTTACTAGACCCAGGGGCCGCCTCAGCCTCCCCTGACCCAACCAGTAGTGGAGCAGCTGTAAGTGATGGCCCAGCTGAAGGCAACGAGGTAATCCCCGCATCTGGAGCTAGGGCAGGCTCAGGCCCCTGACTCGGCCCAGCTGGTGCTTGTTGCAGGGGAACCTGTGCAGACTGAGGCTCTTCAGAATCAGGCCCCAGACTAGGTTCAGATGCCACCTGAGGCAAAGGATCCAGTGCGGACTGAGACTCCTCTGGTTCCGAGCCCAAGCCCGAGTCCCAAGCCATCACAGTGGCAGCCTTTGAGATATTTGAAGATGGCTATCATGTCTCCTCTCAGTCTGCTCTTTTCCAGGCCAAACATAACCAGCTCCTTCAAGTACTCCTCATAGTTTCCAGACTCTTAGTCATCTTGGTTGCCCTCCTCTGTACATGTTCCATCTTGTCAACATCCTTCTTAAATTTTGGTGCCCAGAATTGGGCACAGTATTCCAGGTGTGGTCTGACTAAGGCAGAATAGAATGATACTAGTACTTCCCTTGATCTGGGCACTAGACTTCTGCTGATGCAGCCTAGAATAGCATTAGCTTCTTTTGCTGCTGCATCACACTGTTGACTCATGTTAAGCTTGTGGTTCGCCAAGACCCGTAGATCCTTTTCACATGTTCTGCTAGTAAGCCAGAGTGTGTGTTTGCAACCACACGTATTGTACAGCTGGGATGGCGCACCTGTGACCCTCCAGATATTGTTGGATGCAAACTCCCATCAGCCCATCCAGCATGGCCAACTCCATCTTGGAAGACCACAGGGTCTAAAGCACTGAGCCTCTTGGGTTTGCTAATTGGAAGGTCAGCGGTTTGAATCCTCAAGACGGAGTGAGCTCCCGTTGCTCTGTCCCAGCTCCTGCCAACCTAGCAGTTCGAAAGCACGCCAGTGCAAGTAGATAAATAGGTACCACTGTGGTGGAAAGGTAAATGGCGTTTCCGTGCACTCTGGTACTCGTCACTGTCCTCCGTGCACCAGTGATCATATGACCCACAAAACTGTCTGTGGACAAATGCTGGCTCCCTCGGCCTGAAAGCGAAATGAGCGCCGCAACCCCATAGTCGCCTTGGACTGGACTTAACCGTCCAGGGGTCCTTTACCTTTACCTTTGCACTGCATTCATCAGAGAAAAACTAGCATTAACAAAGTGTCATATTGACAGGATGTATGACATGCCCCCAAAGTGGAAAGGAATAATAGTTTGGGGTTGGTCCACACATATACAAATGTGTCACTGACCCGATTCTTATCCAACCCCCCAAGCTTTTGCCTTCTTACTTATTTCCAACGCTTTGGAAGGTAGTGGACTTTCCTTCCTTGGAGGTTGACCATCTGATCATGGATTCCTGCATTGCAGGAGGTTGGACTAGATGACCCTCAGGATTCCTTCCAGCTCTACAGTGCTATGATTCTATGAGCAGGGGCGGAGGAAGGGGGTACGGTGGGGGTGGGTTGCCCCGGGTGTCACCACTGAGGGGGGTGACAAAATGCTGGGCGGCACTCACCGTGGGGCCTGCAGCACACCCAAGCCACGCGTCTCTCCTGGGAGTGATATGGTGGCTTGGGTGCCCGCAGGCTCCCACTGACCCAAGCGGTCCATTAGCTGCCTCCCCCTCAGCTGTAGGGTGGCTGAGTGCGGGGAGGCAGGCAGACTCCTCGGAGGCCCCGCAGAGCGTCCTGCCCTGACTTGCCTTGACCCACGGCAGCTGGCCCTGCCCCCACGGGTGACTAGCCCCGCCCCTGGGAGCAGGGCACACACGCCACCCCAGGAGCCCGGTCAGCTTGCTCTGCCACTGTCTAGGAGTATAGTAAACAGTGATTCTGAATCACTCGGTAGCTGCAGTTCTCTGAGGAACGACGACGGCTTTTACTGCATGCAAGAGTTCCCATATATACTATAGGTTTGGCACCTCCAACGCCAGCAGTGGCCAAAAATCTTACCATTTAGAATGAAGCAAATTAGAAGAAGCACCCAAGGTGCTGAGAAATCACTTTGCTAATGTCCATTTGTTTCTCAGCTCAGTTTATTTGGCAAATGCAACCTTTTAAAGGCAAGTGGACAGCACGGCTATCTACCAGTTACAGTGGAGGGCGAACGCAGGAGAGCACAGCTCTGTGACTTTTTCCCCCCGGTAAAGAACGCAATCAATGGCATCATCTGCATCCTTCGCATTCTAACAGGTGAATGAAGTGGTGATGAAGCTTTCAAGTTTGTGACAGGTTTGACCAGAGGAAGGCAGAAAATGAGGGAAACGATCAAGCTGCCCATTTCTTTTCTTCAAGCTAGTCCTACTTCAAGCTAGCAATCTAAATGGTAGCACATCTTTGCAAGATGGTTTGCATTTCGAATGAAAAGCTAGCAATTGAATTTCAACTGGCAGGTGATCTTTTGTCAAAGGCCAATGTGCTTCATTATTGAACCTATGCAGCCAGCACCATGATGCTTGGCAGAGCTTATTCCCGCGATGCAAAGATTTTGGTTGTCGTAGAAAGGGCAACAAATGGCTAGTTATCTAAGGAGAAGTGCTTGCGGGGTTTTATAGTGCTAAAGTAACTTGATTGGCCTTGACTCAGGGCGTGAGGCACCTTTTGATTACTCTGCCTCAAGCAGAAAAATGCCTTGGCCCACCTTTGAGGACTTAGACCTCCCGCTGCTTCAGCAGAGGCACATTTCAACCCACAAGGAACCAGACACGCAGCACCGAGTCTGAAAACTGAGGGTGAAGCTGGAGAGCTGCAGGCTGTAAGCATCATTGGTCGCCTGCCCAAAGAAACTGTGTCATTCTTACAAGGCTTCTCTGAGCACAGAGTCTTGAGGGCTCCATACGGAGACTGTTGTAATTACTGTCTAAAATGGGTGTATCTGGAGCCAAGAGACAAAATATTATTAGCACATTCCATACCTCGCTTGTTTCCACTTCTGAGACTCTCTGATCTCTCTGTTGTTGCGGTTCCTTCGGTGAACTTTCCTCGTAATCTCTCTACATGGATTTTTTAAAGCTCCTCTAATTAGATCAGAAGCCTTTTTAACCCCTGCATAGGGTTTCCATGTTCTCGCAGTAATCGGGAGGAGAAAAACACAGAGGCATGGATGCAACGCCCAGTGTCTTTCTTATTATTATTAGAGGAAAGGGAAAGAAAAAAGCCTTAATGGAGTCTTGTACCAATATCCCTGTTCCGTTCATGCTTTACAGTGCAGCACAAAGTGCAGGCACTCAGCTTCCCTGTGACAGGTTGGAAATGAGAAATTTTAAGGGCTGTTAAGCATTCTAAAAATGTTCCCAGCGGACCCATATAAACTTAGTGCCTGAATTTCCGTAATTGTGGCACACTTGGAACACGAGAGAGCTGGGGGGTGTTATTCAATCGACTAATATTTCTGACTTCACCAGAAGGAGTATGTTAAACCTGTAGTGCACGAAATGTCACCGGGAAATGGAAGCTGAAATTTTCAATCCAAGGCTCGTTGGTGGACAAACTGGAGCCAGTAGTCGGAAATGACAAGCGGTGCTGGAGGGGCAGCAACGAAATGTTGCAGGGGATCCCCAGCTCCTTAACAGGAATCTGGCAGCACTCTCCGGGGCCCCGGCACCTCCCCTCCTCTTCCTCCAGTGCTGTTGTTGTTTAGTCGTGTAGCCATGTCCGACTCTTTGTGACCCCATGGACCAGAGCACGCCAGGCACTCTTGTCTTCAACTGCCTCCCACACTTTGGTCAAACTCATGTTGGTAGCTTCGAGAACACTGTCCAACTACCTCGTCCTCTGTCGTCCTCTTCTCCTTGTGCCCTCAGTCCAGTGCTATGTAATGCTTAAAGGTTCCAGATTAAAATCTGAATTTGATTGTTTTATTGGGTGGGTGTGTAGCACGAGAAGAGATGTTTACTCTGCCACTGACTATAATGTTTAGCTTCAAGATTCTGTGAGGTGTTAGGGGCTCAAGCAAGTGGATTCCCTTTCTCCCCCTCCATTTTCTTTTCCTCCCACTTGGACTGTGTTTCATGGGTCAGCTGCCCTTAATCAGAGGCTTAATTGCTAGATCCGATGGCATGGTCCGAAGATATGTGAAGCAGCCCCCTTGCTGAAGCTAAGCAAGTTTGCTGGTTAATATGTTGATGGAAGACCACCTGGGAAACCTACACATGCTGCCTTGAGTTCCATTAAATGATCTAGAAAAGGGCTGATGGACCTGTAGCCCTCCCAGTGCCGTCGAACTACAACTCCAGTCATCACCGATCAATTTGTCAGAACCTGGAGGGCAAAGGTTCCCCATCCCTGATCTAGGGTTGAGCAGTTAAAAGTTAGGAGCGAGCAGTGCGGGAGCCCAATTTGCTGGTGATATTTTAAAAACTCACATATGCGTTAATGGGATCTGAACCATCCAGGAGCAAGAAACTTTGGCTTGTAGCTCATCAAAGATGTCAACCTCATGATGTTAATGATGGCAGTGAATTGGGGATCTGCATTTTCCCAGCAAGGGGGAAATATAATTCAGTCTTCCCTCCCCTGCTCCCCAACAGCAAGGCAGAAACACACAGCCACTAGCCAAGAGGCTTTAAAATAAAAATCCAAGAGTACCATTTGCTTAACAGTCAACCCTTTTACTGCTGATGCCTCAGTGAATCAACTCCTTCCTTAGCCTAGCGAGCAGAGACTGCTGCAATGATTGCTCTATTCATGGTGGACTAGGCTATTAGAGGCTCTATGCCTACCTCCAGTGTCGGAGGCAGTAAGCCTCTAAATGCCAGTTGTATGGAATCACAAATAGAGAGAGTGTTTTTGCACTCCTTTCCTGTGTGTGGGCTTCGCAGAGGTCATCCATAGTGAGAACAAGAGGCTGGACCCTGAAATTACTTGTGTATATACTTTAGAATTTTTGTTACATTTTGGTGTCCTTAGATTTTATTTCTCGGGAATATATATCTGCAAACTTTAGCATTCCCGTGAGTATTCTTGTTTGTCGGTGGCTTCATTTTGGCTACAAACTTGTCAGCGTTCACCACCTGAATTCATTACTAAGAGTAATGCTTAGTCATGTCTTCATCAATCGTTAGTGAGGCTCATGAAGCGCCAGAGGTTTAAAGGCTTATTCCACATGCAGATGGGCACTGCAATAGCAGGCGCAGTTGCTTTGATTGACTGATTGTAATATCCTGCTACATGCTTTGAAAAGCCTTAGAGGGCCCGACGACAATTAAAAGTTTAATCAATGCAGTGCAATAAAGGGAGGGGGGAAATGATGTAAATCGTTCTTGCACATTCACCTTTTCTCAAATGCTCGCTGGAACAATATCCTAAATGACTTCCTAAAAGACAAAGATTCTACAAAGGATGCCTTGTCTCTTTTGCAGAAATGGCTTGTGGGGTGGGGCGGAACCAACTCTCTATGGAAGGAGACAATCATTCAAGGATAGGATTCTAGTAGCAGCAGCACAGTGGACAGAGGACAGTGGAACTATGATTCTTGATAAGGTGTAATTTTGAGTAGTAGAACAATACTGCCATATATTTGCACAAGTAGCCCGAGCTGTCCTACACCTCCAGCAGCAATCGAACATCATTGCTAATTTCCAGATAGTCTTTAAAGGCAGTGTTATAGTAGCTCAAACTAGAAGGTACCAAGGCAGGTGGGATAATGGATGGTTCATCCAACATCAGAAGCAGCTGCAGCTAGCATATAAGGTTCTCCTGGCCACAGATGTCACCTGGGTCTTCAAGAGCCAGGACACCACTGGTGAGAAGAGGTAAGCAGTATTGAAGCTGCTTAGCTGGGTAGGGATAATAATAATAATAATAATAATAATAATAATAATAATAATAATTTATTTATACCCCGCCCATCTGGCTGCGTTTCCCTAGCCACTCTGGGCGGCTTCCAACTGAATATTAAAAACAATACAGCATCAGACATTAAAAACTTCCCTAAACAGGGCTGCCTTCAAATGTCTTCTAAAAGTAAAATAGTTGTTTATTGCCTTGACATCTGCTGGGAGGACGTTCCACGGGGCAGGCGCCACTACCGAGAAGACCTTCTGCCTGGTTCCCTGTAACCTTACTTCTCGCAATGAGGGAACCGCCAGAAGGCCCTCGGAGCTGGACCTCAGTGTCCGGGCTGAACGATGGGGGTGGAGACGCTCCTTCAGGTATACTGGACCGAGGCCGGGATGGGGCTGTATGGCAGCAAGTTCAAGACTGTATGGGTACACTGCAATGGCAGTAGTGCTTCCACCCAGGGAAGCAGCAGTGATGCCAATGTTTGGAAGGTAACCTTTGTCTTGTCTGGATAGAGCTTCCATTTAACCATTCTCATCCATTCACCTGAGATGCCTAACCAGGTTCAAATGAAAAGGAGAAATAGCTTGTTTACTGTCAACATACTGAAGACAGCTTGTCCTAACTGTCTATAGATAGCTTCTCCCAAGGTTTCCCATGTTAAAGTTCATAGGAGGCAAGATGGAACCTTGTGGAAAACCAACAGGACAAATGCCACGTGGTGGAACTGCGGTTCCTCAACGCCATCTTCTGGGTCCTGTCTGAGAGCATCACAAATCAGTGCCTCCAGGCAGCACAGAAGGATACCACGGCCGATGGCATCAAAAGCAGCTTAGAATCACAGAATTGTAGAGTTGGAAGGGACCACAAGGATAATCTAGTGCAGTTTACAGCCCAAGCCTACAGCCCCAGAGAATCAACAGGGTTATAATCCTTTCTCCATCCCCTGGCAAATATAATTCACCAGAATAAACAAAGCAGTTTTCAAAACACCTTGAAACCAGATTGGCAAGGATCTAGAAAATCCTTTCAAGAAGTTCCTGAAGCTGCAGAATCATTTTGATTACCTTGCCCATGAATAGTAAATTTCAGACTAGTGGCCAGTAATTATTCCAACTAAATCCAGGCAAGCCATGTGCTAATTTAAGAAACAACTGGTGTAGACAAAATCTCACAGAGGCTTAGCTACAAATCAGTAATTTCAGAAAGCTGTGGTCTTAGTTTATTCCATTTGCTTTGCCTCATCTCATAGCTTTATTCCTGGTTGCAGGACCAAACTCTGGTTATCCCAGCCACATTCTGTTAATACAGTTATTGAGGTTCTTCCAGTATTAACAAGTTGGTATGTTTAAAAACATGGGTGGTGAACACCAGTTGTTTGGGAGAATAGACTCCTGGCACATTCATTAACATTGACTCATTTAAATTTACAGTTCTTAAGTAGCATTGCCCGCTTTACAATGAAAATAAATAATTCTTCCTTTTTCAAAAAAAGTTAAAAGTATTGAAATATGTAAATTAAACCAATTACTTAACAGATGAACAGCAAGCATTTACCATGATTTGATGGACCTCTATTGTTATAGTATAGTTAAAGCCATGGTTTTCCCAGTAGTGATGTACGGCAGTGAGAGCTGGACCATAAAGAAGGCTGATCGCCGAAGAATTGATGCTTTTGATGCTTTTGAATTATGGTGCTGGAGGAGACTCTTGAGAGTCCCATGGACTGCAAGAAGATCAAACCTCTCCATTCTTAAGGAAATAAGCCCTGAGTGCTCACTGGAAGGACAGATCCTGAAGCTGAGGCTCCAATACTTTGGCCACCACATGAGAAGAGAAGACTCCCTGGAAAAGACCCTGATGTTGGGAAAGATGGAGGGCACCAGGAGAAGGGGACGACAGAGGACGAGATGGTTGGACAGTGTTCTCGAAGCTACAAACATGAGTCTGACCAAACTGCAGGAGGCAGTGGAAGACAGGAGTGCCTGGCGTGCTCTGGTCCATGGGGTCACGAAGAGTCGGACACGACTAAACGACTAAACAACAACAATTGTTATAGGTCCCTATTCCTATCGTATGTGAGTGTGCATGCATGTTGCACACATACATAAAAAGGAAAGCTTGAGCCTGAATCATATACAAGCAGAAAGCAGGCTACTGAATCACGGGATGTGTGAGCAAAATATTTTGGGAGCTATGGATGCTCGATGTGGGCTAGAGACGGCAGCTTGGAAAGTGCTCCCTCAGAAAGGTATGTCACTGGCAAATGAGAATTAAACTCTAATTATCACACTGGCATGTTTCAAAATTAAAAAATAAATAACAACATTCTCTACGACCGTCAGTGTCAAAACAATTATTTGCATGCTTGAGCAGATGTCAGATACTGTAGAGGCGTGTGCGCGCATGCAAATTTAAACAGAACATTTTTCTAAAATTGGAGGTATAATCTGTTACCTTAATTATAACACGTACACAAAACACAGTGGGAGGATTAGATAGTGCTTCTTTCTTTCTGTTTCTTTCTGGATTAGATAGTGCTTCTTTCTTTCTGTTTTTCTTTAGGTGGTGGCTTCTGCATATGCTCATGCGCACAGGTAAGTGTCAAGGGAATTGAAGGGGGAAAAGCAGCAACATATGCCTGAGCAGATTTGCCTGGCTCCTTTCCCCAACCCACCGCCATTGCAGGCTGTGCTAAACCCTTCTGGTCTGTAACCGGAACTCTCTAGTGACAAGTTGTGGCTCTCGTTTTGTTGCCCCTCTTGTATTACTCAATGCACAAGATGCAACAGACTCCATCACAACAGGCTTCCTATCCTGATCTTGCAGGACTGTTTTTTGTTTTGTTTTTTTAAAGTCAGCATTCTCGCGAGGTATGTCCATCCCTGAAGATTCCTATAATTGTAGTGTAAGAACTATAATGCAACGTGTTTTCCAAGGGGTGGTTCATATTCACATGCGCCTTCCTCGATTCCTCTGTATTACATTGAGTGTGCTGGGACGCAGTAGTTAGAAATTTGGTCTTCTCTCTGCCGCAGTTTTTTCTGGGTGACCTTAAGCCCATCTAAGCAACCTCCAGTGCCAAGTTTATGTATAAGCTAAACAAGCTATAGCTTAGGGCCCCACTTTCTTGGAGGCCTCCAAAAAAATTAAAGGGGGGGGGGGACTGGATGTACATTTCCAATATATACATTTCCAATATGTACATTTCCAATATAAGATAAGTTCAACAATTACTTTGATAAAATACTTATTTTGTTATGTGCAAATGGCTTTAGATACCTATTAGGTCCATAAATTACCATATAGTATATATTCAACACAAAGAAAACAGCGACAATTTGTTGTTGACAAATTACAGCTGGACATATGAAGGGCCCCATTACCTTCAGTAGCTTAGGGCCTCATCAAACCTAAATCCGGCCCCGGCAACCTCACGGGGCTTTTGTGAGGATAAAATGTGGGGAGGGAATCATGTACATTGCCCTGAGTCCCTTGGGGGAAGGGCAGGTTTAAAATGTAATAAATATTGTACGTGTGATGATTGCTCCCAAGTTCAGAAGTCTAGATTCAGGTAGGTAGCTGTGTTGGTCTGACACAGTCGAAATAAATAATAATAATAATAATAATAATAATAATAATAATAATAATAATAATAATTGCCCAGTATCACCTTATAGACCAACTAAGTTTGTTCTGGTATAAGCTTTTGTGTGCATGCTTATACCAGAACAAACTTAGTTGGTTTGTAAGGTGCTAAAGGTAAAGGTAAAGGGACCCCTGACCATTAGGTCCAGTCGTGACCGACTCTGGGGTTGCGGCGCTCATCTCGCTTTATTGGCCGAGGGAGCCGGCGTACAGATTCCAGGTCATGTGGCCAGCATGACTACGCCGCTTCTGGTGAACCAGAGCAGCGCACAGAAATGTGGCTATAAAGAGCTACTGGACATTTTATTTTATTTTATTTTATTAAGTTCAGAAGTATTCACCTGTTTGTTCTAAATATTTATAACCTGACTTTCTACCTGAATAATCCAGGATGGCCTACAATAACATACGTGCAAATCAGGGATAGACATGTCCTCCATTTCTTGATTGACTTTCATCTCTGCCCAGCATGCAAGGGTGATCTGGAAAAATCCAACCTCAGCTAGGAGGGAATTTTGGGCATGGCTGGGCAGGTTGAACAGGTAAGTTTAAGATAAGAGCTGGAGATGCAAAGAGGTGGAGGGAATGTTCTTTCATATGTGGTGGACTTGTAAAAGGGTAAAAGAGTATTTGGGAAATGATCTATAATGAATTGGAAAAAATGTTTAAAAGTACTTTCCCAAAAAAACCCAGAGTCCTTTCTGTTGGGGATAATTCAGACTGAAATTCCGAGGTGTCAAAAAAGGTTATTTATGTATGCCACCATAGCGGCCCATGTTTAGTTAGCCCAAAAATGGAAAATGAAAGAGGTCCCAACCAAAGAAAAATGGCAACTTAACTTGACGGAATATGTGCAGCTTGCAAACTTAACATATAAGAGAACAAGATGAACATACATTTGGAGAAGATTGGAAAACGTTTATTGAATATGTGGGAAATAATTGTGTACGGCTGAAAACACTGGCAGCATTAAGATAAATACAGCAGTGTAAATAAGTTTTGATGGATACAATAATGGAATACTGAATGTAAAATTTTCAGGGAGTTATGATATGTAAAATGAACCATGGAAAGAGAAGAAGGGATGTCATAGATATCTTAAGGATGTAAAAATGAGTACTTTAAATTGTAAAACAGAAAATTCAATAAAATTCAATAAAAATCATATTCAAAAAAACAAAAACAGGTAGGTTTATAGCTCCAAAGCAGGGATGGAGAACCTGTGGTCTTCTACATGTTTCTAGACTACAACTCCCATCATCCCTGAAAATGGGATGATGAGAGGTGGGCTCTAACCATATCAGGAAGACCACAGGTTCTCTGCCCCTAGAGTTAAGGTTGGTTTTTTAAAAATACATTTTTCAGCCAAACACCCTCTCTGAGTACAGGGTCTCTTGATGTCGCGTCCAAGGGGAGCACGTGAACTCAATGCAGTATTGCCCAATCTCGTTCTGCCAATGCAAGCCATCTCTTGCAAAAAGAAAATGGGGGGAGGTTACTACTCTTCCGAGAAAATATGCTTTTGCATTCAGACACCACAGGAAGAATGCACTGTTCTGATTGGCTTGTGAACACCCACGGTTAGAACACATGGCTTTGATTGGCCTAGGGTGGTCTGATTGACAGGGAGAGCTACCACTGGGCAGCTCCATTTTGCTGCTTCCCAGCTACACCCATACGCCAAAGGTCACAGTTCAGACCTTATGCCATTTGTGTCTGAATTGCCACAATGACTAAATGCGCATGCTGAATTGCTCATTAAGAGTCTGCTAGGGAAGAAGTATTTTTCTTTCTTTCCTTTAATAATCCAGTAGGGGGAACAGAACAAAAAAGGTTTAACCCGCACAATGGATGCTTAATTATGCACTGCTAACAAGACTTATTTGCACTTGATATCACATTCAGTTTGCGCAATATAGCGAGGGATGATACCAATGTCTCGGGGGAATTTTTTGGGAGGCAATTATTTATTTATGATTGAGTGAGAATGAGAACACTTTTCTTTGCCTTCTCCCCTCAGTTCCATGACTGGCTTTCATTCACAAGATGTGGAAGTAAACTAAATTGGGACCCGGGGAATGCGCGAGCGAAACGAACGGCAAAGTCATGCTTTCCCGGTGTCAGGATGCGTCTTCGCAGCCTCTGGAACTAATCAAACGAAAGCAGAGGATTTATGTACCGAAATACTTTAAGAAGGAAGCTTAGATGAGTCCTAAAGCAATTTCATTTGACATTCAGAGCTGGCGCAGAACATTTGCATTTGTCATGCGCCAATCTGACTCGTACGATGTTTCGAAGTTGCCATAGAACATAACATAGGATTCACCTTCTGCCCATCCAGCCAGCTTGTTCTGTAGGGCTGACTGATTGTGAGCTAGCTGAGCAAAGCAGTCCTTTAAAAAATACAGCTTTCTTTTCTTTTTTTAAAAAAGGTTTAAGATGATTTTTTCTGCTGCAAGAGCTAGAAAAGTATGTAAACAATGGTCAGAAGCAAAGTGGGTGTTGAGCAAGCTTTCCATTGGACACTGCTTATCTCTGTCTTTTTCTCTGGTGAGCAAAACAAGAAAAAGCAGTATAAATCATGCAAAATATGCTTATATAATAATGTACTTCATTTACATAATTCAGAATTCAGCTTTTCTTGATGTAAGAGTTGATTGACACCTATTCTGATTCTGTTAGTGTAGCATATACACAGGCTGCCTTTGCATATGGAAACTTTAATAAAATTGGCACATACACAATCACGCTGAAATTACTTGACCACATTTACCAGTGAGTGGTATTAATCTCTTTCTACATCTCCATCATCAGTTTTCAGGCATAACTGATAATGTATGCATCTATAGACCATGATTTATAGTATGATTGGCAGAGGAAATGGTAAATATTTTGGCCTGTTTAGAACGGCTGATAGGAGTCTGCAATCTTCTTCCTTGCAGGATAGTAAATGAATTGGACTATCAGTCAAAAAAATATTTTAAAAATGAAACCTAATAATGAGAAAGGGGGAATTTATGACAAGGGATAAGGCAAACTTTTGGGACAGCAGCACCTATGTGTATTCAGGTGCCACGTGCATAAAATGTTTATTTTGGTTGGATATTTTGCTTTATTAAAACAAGACTGTAAACAGGAAACTGGCATAATTTTCAACCTATTCTTCTGTGTAGGTGACAATTTCTCTGCCCAAATAGGTAACTGACCAAAACAGGAATAAAACATCCTCAAATTTCTGAAGTACATAAAACACTACCCAAACATAATGTACAACGCAAAACAAACAAATAAATAAAATTGCACTCATTCACTAAGATGCTGTGAGAGTGCATAAAACAAGGGTACTAGTCCACCTTGGCTGATGTGTGTTTTTTGGTCATTTTTTTGATGCGTTTAATACTGCCAGTCCTTTCTTGGGATCAATGTGTAACATTCTCCTTTTATTATTTGTAACTGTAACGCAAAGGGACTCAGCAGGGCTGAATACCTTCTCGAGATTCAAGTTGCCCTTCGAACAGGCTGTATGTCCTCAAGTCCTGTCCCACCTACTGTTTCCCATAAATCACTTGGCAGCGCCACATTGTTCCAGCTCTATATGTTTTCTAGCACCCACCAAGAATGCCATTTGGGAAGGCAGAGGGACAGTCCCCTCCTGGGTCGCAGCTGACACTCGCTCGATTCTACATGCACTAACCATGCAAGCCAAGAAACAAACTCCTTTGTGTGCATCTTTTATACAATCACTGTTTGACCTCGGTTGATAGCACTGCTGCTATTCTTACAAATACTATTCTTACAAAATATAATAATTAAGTTTGTTGCAAAAGCTCCCAAAATGCACGGGTGGGTTTTTGTTTGCTGATGCAACGGGGAGGGACCGTTTTGCAATTTAGTCTCAAAGCACTGACTTCTGAACTTTTGCTGTTTATCTGTTCACACAGAGAGAAGACACATACTGCCGTGATCGAAAATGGCATCCTGCCCCAAAGCTAATTGAAGCAGTCTTGAAATACATAGACAGTATGTGGTTCACAAGCAAGTTGACCTACACCTCCATTTCCAGGGCAACTCATCCATTCAGGAGCTCAGAGAGAGCCATGGACTATTCGTCCCTCTAATAAAAGTCCCATGTGTTTTATGGGACAATCTCCTTTCTAACTATGGTGAACTTCAGAAGTCCTAAATCTCTCTCTAAAGATTTGATCTGTTTGAAGAGTTGAACCATCTTCATCTGTTCTATTAAAATAACACAGGTTTAATAATAATAATAATAATAATAATAATAATAATTTATTTATACCCCACCCATCTGGCTGGGTTTCCCCAGCCACTTGGGGGGGCTTCCAAAAAAAAATATTAAAATACAATAATCTATTAAATATTAAAAGCTTTCCTAAACAGGGTTGCCTTCAGATGTCTTCTAAAAGTCTGGTAGTTGGTTTTCTCTTTGACATCTGGTGGGAGGGCATTCCACAGGGCGGGTGCCACTACCGAGAAGGCCCTCTGCATGGTTCCCTGTAACTTGGCTTCTCACAGCAAGGGAACTGCCAGAAGGCCCTCAGCACTGGACTTCAGTGTCCGGGCAGAACGATGGGGGTGGAGACGCTAGTTCAGGTATACTGGGCCGAGGGCCATTTAGGGCTTTAAAGGTCAGCACCAACTATTTGAATTGTGCTTGGTTTGAAACGTACTGGGAGCCAGTGTAGGTCTTTCAAGACCAGTGTTATATGGTCTTGGCGGCCGCTCCCAGTCACCAGTCTAGCTGCCGCATTCTGGATTAGTTGTAGTTTCCAAGTCACCTTCAAAGGTAGCATTGCAGTAGTCCAAGAGAGAGATAACCAGAGCATGCACCACTCTGGTGAGACAGTCTGTGGGCAGGTAGGGTCTCAGCCTGCGTACCAGATGGAGCTGATAAACAGCTGCCCTGGACACAGAATTGACCTGCGCCTCCATGGACAGTTATGAGTCCAGAATGACTCACAGGTTGTGCACCTGGTACTTCAGGGGCACAGTTACCCCATTCAGGACCAGGGAGTCCTCCACACCAGCCCACCCCCTGTCCCCCCAAAACAGTACTTCTGACTTGTCAGGATTCAACTTCAATCTGTTAGCCGCCATCCATCCTCCAACCGCATCCAGACACTCACACAGTCAGTGGAGGCTGGTGCATTTCGGTGATGGAGCACTGTCTCATCAGCTAAGGACAGCCGGCCCTCAGCCGGCACCCACCTGCCTGCCTTCTTACAACCAATCAGGAGGTGGTTCGGCCCACCATTGGCTCTAACTCCACTTAACGCTGGCCAATAGGCATCAAGCAACAGTGGAGTGGGTGCCTACATGCAGACTTCAATCAGGTCTGTTCTAGCTTCCAAACTTCCAACACTGAGCAGGAAGAGTTGAAGGGAGCTCCTAACCACATTCAGCTGAACACATGTAGAAGTCTCATCATGACTGGGAATCCTGAAAACTTAGGACAGGGAAACTGAGGGAAAGTGCAGTTCATAGGGGCTCCCTCCCCTGGCACACCTTGTGTCTATGTGGGTTCACAGAACACATTAAAAGTGAAGGGGAGGAGGTGCATCTCCCAAGCCTTCCTGTCCATGTTCAGAGTGTATACACACCATACACCCCCCCCCAAAAAAACCCCAAACATGGGAACTGTAATTCCCCCCCTCCCAATGCTATAATTTCCAGTACCCTTAATTACAGTTCTCAAGGTTCTCTTTTTGGATCACCTTCTTACCCATTTGATAACAAGGTGATCAGGGTGGCAATGTGCAGCCACTCTGCAAAGTTTAGTTCAGCCACTCACATCTATCCACAACCTTTCAGCCTTTTTGCTGGGTTGCCAGTAAGTGTGTTTGACTTGGGGCCAGTTTCCATCATGTCAAAAGGACCTTATTTCACATACCGTATTTTTTGCTCTATAAGACTCACTTTTTCCCTCCTAAAAAGGAAGGGGGAGTGTGTGTGCATCTTATGGAGTGAATGCAGGCTGCGCAGCTATCCCAGAAGCCAGAACAGCAAGAGGGATTGCTGCTTTCACTGCGTAGCGATCCCTCTTGCTGTTCTGGCTTCTGAGATTCAGAATATTTTTTTTCTTGTTTTCCTCCTCCAAAAACTAGGTGCGTCTTGTGGTCTGGTGCGTCTTATAGAGCGAAAAATACAGTATATCCATGTGGCAAACATCCTCCCTGCAGTTCAAGGGCTTGCGGAGGGGTGGCGCTGTAGCCAAGCAGAATTTGTAAGTCCTAAGCGCAATGGTTCTCTGTATCCTAGGGAATCTTTGGATATTTAGAATCATGGAATCATACAGTTGTATGGAATGCAGGAATTTCAAATAAAGCATTCCGGGCAGATGGCCATCCAACCTCTGCTGAAAAACCTCCAAGGAAGGAGAGTCTCCCAAGGGAGACCATTCCACTGTTCAGAAGCTCTTGCTGTCAGAAAGTTTTTCCTGTTGTTTAGCTGGAATCTCCTTTCTTGTAACTTGAAGCCATTGGTTCTGGGTCCTACCCTCCAGAGCAGGAGAAAACAAGCTTGCTTCTTCTTCCATGTGACAGCCCCTTAGATATTTGAAGATGACCATCATAGCTCCTCTCAGTCTCCTCTTTCCCACCCAACGTCTCCTTATTCCGTGGGCTATGCTCTTTCCTTCCATAAAATCTTCCATTACAAAATGAAATGTTGAGGAGGTTGCTAAGCAATAAACTTGGCAAGCTCTCAGCATCTATCAGAGAAATGATTCATCCCACGGCTTGGTACGTGCCCCGTCTTAGAACTGAGAACGTCACTCAAAGAACATCACTAAAGACTGGTCCCTAATGGAGGAAACCAAGGCCTTGACAGATAAAGAAGGAAAAGGCAACTATTTTAAAATAAGTAACTAAAGGAGGAGAAAAAGAGCTGGAGAAAGATTACAAAACTTGGGTTTTCTGGCTTCTCAGTACATTTGAATTTAGTGAGGAGTTTTAGCCTTGATGGTTTAACACCTCACTCCAGGTATGCAGCAGTTTAGAGTTCTCTTTCAAGCAGGAAGAAAAACATTTTAAAGCTATTAAACCAAATGAGGGGAAAATACTAGTATAACCTTTTACTACCACTCACGAATGCCTAGTGGGTTGATCTAATATGCAATTAAATATGTTCCATTTAGCAGATGAAAGCCATCATCTTACAAGAGGCTATAATTATATTGACTGTATTTACCAATAAGTATTTTTTGTTGGGTAATCTTTTCTGTCTATCCATCTCTAAATGGAGCTGAGCTGATAACAGTAAATACTTTGATGAATGTCACCTTCATAGTCTTTTGGTGAGTTTTCGAGGCAGACCATTTGATTCTTTCAGTTTATCAGCAAAGCAAAATTAGGTTTCTTGTAGCAATTAACTCAAATTTTGAGCTCACCTACGTGTGGTAACTTCAGAAATATACCAAGAGTTCATTTAGCCTGTGAGTTACATGTGGAATGTGGTGAAATGGGTGGTTTATAGGAGTGGAGGAGAAACCCGTTTGCATAATGTGAACCTAACTTGTCCTCATTTCCCAAACCAATATGCAAATGGGAAAACAAGTAGCTCTGGAAATTTGCACTTCTCAAAATTTTGTGGCGCAGTTCTCTAACCAAAGCTGTGCACAAAAAGCACACATTTGAAAATGAGTGTGCACAAAAATATGTATGTGAGTGAAAATAATATACCACCTCGGTGCCCAGCAATGTCTAGGCTTCAGCCATCCTTCAGCTTCCACTGTCCCTTGTGCACCTCTTCCTCTTCTCTGGCTAAGGCAGGAAGTTCAAGTTGGTATGCATTGCCATCCCCCTATTTTATCTTCACAACAACTCTGGTAAATGGTAGATTTGTAGATGCTGGCTTCTCTCGGGATCTCATTTTCCCACTCTTAAGTTCAAATTAGGGACATGGGTGGCGCTGTGGGTTAAACCACAGAGCCTAGGACTTGCCGATCAGAAGGTCAGCGGTTCGAATCCCCGCGACGGGGTGAGCTCCCGTTGCTCGGTCCCTGCTCCTGCCAACCTAGCAGTTCGAAAGCACGTCAAAGTGCAAGTAGATAAATAGGTACCGCTCCAGCGGGAAGGTGAACGACGTTTCCGTGCGCTGCTCTGGTTCGCCAGAAGCGGCTTAGTCATGCTGGCCACATGACCCGGAAGCTGTCTGCAGACAAATGCCGACTCCCTCAACCAATAAAGCAAGATGAGCACCGCAACCCCAGAGTCGGTCACGACTGGACCTAATCGTCAGGGGTCCCTGACCATTCAAATTGCCCCATTTCTGCATTGGTTTGTAAATACTTATAAAAAGTCCAAGAGGAAATTCATATGTATGTACAAGCAACTTTCTGCTAATATACACATTTATCCATGAGATTTTGCCTAAAATATGTACATTTTATATTTACATTGTTTTTGTATATTATTTTCACTCACATACACATTTTTGTGCGCACTATTTTTCAAATGTGTGCTTTTTGTGCCGTTCCAGGATTTTTTGCAGGCATTATCTTCTGCGCACCCACATTTTTTACAGGGCACAGAGTAGAGGCCCATCCACAAGTGAAGCCAAGTATAGGGATATCTCAGCTGCTTCCAAATCTTGTGCAGCACCATGGATTTCAGGTTTAGATTGCTCCGTAAGCTTTTAAATTCCTCCCCGCCTTGCAGTATCTAATAATAGAATAAAACCCAGCCATCCTTTATCATCTTTAGTTTTTCATTTATATTGTTTTGGAACCATTTCTTCTCCGAATGCTGAGCACACATCTTTAAAGTGAATTAAGCCAGAATCTGCTGTATAACTGTCTTCCCCACAGCAATTTCCCAAACATAAAATGTAGAGTTGGCGGGAAAATTTCTATTGACCTGAAAGGGACTGGATGATACCTGTCTTGTTATGGCTTAAAACATATATAATTGTCGTCAGCAAACTCCTTTCTGCTAAGGGATAGAACTGCTGCGATGGCGAAGAATAATCATTAACATTTGGACTATTTGTAAGCCTGGTCAATCATATGATAATGACAATTGCTGTAGATTCTGTAGTGAAAGATGAGACTTGATATGATGGGGTGAGGATCGCAAAGAGCCTAGGATGGGGTAGCCAAAGGACCCTCCAGATGTTCAGGGAAGACTTTGGTTTTTCGAATTTGGCCCTGTGCAAGCCCAAAATTCGGCACCTCCCCTTTTCTTCTGCCTCTTGCCTTCTGTTCTGCTCAAGGTAAAGGTAAAAAGGTAAAGGTAAAGGACCCCTGGACAGTTAAGTAGACTATACGGTTGCAGTGCTCACCTCGCTTTCAGGCTGAGGGAGCCGGCATTTGTCCTCAGACAGCTTTCTGGGTGATGTGGCCAGCATGACTAAACTGCTTCTGGTGCAACAGGGTACCAGAAGCCAGAGTGCACAGAAATGCCGTTTACCTTCCCGCTGCAGTGATACCTATCTATCTACTTGCACTTTGACGTGCTTTCAAACTGCTAGGTGGGCAGAAGCTGGGACAGAGCAATTAGAGCTCACCCCGTCACAGGGATTCGAACCGCTGACCTTCTGATCAGCAAGCCCAAGAGGCTCCGTGGTTTAGACCACAGCACCACCCGCTCCAGACTGCTCAAGGTACTACATGAGAGAAATAGTTGGGGCAGCAAGAAGTGGCAGAGCACCTCACTTTGCATGTAGAACAGAGGTCCCCAAATTTATTTGGCCCACTGCTCTCTTTTCAGAGAGAGAGAAAATTACTCAGCAGCCCCCTGGCTCAGTTCGATCTGCCCCAGGGGTTGGGGCCAGCACCGCAGCCCACCTGCCATTGGCCATAGGCAGGCAAGCTGTGATCCACTTCCCAGGCCTTGGTGAAGCCGAAAGGGGTTCGCCCACACCCAGGTAGCTCCCTCTTTACTAAATACTGATGTAGAAGCTCCTAGGTCCAATTCCAGCCACCTCCAGATGGATCTCTGGATAGCTGTTGCCCATCAGTGTGGTCAGTACTGTGCTATGGACTCACTCATTATAAGGCAGCTTCCTATGTTCATAAAGGAGAAATGGTGTTAGCAAAGTCACTTAAATAACACAGTTGGGTCCAGGGAGAAAAGTCTTGATGACACTTTACTGACAAAACTGAACAAAACCATGTATAATTTAAGGAGGAATGGTTGTATCTCTCTTAGTTCAAGCCTTGTACACAACAGGGAGACCTTCAGTGAAATGTGCCAGGGAAAAGCTCCTTCAGGACTACTCAACCAATCGCAGAATGTGTTCTCTCGGTGAGGATTGTGACACTCTGCTTGGTTGCTAAGCAATACTTCTGCTACCACCCTCTTGCTCAGTTGACATACTAATAGCGGACTGAAACCTTAAGTCACACGTTGAATGGCATCTGCTGTTGTATTTCCAAAAGAGAGAGGGTAGAGAGAATTTGCACACGAAGACTAGGAACAAGAGAGCATGTGGCATTGAGGTTTGAGAGGAGGAGAAAGGCAGGGAAATTAAGACAGACAACTCGGGTTTTGGGCCAAGGAAGCAAAGGCATAGGGAGGTCAAAGAATTGACAGGATGGTGTGGGGCTAGATTTCATGTACTAATTTTAGACATCCAGCTGTTTGGGCAATCTGAGACTTCAGATCTCCCTCTCTCCTTATCTGAATGTGTGAGTATATGCACACACACACACACACACACGAGTGCATTCCTCTCACACTTTCAGCTGATAATGACATGCAGTTCCAAATGAACTGAGAAAATGGAAATTACTTTCAAAAGGAAAGAAAAGCACATTTGACATTCCTCTTGTTCTAGCATTTGCAAGACTCTGATATAATTACCAGAGCACGCATGCCGGCAGATGGCAAACTCAGCGGCACCTCGCATGCAGGCAACAGGACAGAGCTGAAATCTTGACATTTTGCTCAAGATGTTTCAACACACAAGTCTGAGATCGGGTGGTGATTGGGACAGACCTACTCTGATTATTTGCTGGATTTAAATAATGAGCACATTATAACTCCACTGATCTACAGGTAACTTGCAAATCATCACTACTTTTCTCACACAGCAAGAAAAACAGAGTGTAGGTATGTCACAAAGCCTATCCATTTCCTACCGTCCAGTCTCTGTTATACATGTAAAATGGCCATTGTTTCTTTATTTTGGAGATTCATTACCTGCCTTTTGCCCAATGGTAACAACACGTTGACCAAAATGTAGCTATCCTTTGAAATGTGTGTTTCGCTGAGTTTTGTGATGTAAAAATTGTGTACAGAAAAAAGTGCACAAAAATGCATTGATTGGTGAAAATAACATACAAAAATAGATTGTATTAGGGGAAGTTGCTTGCAAAAATGTTACATTAGACAAAGTCACATGTTGGGAGATACATAAACTAGAATGCTGAAGAATTTCCACAAGGACTTCTTTAATAATAAATAAATTTCAAACTGATGCAGAGATGTAGCAAAGTGAAAATTGGGGGAAATTAGAAACTGAGAGAAACCGAAATTGACAGTTCATCTATCCCACCCTGCTATAAGGTATGGAGAAATGGCATCAGCTATAGCTTATGAGAAAGAATTAGGGGGAGATGTGGCAAACATAATCATTTTGACAAAATGTGTAAAGATGAACTAAATCTTAAATCAAAGGCGAGTTTATAGTGGCAGAAACAGACGGAAATTCACATGCTTTCCTTATTCTTCACTCAATTCTTCAGCTCTTGATGATGAGTGGTGTATGGTTCTTCTCATAAACAGTAAATATGAAAATTGACACATAGGAGCACAAGCTAATGCAATGTCTTTAAAAAGAAAAGAAGAGCCTTGCAAAGCATTGCAAATGGAGCCACTTCAAAAATCAAAAACACTGCAATACTATCATACTCTGAGAAAATACAGCAAGTGTTTGATAAAGGTAATCAGAATTGCAAGTATGAAAATGAGGCAGCTCTGGCAGAAATTCAAGGTGGCAGAGTTTGATGCACAAGTTACACTGGGTCTAAGGGCCATGACTAATCTCATTTAAACTTATAAGGAATAGATTTAATAAAAGCAGATCCAGAAGATAGATGTTAGTGTCATATTCTCTGGCCTCAATCCCCAACCCATTTCAGAGGGAGAAGACACCATCCAGAGAGCCAATGTTCCTCACTCTATAATTTTCCAGTCCAGAAGATGTGGCTTTACCCAACTCTTCAGATTTGGAGAGCTCCCCGCAATATGGTCCTCATTGCCCCCACACCAGAGGAGCCAGAAGCTGCCAAACTTTAAGTAATACAGTGGTACCTCTGCTTACATACTTAATTCGTTCCGGAGGTCCGTTCTTAACCTGAAACTGTTCTTAACCTGAAATACCACTTTAGCTAATGGGGCCTCCCGCTGCCGCTGCGCGATTTCTGTTCTCAAAGTTCTTAAGGTACTATTTCTGGGTACTATTCTGAGGTACTATTTCTGGGTTAGCGGAGTCTGTAACCTGAAGCGTATATAACCTGAGGTACCACTGTATAGACAGCTTCTCAGCTGGTCCAGAACAACCAGCCTACAGAA
Source organism: Podarcis tiliguerta (assembly GCF_965153285.1). Lineage (NCBI taxonomy): Eukaryota > Metazoa > Chordata > Lepidosauria > Squamata > Lacertidae > Podarcis > Podarcis tiliguerta. The sequence continues at coordinate 11,336,028 of NC_139545.1, forward strand.
GACATCTGCTGAACAACAGCTCTCCTTGAGTGAATTCTAGTCAGTGATCTGTCCAGGGTCCTGATAGCTTGTTGGGATTCCGCCTAGCCTTTCTTGAGTCTACCATATCAGATGTGAATCCGTTCTACCAGACATGACCCTGCTCTCCCAGGAATTGCTGCTGCTTCAATGCAGCTTCTGCAGAAGCCTCAAGCAGATCTAGGACAGAACAGACATACTGAGACAGACTACAAACAGACTAGGATGCTTAGCAGAGAATAATCCATACAAATGAATCCAAGGGTGCAACCTGCAATTCATGTGGCTTTAAGGGCTCCGGTGCCAAGAAAAGATAAAGGTCAAAAGGAAGTTAATTGTATGAAGGGGGGAAAGTGGTAGTTAAAACAGAAGAATGTACAGAGTGGGTCAATCCAATAATAATTACGGAGAAGCTGCCGGACCCAGGAGATCTGAACAAAGCAAATCTAAGGGAATGTTTAATTTGCTTGCTGTGGAAGAAATTGACCAGTACAAGCAATATGTTTGCTGCAGAAGAAATTAGCAGTGACCCAGGTATTGACAGCTGCTATTTTTACTCCCAGAATGCCCAAGCACAAGATACCCCATAATGATCCCATGTTGGAGAACTCTGGTTGTAAAAATGACAGATGTCAGTGCCACTGGAGACGAGTAAGTCCACCCCCATAAGTGTATAGGATGATTCAACAGAGGCATTGATAGCGTCACATACTGTAGAATCAAAGAATTGTATAATTGGAAGGGACTCCAAGGATCATCTAGTCCAACAACGTACAGTGAAGGAATCTTGCCCACAGCCATCCCTGGGTGGGCTTGACAGATGAACTGACCCATTGCACTACCTCAGGGAGATCGTACAAAGCTGATAAGCTGGAGTAACCTATAACCTATAAAAGGACATGCTAAAGATCTGCCTCCTGGGTTTGTTGTGGGATAGACAAAAAATTTAAAGCATTTTATTGCTATGCAGTCAAATTTCAAAAGTACCAATGCCCTCCCTTTTTACAGGCACCGAGACAAAATTGGCTTTTAGCTATAGCCATGCTAATCCAGAATAACGGCTCTCTGCAGATGCCATCTCGGCTTCTGCAACAAGAAGAGAACAGAAGGCAATTCACCATTTGTGTGGTGGAAAGATAAAAATAAAATTTGATCTAAAAGCTCTAAAATAGAGGCCTCCAGCAGTTAGCAGTTCTGCTCTTTATAGATTCAACCAGGTGTTTTCTTTTGCTTTTTGCAAAGATAGGTTTTGAACATGATGTTCTCAGTTTTCCCTAGCTCCCAATTCCCAGAAACATATTGGTTATGATTATGAATAACTAGTGTTATTCATAGAACACTAGTTAAAATGCTTTACAACCTTCCTATTTTTTCTTCACAACAGTCCTGTGAAGTAGGTTCCAGCTATTCTCATTGCATAGATGTGGAAGAGGGGAATGAAGCTAAGAGTTAACATTCAATACCACCCAAAGAGTCTGTAAGTCCAGACCTCTCTTTCATCCAAAACCAAGACATTCACAGCATAATCCTATGCATACAGCAGGACTTACTTGTGAGTAAGCCTAGCATTGCACTGTTAGCTCCTGAGCAATGCTACTCTATACAAGTCAGAAAATGCAGCCATTTTATCTTCATTAACAATCAGCACTATTCTCTCTGAGATGAAGTGGGAGCAGTATTGACAGAGTAATGTAACAATGCAAAAGCACTTCATAGGCACTTGAAGGCTCAATACATTTCCGAGCTCCTAATTTGGAGGGATGGGGTTAAAGTTAAGTGCACCAGTAGGTTTCCATTCAGATATACATCAATTTTGAAGCCTGCTTATGACAGTTATTCAGGATAGGGCATCTGCTCTTAATCTTCTCTCAGTTTGGTTTCTATTTATGTACACAACAGGAGCTGAGGACGAAAGAAACTGCAGGAGAGTCAACATTGCTGCATAGATATACTGGCGCAACCCGTGTAGATTTATAGACTAGAGGAAGGCTAAACCAACATTTCTCGGCAGAAACAAAAGCTCATTACTCTGTAAGGGATATACAGTAGGTGCCTTAGCCAGAGGTCATAAGAATTGCATAGGAGAAATAATTGTAAGGGGAGGAAAGTTTCTGCATTTTAATAAGCTTTGCATAATACTGTGACAAGAACGACAGTGAACAAAATACGCTGCACATAGATCAAGCAACCCACAGGCGCGCATGCAGCATACTGAACAGAACAAGGGTGTTCAGAGAGCACAAAAGCTCCTGATCAAAGCCGAACATCTTCCCATCACAAACGATACCGTTCCTCTGCTAAAAGCCCTTTAACACAACATAACAGGAAGCCAGCACTTTGAACCACTCCCTCCCTGAAAAAGGAACCCTCTGACTTTGAACAAGACAGGAGGAAAAAAGGGCTTCACATATTGGCACAATTAGCATTGTGAATCAAATTTCCTTCCCAGTTCACACTGCTGCTTTTCCCCCCTTGCTTTTTTTTTTTACGCCACCATCAGTAAAGCCCGGGGAGGATCCATGAACAACTGGAGGAAGGTCACAGGAAATCACTTACAAACAGATCTGAAGCCCAGAATAAACTTTAACAAACAGGCAGTGGTAAATCGTGTGTGCGCAAATATCACATTTGGAGCGTGATCCCGACTGTGACAAACTTACACCGATGGAACAGCAGTCAACTGAGTTTCTTCTGGTGTTCTTTCTTCCACACTTAACAAGTGACACTGTGCAACTGCAGTTGGTGGAACCAAGAACCAGTGGCTCACGAGGGTTGATAGTTTGGGAGGCTATTATTTGTTGCTGTTGGCATTGCAGAGGCTTTATAATCATCACCACCACATTTCTCAGAGCCAGTGTGGTGTAGTTGTTAAGAGCGGTAGTCTCCTAATCTGGGGAACCGGGTTCACGTCTCTGCTCCTCCACATGCAGCTGCTGGGTGACCTTGGGCCTGTCACACTTCTTTGAAGTCTCTCAGCCCCACTCACCTCACAGAGTGTTTGTTGTGGGGGAGGAAGGGAAAGGAGAATGTTAGCTGCTTTGAGACTCCTTAAAAAAGGGAGTGAAAGGCGGGATATCAAATCCAAACTCTTCTTCTTCTCCTGATTGTTCCCAAGGGTTTTTTGGGAGAGGAAAATCCATTTCAGATATATCGTCAATGTCATCACCTTTTCCTCCTGCCCACAGCAGAGATTGTTTCCAAGTTGTTTGAGGGAGGGGTGAGCACAAAGCCAGAAACATTATTGCTACCATCTCCTCATAAATCCCTAATTTTGACATAGGGTAGTAGAAGCAGAAAAGAAAGAAACATGCAAATTCAAGACCTTTTAAAATCCCTCAATAATTGTACTTTATCTTAGGGAGGCAAACATCCTTTTGACAGTACAGTGGTCCCTATGGTTATGTACTTAATTCATTCTGGAGGTCTATTCTTAACCTGAAACTGTTCTTAACCTGAAGCACCACTTTAGCTAATGGGGCCTCCTGCTGCTGCTGCGCCGCTGCTGCACAATTTCTGTTCTCATCCTGAAGCAAAGTTCTTAACCCAAGGTACTATTCCTGGGTTAGCGGAGTCTGTAACCTGAAGTGTATGTAACCTGAAGCGTCTGTAACCCAAGGTACCACTGTATTAAAAAAAAAAAAACAGGGTCCGGTTTGCATTAAAGTTAGTTTGTCTTTGTCCCATTTCTTTGTATCTCAGAAAACACACTGAATTCAATATTAAAGCAAAAAAAAATAATAATCCCCAAATTTATCCATCTGTTCATTGATATTAAATGCTACTTGAGACCTCCATTTCTGAGCGAACAGAATTCATGCAGCAACCAAGATGACAAAGGGTCTGGAAGCCAAACCTTATGAGGAGCACTTGAAGGAGCTGGTTATGTTTGGGCTGGAAAAGAGGAGACTGAGAGGAGATATGACAGGCATCTTCAAATATCTAAAGAGGAAGCTTCCATGGAAGATGGAGCAAGCTTGTTTTCTCCTGCTCTGGAGGGTAGGACCCAAACCTTATGGATTCAAGTTATAAGAAAGGAGATTCTGACTAAACCTCAGGAAGCACTTTCTGTTTGACAGTGGAATGGAGGTGGTGGACTCCTTCCTTGGAGGTTTGTAAGCAGAGGCTGGATGATCCTCTGTCATGGATGCTTCAGTTGAGATTCCTTCATTGCAGGCAGTTGAACTTGGCGATGCTTGGGCTCCCTTCCAACTCTACAATGTTATTATTCCATGAACTATCATTTATTAAACTAACAGTGCAGTCCAAACCCAGGAGGGTTTAACCAAGATCCCCACTGCCTTGCCCCCTCACCCCCTGGCAGCAATGCTGTTGCCAAGAGCCCAGGCTAGCAGGGGTGACCTTTCCGGCTGCCCTGTGACCTCCAGGATCAAAGGCAGCTTGCTTCTGAATGCCACCATCCCATCTCCTGCTTCTGGTTTTCCATAGTTCGTGTAAACAGGATAATGGATTAAATAGGCCTTTGGTCTAATACTGCAGGTCTCTCCCTCCATTCTTAGCTGTCAATGCACTGTACATCTTCAGGCTGTAGGAGCAGGGATTTCGTTTATGAAAATCAACTCCCTATACAAGCCCAGTGTGGTGTAGTGGTTAAGAGCGGTAGTCACGTAATCTGGGTAACCGGGTTCGCGTCTCCGCTCCTCCACATGCAGCTGCTGGGTGACCTTGGGCCAGTCACACTTCTTTGAAGTCTCTCAGCCCCACTCACCTCACAGAGTGTTTGTTGTGGGGAGGAAGGGAAAGGAGAATGTTAGCCGCTTTGAGACTCCTTAAAGGGAGTGAAAGGCGGGATATCAAATCCAAACTCTTCTTCTTCTTCTTCTTCCCTATACACTTGTACAAAATTACGTTAAGGAAAATAATAGGCTAGACCTCTTTCCCCTGGCATGATCATTTTTATGTACAGTGGGGTGTACATAGGATGGAGGATATTGAAATGCTTAACTTCATACCAATAGTCCATTGTTGCTCTTCCCACAACAGCTTCAGATATTGTTTCATTTCTCAGAAACAACTGACTTCTGAGCAAAGACAGGACCTCTTTGTAGCAGCCAAGCCTTGAGGTCACTACCAAGCAGCACATTATCTCCTGAGGATTCATGAACTTCTATGCCCTTCCTCAAAAGAACTTGTATTTTAGCCCCCAAACTCCCCTCTGAGGTAGGTTTGGCTGGAAGAGAGTGATTTACCTGTTGCTGTCCAGTGAGTTTCAGAACGAAGCCGGACAACGTTTGTGTAAAACATATTCATTCTTCTTTTGCGAACTCAAATGGTTTGCCTGACTGTGCCACAGAGTATCCTAAGGCAAAAACATATTAGCAGATAGCATTAAATTTACAATTATTACCAAGGTAGAAAGAGGGCAAAACACTGCATTTTTATAATGGATTTTCACATCCTTACCTCAGTAGGATTTTTCTGTGAGGTAAGCAGTTTTGAAATATTCAGACAGACTAAGCTTGTTTACTCATGTTCTGGGTCAGCTCTTCAGATGGTGTAAACTGGTTGAGCTCCATTAAAAGCAATTGTTATTGAACCTGTATGAAGAGGAATTTTTGCTCAGGGTCTACTTTTGCTGTACTGTTTGTACATTCTCTCAGTTTTGTTCCTATTGAGTATTCAGTCTATGATGGACAACCAGCCACCCAAATTAGCATATTTCCCATTGCCAAACAAGGTTGAAGATCATCGAGGCACCTGAATTGCAGATTCCAGTCAGCAATTTTGTTTCCAACAAAGAAGCCCTTCTTGCTATTATGCAAATATCATCTTTCACCAGAAGGCAAATTCTTGCCTCTTAATATTTAAATTCCATCTCCACATCACTGATCTCTAAACAACATCCTTTCTGTGAAATTTTCTTAAGAACTTTGTAGGACTTACAACAAAAATAATAATAATAATCTTGGTTTTCCTCTCTCCGGCAGAGTGAAACTATTGGCTGTTGTGAAGCAGAGCGTTCCGCTTTCAGGACACAGAAGGGAGGAAAACTCAACTTAAAACTGTTAGAGGAATTACAATGTCAACTGAATCAAACTCCTGTCCTTAGGGAAAGAGCTAAAGCAGGAAGGGAAGAAAGAAACAGACCTGCTATTATCAGAGCTTTGATTCTCTTTCCATCAGAGAAAGAGGCCATGTTGGCAGGATGCAATTAAATGCCTCTACTTTCTGGCAGCGTGCAAACCAGGTGGGAAAAGCTCTTTTTATGTGCCCCACCCATGTGGTTGTTAACACACACTCCCCACTATGGAAAATGGCACTATGGAATGGCAACTCCCATATCTCAGCCAGTGTGAGCAATGGGGGCATAGGTAACATTCAATGTTGTCCTGATAATGGCTCAGGACCGCAATACCTCAAGGACCACCTCTTTCCATATGAACCCATCTGGACCCTGAGATCATCTTCTGAGGCCCTTCTTCATGTGCCTCCTCCTTGAGGGTGGCCACACAAGAACAGGCCTTCTCTGCAGTGGCTCCCCATCTGTAGAATGCTCTCCCCACTGTTCTTATTTTGATTTTATATATTGTGATATTTTCTGTGAACTGCCCTGAGACCTCCGGGTATAGGGCAATATATAAATTCAGTGAATGAATGGATGGATGGATGACATGCAGATTCACTGTTATCTGTTCTTGTCCAATTGAAATATTAAGGACTTGTTTACACTTCCCTTTGTCCTGTGGCTAGAAAGCATGGGGCTGTGTGGTTTTGCTTTGGCCCACCTCTTTCTCCCAGAAAACCCACTCTTTAGTGCTAAATTGGAGCAAACATCGATCCTGAGAAAACCCAGCTGACATTTGCACTGCTTCTTCCTGGGGGAAAGCAGCGGGGGAAAGCAGATAAGCCCTAACTGCGGCTGCAATCCCAACACATTTACATGGGAGCAAGTCCCGTCGAATTTCAGTGGGGCTTACTTCTGAGTAGATATGTATAGGCTGGCCTTGTTAAAGCAAGCATAGAGAAATATATTGTTGTTATAGGTGAAGAGGTGTTCTCTGGCTTGCACCAAAAACAGTCACCGCTTCTTATGAAAGAACTTTAAACTGTTTATTTTGGTACAAAGATGCAGCTGAGGCCCAGAGTCTCAGTCAGTCAGACATCTTCAAATTTATTCATGTATGTGACTACAGCGGCAAGAATGTTATTTGCCCCAAAATGGAAAGAAATCCCGACAAAAGAAGAATGGATTTAAAAAAAAAATGGAATATGCAGAAATGGTGAAACTTACCAGATGAATAAGAAATCAAGATAACAAACCTTTTATAAAAGAATGGAAATGGTTTGTTGAATATTTACAAACAAACTGTAAACAGATAAGGACATTGGCAGGATTATTGTAATAACCTGCAGTTTCATAAAAGTATATATTTAAAGTAAGTGAATAAAAGATTAAGTTAAGTTAGAATAGGCAGGAACTGTAAAAAATAAATTTAACGAACTGCAGAGAGAGGAGGGAGGAAGTCGAGTTTTGAAATGTTAGAATGATTGTAAAACTATTGAAATGTAAATAACTAGAAATCATAATTGTTTTTTTTAAGTCAGCCATCTTACAAATAAAGAACGTCCTTCTTGCCACAGATTTGAAGGAGGCCTTCAGACTAACTTTTTACTCTCCAACGTACCATTTCCATGCAGCTGGGCACAGAGATGTGATCTTTCATGTTGATTGGTTAATGCAGAAGATTGTGCAAAGTGTTTTTCAAAGGGAAAAACTAATAGTTGGTAAGAAAGGGAAACTCCTGCTCAGGTCTTCTCTGCACTGCAACTGGTTCCAAGTCTCTTTCTCCCTCTCTCATTTGAGGGGTGGGGGGTGGCATTCGTTCGGAGCCCCCGGTCGTCTCACGGACTACTGACCCGTACACCACTAATCTGCTGCCACCAACCAGGTCCTCCCCGGTAAATCACTTTGTCTCAGCCAGGTTCTCAAGTTAACAATGGAGATTGTAGTTTATTGCAAACACAAATAAACTTTAAATGCATTCGAAACGCTGTTACTCTTTACCCTCTTAGTCTTATTTTATTCTGTCTCTAACTCTTCTACCTCCCCTCACACAAGAACCAACTGCACTGTCTCTCTGTTTCCAACTGTCTGCCAACTGTTTTCCCAACTGCCTTCTCCCAACCGACCAACCAACTAACTAACCAACCAACCCTAGAGCTAAGCCCTTTTAAAAACAGGTAGACCAACAGAAAAGCCAGAGGCGGAGCCTACCTATTAACTCTTTCTCTCCCCCTGTACAGACATTTTCAAAAGAACGGGCAAACGCCACATCAGGGGTGGAGGGAGAAAGCTGCATGCATGGAACAAAAGCTCCAGGCACGATCAAGGCTTGACGAACCTTCCTCAGTCTTTTCCCAAAAGATGATACTGATTTTATCCTTGCTGGGTGGGTTCTGCTTTTTTTAAGATGGGTTTTTTTTGCCCAGAGAATTCTGTCTCTACTACCTAACTGTCCCACTTCAACTTCCAGAACCATTATGCTCTATAGGTCCCCCGTGTCATAGAATCATAGAATCATAGAGTTGGAATAGACCACAAGCTCCATCGAGTCCAACCCCCTGCCAAGCAGGAAACACCATCAGAGCACTCCTGACATATGGTTGTCAAGCCTCTGCTTAAAGACCTCCAAAGAAGGAGACTCCACCACACTCCTTGGCAGCAAATTCCACTGTCAAACAGCTCTTACTGTCAGGAAGTTCTTCCTAATGTTTAGGTGGAATCTTCTTTCTTGTAGTTTGGATCCATTGCTCCGTGTCCGCTTCTCTGGAGCAGCAGAAAACAACCTTTCTCCCTCCTCTATATGACATCCTTTTATATATTTGAACATGGCTATCATATCACCCCTTAACCTCCTCTTCTCCAGGCTAAACATGCCCAGCTCCCTTAGCCGTTCCTCATAAGGCATCATTTCCAGGCCTTTGACAATTTTGGTTGCCGAAATGCCAAGGTATCCTGCCAAGGTGTCCTGCCAAGGTATGTTAGAATTGTGATCTACTACATGACAACAAGTGATTTTCCAGCTTTAAAATAAAACCAAAACTGAAATAATACTTCACAGCTATAAAGGACAAGTTTTGCTCTAATTTGCCCTAATCTTTATTGAAAAGAAAGTATCTCCCACACTCAAAAGTCATTTTGCTTGCAAATGCCACAGGCAATGTGTACACATTTTTTAAATGAAGAGATAAACTTTATCCTCGCAGAATCCAAGCTGGACTTGTAGTTGAAGCAGCTCTTCAGATCTTATCTCTGGGCCAGATATTCTGTCAAACAGTGCAATAAGTAAATGGGAATGTTCACCAATTAGGATATATTGTCTGAAACACTTGTCGGCGAATAGTTTTCTGCAGATGCTTGGGTGCTAGAATGTAGTGCTAAAAGCAGCGACGTCTAAGATTCAAGACATTTTTTCCCTTCCTTTTCTTTTTAAAAATTCAGCACAAGTGTATCTGCTGAGTATATGGTCCTGAACATCTGCTATCAGTGGATAATGTCAATGGTTTAATGTTTCTTTGGGGATAATTGAAGTTTATCAAGTGCAATGCAGTTCTGTCAAGTTGGAAGTAACTTTGCCTTTTCTTTCTTAGGGAGGGCAGTTTCGAGGTTGCAAAAAAAGAAAATGAAATAAAACACTAGTGCTTTTCTTATATTATTTCATCATCTTCATTTATTATTTCCAGAGCATTTAACATGTACAAAGCACTGTGCAATGGACAAAAACTCACTGTGATCCCTACCTAAAGGCCTGAAATGTAATAAAGATGAAGAGAAGAGAAATGGGGAAGGAATACTAAAAGATTGTGCGGGTGCTAGGTGAAGATGAATAAAAACCAGGCCGAAACCATCAGTAACTATAGAAGAGCACTGCTACTGGAAAGGTAAGAAGCAAATGGTATTTTAAAATGGGAGAGAGGGGAGACAGATGGATGGATGGACAGGTTGGTGTTAAATGAAATAAAATTCCCTTGGTGCAGCAAGACAGAATGGATGAAAGGGGGGGGGGGAGTATATGCAGCATTTCATTCATTATTTCCAGACCCTCCAAGTGTCCCTATTTTCCAGGGTGTGCCGGATTTACAGAAGCCATCCTGGTTTCTTATTTGATCCCGGAATGTCCCGATTTTCCTTAGGATGTCCTTATTTTTATCTGAGAAATGTTGGCGGGTATGGAGTTATGCGATGCACGCATACACCCCAAGCCAAGGAGATAAGTAACTATGCAACCTTTAGAAGACATTTGAAGGCAGCCCTGTATAAGGGAATTTTTTAATTTTTAATGTTTTATTATGTTTTATATATGTTGGAAGCCGCCCAGAGTGGCTGAGGAAACCCAGTCAGATGGATGGGGTATAAATAATAAAATTATTATTATTAATGTTTTGGAATAGGATGTCCCTATTTTAATCAGAGAAATGTTGGGGTGTATGTACCGTATTGGCCCAAATATAAGCCGCACCTTTAATATTCGGGGGGGGGGGCGGGGAGAGACAATACCCGAAAATAAGCCGCTCCCTTAAAATTCCACAGGCACTCACACCCGTTCCACTTTACCATTTCAGCTGTTTCAGCTGTTTCACCATTTCAGCAGCGATATTACAAAAGCCAATTTTTGTAAGGTCACGGATTTAGGCCACACTTTACCTTTTCACGGTCGGATTTTTTTTGGGGGGGGAGGGAGGTTTATATTCAGGCCAATACGGTATTTCTGTTGCCTAGAAATCATCAATACTCATTTGTGAAAGCACATGGAATTGTCCATCACAATAAAATAAATGATGCCATTGTTTCATATAGACATGAAAATTATCTAGGACCAAAAAGGGATATCAAGCTATTAAGAATAAATGAAGAAAACCCTCCAACATTTCTCTGATGAAAATAGTAAAGTAAAGTAAAGGTACCCCTGCCCATACGGGCCAGTCGTGTCCGACTCTAGGGTTGTGCGCCCATCTCACTTAAGATGCCGGGGCCAGCGCTGTCTGGAGACACTTCCAGGTCACGTGGCCAGCATGACAAGCTGCATCTGGCGAGCCAGCGCAGCACACGGAACACCGTTTACCTTCCCGCCAGTAAGCAGTCCCTATTTATCTACTTGCTTACCCGGGGGTGCTTTCGAACTGCTAGGTTGGCAGGCGCTGGGACCGAGCAACGGGAGCGCACCCCGCCACGGGGATTCGAACCGCCGACCTGATGATCGGCAAGTCCTAGGCGCTGAGGTTTTACCCATAGCGCCACCCGCGTCCCCTTTGTGCCGACTTTGATGAAAATAGGGGTGTCCTATTCCGTCGTCATCGTCACAGTTTTACTATTGACCATTTCCACCTATTTAGAAAAAGTATGTTAATATGTTAATATGTGTGGGATGAACAGAAGTCACCAAAGAGGGCATCATTGGAGGTGCGTGAGAAATCCACATGTAAGTACTAAAAGCAGAAGAAAGATGGTCAATGCTCAAGCTTAGACAGATCAAAGAAACAGAATTTAATCTGATAAAGAGAACAATTTGTTTGTCGTTCCTGATACAACATGTTTTTTAAAAAAACCATGTAACAGATCTGTTCAAATAAGAGCTACGAATTCCAAGATGAGTGTTGGCAGTGTGGACAGCAAAGGATATCAGGTGAACAACATCATATGGATTTAATTCCCTCTCCTCCCCCCCCCTTTTTCTCTAATATTAAAATCTGTATGTTGGCCAAATGGATTTTTGCTAATCATTGTGATGACCTTCTGTTTGGTAATCTACTTGCTATTTCTATTTGCTTAGATGGCTCGGGTAAGAGAATGCCAGTCACTTAGGAGATCTCTATTTGTCTACTCTAATGTTTAACCAGCTGCCAAACTATTTCTGTAGGTGGCATCAGGCATCCCAACTGCGATGCAGCTGGCATGGCGAGGAGAGAGAGCAGCTGGTTGAGAATGCACAGCAGAGCAACATGAAAGACATGAAAGCACAGGGAATGGGGTGGACTGAATTCCTTGATATATATATTTTTAATAGCTCCTTAAGCTTTACATGTTATTATAGGAAACCTTTCCTTTATTTTCTAACCATTTGATTGATGACTTGTTCTGCCTTCTCCAGATACAGTCAAATATTTTATCTCTCTTTATTCTTGTAGGAAAGAAAATCTGGGAATTGGGGAATAAGCAAGAAAAAGATGCCCATTTAAGAGATGCCAAATTACTCCATCTGTGAGGATGGCAAAGTGCTCTGAGTTTCCACCTCTCAGCCTTACCCTTTTAGTGGAAATCTGTGATTGGCATGACATTGGGGGAAGAAAGTTTCTTGGCACTAACCTTGAGGGCTCTCAACCCCTTTAAAGTGTCCGACTCTGAAATGTTGCATCACTCCTTGTCTGTTGGATGCAGTCCTATTTATAGTCACTGTTCATCAATCACCTAAATATTTATTATCAGGTGCAAACTGAAAAAATAAGTCGGCACAAAGGATATGCTGACTCACCATATACCAGGGGCAGGGAACGTCTCATCATCAACTCCTGGTCATGTTGGCAACGGCTGAATAGAAGGGAAATCCAGCATTATCTGGAGGGCCTATTGGCAGAACCTATTTGGTGTTTCGCAACTTGCTGACTAGTTTCAGGACCTTAGCCAGACCTAGCAGAGTACATGCAGAATTCACGGAAGCAGTTGGCAAATTGGCTGCAGACAGGATAGACAAAGCAGGAACCAGGAACTTGTAGTTAGGTGTTTATTACCGTATATACAGTGGACTATTTACAGGAACAGAACACAGATCTTTAGCTTGCTCTTTCTTACACGACTCACAACTCCTACACTGACTGACACACAGAACTCTGAACCTCTGAACCTCGAACTAACACATTCCAGTTGTTGTTGTTGTTGTTGTTGTTGTTGTTGTTGTTGTTGTTTAGTCGTTTAGTCGTGTCCGACTCTTCGTGACCCCATGGACCAGAGCACACCAGGCACTTCTGTCTTCCACTGCCTCCCGCAGTTTGGTCAGACTCATGTTTGTAGCTTCGAAGACACTATCCAACCATCTCGTCCTCGGTCGTCCCCTTCTCCTTGTGCCCTCCATCTTTCCCAACATCGGGGTCTTTTCTAGGGAGTCTTCTCTTCTCATGAGGTGGCCAAAATATTGGAGCCTCAGCTTCAGGATCTGTCCTTCCAGTGAGCACTCAGGGCTGATTTCCTTCAGAATGGATAGGTTTGATCTTCTTGCAGTCCATGGGACTCTCAATAGTCTCCTCCAGCACCATAATTCAAAAGCATCAATTCTTCGGCAATCAGGCTTCTTTATGGTCCAGCTCTCACTTCCATACATCACTACTGGGAAAACCATAGCTTTTACACATTCCAGTTAGTAGGCCATTAATTATTACTCCCTTGAGAGAGCTTGACCAATCTGGGAGCGGTCTCCATGCCTCTGTTATCACCAGACAGACTTACTCCTTTTGATTGCCTTCTGGCTGTCTGCCAAACCTTAATTGACTCTGTGTGAGTAGCTGCACGTACACAGTCTCCCAACAGGGCCAAAGATTAGCCACATCTGCTTTAAATCATATCCTCTGGAACCTCCACTCCCAAGTCTTGCTGAAATTGCCAACAGCATGGAGAAGGTCTACCCCACACTTAGACTCGCCAACAAAACGGCTACTGATGGCCACAGACAGGTAATATAACACCAGTCCTGAAAGACCTGCATTGGTCCCAGTACATTTCTGAGCACAATTCAAGGTGTTGGTGCTGACCTTTAAAGACCTAAACGGCCTCAGCCCAGTATACCTGAAGGAGCATCTCCATACCCATCGTATAGGCCGAACACTTGAGGTCCAGCTCCGAGGGCCTTCTGGCGGTTCCCTCGCTGAGAGAAGTGAGGTTACAGGGAACCAGGCAGAGGGCCTTCTTGGTGGTGGCATCCACCCATCCAACCCTTCAGATGCCAAGGAAATCAACAACTATCTGACTTTTAGAAGACACCTGAAGGCAACCCTGTTTAGGGAAGTTTTTAAAGTTTGATGTTTTATCATGTTTTTAATATTCTGTTGGGAGTCACCCAGAATGTCTGGGAGAACCCAGCCAGAGGAGCAGGGTATAAATAAATTATTATTATTATTATTATTATTATTATTATTATTATTAACCACAACATAGCTTGACTAACAACCTGCATTAATCTTTTATCTGGGACCTAGGTATACATGCACGACGGAAACTCCTTAAGAAACATTTACTGAAACTATTTCAGCTTCTCTCAGTAATGTTGCAGAGCAAGCAGGACAGACCAGTTTTGCTTTATGATGTTGCTTCGGGCAAAGTCCAGTGGAACCTCCATTCAGGAGTTGAACAATTAATCTGATCATTCAAGTGCCTTCAGTGTTCACCATCTGACTGCATTTCATGGGCAATGCTACCAGGAACATTATCACAACTCATTTTTGGCTTGTTAATGACAGGAGATTTACTCACCCCATTGCAGTACACACAAATTAAGCTCCAGATCATGTTTCATCGCTAAATAATTCACAACAGTTTAAATATATTTGGTCTTGGGTGCCCTTCAGGACTGAGGACTAAAGTATAACGTGTGTGTGTGTTTAAAAATGCATTATTTCTCTAATTAATGCCAGTATTTTGCAGATGAGAAAACCCATTTTAATCTTAACTGTTGCTGTTCTCACATCAGTCTATGTTGTTGGTAGCAATTTTCATAAGTGTTTTTTCCCCCATTAGATCACATTTCTATATCTCTTTCTACCCTCCCGCCTGGTACATTGTGTGTTCTTCTCTTTTCAATGCCTCACCGTCAGAAAACAGCTTCATTTATTTATCAGAGAAAATCATTTGAATGCATAGTACGCATCTTTTACTATTTCACTCTCCAGGTGCTCCATCTCTCTGTCTGATTACTGCACTCTCCTAGATATCGGTTGGGTTTGTCAACAGAGGTGTGTTTTGCCATAGAGATAAAAGCAATTACTTTTAATTGTGATTCACTGCGTGAAAAGGTTAGGGGAGCCTATGGTTCTGTTATCCTTGCATTCATGCCAATACCTGTGGCTTGCATCGTGGGCCCACGCTTGCTGAGGAGAAATGAAAATCCTGTCTCCCTCCACTGACAGCACATTGTGTGGTTTGTTAGACATGGCAGAGTGAAGATAATATATTGCTTTTAGAAGACTCCGAGGCCTGCCGTGGCCGTTTGCGCCTCATAATTAGCATTTAAATGGCCCGTTTCAAATATTTCAAAGCACATCACATACATTATCTCAGTCATCCTCGCAGCAGTCTTCTAAGGTATGACAGTATTCTTTCCGTCCTCGTTTTGCAAAGGTGAGCTTGAAACTGAGAAATAGTGGCTCACCTAAAGCCACCTAATGAGTTTCTTGTCAAGGCATTAAGTCCATTGCCAAGTTTACAACTCACAAGTTGCAGTCCAGTGCTCATTTATCTGGAGTTGGAGATATATATATATATATATATATATATATATATATATATATATATCCATATCCTTCAGGAATCATTTAACACAGTAGCCAGTGTCCAGAGTCAGCAATCTTGAAGCCAGCACTCCTGTTGACCCTCAGAGCTTCAAGGCACTAGAATCATCTAGATGTGTGGTGTGGTGGTTAAGAGTGGTGGACTCGTAATTTGGTGAACCAGGTTCGCGTCTCCGCTCCTCCACCTGCTGGGTGACCTTGGGCTAGTCACACTTCTCTGAAGTCTCTCAGCCCCACTCACCTCACAGAGTGTTTGTTGTGGGGGAGGAAGGGAAAGGAGAATGTTAGCCGCTTTGAGACTCATTCGGGTAGTGATAAAGCGGGATATCAAATCCAAACTCCTCCTCCCCCCCCTCCTCCTCCTCCTCCTCCTCTTCTTCATCTTCTTCTTCTTCTAGATTCATCTAGTCTAAACCCCTGCAATGCAGGAATCTTTCGCCTAAAATGGGGCTCAGACCCACGACTCAAGATTAAGACTCTTGTTCTCTACCAAAGAGCATTTCATGTAAAATGCAAAAATCCACCCGGATGGGCATGCTGGCTCCAAAAAAGAGGACATGTCCAGGAAAACCCAGACATATGGCAACTCGAGCAAGAGAACAGTTACTCAACCAGCAAAGAACATAAAATTCAGTAGGAAGAACCCTACACACTCACAGTAGACTTTATTATTACTACTACTACTACTACTACTACTACTATTAGCATTCATCTGCCCTTCAGCTGAAGGTCTCAGGGTGGAAATATACAAAATCCAAGCCAAAAATTAAGCAATAAGTTTAAAACAATGTAAAACAAAATACAGAGTTCAGTTATGAATGAAATGAAGTAGGAAGCGGCCCAGGATTAGGTTGCGCTGAGCATATTTAAACTGCTTTTATTGGGATTTGAATTACATGTTTTAACGTGTGTTTTTAAATGAAGTTGTACATTTGTTTATTACCGTAAGCCACCACTGGGAGTCTATAGTCCTGGAAGGTGACCTTAGAAATGTCTTACATAAATAAACCTATCCTGCAGTATCCCACAGAGACCAGGCAGTTTGAACAACATGATCCTTCAGAGAGAAGATTTTTTTAAAGAGTCGGCTTCGCGAAGTGAGGCAGAAGGGAAGGGTTGGTTTCCAAAGCACATGGTGGGTTTGGACAGAAGGTGGACAGATGGATCATGTCCTTGAGTGCCTAGTGCAAAAGTACTGGGTGCAAAGAAAGTGTTGTGTGCAAAATCAAGGTGCAGAATCCTATCCTTAAGAAGCACAGGTGGTTTTTAATTAGTTTACTGGCAGGGATAGAGTGTCAGGGTGCTGTCAGCGGCTGTCAGCGGGTTGCCCAGGAAGCAAGGAAACGTTTATCACAGTCCTTTTTTATTTCAGTCTTTACAGAGAGAGGCTATAGAACCCAGCCTCTTGGATAATGGCGTTGTCCCGAGGGAATCTCCACCCACCGTCTCTCCTACTTCCTCGTTCATCACTTCTACGGGTGCTGCTACATGCCCTCTGTCTCTGAGCAATTTGCTCTCCTACTTTCAAGGCTCACCGGGTTCTGGGAGATGGAGGGTCTGGAATGCTTTCGAATGACAACGTGTCAGCAAGGGGTTGCTCTGGCTCTCCCATGATTTCCCAACTTTTCCCCTCATCTGCCTCTGAGCTGCAACCTCCCTCAAACCCCTGTTGCAAATCTATACTGTCTTCCTCTTCCTCTTCCTCCTCCCTGGAAGGGTCCGGGTGGGGAGGTGGTCTACACCATTCCACCTCTGCCCAGTCCCTGACACAGTCAAAAAGGGCTTTGCTCTCACAAGGGTTAATGGAAGGCCAAATGGAGGTTGAAAACCTTTCTGCATGGTTGTTTTATTGGTTTTCTTGCTTGCATGAGAATTTATTCATTTCATTGAGTTTATACACCTTGGGATTGTTAACAACAACCAACCCTCAAAGCAGGTTCACAAAACATAAAACAGTGAATGCAACCCTTCCAGCTACAGTTGTGTACCACTGGGTCAGTAAAGACTGCCTACCACCAGCTGGTGGGGAGAGGAAGCTGTGGTCCAGTGGCAGCTCAGAGTAGCCTCCCGACAGCCAGGGGTGGACGCTGAGTACTGGGGCTCACCCCTGGTTGCAGCCAATCGTCGGCAAGCCAGGAGGCACCATTTGTGAGTAGACCAGAGAGGAAACTCTTCCCTCTCGTCCACTTTCTGCATATAGCTGCCCTGAGCCCAGTCTTGGCTGGGGAGGGCAGGGTATAAAATTATTATTATTATTATTATTATTATTATTATTATTATTATTATTATTATTATTACCAGCCACATCAAGGCCTCAACCTCAGTTGTCACCAGATTCCCCTACCCACCCACCCCTACTCTTTATGCTGGTGGGCTGCCTGAGGGTAAGCCCTGTGGAGGACCGTGCTGCTTTGGTTGCCATATTTGGGTCCAGAGAGGAATTCGCCTTCAGACTGACTGGGCCGGTCGGAGGGTTTTGCCACCCACATAGCAACTTAATGGCAGTAAGGCATTGGGTTGAATTCTCAGTCTAATCAGATGGGGGTGAGCCTTCCCTCCTTTCTGAGGGATCAGGTTATCTCCTTAAATGGATCCGGGGGGTCGGGTGCTTCTGTCCAGACAGGGGCTGATGGGCCATAATACCCACAAAAATTGAAATCGTGGGGGGGCAGGGGTGTCCCAATTATTATGTATGATCCTTAACTTTGGTTAACCCTGCCAAATAACAATAACAATAACAATAATTTATTGAGTTGGTTGAGTCACGATACACACTCAATGCCTGCGCCAAAACCTCCTGACATCTGTAATCAATAAAGTTGCAACCTGTTTAAATCCCAATTGGCTGTGCTGCATTTATTGCAACTATTACAGTGGTACCTCAGATTACAAATGCTTTAGGTTACAAACGCTTCAGGTTACAGACTCCGCTAACCCGGAAGTAGTACCTCGGGTTAAGAACTTTACCTCAGGATGAGAACAGAAATCATGCAGTGGCTGCGCAGGAGGCCCTATTAGCTAAAGTGGTACCTCAGGTTAAGAACAGTTTCAGGTTAAGAACGGACCTCCGGAACAAATTAAGTTCTTAACCTGAGGTACCACTGTACTGCAGTTCCAACAAAAGCCTGCAAAACAGCTTACAGCGAAATAATTAACGTATAATAAACATAACTGTGGATAGATAACCTCAGGGGCCGTTCTTTTTTCCCCTTTCTCCTGGTCCTTTCATGTTGCCCTTTCCCTGCAAAAGATGCCCAGTGAAATGCCACCTGCTTTGCATCCCAGCCTCTTCCTCAGCCACCCCTCCATCCTCATTTTAAGCTAGTGCACATTTAATGTAGCAATATTTAACAAATTGCCCACACACACACCCTTCTGCTATTCCCCCCCCGGCACCTGAAAGAAAAGGAGATGGTGCTGTGCTTCATTTTGCTGCACATGTATATGCATTTAGCGCAATTAAATTTCACCTCAGCAAATCTCCATTTGTTGTATGTACTCATCAGGAAGATGGATGTTTCGGTTATGAGGCCAAATTGATTCCATCGCTTTGTATTTAAGTGTAGCAAATGAAAAGTGTTTTTTAAAGCCTATTTACTTTCCCATCGTTCCTATCGCTCTTTATGAGGCACGATAACAAAAGGGTATCATGGCACCTCGCAGAAGAACACATTTACCTCCCATGAGCTTTTGTATGTAAAAACCTACTTTGTCAGACGCATGAAGCAGACAGAGAATGTTAGACACACACACAAAAAAACAAAAAAAACTAAGCTGCAACAAAATATTGCAGTGTATCCTCCTTCCTAAAAGGACTTTTCCTGCTCAGTTTTCAAGCTACCCATTCTGTTGAGGCACTGGTTCTCAAAGGATGTGGCTTGCCACACTGGTGTGGCAGGAGCGGATGGCAAATGTGGCAGGACGGCCCACATTATATTCTGGGAAAGCCACTTCCAAGCTAGGGAGGAGGTGGGGTTGCGGGCTCACGCCCCACCCCCCGATTGCGGAGGCTGGCTACAGCCCCCACGATAACAGGGAATCCTTGGACGCGTCATTCCCGGCCCCAGCCAATCGGCGGGGCCGGGGGCGGGGCCTCGCTGCATTTAGGTCTGGCGCGACCGAGGGTCTCCCTCTTTCCCACGCCGCAGCCAGCAAGGTTTTTTCCCCTTCCCGCCCACCCATTAGGTTAGGTTAGGCCCTCTGACATTGCTATGGGCTTCGGTCGGTCGCTGTCAAGGGGCCCAGTAGGAATTTTTCCATTTGGCAGATTGGCTCCAGCCACTTGGTTTTCGCCTACCTCATAGCAATCCGTCACAACTCCTCGGTATTTGCGGTAGGCATTGGTAGGGGTATTGATCTATTGTTATGCAGATGAAGGGGGGAAGGAAGCGCCATCACCTTCCCCCAATCATAAGGATAGTCCGGTAAAGGATTCTGGGGTGTGTGGGCCCACGGCATGCCCCCAAGCAGTAACTCCAGGGGGAGCTCCCAGTTGACGTGCCTCAGCAAGACTCCCCCTACTGGTGGTTAACCCTCACTGGTCTTCAAGCAAGTGGGCTGAAGAAGAAGAAGAAGAGTTTGGATTTGATATCCCGCCTTTCACTCCCCTTCAGGAGTCTCAAAGCGGCTAACATTCTCCTTTCCCTTCCTCCCCCACAACAAACACTCTGTGAGGTGAGTGGGGCTGAGAGACTTCAGAGAAGTGTGACTAGCCCAAGGTCACCCAGCAGCTGCATGTGGAGGAGTGGGGAAGCGAACCCAGTTCACCAGATTACGAGTCCACCGCTCTTAACCACTACACCACACTGGCTGGTTAGTTGTTAGGACCAATGCCTAAGCCAATACCGCTCTTTACCTGTAACCAATAAAGTTGTGGCCTAATTCGACCCATTAACTCAAATTCCTGTGTCTTGTGTCTTTATTTCTGAGGGGGGAGGCGGGAACTCGCCACGCAATTATTCGCGTTCTTACGTAGCTGCATTGTTTAATACTTTCTGGGCATATTATAAAGTAGTTGTGTTCTGTGTTATGATTCAAGCACTGCTAGGAGTTGCTTCTTTTGGTTTTCTAAAGTATTTATTATCAATAATTTTAAAAAATGGTGCGATGCGAGCAAATGTTTATTCTGAATGTGTGGCCCAGAGGAAAAAGAAGTTTGAGAAACACTGCCTTTAAAAAATCACTCCTATCCCCACACCCCAGACATGTACCTTCTGTTTTTCTTTCCCAAATACCACTCTGTATTCCAGTGCTACTAAGCATGCTCAGTCCTTACTGGAATATGTTGGGAGGGTGGAACTGACGCAGTAACTATTCTTAAAACTTTTTTCCCCCACTTCTGCAAACCATGGTGTTCCCCTGAGCATAATAAATAGGGGGTAATTTAAAAGATAACTTTAGAATATTTGTTTTGCAATTGAAAAAGACGGCTAACCTTAATTATGATAATTTTTTTCATTACTTGAATTCTAGAAAAAACAGAAAAACAAAAGCTGCATCAGTCCTAAAGTATGATTTTTTAAGCTGTTGTGCACATTTTCCTCTCTTAAAAGTTGTTTTGTAAACTTACCATTCAGAAAGATTATTTGCATTTTTATCTATAATTTTTTAATAAATTTCCAAAAAAAGGGAGGGGAAGTCTGTTATGCAGTAAATATTTTACGAAGTTAAGGACTCAATCTCATTGACTTCAGCAAGAGAATTATGCGTATTGTTCTCAGCACCAATTTTCCCATAAGACTTGAGTAGGGTTGCATGATAATGTGTTCTTATTCTGTTTCTAAACCTGTTTTTTTGTATTAGTGTTGTGGTAATATAGGATTAAAACTGATGGTTATTATTATTATTTTAGAAAACAGGCTCTGCACTTTTTTACCTTTTTTTTTTTACTTCTTACTTATATTGCAAACCATTTTGTTTGCATCTTTTGGTACCCCCTTGATCACTGTATCCTTAACATCTTTTCCCCCTTATGAAACAAAAATATGTGCCATTTATTTAATCCCTGGTGTTCATATTAAATTTTCTGTAAACTTGTCCTTTGTATAGCCCATTATGTAAGTTAACATACTCTTTTGCATAGGAGCCCTTTGGCCCCCCAATAAAATCTTTGAGGGGGCCAGCCCCCCCCTTGTGATTATGCACGGCAGGGCTTACCTGGACCCCTCCAATATCTTATTCAAGTTGGCACCCCTGATGCGCAGCCTTCAATTTGGTTTTGTTTTTTTATAAATGATTTTTATTGCTTTTACACATAATCACATTATGTAACATCGTACCCTCTTGTTTTATCTCTTTGGCTCGACTGAACCTAACAACCTCCCTCCCTCCGGTCTGATGGTTTGCAAAATTAAACTTGACATCTTTACATTTCGTTTCGTTTCCTATCCTTGTTATAGCGTTACCTGGAATATTATATTACTCAACCTGAATAGGTAGCAATTTCACCTCACAGATCTTCAGATAACCCTGCTAATGATGTTAATTGCTTACAGTTGTCTTTCAAATAGAATATAAATTTATTCCACTCCTTTTGGAATGCTTGGTCTCGCTAGTTCCGGATATTTCCCGTCAGTTTCGCCAGTTCTGCAAAGTCCATCATTTTCATCTGCCACTCTTCTTTTGTTGTTTCCATCTTGGGGCTAACAAAATTCTTGCTGCAGTTGTTGCAAATAAGAACAATTTTTTATCTTGTCTCGGCATCTCTCTACTCACTATACTTAATAAAAAAGCTTCTGGGTTTGTTTGTTTTTAAACAAAGGTGTTTCTAAACATTTTCTTTAACTCATTATATATCATTTCCCAGAAAGCTTTTACCTCTTTACATGTCCACCACATATGGTAAAAAGCACCTTCCTTTTCCTTACATTTCCAACATTCTTTTTCCCCCCTATACATTTTGGCCAGTTTAACTGGTGTTAAATACCACCTATACATCATTTCCATAACATTTTCTTTAAGCGTACCGCATGCTGTGAAGTTAATACCTTTTGCACAGTGGCCCTGCTAATCTTCTCTGTATCATCCCCATTTTAGTATATGTGCCGCGGAAGCGAGCACAGCCATCAATTTGTTTGGGGGGGGTCAGAGGGGGGGTCAGAAGGCATTGTATATCCCGCAAAAATGCCCCACCTACAAAGGATGGGTGCAGTAATGTTTGAAAGTGGCATCTCTGGCAGAATCAGGCGTTTCAAGCAGGCTCCTCAGGGGTCTCTAACAATTTTGGAAATGTTTGTACCATATCTACGACAATCTATTCGCCAGCTGCTGATTTCAGTCAATTGAAAGGCATTGCCTCAATTATCCAAGAGATTTCTCAATTTAGCACAGTGGCTCTAATATATCTGCAGGTAATAGACATAGGTCCAGTGGAAAGAAAACAGGCATCAGAAAGAGAAGGACTTTAACGATTTGGTGAGGCAGATTCAATTGCGGCAATGTTTTTATTGCCTTTACTTTACCAAGCCTGTAACCTTTTGTATTTTAAGGTGTCTTGTATTCAATACTATTGTACACCAATTTGGTAACTTTTGGTTGTGAAGCAGTTTATAAGTCTGTAAATAAAAAAACAAGTAAAATAAACATCCGAACCTTCCCTATATGTTCATTGGATATTAGCACACCCTCATCCTTAATATTATTGTGTGTCACGATCAGGTCTTCACAACTGGTGACCCACAAAGCCAAAGATAGCCCACTGACCATGTGTGACAGCCCCTCAAAATAAAATCCCTGCTTTTGCTGCTGCCTAAGATGGCAAAAAGTCAGCATGGAGATGGCAAAAGCGCTCGGCAGACCACCATAAACAGCTAGTTGTAGCTTGTACAGTGGTACCTCAGGTTAAGTACTTAATTCGTTCCGGAGGTTCCGTTCTTAACCTGAAACTGTTCTTGACCTGAAGCACCACTTTAGCTAATGGGGCCTCCTGTTGCTGCCGCGCCGCCGGAGCACGATTTCTGTTCTCATCCTGAAGCAAAGTTCTTAACCTGAAGCACTATTTCTGGGTTAGCAGAGTCTGTAACCTGAAGCGTATGTAACCTGAAGCTAGTAACCTTGGTTAGTTGTTTGATTTATTCATTTGTTTGTTAAGACAGGAGTCAGCAAACTTTTTCAGCAGGGAGCCGGTCCACTGTCCTTCAGACCTTGTGGGAGGCCGGACTATATTTTTTTTTGGGGGGGGGGGGAGATGAACCCCACCCATGCCCCACAAATAACCCAGAGATGCATTTTAAATAAAAAGACACATACTCATGTAAAAACACACTGATTCCTGGACCGTCCGCAGACCAGATTTAGAAGGCGATTGGGCCGGATCCGGTCCCCGGGCCTTAGTTTGCCTACCCATGGTTAAGAATAAAAAAAGAAATTGGCTGCCTGGAGATGTCTGATTAAAATGCACTGAAGCCGAATTAACAATTAATCTGTAGGGAAACTGGAGTGCAAAAACATGTACCCTACAAGCCATATATCTGATTGAGGTCATTTGCCCCAATCCAGCGAGAGAGATGTCTGTGCAGAAGAGAGCTACGTGAATATGGTTGAGAAAATATGGCTACAAATTGGGATGTGTGGTTCTATCACAGTACTGTTCCAAGGCCTAAGGAAACCTCTTTAATTATGGCAACAAAGTCTCATTCAGAGCTGCTAAGTGTTGCACACAACTGGCTGATCAGAACTAGAGTGGACTAGAACCAATATATCTAAAATTGACCTTTACTCAGTATATGGCTTATTAAACCACTTTTGTATGCTTTAGTAAAAGCTCTCCAATGAATTATGAGACCGAAGTGAACCTTGGGAAAGGATTTTTCAGTTTAATAGAATGCATGTTATAGGAAACCTTTTGTGAATTCAGTAGTCAAAGCAAGAATGTTGGTTGTTAGATATTGGAAATCTTGTGAGGTTCCTACTTTACCAGAGGTGCAAATTTAAGAACGTAAGAATTGCCTCGCTGGATCCGGCCGATGGCCCATCTAGTCCAGCAACCTGTTCTCGAATTGGCCAACCTGTGAGGAAACCCACAAGCAGAATCTGAGCCCAAGAGTCTTCTCCCCTCCTGTGACGTCCAGCTACTGGTATTAAGAAGCACCGGCCTGGTCATGCGAAAATCATATCATCAGTGTTAATCGACGATTAAAGGTATTTGTATTGGTCATAGTCCACAACCATCAAGGAGGACTGCCCCCCTACTGTCCTCATAGGTTGTCAGGATGCTGTCAGACAAGGAAAAGTTTCTTGCTGTCCTTTTTTAATTCAAACTTTACAGAGAGAGGCTATGGAACCCAGCCTCTTGGATAATGGCGTTGTCCTGATGAATCTCCACACACACACACACACCATCTCTCCCACTTCCTCATTCATTATCCTCATCACCTCCTCTACGGGTGCTGCTACATGCCCTCTGTCTTTGAGCTCTTTGCTCTTCTACTTTTAAGGCTCGCCGGGTTCTGGGAGATGGAGAGTCTGGAATGATTTATAATGACAATGTGTCAGCCTGGTGTTGCTCTGGCTCTCCCATGATTTATTCCCAACTTTTCCCCTCATCTGCCTCTGAGCTGCAACCTCCCTCAAACCGCTGTTGCAAATCTATACTGTCTTCCTCTTCCCTGGAAAGGTCCTCTGCCCAGTCCCTGACATAGGCTCACTAAAGGTGCAGAGTGGTAGAAAAGTCTGAGTCTTCCAATGGAGTATCCAATGGTCTCAAGCCTACTATGTGTGAATTAGATCAGGCACAGGCAAACTCGGCTCTCCAGATGTTTTGGGACTACAAGTCCCATCATCCCTAGCTAACAGTACCAGTGGTCAGGGAGGAGTTGTAGTCCCAAAACATCTGGAGGACCGAGTTTGCCTATGCCTGAATTAGATCCTGTCCACTTCTCCTTGAGTGGTTTAGTGCTGGGGATATCTCAGCACGCAGCAGACACAAGACCCAGAGGTCTCTAGATAATGGTGCTCATTGATGGTGTCATCAGTGGTCTCTGGCTTAGCTCTGGACCTAGACTAACCCAACAAAGATTTGAGTGACTCCTCTCCAAATTTTGCAGTTAGTTATGTGCAGCTGCACCCCAATATAGTCACTAAATTATGGGTTTCTCCAAAATCTGGGGCTAATGGGCCTACTTAAAATGTTTTGGGTTGTTTTTTTCTTGCTCCACAAGTACAGCTATGAAAGTCTTCGCTCCGCTATTAATGGCAGTTTGATCCAATAACTGAATGTGATACTGGAAGAAGATCGTGATGAAACAGAATATTTCAAAAGCTCTGCTTGAAGGAGGGGAGCAGGGACGCTGCGCCATAAATATAGTATCAATCACAAGAATGTATTTCCAACAATATCAAGTTCCTGAAGGTTTCTGTGACCTCAAATTCCACTGGGCATGAACCTTAACTCTGAATATTTCTAGGGCAGGTGAACTCTGCTGCCCCTTCAAATCTCATAAAACAGAGCACAGCCTTGGAAGCACAAAAGGATTTAAGTTTTGCTAAACACAGGTTTAGATTTCAGTCTTTCCCTGCAGAGAAACAGATACAGCTGTATTGATTTGGCCCAATTTCTAACCATGTTGCATTATTTGAAAACTGAAATAATGGACTACAGTGGGACATGTTCTTCCTTTATTTAGTAAAGGCTTGTTCCCGTCATGTTTCAGAGTTCATGTTTAAATAGTCTCTGATGTGCTGGGTTCACGAGTAAGAAAAGCCGGGAGCCCTGTGTAGGCACACTTTAAGAGTACAAATGATTACGTAGAGGAGGACAGTATTTTATTTTCCCCCTTTCCTCCATACATACAGGTCCTGATTTGCACAGCAACCAATACAAATACATCTGAAAATGCATTCTACACGTGATCCATATTCTTGCAAAAACTGAGGAGAATTATGTGTATAAATAGGAGCATGGATTGTTAGGATATTTCCGTTCCACCTTAAAAAGAGAGTGGTGGTCAGGATGTGTAGGAAAGAGCATAAGGGCCTATCCCAGTCTCCATTCTCCTTGCATTCATTTGCGTACATAATGAATGGGTGCCCTGGTTTTATTCAGGGGTTGCCAACCTTTGGGGGCCCAATGGGACATTTTAAATTTTGAGAAATTGGGGGTGGGTGCCAGTCACAAAATGGCAGCTTTGAGAGCGTGGCACAAAATGGCTGCCACATCTTAGAAAAGAAGAAATAGACACCGGACCACAAAATGGTGCAGGCGTGTCCACCCCCCTCAGCAGTCCCAGGTAGCATTATTTGAGGGTTATTTAGCTGTTAATCCATTTTCTTCTTAAACCAGAGTAGACCACACCTGCACATATATTTGGAGGAACTTCTGCCTTTCCACTTCATACCAGTAAGCATTCCCTTTTGTGTTTGTTGCTGCCTTCTAATTCCCATTAAGTACCAACGGTGCATGCATGCAGATAGCGATGTGCGTTTCTTAAAAAATAAAATAAAATTGTAATCACCCAAGAAGCCTGAAAAAGCACACAAACGGGCCATGTTAGATTTGCTTGTGCTGGTTTTTTTGTTTTTTGTTTTGTGAAAATCTAAGGGATCAAAAGAAACACACACACGTGCACACACACACATCTATGCATGGTTGAACTTAAGACCCATCCTTACTAGCATGCTAGATGGGAAATGAAAGCAATTGTAAATTCTCAGCAAACACCTTTCAGATTCTAGTGTTGAAATTTCTAATGTGGTTTGCTTGTGCAGTTTTGAGAGCCAGTGTGGTGTGGTGGTTAAGAGCGGTGGACTTGTAATCTGGTGAACCAGGTTTGCTTCCCTGCTCCTCCACATGCAGCTGCTGGGTGACCTTGGGCTAGTCACACTTCTCTGAAGTCTCTCAGCCTCACTCACCTCACAGCGTGTTTGTTGTGGGGGAGGAAGGGAAAGGAGAATGTTAGCCGCTTTGAGACTCCTTAGGGTAGTGATAATGCGGGGTATCAAATCCAAACTCTTCTTCTGGTTTTGTGAAAATCTGAGGGATCAAAAGAAAAAAATATATATTGCTCCATTCAAGACTCTTCAAGTGTCACTATTTTCCAGGAATGTACCTGATTTAGAGAAGCCATCCCGGTTTCTGATTTGATCCTGGAGTGTCCTGCTTTTCCTTAGGATGCCCCTATTTGCATTGGAGAAATGTTGGATGATATGGAGTTATCTGAAGGCAATTCTGTATAGTGAAGGGTTTTTTTCAATATTTAATATGTCTTTATATATGTTGGAAGCCACCCAGAGTGGCTGGGGCAACCCAGTGACATGTGTGGGGTATAAATAGTAAAACTATCGTTATTGAATGGGGACGTCCCTATTTTCATCGGAGAAATGTTGGAGGGTATGGGAGGGTGAGTGTCCAGCCTGGCATCCAATGAAATGTGGGCATGTTTAAGGGGATGTGTACATTGTAGGAGAGGCTGGGCCAATGCAAAACAGAAATGAGCAGGAAGAGTGAACAGTCTCTCATGCTTTGTGAATTTTTTTGGGGGGGAGAGATATTTACAGAGTCCTTTTTTGAGTGCCATGGGAAGTGCAGGCAGCTTGTTTGTACCTGTGGGCTAGTGTGTCAAAGTACCAGCAATATTTTGCAATGGGCAGTTTGTGTCATAGGGCCTATTAGCATAGACATTTATGCGCAAAAGTTCCTGTTCACTGTAGAGATTTATATGAGCTTTGAAAGAGGGCACATAGATTATTTATACAACTGGGCTCTGGGTGAACCAGCCCGTAATCCTGAAACTATCCACATTTTCTTACGAGTTTTTTTCCCCTCAGTCTGCAGAAAAAAAAGTTCTTGTAAATACATGAACGCCTCTCAGAGTTAAGAGTCTGAACATTTAAACATATTTTTGACATCACTTCCCTGTGAAAGTCAATCATGCTTTCAAAAACGACGGCCATCTTCACCTCCTCACAGCAAGTGACAACTTTCAGAGGTTTCCCTAATTGGCCAGAGATGCCAAGTTATGTGATGTTTACCTGATCAGTATCATTTGCACGTCCTGATTCATTGCCTAGGCTTTTTAATAGCCTGCAGCACTACCTGCAAAACTGCTAGATGAACTCTGCTCTTCATTTATCTCCCGAACCTTCCAAACACCAAAGGAGATGTCTTAGTCAAAAGATAACCTAGATTCTTCTCGCCACCCTTGCCTCTTTTTTTTATTGCTACGCGGCTGCTGAACACCTGCTCTTTATGTCATACAGCACAACATTAGGCAATTAAAAACTTACAGAACAAGGAGGGGGTGGGAAACAGGGCTAAGCAGGGGGAATTGCACATTAGACAGTAATGGCAATTTCTACAGTTCCGTGCTAACTTATGGCTCTGTTCAGAGCAAAATTGCAAAACCAAGGAACGAGATACTGTAGATTTGTTAGATTTTTAAGCTCAGAAGCAGCAATGGGAAATTCAGAAGTGTACGCACACAACCTCTGCCTTTGCAACCTGGGCGCAATTCACTTGGATCTGTAGTGTACAGTACATTACACAGGGCAGCAGCATCGAGGGGAGGAAATGCAGATATTTTATGCTAGCTCATCTAAATGCATTCCCCTCATCTGTAATGTTTGGAAGGTTTAAAAAAAAATCCCCTTCCAGAACAGATTCTGTTCCTGTAATAGGAAAACACCAGAAGCAATACCACACATAATTTTGGATTGTCCTCTTCTTGACACCCATTGCAGAGATCTCCTAGTGACTCCCTTACAGCTCAAACTATCGATTTGCAAAGAGTCTGTAATCCAATATTTGTTGAGGGATGATACTTCTGAAATGACCAAGATTGTTTTGGAGTACTTAGCCGAGATCTTTAAAGCTAAATCTAAAGTTGCCTGATTTATTCAGTGGTGGTTATCTAGTCTTTTATATATTGTATGTGTTGGGATTATCAATGTATTTGGATGACTTTGTATGATTTTGTGATTTTACTGTTTTAACTTATGCCAATTAGGGAGAATTGTGGGAGGAAATCTGTTGTTATGAAATCAGGGAGGCTGTTGTTAAGATAACCCTCATGTGCTCATCTGGCAATTATGGGCACCTTTCCCCTTTCCCCTAGGATCAGTGGCTGGAGGGCTGAAAACATTTTACTCAGCCTTGCACAGACGTACCAGACTAATTCCTTGTGTGTCATATAGCTGGGTTCTGCAGGTCAGCTTTAGAAGTACGTCCAGGGAACTAATCACGAAGAAATAATTCTTACCTTAGGTGGAAGGTTAATTACAGAACAGCCTTCACTAGTCCCCCTGCTTCCCAGGCGGAAGAGGGCTAAAGACCATGTTTAATCAATCAGGTGGTGCATAAGTAGGATTGAAAACAGAAACCAGAGACTCTTAAGAACTCAGAAGGAGACCAATTCCCATGTGATTGGTCAAGAAGGCAAGAACCCATGACTTCAAGGCATAGTGTGGCCACGTTTGCACCGCAAATGCATCACCAAAAAGGAACACCAAAGGGGATGCAGATCTACATAAAAATTGCATGGGTTGATTTACATGAACAGATGCAAATTTTATATCAATGGGGAGAGTCATATAATCACTCTTCCCATGACTCACTCCTCATTGTGGTTGGGTTATATACACTTTGCTCAATGGAACTGCATATCTGAGATTTGCTTTGCATACTGAATTTGCCCCGTGTATGGTTTTGTTATTGTCTACATAGTTATGTGTTAGTTAGTTTGTATGTAACTTTAAGACAAGTCAATATTTTTAAAAATAATAATAATAAAGAAATGGTTTCCATACTTTAAGTAGAAATAGATATCTCACCACAGCAGGAAATAGCTAACTGTGGACTGACAACTTCAAGGCCCCTCCTGCCCTCTTTTTATCTTCTTTATCTTCAAACCAGACTTTTGGAGAGCCCTTCAAATGGCAGTCTTTTCTCTGGCTTTCCTGTCAAACAGAGGACTGTATTCAGCAAAGTAGGACACATTCCCCACCCTGCCCAAAATGGAGAAATGCACAGATAGAACATTTTAGCAAAAGCCACAAAGCCGCAGGTGGTTTTCCGTGTCAGATGGAGGGAAAAAAACAGCTCCAAAAACACAACAGCAGGATAAAAAAGCAGAAGGAGAAGGAGAAGAAGACTCGCATAGGACTTTAGCATCCCTGGCATTTAAGAATTGCTCCTAGAAACATGCTCACAATGAAGGAATTTCCCCCCACCAGCCACCCAGCAAAACTTTTGGACCTGGCATAAATTTCATTTATGGAGGGTTTTTTCCTTTCTCTTTTTCACCATGACAGGTGGAGATGACGCAGAAAGTATTATATAAGAACATGTGAAGCTGCCTAATACTGTCAGTCCACTTACTGTTCACTGATCACTGCTGTGACTCTCCAAAAATCTCCGGCAGTCATGCTTACCAATCATTTACTTGAGATCCTTCAGACTGAGCCGAGATCTGACCAGTTAGCACAGCAGTAGGCAACCTAAGGCCCGGGGGCTGGATGCAGCCCAATCGCCTTCTCAATCTGGCCCGCAGATTGTCCAGGAATCAGCATGTTCTTACATGAGTAGAATGTGTGCTTTTATTTAAAATGCATCTCTGGGTTATTTGTGGGGCATAGGAATTCGTTCATTTTTTCCCTTCAAAATATAGTCCAGCCCCCCACAAGGTCTGAGGGATGGTGGACCGGCCCCCTGCTGAAAAAGGTTGCTGACCCCTGAGTTAGCATGTGCTTAAGTCTCCCAGTCTTATCTTTGCCTCAGCGCTACACTTGACATTGCTCCTGGAGTCTTCTGCGAGCGAGGCAAGGGGCAGGTTGAGTTTCCTCACGACTCTCAACCGTTGCTGCCCGTTTATACTTTGTCCCATTGAAGTGAATGAGAGTCATTAAGAAGTGGGTCATCTCCAAGTTTAACAGGGCCCTCAGCAAAGTGACCCCAGGGGACCCAATCCTGTGAGGGTCAGGTCCTCTTCAGATATGCAGGAAGGCTCCCCTTGCAGGGCAGCAGGTCTGCTATTCTTTTTAAAAAACTATAAGGCACAGCAAAGCTTCTGAGAGGCAGTATCCTTGCAGACCCCCAGAATGCATCAGACTAACAGGACGTCCAGTGCATTATGGGAGAGAACAACATGGTGGCCACCTGTTGGATTGTGGCTTCCAAAACTCAATCTTCCAGGAGAGCAAGTGGACTGAAGGAGGGCAACAGAAGACGCTGGTGCTTTGGGGCAAATGGGGCACTGCCCCACTAACCTCAGCCGACCCACACTTGACTTCCTTCTTACAATGAGTTCAGGGGGTGGCACTTCTGGTCAGCTCCCTCCTCCTTCATCTCAGGCTACGCACACACACACACACACACACACACACACACACTATAAAACACAGTTGAGGCACAGTCTTTCCCTCAAGGAATTCTGGGTGCTGTAGTTTGCCCCTCGCAGGGAATCCCTAGCAACCCTTAACAAACTACGGTGCCCAGAATTCTCTGGGGGGAATGCTGTGCTTCAAAGGTGCTTTAAAAGCGCAGTGTGTACACCATCGCAGAGTTGCCTTCCTAGAATCACTTGCAGAGGAGGATGAAGACAAAAATATAGTGACCCATCGGCTCTACCTGGCATTATTATGAGTCTCTCTGCCATCTTCTCTACCAGCACCCAGGAGGAGGAGCCACCGCGGGCAGGCAAATTTCTATACCTTGGACCTTCTTGCTGGGTCATGTGGCACTGGCAAGTGCCTGAAGATGCATTGATAGAATCGATCCTGTCTCTTTCTCCATAGTTCTGCCTCTTCACCCACGCAGCCTAATTTTGCATTGCATTTCCTTGTCTTGCTACAAGTTGGGACATGACAGAATCTTGGAACCCGGCTGTGAATAAAACACACACACACACACACAAGGCACATTGCCGCACCTAGAGGGAAAAGGGAGGTTGTTTCAGGGTGCAGCATGCGGCACGCAGCTTTCCTTAGATTATGTATATTAGCAGGTTGTCAGATTCCAAGAGGCCGCCTTTGCCGCAACAGCTGCAGCGTTCCTCTGGCGGCTGTCACATTCTGCGGAGACACTTTGTTCTCCTTTGAGAAGGGGTCACTCAGGTGGCAGCTTTGATGGGAGCAAGGCGCTGAACTGCCTGTGCTCAGCCCCTGCTCCTTAATTTGAGAAGCAGCCTACGGCAGGCAAGCTCATGCATCTTCCCCACAAACCACCTTGTCGACCTGCAAAGCTCCGTCACTGCTGTTTGCTGGCTGCGGTGGTCTATTATTCTACACTTCTAATAAAGGAAGCATTGCATATTAAGAGAAAATGTCCCACAGATGAGGCTGCTCTGAAGGGGGCCGGCCTTGATTAAACTAGGTTGTTCCGCTAAGAAGTCCTCGGCGTGTTCTCTGAGCTATAGCTGTTAGCGTTGCAGCAGGGTGACAAGAATTGCCTCTTAACTAATTGGAAAACTCCCACAGAGTTTCAAAATACTCATTTGGATCAGCAAATCAATAGCAGAAACGGTAAGCATGCGAATGTGGAGGAACCGTGGCATCTGCGCAGAGCCTATGTGCATCTATTAATTCTGGCTGGTTTGTTGCCGTCGTTCGCTCCGAGAATCAGCATGGTTTCATCAAACAGAGGGGCAGGGGATACAAAACTCTTCCTTTTCAAAGCCCAAGCTTGTTCCTACCTGGAAGACACACTAGCTAAAATTTGAAACACTAGAATGTTTGCTTGCTATAAACTCCTGTCCCTTGTCCGTAGCTGTCAACTTTCAGATTTGAAAATAAGGGATCAGCAGCCAAAATAAGGGATCAGCAGCCTCACCTGTCCCAGGGACACTCTACGGTTCAACTTTGTAACCAGAGGTTCAACTGAATAGCGTCTGAATCACATGCACCACAAGGCCTATGCAGCCTCAACTTAAGATGGCTCCCCAGGCTGGCTTTGCAGCAGCACGTGCAACAAAACAGTGTCCAGCATTCAAAAAACCTCTCAGCTTGCATTAACTAGCCACACACACACACGAGGCGCTGGCAGCCTCCGCTCCTCGCCATGAGATCGCCACCTGCCATTTTCGTTAACCAGCTCCTTTCCTTTCCCCCATAACAGTCAATCGAAGGAGCCTCCAAAACAAATCCAAAAGCCCCCCCTCCCACGAGATCGCCACCCGCCATTGTACTCAACCAGCCACTCCTTCTCTTTCCCCCATGTGCCCCTGCTCCAGACAGATCTTATCCCTGGCAAGGGTGAGTGGGCTGTCGATGTATCCATCTGATTCCGAGCACAGGTACGTTCTGAGCCCCTCCAAGCCAAAGGCCGAAAGCCCAGCCAGCAGCCAAACGAAGCCTCAAGCGGTGGTTCCCACAGTGCAGCAACCCCACAAAGGGATACAGCAGCAAGGAAGCCACCACACCGCTGGGAAGCGCTGAAGCAAAGGCGTGTCCCCAGGCAACACGGGCAATTTGATTGGCACAAGGCATGCAAGCTCCACCCCCCAGTCGTTCTCAGACTCCTTATTGGGTGAGCAACGCAGCCAAGCAACGCAGCTGAGGAGACTCCCTGGCTGACAGGGAGGGAGAGGAGCTGCTTCCTTTGAAATCCAGAAAATTTACGGGATATCTAACAATCCGGGATAGCAGCAGGAAACGGCACTGGAATAAGGGGATTTCCCGCCAAATAAGGGAAGGTTGACAGCTATGCCCCTGTCTGTTTCCTTCATCTCTTTTCCTCCTTTGCTTCTCTCTCCCTGAGCATCTTAGGAAATCTAATGCCAGTTATGGGAGAGAAAGCCTTCCCCCATATGAACTGGCCCATGACTCCAGAGGATCCTGTCCTAGGCTGTATACACACCATACATTTCAACTACAGTCCCCTCCCCCAAAGAATCCTGGGAATTGTAGTTTACTCCCATAGAGCTGCTGCTCCAAGCACCCTTAATAAACCACAGTTCCCAGGATTCTTTGAGAAAGACATGTGATTTTTTAAAATGTATTCTGTGTGTGTGCGCGCAGGCCTAGTGGTGCCAAAGCCTGCTCTGATCCATCTGTCATCAAACAGGAGAACAACATTATGTTCAGTGGCGCCTGTATAGTCTCCCCTCAGAAATCCAGCAGGAACCCTCAGTGATGTGTTGCTGTTGGCAATTAAAAACACTTCTATTCACTTAGCTCACTCAGATACTCTCCGTTTGCTGTCTTTATTGTGTGATTCCAGATTCCTTGGAGGGTATGGAGTTATCCAAACCCCAAGCTGTCTGAAGGCAATCCTGTATAGGCAGTGGCGTAGCATGGGTTGTCAGCACCCAGGGCAAGGCAAGTAATTTGCACCCCCTAACCCGTGGATTTGTGCCCCCTAACCCTAACCCCCAGATGTTGTGCCCGGTGTGGCCGGCCCCCCCTGCACCCCCCACGCTACGCCACTGTGTATAGGGAGGGTTTTCAAAAAAATGATTGATGTTTTATTCTGTTTTTATATATGTTGGAAACTGCCCAGAGTGGCTGGGGCAACCCAGTAAGATGTGTGGGGTATAAATAGTAAAATGATCATTATGGAATGGGATGTCCCCATTTTCTTCAGAGAAATGTTGGAGGGTATGCATTCGGAAGTGCACAGGAAATAGTTATAAGCTCAACTAGAAAATAAATGGAAGCACTGAGAAAGCATTGGGCATGGAAAGAGGTGTAACAGAAAGTGACCACACCCAAACACCAAAAGAAATCTTCTGTGACCCCAAGTGGAGTGATTTGGGGCCCAATTTTCCCAATTCTTTGGATTATCCCTGTATCACATATACCCAGATTTACCGAAGTGTCCATATTTGTGTTCTTTGAGGACCACGTGAATTAAATGGGAATGCAAACAGCTGCAAACACACAGTAAATTCCGGTATGGACAGCCCATAGTCTCATTGAACAAATGGAAACTGCTTATAAAAGTATATGCATCGTATTAGGAATACGTATGCTATAGCCATTGTCCTGATTGGCTCATAATATGCTATTAGACTATTGCTTTTTCACTAAGATGTTTTCTAAGGCTTGTAAGCTTCAGCCTAATTCATCAGATCTGGCACAATTAAAAATCCCATTGAAATGAAAGCTTTTCATTTATGCAAATACGAACAAACAAATATAAATGTTCACTAAAATTAATTGTCTTTTTATATGAGTACCTTTCAGTCTGGTTGACCATGGGCATATTTTAATTAGCATTGAATGACTCCTTAATCCCTCACTGAAGTCACAGTCCAATGCTTTGGGCACTAGTTTGTCGCCATGGAAATATCACAAATAACAAGGCATTGTGATTTGTCTCCATCAGCGCAGGAGAAAGAGAGGTTGTCGAGTATCAAGTTTTTAACAAAAATAGCCTTTTGTCTCTCACAAAGAAAGAATTATATGGGGGGAAATGTTCAAATCGCATGAATTGGCATTATGTGGATATATAAGCTTGGGTGTTTTAGGAGAATTCAGAGTAGTCAGAGCATATCC
The DNA here is from genome assembly GCF_965153285.1 of Podarcis tiliguerta. Taxonomy (NCBI): domain Eukaryota; kingdom Metazoa; phylum Chordata; class Lepidosauria; order Squamata; family Lacertidae; genus Podarcis; species Podarcis tiliguerta. The sequence goes on from NC_139545.1 coordinate 11,371,980, forward strand.
TAATTATTGACCCACAAACATCGCTTCGAAACCTCTTCCTACTTTAGCAGACTCTCTGTCTTCAGCTTCTGTCCTCCTTTGTGATAAGAACGTAAGAAATAACTCGGTGGCTGTCAGAGGCCCAAGGCCCACCTTGTATCCTGTTCTCACAGTGGCCAACTGGAAACCCTTGAAGAGCATCTGAGCCAAACAGGACCACAGAGCAGCACTCTCCTCGCTTGTGATTCCTGGCAGCTGGTATTCAAAGGCAGACTGCCTCCAAGAGAGGAGATAGAACACCATTGGGCGTTTCCTACAGAGCCTTTCTGCACTAGAGTTCCTTCCCTCATAGGACCACAGGAAGCTGCCTTTGGGATCATCTAGCTCAGGAGTTCTCAAGATGTGGTCCATAGATGGGCTTTAGGAAGTCTATGAACTAGGCACTCACACACACAAAAACAGATTTTTCCAATGCAATAAAATAAATTGTATATAGAATTGTGTGTGCATTTGTTTATGTACATTTTTCTGGGATGGAAGTCATAGCTTTCACCCGATTTACAAAGGGGGCTGTGATGCAAAAAGAAAAGAAAGGAAAAAAGCAGTGGCTTTCCACTTTTTCATCTCATTATATATCATTTCCCAGAAGCTTTTCACTTTCTTGCATTCCCACCACATGTGATAAAAAGATCCTTCTTTTTCTTTTTCTTTTTCGTTTTCTTTTTCCAACATTTGTTACTTATTTTACTTTACTTATTTTAGCCAATTTCACTGGTGTAATATACCATCTATACATCATTTCCATCACATTTTCTTTCAAAGCATTGCATACTGTAAATTTTAATCCTTCCTTCCACAGTTTTTCCCACTCTTTTAGCTGTATATCCTTGGCCCAATGTATCATAACCAAATTTACCTCTTCATCTTTCAAATGCCATTCCTGCAGCAATTTATACATTTTAGACAATATTTTACAATCATTATTCAAAAGATTTTGATTTTGGGGGGTATGAAGGCGATATACAAGCTGCAGAGGAAATCCTGGGCTAGTCTATGCAAAATGACTTGGCTAAGCTCAAGGCCATGAAGAAAGCATACAGGGCCATCAAGAGCCATTCACAATGCAAGTAGAACTGTCCTTCCCCCATCCTCTGAAGTGTGAAGAGAGACTGGAGATTGGGAAGGTTGCCAGGGTAGCTGAGTGTGATGTCACAGGAAGCGCTTTGGGCCCTTGACATCAAAAAAGGCCAGATCTGTCTTGGGCAGGCTGGCTAAAGGTAGGCTGGGAGAGATGCCTTGGACTCCAGTGATGCACTGCTGTGGGGAACCAGCCCCTATTGACATGACCATGCTGCAAGATCTGTACTCCCTCCATGCAAACTGAAGGTATAAATCATATTTCTTAAAGCTGCGACAGCCTCCTCAGTGTCTAAATTCTCCAAAGATCCCTGGAATCCTGTGCACGAGTCAGCAGGGATTGGGGGAGGGGGAGGCTGTAACAAAAATACTTCCTATGTCATACCCTCCAACCTTTCTGTGATGAAAATAGGGAAGGCCTATTTAATGATGATGATGATGATGTTATTATTTATATCCCACCCATTTGACTGGGTTGCCCCAGTCACTCTGGGCAACTTCTAGCATATATAAAAACAAAACAAAACATTAAACATTAAAAAAAAAATCTCTATACAGGGCTGCCTTCAGATGTCTTCTAAAGGTTGTATAGTTACTTATCTCCTGGGCTCTGGGGTCATGTAACTCCATACTGTCCAATTTCTCTGATGTAAATAGGGATGTCCTACCACACACATCAACATTTCTGCGATGAAAATAGGGACATCCTAAGGAAAAGTGGGACATTCCGGGATCAAATCAGAAACCGGGACAGCTTCTGTAAAACCGGGACTGTCCCTGGAAAACAGGGACACTTGGAGGGTCTGCTATGCCATGTTTTAAGATCTGCAAGGGATCTGTGGTTCACTTTTCAACAACATGGAAGACAGATCTTTCAGTCTTAGGGCAGCTCGGATGTGGAACGCCCTCCCATCAGATTTAGGATTGTCCTCTGCACCAACAGTGTGACAGCAGCAACTTAAGACACAACCTTTTCAGTGGGTTTATTGGGGTGATTGAGTTGAAGAAAGAACTGCAGTCCTTGCTACTGAATTGCTGTTCTTTCATTACAGGGCTCTCTATGTTTAGACAAGTATTTTACTGGAATGCTGCTTTTTTTTTAATCCTGTGCATGTTTTATTTTAATTAAATGCTGTGTACCACTCTGGGAACTTCTAGGTTAAAGGGTATAAGAAAATGAAATGAAATAAAATAAAATAAGGGATGGGCACACTTCATTTGGGAGAATCAAACATAAAAGTGTATTATCTTTTCCAACATTACAAACATATTCCAACAAAAAAGTCTAAAGAAAATTAGTAAAGCCTGTCTTAGTAGAAGTCTGCTTAGTAAAGTCTATCTTTTCCCTTTTAACATTTTCAATATTTGCCTCTAGACATTTTAATCTTAAATGTCATTCTAAAGTGCACTTCTCCACCAAAAGGTCCAATCACATGGCAGATATTTAATTATCTAAATCAAGTACCCTCCAAGAAATGAATGTTGGGGTTTATTTCTTGAAGACTCTTACTCAGCTTGTATTTTCTCCTGCTTAATTGAAACTAATTTTCCTGTTGTTACAGAAAACACCTGGAATGGGAATGATATTTCCAAGAGGTAATTATGAAATCAAAGTGATACTTATTTGCTTAATTGCTAAATCTACATAAACTGAGGAATCTCGGTAATGCTCACAGATTCTCCCGCAATAAAAAATGCATAATTTTCTTCTTGTCCTGCTTACCTTGTTCCAAAAAAAAGCCCTTTTGATGATGTCAACAGACAAAACTGCTTTTGATTGAACTTTTTATCTCTAAACTGACAATGATTCCTGTGATTCTGGGGTAGTTTAAACCATATCTTCAGCTGCCTTTGGTGTAAGTAGATTTGGAGCTTGAGGGGTGGTTCAGGATCCTGGCTGAGTTTTAATTGGGGTCTAACAAAGTCTCTCTTGCACAAACACATGCATGTGAATGCCAACACTTAGCTAAGGAGCAGTCAATTAAACTAAGTATTAAACTTCAACATCAACTTCATTGGACTGGCCATGTTGTGCAGATGCCTGATTATCGTCTTCCAAAACAACTACTGTATTCTGAACTTCAAAATGGAAAGCGTCATGCTGGTGGTCAACAAAAGAGGTTTAAAGACTCTCAAGGCAAATCTAAATAAATCTAGTATAAACACCGACAACTGGGAAACACTGGCCTGCGAGCACTTCATTTGGAGAACAGACTTTACCAAAGGTGTCATGAGCTTTGAAGATACCTGAACTCAGGACAAAAGGGAGAAACGTGCTAAGAGGAAGGCATGCTTGGCAAACCCTCACTGTGATCAGCTCCTGCCCGGAAACCTATGTCCCCACTGTAGAAGGACGTGTGGATCCAGAATTGGCCTCCACAGTCACTTACGGGCTCACTGTTAAGACCATGTTTTTGGAAGACAATCTTACTTGGCTACGAGTGATCGCCGAAGAAGAAGAAGAAGAAGAAGAAGAAGAAGAAGAAGAAGAAGAAGAAGAAGTTGCCTACATTTTACATGATGCATCATGATGGAGCATAGATCTTGATAGCAACATGTCACGCAGTGTCCCAACTTGTCATGCAGGTCTGTGCCCTTTCAATGAAGTTGTCTTTAAGATACACCCAGGTTGTCCTGGTCTTTATTCTACTCCCTCCCTCAGTAACTGGAGGTTTAACAAGATCACGTGCCTCAAGGCAGTCACACATGCACACAGCGGTCCAGTTTTGGACTCTGAACCTGATAGTTTTCAGAGGAGTGTATTACTTCACTTATTCCCCAATGTAATAAGCCAGCCCTTCTGTGCTTTGGGGCTTTCCAGTTCTTTCTGCAGAGTAGGGTCCCAGATGTCTGCTCCCAAAGCCTTCGTCTTCATAAGAAAGATGTTTTCAGATGAAGAACTGTGAGGGTAGAGAGACTTCGCTGACCATCACGCAATGGCTTTTTCCATCTGCCTTGGCCCAGCCTCCAGTCGTGGTGGCCTTTCCCAGACCTTGACTTCTGAGAAGAGAGTAGAAGAGAAGAGGGGTATTTTTTAAATAAATAAATTATAACTTGTGTATCTTTGTTTCTCAGTTTGATCCTTTTTTATGCTTTGTGGTATTTTGCGCATTTGACTGGCCGTTATCTTGATTGATTATAGTTTTGTAACTCTTAATTGTAATTGTTAAGTGTGAACTGTTTAATTATTGTTTGCCGATGTTTAATTTTACTGTTTACTGTTATATTCTAATGGATCGTTGAATACTGCTTTATTTGATGTGTTTATTTTAAAGTTATGTTTTTATCATGACTTGTATTGCATCGGATTGTTACTAGGTGTGTGATCTTTGCTGTCAATTTTGTTGTTTCTTTAGCTCGTAAACCACCTTGCGTGTAGTAGTAGAGGAAGGCAGTACACAAAAGTGAAATGAAATGAAATGATGGCACCATTACACACACACTGCCAAACCATAGAGAAGGTGCCAGCTCCAGGGTGTGAGGGGCAGCAAGAAATCGCTATTAAAAGTACTCCTAAACAGCAAGGGGTACAGGAAGGTATGAGGCTGCCTTAGACCAAGTCAAAGTATTGGTGCATTTAACCCAGGATTGCCTCCCTCAGGGACAGCTGGTGTTCTCCGTATGTTGATGGACTCCAACTCCCATGAGCCACAGCAGGAATAGCCAATGGTCAGGGATGATGGAAGCTGTAGTCCAGCAACATCTGGAGGGTAACATGTTGACTGTGGCAGATCTACTTTATCAGAAGCTCTCCAAAGCCAGGGTAGGGCATTGGGCCTGGCATGGATCCTAGTTTGGTCTGCAAAGCCATTTTCTCCAAACTCTGTGAGCCTGTCGCACACATGGCATCATTCAAAAAAAAAAAAGTTTAAAATTTTTATTTTTTACTAACAACCAAAACACAGACAGCAGTGAAAACCCCCCAGGCGGCTGAAACATTGGGTATAGTTAATCAATAATAACTTATTCAAATCAACCATATGTACAATTTTATATATATTTAATACTCCTCCCTCCACAAGGTTTATTTAACTTTTAACATTTTAATTACCCCAAATTGTTCAAACCTACTCAAATAATTCAATACCACACATGGCATCATATATGGCACAGAGATCGTATATGGCACCCCCAATGTTCAGGGGACAGAGGAGACTAAGCATGGAGCCACAGCTTCCACAGCTGACTTCTCCTCCTCCTGCCACTGCAGCTGTCAGGGAAAGAGGCCCTGGCTGTTCCTGATGTTGTGCGTGTGGCACGCAACTTGTGGCATGTACAGCGCACACAGCCTGTAGGGAGTGGGGTGTGTCACAACAATGGCAGGAGCTGGGGCCTCTGCCCTCAACAGCAGCAACTGGAGAAGCCGGTACTCAGGGCACTCGGCACATGTGTATGACATCACACAGACATGTGACATCACTGCCCGTTCCTCTTATGCTTCTTAGTTGACGCGTATGCTTCTTATCATTTTTTGGCATGGAAGGCTTATGGACTGCTTTCAGATGTGGTGGCAGCAAGCCAGAGAGGGGTGAGCTACAGTATAGACAGTGCTATTTTTCTAGAAGAAGAGTTTGGATTTGATATCCCGCTTTACCACTACCCAAAGGAGTCTCAAAGCAGCTAACATTCTCCTTTCCCTTCCTCCCCCACAACAAACACTCTGTGAGGTGAGTGGGGCTGAGAGACTTCAGAGAAGTGTGACTGGCCCAAGGTCACCCAGCAGCTGCATGTGGATGAGCGGGGAAGCGAACCCGGTTCACCAGATTACAAGTCTACTGCTCTTAACCACTACACCACACTGGCTCTCTAGGGGGGAAAGGTGCTGGAACTCACCATGAAGACCTTCCTTGTTCTCTTAGAATGACAATGGTGCCCACCTGAGAGGTGCTGGAACTGAGTTCTGGTGAGCTCTGGCTGAAAAAAAGCAGCAACAACAAAAGTTATTAAAATATAAAGTACCCCTTATTCCACATCATCGCTGTCATTTGGGGACAGTCCCTAGTTCAGTGGTAGCACACAGCTTGCATTCAGAAAATCCCAGGTTCTTTTGCAATAATTGACAGGCAAGGCTGGATTTGAGACCCTGGAGAGCCCCTGCCAGTCTGTGTAGACAATACTGAGTTAGATGGATCGATGCTCTGATTCAGAGTAAGGCAACTCCCCCTGTTTCTATTAAAGAAATGTGGTTGTCTTCAGCATTGATCTGGTTGAACTCTCTTGCTACTTACTGTATACACATCCTGATGTTCCTTTGGCAGTCCATAAGGATGTTCCTCCGTTTCCCCAGAGACTAATGTCAAGTGTACACGTGCTCTGCTTGCTGACCTCCTCGGTGACACAGTTTTGTAACTATCAGGTATTGATCTACTCTGCTTTCTAAGGCACAGTTCTTGCATTGCATGCTACTGAGTAGCAAGTGCACCTGCACTAAAATATCTAGCCAAGGACTGTTTTGTTACAGAACTGGAAACTTGACAGTGGCAACTGGGAACAGTTATCCTGGCCATATTTCGATCAGTGCAAAAGAATCAGAAGAAGCAGCAGCAGAGGATACATAACAGTGCCATAAAGCATTGTGTGCCTGGAACTAGTAGGGGGAAATATTGTTAATCTAGCAAGATGACAAGATAAGTCCCAGGTCTTTAAGTGCTATGCACCCTTGGAAAATCTCTATTTTAGGATCCTTTTATCTTGCTTTAATTGTCCATCAATGTTTGTGTTTAGATTTATTACGAATAAAGCAGTGGCCCTTAATCTATGGGTTGCCGGACATCGGTCTTGCGCTGCTTGCAGTGATATAGCAAGATATTAAGCGGAACAATATTTCACGTTGGGCGTTTGAAAAACGAATCCATCAGCCAAAACAGAGCTTAAGCACTTGATTTGTAAATTGTGTGGCATGATTTTATCTCACATACAAATTAGGGACATATGCAGCAACATCTATCAAAGCTTTGCCTCAGATTATAGAAAAGAGACTAATTACAAACTGTGATATTATGATGAAGTATACGGAACGTCTCCAAGTTGCCAATAGATCTTACAAATATGCTTACCTAAACATATTACCTTCTGTTAGTAATTACAAGATGTAACTCTATTTTGTTTTTGTCGTTTACTGTTTTTGTATTTTGGGTATTGCTGGCAACCCTGAGATGGAGGAGTGTTTGGAAGAACTGGATGGAAAAAATGTTTTTAACTGCAGCTGCTTTTAGATGTTCTTAATTTATAATTGTTTTTAGAACGTTTTAAACTGTTTTAAAATGCTTTGTTTTTTTGTATTTAATTTGCTTATCTGTTTGCCCCCTTAAGCTCCTTGGGGAAGAAAGGCAGGATAGAGAATCAAAAAATAGTAGTCGTAATAATAATAATAATTTTATTATTCTTATTATTTATAAGTTGCCCATCTGGCTGGGTTTCCCCAGCCACTCTGGGTGGCTTCCAACAGAATATAAAAACATAATTGTGTATGTTTTGCTGAGTGCTACCAATTGGTGTATGAAGAATGATCACCTTCACATGTTGTGCTAAAGTGGAGTTTGGGGTTTTCCTTTTAAGGCCATGAACTTTTCCTAACTACGCTGAGGAGAGTGGAGAAATGTTGACTCTATAAGTGAACATGGGGTGCATAATTACCATGGCTCCGATAAGAGGCTCACTGTGAGCAGGTGTGCACTGCTTTATTGACAATGCGCCCCAACAGTGTCAGCGTCATCAAAGAAGACATTTGGCAGGAAAGAATGGCAGCTTCTGACATGACTGCCGTGTTGAGTTGTGAGATGTGTTTCAAGATCGGTTAAGCTCACTCCTGGACGCATCTAAAATAAGCCAAGGGGTTTTTTTCCAGGTAAATTGTACAGTTATGAAGTTTCAGAACTGCTTACCTGGCTGCACCTCTGCCTCCTGAATCCACACAGGTGTCCCTTGCATTGTCTTGGCATGTCCCCTGCACCCTTTGCAGCTGCACAAAAGAATGCTTCAATTAAAGATATATGTTTTTAAGATATAGAACAGTGTGTGTGTGTGTGTGTGTGTGTGTGTGTGTGTGTGTGTGTGTGTATGTGTTTGTGTGTGTGTGTGTGTCTTGCTCTCCTTTGGAAATATCAGCAGCTGGCTTTTGCTTATGCTGTCTACGTGTCGTATTTGATGCAAAGAAGGAATATTCGCCCATGTCCCTCAGGATCCTGGGAGACTAGAGGTGGATTTAAAGGTATTCCCTGGTAACCATTCTTTTCTTGGGCTCCAGTCCCTTGGCAACAGCTGAGACGTGCTATAGTCTAGCCTGCGTAGACTGATCTGTACTGAATGGCCTTGCCTTCGGAACAGTCAGCCGGATTTAGATAACCTTTCAATCCCTTGCAAGATTTCTGGATTCGATTGGCTGTGAACACCGCAGTTACAAACATTTCGCCTAAGGAATTATCCGGTAGCAGTGATGCAGTTAAACCTATTATTGTGTATTTTCACTGGCTTAAGCTTCCTTTTCCTTCTCCACAAGCTGCTTTCGCTCATAATAGGATAGGTCACTCAAATACCTCCAGGCCATTCATTCCCCAGGCTATAGAACTGTTTCTTCCCACCTCCTCACCCAAAGGATGCAATACTATGCTAAACATGGCTCTTGGTTTTATTCACTAGCACCAGGGGAAAATAACATGTCTTCTGTTTCTCAGAAGGAAACTGGCAAACCATATTTTTACGGATGCAATAAAGATGTTTTAAGTATCCATCTAAAAAGAAAAGTGCAAATGCAAACAAACCCATGTATCCTATAGGCTCTCTGTTTGTTTTCTCTATGCAATGTGTAAGAGAGTCTCCAATTGGTCATTTTTCAGGGTGCAACAGAGAGAGACAGTGTTCATTTTTTGCTTATATGTCAAAAAAACCATGAATGCATACATGACAGTTAAGTCTAAAACTGAACTGAAAGGAGGCAGGAAAAATGAATTCCTTTCAGATTACTATTATTATTAATTAAATTTATATTCCGCCCCTCATACGAAGATCTCAGGGAGGTAGATGGCATGGAAAGCGACTAGCGATTGCCTTTCCGTTTCACAAAAAGTCACGCTATATGCAGAGCCAGCACAAAACATTTTACTGCTCAAAGTAAAGGACAACATAGTTCCTCTTCGGGACATCCACAGAAGACAGCTGGAATGGCAATTCAGTCTAGCTTCCACACTGGTGTCAAAACAGCACCTTCCACTATAACCCAGGGCAGCAGGCTTAGCTTAGAGCAAAGATTGCCAACATGGTGCCCACGGGTACACTGGTGCCCTTCAGATCTTACCTTGCCACCCATGAAACCTCTGAGCCGCCCTTGCAAAGTATAGAGTTGAAGGAGGAAGTTGGAAGAGTGACATTTTCCCCCTGGTTCCTCTTTGAACTTTTTGTGCTTTTCCCAGGTTCAGATTGATACCACAAGCATCCCTATTTTCCAAGGACCAGCCCGGATTTTCAGAAGCTGTCCTGGTTTCTGATTTGATCCTGGAGTGTCCTGCTTTTCCTTTGGGTGTCCCAATCTTCATCAGAGAAATGGTAGAGGGTATGGAATGGGATGTCTGTTTTCATTGGAGAAATGTTGGAGGGCATGCTGCGTACCTGGGTTCTGTGATAAAGTGAAGTGTCTTTCTGTCTGTCTGACTGTTTCTTGGGAGGGAGTGTGCTGATCTGGGGGGACGGGGAGAGAAGTGAGCAGAAGGGGTTCACTCAAAAGGTTGTTGACCCTTGGGCTTAGAGGGTGAAAGTCAAGGCTACATGGCATGCCTGGCTTCCTCCTCCAACATCTTGCCACCATTCCTCTAGCACTTTGCTGCCCCCACGTCCACTGTCAAAGACGGCTTCCTCACCCTGTTCAAGTGAAAATGTGTATTTTGGAAGAAGAAGAAGAAGAAGAAGAAGAGGAGTTTGGATTTGATATCCCGCTTTTCACTCCCTTTAAGGAGTCTCAAAGTGGCTAACATTCTCCTTTCCCTTCCTCCCCCACAACAAACACTCTGTGAGGTGAGTGGGGCTGAGAGACTTCAGAGAAGTGTGACTAGCCCAAGGTCACCCAGGAGCTTCATATGGAGGAGCGGAGACGCGAACCCGGTTCCCCAGATTACGAGACTACCGCTCTTAACCACTACACCACACTGGCTCTCATTGGAAACTATTCCATACTGGCTCTCCACACTGGATCTCATGGAAACTAGTGTAACAATGTGTCTTGAGCTCTTTTTCTTTTAAACAACATTAGATCTGTGATTTGGGAAAGGGAAGGCTCACAAACGGCTTTGAGAATCTGATGAAAGCTCTGGACTCCCTCCCCAGGAAAATGTACATAAACACATACATTTCTCCACATTTCTCCGGGTCGTGGTCCGGTTTACAGGAGGTCAAAGTCCCGGCTGACGACGTCGGGACCAGGGGCAAGACAGCGGGGTGGGAGCAGGAATGGGAGTCTGGAAGCCAGGAGTCAGGAAGTCAAGGATCTGAGAGCTGGGAGTCAAGAAGCCAAGGGTCCGAGGATCAGGATGCAAAGAGTCAAGAAGCCAAACGCAGCAAGGCAGGAAGCGTGTTGCTGTGGCAAAGAGCCTTATATCTGACCTTATATCCCGTCCCGGCTCTTGCCACCAGGTGCTGTGAGTTACCAATCGGCCTCACCTGTGTGGCCACGCCTTGCCACTTCAGAACAAAGTTAGGAAAGCCCCAGTCTTGTGAAGCCCTACCGGTCACAGGGCCTGTCTCCTGCACGCACCCCTGACCCTCCGATGAAAATAAGGATGTCCCATCCATAATGATAATTTTACTGTTATACTCCAAACATCTTACTGGGTTGCCTCAGCTACTCTGGGTGGCTTCCAACAAATATAAAAGCATAATAAAACATTAAACATTATTTTAAAAAAACAAACAAACAAAAACCCTTCCCTATACAGGATTGCCTTCAGATGGCTCCAGGGTCAGATAACTCCATACCCTCCAACATTTCTCCCATGAAAACAGGGACATCCTAAGGAAAAGTGGGACATTCCAGGATAAAATCAGAAACTGGGACAGCTTCTCTAAATCAGGGATGCCCCTGGAAAATAGGGACACTTGGAGGGTTTGACAAAATTTAGTGTGCAGGGCGTTTTTGGGTTTTTTGTTTTGTTGTTGTTGTGTTGTGTTGTTTGTATGTTTTTATTGCACTGAATTTTCAAAGGGTCCATGAACTTGGTGGTGGAAGGGGGAATAGATTTATCCAATGCAGTAAAATAATTTGTATTCAGCATTGTGTGTGTATGTGTTTATGTACATTTGCGGGGGGAGGAGATTCATAGTTTCCATCAGCTTCAAAACAGAGAAGGAAAAATCACAACACAGTTCTGATTCTTGCAAATATACAAAAAGCATTCCACGAATTTTGCAACTGCATGAATTCCATTTTCTGGATGCAACTGCATTTTGAAGTTTGCTTTAAATCAGGCATTGGGAACCTTTGGCCTTCCAGAAGTTGTCATTGGTCCCAGCAAGGATAGCCAGTGATCAGGGATGGAAGTTGTATTGCTGCATTATTCTGTTGGAATTACTTGTTAGGATATTTCCATTCCACCTTAAAAGGAAGCAGGATGTTTGTGTCACAGCCTGCGTATTTCCTGTTTCACAGGATGTTTCTGTTGTGTCTTTGTTTTCGTTTCTCTCTCTGTGCCGGAGACACTGAAGCAGGCAGTCATGTTTTCTTTGTTCTGATCAACGCAGAAATAAACTTGTAAATAATGCTCTCCTGCGTGCATCTTTCGCTGTGCATTATCTGCTGATAGAGCGTGCATCGGCTCTGGAATGTGGCAAGCTATTTCTGGAGCTCGTGTCGCTAATTGCTGATACTGCGTGTCTACGGGAGATCGATGGACGTCCGGAGACAACGTGGAGTCATGATGGACTTTGTCTCCCTGGCAGTATCCCAACATTACTGGAGGGTTTTGTTTTTGCCTTCTGCACAATCAGGAAAGATATAAGGTGCTGAGCAGCATTTTTATAAAATTTGAAAAAATAAAGTAAAGAAAATGGTCCGTGAAACTTAAGTGGCCTTACTAAGAATTCAAGATATGCCTCTGTTTCCATAAGAAACAGCCTTTTGTGATTGTGTGTCGACTGATGGTTAGGTCTGCCTCCACCCTCTACTTGACTACAGCCCCCAACGATGTGATATTTGGCCCCAAAATGGTTTCCCATCCTGCCTTGCTATTTTCAAAGGAAGGTTATTTTTATGGTTTTTATTTTTATTTTTTAATCAGGGGAGTGGGGTTTTGTATTAAGTCTGTTACCACCAGACCTCTTGGCCTCCTGCTCTCCTGCGATTTACTACACAGCAGTGATCTGATATCTTCTCACTGAGACAAAGTAGTTTTTGCCTGCTCCTTTGGGTTCCTTGTATTCCTCCAAATTATTCTGATTGATATAGACCTCGATCCATGCTAATTATCCAGGGCTTCTCTTATAAAAGTGGGGTTTCCATGGTAACAGCATAGAGAGAACAGGTGCATGAAAAGCTGTGATATATTAAATGACAGTTACCCTCTGCCTCTGCTATGCAGATTGCCATTCTCAGAGTTTATTTATAGCAGGTAGTAATTAATCTGTGTGAATCTCATTTCATTGAGGGGGGGGGATGAAGAATGATTAACCAGAGTCCTAATTATCTCCATACCTTTGATTCTGAAAATTTTGTCACCATCAGATACTTCTAACATGGTTATCACTTATATAGAGATGTTGTTACAGGAATCTTTGGGCTAATGCCTGCAACAAACACTGAGCGTTGTAACATTCACCTTTACGATGCTGAATCTTGCATTGGTGCTGAGAATTTATAAAGGGCCAATCTTGCAGAAAGAGGGCAAACCGTGAACTGTCTCAAGCTAATACTATGAGATGAAATAACTTCCTGGACAACCTTAACCACTGGCATGAGGAGGGGAGCAATGGGGCAGCTGCCTCAAGCATACTCTGAGCACGAGTACAAAGCAGATTCAATGGGCTTGTGTTATCTGGTCACACGCAGCCCAGCCATCAAGTGGTCAGAATTCCCAGGAGTCTCAATGCATACTATGGCTTCCTTGGAAGGGAGGTCACTGGAGGCTTACGTCTTTGTGACAAATTGTTTTATTTACATCTATATTGTTGCATGCCACCCCAATCTCCAAGCAGAGTGAGATCCCTGGGGTTCTGTTTCCTTGGAATGAGGGGCAGCAGAGACCATGGTGCGTTTATTGTGATAATTATATTTTACAGAGTTGTGTGGAAATTGACCCCTTTTTAATATTTCTCTTTTCTCCTAGAAAAACCATGCAACACATGCTTTTAAAGTTTTTTTTAAAAAAAGCATGACTTTTACTTGCTGTAAATCTTGTCAGATTGAATGTACAAGAGAGGCAGGTGATACTTACGTTACTGAAATATATTTACATGAATTTGCATCTGAGACTGACTGATACAGTATTTACAGATTGGCTCTGAGGCAGGTATAGCACAACTTCTTAAGATTGTCTTTCATGAACACAGGCTTAACAGTGGGTCCACAAGTGACTGTGGAGGTCAATTCTGGATCGACACGTCCTTCCACAGTGGGGACATAGGTTTCCGGGCAGGAGTTGATCATGGTGAGGGTTTGCCAAATGTGCCTTCTTCTTAGCACATTTCTCCCTTTCATCCTGAGTTCAAGTATCTTCAAAGCCCATGACACCTTTGGTAAAGGCTGTTCTCCAGTTGGAGAGCTCGCAGGCCAGTGTTTCCCAATTGTCAGTGTTTATTTAGATTTGCCTTGAGAGAGTCTTTAAAGCTCTTATGTTGACAACCAGCATGACGCTTTCCGTTTTGAAGTTCGGAATAGAGTAGTTGCTTTGGAAGACGATAATCAAGCATCCGAACAACGTGACCAGTCCAACGAAGTTTACCTATAGCACAGCACACTTGCTGCTCTCACAGTTAAAAGTCACTCACACAGTTGATAACTGAACTAACTGTGGAAAAAAACCCTGCTGCTTAGCATAATTCAAAGGTATGTGTTGATTGGTATGTGGCCAACACATAAGAGGAAGGTATCAGTAGGGTTGGGGGAATGTGAAGATTTGCAGAAGCACAATTTCTTTTTTTTAATAGGAAAACCAAACTCAACACTAGACAGTAGGGAAACCCCCAAACAGCCACTGGCAAGTTGTGAGTTGGAAGAGAGAAGCTATGGGGAGGGAGCGCTGGCGGAAAATGACTGGCACAAAGAGGGCATGGCTGTGGCAACCTGTGTCACTTCAAAATGCCACCCCATCGGCTGGCAGGAGAGGCTAGCTGAGGGAAAAGGCAAGGAGCAGCGAGCGAGGAGGAGGGTTAAAGGTGGACAGTTCTAACTTTTGCCTTTTTTTGTTGTTCTTTGGTCCATTTTGCTTACCTTTCCTCCTGTCCCTCCATAACGGAGGGAATGATCTCATTATCTGGACAGATCCTTTCCTGGCTCAGCTGAGAAGCTATTTCAAAATTCCCTGGGACTGAAGTGAGAGCTGCCCATAGATATCCATGGGAAAAGCCAAGGTTTTGATGCAGCTGGCACTGGGCAATGGCATGTCAACACCCCCACCCCCCAAAAAAAATCCCAAAAGGGAGCAGCGAAGAAAAGAACTTCTACTTTCCCCAACTCTGCCAACTCATTCTGCTATGTTAAAACATTCCAAAGCATACGCAGTTCATTGTGTCCTTACTGCAGGTTTGAAGGGGCTGTGGCTGGGAGAGGACTACATTGATCACCGTATGTCAGACCTGGAATGCTGTGCAAAAGGTATTGGACTTCTATTGTGGGTTCAGGGGTAGAGTGAAGCTCAGAAAGTCATTTGCAACAGTCTTGCAATATATGCATTGCCTTCATCCCCATGTTTCAGTATGGGCCAAGAGGAGAATATGACAACCCTTTGGTGTAGCTCTCTGTAATACCTATTAAAGTGGACCAGGGGTGCGTGCACTCCAAAAGTAGGTTATGGGAGTCTCATGATGCAGCCCAATGTTACTAGCGCTGGTGAGAGGTCAAGCTGAGACTGGATAGCATCCCCAGTTAAAAACCAGACTCAGGTAACCCATACATGGAAGGGACACATTTAGAAGACCCCACTTCTATTTATTCATTTAGCCCATGGTAATATTTAGCATTTATAACAGCATTTTAATAAGAACAGCATTTTAAAAAGTAGAGACATCACCTTGCCAACAAAGGTCCGTATAGTAAAAGCTATGGTTTTCCCAGTAGTGATGTATGGAAGTGAGAGCTGGACCATAAAGAAGGCTGATCGCCGAAGAATTGACGCTTTTGAATTATGGTGCTGGAGGAAACTCTTGAGAGTCCCATGGACTGCAAGAAGATCAAATGCATCCATTCTTAAGGAAATCAGCCCTGAGTGCTCACTGGAAGGACAGATTGTGAAGCTGAGGCTCCAATACTTTGGCCACCTCATGAGAAGAGAAGACTCACTGGAAAAGACCCTGATGTTGGGAAAGATGGAGGGCACAAGGAGAAGGGGATGGCAGAGGACGAGATGGTTAGACAGTGTTCTCGAAGCTACAAACATGAATCTGACCAAACTGTGGGTGGCAGTGGAAGACAGGAGTGCCTGGCGTGCTCTGGTCCATGGGGTCACGAAGAGTCGGACACGACTGAACGACTAAACAACAACAACAATATTTAGCATTTCAAGCAGTGCTTCAGAAGAGTTAGGCTTCATCATCCTTATCTTCTTGTAAATCCCGCCTGAAATGTAGGAATACCGCCATCATCCTGTGCATTGGTAGCTGAGCAGATACATGGCAGAAGCAAGATTCGGATCGGGAATTTCTGAAACATTGCTTCGTTTCTGAACCACAGGTGCCACAGTAAAGCTGATGGTGCAATCTTTTTTTAAAAAAATAAAAATCTTTATGGTGCCAGCCTTGAGGGCTCTTTGTTATTCCGCTTTGTCTCCTCTGCTTTACAAAACGATTTCTTGATCTCCTCTATGTTACAAAGTTACTTGGGCAGGGCAAACCGCTGCCTAAAGAGTGCTGCTAGTTCAAGGGCTGTTCAGAATCAAAGGTAGTAGAGGCAGCGCAGCTGCAAAAAGCTTTCCTTCACCCCCACATTTTCGCAGCTTCCCGCCTACTGCTCTGGCACTTGTCAGCATATTATGTTTTTTCATTTTGAAGAAGGGGAGGACACACCAATTTTTGAATAAGAAACAATTTTTCAGCAACACCTTCCCAGATGGCAATTAAAAGCATGGAGTCGGCATCAAGGGATGGGACGGAGGCCTCGCTGCTTCCCCTCCAGACCTTGACGCTCACGGGAACAGCTGTGGATTTGTGTGATTAAGCAACAGGAACTTTCAAAAGCCAAATGTGAGTTTGCTGAAGGAGGTTGCATCCTCGCTGATTAAGGATGGTGCTGTGACATCAGGATGAGCAGAGACCTTGAGGAAAAATTGCACAAACAAGAAAAAAAAAACCTGTGGGGTGGGTGTTTGGCTGCATACACAGCATACTTTTAAAGCCCATTTAAACACGCATAACTTCCCCCAAAGAATTCTGGGTACTGTCGCTTGTTAGCAGTGCTGGGAATTGTAACTCTGTGAGGCGTAGGGGACAATTCCCAGGATTCTCACACACTTGTCCCCCCCCCCCCCAGTTTGTGAACTTTATTTTAAGGATGTGTGCAAATTTGTCAGCATTTAATGCAAGTTTCTCCTATTATACCATTCCCAGAGTTCCCTGGCTGCGAAACTACTCCAAGGGAAACAGGGGTATCTAAACAACTCTTGGCATCCTTAACTAAGTGCAGTCCCCAGGAATCTTAGGAGGAAGCCATGACGGTTTAAAGTAGTATGTGCATTTAAATGCAAATTCCTGTACTTATTTTATTTTAAAGCAGAGATTAGTAACATAAATGGACTCATGACTGATCTGTTGGAATTCCTGCTCCATGATTGCAGTGATAGGATTTTTGTCTATCACATGACAGTGTGTGTTTTGACTCCACAGAGTGGAAAGTGACGGAGGCAGGATGTTTGCGTTACTGTGTTCTGTGAAGTGGGACTATTGTCCTTTGTTCCTTTTCTCTTTGCTGTCTGATGCTAGAGAGAGAGAGGGAGCCATGTTGCAGTGCTCCGTGTGTGTTTGTATGTAACTAAAGTAGATTAGCCAAAATGCTGAGTTGCTGAGGTCTGTCACGCGCATGCTGCGCAAACTCTGCGGATCCCTAAGTGTGCTGGTGTCTGTTGGCATCGGTCGCTGTGATGTTCGGGCTGAAGAAAGGAGGGAGGGAACATGCCAGGGTCCTACTTGAGTGTAAGCTGAACTCCTGACATGATCATGCACATTAAACATATGGTGTATATGCAGCCTGTATGTTATTGTATTGGCCTAGCCCACTTGTGAGGCAAGGTGAGGTGCCCACCTTGAGTGGCAGAAACCAGAGGCCGTTCCCACCTCCAGCCCAGTGTGCAGGGCTGAGGAGAGGGATGGAAGTTAAAAAAGATACTACACTGAGATCTTTTCATGCACAAAGCTGCACATTGATGGCGTTGGTTGATGGCCTCTCTGATTTTTTTCAAAATAAAAAAGAAGACATTGATTAGGCTGCAATCCTAAAACTACATTCTGGAGCAGCAGTTGGCAGCCTGTGATGCCAGAGCTGCAAGCCTTGTTTAATGCAGGTGGCATGGAAGAAAACAGCATATTTGTTCTTTCTCTCTCTCTCTGTTAAGATCACTACCACCATTTGCCATCTCTCTGTCTTCCTCTGCTGAGATTCTTAAGAGGGAGAAGCAGCTCTGGTCCTGCTCAGGACTGACTTTAGCCTCTCCCAGTGTTGGCATGTGTCCCCCAAGAGATGGCCAATGGGGGGGGGGCTGGGCCACTCCTTTAGTAGAGAGTACGTCCCACTGAGCTTAGAAGGGCTTCATGGGATTTCCCTGTGCATTCAATATTACAGTGATACCTCGGGTTACAGACACTTCAGGTTACAGATGCTTCAGGTTACAGACTCCGCTAACACAGAAATAGTACCTTGGGTTAAGAACTTTGCTTCAGGATGAGAACAGAAATCGTGCTCTGGCGGCACGGCGGCAGCAGGAGGCCCCATTAGCTAAAGCAGTACCTCGGGTTAAAAACAGTTTCAGGTTAAGAATGGACCTCCAGAACGAATTAAGTTGTTAACCCAAGGTACCACTGTATTTTAAAAACTGTAAATAATATTGCAAATTTTGGCTGAGATTTCCTTTTGGGAGTCCTCACTAAGCCCAAGATTTTACATTTGTAAGATGGGATTTCTGCAAATAAAAAGGGACTGCTAACATGCTCAGACCTGCCTCTTTGCCCAAGCCAGGTAGGCTAAGCTTCAATATGTTTATGTGAAACTTGGACCAAAGTGTTCCATAGAAATTAAATAGCTGGAGAAGTAGCCTGAATGGGAGCAAGTATCTCCCCTACCCCTGGTTGGAGGTGATTTACAATGCTATGACACTGGCTGTAACGTAAAATCTCAGTTCACATATGGCAAGACAGAGGCTAAGACAGGAGTGCCTGGCGTGCCGTGGTCCATGGGGTCATGAAGAGTCGGACACGACTAAACGACTAAACAACAACACAACAACACAACAACACAACAACAAAAGCCTACAAAATCCTACAAAATTCCCCCATCCTGTGGATGCAATTGTGCAGGGATTCCTCAGTAGATGTCAGCGTACGAAGAGTTCCACAAAGGTCGAAAGTTTCAAAACGATAGTTGCATTGGCTGTAATAGATAGATAGTTAAATAAAAGCTGTATCGAAGAAGTGAAGTTGTTTTATTAACGCTATTGCTTGATGTTACCTTAGAGGAGGTTTTTATTCTCAACATCATCTTATGCCAGAACATGTTACCTTTGAAATCAACCTTTCTTCCTGAACGCAGCCCATGTTTTAGCAGCGGAAAGTTAACAGTCCGTTATGCCCTTCCCAGATGACAATAAGTGCAGAGCAGGTTTCCTTTCATAGCAGTCATAAATCAGCTCTAGAAAGTTCTAGAAGTGTGGGCTGTCAAGCCACTGAAGGTTGATGGCCGCTTGCTGACTCATAGCAAAACACTGAAATGACTTCCTCAGAGTGGGGTTTTTAATAATGATATGTCAACATCTGACTCCCTGGACGGTGATTTGATTTGGGCCCTGACCTTGTAGTTTTGGTACTTACTGGATAATATTAGTGAGCCAGCTAAGTTGACACCCTGGTTATTACAGTTATTTCTCAACAAGAACTTCTTCAATAAAAAGAAGTTCGGAACAACAGCCATATAAACTTGCTCTGGCTAGATATGAAAGCATCCAAGCTTGGTTTAATTACATTTGGCATGTCTTCAAAACAGTGGATTGCCATGACTTAGTGAGCTTTAAAAAAAAATCAGCTAATTTAACATTTTCCCCATCACGCTGTGTGAAGAAAAGGAAGAACTGAAGAACAAAGCAACTTCAAGAATTTCTTACTTTCCGATGTCTCTTGAAAAGGGGTGCTTCTTATTAAGTGCTGCCTGAGACGTCTGCTGAGATTTGTATGATGGCAAGGTGTATAGATAAGAACACAAGAAGAGCCCTGTTTGATCAGAGCAAAGGCTTCCTCTTTCTCACAGTGGCCAAGCAGATGCCTACAGTAAGTCCACAAAGCAGGACACAAGAGCCACAGTCTACTCCAGGGGTCCCTAAACTAAGGGCTGCAGGCCAGATAAGGCCCGAGGGACTCGTTTATCCGGCCCACGGCAACCCCCGCTGCCCGCTGCTGCCACCCGCTCTTACCGGCACTGCACTGTGCAGCTGCCCACTTCCGAGTCAGTTTTGTAGATAGATGAAAAAAAATGATATTTGGAGACATTTAATGAATAGTCAAAGTCTTAATAAGGAAAGACACTGAAAAATGATTATATGTAATCACGATCTGGCGGGACGCGGGTGGCGCTGTGGGTAAAACCTCAGCACCTAGGACTTGCCGATCGCATGGTCGGCGGTTCAAATCCCCGCGACGGGGTGCGCTCCCGTCGTTCGGTCCCAGTGCCTGCCAACCTAACAGTTCGAAAGCACCCCCGGGTGCAAGTTGATAAATAGGGACTGCTTACCAGCAGGAAGGTAAATGGCGTTCTGTGTGCTGCGCTGGCTCGCCAGATGCAGTTTGTCACGCTGGCCACGTGACCCGGAAGTGTCTGCGGACAGCGTTGGCTCCCGGCCGATAGAGTGAGATGAGCGCACAACCCTAGAGTCTGGCAAGACTGGCCCGAACGGGCAGGGGTACCTTTACCTTTACCTAATCACGATCTGATGCAGGCTGATCTGAAGAACTAAGTGATTTTGATTGGTTCAGGTTGGTGACATTGGGTTGCAATTATTAACATTGCTGCGACCCTTTGATAGGTGAACAGAAATCACATGTGTAATCTGGAAGTGTATACAAAGCATTTCTTTGAATGTGGGTCTTTACAGCCTCCTTATTTTTGAGGCTGTCTCTATGAACACTTGTATTTCAATAAAGGCCTGTCTTTTCACTTGGAGTGTGCATCCTTTTACAGTGGTACCTCAGGTTAAGTACTTAATTCATTCCGGAGGTCCGTTCTTAACCTGAAACTGTTCTTAACCTGAAGCACCACTTTAGCTAATGGGGCCTCCTGCTGCCGCCACGCCGCCGGAGCACGATTTCTGTTCTCATCCTGAAGCAAAGTTCTTAACCTGAAGCACTATTTCTGGGTTAGCGGAGTCTGTAACCTGAAGCGTATGTAACCCCAAGGTACCACTGTATTTGGGGGTTCCAGGAGAGATACCTGCAGTCGAGGAACCCCTTTTTAAATTTCTCCAGCACACACACCTCCTTCCAGGCAGGCAGAAGGTACTGTCACAGTTCAGCCAAGCAAAAGCACTCAAAGAGACTAGGAAGAAAGCTGGGGGGCAAACTCTGTTCTAAGGAGGTGGCTGGCCTAGGGAAAATCCCAAGGACCAGATAAAGGAAGGTTTCCCCAGCAGCAGCAACGTAAAGAAGCAGATTTCTATGCAAATCTTCATTTCGTTCGTGAACAACTCAAACAAACCACATAAATATAATCTATTTACAAAGTGGGTTTTTCTCCCCTTAGAGATCTGCTTGCCAAGCATCAAATCAAATAAATAAGAAATCTGACTGCACAGACATGCAGTCATAAGTATACTTACCAGTAAGCAAATACCTTTGCACTTGATAAGACTAACTTCTGAATAAGCGTATTTGGAATTCGCAAAAAAATGTTAAAATGAAATTGCATAGTCAGAAACGGCACCAAGGGGACTTTACGGAGAGCAGAGTCTGGCATCATCAAAGCACACAACTCATCACGCACATTGCAGAAAGGCAGATGTAGCTCACTCTTCAGTGCAGCTCTGCCTGATTTTCTTATATAAAAAACACATCATGATGCACTGCAAAATAAGTTGGAAGCTGCGCCATCACATTCTGATAAATCATTACATTCCACCTCGCAGAGCCCTTTGTATCCCTTGCCTTCGTCACAGGAGAATGGTGAGATTTAGTTTTATCCGGCATAAATCTAAAAATATGCTTCTCTTCTATGTGAGATGGAGAGAGGGTATCACTACCATACCCACGAGTTTGGCCATCATCTGATTTTAATGAAAGTGGGAGATTAAAGATGAATGTTGAAGATTAACTATAATAAGATGCTTTCTTTGGAGTGATCTAATATAATTCTGAGTGAATTAGGAAGCAGATTATTGACCTGTCTGCTACAGCATTGACAAGTCACAAGCTTATTATGGTTGTTCCATCAAGTAAAAGAACAGTTTATTAAGACAATTTATCCTGGTTCTTGCTCTGTCTGCACATTGCAGTATTCAGGCCACTGAACTCAAACCGCAATGCTTTCTGTGGATGTGGAAAACTCAGCCCCACAGACAATTTCATGCAAAACATTTTGCTCTCGATGTAGCCACTGATTCAAATGTTGTAATTTTACTGTGTTTTCATGGCAGGGCTGGGTGGGCGAGGCATGCATGTTGCAGTCAGGACAGAAAGAATGCAACACCCTTAGCCTGTGACATGATTTTAGCCCATTTACCGTTCAATTAATGTAATCTTGATGTCAGGGACTGGGCAGAGGAGGAATGGTGGAGACTGCCTCCCCATCCTGACCTTTCCAGGGAGGAGGAAGGGGAAGGCAGTAAAATTTATAACAGGGGGTTGCGGGAGGTCACAGCACAGAGGCAGATGAGGGGGGAAGTTGGGAAATTGCAGGAGAGCCAGAGCAACACCCGGCTGACACGTCATTTGAAAGCATTCCAGACCCTCCATCTCCCAGAACCCGGCAAGCTTTAAAAGTAGGAGAGCAAAGAGCTCAAAGACAGAGGGCACGTAGCAGCACCCGTAGAGGAGGTGATGAGGATGATGAACAAGGAAGTGGGAGAGACAGGGGAGTGGAGATTCACTCGGGACAACGCTATTATCTAAGAGGCTGAGTTCTATAACCTCTCTCTGTAAAGATTGAAATAAAAAAGGAAGAAGAAGAAGAAGAAGAAGAAGAAGAAGAAGAAGAAGAAGAAGGTGGCCAGGGGCAGTCCCGGCCCACAGGTGACCTGCCTCTCCTGGCCTTAAGGCGAGCACTCCTCCTGAGAGAACTTAGTTCCCTCCGTCTCTCTGCCCTGAGCCTCTGCAGCTCAGGAGAGGCTGGAGGGTTACTGGACCCAGGGGCAGCTTCACCTTCCCCTGACAGGGCTGGGAGAGGCGCACCTGCAGGCAATGGGCCCGCCATCACCTCTGGAGCCAGAGTGGATATATCTGGTGTCTGCTCCTGAGGATCCGGCACAGGTGCAGGTCCTTCAGATTCAAGCCCCTGCCCCGGCTCAGCTGGCCCTGGAGGCGGGGACTCCTGTGTAAGCTGGGACTCCTCAGATTCAGCTTCTGAATCAGATTCCCAGGCTATCACAGTCACCCAGCAGGTGCATGTGGAGGAGCGGGGAAGCAAACCCGGTTCACCAGATTACGAGACTACAGCTCTTAACCACTACACCACAACAGTCCCTGCATCACTGCATCACTAGCCCTAAGGTGACTGTCACTGAGAAGAAAATGAAAAGAATGGGGGGGGGGGACCAGTAGGCTTTTAAAGTCCAGGGTTCCACCCCATGCAAGTTGAATACCAAGATGGTATTCCTAGAAATTAAGTTAGGGATTCATAGCAATCCCTTCATTAGCAACCCTGTTTAGGGAAGTTTTTAATGTTTGATGTTTTATTATTGTGTTTTAAATATTCTGTTGGGAGCCGCCCAGAGTGGCTGGGGAAACCCAGCCAAATGGGAGGGGTATAAATAATAAATAAATTCTTATTATTATTCTTATTATTATTATCCTTATAGCATTACTGTGGAAAGGGGACCATGCCAAATGAAGATTAACTGGACAAAGAATCAATTTGATATTTAGTGTCAGCTGCCAAGATAGTTACTGTAAGTAAACAGAAATATTTAGTGGGGTTAAATAACAATTTGTGGTATAGTCAAATCAGGTCTGGAACTATTGCAGGGATGGGCTCAAAAATTAAGGTATACTAGGGGACAAAAAAATAAAGATTCATTTTTAGCTATGTTGAAAAACTTACTTTATACTGCATCTAAATAATGATGACAATGTTCAAATGCCTCTTGTGAAATATGCTACTAAGTAGAATTCTTAAGAACATTTCAGCTTCAAGTGAGAATGTAATAAGATCTCAAGGATATTTATAAATAAAGCAAATCTTTGCAAAAATATTACTACCCTCCAACACCAATAATAATAATAATTCCCAGGGATTGTGAATGAAACAACCCAAATTTGTATTTCATTTTTTTGGTGTGTGGGTATGTTAAATTTTTATTCAATTGTATTGTTTTTCCTTTATTTTTTGAATGTTGTTTAATTATATATTCTTGATAAAATAAATGTCCCTAGGAAATTGGGATGCTTAGAGGGTATGCAATGGTCTGCCTCCGCTGTCAGACCTAATACTTTCCTTTCTGTCTCATCTTCCCAATGTTGTTCTATAAAAAAGCATAGAAGTGTCTCATGCTCACTAACGATATCTTTCCATCATTTAAATAACCAAAGAGGCTGTCATATAGCTTTCAACTTTTGGGAATGCTTCATGAAAATAAATGTGGCTTTGATCCAGTTTCTGTAAAATCAAATAGAAATCCACTTTGCAGCTTATTATTTTTTTAAAAAGATGTTAAATAACAGACTAGGATCTGTGGACTGATTTCTGCGATGTATTGTGTCATCATAAATCAGTCAGGAAGCAACCAGAGGATACCTATTGAAATGTTCCTGGAAACGGGCGTAGATACATTATACCCACTGTTTCTGAGACTAAATTTTGTGTCCAGCTAAATTCTATGCAGAGTAGACCTGCTGAAATAATGATCCTGAATTATTTGTGTCTATTAATTCCAATGGGTCTCCTCTGAGTATGACTAATACAACCATAAAGAAAACATTAGGCAAACAGGAGATCTTGCAACACAGCCTTATACATCTGTACTGAGAAGTAAGCATCACTGAGCTCAATAGGACTTCTTTCCAGGTAAGTGCGTGTAGGATCGCAGCCTTAAACTGTCACCTCAGTGCTAATGCAGATGCACTGAAAGAATGTTTGTTGACTAAATCTAAATGTGTCTTATGGCTCAGTTAATAATGATGCTTTGCTATGGCTTAGCACCAGGGGCCAGCAAACTTTTTCAGCAGGGGGCTGGTCCACTGTCCCTCAGACCTTGGGGGGGGGCTGGACTATATTTTGAAGAGAGAGAGAAATGAACGAATTCCTTTGCCCCACAAATAACCCAGAGATGCATTTTAAATAAAAGCACACATTCTACTCATGTAAAAACACCTGGCAGGCCCCACAAATAACCCAGAGATGCATTTTAAATACTGTAAAAGGACACTATCTACTCATGTAAAAACACACTGGTTCCCGGACCATCCGTGGGCCGGATTTAGAAGGCGATTGGGCCGAATCTGGCCCCCAGGCCTTAGTTTGCCTGCCCATGGCAAGCAAGACTTGAAGGAATGGGAGGTGTGACTTGTCAGTCACTTTTCTGGATGACCCGGAAGAACCAAGATTAGATCAATTTTACAGCAGAAAGAACATAGGAGAAGCCTTGCTGAATTGGGCCAGAATCTAATCTAGTCCATACCCTGTTCTCACACAGTGGCCAACCAGATGTTTCTGGGAATCACCAAGACGGGAATCACCCCTCCTTCAGTTTCCAGGACCAGGTATTCAGAAGCATACAGTGGTACCTCGCAAGACGAATGCCTCGCAAGACGAAAAACTCACAAGACGAAAGAGTTTTTTGTTTTTTGAGTTGCTTCGCAAGACGAATTTCCCTATGGGCTTGCTTCGCAAGATGAAAACGTCTTGCGCCTTTTTCAATGCATTCCTATGGGAAACCATCAATGCATTTCCTATGGGAAACCGTGCTTCGCAAGACGAAAAATTCACAAGACGAAAAAACTCGCAGAACGAATTAATTTCGTCTTGCGAGGCACCACTGTATTCAGGAGTGAAGGTAGAATGAAGCATCATGTTTAGTAGCCATACTGGAAACATTTTCCCTTCCTGTAAATAAACCCCTTAGTCTACATAAGTGATGGAGATGTGGAGTAAACTATTACATTTCTTACAACAGGTAGCATAGCTACAGTATTATTTCTTTATCATGTGGATAGGAAACAGGAACCATGTTCTGAGCTGCAGAGAAAGCCAGAGTCCACTTGCAACATACAATGCAACACTGACTTGCATTTTGATTCCCACACACCCAACTCTAGCATACCTAACGGACTGTTTAATCCAACCTCAATATGTAAGTGCAATAACATCTAAAAATCACATGAATCAATACCATCTAGAAGGCTGGTCACATGTTTCCAGAATCCATTTTTCAACAGGAAAAGCAAGCTGCCATTCAGAATGCAATGGAAGGATATGGTGTGGCCAAATCAATATAGGATTAACAAAGATTTCCATTATCGCTGTGATTTCGTTTTTAATGAGCTCACAGTCAGTCTATGAAGCAGAAGGATGCATGTTTCTCTGCTGAGCGATCACATCTGTAATTTCATTAGGAAAACTGAATTTTGCAGATGTAACTCTTTGAAAAGGGGGGTGGCATTCTGTCTCTTGGCAATGCTTCTTTCTGACTGAAAAATGAAGGAACAGCCAGCCACCTCTTTGAATGGTGACTGACCATTTCGCAATGTGCCAGGTTTAGTTGCTTGAATGTGAATATGACAGCATGTGAAGTCCAGTTCGTTATCTTCTCATAAAAGTGACAAAGCTCTTGCAGTTCATAAAGTGCCGTGTGACTGAAGTTTGCAAAGGTTGTGTTTTTTTTTTCATCCAGACCAATTTCTTTCGAATTTGAGTTCTTTCACTCATCTTAGCTACCTACAAGAACCTGAAACATATTGAGCACCGATTGCCCTGAACCTTTTCATATCATCTGGGGGCCCTGAAATTTTGCCACCTCTAACTTCCCATACAATGACACTGGGAGCACAGCAGTGTCAGCACAGAGCTCTCCCAAGTCAATGGTGGCAGTCCTTGGTACTACTGGCTGTATCAACCGATGGTTCCCAGGTTCACATTTTTCATGTCCCTGGTAGAGGTCTTCTTGGAGAACCAGTTCCAGCATATGTTTATAGATGCATCCTGCACCATAGTCTTCCCTTTCCTGAAGCTTACTATGTTCGGTTTATCGGACTGTGAAATGACTTGCCACACTCTGGGCAGTCCTGCGAATTTCCTTTCTTTTGCTCGCTTGCCAGGTTAGCAAACTCTCAGAGTTTGTGGAAGTCTAGGTCTGCAACCTCTCTCTAACTCCTGAGGTTTCTTTTTTTTTTTCCCATCTGTGGCTTCAAGTGCAGCCTCTTATTTCAAGAACTCTGGAGGCCTTGGCAGGTTCCAGTGTGAGATCAGGGTCATTTTGCAGCATCACAGACACGTGGCCATCTCAAAGCTCAACTCCTCATCTTCTCCTATCAAAATGGAGTTAAGATTTAATATCCAAGTTTGCAAAACAAAACGTGGAGCTATCATTTTTACTTTTATTTTTAAAGCAAACTTGCTTTGTGCATTGAATGAAGTACACTATGGCTTACAAAAGCTCATAGCAAATAAACCAGTTAGTCTCTAAGGTGTCACAGTGCTTTTGGTCATATTAGATAACTTATTCTTTCAGCAAACAAACTGGTGCATGGTTCATATGGCAGGGACCGGATTTTAAAAATTGGCAGTAGTGGTAGAAGAAAAAATCAAGCCCTCCTTTATAATCTAATCTGTTTTTAACCGCCACACTCTTTCCCTCATATTAAAAATGTGTCTTTTTGACACAAGCTTTCTAACTCAATTCACAAGCTACAGAAGAACGGGGAGGGTAATATTAGAGACTCTTGAGAGCTCCTGCTAAAGTTGTGAAAATTCAGTGAAAAATGGGCAGCATTTTCCTTTTTGATAGGCACCGGCATTATCTTCCATCACTAGGAAATGCTATAAAATGATAGTCTGTGAGAATACCTTGAATTGATATTTCAAAGGGTTTCTTTTGAAAGGATGATTTATAGATCACAAGACCAATGGGGCTTTTATCAAAAGAAAATGGATTCTTTTGTTGAACTATTGAGAAAAGATTGATGATGTGCTACAGCCAAGCTTAGTTTTGGTGACTTGGTGGTACGTAAATCACTAGCATCGTATAAGCTCAATACTTATTATGCGGCATCCCAAACAACACACACAGACTAATTGCCGGCAAAGTTGTTTTCTTCCAGAAGAGGCCTGAACGGATGGTTTTAGCATAATCGTGGATTCCATGTGATTTATGAGTCTGCTGATGCAGGCCAGTCATTAGACCAATTATGTACTGTATAGCAAGATGCACATAGAGCTTCAGGATGCTGATGGCAACATAGTGTGTGCACACTCAGAGGATGACCTCCAAACCATCCTAAATATATCCTAAAGAAGCTTACAAGAAGCTTGGCCTATCGCTCAACATCCAAAAAACCAAAGTGCTGCACCAACAAGCACAAAACAACCCCTCTGCAGCCCCACAAATCCAACTCAATGGTGTAACATTGGAAAATGTTGATCACTTCTCCAACCTGGGCAGTTACGTATCTTTCTGCAAGGGCCGACATTGATGCCAAAATCCAGCATCACCTAGCTCTGCAAGTGCAGCTTTTTCCCAATGGAAGTGCAGAGTGTCTGAGGACCAGGAGATTTACAGGGAAAACAAAATGCTTGTTTGCAAAGCTATTGTACTGCCAACCTTACTATATGCTTGTGAAACACGGTCCACTTATAAACACCGTGTCCAACTCCCTGAAAGATTGCATCAATGGTGTCTCCCAAAAATTTTACATATCACTTGGGAAGACAGGCGAACTAATGCCAGTGTACTGGAAGAAGCAAAGATCGCCAGTGTCGAAGCAATGATTCTTCAACACCAACTTCGTTCAGATGCAAGCAGAAATTCCCAACCACAAACTCCAGAGAGCAGCTGATCCCTCCTGAAAATGCAGTTGGCATCCATCAACTGACCTTGAAACCCTGCATTCAGGAGTGTTATTCAGGGAGGTTTATGGGTGAACACTGTCAGGAGCTCATCCTACACTCGAGTAGGACCCTGGTAGAGACGCATTCCCCACTGGCATGTTCCCTCCCTCCTGGTCGTTCGCTCGGGAGCTTCAAAAGCTTTCTTCTGCCCGAACATCACAGCGACCAATGCCAACAGACACCGGCACACTTAGGGATCCACAGAGTCTGCGCAGCATGCGCGTGACAGACCTCAGCAACTCAGCATTTTGGCTAATCTACATTATTTACATTCAAACACACACGGAGCACTGCAACATGGCTCCCTCTCTCTCTAGCATCAGACAGCAAAGAGAAAAAGAACAAAGGACAATAGTCCCACTTCATGGAACACAGTAACACAAACATCCTGTCTCCGTCACTTCCCACTCAAAACATATACTGTCATGTGATAGACAACAATCCCATGACTGCAATCACGGAGCAGGAATTCTAACAAACACATCCTAAGGCAATCGGGTGAATACAGGGGCCATCTGATTTGGGTGACTGGTGTTAAAGGTTTCCTAACTGTAAGGCAGAAGGGTAATGGGACAATTTATCCAAAGATGTTGCGAAGTTTTTTCTGTCTTGGGAAGTAGCTTTGCTCCCCAAAACCCCTTTAATATTTGGAAAATAGTTCTGCACAAAGTTTGGCTCTGGTGCTTCTATTCAGAGAGTGTTGGATTCAGAAATCCTTTGAGCAGCCTTAAAAGTCTTTGAAGCTCTGACTAGACGAGGGCAGAGGAAGGAGAAATTCATATGATAAATATACTGGGGAGTAGTGCTTTCTAAAAGCCTGCTATAAACTTAATCCATTGTTACACGTATTTTATTAACCCACTTGAGTGGACACCACAATGAGGATGAGGGTAAAATTTGGACTAAATCCCCCAAAGAAGCCACAGCTTCATGCGCAATGCTCCTCTAATGTACTTCTGGAACAGCTTTGCTCC
This sequence comes from Podarcis tiliguerta, assembly GCF_965153285.1. Taxonomy (NCBI): domain Eukaryota; kingdom Metazoa; phylum Chordata; class Lepidosauria; order Squamata; family Lacertidae; genus Podarcis; species Podarcis tiliguerta. The sequence goes on from NC_139545.1 coordinate 11,401,707, forward strand.
CCGATGATTTATATTTGTTTACTTTTCAAATCCCTAAGTCTGACATACTGTAAAAAGGATAGGTCCATAACTAATAAGAGCCGTATGTTTGTCTAGCGTTCGTTGCCTGTGTCTTTTGTTCTGCTGTGTTAATGTGCCGTGTCTCCAGCCTATCCGTAGACAATAACCCATAATGCAATTTGGACTTGGATTCATTAAACATGATTAGCACAGCATACTAATGAAAATCCAAAATTAGCTTGTGGAATAGAACACCAGACGACCTTCCCAGCCCATTCAGAGAAGCTCACCTTCGACGTAGCAGAGCTTTGCTCGACAGTAGATGCTTTGTGCATTCATCTATCTTGCAAAGAGAAATGTTCGTAAGTTGAATAAAATATTCTGGAACACTCCATATGCCCTTTTAATTCCCCCTACCTATCCCGTTTATTTTGTGTTTATTTTGCAACAAACATTTTGTTGCAGAAACAATACTTAGATTTAGATCCTGCTTATTTTTACTGGCGATTGACAAAATTGTTATCCAGTCCCTTCCAACGATCCCCTGGGACTTGGATTGCATGGACAAGTCGAAAGCAGGGCTCCGTTGCACACCAAGTCCTACACTCCATGTTGTGCTGATGACACACTTTGAAGATGTTGGTTTGCATTTAAGTTCCATGCCTGTCCCTTCTCTAATGAAAAAGTGCTACCATCACATTTGCTATGAATGCAGGAAGGTGATTCCGTTTCCCCACCCCCACCCCAAAATTATATCTCACAAACATGGATTTTAGAGAGCATCCTCAGAGTGTCAACACTGATGGTGGCATAGAAATTCTCTCCCTTTAACGACACAAATCTGTCAATTAGTTGCACACAGCAATTACCGGCCCTTTTCTTTAATATTTGTGAAGACTCCAACCTTTCCAAGGATGATAAATGACTCCGTAAAGTATGCAGTGCAGGGATTTGCTAAATGTGCACTTTTCCTCTCTCCTTTTATATATTTTTTATAATAATTCCCCCCCCCCCAGTTATTTTGCGCAATCAATAGAGAAAAGACATCCTTTTTTTTGAAAAAAGGAAAAAGCACAGAGGAATAGTTTAAATGAAAATAAAGTGCCTTCTCATTCAGCAAATGGCCAGAGCAAGGAGACATTCTTACACTTGGGCTAATTAACGGAAGAGCTAACATTGTTAGCCAAATTAGGAACTAAACCTCATTTTAATTGTTTTGAAACTGAACAAAAAAGAATGAAAAGGAAAGCACTAGTATATTCCAAATATGACCTTTGAGAATTCCAGCTTCATTAGCATTTCAAACAGCACAGCACAAATTAAGATGGGAGATGTTCTGGAAGTGAGCTTTACATGGTACGCAATTAAAGAGTTGCAAACACTTGTTCCTTTGTCTCTATTAATTGTGGAATAGTATGTAAGTAGTGGTTTTACTCCAGTCACTATTATTCAGGGTAGTATCCTTCAGTTTATTTATGAGTTTCTTTTGGAATGCTTTGAAGAGAGGGTCCTGTTCACATTCAGTTTCACATTTCCCTGCCCCAATAATTCAATTCAATGTTTCCCTGTTACTCTTCCTCTTTCCTCTTCAGTGTCCTCACTGAGGTGGCCCAAATTTTCATGGCTCACCTTCCCCCGCCACGCCACGCCTCCTCCTCCTTCCCTGGTAAAGCTCTCTCCTTGGTCTCTAAAACATCCCAGTTTCTTTGTCTGTATTTCTCCTCCATCTCTTCTCCAGTCCCCCCCCCTCCTCCTCCTCCTTGCTCGGACCAGAAAGAATGCTCTCAGATGTTGGCCATTTATCTCTCAAAGGATGCTCTCGTCGTCCTTATCTACCAACGCTTTGCCAGATGTGTGTCTGTCGTAGGTGAAGTCTTCACTGCAGTCAGTGCCAGGCATATTAACAGACCCACATGATGGATTCGGTTACAACATAGGACTGTCCCATCTCTCTGTTGTGCCATACTACAATTTCCACAATTCTCTGAGTCTTTGTTCCTCTTTGCCGGTAGTTGTTGGTGTGTCTGTCAAGAATGTGTGCCCTGTGCAAAGGGCCTGTTGCCCTCACAAAGTGACTTCTAACCCTCAAACATGGATCCAACCCAACTTTCTTTGGAGCAAGATTTTGTGAGGCCTCAGGCGGGCACGACAGACCACAAAACCGAATAAGAACACTGAATTAGGTAAGTCAATAGCCTCTGTAATATAAATAAATCCTTCAGCATATTTTACCTCTTCAGAGAATCATAGAATTGTAGAGTTGGAAGGGACCCCAACAGTGCCTATATGGTATTGAGCGACAGAATAATTTGGCCATGATAAAGACATTTTGTCCATGGTATGGTTATTTTCCACTTAACTATTTTGGCACATTGGCACCCTATTTATAAAATTTAACAATTCCAAAATACAGGCACGCTTTCACTTTTGCAAGATTGAATATATTGCCTTCGGCTGTACTCGAGGGCCGATTTCAAAAAATTCTACTGGGAAAACGGTTATGTCCATGTGGAGGTGGCAGGGAAAGGTAAAAGACCCATGGACAGTTAAGTCCAGTCAGAGGCGACTATGGTGTTATGGCGCTCATCTCGCTTTCAGGCCGAGGGAACTGGTGTTTGTCCACAGACAGCTTTCTGGGTCATGTGGCCAGCATGACTAAACCGCTTCTGGCACAACGGAACACTGTGACAGAAAACAGGGCGGACAGAAATGCTGCTTACCTTCCCACCACAGTGGTACCTATTTATCTACTTGCACTGGCGTGCTTTCGAACTGCTAGGTTGGCAGGAGCTGGGACAGAGCAACGGGAGCTCACCCCATCACAGGGATTCAAACAGCTGACCTTCTGATTGGCAAGCCTAAGAGGCTCAGTGGTTTAGACCACAGCGCCACCCACATCCCTATGGAGATGGCAGTATTGAGTCAGTGGTTCATGAGCTTCTGGCTTGCACTCTTTATAAAGATACGAGGAGTGAGGCTATTACCCTTCTACTATTGTCCAATGGTTGCTCAACCATTGCTACCGTGTCCTTTCTTCTAGCAGATCAAAATAATCAGATGACAGCAAAAACTGCAAAAAAATAATAATCGCAGAATAAGGTCTATTATTTGATTATTGATGTAAACCTCCAAAATGTATTTTGTATAGTTAAGTTCTTACCTCTATATTCAGTACAATTTATTTTATTTTATTGCTATGGCTAGTGGCTGATGCAAATAAAGATTGTTCTGATATTATCCAAAGGGGCCCTAAGGGTCATCTAGTCCAACCCCTTGCAGTGCTAGAATCTCAACTAAAGCATCCATGAAAGAGGAACATCCAACTTCTGCTTAAAAAGCTCCAAGGAAGGGGAGTCCATAATTGAGGTTCTTCCTGCTCAACATTTCCATTTGGAATTCTAAATATCAATCTGTTGTGCAAAGGAAGGAACCCATTTTAAAAAAAACAAAACCCTATACTTACCTTCTCAGAAGTCAGCCCCACTGAATTCAGTGTTGCTGACCCCCACACCCCATGCCAGGTAACTGTGTACAACCATCACTTGCAGCCTGATTCAGAAATCTTAAACAAATTTACCTGGAAGTACTGTATTTTTCGCTCTATAAGACGCACCAGACCACAAGACGCACCTAGTTTTTGGGGGAGGAAAACAAGAAAAAATATATATTCAGAATCTCAGAAGCCAGAACAGCAAGAGGGATCGTTGCGCAGTGAAAGCAGCAATCCCTCTTGCTGTTCTGGCTTCTGGGATAGCTGCGCAGCCTGCATTCACTCCATAAGACGCACACACATTTCTCCTTACTTTTTAGGAGGGAAAAAGTGAGTCTTATAGAGCAAAAAATACGGAAAGTCCTGCTCAAATTATTCATAGGACTGCAGTGTGCATCAGAGAGAGAGAGAGAGAGAGAGAGAGAGAGAGAATTTTCACCTAACCTAGAGTTTGGGAAGAATTAGCAGATAGGTAAATCTACCTCGAATTTCTACTCTTTCATTGCAGCATAAGTCATTGCAGTGATTCCCACAATCCTAGAGGTGGTGTGTAGAAAAGAGAAGTTGAGAATTCTAAAGTGATTGTTATCAAACTGTAATTCACCCTTAGAAGCAGCTTCGAAACCCCCGGAAATAATGATACAGCCACAGCCACGCAGGCTGATGATTGGACAGTCAACAATGAAGTTGGTGAGCACATGAGTGGCAGGGAGAGCAATGAGATCCCTTGTCTACGGCACGATTTTTCTCTTTGTCACAGACAATGTGCTCTGGGATTAAGAAAATAATTACAGTGGGGCCTCGAGACTTAGTAAACAGTAATAGCCCAAGGATGAATCAGATTTGCTGATCCCAGCCGAGAATGACAATTAAGACGTAATATTTCCTCCCATTACCCCCTTACTGTTCATCAGTGTTGAAAAGTCAATTTAGACTTCACCATCTCTAGGTTGGTCAATGTGCTTCAGAGCAAGCAAGCGAGTATATAAACTGTCGATCATGCTACGCTTCCATTTCCCTGTTGTTTTTCTAGTGGGCCTAGTGAGATTAGAGCCAGTTGGAAACATAAAGCAAATTATTTCCTTTGCTTTGAAGTCTCAAACTACGCGTATCAGGAGCCAGATAAATGTTAACTCTTCCTCAGCAGCTAAAGAGGCACGTGCTGTCTCCACTGTAAAAGGTGGCCTGTGTATGAATCGCAAGTGGGAAGAGTACATAATAATAATATTATTATAATAGTTTATTATTTATACCCCGCCCATCTGACTGGGTTTCCCCAGCCACTCTGGGCAGCTCCTAACAGAATACAGTGGTACCTCGGGTTACATACGCTTCAGGTTATATACGCTTCAGGTTACAGACTCCACTAACCCAGAAATATTACCTCAGGTTAAGAATTTTGCTTCAGGATGAGAACAGAAATCGTGCTCCGGTGGTGCAGCAGCGGTGGGAGGCCCCATTAGCTAAAGTGGTGCTTCAAGTTAAGAACAGTTTCAGGTTAAGTACAGACCTCCAGAACAAATTAAGTACTTAACCTGAGGTACCACTGTATTAAAAACACCAAACATTAAAAACTTCCCTAAACAGGGCTACCTTCAGATGTCTTCTAAAAGTCAGATAGTTGTTTATTTCTTTGACATCTGATGGGAGGGCATTCCATATGGTGGGCGCCACTACCAAGAAGGCCCTCTGCCTGCATACCCCCTAATCTAGCCCAGCAAATGCTGTATCATTTGCAACAGCTGGCAGGTGACCATTATTGACGCTCAATATCAGGGGTGACCAATGGAGTGATCTCAAATTGTCGTCAAGCCATAATCACCCCTGACCACCAGTTGTGCTTTCTGGAACCGATCAGAGTTGCAGTTCAGTAACATCTTGAGAACCATGATGGTTGTCTGTTCCTTAGGCACAGCCATACAGGGCTGAGATACAAGTACTGGGGGGAGGTGTTTAAAAAAAGGAGGTGCCATTTCCCCTATCTCGATAAAGGTGGCAAAATGCCTGCCACAGACCACATATCAAGAGACAACACTAGTCTGTAAGTACTGTGAGGGGGGAGAAAAACCCCTGTAAACCCCTGTTCATTTCTAAGCTAGCCACCACCAGCTCACAGATAACAGCGTTTCAAATCTCCTCAACAATAATTCTGCCACTCATTTTCTGGTCACGCACCTAGATCCCTCCCACTTTGTACAGAAGCTGTACAAACCATAACCATTTTCACAAGTGACACTTAAATCAGCCCCTGAGTTCCTAGTAGCTGTCGGATAAATGAAAAAACCTGCATTGATTAGAATGTACATTCAGTTTTTAAAGTGCCTCTTCTCCACTGTCTATTTACAATATTCCATTTATTTCCATCTTACTCAATTCACAAGCAATGCATTCCGGTCTAAAAGAGGTTCTTCATCTTTCTTGTACAAAGCCTCCTTTATATTCCTCCAGAAAGAAGATGTGGACCATTTTTCTTTTCCTCGAGGTCCTTCAGGGCAAAAGAGAAATATTAACTACACAGAGAAAACGTTTTGTTGACAAGCTCCCCTGACCATTGCAATTTCCAAAACAAAATCAACATAAGAAAAACAAGCGCCAAAAACTATAAACTATGTTTATACCCAAAATTTCGGTAAAAACAAATAAAACCATATTTAAAAAGGCTGATTATTTGTACAGTCAATAAAACATTTTCTTACTCTTGTTGCCTGGCACTCAAGAACGGCTTTTGTGATATATTTCTGATCATTTTCTTATCCATTGAACATAGAAACAGGTTTGTCCAAAGACAGCTAAAGTTGATTGAACCAAGTTTCCCTCTGAGCTTAATATAACTTGCAAAATAGCAGATAGTGAGCCAGATCATTTACATCACTAGAATTTACCCCTATATAAATGAATCTCATAAAAAGTCTTATTCAATCTCCCATATAGAACTACAGGATTTCTGGTACTTGTTGTCTGTGATAAAAGTGTGTGTCTGTTTGTGTGTGACGTATATACAGTGGTACCTCGGGTTACATACGCTTCAGGTTATATACGCTTCAAGTTACAGACTCCACTAACCCCGAAATAGTACCTCGGGTTAAGTACTTTGCTTCAGGATGAGAACAGAAATCGGGCTCCAGCGGTGCGGCGGCAGCAGGAGGCCCCATTAGCTAAAGTGGTGCCTCAGGTTAAGAACAGTTTCAGGTTACGAACGGACCTCCAGAATGAATTAAGTACTTAACCTGAGGTACTGTATTGTTATGAGTTTGTTGAGGAGGGATTAGGCTGTATGCAGAAACCCTTTCAACTCCTGGATCCAGCAAATGGCGTTTCCATGCGCTCTGGTTTCTATCACGGTGTTCCGTTGCGCCAGTAGCGGTTTAGTCATGCTGGCCACATGACCCGGAAAGCTGTCTGTGGAGAAACACAGGCTCCCTAGGCCTGAAAGCAAGATTTACACCACACCTCAAAGTCGCCTTTGGCCGGACTTAACCATTCAGTGCTCCTTTACCTTTTTTACCTTATCTTCACTTCACACTGTGCTGTGACCTCCTATAAAACAGCATAGGGGAACCAGGTTAAGGTTGCAGCCACTGCAGCCTTTGTACATAAGCATTATTGCTTTGCAGAAAATTAACTTCTTCCTAAGCTTTTTATGTGAAGTCACAGCAGAATATGCATTTGTTTTTCTCTTCACATGTGTGGCAACAAGCACACATGGTCTCCAAAGAGATCTGCTCTTTGACACGTGAAGCAACACTATTCCTAGACACCAAAGGGTCGAATTTTATAAACTTGTCTGAATCTCTGTGTTTGAGCACATTATTTTCATCTAGCATTTTTTTCCCTGCAGCATCCATCACCATAGCAACAAAACTCCCTCATCACATACCTACAGGGCATCTGAAATTAAGAGGCGGGGGGGGGGGGGGGAGAGGATGTCTTCTTAAAAAGCTAAACAAAGCAATAAATGTCTGTATCTAGCAATTTAGGGATCTAAGAAAAAACATCCAGAGATGTTCACATCCCTAGCACAAATGCTAATCGGCAGTTGAGCGAGGCTTTTAATTCCCATTGGGCTGCAGCTACCCACATCTAAGAGAATCACTTTTGAAAATTCAGCATATGATACGTGCACTAAGAATGTGCTGTATTATGATGCCATTCGTAAATCACATTCCAATTTGGCAGCTGGACATCCACAGAGTTCACCTGAGGACCGCAGGTAACAGCTGGAAGCGAGCAAAACATGATCTCATAGCAATGCCGCAAAAACCTATTGCGGAAAACAGATGCCAACGAAACCATCAAGATCTAATGAAAACATTAGAGACATCCCGGATACTTTGAGAGACAAGATGAAAAAGTTTCATTTCCCAAAGACCAGCTAGTGGACTTTGCAGAAATTTGAATGTTTAAGCATGGAGCGGCACACGCAATCCTGATTACAAATTCATTGCTTTCCTTTTCAGCCAAGCATATCTGTTTGGTTGCTTTTCCTCGGATCTTCGCTTCCATCACTGTTAGACCAATTTATGAGTGCTCCACCCAGGCGTGCCTTGTCTTGACAGCTCTAGAAATGTTGCAGGCTGAAAGTGCTCCTGAAGATCCATTCATTACAGCCAATGACAGCAAACTTTGGAGCTCCAAGCCAGAAAAATGAGTGTGTGCCTGTTTATTTTACCTGCATGCATTTTTCTCTGAGCTCATAAACTGAAGGACAGCCAATCCACTTGGCCACAGGTGATCTTCTCCCCCTGCCCTGTTCTCCACTTATCTGCAAGCTGCCTTGCCTAATTTTGTACACCTTGGTGTCAGAAGCGGCACAAAAACATGCCGGCATACAGAAGGTGGCTGCAGATTATCAGACTGATGAAATAAAGAAACCTAAATGATATGATCTAATCTAAAATAGGGTGCTCCGAGTACTTGTAAAGCAGTCACTCGACAAAAACAAATAACCGATCCTGATCCAAAGACCATTAATCACCGAGGAGAAAGGAGAAGTCGTTTCTCCTGCCAATTCTAGTGACGGTTCGGAGACACCCCAAATTCATCATTCTTTGGGAATAATTGGCTATGTCAGTGTCAAGCTGAAATTTCCCCCAAAACACCTGACACACAAGTGACCAGAAGCACCACTTTCTTCATTATCTCGGGATGATACATTTGTTCTGTTCATAGAGATAAGGCTCCCAAGAGGCTGCCGAGCTGAGAGTCTCAAACAATCCCTTACAATTGCCGTAATAGAAGTGACATGTGTTTTCCCTTCCTCCCCGCCCCAGGAGTTCTTCCAAATTTCCTCTGAGCTGGTGCCTGAACAGCTGATGAAGAAGAAAGGTACATTGCAGCCTTACCTAATTTATTTTAGATGGCATCAATGGCCTTTGTTGTTGTTGTTGTTGTTGCTTTTGCAAAGGTGTTTATGAAGTGTAACTCCACCGAGAGCTCCACAAACAGCAAGAAGACTATTAGCATGTGTGCGTGTGTTTGTCTACCAGATAGTTAATGATATCTCAGCACATGCTTATCGTAACTGGAAACATATGTGGAGACTTGGGGGGCCAAACCCCCAGCTGTGGATTTAACACCCAGAGCGCCCAACTCTATTTATTTTCCTTGCGTGTGTGCAATGCGCACACACCAGACAGCAATTCGCATTCGAAAGCTCAGAGCAAAATCCTTTGTAGGGTGCAGGCAAGCAACATCCTCACCTTTTCTTTCAACTAGCGGCAGACACGAAGTGAATGACCTGCGGTGTTCTGGGGATATTAAAGGGGCTGCAGGCAGAAAGGTACATGGCAGAAAATAAATGCAGCCATACAGTAGGGGGTGGATTGCTTTTACTTCTTTAAAGTTTCACTCTAGAGAGATAGATGGTAAATGCAAATCCGGGGCAGCACTATTCATGCATGATCCCCTTGGCCCGGCTGGAAGATCAAAACCTTGCCTGAAACTCCAAAATCTGGGGCAATTCATGTGCTCATATAGTAGGGCTATACTGCCCCTGGATTAATTTGGCTAATCCTCAAGCCAGCCATCAGGCCTAACCTTTGAAAAGGTGTAAAATATTTCCCAGTTAGGTCTATGCTCTATTTGCACAAGCCTGTGCCTTTGCGAGTTAGCCAGTTACAGTATTTTTTGCTCTATAAGACTCACTTTTTCCTTCCTAAAAAGTAAGGGGAAATGTGTGTGCATCTTATGGAGCGAATGCAGGCTGCACAGCTATCACAGAAGCCAGAACAGCAAGAGGGATTGCTGCTTTCACTGCGCAGCGATCCCTCTTGCTGTTCTGGCTCCTGAGATTCAGAATATTTTTTTTCTTGTTTTCCTCCTCCAAAAACTAGGTGCGTCTTGTGGTCTAGTGCGTCTTATAGAGCAAAAAATACGGTAATGATGTGGAATGACTTGTTGGCCAGGCCAACTCGAATCCACACAACCTATCAGGTGAACTGCAACATGCCTCAGAAGGGACACAAACACCTGCGAATCGAACTCAGATGCCTTTTCAAAAATAGATACAGAAGCAGTCATAGCAGCAAGACTCTAGCAAGCTTCTGTTTCAAATGCAGCAAGCTTAAGCCCCGCCTACTTGTCATAAGCAAAGTTCTGCTTAGTGCATTCCTGGCAATATTTCTCTGACGAAAATAGGGAAGTATTTCTTCTTCTTCTTCTTCTTCTTCTTCTTCTTCTTCTTCTTCTTCTTCTTCTTCTTCTTCTTCTTCTATTTATATTTACACCCTGCCCATCTGACTGGGTTTAAGAAAACATTAAGCATTTAAAAACTTCCCTATACAGGGCTGCTTTCAAATGTTTTCTAAACGTATAGTTACTTATCTCCTTGGCTTGGAGGCCAGATAACTCCCTACCCTCCAATATTTCTACAATGAAAATAGGGACATCCTATTCTATAATCATCATCATCATAACTTGCCCAGCTGATTGGGTTGCGCCAACCACTCTGGTGGCTTCCAACATATATAAAAACATAGTAAAACATTACACATTAAAAAACTTACCCATACAGGCTGCCTTCAGATGTCTTCTAAAGGTTATATAGTTACATCTCCTTGGCTTGAGGGTTGCATAACTCCATAGCCTCCAACATTTCTCCAATGAAAATAGGGACGTTCTAAGGAAAAGCAGGACATTCTGAGATCAAATCAGAAACTGGGATGGCTTCTGTAAATCTGGGACTTTCCCTGGAAAATAGGGAGACTTGGAGAGTCAGCTAGTGCAGTGAATGCAGTCTGGAATGTTTATAGACCAGGGAAGAGAAACCTATGGCTCTGCAGAGGTTCCTGGACTACAGATCCCATCCGCCTCAGGCAGCATGACCATGGATGATGGGGACTGTAGTTCAGCAATATCTAGATGGTCCCAAGTTCCTAATTCCTGCTGCAGACCAGCAGAGAGAAACAAGTAGCTAAAATATCCTGACCTAATAGTTAGATTTAACAGAGAAGTAAAAAAGAAATTGGAGCATGTGCTTAATAATCACCTTCATCCGTGCTTACATCCACCTACTGACAGATTTTGAATTTCAAAGAAGCTTGAACATGCAGTCTACGCGGGTATTCACTTAGGGACACCATTTATGGCAACTGCGATATTTGTCAGCAGAACTGCTCCAGTTGCAGAAGTGCTTTAAATGCTTCTTGCAATTCCTGTAGGCTGAATAGCTCCTTGTTGAGGGGCTTGCAAGGTCAGTTAAGTATCTCTAAATTTAGAATACCTCGTTTAGGGCTGCCAGAGCTGTGAAAATATCTGAGCAGAAATCTCTGGGTGGTTTAGGTATCTGTCCAAAGTGTTCCATCACTGAGGTTCATATTTGCTGAATACCTCTGCACAAAGAGTCTTCACCGTGCTAAATGTATCTTTAACCTAACATTTATTATCCTCTCTGTGTTGCTGCATAATGATGCTTGCCTGAAGAATCTGAACTGCCGAAATAGGCAGGAGGTCAAGAGCATGTAGTCTGTTGATGGCTAATCCATAACTTAATTTCTGGTAGACCAATTAAATGCTTGCTGGTTTCTAGGATTCTTGCAAAGAATGTACTAAGTGGATTTTGATCTAGTGGGTCTCATGTTGATCTGGGCTTAAGTGTTGTGCCACCTGACCTTTGGAGTTCACTCACTCTGAATATTAGACAGGTGCCATCTCTTGTGTGGGACATGGGTGGCGCTGTGGTCTAAACCACAGAGCCTAGGGCTTGCCGATCGGAAGGTCGGCGGTTCGAATCCCCACAATGGAGTGAGCTCCCATTTCTCGGTCCCTGCTCCTGCCAACCTAGCAATTCGAAAGCATGTCAGAGTGCAAGTAGATAAATAGGTACCGCTCTGGCAGGAAGGTGAATGGCATTTCCATGCGCTGCTCTGGTTCACCAGAAGCAGCTTAGTCATGCTGGCCACTAGAACCTGAAGCTGTCTGCGGACAAATGCCAGCTCCCTTGGCCAGTAAGGCGAGATGAGCACTGCAACCCCAGAGTCGTCCATGACTGGACTTAACGGTCAGGGGTCCCTTTACCCTTTACCTTTTATCTCTGGTGTTAACTTGGCACCTACTTTTAAAACTGTGGTCTGTATTTTCCAACATCTGTATTGGAATAGCGGACCACAAAACAAGCAGCTGAAGTTCCAAGATGGCGACGGCTTAGCAAGCAGGCTTCAGAGCTCCGCAGATAACAGGACTATAATTAGCGTTGATTGCCACCCAGGGATGTAATTTTTCCTTTTTTTACTTCTCTACTTTTAAACTTACCAACCTACTGAGATTGTAACAGCACCTTCTTGTCTATGCTATGTATTGGAATAGTTTTTAAGATGTTTTTATGATTCTGTTGCTTGTTGTTTGCTGGCCTGGGCTCCTTTGGGAGAAGGGGCCGGATATAACCCTAATAAATAAAAATAAATCTGATCCGACAAGAGAAAAGTACACACTCAGGATTAGACGCCTTATCTTTTGGGTGATCCTGAGTAAGTAGCTCTGCATATTTAACATAGGAAAACAAGGATTCTAATTTTTTTTTCTCCTTTTCCTAAAACAAGTGTCACACAAGATTTATCCCCTCACCTCTGCATACCCTCCAACATTTCTCCGATGAAAATAGGAACATCCTATTCCATGATCATTTTACTGGGTAGCCCCAGCTCGTCTAGTGGCTTCCAAAATATATAAAAACATAACAGAGCATTAAACGTTTTAAAGCTTCCCTCTACAGGACTGCCTTGAGATGGTTCAGGGAGGTCAGATTTCTCTGATGAAAATAGGGACGTTCTAAGGAAAAGCAGGATTTTGCAGGATCAAATCAGAATCCGGGACAACTTCTGTAAATCCAGGATTATCCCTGGAAAATAGGGACACCTGGAGGGTCTGTGCCTGGAGTAAGGGGCCACATTCAAGTCTCCTATTTTATTTAAAAATAATAATGTGACAAGAGATTTTGATCACATCCACACCATACATGTAAAGCGCGCGCGCACACACACACACACGCACACACAAATAATAATCCTGGAAACTGTAGTTTACCCCCTCACAGACCTGCAATGTCCAGAATCCTTAGCAAACTAGAGTTCCCAGGTTTCTTTGAAGCATGTGTTTTAAATATGCAGTGTGGATGTCACCTCTGTGTGTTTCTCTGTGATGGTACCAACATTCATCATTTCCTTTAATCCTATATCTTCTGCAACGGATTGACAAAACTCCCATTATTTCCAGTACTACATGATCAATTGCATATCTGTAGTCTCTGAGAGAGAAGATATCTGTACATGTACTGACATTTAGAGTTACGGCTTCAAGATGATTCTCTAGAATCTTGCAAAGATCCCTTTACCTCCAATATGGGTTGTAACAGTGCTTTTTCTCTCTTTTTTTAAAAAAAAATACCTCGGGTTAAGAACTTAATTCGTTCTGGAGGTCCGTTCTTAACCTGAAACTGTTCTTAACATGAGGTACCACTTTAGCTAATGGGGCCTCCTGCTGCCACCGTGCCGCTAGAAAACAATTTCTGTTCTCATCCTGAAGCAAAGTTCTTAACCTGAGGTACTATTTCTGGGTTAGCGGAGTCTGTAACCTGAAGCGTCTGTAACCTGAAGTATCTGTAACCTGAGGTACCACTGTACTCTCATTTTCCTACTTGTATTGAAATACTGCTCCTCAGTGAGGCCAAACTTAGATTCACAAAATGTTTAGGGGTATGCGTACCCCTGCGTATCCCCCAGAAAAAAAGCACTGGGTTGTGTACAGGAGCAGTGGACCTTTTTGCAAGTGTGTCACAACTCACACTAAAATATGAGATGCTGCCATTTCAATACATGTTGCTCTGCATATGTGCAGCTCCCCTTGGTGCAATTTTACCTCTCTAATGGCCACAGCATCAAGGAATACATTCCATGTGTAGATGAGGCATCATCTCAAGATTTCTGCCCTGTGTGTATGGCTTAACACAAAATGGCTGCCATATTAGAGACAGGGAGGAGAACAGCAACCCAAAATGGTCTGGGCATCAGCTGCCTCAGCAGTGCCAGATTTACGTATAAGCTAAACAAGCTATAGCCCACTTAGGGCCCCACTCTCTTGGGAGCCCCAAACAAATTATGGGGAGAAAGCTGGATGTACATTTCCAACATACAAGATAAAAAACAAATAAAATAAAATCTACATACAGCAAGTGTTTTGTGTTGTGTAGGCTCCTATGATGTAAGTAATGGGCCCCGCCTGCTCGCCTACTCCCTAAAATATCACTGTTTGCTCATTTCTATAACAATTACTTTGATACAATGCATATTTTGTTATGTGCAAATGGCTTTAGATACCTATTAGGTCCATAAATTACCATATAGCATATATTCAACACAAAAAACAGCAACAATTTGCTGTTGACGAATTACAGCTGGACATATAAAGGGCCCAATTACCTTCAGTAGCTTAGGGCCTCATCAAACCTAAATCCGGCCCTGAAGCTGCCTCTGTTGATGTGGGGCGGGGAGGCAACTGAATCAGACCCACCTCGATCATGGATAGAAGAAGCTCTTTATACCTCTGCTCTGTCCAGAAAGGAATGGAGTGAGGGTGTTCAAACCTGGCATACAATGAAATATTGGCATGTTTAAGGGTGTATGTTCGGTGTAGGAGAGTCTGAGCCATTGCAGACAGGAACTGAGCAGGTAAAGCAAACACATCGCTCAGGCATTGTGGATTTTTACTCTTGATAGCCTTTCACAGGAAAGGGTATTATAGGAGTACTGGCTTGCTGCAGGCACCACATTGGCAAATCTGTAGCTACTATACAAAATCAGTCTTATGGACCCATCGTATGCATGCATACCAAGAAGCTCTGTGGGTAGGTTTGCAGCCTTAAAAATATAAGATTCTGTTAATGTATCACGGAGGGATGCCTAGTAGTTAAGGCTTGAGATTGAACGTCCCTATTTATATCTCATTCCTATTATGACAATTGTGTGGTCAGATTCTGTGGAAGCTATGCAGGACGTTTCCGAGACCTAGATTTTTTCTGAACAAAGAAAAAGTTAACTTTCAGTGCTGCTGGAAAGATTAATGAATGGGTAGACTCTGCCAGTCATATACTAAATTGACTCATAGCCAGAACTAGTTCAAATCCTGTTATTTCTCAATCATGGAAGAGGCTTTCAGATGAAGCATGTTAAGCTTGCTCCTACACAGAGCCAATGATCCTGAGAATTTGCAACCCATTCATTGGATCCAGTTAGCTGAAGTTAGGACCCACTGAGATTTATGGGACAAGTTAGTCACGGCTTAATTTCTATGATTTCAATAGGAACTAACTGCAGGGACGTTAGTCTAGATCAGTGTCTCCCAAATTCGGGTCTCCAGTTGTTTTTTGGACTACAACTCCCATCACCCCTTGCTAGCAGGAGCAGTGGTCAGGGATGATGGGAATTGTAGTCCCAAAACAGCTGGAGAATGAAGTTTGGGAAACACTGGTCTAGATCCAACCCGGGGTGTGGTATTTCACTCATTCTGGTTAGCATCCTCCACAGTGTCAATCTGAGCAGAATTCATGCCATGTGCCATTTTTTCAGGGCCTCAACACAGAAGTACATGATGATGATGGTGGTGGTGGCATATCTAAAACATTTGCATGACTCCTGGTATTTAGACAGTGGAGCACAAGAATGGTGCAACCTGCAACCCTCAGCCTTATTTCATCTGAGTGCAACCGAGGGGGCAACGTAGCAAAGGCAGAGGCAGCCGTTCACTTTTTGCTTTGCCCCAACCCACTGTTTGCTCCGGCCTTACACACTCCTGGCATGCAACACCTGAGAGATTACCCCGAGAGAAAACAGTCCTTAAAGAAAAAAGGTTCCCCACCCGAAGTCTAGATCCTCAACCCCTAGAGCGCGCCCCCCCCCCCCCGCTCAACTCTTTGTAAATTTTGTGAGAGAGTCTTATTCCCCACTGTTCTGCTACTTTGAGGGCGCCTTAAAAGGGTCCCAGTCTGTCACAGGAGTCTACCTTTTCGGCAATGCAATGCCTCTTTGAGAGTTAAAACAGTAGGAAGGCCCATCTGAGGACCCTCAGTAACTGAGATTTCAAAATCCTTTGGATGTTCTCCAGACCAGTCACACAAACAGAAGGTAAGCTTCTACTGGGAGCTGGAGAAAGAAGAGCTTAAGGCATGCCACACAATCTAAATTGTGCTGGAATTATTGTGCTGCCAGGCCCACAGCAGAAAAAAGTGGGGCTGGGCTCCCAGTTTCCCAGTACCCCATATGTAATCTTGGGGTATCACTTCAGCGACCCGACCCTACAATGCACACAGGTCACAGAATTGACGTCATGTTGGGCCTATGAGTCCTGCTGCTCCTGTCAACATTATCCCTGTAGGCTGAGACGGTGGTATTGGCCAGTGATCAGGACGTCCTGCACCTGGATCCTTGTCCTTTGCCACAGCAGACTCTGTGAGCTGTGACCAGGAACAGCCCCACTGCCTTGTCCCAGAGGACCTCAGCTCAGCAGGAGCTGTTGCCGGGCAACTGGCAGGTATCCATAGAAGAAGACCTACCTCCATCATGGGCTGATGAGCTACTCATTCCTCTTCCTTCGCCTCAGGGAACAAAATCGAAGAAGAGCAAACATGAAGGCACCACTTGAGCAATCCAGTCGCTGGGATTATAATTTTTATTGTGAGAATTTTTTGTAAGCCTCTCGGGGTTATATAGCAGGAGATAAGCACCCTAAATAAAATAGCTGCGGCCATTGTTAACTCACTTCCACCTCTGCGCAGCTGCTGTTCCTGCACCCTGGCCCATGTTCTGGAGCCACAAAGATGGGAGATGCTGCAGCAACTTCTACCCTGATCCCACGTTTACTTATGATTCACTTCACGGCGCTCAGCTGCCTTGCTGAGCAGCTCACGAACCAGCTTTTCATTCCTTGTCGCGGGAAGGTGGGGGGGGGGGAGAGAGAGATGTGTCAAACTGATTGACAAAAATTATATCTAATCACCTTACGTGCCGCAGTTGACATGTGAACATTCAGTTGAATTCCACAGGAAGAGCTTCCAAAAACTGTTCTAGCAAGAGGACATATTAAATCATTCCTCTCCTTGCCTTTTGTCTTTGGCGTCTTCCTAAAACATTGTCCTCTTTTTTGCTTAAACGGACATATCCAGCCTAGGAAGGAAGGCTTGCCTTAGCTTCTCCAGTGGAAGGAGAGAAAGACATTATTCTCCTACCATTTTTTTCTTCTTTTCAAGAGAGAGAGGAAGATGCTCAGACAGCATCCCCTACTGGCCATGCCAAGCTCATCTGTGTGCAGCTGGTGCAGAACACAAAACTGATCTTTTCTAAGTTTCCCTTTCCTGGTTCTTTCACAAAGCGCGAAGGGCTCCTCTTTAACTCATCTCGAAATACATAATAATAGAGTTATACCTAAACATTCCAAGTCTCAAAGGTGCTTTGCGACGTGGAATAACCACGGCACACAGTGCTCCTCAGGCAGGTAGCATCCTCTCAAAAGATTTTGGAAGATAACAGCATGGATCAGGAGAATTACCAAGGCATTAACTTCTCTGATTGCATCCCCTGCAGTTTAATAACAAGGGCTCTGTGCTCCGAGGTGCCGCAGCTGAATTTCAGACTCCCGTGAGCGAGGAAAGCAAAAGCTTATTAACCGAATGAGGGAAAGGGAAAAGTTTATTAGCGGGGTGAGATGGATCTGGCTTGCATTGGGCAAAAGCAACATGCTTCCTTAATTACATGCAATGCCCATCGCCCACAAGCAGCTGCACTGTCGTGGTCATGCAGTTATATGTCATCTTGATAAGACAAGAAGTGGGGAACCAAAAGCTATTAGATTGCTAAAATTAAGAGCTCTTCTCTCAGGACAATCAGCTCCACCAGGCTCCGGACATTTTGCTGCCTGCGACAAAGGGCAAAATGGTGCCCTTCACCATGACACATATGGAAGCTGATGGGACTGGCAGTTGAATTCTACTCCAGTACTGGTGAAAAAAGTGTCTTCCACTGTACTTGAGGGCATTGGGCTAGTGCAGGGGGCACAAGGCAGGGAACACTCACAGCTCTGGCATGTCCCCGCATCTCAGCATCTGTCACCTGAGGCAGCTGCCTCATTCTGTCCCATCATAGGGCCGGCCCTGCCCCTCCTGAAAGTAATGCCCTTTCCAGCTGCATGGTTGGCCTGAATATTATGGGCCCAAACCAGCCGTAGTTGTGGGCAAACCATTATGTCGTTAGGCATCACGCAACATACATGGTTTCTTGCATCATGCAGCTGAAGCTGGCATGCTGGGAAGTTCCTAAATGATTTCTCATCCATGCAATGACCATAATCAGACCTTCTTAGCTTCATCAGGACTAATGCACCATGGACTTTCAGATCATGCCTTTGGAAGCTTTATGAAACGTCTTCCCCAGTCAGGTCTGCCCAGCATCTTCCTCGTTAAGTTTTAGGTGTAGGTTAAGGGACTTCAACTTGATGGGAATACGTAAACAGAAACACATCAACTAAGCACACAAAAGGCTGTTTCCTCATGCAATTGCAATGCAATTCTGGGCTGCATCAATAGCAGTATAGCATCTAGATCAAGGGAAGTAATAGTGCCACTGTATTCTGCTCTGGTCAGACCTCACCTGGAGTACTGTGTCCAGTTCTGGGCACCACAGTTCAAGAAGGACACTGACAAACTGGAACGTGTCCAGAGGAGGGCAACCAAAATGGTCAAAGGCCTGGAAATGATGCCTTATGAGGAACGGCTAAGGGAGCTGGGCATGTTTAGCCTGGAGAAGAGGAGGTTAAGGGGTGATATGATAGCCATGTTCAAATATATAAAAGGATGTCACATAGAGGAGGGAGAAAGGTTGTTTTCTGCTGCTCCAGAGAAGCGGACACGGAGCAATGGATCCAAACTACAAGAAAGAAGATTCCACCTAAACATTAGAAAGAACTTCCTGACAGTAAGAGCTGTTTGACAGTGGAATTTTCTGCCAAGGAGTGTGGTGGAGTCTCCTTCTTTGGAGGTCTTTAAGCAGAGGCTTGACAACCATATGTCAGGAGTGCTCTGATGGTGTTTCCTGCTTGGCAGGGGGTTGGACTCGATGGCCCTTGTGGTCTCTTCCAACTCTATGATTCTATGTGCCCTTGTGCGATTTGAGCCAATCTGTACGATCCAGCAAAAGTTGGAACACTCCAAACTTGCATTGAAACTGAAGGAGCTCGGTATTTATCCTCAAGTTTGAATTCAAATTACTTAACTGAAACATAAGTGCAGGCAATTTTGCTGGATCACACCCAGTTTTAACCTCTACTGTTTCATGGCACTCTTTCTTTAGGTAAAAGTGAAGTTGTGTGTGTTTGGTTTCAAAAGCAAGGAGGAATGTGGCATTATAGGATCTATAAGAATGTGAGGACATTTGGTGCTGGCAAAACATTGACTACTCGTACAATACCATGCAAAGCTCTTTCTCTTGTTTAGTGCTTCTCTAGAGGACAATGATCACTTATCTCTCTTTGCAAGGGTATTTTGTGGGGTAGACAGAGGAGGCGGTAACTTAATGCCATGACTTCTAAAATTACATACCACCAATGAGATTAACATCCTTCCCCTCCCCAAGGCACATTTACTGAAGATAATACAGAACTTTAAAATCCTGTTGTTCAAACTCCCTGTGCTTTTTAAAGTGCAGGAGACAATCTGTAGTTGCTTATTTTGTATCTAAGCAACTGTCAGACTCCATATCTACTAATAAGAAAGGGTGTAATTATATGCTGCAGCTTTAATTAGCAGCAGATGCCTATGTTTATGAAATAAAATGTAAGATTTTTCTGAAGTGCAGAATCCTGATTATATGCAAATTGAAAATACATTTTTGTTGCTTTTGAAGGCTCTTTTTAGCTATAGCTTATTTTATATATTCTCCATATTATCCATTTTACAGATGAAAAAGAGGGACCTCTTGTGGGCTGGTAACACTTTTCTTCATATTCTCTCACACACTTTTATGGGTTCAGACAGCTTCTTCTTCATTTTATTTAATATTTTCCAGGATGGGATACATTCCTGTATACTTAAAATATTTTTAATATATTAAAAATACTTTTAATATAATTTGACTAGGAAATCAGATCATTAAGACATATTAAACATGTTATTGAAAAATTATTTTTTCCTTATACAAAACTTTAAAAGTTCTATATCTTAGCAGAGTTTAAACATTCCCTTTAAACAAACAGCGGTTTGCTTGTTGCAGGCTAGTTTTGGCCTCTAAATATAGGATTCCTGGTAAGATCCCTTCTTGTCCCTCTTAAAAAGAATAAACACAGCAATCTTATTAAAGTCAATATAAAAGTACCGGTAGTTTACTCACATTCATTCAGTTCACAGTTAGATCCCTGAAGGCAGACTCAGGTTGCAAAAGTATATATACATGTGGAACTATCCCAGGCATAGGCAAACTACAGCCCTTCAGATGTTTGGGACTACAATCCCCATCATCCCCGACCACTGGTCCTGTTAGCTAGGGATGATGGGAATTGTAGTCCCAAACATCTGGAGGGCCAGAGTTTGCCTATACCTGAACTATCCCATAAGGGAGTTATGCCTGCAGACAGGCAGTCACTTCTGCTCTCACATAGAGAAAAACAAAATGCAGAAGAGAGGAACAAAAGATGGTGTGCTCATCTGTCTTGCTCTTGTTACTCAGGCAGACAAGGCCAGATTAGTCCCTGCCCGCCTCTAGTCACATGCAGAGGAAGTTTGTCCCAGCTCAGGAGGAAACAGGAAGTTTTCTCCTGGCTGGTACAAAGCATCCCCCTAGCACAGGCACCCCCAAACTCGGCCCTCCAGATGTTTTGGGACTACAACTCCCATCTTCCCTAGCTAACAGGACCAGTGGTCAGGGATGGTGGGAATTGTGGTCCCAAAACATCTGGAGGGCCGAGTTTGGGAGTGCCTGCCCTAGCATGTCCACTCTAGGAATGTTGTACTTGACTGCTATGCGTTTCACATCCCACAATACCCTCCAACATTCCTCAGACAAAAAGAGGGACATTCTGTTCTACATTAGTGTGTGCCCCATCCCCATACGTGCACTGCCAATGGAATATGGGGAACGGGCAGGGCTGGCAGAACTGACCCAACGGCAGTTATCAAGAGGAGTGTGCAACAATAATGGTAGCTATAAGGCTGTGCTCCCATGCACACTGATTTCAAAGTCCCATTTGAACTGCGTGGGGCTTACAAGTAAACACATTTAGAACTGAATTTCACCCCTGTCACAGCTTGTTTGAGGGAACTGGGGTGTGAGTGGGCTCAAAATATACGCAAGAAAGGTTTCTTACTACTTACTGAAATATAGAGGCTGCATTTGCAACTTGAAGCATGTTTGTGGCAGCAAAAATAGGGTTGCCAAAGAAATGAAGGCTTTTCCTTGCATGAAAATGAAGAGCAGGAAGAAGCTTCACTTCGTCAATTGCTTCAGTTTAAAGGCGGCAGTGAACAACAGTTGGATTGCAGACATCTTGTTTGTTTTTGTTTTCGGTTCCTGGACATACCAAGATTGTCTCAGTCTCTGCAGTGCTGACTTCATGACAAACCAATAAAATGTCACGTAAGCGCAAGGAAGGTGTCTTGAAGGACACAGCAGATTCTGTGGGGAAGGGAGAGAAAGTGCCTGGCTCCCTTACCTTTTTGTGCTGGCCCATTTAGTTATTGCATCAGAAGACAACAAAAAGACCTAAACTAGAAAAAAAACAGAGGAGAAGATCAGGAGAAGGGGCTTCACAAATTTCATTAAGGGCCCCCAGTCTTGAATAACCACAACCATCAGCCCACATTAAGTACCGTATTTTTCGCTCTATAACACGCGCCTGACCATAACACACACGTAGTTTTTAGAGGAGGAAAATCCGTAGGCATGCCACCCGTAGGCATTCCCTCCATAACACGCACAGACATTTCGCCTTACTTTCTAGGAGGAAAAAAGTGAGTGTTATGGTGCAAAAAATACAGTATATAAGAACCATCAGTACATTCATATTAAATTAAACATATAAGCCCTCATATTTCCCATGAGGTATCCACACGAAACTGATATCTATAAGACTTATGTCCAAATGTCACCAGACCATTGTGTGATAGGTGGATGTTTATCCTTCCAGTACTGAAGTCTCTTAGCTACCACAAGAGCTTTCAGAATCCATGTTTACTGTCCTGTCATTAACGCCCATGCTAGGGAAATATGGTTTAAAATATGGTTTTTAATGTGGTATGCATCTGCAAATGTCAAGGATTTCGCGCGCGCACAAAAACTTGATATGGACAACAACTACAGGCCAGAAATAGCGCATCATTGGACAAACTTGCAGGTTCCCCATATCTGTGTTGGCTGATTAATTTCCACTACAGAGGAACTTCGGCAAACAAACAAGCTAAAATGACACGTTTCTGATACACAGACAGGAATTTGTCTTATATAGAGCTGTATCATTGAGCTGCAACCCTTTCCCCAATTCAGCCTATTGCACCTTCTCATTATCCAGCATTATATTGGGGATTTGAAATGTAAGGAGGGCTGCCCCCCTTTTTCCTGGCAGGACTCCAGGGCTTTCAACATCAGGGGACCAACTTAGGTAGAGTGTTGGACTTAAACCAGAGAGAGCAGCATTCATACCTCCACTAAAGAATAGCTGTCAACTTTCAGATTTGAAAATAAGGGGCCAGCAGCCTCGAAAATAAGGGATCAGCAGCCAAAATAAGGGATTTTAGTCAACCAGCAGCCAAGCGAAGCCTCAAGTGGTGGTTCCCATAGCGCAGCAACCCGGCAAAGGGTCATTCTTAGACTCCTTATTGGGTGAGCAACGTAGCCAAGCAACACAGTTGGAGCCTCCCTCGTCCCTGGCCGGCAGGGAGGGAGGGAGAGGAGCTGCTTCCTTTGAAACCCGGGAAATTTAAGGGACATCATCAATGAGGGACAGCAGCAGGACATGGTGCTGGGATAAGGGACTATCCCACCAAATAAGGGATGCTTGACAGCTATGCACTAAAGTGATAAAGTTTGCTGGGTGATCTCTCTCTCAGCCTAGCCTACTTCCCAGGGATGTTGTGAAGTTCAAATGGGAAAGGGGGAAGCATTCTGAGCTCCTTGGAAGAAAGCATTATTTTCATTTGGAATCCTGCAGATCATTCTTCAAGAACGCCTGTGCTTTTGTAACACTTCTCATTAATTTCAGTGAAATTGACCCCCTAACACACACCCTATTTTATGCAGCCGGGGGAGATAAGTGCCAAATGCCTCATATCATGCAAGTGTATTGTATAGATTCACAGGTAACACCCAAGTTTTCCCCATGTCTTCCAAACCATCTCCTTTTATAGCTTCTCTGTACAGTGGTATCTCGGTTCCCAAACTTGATCTGTTCCAGAAGTCTGTTCCAAAACCAAAGCATTCTAAAACCAAGGTGTGCTTTCCCATAGAAAGTAATGCAAAATGGATTAATCTGTTCCAGAATTTTAAAAACAACCCCTAAAACAGCATTTTAACATGAATTTTACTATCTAACAAGAGCATTGATCCATAAAATGAAAGCAATAATCAATGTACTATACTATAAAATAAATAAGGCAGTATTGTAGATGATAAAAAAAATTTTATTACGTGCACTGATGATAGTCATTGTTTGAAATGGCTTTTATCCATTTCTGCAGTCACACAATCAATCAGTAGCTGAACTGGGTTCCACACAGTGACAAAAACAAGTCACAAAAATGAAGTCACAAGCCACAGTCACAAAAGTGAAGTCACAAGCCAAAGTCACAAGTCAGTCCCATAAAACAAAGAACAAGTCACAGTAAAAAAAAAAAGAAAAAGCCACACAAGCAAAAACGCTAAAAAATAGCAAAAACAAAAGCTTCAAATATCACCTCTGTGTTGTGTGGGTGCTCAGGACTCAACAGCCAACAGACTCAACAGGAAGCCTCTGATTAGCAGCGGGGGACTCAATTTACAAACAGGACACACTAAACAGGAAGCGGAATATGTTCAGCTTCCAAGGCAAAGTTCACAAACCGAAACACCTACTTCTGGGTTTGCAGCATTCTATTTCCAAGTTGTTCATAAACTAAGCTCTTTCTAAAACCAAGGTACCACTGTACTTTGGTTTTCTTAAGCTTGCATCCTTTCATTTTGACCCTCATCAGTGCCGTTCATAATTTCCACTCATACTAATGATGCATTTGGGATAGAGGGAATTTAAGAGCAGCATAACACAACAGAAAAAGATTTTGGAGAAGCAGCTGGTTTATTTCCCTCTGCTGACATCTAGCGTTTGTCTGGCACAGAGAAGAAGCAATCCTATTCCCTTTGGCGATGAGAAGGTAAATGACAGAGACAGGATAAGCTCCCAAAAATTGACCTTTCATTTTTGTTTTTTTAAAAAGATCTACATTAGCAAATCAAACATCCAAGCTGAAATCGCTTAACAAGTGCGGGATGTGAGAGTGAACACAAATGCACAAATGAGCAGTCCGTATAAACACAGGATCCGACAGTCCGTGTAAATGAATTACCAGAGGCGTGGCCAGTTATTGCAGCGGAGTCTGATCAGAAGGTCGGCGGTTCAAATCCCCGTGACGGGGTGAGGTCCTGTTGCTCGGTCCCTGCTCCTGCCCACCTAGCAGTTCAAAAGCACATCAAAGTGCAAGTAGATAAATAGGTACCGCTCCGGCGGGAAGGTAAACGGCGTTTCCATGCGCTGCTCTGGTTCACCAGAAGCGGCTTAGTCATGCTGGCCTCATGACCCGGAAGCTGTACACTGGCTCCCTCGGCCAGTAAAGCGAGATGAGCGCCGCAACCCCAGAGTTGGTCACGACTGAACCTAAAGGTCAGGGGTCCCTTTACCTTGTGCCACTTTAAGGCGTAGATTTGCAGAGCCATCCTAGGGATTTTTACTTCTAAGGAGAGGCTAGCAATGTTCAGTGGGGCATATTGCCTGCTCCCCCCCCCCCTTTAAAGCTTAAAATGGTTTACTAACAAACTCTTCAAAGGTCACATTCATATGCTGTTCTACACAGCAGCAAGAAAAGACAGGCATTTTAACTTAGCTTTTTAAAGGTAAGAGTTTCTAAATTATTTGTACAGAAACACAAAGATGGCTTGAGAAAACCATGCAGTCTAAGCTCTGACATCCCTTCTGCTGGAAGAGAATAAGGAAAGGCTTTGGGAACCCTTCCCCAACTCCTCCAAGTAAGGGGTTGTGACCTAGTTATGTCTGCCAGTACTGCTTACTCTATGGTCTTAACCCCTTCATGCATTAACTAAACATGCCTGCTGCCCATTGTGTACAGCAGAGGTTGGAAAACTGTGGCCCTCATGTCCCCCCCCCCAAAAAAAAATAAACATAAATCCTGGGAAATATAGATTGTCAAGGAGGTCCCCATTCCCCTCAAAGAGCTAGTGTCCAGAGTACACAGGGAACTCTGAGAATTGTGGCTCAGGGAGACGTGGCCCCAACTAACAACTCTCAACGCTCTTGGAAAAAATCTAGCTCCCAGAATTATTTGGGGGTAGTGATGCCTGTTTAAAGTACTACCATAGTGTTTTAAAAGCATGGTGCGAATGTGACCTGCATTTACCTAGTGAGAATACCTCTTAGCATCATTTGTTGTTGTTTAGTTGTGTCCGAATCTTTGTGACTCCATGGACCAGAGCACGCCAGGCACTCCTGTCTTCCACTGCCTCCCGCAGGTTGGTCAAACTCATGTTAGTAGCTTTGAGAACACTGTCCAACCATCTCGTCCTCTGTCGTCCCCTTCTCCTAGTGCCCTCCATCTTTCCCAACATCAGGGTCTTTTCCAGGGAGTCTTCTCTTCTCATGAGGTGGCCAAAGTATTGGAGCCTCAGCTTCAGGATCTGTCCTTCCAGTGAGCACTCAGGGCTGATTTCCTTAAGAATGGATACGTTTGATCTTCTTGCAGTCCATGGGACTCTCAAGAGTCTCCTCCAGCACCATAATTCAAAAGCATCAATTCTTCAGTGATCAGCCTTCTTTATGGTCCAGCTCTCACTTCCATACATCACTACTGGGAAAACCATGGCTTTGAGAACACTGTCCAACCATCTCGTCCTCTGTCGTCCCCTTCTCCTAGTGCCCTCCATCTTTCCCAACATCAGGGTCTTTTCCAGGGAGTCTTCTCTTCTCATGAGGTGGCCAAAGTATTGGAGCCTCAGCTTCATGATCTGTCCTTCCAGTGAGCACTCAGGGCTGATTTCCTTAAGAATGGATACGTTTGATCTTCTTGCAGTCCATGGGACTCTCAAGAGTCTCCTCCAGCACCATAATTCAAAAGCATCAATTCTTCAGTGATCAGCCTTCTTTATGGTCCAGCTCTCACTTCCATACATCACTACTGGGAAAACCATGGCTTTAACTATACGGACCTTTGTTGGCAAGGTGATGTCTCTGCTTTTCAAGATGCTGTCTAGGTTTGTCATCGCATTCCTTCCAAGAAGCAGGCGTCTTTTATTTTTGTGGCGGCTGTCACCATCTGCAGTGATCATGGAGCCCAAGAAAGTAAAAACTTCTTACTAATTTGGGACCTTTGTCCCTGTATCAGACTTCTACATGGCGATTCCCCTCGTTGCGTTTGTGGGGAATTGCACATCTCCTGTGGAGCTGTGGCATTTGGGTCATTGAACTGCATGGAGCCAGAGCTGCTGAAGCATCCAACACTGTTTTGAAAAATCCCCACATCACACAGATCTGTGGGCCAAGCTGTACAAGAACTGTCCCTTCCCCAGCACCTAATGACAGCAGTAAGTAAAAACTCAATGTACTGCAAATACACAGCTTATATTGTGTTTCCCTGCC
The DNA here is from genome assembly GCF_965153285.1 of Podarcis tiliguerta. NCBI lineage: Eukaryota > Metazoa > Chordata > Lepidosauria > Squamata > Lacertidae > Podarcis > Podarcis tiliguerta. The sequence goes on from NC_139545.1 coordinate 11,428,558, forward strand.
TACCAACTACTTTCACTTAGGCGGTTAAGAACTAACCTCTTCATCGGTTGCTGAATTTTCTGATTTCCCCCTTCTTCCATTCGAGAGAGAAGGGTAATGCACATGCTTCATGCCACTCCAGTTGCAGTCCATCACAGGAGGCAAATTAGTAACTTTCCCACACATACACACCCTTTTCCTTTTCTAAATTAGCATAGAAAGTGTAAATGTTTGAAATTGTACAAAAGGTAAAGGGACCCTGACCATTAGGTCCACCTCTGGCGAACCAGAGCAGCACACAGAAACACCGTTTACCTTCCCGCTGGAGCGGTACCTATTTATCTACTTGCACTTTGATGTGCTTTCGAACTTCTAGGTTGGCAGGAGCTGGGACCGAGCAACGGGAGCTCACCCCGTCACGGGGATTCAAACTGCTGACCTTCTGATCGGCAAGTCCTAGGCTCTGTGGTTTAACCCACAGCACCACCCGCATCCCGAAATTGTAATAGGAATACACTAATTTCCTGTTAGCGATTTGCACAAGGTAGGTGAAGGCAAGAAGGGAGTATTGAACAGATGATACAATTTTAAAAAAAACAAAACCTGTCAAGATTTCCCCAACCTCAGCTCTTTAACATGGGTTTTTTTCTCATTTAAAAAACCCCCACCTTTCCGGTACATCTTTTTACACCCTTTCTCTTGTGTGAAATCATCCACAATTGCTGTCTTCTTTCTCTCTCACAAACCTCCTCCTCCTTCGCTTTTGACCCTTTTGTGGATGGTTCACTTACTGCTTAGTAAAAGCTGCCTCTCTCCTTTCGCACATTCCCTGTCACTGCTGACACTTTCAACACATTTGCAGAAGAATGTTCTGCAAAAGCCTTTTGGGGGAAAAAGCAAAATACAAAAAATTAAAAACGCACCACCCTTCATTCTGCCACTTCCTCTGCTCAGATCTGGCAGGACGGCACCAGCTGAACAAATGAGGACCATCTCTATACTTCCTGGTGGCTCACTGCATATTGTTGATGAATCTGTTTAGCCTTGCCCCTATTGATCAAACGCCCATAACATTTGCGTGGAACTCTCTCAAGAAGCAGAGCCCCCAAACACTGATCTTGGCTATGAATCTGTGCTATAGATGGTCATGTTTCAAGATAACGTCACACTCGTTTCTTGCAGTTTCTCCAAAGCCTTTTTTGTAGGTTGCAGAACATGGCTCTGAGCCATTTGGCTATTTTCTTGCCAAATATATTCTGACCTACACGTCACTTGTGTAGTAGAATCAACTAAATATGAATAGAAAGATTAAAAGTTGAACAATTTGAAATTTGAGCCCTGAAATATGCAAGCGGTAAATATCAGTGTTCTTCTTCCTAATACAGTGGTACCTCGGGTTACATACGCTTCAGGTTACAGACTTCGCAAACCCAGAAATAGTACCTTGGGTTAAGAACTTTGCTTCAGGATGAGAACAGAAATCGTGCTCCGCCGGCGTGACCGCAGCAGGAGGCCCCATTAGCTAATGGGATCGAGGGCTAAGGTCGAGGGCTAATTCTATTTCCGATGATAAAAACCCATATGTTTCCACCGAAAAACCTTTCAGGGGATTGTTTGCAACACTTTGGCACCATTTTTGAGTGAATTCCAGAATGTCAGTTTTTTGCTGAAATTCTGACCGCGCGGCTTAGGGATTTTATCAAAAAAAAAGTTGTTCAGAGGTCGAGGGCTAATTCTGTTTCCGATGATAAAAACCCATCTGTTTCCACCGAAAAAGCATTCAGGGGGTTGTTTGCAACAGTTTGGCACCATTTTTAAGTGAATTCCAAAACGCCAGATTTTTGCTGAAATTGTGACCGCGCGGCTTAGGGATTTTTTCAAAAAAATGTTGTTCAGACCTCGAGGGCTAATTCTGTTTCCGATGATAAAAAGCAATCTGTTTCCACCGAAAAACCTTTCAGGGGATCTGTTGCAACAGTTTGCCACCATTTTTCAGTGAATTCCAGAACGTCATATTTTTGCTGAAATTCTGACCGCGCAGCTTAGGGATTTTTTCAAAAAAAAAGTTGTTCAGAGGTTGAGGGCTAATTCTATTTCCCATGATAAAAACCCATCCGTTTCCACCGAAAAACCTTTCAGGGGATGGTATGCAACAGTTTGCCACCATTTTTGAGTGATTTGCAGAAGGTCAGTTTTTTCCTGAAATTGTGACCGAGCGGCTTAGGGATTTTTTTCAAAAAAAAGTTGTTCAGACGTCGAGAGTTAATTCTATTTCCGATGATAAAAACCCATCTGTTTCCACCGAAAAACTTTTCAGGGGATGGTTTGCAACAGTTTTTCACCATTTTTGAGTGAATTTCAGAAGGTCAGTTTTTTTGCTGAAATTGTGACCGTGCGGCTTAGGGATTTTTTCAAAAAAAAGTAGTTCAGAGGTCGAGGGCTAATTCTGATTCCGATGATAAAAACCCATCTGTTTCCACAGAAAAACTTTTCAGGGGATGGTTTGCAACAGTTTTTCACCATTTTTGAGTGAATTCCAGAAGGTCAGTTTTTTTGCTGAAATTGTGACCTTGCGACTAAGGGATTTTTTGAAAAAAATTTGTTCAGAGGTTGAGGGTTAATTCTGATTCCGATGATAAAAACCCATCTGTTTCCACCGAAAAAGCGATCAGGGGGTTGTTTGCAACAGTTTGGCACCATTTTTGAGTGAGTTCCAAAACTCCAGATTTTTTCTTAAATTCTGACCGCGCGGCTTAGGGATTTTTTTTTAAAAAAAAGTAGTTCAGAGGTCGAGGGCTAATTCTATTTCCATGATAAAAACCCATCTGTTTCCACAGAAAAACTTTTCAGGGGATGGTTTGCAACAGTTTTTCACCATTTCTGAGTGAATTCCAGAAGGTCAGTTTTTTTGCTGAAATTGTGACCGTGCGACTTAGGGATTTTTTGAAAAAAAAGTAGTTCAGACGTCGAGGGCTAATTCTATTTCCGATGATAAAAACCCATCTGTTTCCACGGAAAAACTTTTCATGGGATCCTTTGCAACAGTTTGGCACCATTTTTGAGTGAGTTCCAAAACTCCAGATTTTTGCTGAAATTCTGACCGCACGGCTTAGGGATTTTTTTTTTAAAAAAGTAGTTCAGAGGTCGAGGGCTAATTCTATTTCTACGATAAAAACCCATATGTTTCCTCCGAAAAACCTTTCAGGGGATTATATGCAACAGTTTGGCACCATTTTCGACTGAATTCCAAAACGCCAGATTTTTGCTGAAATTGTGACCGCGCGGCTTAGGGATTTTTTCAAAAAAATGTTGTTCAAACGTTGAGGGCTAATTCTGTTTCCGATGATAAAAACCCATCTGTCTCCACTGAAAAACCTTTCAGGGGATGGGTTGCAACAGTTTGGCACCATTTTTGAGTGAATTCCAGAACGTCATATTTTTCTGAAATTCTGACCGTGCGATTTAGGATTTTTTTCAAAAAAATGTTGTTCAGAGGTCGAGGGCTGATTCTGTTTCCGCTGATAAAAACCCATCTGTTTCAACCAGAAAAACCTTTCAGGGGATGGGTTGCAACAGTTTGGCACCATTTTGGAGTGAATTCCAGAACGTCATATTTTTGCTGAAAATCTGACCGCACGGCTTAGGGATATTTTTTTTAAAAAGTTATTCAGAGGTCGAGGGCTAATTCTGTTTCCGATGATAAAAACCAGTCTGTTTCCACCGAAAAACCTTTCAGGGGATCGTTTGGCACCATTTTTAAGTGAATTTCAAAACGCCAGATTTTTTGCTGAATTTGTGACCGCGCGGCTTAGGGATTTTTTTTAAAAAAAGTAGTTCAGAGGTCGAGGGCTAATTCTGTTTCCGATGATAAAAACCCATCTGTTTCCACCGAAAAACCTTTCAGGGGATCGTTTGCAACAGTGTGGCACCATTTTTAAGTGAATTCCAAAGCGCCAGATTTTTGCTGAAATTCTGACCGCGCGGCTTAGGGATTTTTTCAAAAAAATGTTGTTCAGACGTCGAGGGCTAATTGTGTTTCCGATGATAAAAACCCGTCTGTTTCCACCGAAAAACCTTTCAGGGGGTTGTTTGCAACATTTGGCACCATTTTTGAGTGAGTTCCAAAAAGCCAGATTTTTGCTGAAATTGTGACCGCGCGGCTTAGGAATTTTTTTAAAAAATGTTGTTCAGACGTCGAGGACTAATTCTGTTTCCGGTGATAAAAACCCATCTGTTTCCACCGAAAAAGCGTTCAGGGGGTTGTTTGCAACATTTGGCACCATTTTTGAGTGAGTTCCAAAACGCCAGATTTTTGCTGAAATTCTGACCGCGCGGCTTAGGGATTTTTTCAAAAAAATGTTTTTCAGAGGTCGAGGGCTAATTCTATTTCTGATGATAATAACCCATCTGTTTCCACCGAAAAACCTTTCAGGGGATGGGTTGCAACATTTGGCACCATTTTTGAGTGAGTTCCAAAACGCCAGATTTTTGCTGAAATTGTGACCGCGCGGCTTAGGGATTTTTTCAAAAAATGTTGTTCAGACGTCGAGGACTAATTCTGTTTCTGGTGATAAAAACCCATCTGTTTCCACCGAAAAAGCGTTCAGGGGGTTGTTTGCAACATTTGGCACCATTTTTGAGTGAGTTACAAAACGCCAGATTTTTGCTGAAATTCTGACCGCGCGGCTTAGGGATTTTTTCAAAAAAATGTTTTTCAGAGGTCGAGGGCTAATTCTATTTCCGATGATAATAACCCATCTGTTTCCACCGAAAAACCTTTCAGGGGATGGGTTGCAACAGTTTGGCACCATTTTGGAGTGAATTCCAGAACGTCATATTTTTGCTGAAAATCTGACCGCACGGCTTAGGGATATTTTTTTTAAAAAGTTATTCAGAGGTCGAGGGCTAATTCTGTTTCCGATGATACAAACCAATCTGTTTCCACCGAAAAACCTTTCAGGGGATCGTTTGCAACAGTGTGGCACCATTTTTAAGTGAATTCCAAAGCACCAGATTTTTGCTGAAATTCTGACCGCGCGGCTTAGGGATTTTTTCAAAAAAATGTTGTTCAGACGTCGAGGGCTAATTGTGTTTCCGATGATAAAAACCCGTCTGTTTCCACCGAAAAACCTTTCAGGGGGTTGTTTGCAACATTTGGCACCATTTTTGAGTGAGTTCCAAAAAGCCAGATTTTTGCTGAAATTGTGACCGCGCGGCTTAGGAATTTTTTAAAAAAATGTTGTTCAGACGTCGAGGACTAATTCTGTTTCCGGTGATAAAAACCCATCTGTTTCCACCGAAAAAGCGTTCAGGGGGTTGTTTGCAACATTTGGCACCATTTTTGAGTGAGTTCCAAAACGCCAGATTTTTGCTGAAATTCTGACCGCGCGGCTTAGGGATTTTTTCAAAAAAATGTTTTTCAGAGGTCGAGGGCTAATTCTATTTCCGATGATAATAAACCCATCTGTTTCCACCGAAAAACCTTTCAGGGGACGGGTTGCAACATTTGGCACCATTTTTGAGTGAGTTCCAAATCGCCAGATTTTTGCTGAAATTGTGACCGCGCGGCTTAGGGATTTTTTCAAAAAATGTTGTTCAGACGTCGAGGACTAATTCTGTTTCCGGTGATAAAAACCCATCTGTTTCCACCGAAAAAGCGTTCAGGGGGTTGTTTGCAACATTTGGCACCATTTTTGAGTGAGTTCCAAAACGCCAGATTTTTGCTGAAATTCTGACCGCGCGGCTTAGGGATTTTTTCAAAAAAATGTTTTTCAGAGGTCGAGGGCTAATTCTATTTCCGATGATAATAACCCATCTGTTTCCACCGAAAAACCTTTCAGGGGATGGGTTGCAACAGTTTGGCACCATTTTGGAGTGAATTCCAGAACGTCATATTTTTGCTGAAAATCTGACCGCACGGCTTAGGGATATTTTTTTAAAAAAGTTATTCAGAGGTCGAGGGCTAATTCTGTTTCCGATGATACAAACCAATCTGTTTCCACCGAAAAACCTTTCAGGGGATCGTTTGCAACAGTGTGGCACCATTTTTAAGTGAATTCCAAATCGCCAGATTTTTGCTGAAATTCTGACCGCGCGGCTTAGGGATTTTTTTCAAAAAAAAGTTGTTCAGATGTCGAGGGCTAATCATATTTCCGATGATAAAAACCCATCTGTTTCCACCAAAAAAACTTTTCAGGGGATCGTTTGCAACAGTTTGGCACCATTTTTAAGTGAATTCCAAAACGCCAGATTTTTGCTGAAATTGTGACCGCGCGGTTTAGGGATTTTTTTTAAAAAAAATTGTTCAGAGGTTGAGGGTTAATTCTGTTTCCGATGATAAAAACCCATCTGTTTCCACCGAAAAAGCGTTCAGGGGGTTGTTTGCAACAGTTTGGCACTATTTTTGAGTGAGTTCCACAACGCCAGATTTTTCCTGAAATTGTGACCGCGCGGCTTAGGGATTTTTTCAAAAAAATGTTGTTCACACGTCGAGGGCTAATTCTGTTTCCGATGAAAAAAACCCGTCTGTTTCCACCGAAAAAGCTTTCAGGGGATGGGTTGCAACAGTTTGGCACCATTTTTGAGTGAGTTCCAAAACTCCAGATTTTTGCTGAAATTCTGACCGCACGGCTTAGGGATTTTTTTTAAAAAAAAGTAGTTCAGAGGTCGAGGGCTAATTCTATTTCTACGATAAAAACCCATATGTTTCCTCCGAAAAACCTTTCAGAGGATCGTTTGCTACAGTTTGGCACCATTTTTAAGTGAATTCCAAACCGCCAGATTTTTCCTGAAATTGTGACCGCGCGGCTTAGGGATTTTTTCCAAAAAATGTTATTCAGAGGTCGAGGGCTAATTCTATTTCCGATGATAAAAACCCATCTGTTTCCACCGAAAAAGCTTTCAGGGGATTATATGCAACAGTTTGGCACCATTTTTGAGTGAATTCCAAAACGCCAGATTTTTGCTGAAATTGTGACCGCGCGGCTTAGGGATTTTTTCAAAAAAATGTTGTTCAAACGTTGAGGGCTAATTCTGTTTCCGATGATAAAAACCCATCTGTCTCCACTGAAAAACCTTTCAGGGGATGGGTTGCAACAGTTTGGCACCATTTTTGAGTGAATTCCAGAACGTCATATTTTTCTGAAATTCTGACCGCGCGGTTTAGGATTTTTTTCAAAAAAATGTTGTTCAGAGGTCGAGGGCTGATTCTGTTTCCGCTGATAAAAACCCATCTGTTTCAACCAGAAAAAACTTTTCCGGGGATCGTTTGGCACCATTTTTAAGTGAATTTCAAAACGCCAGATTTTTTGCTGAATTTGTGACCGCGCGGCTTAGGGATTTTTTTAAAAAAAAGTAGTTCAGAGGTCGAGGGCTAATTCTGTTTCCGATGATACAAACCAATCTGTTTCCACCGAAAAACCTTTCAGGGGATCGTTTGCAACAGTGTGGCACCATTTTTAAGTGAATTTCAAAACGCCAGATTTTTGCTGAAATTCTGACCGCGCGGCTTAGGGATTTTTTTCAAAAAAAAGTTGTTCAGATGTCGAGGGCTAATCATATTTCCGATGATAAAAACCCATCTGTTTCCACCAAAAAAACTTTTCAGGGGATCGTTTGCAACAGATTGGCACCATTTTTAAGTGAATTCCAAAACGCCAGATTTTTGCTGAAATTGTGACCGCGCGGTTTAGGGATTTTTTTAAAAAAAAATTGTTCAGAGGTTGAGGGTTAATTCTGTTTCCGATGATAAAAACCCATCTGTTTCCACCGAAAAAGCGTTCAGGGGGTTGTTTGCAACAGTTTGGCACTATTTTTGAGTGAGTTCCACAACGCCAGATTTTTCCTGAAATTGTGACCGCGCGGCTTAGGGATTTTTTCAAAAAAATGTTGTTCACACGTCGAGGGCTAATTCTGTTTCCGATGAAAAAAACCCGTCTGTTTCCACCGAAAAAGCTTTCAGGGGATGGGTTGCAACAGTTTGGCACCATTTTTGAGTGAGTTCCAAAACTCCAGATTTTTGCTGAAATTCTGACCGCACGGCTTAGGGATTTTTTTTAAAAAAAAGTAGTTCAGAGGTCGAGGGCTAATTCTATTTCTACGATAAAAACCCATATGTTTCCTCCGAAAAACCTTTCAGAGGATCGTTTGCTACAGTTTGGCACCATTTTTAAGTGAATTCCAAACCGCCAGATTTTTCCTGAAATTGTGACCGCGCGGCTTAGGGATTTTTTCCAAAAAATGTTATTCAGAGGTCGAGGGCTAATTCTATTTCCGATGATAAAAACCCATCTGTTTCCACCGAAAAAGCTTTCAGGGGATTATATGCAACAGTTTGGCACCATTTTTGAGTGAATTCCAAAACGCCAGATTTTTGCTGAAATTGTGACCGCGCGGCTTAGGGATTTTTTCAAAAAAATGTTGTTCAAACGTTGAGGGCTAATTCTGTTTCCGATGATAAAAACCCATCTGTCTCCACTGAAAAACCTTTCAGGGGATGGGTTGCAACAGTTTGGCACCATTTTTGAGTGAATTCCAGAACGTCATATTTTTCTGAAATTCTGACCGCGCGGTTTAGGATTTTTTTCAAAAAAATGTTGTTCAGAGGTCGAGGGCTGATTCTGTTTCCGCTGATAAAAACCCATCTGTTTCAACCAGAAAAAACTTTTCAGGGGATCGTTTGGCACCATTTTTAAGTGAATTTCAAAACGCCAGATTTTTTGCTGAATTTGTGACCGCGCGGCTTAGGGATTTTTTTTTAAAAAAGTAGTTCAGAGGTCGAGGGCTAATTCTGTTTCCGATGATAAAAACCCATCTGTTTCCACCGAAAAACCTTTCAGGGGATCGTTTGCAACAGTGTGGCACCATTTTTAAGTGAATTCCAAAGCGCCAGATTTTTGCTGAAATTCTGACCGCGCGGCTTAGGGATTTTTTCAAAAAAATGTTGTTCAGACGTCGAGGGCTAATTGTGTTTCCGATGATAAAAACCCGTCTGTTTCCACCGAAAAACCTTTCAGGGGGTTGTTTGCAACATTGGCACCATTTTTGAGTGAGTTCCAAAACGCCAGATTTTTGCTGAAATTGTGACCGCGCGGCTTAGGGATTTTTTCAAAAAATGTTGTTCAGACGTCGAGGACTAATTCTGTTTCCGGTGATAAAAACCCATCTGTTTCCACCGAAAAAGCGTTCAGGGGGTTGTTTGCAACATTTGGCACCATTTTTGAGTGAGTTCCAAAACGCCAGATTTTTGCTGAAATTCTGACCGCGCGGCTTAGGGATTTTTTCAAAAAAATGTTTTTCAGAGGTCGAGGGCTAATTCTATTTCCGATGATAATAACCCATCTGTTTCCACCGAAAAACCTTTCAGGGGATGGGTTGCAACATTTGGCACCATTTTTGAGTGAGTTCCAAAACGCCAGATTTTTGCTGAAATTGTGACCGCGCGGCTTAGGGATTTTTTCAAAAAATGTTGTTCAGACGTCGAGGACTAATTCTGTTTCCGGTGATAAAAACCCATCTGTTTCCACCGAAAAAGCGTTCAGGGGGTTGTTTGCAACATTTGGCACCATTTTTGAGTGAGTTCCAAAACGCCAGATTTTTGCTGAAATTCTGACCGCGCGGCTTAGGGATTTTTTCAAAAAAATGTTTTTCAGAGGTCGAGGGCTAATTCTATTTCCGATGATAATAACCCATCTGTTTCCACCGAAAAACCTTTCAGGGGATGGGTTGCAACAGTTTGGCACCATTTTGGAGTGAATTCCAGAACGTCATATTTTTGCTGAAAATCTGACCGCACGGCTTAGGGATATTTTTTTTAAAAAGTTATTCAGAGGTCGAGGGCTAATTCTGTTTCCGATGATACAAACCAATCTGTTTCCACCGAAAAACCTTTCAGGGGATCGTTTGCAACAGTGTGGCACCATTTTTAAGTGAATTCCAAATCGCCAGATTTTTGCTGAAATTCTGACCGCGCGGCTTAGGGATTTTTTTCAAAAAAAAGTTGTTCAGATGTCGAGGGCTAATCATATTTCCGATGATAAAAACCCATCTGTTTCCACCAAAAAAACTTTTCAGGGGATCGTTTGCAACAGTTTGGCACCATTTTTAAGTGAATTCCAAAACGCCAGATTTTTGCTGAAATTGTGACCGCGCGGTTTAGGGATTTTTTTTAAAAAAAATTGTTCAGAGGTTGAGGGTTAATTCTGTTTCCGATGATAAAAACCCATCTGTTTCCACAAAAAAAGCGTTCAGGGGGTTGTTTGCAACAGTTTGGCACTATTTTTGAGTGAGTTCCAAAACTCCAGATTTTTGCTGAAATTCTGACCGCACGGCTTAGGGATTTTTTTTTAAGAAAGTAGTTCAGAGGTCGATGGCTAATTCTATTTCCACGATAAAAACCCATCTGTTTCCTCCGAAAAACCTTTCAGAGGATCGTTAGCTACAGTTTGGCACCATTTTTAAGTGAATTCCAAACCGCCAGATTTTTCCTGAAATTGTGACCGCGCTGTTTAGGGATTTTTTCAAAAAAAAAGTTATTCAGAGGTCGAGGGCTAATTCTATTTCCGATGATAAAAACCCATCTGTTTTCACCGAAAAAGCTTTCAGGGGATTATATGCAACAGTTTGGCACCATTTTCGAGTGAATTTCAAAACGCCAGATTTTTGCTGAAATTGTGACCCCGCGGCTTAGGGATTTTTTCAAAAAAAATGTTGTTCAGACGTCGAGGGCTAATTCTGTTTCCGATGATAAAAACCCATCTGTTTCCACTGAAAAAGCTTTCAGGGGATCGTTTGCAACAGTTTGGCACCATTTTCGAGTGAATTCCAAAACGCCAGATTTTTGCTGAAATTGTGACCGCGCGGCTAAGGGATTTTTTCACAAAAATGTTCTTCAGACGTCGAGGGCTAATTCTGTTTCCGATGATAAAAACCCATCTGTTTCCACCAAAAAAGCGTTCAGGGGGTTGTTTGCAACATTTGGCACCATTTTTGAGTGAGTTCCAAAACGCCAGATTTTTGCTGAAATTCTGACCGCGCGGCTTAGGGATTTTTTCAAAAAAATGTTTTTCAGAGGTCGAGGGCTAATTCTATTTCCGATGATAATAACCCATCTGTTTCCACCGAAAAACCTTTCAGGGGATGGGTTGCAACAGTTTGGCACCATTTTTGAGTGAATTCCAGAACGTCATATTTTTGCAGAAAATGTGACCTTAGGGATTGTGGCTTAGGGATATTTTTTTAAAAAAGTTATTCAGAGGTCGAGGGCTAATTCTATTTCCGATGATACAAACCAATCTGTTTCCACCGAAAAACCTTTCAGGGGATCGTTTGCAACAGTTTGGCACCATTTTTAAGTGAATTCCAAAACGCCAGATTTTTGCTGAAATTGTGACCGCGCGGTTTAGGGATTTTTTTTAAAAAAAATTGTTCAGAGGTTGAGGGTTAATTCTGTTTCCGATGATAAAAACCCATCTGTTTCCACAAAAAAAGCGTTCAGGGGGTTGTTTGCAACAGTTTGGCACTATTTTTGAGTGAGTTCCAAAACTCCAGATTTTTGCTGAAATTCTGACCGCACGGCTTAGGGATTTTTTTTTAAGAAAGTAGTTCAGAGGTCGAGGGCTAATTCTATTTCCACGATAAAAACCCATCTGTTTCCTCCGAAAAACCTTTCAGGGGATCGTTTGCAACAGTTTGGCACCATTTTCGAGTGAATTCCAAAACGCCAGATTTTTGCTGAAATTGTGACCCCGCGGCTTAGGGATTTTTTCAAAAAAATGTTGTTCAGACGTCGAGGGCTAATTCTGTTTCCGATGATAAAAACCAATCTGTTTCCACTGAAAAAGCTTTCAGGGGATCGTTTGCAACAGTTTGGCACCATTTTCGAGTGAATTCCAAAACGTCAGATTTTTGCTGAAATTGTGACCGCGCGGCTTCGGGTTTTTTTCAAAAAAATGGTATTCAGAGGTCGAGGGCTAATTCTTTTTCCAGTGATAAAAACCCATCTGTTTCCACCGAAAAAGCTTTCAGGGGATCTTTTGCTACAGTTTGGCACCATTTTTAAGTGAATTCCAAAACGCCAGATTTTTGCTGAAATTGTGACCGCGCGGCTTAGGGGTTTTTTCAAAAAGATTTTGTTCAGACGTCGAAGGCTAATTCTGTTTCCGATGATAAAAACCCATCTGTTTCCACCGAAAAAGCTTTCAGGGGGTTGTTTGCATCAGTTTGGCACCATTTTTGAGTGAGTTCCACAACGCCAGATTTTTCCTGAAATTGTGACCGCGCGGCTTAGGGATTTTTTCACAAAAATGTTCTTCAGACGTCGAAGGCTAATTCTGTTTCCGATGAAAAAAACCCGTCTGTTTCCACCGGAAAAGCTTTCAGGGGATCTTTTGCAACAGTTTGGCACCATTTTTAAGTGAATTCCAAAACGCCAGATTTTTGCTGAAATTGTGACCGCGCGGCTTAGGGATTTTTTCAAAAAAATGTTGTTCAGACGTCGAGGGCTAATTCTGTTTCCGATGAAAAAAACCCATCTGTTTCCACCGAAAAAGCTTTCAGGGGATGGGTTGCAACAGTTTGGCACCATTTTTGAGTGAATTCCAAAACGCCAGATTTTTGCTGAAATTGTGACCGCGCGGCTTAGGGATTTTTGCAAAAAATTGGTGTTCAGACGGCGAGGGCTAATTTTGTTTCTGATGATAAAAACCCGTCTGTTTACACCGAAAAACCTTTCAGGGGATCGTTTGCAACAGTTTGGCACCACATTCGAGTGAATTCCAAAACGCCAGATTTTTGCTGAAATTGTGACCGCGCGGCTTAGGGATTTTTTCAAAAAAATGTTGTTCAGAAGTCGAGGGCTAATCCTGTTTCCAATGATAAAAAGCCATCTGTTTCCACCGAAAAACCTTTCAGGGGATGGGTTGCAACAGTTTGGCACCATTTTTGAGTGAATTCCAAAACACCAGATTTTTGCTGAAATTGTGACCGCGCGGCTTAGGGATTTTTTCACAAAAATGTTCTTCAGACGTCGCAGGCTAATTCTGTTTCCGATGAAAAAAACCCGTCTGTTTCCACCGAAAAAGCTTTCAGGGGATCTTTTGCAACAGTTTGGCACCATTTTTAAGTGTATTCCAAAACGCCAGATTTTTGCTGAAATTGTGACCGCGCGGCTTAGGGATTTTTTTAAAAAAAATGTTGTTCAGACGTCGAGGGCTAATTCTGTTTCCGATGATAAAAACCCATCTGTTTCCACCGAAAAAGCTTTCAGGGGGTTGTTTGCATCAGTTTGGCACCATTTTTGAGTGAGTTCCACAACGCCAGATTTTTGCTGAAATTGTGACCGCGCGGCTTAGGGATTTTTTCAAAAAATTGGTGTTCAGACGGCGAGGGCTAATTTTGTTTCTGATGATAAAAACCCGTCTGTTTCCACCGAAAAACCTTTCAGGGGATCGTTTGCAACAGTTTGGCACCACTTTCGAGTGAATTCCAAAACGCCAGATTTTTGCTGAAATTGTGACCGCGCGGCTTAGGGATTTTTTCAAAAAAATGTTGTTCAGACGTCGAGGGCTAATCCCGTTTCCAATGATAAAAAGCCATCTGTTTCCACTGAAAAACCTTTCAGGGGATGGGTTGCAACAGTTTGGCACCATTTTTGAGTGAATTCCAAAACACCAGATTTTTGCTGAAATTCTGACCGCGCGGCTTAGGGATTTTTTCAAAAAAATGTTGTTCAGACGTCGAGGGCTAATTCTGTTTCCGATGATAAAAACCCATCTGTTTCCACCGAAAAAGCTTTCAGGGGGTTGTTTGCATCAGTTTGGCACCATTTTTGAGTGAGTTCCACAACGCCAGATTTTTGCTGAAATTGTGACCCCGCGGCTTAGGGATTTTTTCAAAAAAATGTTGTTCAGACGTCGAGGGCTAATTCTGTTTCTGATGATAAAAACCCATCTGTTTACACCGAAAAAGCGTTCAGGGGGTTGTTTGCAACATTTGGCACCATTTTTGAGTGAGTTCCAAAACGCCAGATTTTTGCTGAAATTGTGACCGCACGGCTTCAGGATTTTTTCAAAAAATTGGTGTTCAGAGGTCGAGGGCTAATTCTGTTTCCCATGATAAAAACCCATCTGTTTCCACCGCAAAACCTGTCAGGGGATCGTTTGCAACAGTTTGGCACCATTTTTGAGTGAATTCCAAAACGCCAGATTTTTGCTGAAATTGTGACCGCGCGGCTTAGGGCTTTTTTCAAAAAAATGTTGTTCAGACGTCGAGAGCTAATTCTTTTTCCAATGATAAAAACCCATCTGTTTCCACCGAAAAAGCTTTCAGGGGATCTTTTGCAACAGTTTGTCACCATTTTTGAGTGAATTCCAAAACGCCAGATGTTTTCTGAAATTATGACCGCGCGGCTTAGGGATTTTTTCCACAAAAATGTTGTTCAGACGTCGAGGGCTAATTTTGTTTCCGATAATAAAAACCCATCTGTTTCCACCGAAGAAGCGTACAGGGGGTTGTTTGCAACATTTGGCACCATTTTTGAGTGAGATCCAAAACGCCAGATTTTTACTGAAATTCTGACCGCGCGGCTTAGGGAGTTTTTTTCAAAAAATTGATGTTTAGACATCGAGGGCTAATTCTATTTCAGATGACAACAACCCATCTGTTTCCACCGAAAAACCTTTCAGGGGATCGTTTGCAACAGTTTGGCACCATTTTTGAGTGAATTCCAAAACGCCAGATTTTTGCTGAAATTCTGACCGCGCGGCTTAGGGATTTTTTCAAAAAAATGTTGTTCAGACGTCGAGGGCTAATTCTGTTTCCGATGATAAAAACCCACCTGTTTCCACCGAAAAAGCTTTCAGGGGGTTGTTTGCATCAGTTTGGCACCATTTTTGAGTGAGTTCCAAAACGCCAGATTTTTGCTGAAATTGTGACCGCGCGGCTTAGGGATTTTTTTTTAAGAAAGTAGTTCAGAGGTCGATGGCTAATTCTATTTCCATGATAAAAACCCATCTGTTTCCTCCGAAAAACCTTTCAGAGGATCGTTAGCTACAGTTTGGCACCATTTTTAAGTGAATTCCAAACCGCCAGATTTTTCCTGAAATTGTGACCGCGCTGTTTAGGGATTTTTTCAAAAAAAAAGTTATTCAGAGGTCGAGGGCTAATTCTATTTCCGATGATAAAAACCCATCTGTTTTCACCGAAAAAGCTTTCAGGGGATTATATGCAACAGTTTGGCACCATTTTCGAGTGAATTTCAAAACGCCAGATTTTTGCTGAAATTGTGACCCCGCGGCTTAGGGATTTTTTCAAAAAAAATGTTGTTCAGACATCGAGGGCTAATTCTGTTTCCGATGATAAAAACCCATCTTTTTCCACTGAAAATGCTTTCAGGGGATCGTTTGCAACAGTTTGGCACCATTTTCGAGTGAATTCCAAAACGCCAGATTTTTGCTGAAATTGTGACCGCGCGGCTAAGGGATTTTTTCACAAAAATGTTCTTCAGACGTCGAGGGCTAATTCTGTTTCCGATGATAAAAACCCATCTGTTTCCACCAAAAAAGCGTTCAGGGGGTTGTTTGCAACATTTGGCACCATTTTTGAGTGAGTTCCAAAACGCCAGATTTTTGCTGAAATTCTGACCGCGCGGCTTAGGGATTTTTTCAAAAAAATGTTTTTCAGAGGTCGAGGGCTAATTCTATTTCCGATGATAATAACCCATCTGTTTCCACCGAAAAAACTTTCAGGGGATGGGTTGCAACAGTTTGGCACCATTTTTGAGTGAATTCCAGAACGTCATATTTTTGCAGAAAATGTGACCGCGCGGCTTAGGGATATTTTTTTAAAAAAGTTATTCAGAGGTCGAGGGCTAATTCTATTTCCGATGATACAAACCAATCTGTTTCCACCGAAAAACCTTTCAGGGGATCGTTTGCAACAGTTTGGCACCATTTTTAAGTGAATTCCAAAACGCCAGATTTTTGCTGAAATTGTGACCGCGCGGCTTAGGGATTTTTTCAAAAAAATGTTGTTCAGACGTCGAGGGCTAATTCTGTTTCCGATGATAAAAACCCATCTGTTTCCACCGAAAAAGCTTTCAGGGGGTTGTTTGCATCAGTTTGGCACCATTTTTGAGTGAGTTCCACAACGCCAGATTTTTGCTGAAATTGTGACCCCGCGGCTTAGGGATTTTTTCAAAAAAATGTTGTTCAGACGTCGAGGGCTAATTCTGTTTCTGATGATAAAAACCCATCTGTTTACACCGAAAAAGTGTTCAGGGGGTTGTTTGCAACATTTGGCACCATTTTTGAGTGAGTTCCAAAACGCCAGATTTTTGCTGAAATTGTGACCGCACGGCTTCAGGATTTTTTCAAAAAATTGGTGTTCAGAGGTCGAGGGCTAATTCTGTTTCCCATGATAAAAACCCATCTGTTTCCACCGCAAAACCTGTCAGGGGATCGTTTGCAACAGTTTGGCACCATTTTTGAGTGAATTCCAAAACGCCAGATTTTTGCTGAAATTGTGACCGCGCGGCTTAGGGCTTTTTTCAAAAAAATGTTGTTCAGACGTCGAGAGCTAATTCTTTTTCCAATGATAAAAACCCATCTGTTTCCACCGAAAAAGCTTTCAGGGGATCTTTTGCAACAGTTTGTCACCATTTTTGAGTGAATTCCAAAACGCCAGATGTTTTCTGAAATTATGACCGCGCGGCTTAGGGATTTTTTCCACAAAAATGTTGTTCAGACGTCGAGGGCTAATTTTGTTTCCGATAATAAAAACCCATCTGTTTCCACCGAAGAAGCGTACAGGGGGTTGTTTGCAACATTTGGCACCATTTTTGAGTGAGATCCAAAACGCCAGATTTTTACTGAAATTCTGACCGCGCGGCTTAGGGAGTTTTTTTCAAAAAATTGATGTTTAGACATCGAGGGCTAATTCTATTTCAGATGACAACAACCCATCTGTTTCCACCGAAAAACCTTTCAGGGGATCGTTTGCAACAGTTTGGCACCATTTTTGAGTGAATTCCAAAACGCCAGATTTTTGCTGAAATTCTGACCGCGCGGCTTAGGGATTTTTTCAAAAAAATGTTGTTCAGACGTCGAGGGCTAATTCTGTTTCCGATGATAAAAACCCATCTGTTTCCACCGAAAAAGCTTTCAGGGGGTTGTTTGCATCAGTTTGGCACCATTTTTGAGTGAGTTCCAAAACGCCAGATTTTTGCTGAAATTGTGACCGCGCGGCTTAGGGATTTTTTTTTAAGAAAGTAGTTCAGAGGTCGATGGCTAATTCTATTTCCACGATAAAAACCCATCTGTTTCCTCCGAAAAACCTTTCAGAGGATCGTTAGCTACAGTTTGGCACCATTTTTAAGTGAATTCCAAACCGCCAGATTTTTCCTGAAATTGTGACCGCGCTGTTTAGGGATTTTTTCAAAAAAAAAGTTATTCAGAGGTCGAGGGCTAATTCTATTTCCGATGATAAAGACCCATCTGTTTTCACCGAAAAAGCTTTCAGGGGATTATATGCAACAGTTTGGCACCATTTTCGAGTGAATTTCAAAACGCCAGATTTTTGCTGAAATTGTGACCCCGCGGCTTAGGGATTTTTTCAAAAAAAATGTTGTTCAGACGTCGAGGGCTAATTCTGTTTCCGATGATAAAAACCCATCTGTTTCCACTGAAAAAGCTTTCAGGGGATCGTTTGCAACAGTTTGGCACCATTTTCGAGTGAATTCCAAAACGCCAGATTTTTGCTGAAATTCTGACCGCGCGGCTTAGGGATTTTTTCAAAAAAATGTTGTTCAGACGTCGAGGGCTAATTCTGTTTCCGATGATAAAAACCCATCTGTTTCCACCGAAAAAGCTTTCAGGGGGTTGTTTGCATCAGTTTGGCACCATTTTTGAGTGAGTTCCAAAACGCCAGATTTTTGCTGAAATTGTGACCGCGCGGCTTAGGGATTTTTTTTTAAGAAAGTAGTTCAGAGGTCGATGGCTAATTCTATTTCCACGATAAAAACCCATCTGTTTCCTCCGAAAAACCTTTCAGAGGATCGTTAGCTACAGTTTGGCACCATTTTTAAGTGAATTCCAAACCGCCAGATTTTTCCTGAAATTGTGACCGCGCTGTTTAGGGATTTTTTCAAAAAAAAAGTTATTCAGAGGTCGAGGGCTAATTCTATTTCCGATGATAAAGACCCATCTGTTTTCACCGAAAAAGCTTTCAGGGGATTATATGCAACAGTTTGGCACCATTTTCGAGTGAATTTCAAAACGCCAGATTTTTGCTGAAATTGTGACCCCGCGGCTTAGGGATTTTTTCAAAAAAAATGTTGTTCAGACGTCGAGGGCTAATTCTGTTTCCGATGATAAAAACCCATCTGTTTCCACTGAAAAAGCTTTCAGGGGATCGTTTGCAACAGTTTGGCACCATTTTCGAGTGAATTCCAAAACGCCAGATTTTTGCTGAAATTGTGACCGCGCGGCTAAGGGATTTTTTCACAAAAATGTTCTTCAGACGTCGAGGGCTAATTCTGTTTCCGATGATAAAAACCCATCTGTTTCCACCAAAAAAGCGTTCAGGGGGTTGTTTGCAACATTTGGCACCATTTTTGAGTGAGTTCCAAAACGCCAGATTTTTGCTGAAATTCTGACCGCGCGGCTTAGGGATTTTTTCAAAAAAATGTTTTTCAGAGGTCGAGGGCTAATTCTATTTCCGATGATAATAACCCATCTGTTTCCACCGAAAAAACTTTCAGGGGATGGGTTGCAACAGTTTGGCACCATTTTTGAGTGAATTCCAGAACGTCATATTTTTGCAGAAAATGTGACCGCGCGGCTTAGGGATATTTTTTTAAAAAAGTTATTCAGAGGTCGAGGGCTAATTCTATTTCCGATGATACAAACCAATCTGTTTCCACCGAAAAACCTTTCAGGGGATCGTTTGCAACAGTTTGGCACCATTTTTAAGTGAATTCCAAAACGCCAGATTTTTGCTGAAATTGTGACCGCGCGGTTTAGGGATTTTTTTAAAAAAAAATTGTTCAGAGGTTGAGGGTTAATTCTGTTTCCGATGATAAAAACCCATCTGTTTCCACAAAAAAAGCGTTCAGGGGATCGTTTGCAACAGTTTGGCACCATTTTCGAGTGAATTCCAAAACGCCAGATTTTTGCTGAAATTGTGACCCCGCGGCTTAGGGATTTTTTCAAAAAAATGTTGTTCAGACGTCGAGGGCTAATTCTGTTTCCGATGATAAAAACCAATCTGTTTCCACTGAAAAAGCTTTCAGGGGATCGTTTGCAACAGTTTGGCACCATTTTCGAGTGAATTCCAAAACGTCAGATTTTTGCTGAAATTGTGACCGCGCGGCTTCGGGTTTTTTTCAAAAAAATGGTATTCAGAGGTCGAGGGCTAATTCTTTTTCCAGTGATAAAAACCCATCTGTTTCCACCGAAAAAGCTTTCAGGGGATCTTTTGCTACAGTTTGGCACCATTTTTAAGTGAATTCCAAAACGCCAGATTTTTGCTGAAATTGTGACCGCGCGGCTTAGGGGTTTTTTCAAAAAGATTTTGTTCAGACGTCGAAGGCTAATTCTGTTTCCGATGATAAAAACCCATCTGTTTCCACCGAAAAACCTTTCAGGGGGTTGTTTGCATCAGTTTGGCACCATTTTTGAGTGAGTTCCACAACGCCAGATTTTTCCTGAAATTGTGACCGCGCGGCTTAGGGATTTTTTCACAAAAATGTTCTTCAGACGTCGAAGGCTATTTCTGTTTCCGATGAAAAAAACCCGTCTGTTTCCACCGGAAAAGCTTTCAGGGGATCTTTTGCAACAGTTTGGCACCATTTTTAAGTGAATTCCAAAACGCCAGATTTTTGCTGAAATTGTGACCGCGCGGCTTAGGGATTTTTTCAAAAAAATGTTGTTCAGACGTCGAGGGCTAATTCTGTTTCCGATGAAAAAAACCCATCTGTTTCCACCGAAAAAGCTTTCAGGGGATGGGTTGCAACAGTTTGGCACCATTTTTGAGTGAATTCCAAAACGCCAGATTTTTGCTGAAATTGTGACCGCGCGGCTTAGGGATTTTTTCACAAAAATGTTCTTCAGACGTCGAAGGCTAATTCTGTTTCCGATGAAAAAAACCCGTCTGTTTCCACCGAAAAAGCTTTCAGGGGATCTTTTGCAACAGTTTGGCACCATTTTCGAGTGAATTCCAAAATGCCAGACTTTTGCTGAAATTGTGACCGCGCGGCTTAGGGATTTTTGCAAAAAATTGGTGTTCAGACGGCGAGGGCTAATTTTGTTTCTGATGATAAAAACCCGTCTGTTTACACCGAAAAACCTTTCAGGGGATCGTTTGCAACAGTTTGGCACCACATTCGAGTGAATTCCAAAACGCCAGATTTTTGCTGAAATTGTGACCGCGCGGCTTAGGGATTTTTTCAAAAAAATGTTGTTCAGACGTCGAGGGCTAATCCTGTTTCCAATGATAAAAAGCCATCTGTTTCCACCGAAAAACCTTTCAGGGGATGGGTTGCAACAGTTTGGCACCATTTTTGAGTGAATTCCAAAACACCAGATTTTTGCTGAAATTGTGACCGCGCGGCTTAGGGATTTTTTCACAAAAATGTTCTTCAGACGTCGCAGGCTAATTCTGTTTCCGATGAAAAAAACCCGTCTGTTTCCACCGAAAAAGCTTTCAGGGGATCTTTTGCAACAGTTTGGCACCATTTTTAAGTGTATTCCAAAACGCCAGATTTTTGCTGAAATTGTGACCGCGCGGCTTAGGGATTTTTTTAAAAAAAATGTTGTTCAGACGTCGAGGGCTAATTCTGTTTCCGATGATAAAAACCCATCTGTTTCCACCGAAAAAGCTTTCAGGGGGTTGTTTGCATCAGTTTGGCACCATTTTTGAGTGAGTTCCACAACGCCAGATTTTTGCTGAAATTGTGACCGCGCGGCTTAGGGATTTTTTCAAAAAATTGGTGTTCAGACGGCGAGGGCTAATTTTGTTTCTGATGATAAAAACCCGTCTGTTTCCACCGAAAAACCTTTCAGGGGATCGTTTGCAACAGTTTGGCACCACTTTCGAGTGAATTCCAAAACGCCAGATTTTTGCTGAAATTGTGACCGCGCGGCTTAGGGATTTTTTCAAAAAAATGTTGTTCAGACGTCGAGGGCTAATCCCGTTTCCAATGATAAAAAGCCATCTGTTTCCACTGAAAAACCTTTCAGGGGATGGGTTGCAACAGTTTGGCACCATTTTTGAGTGAATTCCAAAACACCAGATTTTTGCTGAAATTGTGACCGCGCGGCTTAGGGATTTTTTCACAAAAATGTTCTTCAGACGTCGAAGGCTAATTCTGTTTCCGATGAAAAAAACCCATCTGTTTCCACCGAAAAAGCTTTCAGGGGGTTGTTTGCATCAGTTTGGCACCATTTTTGAGTGAGTTCCACAACGCCAGATTTTTGCTGAAATTGTGACCCCGCGGCTTAGGGATTTTTTCAAAAAAATGTTGTTCAGACGTCGAGGGCTAATTCTGTTTCTGATGATAAAAACCCATCTGTTTACACCGAAAAAGCGTTCAGGGGGTTGTTTGCAACATTTGGCACCATTTTTGAGTGAGTTCCAAAACGCCAGATTTTTGCTGAAATTGTGACCGCACGGCTTCAGGATTTTTTCAAAAAATTGGTGTTCAGAGGTCGAGGGCTAATTCTGTTTCCCATGATAAAAACCCATCTGTTTCCACCGCAAAACCTGTCAGGGGATCGTTTGCAACAGTTTGGCACCATTTTTGAGTGAATTCCAAAACGCCAGATTTTTGCTGAAATTGTGACCGCGCGGCTTAGGGCTTTTTTCAAAAAAATGTTGTTCAGACGTCGAGAGCTAATTCTTTTTCCAATGATAAAAACCCATCTGTTTCCACCGAAAAAGCTTTCAGGGGATCTTTTGCAACAGTTTGTCACCATTTTTGAGTGAATTCCAAAACGCCAGATGTTTTCTGAAATTTTGACCGCGCGGCTTAGGGATTTTTTCCACAAAAATGTTGTTCAGACGTCGAGGGCTAATTTTGTTTCCGATAATAAAAACCCATCTGTTTCCACCGAAGAAGCGTACAGGGGGTTGTTTGCAACATTTGGCACCATTTTTGAGTGAGATCCAAAACGCCAGATTTTTACTGAAATTCTGACCGCGCGGCTTAGGGAGTTTTTTTCAAAAAATTGATGTTTAGACATCGAGGGCTAATTCTATTTCAGATGACAACAACCCATCTGTTTCCACCGAAAAACCTTTCAGGGGATCGTTTGCAACAGTTTGGCACCATTTTTGAGTGAATTCCAAAACGCCAGATTTTTGCTGAAATTCTGACCGCGCGGCTTAGGGATTTTTTCAAAAAAATGTTGTTCAGACGTCGAGGGCTAATTCTGTTTCCGATGATAAAAACCCATCTGTTTCCACCGAAAAAGCTTTCAGGGGGTTGTTTGCATCAGTTTGGCACCATTTTTGAGTGAGTTCCAAAACGCCAGATTTTTGCTGAAATTGTGACCGCGCGGCTTAGGGATTTTTTTTTAAGAAAGTAGTTCAGAGGTCGATGGCTAATTCTATTTCCACGATAAAAACCCATCTGTTTCCTCCGAAAAACCTTTCAGAGGATCGTTAGCTACAGTTTGGCACCATTTTTAAGTGAATTCCAAACCGCCAGATTTTTCCTGAAATTGTGACCGCGCTGTTTAGGGATTTTTTCAAAAAAAAAGTTATTCAGAGGTCGAGGGCTAATTCTATTTCCGATGATAAAGACCCATCTGTTTTCACCGAAAAAGCTTTCAGGGGATTATATGCAACAGTTTGGCACCATTTTCGAGTGAATTTCAAAACGCCAGATTTTTGCTGAAATTGTGACCCCGCGGCTTAGGGATTTTTTCAAAAAAAATGTTGTTCAGACGTCGAGGGCTAATTCTGTTTCCGATGATAAAAACCCATCTGTTTCCACTGAAAAAGCTTTCAGGGGATCGTTTGCAACAGTTTGGCACCATTTTCGAGTGAATTCCAAAACGCCAGATTTTTGCTGAAATTGTGACCGCGCGGCTAAGGGATTTTTTCACAAAAATGTTCTTCAGACGTCGAGGGCTAATTCTGTTTCCGATGATAAAAACCCATCTGTTTCCACCAAAAAAGCGTTCAGGGGGTTGTTTGCAACATTTGGCACCATTTTTGAGTGAGTTCCAAAACGCCAGATTTTTGCTGAAATTCTGACCGCGCGGCTTAGGGATTTTTTCAAAAAAATGTTTTTCAGAGGTCGAGGGCTAATTCTATTTCCGATGATAATAACCCATCTGTTTCCACCGAAAAAACTTTCAGGGGATGGGTTGCAACAGTTTGGCACCATTTTTGAGTGAATTCCAGAACGTCATATTTTTGCAGAAAATGTGACCGCGCGGCTTAGGGATATTTTTTTAAAAAAGTTATTCAGAGGTCGAGGGCTAATTCTATTTCCGATGATACAAACCAATCTGTTTCCACCGAAAAACCTTTCAGGGGATCGTTTGCAACAGTTTGGCACCATTTTTAAGTGAATTCCAAAACGCCAGATTTTTGCTGAAATTGTGACCGCGCGGTTTAGGGATTTTTTTTTAAAAAAATTGTTCAGAGGTTGAGGGTTAATTCTGTTTCCGATGATAAAAACCCATCTGTTTCCACAAAAAAAGCGTTCAGGGGATCGTTTGCAACAGTTTGGCACCGTTTTCGAGTGAATTCCAAAACGCCAGATTTTTGCTGAAATTGTGACCGCGCAGCTTAGGGATTTTTTCAAAAAAATGTTGTTCAGACGTCGAGGGCTAATTCTGTTTCCGATGATAAAAACCAATCTGTTTCCACTGAAAAAGCTTTCAGGGGACCGTTTGCAACAGTTTGGCACCATTTTCGAGTGAATTCCAAAACGTCAGATTTTTGCTGAAATTGTGACCGCGCGGCTTCGGGTTTTTTTCAAAAAAATGGTATTCAGAGGTCGAGGGCTAATTCTTTTTCCAGTGATAAAAACCCATCTGTTTCCACCGAAAAAGCTTTCAGGGGATCTTTTGCTACAGTTTGGCACCATTTTTAAGTGAATTCCAAAACGCCAGATTTTTGCTGAAATTGTGACCGCGCGGCTTAGGGGTTTTTTCAAAAAGATTTTGTTCAGACGTCGAAGGCTAATTCTGTTTCCGATGATAAAAACCCATCTGTTTCCACCGAAAAACCTTTCAGGGGGTTGTTTGCATCAGTTTGGCACCATTTTTGAGTGAGTTCCACAACGCCAGATTTTTCCTGAAATTGTGACCGCGCGGCTTAGGGATTTTTTCACAAAAATGTTCTTCAGACGTCGAAGGCTATTTCTGTTTCCGATGAAAAAAACCCGTCTGTTTCCACCGGAAAAGCTTTCAGGGGATCTTTTGCAACAGTTTGGCACCATTTTTAAGTGAATTCCAAAACGCCAGATTTTTGCTGAAATTGTGACCGCGCGGCTTAGGGATTTGTTCAAAAAAATGTTGTTCAGACGTCGAGGGCTAATTCTGTTTCCGATGAAAAAAACCCATCTGTTTCCACCGAAAAAGCTTTCAGGGGATGGGTTGCAACAGTTTGGCACCATTTTTGAGTGAATTCCAAAACGCCAGATTTTTGCTGAAATTGTGACCGCGCGGCTTAGGGATTTTTTCACAAAAATGTTCTTCAGACGTCGAAGGCTAATTCTGTTTCCGATGAAAAAAACCCGTCTGTTTCCACCGAAAAAGCTTTCAGGGGATCTTTTGCAACAGTTTGGCACCATTTTCGAGTGAATTCCAAAATGCCAGACTTTTGCTGAAATTGTGACCGCGCGGCTTAGGGATTTTTGCAAAAAATTGGTGTTCAGACGGCGAGGGCTAATTTTGTTTCTGATGATAAAAACCCGTCTGTTTACACCGAAAAACCTTTCAGGGGATCGTTTGCAACAGTTTGGCACCACATTCGAGTGAATTCCAAAACGCCAGATTTTTGCTGAAATTGTGACCGCGCGGCTTAGGGATTTTTTCAAAAAAATGTTGTTCAGACGTCGAGGGCTAATCCTGTTTCCAATGATAAAAAGCCATCTGTTTCCACCGAAAAACCTTTCAGGGGATGGGTTGCAACAGTTTGGCACCATTTTTGAGTGAATTCCAAAACACCAGATTTTTGCTGAAATTGTGACCGCGCGGCTTAGGGATTTTTTCACAAAAATGTTCTTCAGACGTCGCAGGCTAATTCTGTTTCCGATGAAAAAAACCCGTCTGTTTCCACCGAAAAAGCTTTCAGGGGATCTTTTGCAACAGTTTGGCACCATTTTTAAGTGTATTCCAAAACGCCAGAGTTTTGCTGAAATTGTGACCGCGCGGCTTAGGGATTTTTTTAAAAAAAATGTTGTTCAAACGTCGAGGGCTAATTCTGTTTCCGATGATAAAAACCCATCTGTTTCCACCGAAAAAGCTTTCAGGGGGTTGTTTGCATCAGTTTGGCACCATTTTTGAGTGAGTTCCACAACGCCAGATTTTTGCTGAAATTGTGACCGCGCGGCTTAGGGATTTTTTCAAAAAATTGGTGTTCAGACGGCGAGGGCTAATTTTGTTTCTGATGATAAAAACCCGTCTGTTTCCACCGAAAAACCTTTCAGGGGATCGTTTGCAACAGTTTGGCACCACTTTCGAGTGAATTCCAAAACGCCAGATTTTTGCTGAAATTGTGACCGCGCGGCTTAGGGATTTTTTCAAAAAAATGTTGTTCAGACGTCGAGGGCTAATCCCGTTTCCAATGATAAAAAGCCATCTGTTTCCACTGAAAAACCTTTCAGGGGATGGGTTGCAACAGTTTGGCACCATTTTTGAGTGAATTCCAAAACACCAGATTTTTGCTGAAATTGTGACCGCGCGGCTTAGGGATTTTTTCACAAAAATGTTCTTCAGACGTCGAAGGCTAATTCTGTTTCCGATGAAAAAAACCCGTCTGTTTCCACCGAAAAAGCTTTCAGGGGATCTTTTGCAACAGTTTGGCACCATTTTTAAGTGAATTCCAAAACGCCAGATTTTTGCTGAAATTGTGACCGCGCGGCTTAGGGATTTTTTCAAAAAAATGTTGTTCAGACGTCGAGGGCTAATTCTGTTTCCGATGATAAAAACCCATCTGTTTCCACCGAAAAAGCTTTCAGGGGGTTGTTTGCATCAGTTTGGCACCATTTTTGAGTGAGTTCCACAACGCCAGATTTTTGCTGAAATTGTGACCCCGCGGCTTAGGGATTTTTTCAAAAAAATGTTGTTCAGACGTCGAGGGCTAATTCTGTTTCTGATGATAAAAACCCATCTGTTTACACCGAAAAAGCGTTCAGGGGGTTGTTTGCAACATTTGGCACCATTTTTGAGTGAGTTCCAAAACGCCAGATTTTTGCTGAAATTGTGACCGCACGGCTTCAGGATTTTTTCAAAAAATTGGTGTTCAGAGGTCGAGGGCTAATTCTGTTTCCCATGATAAAAACCCATCTGTTTCCACCGCAAAACCTGTCAGGGGATCGTTTGCAACAGTTTGGCACCATTTTTGAGTGAATTCCAAAACGCCAGATTTTTGCTGAAATTGTGACCGCGCGGCTTAGGGCTTTTTTCAAAAAAATGTTGTTCAGACGTCGAGAGCTAATTCTTTTTCCAATGATAAAAACCCATCTGTTTCCACCGAAAAAGCTTTCAGGGGATCTTTTGCAACAGTTTGTCACCATTTTTGAGTGAATTCCAAAACGCCAGATGTTTTCTGAAATTATGACCGCGCGGCTTAGGGATTTTTTCCACAAAAATGTTGTTCAGACGTCGAGGGCTAATTTTGTTTCCGATAATAAAAACCCATCTGTTTCCACCGAAGAAGCGTACAGGGGGTTGTTTGCAACATTTGGCACCATTTTTGAGTGAGATCCAAAACGCCAGATTTTTACTGAAATTCTGACCGCGCGGCTTAGGGAGTTTTTTTCAAAAAATTGATGTTTAGACATCGAGGGCTAATTCTATTTCAGATGACAACAACCCATCTGTTTCCACCGAAAAACCTTTCAGGGGATCGTTTGCAACAGTTTGGCACCATTTTTGAGTGAATTCCAAAACGCCAGATTTTTGCTGAAATTCTGACCGCGCGGCTTAGGGATTTTTTCAAAAAAATGTTGTTCAGACGTCGAGGGCTAATTCTGTTTCCGATGATAAAAACCCATCTGTTTCCACCGAAAAAGCTTTCAGGGGGTTGTTTGCATCAGTTTGGCACCATTTTTGAGTGAGTTCCAAAACGCCAGATTTTTGCTGAAATTGTGACCGCGCGGCTTAGGGATTTTTTCAAAAAAATGTTGTTCAGACGTCGAGGGCTAATTCTGTTTCCGATGATAAAAACCCATCTGTTTCCACCGAAAAAGCGTTCAGGGGGTTGTTTGCAACATTTGGCACCATTTTTGAGTGAATTCCAAAACGCCAGATTGTTGCAGAAATCGTGACCGCACGGCTTAGGGATTTTTTCACAAAAATGTTGTTCAGACGTCGAGGACTAATTCTGTTTCTGATGATAAAAACCCATCTGTTTACACCGAAAAAGCGTTCAGGGGGTTGTTTGCAACATTTGGCACCATTTTCGAGTGAGTTCCAAAACGCCAGATTTTTGCTGAAATTTTGACCGCGCGGCTTAGGGATTTTTTCAAAAAATGTTGTTCAGATGTCAAGGGCTAATTCTGTTTCCGATGATAAAAACCCATCTGTTTCCACCGAAAAAGCGTTCAGGAGGTTGTTTGCAACATTTGCCACCATTTTTGAGTGAGTTCCAAAACGTCAGATTTTTCCTGAAATTGTGACCGCACGGCTTCAGGATTTTTTCAAAAAATTGGTGTTCAGAGGTCGAGGGCTAATTCTGTTTCCCATGATAAAAACCCATCTGTTTCCACCGCAAAACCTTTCAGGGGATCGTTTGCAACAGTTTGGCACCATTTTTGAGTGAATTCCAAAACGCCAGATTTTTGGTGAAATTGTGACCACGCGGCTTAGGGATTTTTTCAAAAAAATGTTGTTCAGATGTCGAGGGCTAATTCTGTTTCCGATGATAAAAACCCGTCTGTTTCCACCGAAAAAGCTTTCAGGGGATCGTTTGGAACAGTTTGGCACCATTTTTAAGTGAATTCCAAAACGCCAGATTTTTGCTGAAATTGTGACCGCGCGGCTTCGGGATTTTTTCAAAAAATTGATGTTCAGACATCGAGGGCTAATTCTATTTCAGATGATAAAAACCCATCTGTTTCCACTGAAAAAGCTTTCAGGGGATCGTTTGCAACAGTTTGGCACCATTTTTGAGTGAATTCCAAAACGCCAGATTTTTGCTGAAATTCTGACCGCGCGGCTTAGGGATTTTTTCAAAAAAATGTTGTTCAGAGGTCGAGGGCTAATTCTGTTTCTGATGATAAAAACCCGTCTGTTTCCACCGAAAAACCTTTCAGGGGATCGTTTGCAACAGTTTGGCACCATTTTCGAGTGAATTTCAAAACGCAAGATTTTTGCTGAAATTGTGACCGCACGGCTTAGGGATTTTTTCAAAAAAATGTTGTTCAGACGTCGAGGGCTAATTCTTTTTCCAATGATAAAAACCCATCTGTTTCCACCAAAAAAGCTTTCAGGAGATCTTTTGCAACAGTTTGGCACCATTTTTAAGTGAATTCCAAAACGCCAGATTTTTGCTGAAATTGTGACCACGCGGCTTCGGGATTTTTTCAAAAAATTGGTGTTCAGAGGTCGAGGGCTAATTCTGTTTCCGATGATAATAACCCGTCTGTTTCCACACAAAAAGCTTTCAGGGGATCTTTTGCAACAGTTTGGCACCATTTTCAAGTGAATTCCAAAACGCCAGATTTTTGCTGAAATTGTGACCGCGCGGCTTAGGGATTTTTTCAAAAAAATGTTGTTCAGACGTTGAGGGCTAATTCTCTTTCCGATGATAAAAACCCATCTGTTTCCACCGAAAAAGCTTTCAGGGGGTTGTTTGCAACAGTTTGGCACCATTTTTGAGGGAGTTCCAAAACGCCAGATTTTTGCTGAAATTGTGACCGCGCGGCTTACGGATTTTTTCATAATAATGTTCAGACTTCGAGGGCTAATTCTGTTTCCGATGATAAAAACCCATCTGTTTCCACCAAAAAAGCGTTCAGGGGGTTGTTTGCAACATTAGGCACCATTTTTGAGTGAGTTCCAAAACGCCAGATTTTTGCTGAAATTCTGACCGCGCGGCTTAGGGATTTTTTCAAAAAAATGTTGTTCAGACGTCGAGGGCTTATTCTTTTTCCACTCATAAAAACCCATCTGTTTCCACCGAAAAAGCTTTCAGGTTATCTTTTGCAACAGTTTGGCACCATTTTTAAGTGAATTCCAAAACGCCAGATTTTTGCTGAAATTGTGACCGCGTGGCTTCGGGATTTTTTCAAAAAATTGGTGTTCAGAGGTCGAGGGCTAATTCTTTTTCCAATGATAAAAACCCATCTGTTTCCACTGAAAAACCTTTCAGGGGATCGTTTGCAACAGTCTGGCACCATTTTTGAGTGAATTCCAAAACGCCAGATTTTTGCAGAAATTGTGACCGCGCGGCTTAGGGATTTTTTCACAAAAATGTTGTTCAGACGTCGAGGGCTAATTCTGTTTCCGATGATAAAAACCCATCTGTTTCCACTGAAAAAGCTTTCAGGGGGTTGTTTGCAACAGTTTGGCACCATTTTTGAGTGAGTTCCAAAACGCCAGATTTTTGGTGAAATTGTGACCGCGCGGCTTAGGGATTTTTTCAAAAAATGTTGTTCAGACGTCGAGGGCTAATTCTGTTTCGGATGATAAAAACCCATCTTTTTCCACTGAAAAAGCGTTCAGGAGGTTGTTTGCAACATTTGGCACCATTTTTGAGTGAGTTCCAAAACGCCAGATTTTAGCTGAAATTCTGACCGCGCGGCTTAGGGATTTTTTCACAAAATTGTTGTTCAGACGTCGAGGGCTTATTCTTTTTCCAATGATAAAAACCCATCTGTTTCCACCGAAAAAGCTTTCAGGGGATCTTTTACAACACTTTGGCACCATTTTTAAGTGAATTCCAAAACGCCAGATTTTTGCTGAAATTGTGACCCCGCGGCTTAGGGATTTTTTCAAAAAAATGTTGTTCAGACGTCGAGGACTAATTCTGTTTCTGATGATAAAAACCCATCTGTTTACACCGAAAAAGCGTTCAGGGGGTTGTTTGCAACATTTGGCACCATTTTTAGTGAGTTCCAAAACGCCAGATTTTTGCTGAAATTGTGACCGCACGGCTTCAGGATTTTTTCAAAAAATTGGTGTTCAGAGGTCGAGGGCTAATTCTGTTTCCCATGATAAAAACCCATCTGTTTCCACCGCAAAACCTGTCAGGGGATCGTTTGCAACAGTTTGGCACCATTTTTGAGTGAATTCCAAAACGCCAGATTTTTGCTGAAATTGTGACCGCGCGGCTTAGGGATTTTTTCAAAAAAATGTTGTTCAGACGTCGAGGGCTAATTCTTTTTCCAATGATAAAAACCCATCTGTTTCCACCAAAAAAGCTTTCAGGGGATCTTTTGCAACAGTTTGGCACCATTTTCAAGTGAATTCCAAAACGCCAGATTTTTGCTGAAATTCTGACCGCGCGGCTTAGGGATTTTTTCAAAAAAATGTTGTTCAGACGTCGAGGGCTTATTCTTTTTGCACTCATAAAAACCCATCTGTTTCCACCGAAAAAGCTTTCAGGTTATCTTTTGCAACAGTTTGGCACCATTTTTAAGTGAATTCCAAAACGCCAGATTTTTGCTGAAATTGTGACCGCGTGGCTTCGGGATTTTTTCAAAAAATTGGTGTTCAGAGGTCGAGGGCTAATTCTTTTTCCAATGATAAAAACCCATCTGTTTCCACTGAAAAACCTTTCAGGGGATCGTTTGCAACAGTCTGGCACCATTTTTGAGTGAATTCCAAAACGCCAGATTTTTGCAGAAATTGTGACCGCGCGGCTTAGGGATTTTTTCACAAAAATGTTGTTCAGACGTCGAGGGCTAATTCTGTTTCCGATGATAAAAACCCATCTGTTTCCACTGAAAAAGCTTTCAGGGGGTTGTTTGCAACAGTTTGGCACCATTTTTGAGTGAGTTCCAAAACGCCAGATTTTTGGTGAAATTGTGACCGCGCGGCTTAGGGATTTTTTCAAAAAATGTTGTTCAGACGTCGAGGGCTAATTCTGTTTCGGATGATAAAAACCCATCTTTTTCCACTGAAAAAGCGTTCAGGAGGTTGTTTGCAACATTTGGCACCATTTTTGAGTGAGTTCCAAAACGCCAGATTTTAGCTGAAATTCTGACCGCGCGGCTTAGGGATTTTTTCACAAAATTGTTGTTCAGACGTCGAGGGCTTATTCTTTTTCCAATGATAAAAACCCATCTGTTTCCACCGAAAAAGCTTTCAGGGGATCTTTTACAACACTTTGGCACCATTTTTAAGTGAATTCCAAAACGCCAGATTTTTGCTGAAATTGTGACCCCGCGGCTTAGGGATTTTTTCAAAAAAATGTTGTTCAGACGTCGAGGACTAATTCTGTTTCTGATGATAAAAACCCATCTGTTTACACCGAAAAAGCGTTCAGGGGGTTGTTTGCAACATTTGGCACCATTTTTAGTGAGTTCCAAAACGCCAGATTTTTGCTGAAATTGTGACCGCACGGCTTCAGGATTTTTTCAAAAAATTGGTGTTCAGAGGTCGAGGGCTAATTCTGTTTCCCATGATAAAAACCCATCTGTTTCCACCGCAAAACCTGTCAGGGGATCGTTTGCAACAGTTTGGCACCATTTTTGAGTGAATTCCAAAACGCCAGATTTTTGCTGAAATTGTGACCGCGCGGCTTAGGGCTTTTTTCAAAAAAATGTTGTTCAGACGTCGAGGGCTAATTCTGTTTCCGATGATAAAAACCCATCTGTTTCCACCGAAAAAGCTTTCAGGGGGTTGTTTGCATCAGTTTGGCACCATTTTTGATTGAGTTCCAAAACGCCAGATTTTTGCTGAAATTCTGACCGCGCGGCTTAGGGATTTTTTCAAAAAAATGTTGTTCAGACGTCGAGGGCTAATTCTGTTTCCGATGATAAAAACCCATCTGTTTCCACCGAAAAAGCTTTCAGGGGGTTGTTTGCAACAGTTTGGCACCATTTTTGAGTGAATTCCAAAACGCCAGATTTTTGCTGAAATTGTGACCGCGCGCTTAGGGATTTTTTCAAAAAAATGTTGTTCAGACGTCGAGGGCTAATTTTGTTTCCGATAATAAAAACCCATCTGTTTCCACCGAAAAAGCATACAGGGGGTTGTTTGCAACATTTGGCACCATTTTTGAGTGTGATCCAAAACGCCAGATTTTTACTGAAATTCTGACCGCGCGGCTTAGGGAGTTTTTTTCAAAAAATTGATGTTTAGACATCGAGGGCTAATTCTATTTCAGATGATAAAAACCCATCTGTTTCCACCGAAAAACCTTTCAGGGGATCGTTTGCAACAGTTTGGCACCATTTTTGAGTGAATTCCAAAACGCCAGATTTTTGCTGAAATTCTGACCGCGCGGCTTAGGGATTTTTTCAAAAAAATGTTGTTCAGACGTCGAGGGCTAATTCTGTTTCCGATGATAAAAACCCATCTGTTTCCACCGAAAAAGCTTTCAGGGGGTTGTTTGCAACAGTTTGGCACCATTTTTGAGTGAGTTCCAAAACGCCAGATTTTTGGTGAAATTGTGACCGCGCGGCTTAGGGATTTTTTCAAAAAATGTTGTTCAGACGTCGAGGGCTAATTCTGTTTCGGATGATAAAAACCCATTTGTTTCCACGGAAAAAGAGTTCAGGAGGTTGTTTGCAACATTTGGCACCATTTTTGAGTGAGTTCCAAAACGCCAGATTTTTGCTGAAATTCTGACCGCGCGGCTTAGGGATTTTTTCACAAAATTGTTGTTCAGACGTCGAGGGCTTATTCTTTTTCCAATGATAAAAACCCATCTGTTTCCACTGAAAAACCTTTCAGGGGATCTTTTCCAACAGTTTGGCACCATTTTCGAGTGAATTCCAAAACGCCAGATTTTTGCTGAAATTGTGACCCCGCGCGCTTAGGGATTTTTTCAAAAAAATGTTGTTCAGACGTCGAGGGCTAATTTTGTTTCCGATAATAAAAACCCATCTGTTTCCACCGAAAAAGCATACAGGGGGTTGTTTGCAACATTTGGCACCATTTTTGAGTGAGATCCAAAACGCCAGATTTTTACTGAAATTCTGACCGCGCGGCTTAGGGAGTTTTTTTCAAAAAATTGATGTTTAGACATCGAGGGCTAATTCTATTTCAGATGATAAAAACCCATCTGTTTCCACCGAAAAACCTTTCAGGGGATCGTTTGCAACAGTTTGGCACCATTTTTGAGTGAATTCCAAAACGCCAGATTTTTGGTGAAATTGTGACCGCGCGGCTTAGGGATTTTTTCAAAAAATGTTGTTCAGACGTCGAGGGCTAATTCTGTTTCCGATGATAAAAACCCATCTGTTTCCACGGAAAAAGCGTTCAGGAGGTTGTTTGCAACATTTGGCACCATTTTTGAGTGAGTTCCAAAACGCCAGATTTTTGCTGAAATTCTGACCGCGCGGCTTAGGGATTTTTTCACAAAATTGTTGTTCAGACGTCGAGGGCTTATTCTTTTTCCAATGATAAAAACCCGTCTGTTTCCACACAAGAAGCTTTCAGGGGATCTTTTGCAACAGTTTGGCACCATTTTCGAGTGAATTTCAAAACGCCAGATTTTTGCTGAAATTGTGACCCCGCGGCTTAGGGATTTTTTCAAAAAAATGTTGTTCAGACGTCGAGGGCTAATTCTGTTTCTGATGATAAAAACCCATCTGTTTACACCGAAAAAGCGTTCAGGGGGTTGTTTGCAACATTTGGCACCATTTTTGAGTGAGATCCAAAACGCCAGATTTTTACTGAAATTCTGACCGCGCGGCTTAGGGAGTTTTTTTCAAAAAATTGATGTTTAGACATCGAGGGCTAATTCTATTTCAGATGATAAAAACCCATCTGTTTCCACCGAAAAACCTTTCAGGGGATCGTTTGCAACAGTTTGGCACCATTTTTGAGTGAATTCCAAAACGCCAGATTTTTGCTGAAATTCTGACCGCGCGGCTTAGGGAGTTTTTCAAAAAAATGTTGTTCAGACGTCGAGTTCTAATTCTGTTTCCGATGATAAAAACCCATCTGTTTCCACCGAAAAAGCTTTCAGGGGGTTGTTTGCATCAGTTTGGCACCATTTTTGAGTGAGTTCCAAAACGCCAGATTTTTGCTGAAATTCTGACCGCGCGGCTTAGGGATTTTTTCCAAAAAATTGTTGTTCAGACGTCGAGGGCTAATTCTGTTTCTGATGATAAAAACCCATCTGTTTACACCGAAAAAACGTTCAGGGGGTTGTTTGCAACATTTGGCACCATTTTTGAGTGAGTTCCAAAACGCCAGATTTTTGCTGAAATTGTGACCGCACGGCTTCAGGATTTTTTCAAAAAATTGGTGTTCAGAGGTCGAGGGCTAATTCTGTTTCCCATGATAAAAACCCATCTGTTTCCACCGCAAAACCTGTCAGGGGATCGTTTGCAACAGTTTGGCACCATTTTTGAGTGAATTCCAAAACGCCAGATTTTTGCTGAAATTGTGACCGCGCGGCTTAGGGCTTTTTTCAAAAAAAATTTGTTCAGACGTCGAGGGCTAATTCTGTTTCCGATGATAAAAACCCGGCTGTTCCACCGAAAAAGCTTTCAGGGGATCTTTTGCAAAAGTTTGGCACCATTTTTAAGTGAATTCCAAAACGCCAGATTTTTGCTGAAATTGTGACCACGCGGCTTAGGGATTTTTTCAAAAAAATGTTGTTCAGACGTCGAGGGCTAATTCTGTTTCCGATGATAAAAACCCATCTGTTTCCACCGAAAAAGCTTTCAGGGGGTTGTTTGCATCAGTTTGGCACCATTTTTGATTGAGTTCCAAAACGCCAGATTTTTGCTGAAATTGTGACCGCGCGCTTAGGGATTTTTTCAAAAAAATGTTGTTCAGACGTCGAGGGCTAATTTTGTTTCCGATAATAAAAACCCATCTGTTTCCACCGAAAAAGCATACAGGGGGTTGTTTGCAACATTTGGCACCATTTTTGAGTGAGTTCCAAAACGCCAGATTTTTGCTGAAATTCTGACCGCGCGGCTTAGGGATTTTTTCACAAAATTGTTGTTCAGACGTCGAGGGCTTATTCTTTTTCCAATGATAAAAACCCATCTGTTTCCACCGAAAAACCTTTCAGGGGATCTTTTCCAACAGTTTGGCACCATTTTCGAGTGAATTCCAAAACGCCAGATTTTTGCTGAAATTGTGACCCCGCGGCTTAGGGATTTTTTCAAAAAAATGTTGTTCAGACGTCGAGGGCTAATTCTGTTTCTGATGATAAAAACCCATCTGTTTACACCGAAAAAGCGTTCAGGGGGTTGTTTGCAACATTTGGCACCATTTTTGAGTGAGTTCCAAAACGCCAGATTTTTGCTGAAATTGTGACCGCACGGCTTCAGGATTTTTTCAAAAAATTGGTGTTCAGAGGTCGAGGGCTAATTCTGTTTCCCATGATAAAAACCCATCTGTTTCCACCGAAAAACCTTTCAGGGGATCTTTTGCAACAGTTTGGCACCATTTTTAAGTCAATTCCAAAATGTCAGATTTTTGCTGAAATTGTGACAGCGCGGCTTAGGGATTTTTTCAAAAAAATGTTGTTCAGACGTCGAGGGCTAATTCTGTTTCCGATGATAAAAACCCATCTGTTTCCACCAAAAAACTTTCAGGGGGTTGTTTGCAACAGTTTGGCACCATTTTTGAGTGAGTTCCAAAACGCCAGATTTTTGCTGAAATTCTGACCGCGCGGCTTAGGGATTTTGTCAAAAAATTGTTGTTCAGACGTCGAGGGCTTATTCTTTTTCCCATGATAAAAACCTATCTGTTTCCACCGAAAAAGCTTTCAGGGGTTTTTTTGCAACAGTTTGGCACCATTTTTGAGTGAGTTCCAAAACGCCAGATTTTTGCTGAAATTGTGACCACGCGGCTTAGGGATTTTTTCACAAAAATGTTGTTCAGACGTCGAGGGCTAATTCTATTTCCGATGATAAAAACCCATCTGTTTCCACCGAAAAAGCGTTCAGGGGATCTTTTGCAACAGTTTGGCACCAATTTTAAGTGAATTCCAAAACGCCAGATTTTTTCTGAAATTGTGACCGCGCGGCTTAGGGATTTTTTCAAAAAATGTTGTTCACACGTCGAGGGCTAATTCTGTTTCCGATGATAAAAACCCATCTGTTTCCTCCGAAAAAGCGTTCAGTGGGTTGTTTGCAACATTTGGCACCATTTTTGAGTGAGTTCCAAAACGCCAGATTTTTTCTGAAATTGTGACCGCGCGGCTTAGGGATTTTTTCAAAAAATTGTTCTTCAGGCGTCGAGGGCTTATTCTTTTTCCAATGATAAAAACCCATCTGTTTCCACCGAAAAAAAATTCAGGGGATCTTTTGCAACAGTTTGGCACCATTTTTGAGTGAGTTCCAAAACGTCAAATTTTTGCTGAAATTGTGACCGCGCGGCTTAGGGATTTTTTCAAAAATTGTTGTTCAGACGTCGAGGGCTAATTCTGTTTCCGATGATAAAAACCCATCTGTTTCCACCGAAAAAGCTTTCAGGGGGTTGTTTGCAACATTTGGCACCATTTTTAAGTGAATTCCAAAACGCCAGATTTTTGCTGAAATTCTGACCGCGCGGCTTAGGGATTTTTTCAAAAAATTGTTGTTCAGACGTCGAGGGCTTATTCTTTTTCCAATGATAAAAACCTATCTGTTTCCACCGAAAAAGCTTTCAGGGGGTTTTTTGCAACAGTTTGGAACCATTTTTGAGTGAGTTACAAAAACCCAGATTTTTGCTGAAATTGTGACCGCGCGGCTTAGGGATTTTTTAAAAAATGTTGTTCAGAGGTCGAGGGCTAATTCTGTTTCCGATGATAAAAACCCATCTGTTTCCACCGAAATAGCTTTCAGGGGATCTTTTGCAACAGTTTGGCACCATTTTTAAGTGAATTCCAAAACGCCAGATTTTTGCTGAAATTGTGACCGCGCGGCTTAGGGATTTTTTCAAAAAAATGTTGTTCAAACGTCGAGGGCTCATTCTGTTTCCGATGATAAAAACCCATCTGTTTCCACCGAAAAAGCTTTCAGGGGATCTTTTGCAACAGTTTGGCACCATTTTTAAGTGAATTCCAAAACGCCAGATTTTTTCTGAAATTGTGACAGCGCGGCTTAGGGATTTTTTCAAAAAATGTTGTTCAGACGTCGAGGGCTAATTCTGTTTCCGATGATAAAAACACATCTGTTTCCACCAAAAAAGCTTTCAGGGGGTTGTTTGCAACATTTGGCACCATTTTTGAGTGAGTTCCAAAATGCCAGATTTTTGCTGAAATTCTGACCGCGCGGCTTAGGGATTTTTTCAAAAAATTGTTGTTCAGACGTCGAGGGCTTATTCTTTTTCCGATGATAAAAACCCATCTGTTTCCACCGAAAAACTTTCAGGGGGTTGTTTGCAACAGTTTGGCACCATTTTTGAGTGAGTTCCAAAACGCCAGATTTTTGCTGAAATTCTGACCGCGCGGCTTAGGGATTTTTTTCAAAAAATTGTTGTTCAGACGTCGAGGGCTTATTCTTTTTCCAATGATTAAAACCTATCTGTTTCCACCGAAAAAGCTTTCAGGGGGTTTTTTGCAACAGTTTGGCACCATTTTTAAGTGAGTTCCAAAACGCCAGATTTTTGCTGAAATTGTGACCGCGCGGCTTAGGGATTTTTTCAAAAAATGTTGTTCAGACGTCGAGGGCTAATTCTGTTTCCGATGATAAAAAACCCATCTGTTTCCACCAAAAACGCGTTCAGGGGGTTGTTTGCAACATTTGGCACCATTTTTGAGTGAGTTCCAAAACGCCAGATTTTTGCTGAAATTGTGACCGCGCGGCTTAGGGCTTTTTTCAAAAAAATGTTCTTCAGACGTCGAGGGCTCATTCTGTTTCCGATGATGAAAACCCATCTGTTTAGACCCAAAAACTTTCATGGGCTTGTTAGCAACAGTTTGGCACCATTTTTGAGTGAGTTCCAAAACGCCAGATTTTTGCTGAAATTGTGACCGCGCGGCTTAGGGCTTTTTTCAAAAAAATGTTGTTCAGAGGTCGAGGGCTAATTCTGTTTCTGATGATAAAAACCCGTCTGTTTCCACCGAAAAACCTTTCAGGGGATCGTTTGCAACAGTTTGGCACCATTTTTAAGTGAATTCCAAAACGCCAGATTTTTTCTGAAATTGTGACCGCGCGGCTTAGGGATTTTTTCAAAAAATGTTGTTCGGACGTCGAGGGCTAATTCTGTTTCTGATGATAAAAACCCGTCTGTTTCCACCGAAAAAGCTTTCAGGGCATCGTTTGCAACAGTTTGGCACCATTTTTAAGTGAATTCCAAAACGCCAGATTTTTGCTGAAATTCTGACCGCGCGGCTTAGGGATTTTTTCAAAAAATTGTTGTTCAGACGTCGAGGGCTTATTCTTTTTCCAATGATAAAAAGCTATCTGTTTCCACCGAAAAAGCTTTCAGGGGTTTTTTTGCAACAGTTTGGCACCATTTTTAAGTGAGTTCCAAAACGCCAGATTTTTGCTGAAATTGTGACCGCGCGGCTTAGGGATTTTTTCAAAAAATGTTGTTCAGACGTCGAGGGCTAATTCTGTTTCCGATGATAAAAACCCATCTGTTTCCACCGAAAAAGCTTTCAGGGGATCTTTTGCAACAGTTTGGCACCATTTTTAAGTGAATTCCAAAACGCCAGATTTTTTCTGAAATTGTGACCGCGCGGCTTAGGGATTTTTTCAAAAAATGTTGTTCAGACGTCGAGGGCTAATTCTATTTCCGATGATAAAAACCCATCTGTTTCCACCGAAAAATCGTTCAGGGGATCTTTTGCCACAGTTTGGCACCAATTTTAAGTGAATTCCAAAACGCCATATTTTTTCTGAAATTGTGACCGCGCGGCTTAGGGATTTTTTCAAAAAATGTTGTTCAGACGTCGAGGGCTAATTCTGTTTCCGATGATAAAAACCCATCTGTTTCCACCCAAAAAACGTTCAGGGGGTTGTTTGCAACATTTGGCACCATTTTTGAGTGAGTTCCAAAACGCCAGATTTTTGCTGAAATTGTGACCGCACGGCTTCAGGATTTTTTCAAAAAATGTTGTTCAGACGTCGAGGGCTAATTCTGTTTCCGATGATAAAAACCCATCTGTTTCCACCCAAAAAGTGTTCAGGGGGTTGTTTGCAACATTTGGCACCATTTTTGAGTGAGTTCCAAAACGCCAGATTTTTGCTGAAATTCTGACCGCGCGGCTTAGGGATTTTTTCAAAAAATTGTTGTTCAGACGTCGAGGGCTAATTTTGTTTCTGATGATAAAAACCCGTCTGTTTCCACCGAAAAAGCTTTCAGGGCATCGTTTGCAACAGTTTGGCACCATTTTTAAGAGAAATCCAAAACGCCAGATTTTTTCTGAAATTGTGACCGCGCAACTTAGGGATTTTTTCAAAAAATGTTGTTCAGACGTCGAGGGCTAATTCTGTTTCCGATGATAAAAACCCGTCTGTTTCCACCGAAAAACCTTTCAGGGGGTTGTTTGCAACAGTTTGGCACCATTTTTGAGTGAATTCCAAAACGCCAGATTTTTGCTGAAATTCTGACCGCGCGGCTTATGGATTTTTTGAAAAAAATTGTTGTTCAGACGTCGAGGGCTAATTCTGTTTCCGATGATAAAAACCCGTCTGTTTCCACCGAAAAACCGTTCAGGGGATCGTTTGCAACAGTTTGGCACCATTTTTAAGTGAATTCCAAAACGCCAGATTTTTGCTGAAATTCTGACCACGCGGCTTAGGGATTTTTTCAAAAAATTGTTGTTCAGACGTCGAGGGCTAATTCTGTTTCCGATG
The DNA here is from genome assembly GCF_965153285.1 of Podarcis tiliguerta. NCBI lineage: Eukaryota > Metazoa > Chordata > Lepidosauria > Squamata > Lacertidae > Podarcis > Podarcis tiliguerta. Next base: position 11,468,636 of record NC_139545.1, read on the forward strand.
ATAAAAACCCGTCTGTTTCCACCGAAAAAGCTTTCAGGGGATCTTTTGCAACAGTTTGGCACCATTTTTAAGTGAATTCCAAAACGCCAGATTTTTTCTGAAATTGTGACCGCGCGGCTTAGGCATTTGTTCAAAAAATGTTGTTCAGACGTCGAGGGCTAATTCTGTTTCCGATGATAAAAACCCGTCTTTTTCCACCGAAAAAGCTTTCAGGGGATCTTTTGCAACAGTTTGGCACCATTTTTAAGTGAATTCCAAAACGCCAGATTTTTGCTGAAATTGTGACCGCGCGGCTTAGGGATTTTTTCAAAAAAATGTTGTTCAGACGTCGACGGCTAATTCTGTTTCCGATGATAAAAACCCGTCTGTTTCCACCGAAAAAGCTTTCAGGGGATCTTTTGCAACAGTTTGGCACCATTTTTAAGTGAATTCCAAAACGCCAGAATTTTTCTGAAATTGTGACCGGGCGGCTTAGGGATTTTTTCAAAAAATGTTGTTCAGACGTCGAGGGCTAATTCTGTTTCCGATGATAAAAACCCGTCTGTTTCCACCGAAAAAGCTTTCAGGGGATCTTTTGCAACAGTTTGGCACCATTTTTAAGTGAATTCCAAAACGCCAGATTTTTGCTGAAATTCTGACCGCGCGGCTTAGGGATTTTTTCAAAAAATTGTTGTTCAGACGTCGAGGGCTAATTCTGTTTCTGATGATAAAAACCCGTCTGTTTCCACCGAAAAACCTTTCAGGGGATCGTTTGCAACAGTTTGGCACCATTTTTAAGTGAATTCTAAAACGCCAGATTTTTGCTGAAATTCTGACCGCGCGGCTTAGGGATTTTTTCAAAAAAATGTTGTTCAGACGTCGAGGGCTAATTCTGTTTCCGATACTAAAAACCCGTCTGTTTCCACCGAAAAAGCTTTCAGGGGATCGTTTGCAACAGTTTGGCACCATTTTTAAGTGAATTCCAAGACGCCAGATTTTTGCTGAAATTCTGACCGCGCGGATTAGGGATTTTTTCAAAAAATTGTTGTTCAGACGTCGAGGGCTAATTCTGTTTCTGGTGATAAAAACCCGTCTGTTTCCACCGAAAAACCTTTCAGGGGATCGTTTGCAACAGTTTGGCACCATTTTTAAGTGAATTCCAAAACGCCAGATTTTTGCTGAAATTCTGACCGCGCGGCTTAGGGATTTTTTAAAAAAATTGTTGTTCAGACGTCGAGGGCTTATTCTTTTTCCAATGATAAAAAGCTATCTGTTTCCACCGAAAAAGCTTTCAGGGGGTTTTTTGCAACAGTTTGGCACCATTTTTAAGTGAGTTCCAAAACGCCAGATTTTTGCTGAAATTGTGACCGCGCGGCTTAGGGTTTTTTTCAAAAAATGTTGTTCAGACGTCGAGGGCTAATTCTGTTTCCGATGATAAAAACCCATCTGTTTCCACCGAAAAAGCTTTCAGGGGATCTTTTGCAACAGTTTGGCACCATTTTTAAGTGAATTCCAAAACGCCAGATTTTTTCTGAAATTGTGACCGCGCGGCTTAGGGATTTTTTCAAAAAATGTTGTTCAGACGTCGAGGGCTAATTCTGTTTCCGATGATAAAAACACATCTGTTTCCACCCAAAAAGAGTTCAGGGGGTTGTTTGCAACATTTGGCACCATTTTTGAGTGAGTTCCAAAACGCCAGATTTTTGCTGAAATTGTGACCGCGCGGCTTAGGGATTTTTTCAAAAAATTGTTGTTCAGACGTCGAGGGCTTATTCTTTTTCCCATGATAAAAACCCGTCTGTTTCCACCGAAAAACCGTTCAGGGGATCGTTTGCAACAGTTTGGCACCATTTTTAAGTGAATTCCAAAACGCCAGATTTTTGCTGAAATTCTGACCACGCGGCTTAGGGATTTTTTCAAAAAATTGTTGTTCAGACGTCGAGGGCTAATTCTGTTTCCGATGATAAAAACCCGTCTGTTTCCACCGAAAAAGCTTTCAGGGGATCTTTTGCAACAGTTTGGCACCATTTTTAAGTGAATTCCAAAACGCCAGATTTTTTCTGAAATTGTGACCGCGCGGCTTAGGCATTTGTTCAAAAAATGTTGTTCAGACGTCGAGGGCTAATTCTGTTTCCGATGATAAAAACCCGTCTTTTTCCACCGAAAAAGCTTTCAGGGGATCTTTTGCAACAGTTTGGCACCATTTTTAAGTGAATTCCAAAACGCCAGATTTTTGCTGAAATTGTGACCGCGCGGCTTAGGGATTTTTTCAAAAAAATGTTGTTCAGACGTCGACGGCTAATTCTGTTTCCGATGATAAAAACCCGTCTGTTTCCACCGAAAAAGCTTTCAGGGGATCTTTTGCAACAGTTTGGCACCATTTTTAAGTGAATTCCAAAACGCCAGATTTTTTCTGAAATTGTGACCGGGCGGCTTAGGGATTTTTTCAAAAAATGTTGTTCAGACGTCGAGGGCTAATTCTGTTTCCGATGATAAAAACCCGTCTGTTTCCACCGAAAAAGCTTTCAGGGGATCTTTTGCAACAGTTTGGCACCATTTTTAAGTGAATTCCAAAACGCCAGATTTTTGCTGAAATTGTGACCGCGCGGCTTAGGGATTTTTTCAAAAAATTGTTGTTCAGACGTCGAGGGCTAATTCTGTTTCTGATGATAAAAACCCGTCTTTTTCCACCGAAAAAGCTTTCAGGGGATCGTTTGCAACAGTTTGGCACCATTTTTAAGTGAATTCCAAAACGCCAGATTTTTGCTGAAATTGTGACCGCGCGGCTTAGGGATTTTTTCAAAAAAATGTTGTTCAGACGTCGACGGCTAATTCTGTTTCCGATGATAAAAACCCGTCTGTTTCCACCGAAAAAGCTTTCAGGGGATCTTTTGCAACAGTTTGGCACCATTTTTAAGTGAATTCCAAAACGCCAGATTTTTTCTGAAATTGTGACCGGGCGGCTTAGGGATTTTTTCAAAAAATGTTGTTCAGACGTCGAGGGCTAATTCTGTTTCCGATGATAAAAACCCGTCTGTTTCCACCGAAAAAGCTTTCAGGGGATCTTTTGCAACAGTTTGGCACCATTTTTAAGTGAATTCCAAAACGCCAGATTTTTGCTGAAATTGTGACCGCGCGGCTTAGGGATTTTATCAAAAAATTGTTGTTCAGACGTCGAGGGCTAATTCTGTTTCTGATGATAAAAACCCGTCTGTTTCCACCGAAAAAGCTTTCAGGGGATCGTTTGCAACAGTTTGGCACCATTTTTAAGTGAATTCTAAAACGCCAGATTTTTGCTGAAATTCTGACCGCGCGGCTTAGGGATTTTTTCAAAAAAATGTTGTTCAGACGTCGAGGGCTAATTCTGTTTCCGATGCTAAAAACCCGTCTGTTTCCACCGAAAAAGCTTTCAGGGGATCGTTTGCAACAGTTTGGCACCATTTTTAAGTGAATTCCAAGACGCCAGATTTTTGCTGAAATTCTGACCGCGCGGATTAGGGATTTTTTCAAAAAATTGTTGTTCAGACGTCGAGGGCTAATTCTGTTTCTGGTGATAAAAACCCGTCTGTTTCCACCGAAAAACCTTTCAGGGGATCGTTTGCAACAGTTTGGCACCATTTTTAAGTGAATTCCAAAACGCCAGATTTTTGCTGAAATTCTGACCGCGCGGCTTAGGGATTTTTTAAAAAAATTGTTGTTCAGACGTCGAGGGCTTATTCTTTTTCCAATGATAAAAAGCTATCTGTTTCCACCGAAAAAGCTTTCAGGGGGTTTTTTGCAACAGTTTGGCACCATTTTTAAGTGAGTTCCAAAACGCCAGATTTTTGCTGAAATTGTGACCGCGCGGCTTAGGGTTTTTTTCAAAAAATGTTGTTCAGACGTCGAGGGCTAATTCTGTTTCCGATGATAAAAACCCATCTGTTTCCACCGAAAAAGCTTTCAGGGGATCTTTTGCAACAGTTTGGCACCATTTTTAAGTGAATTCCAAAACGCCAGATTTTTTCTGAAATTGTGACCGCGCGGCTTAGGGATTTTTTCAAAAAATGTTGTTCAGACGTCGAGGGCTAATTCTGTTTCCGATGATAAAAACACATCTGTTTCCACCCAAAAAGAGTTCAGGGGGTTGTTTGCAACATTTGGCACCATTTTTGAGTGAGTTCCAAAACGCCAGATTTTTGCTGAAATTCTGACCGCGCGGCTTAGGGATTTTTTCAAAAAATTGTTGTTCAGACGTCGAGGGCTTATTCTTTTTCCCATGATAAAAACCCGTCTGTTTCCACCGAAAAACCGTTCAGGGGATCGTTTGCAACAGTTTGGCACCATTTTTAAGTGAATTCCAAAACGCCAGATTTTTGCTGAAATTCTGACCACGCGGCTTAGGGATTTTTTCAAAAAATTGTTGTTCAGACGTCGAGGGCTAATTCTGTTTCCGATGATAAAAACCCGTCTGTTTCCACCGAAAAAGCTTTCAGGGGATCTTTTGCAACAGTTTGGCACCATTTTTAAGTGAATTCCAAAACGCCAGATTTTTTCTGAAATTGTGACCGCGCGGCTTAGGCATTTGTTCAAAAAATGTTGTTCAGACGTCGAGGGCTAATTCTGTTTCCGATGATAAAAACCCGTCTTTTTCCACCGAAAAAGCTTTCAGGGGATCTTTTGCAACAGTTTGGCACCATTTTTAAGTGAATTCCAAAACGCCAGATTTTTGCTGAAATTGTGACCGCGCGGCTTAGGGATTTTTTCAAAAAAATGTTGTTCAGACGTCGACGGCTAATTCTGTTTCCGATGATAAAAACCCGTCTGTTTCCACCGAAAAAGCTTTCAGGGGATCTTTTGCAACAGTTTGGCACCATTTTTAAGTGAATTCCAAAACGCCAGATTTTTTCTGAAATTGTGACCGGGCGGCTTAGGGATTTTTTCAAAAAATGTTGTTCAGACGTCGAGGGCTAATTCTGTTTCCGATGATAAAAACCCGTCTGTTTCCACCGAAAAAGCTTTCAGGGGATCTTTTGCAACAGTTTGGCACCATTTTTAAGTGAATTCCAAAACGCCAGATTTTTGCTGAAATTGTGACCGCGCGGCTTAGGGATTTTTTCAAAAAATTGTTGTTCAGACGTCGAGGGCTAATTCTGTTTCTGATGATAAAAACCCGTCTTTTTCCACCGAAAAAGCTTTCAGGGGATCGTTTGCAACAGTTTGGCACCATTTTTAAGTGAATTCCAAAACGCCAGATTTTTGCTGAAATTGTGACCGCGCGGCTTAGGGATTTTTTCAAAAAAATGTTGTTCAGACGTCGACGGCTAATTCTGTTTCCGATGATAAAAACCCGTCTGTTTCCACCGAAAAAGCTTTCAGGGGATCTTTTGCAACAGTTTGGCACCATTTTTAAGTGAATTCCAAAACGCCAGATTTTTTCTGAAATTGTGACCGGGCGGCTTAGGGATTTTTTCAAAAAATGTTGTTCAGACGTCGAGGGCTAATTCTGTTTCCGATGATAAAAACCCGTCTGTTTCCACCGAAAAAGCTTTCAGGGGATCTTTTGCAACAGTTTGGCACCATTTTTAAGTGAATTCCAAAACGCCAGATTTTTGCTGAAATTGTGACCGCGCGGCTTAGGGATTTTATCAAAAAATTGTTGTTCAGACGTCGAGGGCTAATTCTGTTTCTGATGATAAAAACCCGTCTGTTTCCACCGAAAAAGCTTTCAGGGGATCGTTTGCAACAGTTTGGCACCATTTTTAAGTGAATTCTAAAACGCCAGATTTTTGCTGAAATTCTGACCGCGCGGCTTAGGGATTTTTTCAAAAAAATGTTGTTCAGACGTCGAGGGCTAATTCTGTTTCCGATGCTAAAAACCCGTCTGTTTCCACCGAAAAAGCTTTCAGGGGATCGTTTGCAACAGTTTGGCACCATTTTTAAGTGAATTCCAAGACGCCAGATTTTTGCTGAAATTCTGACCGCGCGGATTAGGGATTTTTTCAAAAAATTGTTGTTCAGACGTCGAGGGCTAATTCTGTTTCTGGTGATAAAAACCCGTCTGTTTCCACCGAAAAACCTTTCAGGGGATCGTTTGCAACAGTTTGGCACCATTTTTAAGTGAATTCCAAAACGCCAGATTTTTGCTGAAATTCTGACCGCGCGGCTTAGGGATTTTTTAAAAAAATTGTTGTTCAGACGTCGAGGGCTTATTCTTTTTCCAATGATAAAAAGCTATCTGTTTCCACCGAAAAAGCTTTCAGGGGGTTTTTTGCAACAGTTTGGCACCATTTTTAAGTGAGTTCCAAAACGCCAGATTTTTGCTGAAATTGTGACCGCGCGGCTTAGGGTTTTTTTCAAAAAATGTTGTTCAGACGTCGAGGGCTAATTCTGTTTCCGATGATAAAAACCCATCTGTTTCCACCGAAAAAGCTTTCAGGGGATCTTTTGCAACAGTTTGGCACCATTTTTAAGTGAGTTCCAAAACGCCAGATTTTTGCTGAAATTGTGACCGCGCGGCTTAGGGTTTTTTTCAAAAAATGTTGTTCAGACGTCGAGGGCTAATTCTGTTTCCGATGATAAAAACACATCTGTTTCCACCCAAAAAGAGTTCAGGGGGTTGTTTGCAACATTTGGCACCATTTTTGAGTGAGTTCCAAAACGCCAGATTTTTGCTGAAATTCTGACCGCGCGGCTTAGGGATTTTTTCAAAAAATTGTTGTTCAGACGTCGAGGGCTTATTCTTTTTCCCATGATAAAAACCCGTCTGTTTCCACCGAAAAACCGTTCAGGGGATCGTTTGCAACAGTTTGGCACCATTTTTAAGTGAATTCCAAAACGCCAGATTTTTGCTGAAATTCTGACCACGCGGCTTAGGGATTTTTTCAAAAAATTGTTGTTCAGACGTCGAGGGCTAATTCTGTTTCCGATGATAAAAACCCGTCTGTTTCCACCGAAAAAGCTTTCAGGGGATCTTTTGCAACAGTTTGGCACCATTTTTAAGTGAATTCCAAAACGCCAGATTTTTTCTGAAATTGTGACCGCGCGGCTTAGGCATTTGTTCAAAAAATGTTGTTCAGACGTCGAGGGCTAATTCTGTTTCCGATGATAAAAACCCGTCTTTTTCCACCGAAAAAGCTTTCAGGGGATCTTTTGCAACAGTTTGGCACCATTTTTAAGTGAATTCCAAAACGCCAGATTTTTGCTGAAATTGTGACCGCGCGGCTTAGGGATTTTTTCAAAAAAAATGTTGTTCAGACGTCGACGGCTAATTCTGTTTCCGATGATAAAAACCCGTCTGTTTCCACCGAAAAAGCTTTCAGGGGATCTTTTGCAACAGTTTGGCACCATTTTTAAGTGAATTCCAAAACGCCAGATTTTTTCTGAAATTGTGACCGGGCGGCTTAGGGATTTTTTCAAAAAATGTTGTTCAGACGTCGAGGGCTAATTCTGTTTCCGATGATAAAAACCCGTCTGTTTCCACCGAAAAAGCTTTCAGGGGATCTTTTGCAACAGTTTGGCACCATTTTTAAGTGAATTCCAAAACGCCAGATTTTTTCTGAAATTGTGACCGGGCGGCTTAGGGATTTTTTCAAAAAATGTTGTTCAGACGTCGAGGGCTAATTCTGTTTCCGATGATAAAAACCCGTCTGTTTCCACCGAAAAAGCTTTCAGGGGATCTTTTGCAACAGTTTGGCACCATTTTTAAGTGAATTCCAAAACGCCAGATTTTTGCTGAAATTGTGACCGCGCGGCTTAGGGATTTTTTCAAAAAATTGTTGTTCAGACGTCGAGGGCTAATTCTGTTTCTGATGATAAAAACCCGTCTGTTTCCACCGAAAAAGCTTTCAGGGGATCGTTTGCAACAGTTTGGCACCATTTTTAAGTGAATTCCAAGACGCCAGATTTTTGCTGAAATTCTGACCGCGCGGATTAGGGATTTTTTCAAAAAATTGTTGTTCAGACGTCGAGGGCTAATTCTGTTTCTGGTGATAAAAACCCGTCTGTTTCCACCGAAAAACCTTTCAGGGGATCGTTTGCAACAGTTTGGCACCATTTTTAAGTGAATTCCAAAACGCCAGATTTTTGCTGAAATTCTGACCGCGCGGCTTAGGGATTTTTTTAAAAAATTGTTGTTCAGACGTCGAGGGCTTATTCTTTTTCCAATGATAAAAAGCTATCTGTTTCCACCGAAAAAGCTTTCAGGGGGTTTTTTGCAACAGTTTGGCACCATTTTTAAGTGAGTTCCAAAACGCCAGATTTTTGCTGAAATTGTGACCGCGCGGCTTAGGGTTTTTTTCAAAAAATGTTGTTCAGACGTCGAGGGCTAATTCTGTTTCCGATGATAAAAACCCATCTGTTTCCACCGAAAAAGCTTTCAGGGGATCTTTTGCAACAGTTTGGCACCATTTTTAAGTGAATTCCAAAACGCCAGATTTTTTCTGAAATTGTGACCGCGCGGCTTAGGGATTTTTTCAAAAAATGTTGTTCAGACGTCAAGGGCTAATTCTGTTTCCGATGATAAAAACACATCTGTTTCCACCCAAAAAGAGTTCAGGGGGTTGTTTGCAACATTTGGCACCATTTTTGAGTGAGTTCCAAAACGCCAGATTTTTGCTGAAATTCTGACCGCGCGGCTTAGGGATTTTTTCAAAAAATTGTTGTTCAGACGTCGAGGGCTTATTCTTTTTCCCATGATAAAAACCCGTCTGTTTCCACCGAAAAAGCTTTCAGGGGGTTTTTTGGAACAGTTTGGCACCATTTTTGAGTGAATTCCAAAACGCCAGATTTTTGCTGAAATTCTGACCGCGCGGCTTAGGGATTTTTTGAAAAAAATTGTTGTTCAGACGTCGAGGGCTAATTCTGTTTCCGATGATAAAAACCCGTCTGTTTCCACCGAAAAACCGTTCAGGGGATCGTTTGCAACAGTTTGGCACCATTTTTAAGTGAATTCCAAAACGCCAGATTTTTGCTGAAATTCTGACCACGCGGCTTAGGGATTTTTTTCAAAAAATTGTTGTTCAGACGTCGAGGGCTAATTCTGTTTCCGATGATAAAAACCCGTCTGTTTCCACCGAAAAAGCTTTCAGGGGATCTTTTGCAACAGTTTGGCACCATTTTTAAGTGAATTCCAAAACGCCAGATTTTTTCTGAAATTGTGACCGCGCGGCTTAGGCATTTGTTCAAAAAATGTTGTTCAGACGTCGAGGGCTAATTCTGTTTCCGATGATAAAAACCCGTCTTTTTCCACCGAAAAAGCTTTCAGGGGATCTTTTGCAACAGTTTGGCACCATTTTTAAGTGAATTCCAAAACGCCAGATTTTTGCTGAAATTGTGACCGCGCGGCTTAGGGATTTTTTCAAAAAAATGTTGTTCAGACGTCGACGGCTAATTCTGTTTCCGATGATAAAAACCCGTCTGTTTCCACCGAAAAAGCTTTCAGGGGATCTTTTGCAACAGTTTGGCACCATTTTTAAGTGAATTCCAAAACGCCAGATTTTTTCTGAAATTGTGACCGCGCGGCTTAGGGATTTTTTCAAAAAATTGTTGTTCAGACGTCGAGGGCTAATTCTGTTTCTGATGATAAAAACCCGTCTGTTTCCACCGAAAAACCTTTCAGGGGATCGTTTGCAACAGTTTGGCACCATTTTTAAGTGAATTCTAAAACGCCAGATTTTTGCTGAAATTCTGACCGCGCGGCTTAGGGATTTTTTCAAAAAAATGTTGTTCAGACGTCGAGGGCTAATTCTGTTTCCGATGCTAAAAACCCATCTGTTTCCACCGAAAAAGCTTTCAGGGGATCGTTTGCAACAGTTTGGCACCATTTTTAAGTGAATTCCAAGACGCCAGATTTTTGCTGAAATTCTGACCGCGCGGATTAGGGATTTTTTCAAAAAATTGTTGTTCAGACGTCGAGGGCTAATTCTGTTTCTGATGATAAAAACCCGTCTGTTTCCACCGAAAAACCTTTCAGGGGATCGTTTGCAACAGTTTGGCACCATTTTTAAGTGAATTCCAAAACGCCAGATTTTTGCTGAAATTCTGACCGCGCGGCTTAGGGATTTTTTAAAAAAATTGTTGTTCAGACGTCGAGGGCTTATTCTTTTTCCAATGATAAAAAGCTATCTGTTTCCACCGAAAAAGCTTTCAGGGGTTTTTTTGCAACAGTTTGGAACCATTTTTAAGTGAGTTCCAAAACGCCAGATTTTTGCTGAAATTGTGACCGCGCGGCTTAGGGTTTTTTTCAAAAAATGTTGTTCAGACGTCGAGGGCTAATTCTGTTTCCGATGATAAAAACCCATCTGTTTCCACCGAAAAAGCTTTCAGGGGATCTTTTGCAACAGTTTGGCACCATTTTTAAGTGAATTCCAAAACGCCAGATTTTTTCTGAAATTGTGACCGCGAGGCTTAGGGATTTTTTCAAAAAATGTTGTTCAGACGTCGAGGGCTAATTCTGTTTCCGATGATAAAAACACATCTGTTTCCACCCAAAAAGAGTTCAGGGGGTTGTTTGCAACATTTGGCACCATTTTTGAGTGAGTTCCAAAACGCCAGATTTTTGCTGAAATTCTGACCGCGCGGCTTAGGGATTTTTTCAAAAAATTGTTGTTCAGACGTCGAGGGCTGATTCTTTTTCCCATGATAAAAACCTATCTGTTTCCACCGAAAAAGCTTTCAGGGGGTTTTTTGCAACAGTTTGGCACCATTTTTGAGTGAGTTCCAAAACGCCAGATTTTTGCTGAAATTGTGACCGCGCGGCTTAGGGATCTTTTCACAAAAATGTTGCTCAGACGTCGAGGGCTAATTCTATTTCCGATGATAAAAACCCATCTGTTTCCACCGAAAAATCGTTCAGGGGATCTTTTGCCACAGTTTGGCACCAATTTTAAGTGAATTCCAAAACGCCAGATTTTTTCTGAAATTGTGACCGCGCGGCTTAGGGATTTTTTCAAAAAATGTTGTTCAGACGTCGAGGGCTAATTCTGTTTCCGATGATAAAAACCCATCTGTTTCCACCCAAAAAGCGTTCAGGGGGTTGTTTGCAACATTTGGCACCATTTTTGAGTGAGTTCCAAAACGCCAGATTTTTGCTGAAATTCTGACCGCGCGGCTTAGGGATTTTTTCAAAAAATTGTTTTTTAGACGTCGAGGGCTTATTCTTTTTCCAATGATAAAAACCCATCTGTTTCCACCGAAAAACCTTTCAGGGGATCTTTTGCAACAGTTTGGCACCATTTTTGAGTGAGTTCCAAAACGCCAGATTTTTGCTGAAATTGTGACCGCGCGGCTTAGGGATTTTTTCAAAAAATGTTGTTCAGACGTCGAGGGCTAATTCTGTTTCCGATGATAAAAACCCATCTGTTTCCACCGAAAAAGCTTTCAGGGGGTTGTTTGCAACATTTGGCACCATTTTTGAGTGAGTTCCAAAACTCCAGATTTTTGCTGAAATTCTGACCGCGCGGCTTAGGGATTTTTTCAAAAAATTGTTGTTCAGACGTCGAGGGCTTATTTTTTTTCCAATGATATAAACCTATCTGTTTCCACCGAAAAAGCTTTCAGGGGGTTTTTTGCAACAGTTTGGCACCATTTTTGAGTGAGTTCCAAAACGCCAGATTTTTGCTGAAATTGTGACCGCGCGGCTTAGGGATTTTTTCAAAAAATGTTGTTCAGACGTCGAGGGCTAATTCTGTTTCCGATGATAAAAACCCATCTGTTTCCACCGAAAAAGCTTTCAGGGGATCTTTTGCAACAGTTTGGCACCATTTTTAAGTGAATTCCAAAACGCCAGATTTTTTCTGAAATTGTGACCGCGCGGCTTAGGGCTTTTTTCAAAAAATGGTGTTCAGACGTCGAGGGCTAATTCTGTTTCCGATGATAAAAACCCATCTGTTTCCACCAAAAAAGTGTTCAGGGGGTTGTTTGGAACATTTGGCACCATTTTTGAGTGAGTTCCAAAACGCCAGATTTTTGCTGAAATTCTGACCGCGCGGCTTAGGGATTTTTTCAAAAAAATGTTGTTCAGACGTCGAGGGCTAATTCTGTTTCTGTTGATAAAAACCCGTCTGTTTCCACCGAAAAAGCTTTCAGGGCATCGTTTGCAACAGTTTGGCACCATTTTTAGGTGAATTCCAAAACGCCAGATTTTTGCTGAAATTCTGACCCCGCGGCTTAGGGATTTTTTCAAAAAATTGTTGTTCAGACGTCGAGGGCTTATTCTTTTTCCAATGATTAAAACCTATCTGTTTCCACCGAAAAAGCTTTCAGGGGGTTTTTTGCAACAGTTTGGCACCATTTTTAAGTGAGTTCCAAAACGCCAGATTTTTGCTGAAATTGTGACCGCGCGGCTTAGGGATTTTTTCAAAAAATGTTGTTCAGACGTCGAGGGCTAATTCTGTTTCCGATGATAAAAACCCATCTGTTTCCACCGAAAAAGCTTTCAGGGGATCTTTTGCAACAGTTTGCCACCATTTTTAAGTGAATTCCAAAATGCCAGATTTTTTCTGAAATTGTGACCGCGCGGCTTAGGGATTTTTTCAAAAAATGCTGTTCAGACGTCGAGGGCTAATTCTGTTTCCGATGATAAAAACCCGTCTGTTTCCACCGAAAAAGCTTTCAGGGGATCTTTTGCAACAGTTTGGCACCATTTTTAAGTGAATTCCAAAATGCCAGATTTTTTCTGAAATTGTGACCGCGCGGCTTAGGGATTTTTTCAAAAAATGTTGTTCAGACGTCGAGGGCTAATTCTGTTTCCGATGATAAAAACCCATCTGTTTCCACCCAAAAAGCGTTCAGGGGGTTGTTTGCAACATTTGGCACCATTTTTGAGTGAGTTCCAAAACGCCAGATTTTTGCTGAAATTCTGACCGCGCGGCTTAGGGATTTTTTCAAAAAATTGTTTTTTAGACGTCGAGGGCTTATTCTTTTTCCAATGATTAAAACCTATCTGTTTCCACCGAAAAAGCTTTCAGGGGGTTTTTTGCAACAGTTTGGCACCATTTTTAAGTGAGTTCCAAAACGCCAGATTTTTGCTGAAATTGTGACCGCGCGGCTTAGGGATTTTTTCAAAAAATGTTGTTCAGACGTCGAGGGCTAATTCTGTTTCCGATGATAAAAACCCATCTGTTTCCACCGAAAAAGCTTTCAGGGGATCTTTTGCAACAGTTTGCCACCATTTTTAAGTGAATTCCAAAATGCCAGATTTTTTCTGAAATTGTGACCGCGCGGCTTAGGGATTTTTTCAAAAAATGCTGTTCAGACGTCGAGGGCTAATTCTGTTTCCGATGATAAAAACCCGTCTGTTTCCACCGAAAAAGCTTTCAGGGGATCTTTTGCAACAGTTTGGCACCATTTTTAAGTGAATTCCAAAACGCCAGATTTTTGCTGAAATTGTGACCGCGCGGCTTAGGGATTTTTTCAAAAAAATGTTGTTCAGACGTCGAGGGCTAATTCTGTTTCCGATGATAAAAACCCGTCTGTTTCCACCGAAAAAGCTTTCAGGGGATCGTTTGCAACAGTTTGGCACCATTTTTAAGTGAATTCCAAAACGCCAGATTTTTTCTGAAATTGTGACCGGGCGGCTTAGGGATTTTTTCAAAAAATGTTGTTTAGACGTCGAGGGCTAATTCTGTTTCCGATGATAAAAACACATCTGTTTCCACCCAAAAAGAGTTCAGGGGGTTGTTTGCAACAGTTTGGCACCATTTTTAAGTGAATTCCAAAACGCCAGATTTTTTCTGAAATTGTGACCGCGCGGCTTAGGGATTATTTCAAAAAATGTTGTTCAGACGTCGAGGGCTAATTCTGTTTCCGATGATAAAAACCCATCTGTTTCCACCGAAAAAGCTTTCAGGGGATCTTTTGCAACAGTTTGCCACCATTTTTAAGTGAATTCCAAAATGCCAGATTTTTTCTGAAATTGTGACCGCGCGGCTTAGGGATTTTTTCAAAAAATGTTGTTCAGACGTCGAGGGCTAATTCTGTTTCCGATGCTAAAAACCCGTCTGTTTCCACCGAAAAAGCTTTCAGGGGATCGTTTGCAACAGTTTGGCACCATTTTTAAGTGAATTCCAAGACGCCAGATTTTTGCTGAAATTCTGACCGCGCGGATTAGGGATTTTTTCAAAAAATTGTTGTTCAGACGTCGAGGGCTAATTCTGTTTCCGATGATAAAAACCCATCTGTTTCCACCGAAAAACCTTTCAGGGGATCGTTTGCAACAGTTTGGCACCATTTTTAAGTGAATTCCAAAACGCCAGATTTTTGCTGAAATTCTGACCGCGCGGCTTAGGGATTTTTTTAAAAAATTGTTGTTCAGACGTCGAGGGCTTATTCTTTTTCCAATGATAAAAAGCTATCTGTTTCCACCGAAAAAGCTTTCAGGGGGTTTTTTGCAACAGTTTGGCACCATTTTTAAGTGAGTTCCAAAACGCCAGATTTTTGCTGAAATTGTGACCGCGCGGCTTAGGGTTTTTTTCAAAAAATGTTGTTCAGACGTCGAGGGCTAATTCTGTTTCCGATGATAAAAACCCATCTGTTTCCACCGAAAAAGCTTTCAGGGGATCTTTTGCAACAGTTTGGCACCATTTTTAAGTGAATTCCAAAACGCCAGATTTTTTCTGAAATTGTGACCGCGCGGCTTAGGGATTTTTTCAAAAAATGTTGTTCAGACGTCAAGGGCTAATTCTGTTTCCGATGATAAAAACACATCTGTTTCCACCCAAAAAGAGTTCAGGGGGTTGTTTGCAACATTTGGCACCATTTTTGAGTGAGTTCCAAAACGCCAGATTTTTGCTGAAATTCTGACCGCGCGGCTTAGGGATTTTTTCAAAAAATTGTTGTTCAGACGTCGAGGGCTTATTCTTTTTCCCATGATAAAAACCCGTCTGTTTCCACCGAAAAAGCTTTCAGGGGGTTTTTTGCAACAGTTTGGCACCATTTTTGAGTGAATTCCAAAACGCCAGATTTTTGCTGAAATTCTGACCGCGCGGCTTAGGGATTTTTTGAAAAAAATTGTTGTTCAGACGTCGAGGGCTAATTCTGTTTCCGATGATAAAAACCCGTCTGTTTCCACCGAAAAACCGTTCAGGGGATCGTTTGCAACAGTTTGGCACCATTTTTAAGTGAATTCCAAAACGCCAGATTTTTGCTGAAATTCTGACCACGCGGCTTAGGGATTTTTTCAAAAAATTGTTGTTCAGACGTCGAGGGCTAATTCTGTTTCCGATGATAAAAACCCGTCTGTTTCCACCGAAAAAGCTTTCAGGGGATCTTTTGCAACAGTTTGGCACCATTTTTAAGTGAATTCCAAAACGCCAGATTTTTTCTGAAATTGTGACCGCGCGGCTTAGGCATTTGTTCAAAAAATGTTGTTCAGACGTCGAGGGCTAATTCTGTTTCCGATGATAAAAACCCGTCTTTTTCCACCGAAAAAGCTTTCAGGGGATCTTTTGCAACAGTTTGGCACCATTTTTAAGTGAATTCCAAAACGCCAGATTTTTGCTGAAATTGTGACCGCGCGGCTTAGGGATTTTTTCAAAAAAATGTTGTTCAGACGTCGACGGCTAATTCTGTTTCCGATGATAAAAACCCGTCTGTTTCCACCGAAAAAGCTTTCAGGGGATCTTTTGCAACAGTTTGGCACCATTTTTAAGTGAATTCCAAAACGCCAGATTTTTTCTGAAATTGTGACCGCGCGGCTTAGGGATTTTTTTAAAAAATTGTTGTTCAGACGTCGAGGGCTAATTCTGTTTCTGATGATAAAAACCCGTCTGTTTCCACCGAAAAACCTTTCAGGGGATCGTTTGCAACAGTTTGGCACCATTTTTAAGTGAATTCTAAAACGCCAGATTTTTGCTGAAATTCTGACCGCGCGGCTTAGGGATTTTTTCAAAAAAATGTTGTTCAGACGTCGAGGGCTAATTCTGTTTCCGATGCTAAAAACCCGTCTGTTTCCACCGAAAAAGCTTTCAGGGGATCGTTTGCAACAGTTTGGCACCATTTTTAAGTGAATTCCAAGACGCCAGATTTTTGCTGAAATTCTGACCGCGCGGATTAGGGATTTTTTCAAAAAATTGTTGTTCAGACGTCGAGGGCTAATTCTGTTTCTGATGATAAAAACCCGTCTGTTTCCACCGAAAAACCTTTCAGGGGATCGTTTGCAACAGTTTGGCACCATTTTTAAGTGAATTCCAAAACGCCAGATTTTTGCTGAAATTCTGACCGCGCGGCTTAGGGATTTTTTAAAAAAATTGTTGTTCAGACGTCGAGGGCTTATTCTTTTTCCAATGATAAAAAGCTATCTGTTTCCACCGAAAAAGCTTTCAGGGGGTTTTTTGCAACAGTTTGGCACCATTTTTAAGTGAGTTCCAAAACGCCAGATTTTTGCTGAAATTGTGACCGCGCGGCTTAGGGTTTTTTTCAAAAAATGTTGTTCAGACGTCGAGGGCTAATTCTGTTTCCGATGATAAAAACCCATCTGTTTCCACCGAAAAAGCTTTCAGGGGATCTTTTGCAACAGTTTGGCACCATTTTTAAGTGAATTCCAAAACGCCAGATTTTTTCTGAAATTGTGACCGCGCGGCTTAGGGATTTTTTCAAAAAATGTTGTTCAGACGTCGAGGGCTAATTCTGTTTCCGATGATAAAAACCCGTCTGTTTCCACCGAAAAAGCTTTCAGGGGATCGTTTGCAACAGTTTGGCACCATTTTTAAGTGAATTCCAAAACGCCAGATTTTTTCTGAAATTGTGACCGCGCGGCTTAGGGATTTTTTCAAAAAAATGTTGTTCAGACGTCGAGGGCTAATTCTGTTTCCGATGATAAAAACCCGTCTGTTTCCACCGAAAAAGCTTTCAGGGGATCGTTTGCAACAGTTTGGCACCATTTTTAAGTGAATTCCAAAACGCCAGATTTTTTCTGAAATTGTGACCGGGCGGCTTAGGGATTTTTTCAAAAAATGTTGTTTAGACGTCGAGGGCTAATTCTGTTTCCGATGATAAAAACACATCTGTTTCCACCCAAAAAGAGTTCAGGGGGTTGTTTGCAACAGTTTGGCACCATTTTTAAGTGAATTCCAAAACGCCAGATTTTTTCTGAAATTGTGACCGCGCGGCTTAGGGATTATTTCAAAAAATGTTGTTCAGACGTCGAGGGCTAATTCTGTTTCCGATGATAAAAACCCATCTGTTTCCACCGAAAAAGCTTTCAGGGGATCTTTTGCAACAGTTTGCCACCATTTTTAAGTGAATTCCAAAATGCCAGATTTTTTCTGAAATTGTGACCGCGCGGCTTAGGGATTTTTTCAAAAAATGTTGTTCAGACGTCGAGGGCTAATTCTGTTTCCGATGCTAAAAACCCGTCTGTTTCCACCGAAAAAGCTTTCAGGGGATCGTTTGCAACAGTTTGGCACCATTTTTAAGTGAATTCCAAGACGCCAGATTTTTGCTGAAATTCTGACCGCGCGGATTAGGGATTTTTTCAAAAAATTGTTGTTCAGACGTCGAGGGCTAATTCTGTTTCCGATGATAAAAACCCATCTGTTTCCACCGAAAAACCTTTCAGGGGATCGTTTGCAACAGTTTGGCACCATTTTTAAGTGAATTCCAAAACGCCAGATTTTTGCTGAAATTCTGACCGCGCGGCTTAGGGATTTTTTTAAAAAATTGTTGTTCAGACGTCGAGGGCTTATTCTTTTTCCAATGATAAAAAGCTATCTGTTTCCACCGAAAAAGCTTTCAGGGGGTTTTTTGCAACAGTTTGGCACCATTTTTAAGTGAGTTCCAAAACGCCAGATTTTTGCTGAAATTGTGACCGCGCGGCTTAGGGTTTTTTTCAAAAAATGTTGTTCAGACGTCGAGGGCTAATTCTGTTTCCGATGATAAAAACCCATCTGTTTCCACCGAAAAAGCTTTCAGGGGATCTTTTGCAACAGTTTGGCACCATTTTTAAGTGAATTCCAAAACGCCAGATTTTTTCTGAAATTGTGACCGCGCGGCTTAGGGATTTTTTCAAAAAATGTTGTTCAGACGTCAAGGGCTAATTCTGTTTCCGATGATAAAAACACATCTGTTTCCACCCAAAAAGAGTTCAGGGGGTTGTTTGCAACATTTGGCACCATTTTTGAGTGAGTTCCAAAACGCCAGATTTTTGCTGAAATTCTGACCGCGCGGCTTAGGGATTTTTTCAAAAAATTGTTGTTCAGACGTCGAGGGCTTATTCTTTTTCCCATGATAAAAACCCGTCTGTTTCCACCGAAAAAGCTTTCAGGGGGTTTTTTGCAACAGTTTGGCACCATTTTTGAGTGAATTCCAAAACGCCAGATTTTTGCTGAAATTCTGACCGCGCGGCTTAGGGATTTTTTGAAAAAAATTGTTGTTCAGACGTCGAGGGCTAATTCTGTTTCCGATGATAAAAACCCGTCTGTTTCCACCGAAAAACCGTTCAGGGGATCGTTTGCAACAGTTTGGCACCATTTTTAAGTGAATTCCAAAACGCCAGATTTTTGCTGAAATTCTGACCACGCGGCTTAGGGATTTTTTCAAAAAATTGTTGTTCAGACGTCGAGGGCTAATTCTGTTTCCGATGATAAAAACCCGTCTGTTTCCACCGAAAAAGCTTTCAGGGGATCTTTTGCAACAGTTTGGCACCATTTTTAAGTGAATTCCAAAACGCCAGATTTTTTCTGAAATTGTGACCGCGCGGCTTAGGCATTTGTTCAAAAAATGTTGTTCAGACGTCGAGGGCTAATTCTGTTTCCGATGATAAAAACCCGTCTTTTTCCACCGAAAAAGCTTTCAGGGGATCTTTTGCAACAGTTTGGCACCATTTTTAAGTGAATTCCAAAACGCCAGATTTTTGCTGAAATTGTGACCGCGCGGCTTAGGGATTTTTTCAAAAAAATGTTGTTCAGACGTCGACGGCTAATTCTGTTTCCGATGATAAAAACCCGTCTGTTTCCACCGAAAAAGC